>NW_023416321.1:31537927-32986518 GCF_014108235.1 Myotis myotis | reverse complement strand
AGCATGATAAACAGTGGGACAAAGTGACAGTATGTGCCTCATGATTTGATGCAGTAGGAAGTACAAAACATCACCCTTGTAATATTCTTGCCAAGAATACTTGACCTGAATCTAGTTATCAGGAAACAATCAGAAAAATCCAGATTGTGGGCAATTCTCCCAAGATTACAGACCTGTAGTCTATTAAAATGTTAATGTCATGAAAGACAAAATAAAGATAAGGGTGGACTATTCTAAATTAAAGGAGATAGAGACATGGCAACTCAATGTAAGGTATGATTCTTGATTGAGTGAATATAAAGTATATTGTTTTGTTTTAGAAATATATGTTTTTATTGATTTCAGAGAGGAAAGGAGAGAGAAAGAGAGTTAGAAACATCAATGATGAGAATCATTGATCAGCTGCCTCCTGCACACCCCCTATTGGGGATCAAGCCCATAACCCGGGCATGTGCCCTGACTGAGAATTGAAGCATGACCTCCTGGTTCATAGGTCTATACTCAACCTCTGAGCCACACCCCACCAGGCTAAAGTATATTTTTAAAGACAATTATTGAAATTTAGATATGTATTGATGTTATCTTTCTTGGTTGTAAAAATGAAAGTATGTAAGAGAATATTTTTGTTCTTAAATGATACATGGTCAAGTATTGAAGTGAAGTAACATGATGCTCAAATTACTTTTAAATGGTTCAGGGGGGAAAGTAGGACATATATTGAATGAAAGGGAAGAGAAGAGAGAAAGTAAATGTGTCAAAATATTAAAAATAGATGTATCTTCCAGATAATCTATAGAACCTCCTTAAATTTTGTGTATCCTGTTTCCCTCAATTTTTTTTTTTACAGAAGCTACTATTTCACTCCTCTCTCGCCCTACCCCAGCCCAACTCCCTGCATGAAACATAATGCACTAGAAAGAGTGTGGGCTTTAGACTGAAATCTAGGTTTAATTCATAGTAATGCCATTTTGTTCATTCAACAATGTTTATTGAATACCTGCCAGGTGTCAGGGAATATACCGGAGTTTCCATATGGAACAAGAGAAGCTTACATTACAGTGGAAGAGAGGTAGTCAATAAACACATAAATACATACATAAATAAAAATTGCAATACATACTTTTGAAAAAAGAGTACTGTAAACAAGAATAACAGACATTTAACTTAGATTGGAGGATGGTCAGAGATCAGAGATACCTTTCCATCACTGTGATCTTGAAAATAAATTATTTTAATTCTCTGAGACTTGGTTTTCTTATCTATAAAAAATGAAGGTAACTTTATCATTTGTGAAAATTAAACATGACAACATAAAGTACCTGACATATAGAGGAAATTCACTGATGGTATTGGCATTCATTTTAGAAACTGCTGCTTCCCTCACAGGACTCCTGTTTAAATACTATATTTGGTTCACTTGCTAATGCTCCCTAACCCTCTCATTTTGGTTCCACAGGGCTCCGAATGGAATGCCTCTAACTTAGAGGATTTACAGAACCGAGGGTAAGCATCACTGTTTGATCTTTACTGTTTCCAGTCAAAGAGGTGTCAGTGAGTTACTTTACTCTCTAGAGTTGCTTCCTGTTGATTCTAACCAAGTTCAGTCTAATAAGAATTAAAACTGCTGTTCTCCCACTGTTTCATCCTCCTACCTACCATGAAAGATCAACTGTTTCAGTGGTAAGGCTTTCAGAAACAAATGTGTAAGCCTTTCCTCCTGTTTAAAACCAAATGCAGTTATTAGTTCCTTTAAAAAAAATTTGTGTGGTTTTTTTTAGAGCAGTTTAAGGGTTCACAGCAAAATTGAGGGGATGATACAGAGACTTGCCATATACCCCTGCCCCAACACATACATAGCCTCCCCCATTATCACTATCCCCCACCATCCTATCTAATAAAAGAGAAACATGGTAATTGGCGTACAACTGCTACCCTTCCCATTGGCTAATCAGCAGGATATGCAAATTAACTGCCAGCCAACATGGCGGCCGGCAGCAAGGCAGCTTGAAACTAACATGAGGCTTGCTTGCTTCAGTGACGGAGGAAACCAACGTTCCCCGCCTGCTTTGCCGGCCTCTGAGCCTGCAGTTTAAGAAACATTGTAACAAATATAGAAAGCTAAACAAAACCCCAGAAACCTGCTTTCAGCAAGCCCCTGGGATCTCAGAGCTGGAGTTATACAGTGTTTCGATTATAGAACCAAAACAAACCAGATACCTTCTTTCAGCAGCAGAAGCCTCAGAGCTGGAGCCAGAGCTAAAGCTGGCCCAGAATAAAAAAGAAAAAAAAGAAAAAAAGGAGCAGTTGGGAGCTTCAGTCGGCCTGAAAACAGCCCCCAGCCCCTCACCCAGACTGGCCAGGCACCCCAGTGGGGACCCCCACCCTGATGGGTGTGTGACCAGCTGCAAACAGCCATCATCCCCTCACCCAGGCTGGCCAGGCACCCCAGTGGGGACCCCCACCCTGATCCAGGACACCCTTCAGGGAAAACCAGCCAGCCCCACCCATGCACCAGGCCCCTATCCTATATAGTAAAACTGTAATATGCCTCCCAGCACCGGGATCAGCGGAGCCGAGAGGCCTCCCAGCACCGGGATCAGCGTGACGGGGCAGCGCCCAAACCCCCTGATCGCCCTGCGGCTCTATGTGTGACAGGGGGTGGGGCCACAACCTCCCTATTCGCCCTGCTCTGTTCGTGACAGGGGAAGGCGCCCCAACCCCCTGATCAGCCCTGCTCTGTGCCTGATGGGGGGAGCTCCCCAACCCCTGATCGCCCTGCAGCTCTGTGTGTGACAGGGTGCGGCGCCTCAACCCCCTGATCAGCCCTGCTCTGTGTGTGACGGGGTAGAGCCATAACCTCCCCATCGGCCCTGCCCTGAGTGTGAGTGGCGGCGCCCCAACCCCCCAATCGGCCCTACCCTGAGCGTGACTGAGGGTGGCATCACAACCTCCCAATCGCCCTGCTCTGTGCATGACAGGTGGCGGCACCCCAACTCCCCAATCGGCCCTGCTCTGAGCCCGACCAGGGGCTGCACCTAGGGATTGGGCCTGCCCTCTGCCACCCGGGAGCAGGCCTAAGCCAGCAGGTCGTTATCTCCCTAGGGGTCCCAGATTGCGAGAGGGCACAGGCCGGGCTGAGGGACCCCCCTCCCTCCCGAGTACACAAATTTTTGTGCACCGGGCCTCTAGTTTGTTATAATTGAGGATCCTACATTGAGACACCATAATCACCCCAATCCATAGCTTATGATTCACTCTTTGTTGTTGTACATTCTGTGGCTTTGGACAAATGAATAATGGATCCATCATTATGGTATTACAGAGTATTTTCGCTGCCCTACAAATCCCCTATGCTCCATCCATTTATCCCCCCCATTTCCAACCCCAGCAACCACTGATCTTTTTGCTGTCTCTATAGTTTTACCTTTGGTCCCTATTTTTACGTAAGAATATGCAGAACTGATATGTCGGTTTCACAGCTATTCGTTCAGAGTTTATTGAGTGTCTTCTGTAGGTCTAGCATAGTGCTAGGTGCTAGGGATCCAAAGATAAATAAGCCCTACCCAGGTGGCTCAGTAGGTTGGAGCAAATGCACCAAAAAGGTTGTGGGTTTGATTCTTGTCAGGGCACATACCTAGGTTGCAGGTAGAATTCCCTGTTAGGAGAGTGTACCAAAGTCAACCGATCGATGTTTCTCTCTCTTTCTCTCTCTCCTATCCTCTCTCTAAAATTCACTAAAAGCACATCCTCAGGTGAGGACTTTTTTTTAAGTGTACAAAGATAAATGAGACTCGATAAGTTACTTGTAGACTAAGTAGGTTAAAAATGGATGAGCTTCTGAAATTGAACAAGAAGACCTACCTTGTATGAGGAAATGTGCTCATAAACTGTATGGTTCTTGAATTTTATTGTAGCAATTGAGACCACAGTGAACATTCAGCAAGTAAAAAGCTATTGCCATTAGTTCCTTTTTATTTCTTAGCTAATGCCTACATTTTTTATTGAATTTGGCCTTAGCAGGTCAGATCATACCAACAAGAGAAGAGAAAATCGTGTCTGGAAATTGGCCATGCTAACTCTTCATTGTAGACAGAGATAAGACCTACTGAGACTCACAGATAGTGATGGCTGCCTGGCTGGTTGTGGGCTGCCTGTTTTGTCAGCTCCAAGTCAGCCTTCTGGTTATCTTTAACATGATTAGATGCATACTCCCTACTTTTCCCCCAGAAGAAAGGTATGTCATAATTGCTGAAATGAACTTGGAGCAAGACTTAAGCCAAATAATCATAAAAAGAGTTCCATGGGAGGAAATCTGGTTACTTAATTTAAGATATGGAAATAAATAGAACTTGGAAAGTTTACGTTGACAAGAATTAAGTCTAGAGTTCTTAAAAGCAGAGATTCTATCTTAGTTTTGTGTAAAACATACATCTCCCTAGCTCAGAGCTTTATAGAATACTCAGTAAATGTGAAGGAATGATGGAAAAATTAGACTGGCTTATGGGAAACTAGCACCTAGATACAGTGTTTAATATGAAATCTGAGATTTGATATAGCAATGTTTGGAAATGCATTGGAATCACATAACACATACATACACTTTGACTTTTGATTTACAACTCCTGTTTGAAGATGAGACCTATTCATCTCATTTACTACTGTAAGGCTAAATTATAAAATGTAGGTATATCTGTTTGTTTTAAAAGACAGTATGGTTGGATATTTGGATATTAACTTAGATCTTGTTTCTTAAATTTATTAAACTTTAGTGGGGTAAAGAATTACAGTTCAGGGATCTATACCCCAAAACATGTGCCTGTGGGTGATTTAAGGGATTTTTCAAGTGTAATTTTTACATTAAGGCTATTTTCACTAATCTACTCACTTAAGGGCCACAAGTAAAGTGCTACTCCATATAGAGATGGCAAAGAAATTTCAAGGAGTGCCAATTCCAACTGGAAGTAGCTGCCTAAAGCTCTATAATAAAAAGGATTAGGAAGTCCCGTCTTACCATAATCCATTACTGAAGTTTGGCATTGGAGTTGGAAAGTTGTTCTTTTTTTTTTTTTTTAAGTTTTTTAAAAATATGTTTTTGAGCCGAAACCAGTTTGGCTCAGTGGATAGAGCGTCGGCCTGCGGACTGAAAGGTCCCAGGTTCGATTCCGGTCAAGGGCATGTACCTGGGTTGCGGGCATATCCCCAGTAGGAGATGTGCAGGAGGCAGCTGATCGATGTTTCTCTCTCATCGATATTTCTAACTCTCTATCTCTCTCCCTTCCTCTCTGTAAAAAATCAATAAAATATATTTTTAAAAAAATGTTTTTGAGAGAGAGGAGGGCAGACGGATAGATAGAAACATAGATGAGAGAGAAACATCAATCGGCTGCCTCCTGCACTCTCCCTACTGGGGATTGAGCCCACAACCCGGGCATTTGCCCCAACCAGGAATTGAACCAGGGCCCTCTTGGTCCATGGGTTGTCACTCAACCACTGGGCCACACTGGCCAGGCATGCATTTTTATTTTAAATAAAAGAAGTGTGCTTGCTCATTTTTTTTCTGACAGTTTTTTAAACTATGTTTTTATTGATTTTAGAGAGAAAGGAAGAGGGAGAGGTAGAAACATCAGTGATGACAGAGAATCATTGATCAGCTGCCTCCTGCAGGCCCCTATTGGGGATCAAGCCTGACCAGGAATCGAACTGTGACCTCCTGGTTCAAAGGTTATTGCTCAACCACTGAACCATACTGGCCGGGCTTTTTCTGACAGTTTTATTGAGAGATAATACATATGCCATACAGTTCATCTACTGAAAATGTATACTTCAGTGATTTTTAATACATTCACAGTTGTGCAACAAGCAATTTAAAACATTTTCAACCCAAAAAGAAAGCCTATACTCTTTAGCTGCCTTTATTGCCTTCTTTCCCTTAGCCTCTACTAATCTACTGTCTGTCCCTATAGATTCGTGTATTCTGAACATTTCGTATACCGTAAATGGAATCATACAGTATGTGGTCTTTTAAGAATTTTTTTAACATTATATTTCAACATTTATTAATGTTATAGCATGTATTATTAGTACTTCATTCCTTTTTTCTTGCCAAATAATATTCCATAATATACCACATTTAATTTATCCATTCATCAGTTGATGGACATTTAGGTTGTTTCTACTTTTTGGCTATTTTAAAAACTGAGATGAACAATCATGTACAAATTTTTAGGTGGACTTCTGTTTTCATATCTCTTGAGTTTCTGCCTAGGAGAGGCATTGCTGGGTCATATGGTAACTCTGTGTTTAACCTTTTGGGGAACTGTTAGACTTTCCCAAGTTGCACATGCTTTCTTTTTAAATTAAAAAGAAAAATCATTTCTAGTAATAAACTTTGATGCTGAGTTAACAGATTCAAATCATATCCCAGAACAATTTTGGCCTCCTCACCTAACCACAGAACTGGTTAGCTACGGCTCTCCCTTCCTGTAGTCATTTCTCTGACTTCGGAGATGGGTTTGTAGAACCCTCCCTTTATGCGATTCTGAGAAGGAAGCAGGTTCTGCAGAAAAATGAGGGAGCCTGTGCTGTGTTGTTGGAGCAAACTCCCGTGATATCTAAGTTCACACGGCATTAAGGAAAGATCACCCTTTGGCAAATCAAACCCGAGCATTTATTGAGATTGTGCAGGGAGACAGATAGCAGAAAAATTTTTTGATACAGAAACTCTTTCCTGCAGGCCTCTCAGTATAGAGCCCTCAGACACATCTGCTGCCATGGCAGCCAGGAATGCAGCCTAGAGAGTTCAGAGAGTTTCAAATCCAACTTTCCTCTGACCCTCCCAGCTCTGGTCTCATTTGCATTTCATAGTTTAGAGAGAGTAGGAGAGCAAAATCTGACTATCTGGCATTTAGAAAAATAGGAGGAAATTTCTCCTTCTTCTGTTTTTTTTTGTTTGTTTCTTGAGATACATAATTTAATACAAGTGACCTCCAAAGAATAAATTATATTGCTGGTAATTTTAGTGACTATAGAGGAATTTTCCCTCATGGGCCTCAGGCTGGTTCTTTTGAGTAAAATACAAGACATGTTTTCAAAAGACTATCCAAGATGAAATTGTGTAACTACGCAAATTGAAATGGAATTTAGATGTTCAACTTGGTAGACAACTTTTCTCCCAGTAACTCCCTGGTGCGCAGGTGTGCCCAGGACCCTATTATACAGTTTCTGTACTAAATAAGTATAGCCTCTTAGTTTTTTAGCTTTCTTCAATATTTTGGTATTTAATTTCAGCATAGGGAGTAAAAAAGTTGTAAATAAGAAAAGCAGTGCTAGAAATTGGATTTAGCCTGAGTAGTAGAGCCAATTTCTCCCTTGGTTTCTTTGCAGGGTGCGGTATATTTTGAATGTCACTCGAGAGATAGATAACTTCTTCCCAGGAGTCTTCGAATATCATAACATTCGGGTATATGATGAAGAGGCAACGGATCTCCTGGCTTACTGGAATGACACTTACAAATTCATCTCTAAAGCAAAGTAAGTAATGGGTCTCGAACACATCCTTACCCTTGTTCCATGTGCACCACACATGCCTGGGGCCTGAAATAAGTATTTACTGAGAGTACTCAGAAAAAAAGGAAGTAAAGAAAAAAGAAAAAAGGCCCTGGTTAGTGTGGCTCAGCTGGTTGGGTGTCATCTCATGCACCAAAAGGTAGCAGGTTTGATTCCCAGTCAGGGCACATACCCAAGGTACAGGTTTGATCCCTGGTCAGGGTGCAAAAGGGAAGCAACCGATCAATGTTTCTCTCTCACATCAATGTTTCTCTCTCTCCATTCCTCTCTGTAAAATCAATTTTTAAAATGAAGACTGAGCTTTCTTAATCCTCAGGGAAAGATGACTAGTGACTTAATACTTTTCCTGTAAGTAGATGAAGTCCCTGAAAGATGATCTCATGTTGGCTAGTTCCATTGAGCAAAAAATTAGAGTATATAAACTTAAGCTGCAGCTAAAGAAATAAAAATGAGAGAAGGGAGAAATTCTGAATGAAATGCTTAAGTTGCCAATGGAGACATTTTAAAGTTGTATAATTGACATTATTCCACACAGATAGAATACTGGGTCCTCCTCTCTATAAACAAGGAGATCTTTGGAAATCTTTTCTCATTTTTTTTTTAACTTTACTTTTATGATACTCTAAATAGTGAGATTTTTCTCTGGCCTTTCTGTTGATGTCTTCCTTAAATTTAAAATTTTAATTGGTCCTTTTAGTGAAGCTATTTGATTATTTTAATTTAGTGTTTAGTATGAATTAGTATTAATAGGTCAGCGCTCATTTTTTAATATGTCTTACTGATTTTAGAGAGAAGGGAGAGAGAGAGAAACATTGATGTGTGAGAGAAACATCCATCAGTTCCCTCCCTTACATGCCCCGACCGGGGATATGTGCCCTGACCAGGAATTGAACCCACAACATTTTGGTGTACGGGATGACCAACTGAACCACCTGGCCAGGGCTCGACACTCATTTGTTTTTTAAGTCCCTGGGGATTTCCTTGCCAATCCTATTTATGCCTTCAATAGAGAGGGCGTAACATGTTGGCCACACTCCTCCTTCAGGTGGGACCACATTCAAATCATCCCTGGCAGGTGACAGGCACTTCTGTTTGTAAACTCCTCCTTTAAGAATGAGTCCATACTTCTCTTAAGGACTTTCATGATGAGGAGATTCTTCCTTTTAGTTACCTAAATTCCCATACCCTAGCTTTGAGCTCATTCTCTTAGTCTCTAGGTAGCACCTAAAAGAGCACTTTATATTCTTGAAGAACATTTTATATTCTATTATTAAATTACTAGAGGCCCAGTGCACAGATTCGTGCACTTGAAAGGAAATTAATTAGAAGGTGGCCAATAGGACAGGACTGAGCGAGACAGGCCAGACACACCCTGGAGCCAACCTCCCCGGCCAGCTGCACCCGGGGCAGCACTGGGGCTCTAAGGGTGTCTGTGGAGTGAGCAGGGTCCCTCTGGCAGGTGGGGTCCCTTGGCCTGGCCTGCAGGGATCGGGTCGAAACGGGCAGTTCGACATCCCCCGAGGGGTCCCGGAGTGTGAGAGGGCACTCTGCAAAGTTGCTGTCCCTCAGCAGCTCCTACATTGAACATCTGCCCCCTGGTGGTCATTGTGCATCATAGCAGTCGGCCGGTTGGCTGGTCACTTAGGCTGTTATATATATATAGATAAAGCTAGGCCTGGCCGGCGATCGAAGCACAAGCATCTGGTGTGGAAGGGCAGGTCCCAGCTGACCTCTGGGCCCCCAAGCCCCCACACGCCCCCTTCTGCCTGAGTCATGGCGCCTGAGTCCCCATGCAGAGATGGGGTGAGCTTGGCCGGATGCCATGGGCCAGGGCGCAGTATGGGCCTCTGGGCCGCCCAGTGGTGCTGCATGGAAGCCAGGAAGGCAGCACAGTCTCTCCCGGCCAGCCTCGCAGACCTGCTCCTGCACAAACCCACAGGGGGCCCAACTGGCCCCTGTGGTCAGCAGCTGTAGCCCGGCTCACCTGGAAGAGGCCACAGGGGTGTGGGGTGGGCTCCTTGGGGGTGCCCGGCACGCAGAGGGGCTTCCCTGGCGCAAGCCCTGGCTTCCCAGGGGAGGTTAGTAGGGGGAGTGAGAGCGAGCTCAGCAGACACCCCACATTCTCACCGCACCTCCGTCCCCGTCACCCCAGCCCCCAGGTAGCCAGCGAGAGGTCGCAGCCCTCCCCCACTCCCCACCCATCCCCAGTTCTCTGTCCCAGCCCAGGGCCTGGCCCCAATTGGGTGATCAGGGCCTGCCAGCCGCTGGTCACCATATGGGGCGATCAGTCAGGGTTGGGTGGCCCACTCCCTCAGCACCTGGGAGCCAGGTGGCAGCCCCACCCCCTTGCCACTGCCACTGGTCGCCATGTGCAGGGTGATCTGCCGGGCAATCAGGCCCCCATTTGCACCCGCTTTGGCCTGGCGCTGCCCGTTCACCTGCTCCACCATCCTGCCATGGTCCCATGGGCCCATTGGTGCTGGCAGTGCCTCCACTGCCACCTGTGCAGCATCGCCAACACCTGCCATGTTCTGTGCCGCCCCCCCCCCCTTGTGGCCAGAGCACGTCATAGCAAGCAGTCGAACTCCTAGTTGAACAATTTGCATATTAGGCTTTTATTATATAGGATTCCCAATAATAATGCCACCCAAGGCATGCTTACTATGTGCCAGGTACTTTATGTGTATTCTTTCATGTAATATTTTCCAAAACCCAGGGAGGCATATATTGTTATCCTTCTGTATAGATGTGGACAGACTATAGAGATAAGATTCAGAGAGGTTAAGAAACAAATGGTGAGGATAGTACTTAAACCCAAGATGATATAAGAATAGTCTATAGTCCCTTAAAGAAAGAACTAGGCAAGTTGTCAGGGTCACAGCTGAAGAAGCTAGAGTGCAAGGTGAGGCCCCAGTCCCAATGAAAAGAAAGGGTGATTTCAGCAGGGCTGGGATTAGAATGAGATGCATGAGGTGCCCAGGTTACATTGAAGCAGACACTCACTCTCAGGCTCCTGCATCTGAGAGTGAGTTTCTCCTGAGTGGCACACTGGGCACCTCATGTGTTTTACCTAATCAGGGCCCTAAATTCCAGAATCTGTATATGGGTGAGTTTAGGGTTACCAATGTGATACCAGGCTTAATCTGGACAATCCAGCACTAGGCGCCGGGGGGTTGGAGGGGGACTTAAATAGAGTTAGTTGAAAACTGACATCAGATCCTTCGTTACGTGAGTTAGAAGCCATCCACTGAAAAAGCCTGGTTTAATATGAATAAATGTTTTCATCGAAGTGGATTTTATAATTGCATTTTCTTAAGATTGTCCAAGTTCGAACACTTTCCATGCCTGCAGGTATAGACCTGAAATTTTATGCATTAAAGTTGTCAGAGCTTGATGGGCATATATTTGAACACATGTCTGAACTTCCACCTGAGTCACTGTGCATTGGCTTCCCAACTGTAGTGTAAATGAAAACCCTATGGTGCCATAAACGAAACAAGTATTTCCTAGTTCTTTGGGATAATCTAAGCACAAAAACACACCACATCAACATTTTGCATCTAATTGACAGCTAGGAGGTTAATCTTATCTTCCTTTTGAGACTTTCAGTTATTCCAGACTGTTCTCTGCATGCCTTTAGCTTATTTGGCTCACTCATTTTGGCACTTAAACTTGTGCCTCCTTGCATTGGTGCTGAACTTTCCCATGTCTCCTCCAGTAGGAGAGTTATAAGCTTCCCCAAGGAAGCTTATCTACTATAATACAGGGAGCAAGTGGATGAATAGATTTCCCCTTTTAGGCTGACACGTGCATTTTTAAATTTATTGGAATAGCTACTTGGGAGAATTCCAGCCCATGACACTAGTGATAAGAGTAATCATTCTTTCTCGGATTTAAAAATGTTGTTCCTACTTATAGCTGACAGATCTAATCAGCAGATCCATAAGTTTGTTCACACACTTAGCAAGTATCAGAAGGCTTATTCTGTGCCAGACATTGTGTTATTAGCAGAATTAGCATAACCAAGTAATGCTCATATTCAAGATAAATAAACTCTGGCATGTTAAGACTGAGAGGGTTAGTTGTGTTTGTTGTAAGTATCACCTTATGGTAACTTTGTTTTCTTGTTTTTCCACCCCATTAAGAAAAGGGGGGTAGTTATGTATTCCACCCTCCTTACTAAAAGAGCCACATGATGCATTTATCTCATGGTCCCATCCAGCTCCACTGGTTGTACAGCCAGTCCCTAGACAGAACATGGGTGGTGATGTTGTGAAAAGTAATATCCGGGGCTACATCTGAGTACAGAGGAGGATTAGTTTCACTTGGTTTGTGCTCTCCTCCAGGGTCAGAACCCTGACTGGAACTTGAACTGGAAGCAATTGAGAACATTTGGGTAAATTAGGTGAATCACTGCCACACCTGTAGCTCAAGAGACTGCCAGCCATGAAACATGCCCCTGGGACCATGGAGGGACTGGCCTTCGGCCACAGTGGTCCAGTCTCTAAATCGAAAATTCTCCCCTAGCACTCTGTGACCAGCTGGCATTTCAGTTACCATTGTGAACGTTGTCTGCTTCTTCCACTGAATTCTACCTTTTAGGGAAAAAATGTTATTGTGCCTCATAGTACCTTGTGCATTGTCTTATACCTGATAAATGTTTGCTGAATGAATTAAAGAGGCTTACTGTTAACATTGAATATAGTTTGAGTACACTAGAATTGCCTCCCTCCCTGCATGCTGATTGTAGATGTATGCAAGTGCACAAGGTGGGATGGGTTGCATAGCAAGAAAATGGAAGGGCAGGACAGGACACTTGGAAACATTTCAAACCCCGGCTTTGAAAGTATACTCACCATTGTGTTTTCCTCTTACCTCAATCCCCAAACTAGGAAACATGGATCTAAATGCCTTGTGCACTGCAAAATGGGGGTGAGTCGCTCAGCCTCCACTGTGATTGCCTATGCAATGAAGGAATATGGCTGGAATCTGGACCGAGCCTATGACTATGTGAAGGAAAGACGAACAGTGACTAAGCCCAACCCCAGCTTCATGAGACAACTGGAAGAGTACCAGGGGATTCTGCTGGCAAGGTGGGTCCTTAAGTGTGACTTTCTCAGATTTTCCATCCTTACGCTCCCTAAGGAAAGGCAAAATGTCCTTCTCTGCAGCTAGTTCTCAGCCTAACATTGGTGTGTCACAGCCTAACATGGATGTGTCACAGCCTAACATGGATATGTCACATGTTTAAAAATTGTTATCTCTAGCCAGTTTTTTACAAAATAAGTATAAGCATTTGAGATTAGCATGGGAGATTAGACATTTAATGAAAACTAACATTATTTTTCGCCCTGTAATTTAAACTAAAGGGTGGAAAATACTATTCCCTTTTTTCAGTTCTCACCTGGGTGTAGATTCTAACAAACACTTCTCAATATCTTTTTTCCCCTCTTTATTGAATTTATTGGGGCTGACACTAGTTAACAAAATCATATAGGTTTCAGTGCACAATTCCATAACATCATCTGTATATTGTATTTTGTGTTCACCACCCTACATGTCTCCTTCCATCACCATTTATCCGCCTATATCCTCCTCCACTTCTCCCTTCTCAACAATTTCTAATGCCAGATGCACTGCCTTATCAAAATGGATTGCTCCCAAGGTAATTCTAGGCATAGCTGAAATTCTTAGAAATTATTTGACCCATTTGTTAAAAAAAAAAGAAAAGAAAAGTGCCTGCTGCTACTTTGGACGTTTTTTTTCCAGTGCGTGGTTTCACTGAGCCCACTCCAGTAATTTGGGTCATGTGACAACATCAGCAGAATTGGGATATATATTGGGGTGAAAGGTGCATCCCAGAAATAGTTCTTTTGCTTTTACATATAAATACATATTTTTAAATTGATTTTAAAGAGGAAGGAAGATGGAGAGAGAGGAGAGAGAGAGAGAGAGAAACATCAGTGATGAGAATCACTGATCAGCTGCCTCATGCACGCCCCCTACTGGGGCTGGAGCCTGCCACCGGAGCATGTGCCCAATGTGGAATCGAACCATGACCTCCTGGTTCATAGGTTGATGCCCAACCACTGTGCCACTCCAGCTGGACCTATTGGTGTGTTTTTTTAATCCTCATCCGAGGATGTGCTTTTCATTGGTTCTAGAGAGAGAGAGGAAGGGAGAGTTAAGAGAGAGGTTATTAATCACTGTATTATTTTCCATACAAATAACTGTAAGCCTGTGTATGCCCCATCCTGTATATGCTTTGTAAAAATGCAAAAAAAAATTACAAAGGAAAAATTATTTATAAACTCAATACCTACAGAAACAGTTGACATTATCTTACCTTTCAACTGTAACAACATATACTGAGCACTTACACTGCACTTAACCATCACTTATTCCTTTTCCCCCAGGTTTACCTTCTATAATAATAAAAGCATAATATGCTAATTAGACCAGATGTCCTTTCGGACAAAGCCGTGGCTGCGAGGGCCAAGCCCCTTGCACAAATTTCATGCATTGGGCCTCTAGTTAAGATATAATTGACATATAGTATTGTGTAAATTTAGGCTGTACAGTGTGTTGATTTGATACATTTATACATTGCAAACAGCTTACCACCATAGCATTAGCTAACATCTCCATCCCTTTACACATTTCTTTTTTGTGGTAAAAATATTTAAGATCTCTCTTAGCAACATTCAACTATATAATAAAGTATTAACTGTTATCACCATGCCATACATTAGATTCTCCAGAACTTGGCAATCTTGTAACTGGAAGTTTGTACCCTTTGGCCAGTATCTACTCATTTCTCCCAACCCCTACTCCTGGTAGCCAACACTCCACTGTCTGTTTCTCTGAGTTCAGCTTTTTTCGATTCCACAAGTAGGTGAGACCATACAGTATTTGTCTTTCTCTGTCGACCCAGTACTAGGTCTTGAACATTTTCTTGTCTCAATCAGAACTAGCTGTTCCATCAGTAAGTTGGTAATTGGTTATAAAATGAATAATTTGTTTCACTGCATTATTTATTACACCTTTGGTGGTGAAAGCCACCTTCAGCTGCTCTGGGGGAAAAGATTCAGGTATTAAGCTGGATTTAACGATCAGCTTCCAGAGATGCCACATGTTGAAGTTCTGTGGAATGCTAGATTTTGCTTCGTTGTTGCCATGTAGGCATGTTCTCGGTGGTTTTGTTAGGGTGAAGGCACAGCTGCCTAGAAGCATTGGGGCCTAGTGCCAGAGTTTAACTCCAGTAAGTCTCATGACTTGGTCTTGACTCTTGAATCTGGGCTGTGTTTCCCCTGAACAAAATATTCAAGAGCCTTCTAGCCTATCCAGGCAGAGGGACCACCCTCCAACCCCAAAGTATTGTGAAAATGTGGTCACAGCACAGCATTATGGTTTCCACTAAAAAACCCTCCCATTTACTCAGCACTTGGCATGGTTTCCTCTGAGCTGTTCTCTTAGGAGGCTGGGAGGCTATGAAAGTCTCCTCCACTTAAAAAGAATTTATAGGTCTTTGGGGCCAGATATTGATGACATTTTTAGATTAGATCAGAAGGTAGAACACAGCAGTTCTTTCTGGCACAAGAAAGAGGCATCTGAGGTTTGGTTGAGATATAAATATTATATATTCCCAGACACATGACGGATGTTAGGCAGTGTCCTCCCGTGACCCAGTGAGAGGAAGGGTACTATGTGTCCGGCCAATTTCAGTATTTATTCTGGAATCTCAGGCTACTGCAAGCTGTTAGGTTGGGTTTTTTTCAGTGTATGTGGTTTTCTTAGGTGTTAAAGAAATTTCAGGAAAATCTTAAATGAGGGTAAAAAGGGCAGCATAGCCATAGCCAGTTTGGCTCAGTGGATAGAGCGTCGGCCTGCAGACTGAAGGGTCACGGGTTTGATTCTGGTCACGGGCACATGCCCAGGTTGCGGGCTTGATCCTCAGTAGGAGGCGTACAGGAGGCAGCCGATCAATGATTCTCTCTCATCATTGATGTTTCTATCTCTCTCTCCCTCGCCCTTCCTCTCTGAAATCAATAAAAATATATATATTTTTTAAAAAGACATTTGGCCCAACACCAAGCTTTAGGTATTTTTAAAAGTTGTACCATGTGCCATCACTTGTAACAGGAAGCCCAGAACTAGACTCTGTAATGGCTCAGTGATATAATCAGGGACTTGGGTACTCTTCATCTTTCTTCTCTGCCTTCCTTGGTTAATGGCTTGGTCCTTGAACTTGTCTCCTCATGATTGCCATATGTCGGCCACATTTCTAGGCATCTACATGTAAATTCCACAGCATCTGGCTGAAGGAATGGGCATTTCAATTATGGGGGAGACCTTTCCCAGAACCTCCTCAATAGACTTCTCCACAGGACTCATTGGCCAGGACTGGGTCATGTGGTTAAAACTAATCACTGGCCAGGAAAATGGAATTTCCTGGGCTGGCTTAAACAAATTCACATTCACGCTCTGGTGCTAGGGAAGTACTGCATTCCCTGAACCCAAGGGACACTGAATACCCCGACCAAATCAGGCTTCCACCAGCGAGGGGAAAGCGTGGGGGTGCCTGCTGAGTGAGCAGCCACTAGGGTCTGCAGTCTATGAGGTGTTGTCAGAAATGGCACTTGCAGGCTACCTGCCAAGCTAACTGCCAAGTGAATTGGGCCCAGCAGATTCTTGCACAACCCTGAGTGCTTGCTTAGAAAAGCGAAAAAGCCCCAGACTCCTGTGATTGTCTGGAGCTCTGACTAGCTTTGCAGCTTAGGTAACCAGGAGAGGACAGTCCTTAGAAAAATCCCACTCATTCTATTTGCAAAGAAATTCCATTTCCTACCCAGCTACTTAAGTCTTGTGTTTCGTATCTCCTCCCAGGAAGCCTGTGGTGGTTTTCTCAGAGAGACAGAGCCTTGAGCCTAGATTCTCTAGCCACATGGTTGTCCAGGGTGGCACTGAGTACTTAATTTGAGATGGCAGACTCTTTGTGAGTCTCTTAGCTTGGTACTTTTACCTCTTGGTTGGTAGAAGAGAGGTTTAGCAAAGTGATTTATGAATTAGTTGCAATTTATTAATCAAAATGTGAGGCTGTGGGCCAAACAGATATAGCCCCTCTGAAATACAAGGGATTTTTTGCATATTAAGAGTCTGAAGAAGTCTAATATTTAATATTCTCCCTTAGACCTAAAGGATATCATAAAGACACTGATATTATTCATATCTAATTTTATTTTTTATAGTCAGGGAATGAGGCAGGAGGAGGTGTGTGTGTGTGTGTGTGTGTGTGTGTGTGTGTGTGTGTGTGTGTGTTGAAATCCTCCATTGAATAGCCAGCAGCCCTGTTTGTTATTCTCGACTCTGATCATGCAGGTATCTGGCAGATTTATGTTCCATTAGGCAAGTTCGGATTTCAGGCTTTTGCAAGCTGACCATGTGTCTGTGATATTAGGTTCCAGGGTATAAGGCAAGGAGGAAAAACTGGGTGGTGGCCAGGGAGAGTTTTTGCCACATGTCCTCACAGATGTCAGTTTTGATTCTTTGAACACCGCTGTCTCCAGAGCCAGAGGAGGTAGAGTTGTCTTTTACTCTGGCTTTGCTGGTAGAGACATTGAGTCTAGTTAGCTGGTGCACAGTAGTGAGCCAGCAGTAGGGAACCCGAGAATAAAAGGATGTGGTCCTGGTCAGGTGACAACCAATCACAATCAACATTTAAAGGATTTTCTTTTCTTTTTTTAAAGATTTTCTTAATAGCTTTTCAGAAACATATTCTTAAAGCACAGCACACAGAAAATGCTCAATTGAAGCTTTTTCTCTTCTCCTTTCTACAGGCTGCCTAATGCCCTAAGAAGTAACCATAAACAATCTGATTTTACTATAACTGATATTCTATTTTTAGCAATATTTTCCTCTATATAACTTTCTCCAATAGAATTAGTGCTTTCCCAAACATATAACAATATGAAAGAAAGCAAGTCAAGACAGGAAAATGGGATATCATGTGCATCCTGTCATTTACATTTCCTTCTTATCCATTTACTAAGTAAAAGGCCAAATTCTTACTCAGGTCAGAGGCCACTCAAGGTGGAAGAGAACTGGAGTTGGTTGCGTCATCCAGACCACAAACCAGCTCTGAAGTTCTTTTTGGCAACTTGTTTACTTGCTACCTACCTGGAACCAGGTGGGGGATGTCAGCTGGATTTAAATATTAACAGTTTAAAATAATAAATATGATCTAATGCCTTCCATCTATTCCAACTAGTGAAGGAGCATTTAAGCTGGCTTGGGAAAAAGCTTCGCTGGGAAGCAGTTTGGTGTTCCTAGGTAAAATCTGATTTATGCATGCCCTGTGACCCACCTCTCTGTTCCCCTATATAAAACGTCTTTGAGAAACCAAAGTGTGCACCAGGCCCAGGAATGGCCATGCAGTATTGTTTGTAATAGCCAGAACTGCTCATCAACAGGATGGGTAAATAAATTTTACTCTGAAATTACAGCTGTGCACATCGATGAATCTTAAAAACAGAGAGTTAGGCAACAAAACGGTTGTAGAATCCATACAGTATTTCATTTATATAAACTTCAAAACAGGCTAACCTGAGCAGTATATCATTAAGAACAAAACGTGGCGACTCTAAAGAAAAAAAAAATGAAAGGCAATGCTAAGCACAAAATTCAGGACAGAGGTTAATAACCCCTGAGGGGGGAGAGTGGAGGGAAGGGATCAGGAAGGGCCCATAGAGCAGCAGTGCTTCAGAGGCCCTGGTGGTGAGTATCTTGACCGTATCCAAGAGCTGCCTACCACACTCTCCATGCAGGTCCTATTGCAAAAATGAAACACGCGGCAGAATCAGACCTATCTTCAGATTGGGGGTTTTCTTTCTCCTTTACAAGTAGGTGTCAGTGTAATTCCAGAGCCCTGACCCAATATTTTCTGGTGATTATCTCCTCCAGGAAGAGAAAGAAATCCCGCTGGGAAATGATGCCAGCCAGTTCCGCTGCAGCATGCACTGTTTGTGCCTATTAGCGTAACTTCAGTGTCTCGTTCCCTCCTGATTGGTTCGTGGTTTGCAGGCAGTTTTAAAAATCATACCTTGTGGGTTCTTGGGGTCATGAAAACATCCCATTTGCCTGTTGACTGACAAGATGTTCTTTTACATTATTAGAAGGGTGAGAGCCACTCCCTGAGATGTCTTCCTAGTCATTTGCATGATGGGAAATGTCCTGCCACGGTGGCTAAGAGGAATCGGTGCAGGTTTGAACATGCTTATATAGGTGAGGGCTGGAAATTGGAGAACACAGTCGTACTTAGATCAGGAAGCAAAGGTGTCTATATTTGAAAAAAGAAACTTGAAAGGGAAGCACATTGGCATTGGTTGGTCTCTGTTAGGCCTCATCTATCCAACCAGTCAGCTTGCTCCTCCACATAGCCATTCACTCGTTTGGGATGTGTGATATGTTGTCTCCTCCTAGGGGTGGCTGAGTTCTTGCAACTTGAAAAGAGTGAAAACCCTACCTTACACCCAACTGATTGGTTATAGCTTGTCTTCATAAACAGATTGACCTACTCAGAAAAGCATCCTTTTGCTGTGCAGGCCTGAGTCAGAAAGATCCCCACCCAAGCAGCAGACAGGCACGGGGAGCTGAGAGCAGGTGCAGACTTGAGAACAAACAGGGGTTCACATTAGTGCAGGCACATGACTCAGCAGAGATTTACAGGCCTCTGAGGCAGGCGTGGCCCTGAGCCCAGGATAAGTTGTTTTGGGCTGTTGCCCATTTTACCCTGCGGTTAGGTCACTCTTCATCAACTTGTAAGTCATGGAAACCATCCCTCAGAAACCAGTTAGTGACCTATTCCCTGGGCAGGCGATCCTGACAGCCACAGGGCTACCTTTCTCTTTTTGGCTAGAGCTTTGAGAACTGTGCTTCTTTGTTCAAGAGTGCGGTTTGAAATGAAATACCTTTCCCACATCAGACCTTCCCTCCATAAAATAAACCAAAGGATGGATGGATGTGTGTGGTCTTCCTTTGGCCCATCTGCTTTTCCAGGTGTCGCCCTAGCCTGATGGTTTTTATCCAAAGATCCTTATGAAAGGGGCTGTACTCTCTGCTAATCCTCTTCCATTCTGTTACCAACCTTTTTTGCCAGGTTTACTAGCCTCATCTTTGTCTTCTAATTCAAGAAAGATCACCACCCTCCTCACACTTTCATGTCAGTGATTAATCCGGTATCAGCTCTTCACCCCCGTTATGAGGATTTGTAATGAGCTTCCATAGACTGTTTCACCTTGTATTACTCAAGTGCTGTTTTGTTCTAGGTTTTTTTTCTGATTATTAATGAATGATAAACATGCTCATTATTTTATAATTTCAAAAATTACGGAAATGCAGAGTGTAGAGAGTAAAGCCCTCCCCAAAAGTAGTTTTACCTTCCCTTGAAAGAACTGTTACCAGTTTGGAGATGTTCCTCCAGATATTTTCCTATACTTATTCTAACATGGGAACTGACCATTTCAACTGTGTTCAACATGCTTTTTTGCTTGATAGTATACCTTGGACATCATTCTACTAAAACACCTGACTTTTTTTTTTTACCAGCCTCATAGCATAGAGGTGTATGGACTGTAATTTAAATAAATCTTTTTTTTCTTTTGGTGTCTAATGTTTTAGGACCACAGCGTTACAGTGAGCATCCTTTTAATATATCTCTATGCACTTATAGTAGTAATACTCCAAGAAAAATTCTTGAAGGAAAAATTGCTGGTTAAAGGGTTAAATTTTGAGAACTATTGCCAGAGTTCACTCTTAAAAATTCATATTCCTCCCAATAGTAGTATATGAGAGGGCTTGCTTGGCCATACTCTCAGTAACACTAGCTGCTAGCAACCAGGTTAGCTCTTGTCAGTCTAATAGGTTAAAAAATGAGATCTCATATTTATTTGTTTTTGTTTTGCTTTTGTTTTTGCTGTTAGTTAAATTAAGCAAATGTTTATTGCCTACTTCCATTGGGCATTAAAAAAGCATTTTGCAGGTTACATTTTAAGTTTATCTGGGAGGGTTTCCTGGGAGGGTGCTGATTGTTTTCACAGACCAGACTAAAATGTTTCTTGTGTATGTCCTCCACAGCAAGCAGCGGCATAACAAGCTCTGGAGATCTCATTCAGATAGCGACCTCTCAGACCACCATGAACCCATCTGCAAGCCAGGGCTAGAACTCAACAAGAAGGAGATCACCACCTCAGCAGACCAGATTGCCGAAGTAAAGACCATGGAAGGTCACCCATCTATACCTCCTGTCTTTGTGGAACATGTTGTCCCACAAGATGAAAATCAGAAAGGCCTGTGTACCAAAGAAAGAGTGATCTGCTTGGAGTTTACTTCTAGGGAATTTCATGCCGGACAGATTGAAGATGAATTAAACCTAAATGACATCAATGGATGTACATCAGGGTGTTGTCTCAATGAATCAAAATTCCCCCTCGACAACTGCCATGGATCCAAAGCCTTAATCCAACCTGGACAGGCCCCAGAAATGCCCAACAAGTTCTCAGACTTAACAGTTGAAGATTTGGAGACAGATGCACTGAAAGCAGACATGAACGTCCACTTACTGCCAATGGAAGAATTGACATCTCGCCTGAAAGACCTCCCCATGTCCCCTGATCCTGAGTCACCAAGCCCCCAACCCAGTTGCCAGGCTGAAGTCTCAGATTTTAGTACAGATCGCATTGATTTTTTTAGTGCCCTGGAGAAGTTTGTAGAGCTTTCTCAAGAAACCCGGTCACGATCTTTTTCCCACTCAAGGATGGAGGAACTGGGTGGAGGAAGGAGTGAAAGCTGTCGACTGTCAGTGGTAGAAGTAGCCCCTTCTGAAGTGACAGCTGAGGACCAGAGAAGCAGCTCTTTGAGTAACACTCCCCATGCATCCGAAGACTCGTCAATAGATGAGGAACAGTCAAAGGTAAAAGCTATCTTTATAGTTCTCCACCTAAGGTATTCTCTTCTAAGACAAAATATTTGGGACTCTGCTGTGTTCACTTTCTTTTTAATGTGGCTCAAGATTTAGGATGGCAGTGTGGGAGAGAAAGTCTGGCTGAGACTCTCCTTAAAAACAGGGTTTAAATATTTTTTTTAATTAGTTGCCTTTTGAAGAATTTATCTTTTCAGGTTTTTGGTGCCATTGGAAACCATTTCTGAGGGGATGAGGAAAGAAGGGATAACAAAACAAAAAAACTCTTGGCTGAACAAAGAGCGGTCCACTCCCTGGGCCTCTGCCGTTCCGATCAAATCTTACCCGTAATGAAGTGCCAGGGACTCACATGCTGCCTGAGTGAGACTTGTATGTCTCTGAAAAGATGGGTTTGTTTGGAAAAGTCTTTCTGTCTCAGAAAAGTCTAAGACTAGACATGTGTAAATAGCTGTTGGAGTAGCACCTAAATCCCATGCTGAGTTCTTCTGTTAATAATGTTTCTGAATTGTTCCTCGACTCAGACCCCGTGGTATTCAGGAGTTGAGGGATGGTTTGTGGAAGTGATTTGAGAGCAGACAGAATTCTAAGATTCTTCTCAGTGGCATATGAGCTCTTGGGAACCATTGCAGACTAGGGAAAGAATTACTGTATATCACTATTTGTAAGGCTCACACTTATTCTCATTTTGACACTTCTGAAATTGGGATGCATTTTAATCAATATAATAGTAGTTGGAAAATAAATGGTGACGAATTTACTCTAACATACCAAACCTCACTGAATGAACTCCGTGGAGCTGACATCTTCTGATGTTTATCTACTTATAGTTATACCTTGTCCATTATTCATCTGTTCTCTCTCTTTTTAACCATGTGAGGGTAGTTGTTGTCCTCTCCTCTTCCCAAAGGCTGTCCCTCTGCTTTGAGTCCACTAGGAAATCTGAATGCTTGAGCTCTCCTTTGGACCAATGGGTGCAGCAGCTCTGACAGAAATAGCTTTTTGGCACAGTCCCTGGTCATATGAGCACTCCCTCCACAGCCCATGCACACACCGGCCTGCTATGGCTTTTCTCCCAGGCTTGGCAAGTTTGCCGCCGCCTGATGTCCCAGCAGATTTCTCCCAAAGGCATAACTGACCTTGTTAGTTTGTACTAGCTCTGACTCTTCTGAAGGGGAAAGACCAGAACAATTACTAGGGAAATATTGTACTTTGAAGGCTTATAAAAATGTTAAAGTAGACGGATGGTAATAATGATGTCACTTTAAGAAGTGTCCAGGGGCCATTTCCAGATTTTGAAGTTCTTTTTTTTTTTTTTTTTTTTTACAAAAGGACTTGATTTTGCATTGGCCAGTTTTCTTTGGCCTTGTTCTAAATACAACTGGAAATTCATAACTGGTAGAATAATAAAACGTCAGCGAGTCACGGTTTCTAAGTTTTCTCAGGCACGTGGCTGCATAAGCCAAGTAAACATTTCCCAGGAGGAGCCATGTGACACTTAGGAATTGTATGATCAGATACATAGTGCCCTCACGTGCTGGGATGCTGCTGCTAGAAGCGCGAGGATGTGAAAAAAAACTGGCAACACAGAAGAGAGAAGAGAGCAGTGAGTCTCCAAATCAGACATCAGATGATAGCCTCAACCTTGCCTTGTCTAACACTGGGCATATTTAAGGTGGGCACTGAGCCCTTGAATGGAACTCTTCCCCTCGAACTAGCTTAGGCTCTGACTGGAAGTTGATATAGGCCAGAGAGAAAAGATTTCATTTCCCCAGTCTGATCTAAGTTCTGAAGGCTCATGGTCTTAGGAAAATTAGAAGCCACCAACGCTATTTGCTGTTCATTTTTGGAGCAAGATATTAGATTGGCATCCTGTTTGAGTAAACAGAACAGAAAGTTCAGTAGACAGTGATACAACCTGTAACTAATTTTGTATCTCTGCCTTTGATAAATCTGTTTTTCCTTGTACAACGAAACAGATGGTCAGAGTACAGTTCTCGGCAGAGGACAGTCCCAGGCACTCCACAATTTGTGTCCTCATAGCCAGAAGGTTCTCTTGGATCCGAGGATTAGTAATCAAAAAATCTGGCATTTTCCATTAGACTACAATTCGCCATAACTATCTCACTATGTTTTCTTCTTAGGCAATTTCAGAACTGGTCAGCCCAGACATTTCCATGCAATCTCACTCAGAGAACGCAATTTCAGTCAAAGAAATTGTAACTGAGATTGAATCTATCAGTCAAGGAGTTGGACAGATTCAACTAAAGGGAGACATTTTATCCAACCCATGCCATACACCAAAGAAGAACTCCATCCATGAGATGCCCCTTGAGAGGGCCCAGGCCCCGGAGAACAAACCTGGAAATCTGGAGCCGAATGAGGGTTCCTGCTCAGCCCAGCCTGAACTAGCCAAAGACTCGGGGAAGTGGGACCCAGAAGGCTGCCTAACTGTACCCTCATCCACCACAGACTTGGAAGAAGAGGAACCAGCTGAGGGGGAACAAGAGCTCGGGGGCCCAGGGATACACCCAGGTGCCAAGTGGTACTCTGGGTCTGTAAGACGAGCCACCTTGGAATTTGAGGAACGCTTGCGGCAGGAGCAAGAGCACCACGGTGTTACTCCTGCTTGTACTTCATTGTCCGCTCGCAAGAATTCCAAGAATGATTCCTCTGTGGCAGACCTGGCACCGAAAGGGAAGAGTGATGAAGCCACCCTAGGACATCCGTTTGTTCCCAGGGAACCAGAGATGAATAAGAGCAAAGGGAAATCCAGTGGGTGTGAGGCTGGCTCCATACTGCATTGTGAGCAAGATGTCATTGTTCCAGCACCCAAGCTGCCGGATTTCTGCCCCTTGCAGGCTCCTCAGGAGTGCTCGGAGTCAGAGACTAGAACCAAACAGCAAGGAGTCCTGAAAGAGCAGCGGACTGTGGTTTCATGCCAGGAATCTGAAACACAGGGAGTCCCTTTTCCCAAGAAGATAGAAATCATTGAGTATACCCACGCGGTTACATCCCCCAATCACCCTGGGCCAGGGGGTGAAATAGCCACCAGTGAAAAGAGTGGGGAGCAAGGACTGAGGAAAATGAAAGTGGAGAAGTCCATCACTGTACTCTGTGCACTAGATGAAAATCTGAACAGGACGCTGGGCCCCGACCAGGTTTCTCTGTACCCCAAAGTGCTACCTCTGCCTCCTTCCTCTCCTGAGCACAACAGGCCCACCGACCCGACCTCCACCCTGAGCAGCCCTGAAGACTGGGGCAACAGCCCGGCAACAGCCCTGGACATAGCAGCGCCATTTGTCAGTCACACCACCCACGTACCATCTGCCAACTTGGATTATCTGCATCCCCAGACCATGGTTCACCTGGAAGGCTTCACAGAGCAAAGCAGCACCACAGACAGTGAGCCCTGCGCAGAGCCGGGGCGCTGGGAAGAGAGTCAGGGCCCCCTGTCCGGCGGCAATGAAGTGCCATATAAGGGCTCCCAGCTAACTCGTGAAGACCTAAGCTTAATTAGCAAATGCAGTGACAACATTGGGAAGTTACAAGAAAAACTGGACCCATCACCTGTGGCCTGTAGACTCCCTCATAGCTCTAGTAGTGACAATATAAAGGATCTTAGCCACAGCCCCCGTGTGGTGAAGGCGCACGCTAAAGAAATTGAATCCCAAGCGATTTGCCAGATAGGGCTCCCCAAACCATCCCAAATGAGGCGTTCAGCTTCCCTCGCCAAGTTAGGTTACTTGGACCTGTGTAAAGACTGTTTACTGGAGAGGGAGCCTGTCTCCTCTGAGTCCCCTCATCTCAAACTTCTTCAGCCCTTCATCAGAACAGACTCAGGCATGCATGCCATGGAGGCCCAGGAGCCCCCCGGAAACTCAGATGCCCCCCAGAACCCAGAGCCCACCAAGTATTTTATAGAGCAACTTAAAACAACAGAGTGTATCGCGCAGAGCAAGCCAGTGGAGAGGCCCCTTGTACAGTATGCCAAAGAGTTTGGTTGCAGTCAGCAGTGTTTGCTCCCCAAGGCAGGACCGGAATTGACTAGTTCTGAAGGAGGCCTGCCTTTGCTGCAGACCCAGGGGCTGCCGTGGGCGGGCCCAGCTCCAGGGCTGGCTTTGGCTCCCCGGCAGCAGCACCACAGAACTCACCCCCTTAGGAGACTGAAAAAAGCAAGTGATAAAAAAAGGACAACCAACCCTTTCTATAATACCATGTGATTCTGAGCCTACACATGTGACTTTCTAAAAGAAATGTTTATAAAAGGGGCAGGTGTAATATGTAAGGAACATGCACTTTATCGGTTAATTTTATAACATTTTGGTCATTTTACTGTTCCTGGCACATGCAGAGTTTAGGGTTTTCTCCCTCTGTGTGTGTGAGAGAGAGATTGATTTGGACGGCAAGACCATTTTATCATTTTTTATTTTTAGAAATTTCAAACCTCAAAATATACTCATTTTCAAAGAACACCTTTATCAAAGGCAAATTGCTGTTTTTCAATCAACTGCCACCTGCTCCTCATTTTGCCCTCTGAGAAAAGGCATGCATGCTTGATTGAGGATGGAAGCAGATGGGGAGGGTGGGGGTGAAGCCGGAAATTGAAAATGCTGCCCCTGGGCCAGTGTGACGATGGCTTGTTCTCCAGGCCTGATGCTTCAGGTGGGCTGAAGGGCAATGGGACAGCAGGGGACATCAGCGCTCTCTCAGCCTGGTCCCCAGCCCCAGCCCTTTGGAGGTTCTGCTATTTTCAAAGGGGGTCTTCCAGAATCCATTCTCCTGGTGTTCCAGAGTGGATCGTTAAAGAAAGGCATCATAATGGCTGGCTTTATAAACTTGTTAATAAATCAGATTTTTTATTACATTAAAAGTCAACCCCAAATGAAATCCAAGAGGTCCTCTGTTGAGAAAAGCATAAGGAGGTAAAATGGGAAACTGAGACACAACGGGGACAAGTTTGAAAAATAGCAATTGAAAGTCAATGTGTTCTTGTAAAATGAATACATATATAGGGTTTTAACCCTTCCATTACTTGAATAATTCTGTGGGCCTCTGAGTTTAATGGCCATATTTTTTCCAATTTATTTTCCTCCCTCATGCTGTTTCTCTCAATGCTGCCTGTTTTGTTTTGTTTTATTTCATAGATGACATTTGAATTGTTACATTACTTTTGTATAACCTCCATTGAATGCAAAGTTTTCTTTTTGATATTATCACTGTTAACACTTGACATAAGTTTTTTCCCCCCTTTTCCTGGAAGATTTGTCATTTCTTTAGTTTTTACACAGTATTTATGTACATAATGTCATATTCTTACAGTGTTTTGTTATTGATGTCAGAGGGTCTTTTTGATTTATTTTTTTTAAGGAGTTATACTGGAAAAAGACAACAGAAATAAAACTGATGGGTGTTGTAGGAATCTGTAGAGTATATTGACAGTTGTTTTATTGTTTAAATGGAGGCTCCCAATTGCTAGCTCCTGCCAAATTATGCATTAGTAACCCTCCTCAGAGAAACCCCTAAAGGTTCCCTTTAGATCACAGTTTGACAGCTGCGTCCTCAACTGAAATCCCAGAAAGTTGTTCGCCTTCACTGACCCACAGCCGGGGAGTGTATGGGAGTGTTAACGGCTTCCTGCTTCCCCAGGGGGAAGCTCCTCATGGACTAGGCTGAGAGGCTGCAGGGTGGCCTCCGCCAAGGGCAGGCGCCTTACAGAGTCCGTTTAGGATGCCGCTGCTTTGCTGCCGCTGTGGAGATCTTAGGACAGCAGCACCTGCCATAAACCAGCCTCTTCCAGAAAACATATTGAGACTGGAATGGAGGACCCTCATCAAAACTGAAGAGGTTTGCAAATTTGATTCCTGTTTGCTTTGGTTGATGTCCACATTGTTGAGAGATTGACCAAGGACAGGCTTGAGTTTTGGGTTTTTGGTTCATCACAGCCCTGAGAGGAAAAGGCAGCTGCACAGACCGTCAAAGTGGTGTCAGAGGCCAGTGTGCGGTGGGGCAGGTAGTAGGGTGACTCAGAGGAGAGAGAAGAAGTGGACTGAGGCCACTCGCAAGTGCTCGAGAAGCTGTGAATTCAGTTGCCAGGTGGAAGCCGTAGTTGCATCTGACATCACTGCCAGGAAGCACATTGGACAGAAATCTGCTATACGTGTAGAGACCTGCTTTATGGTGTAGTAATTATATATACCCATGCTTTCCCTAAATAGTTTCCTTGAATGTCAAATGTATCATTCACACAGCTTTGTGGTTCCTGGATATGGAATGTGTTGTAAAGTGCTTTGTTGGGTGGTATATACCAGTGTGAGGAGGCTCATCCGTCTAAACTGCCCTGTCCTATTGAGGCAACTCCACCACCACTCTGATGGGGAAAGGACAGGACATTTTGGCAGGGCTGGGAAGAGGAGGATTTGCCTGGAGGTTCAGGCAGTGGAGTCCATTCATGTTACTCCCTGGAGACGGTGACATTCCTTGTGTTAAGAAGTACAAGCAGGATAGACAACTGTCCTGTTCTCTCTTCTCCCCTCCTGTGTTTGATGCTCAGTCTCACTGCATTAAATAACAACAAACATGGGAGGGAACCTTCTAATGCTGTGAAAAAAAACAGAAACTTTCTTTTAAAGAATAGAGCAGCAATTTTGAACCTTTTTCATCTCATGGCACACATAAACTAATTACTAAAATTCTGCAGCACACCAAAAAATATATCTTTTTGCCAGTCTGACAAAAAATAGATATAATTTTGATTGATTTTTAAAAATAGTAATTACCTACCCTTTTTGCCTCCTAAGTGACTTTTAAAAATCAGGTGCCTATACTTGTATATAAGGATTTCTGGTACCAAGAATTAACACAATCTTATTATGCGACGTGACCAATAAGATGCAGCTAACTCTTTTCCGTGACCTGTATATTTATGGTTCAAGACAGGACATTCACACCCCACAGCTATTGTTGTGTTGGCTGTTGTCGTTTTTTTTGACAATCCAAGGGAAAAGAGGTCAGTGCCCCTGACTAAATAATCAGGTATTACAGGTTTTAAAAATTCTTGCCACACACCAGTTGAAGATCACTGGATTAAAGGAAACATTCCTGCTCGCCTTCCATTTTTAAAAAATATTTTTTATCATTCAGTTTACCTGCCTAAGTAAACGTCTTCTACACAGAGTCTGCAATCCAGCCAGTGCCAAGGGGTTTTGCCAGTCCTCTCAGACTCTGGCACCGCTGAGTGTTCTTATGTTATTTACATGACTGAGCGATGTCCAGGGAAAGAACATGATGAGCTATCAAGGACTTTTCAGACTCTCTTCTCTTCAAACTTTTGATAATCTCGGGTGGCCTATTTCTATTTCCTGTTCATGGAAAACCCAGCCCTGGGACAGCAGGTCTGGTAGGTTGACAGAGATGAGTAGGAAAGGCCTTGACCCAGTGCCTCTCTTTGTGAGTGTGTGTGTGTGTGTGTGTGTGTGTGTGTGTGTGTGTGTGTGTGTAAAAATAACATTTTGGTGCATGGGGCAAAAGCCCCAGGAGCACACAGATTTTGAGCTGTAATCTGGATGGCTACCTGGTCAGTAGGAAGGAGAGAAACCCCCTACCCTTTTATAATTTTAGAAACACTTAGGAGTAGTGTATATATAGAAGACAATGTAGTACTGTGGTACAGTAACGTTCATCTCTCCTCATTTTGGTTGCCTTTCAGATTCTGAATGTTTGGGATCATTCCTAGCATCTCGCCTCTTCCAACTCTTTATCTAGCATTATCCTGGTTCTCTACCTTTATCCCTACCGTATCTCCTCTCTCTCATCTTGGGAATTACCAAGAGCTCCGAGGACAGCATGAGGAGGACAGCCTAGGTTCTGAGGTCCCCTCCTGATAAAGGGCCGCAGACAGATGCTGTTGGATAGACCTGAAGCTTCTGAGACGTGGCAGCTCACAGAAATCTTCACCTGTTCCTTCTGAGGATTCAGTTCTGAAGTGATCTAGGCATGTTTGGTAAAGATGTTTTTGTGGGAGTGTTTTGTTTTTTTAAGAAAGCATTATGCAAAATGGTTCACTTTTAAGGGCATTTTTAAATAAAGCCATTCTTTGGCTTTTTTTTTTTTTTTTACAACTATTTGTGGATACTTTGTTTACATTGTGTGAGTATTAAAACGTGCATCATCTTGATGGCAGCTCAGTGTCCTCCTCCAGGGACCCAAACCTGGCTGTCCTGTGAGCCCTCACACAGAGCACCGCTGTAATGGTGAGCCCGCACGGGTGAGCGGGGAAAACCTGGAGCTGACTTCCATCTGTGTCCTGCACTCCCGCCCAACACCCTGTACGGAAATAGTCGTCATCTCCTCAGTGATGGTGTGTCTTACAGTGATGGTTGTACTGGTGAATGGCTAGTGTCATTTTTGTTTAATTTTGTTTTGCTTTTGGATGGTAGATGAGATGAAATTTTAGCTCTTTCGTCACCAATCCAACTTAAGAGGCTCTTGGACTTTGTTTTCCCCTTCAACCTAAAAGAACAAGGCATGTATAGACAACTGTATTTGGTGTCTCAACTCATCCGGTCCCCATATTAAGAAAAAGCCTGCTGCCAACGCAGGCAGCTGCACACCCCTAACCCTTCTCCCGGGCTTGGGGTCCCTGGTTGCCATGGAGAGCTCTCGCAAGGTGCTTCTGTACTCCTCCAGCCTGGAGTGCAGGGTGACTCAGCCCGGCTCCTGCTGTGGAAAGAGAACCAGCCTCATTTTCTCAGTGCCCCGAGTTCTAGGGCAGGATTTCTAAACTGGAATCACCCCCCGTGGGCTTGAACAGGCCCCAAGGGGTATATGACTATCTGTGTCCTCACCACAACACTGGCGGCAGCATCCTGTATACACATGCAGAGCTAATGCCCAGGGCTTCGCTCGAGCTGGTGACCCAGCCGGTAAACTGGGGAATGCCCTGAAATGTTTCCCAGTCAATAAGGCCACAGGGAGTTGGTTTTTATGTTTTATTGGACTTGGTTTGCTTGGTATAGCTTAAGGTGCCTTTCTTTTCTTTCTTTTTCTTTTTTCTTTCTCTCTACATTATTTTGTAGGGCTTGTTATAAATGTGGAAAACTAGTCCAATAGACTTTGTTACCTTTGCCCCAGGCCACCCCAAACTTTTATGCTCACATTTTATTAAATGAAGCAGGTGCTCCCTGGAATCTCTGGGACCTTTTTGAGGCATTTGAAGCAGAATATAAAGAGTGGTCTCATCTCCTTCCTTAATCTTCATAGTGATTGGGATGTTCCACTTGTATCATAGATTTTTTTATTACTGATGTGCTCCGCTGTTTTTAAATGTGAACTTGTGCGCAAATGTGCAGATTCAATGTTCTTGTTACAGACTGAATAAATTTTTATTTTGAAGATGAAATGCGTGTACTTAATCAAGCACAACAAATAGGGTGGGTGGAAGAAGGCATAGGGATTGGAAGAGAACACTGATGATAAACATGAAGCAATGCTCATTGATTGATCTCCATCAAGCACACCCTTAAGCTGACCTCTGGGAAAAAAATATAACTTTCTACCTCCCACAGAATAAAGAGCACATGGGAAATACGATCACTAAAGATCATTGCAGGTACTGTGGCTCCAATCAAGTGACTAAGCTGGGAACTTGCCTGGTCAAAGAGGCTTTTGCCAAAGCCACCACCTGAATGTTAGGAGAATGAATAAGCAAAGGGACCAAAATTCCTTCGCCATCTGCGGTGCAGAGTGACTGCTCGGGGACAGCTGCCCTGACCGGCCCCAGCAGGGACTGGAACTCTTGGGTGGGTGACCTCTCTAGACACCCACCCAAGCCTTCAGCACAATACCTCTGCTTACTCTAAGGTTGCTACAAATGGGGCATGACTCTCCAACGTAAAAACTAACCCTCTCCCATCATTAGAAGAGAAGCATTTGATGTCGATGGTAGAGGGCGAAAGGGCAGTTCTCTAACACAGGCTGGGGTGGAGGGACAGGTTTCCACTTCTCCCAGCCCTCCACAGACAGCAGGACTGCTCATCACATACAGGGCAGCACTACTCTGTGGGGAAAGCTCCGATTCCAAATTGCTAACAACATTTAATGAAATTCCCAGCAAAAACACTGCCTTGAACTAACATTGTCAGCTTGCTTCATTCTGGTTTGTCCATATCAAGTGAGAGGAGCATACCACTGGTGCCCAGAGCCCCAACCAGTCCAGATAAGCTCAGTGTGGGCTTTCTAGCCCAGGGAAATGGACCAAATCATGTCTCAAGTTACCAGGACACCGCTTCCAGAAAACGGCTTTATGAAAGATGAAATCCATGCTTGTTTTCCACAGAGAGAGTTCAGAGCCCAGCTGACAGTTTGAATAACAAGAAGGGAAAGCACCAGCCCCAGTGGCTTCTTCACCCGCTTGGCACTTTGTGCCGTGGCTCCGCCCACCCACAACTGCGCCAGGGCTTGGCAGCCAAAAGAAGGCTAGAGGGCAGGTCTGAGTCATGCCAGGTCCAAGCAATACCTGTGAATCCTGGCTCCTGTAACTGGCGAGCACCTCGCGCACCCCCCCCTCCCCCAATTTCCCAGATGGTGGAACTGAAGGCAGGTTGAATTGAAGGATTCCTGCTTCCTAGTCCCAGACCTTCCCTCTAGAATGGAGCACCCAGCTCTTTAAAGAGGAGGAAAGGCCAGGGGGACAAAAGATGTCCTTTTAGAGTAGGAGGCAACATGTCAAACTCCTTCTCTGCCAACAGGTGGTGCAGAATTAGAAAGGACCTGACCTAGCCCTCGTCATTTTACAGCCCAGAAAGCTGCAAAAATAGGGTAACAGCCAGGGCTGGAACTCCAGTTTTCTAATTAGTCCTGGTGTCCTTTCCTCTCTGCCCACGAAGCAGTAACTGTCAGCATCAGCATGTGTGAGGGAGAGTGGCACTGGCCTTCAAGGAGAGGCAGAAACACGTGGTCTGAGAAACATGCACCTAGACACCAGGCCACTTGGGTAAGGATCTCGGCATCATCAACTACCAGTTGAGTGATGGGTAAGCTACTTAACTTCTGTGCCTCAGTTTTCCCATCTGTAAAGTAGGGATATTAATAACACCCATCTCAGAAGACCGTTAGGATGGAATTAATATGTGTAAAACCCTTAGGACAGTGTCTAGCACGTGTGAGCTAGGGAGCAACTGAGTCATTAAGGTCTTTTCTTCCTAATTCTGTGCCTGGAATCTTTAGGTAGACGGGAGACTCCTCATCTCCCCTTATGATCCCTCCGTAACATGAATTCTTTCTGGAACACTTGGAACAGTTTGATTCTGTTCCCCTCCAAGTCATGAGGACTTGAACTCGCCTGAGAAAGCAGCCTGAGAGGGCCCCCCAGGTCCCCACCATCTCCTCTCCCCTCTGCCCTCTGGAAAACTTACATTGATTCCCAGCTGTGCCTGGAGAGCGGGAATAACTGGCCCCATGCCACTGCCCCCCGGGGCTTTATGATCCAAAGAAACAGGTCCAGCCCTCGCTGGTCGGCTCAGTGGACAGAGCATCAGCCTGCAGACTGAAGGGTCCCAGGTTCGATTCCCATCAAGGGCACATGCCTGGGTTGCAGGCTCGATCCCCAGTGTGGGGCATGCAGGAGGCAGCCAATCAATGATTCTCTCTCATCATTGATATTTCTACCTCTCCCTCTCTCTCTGAAATCAATAAAAATATATTTTTTTAAAAAAAGAAAAACAGTTCCAGGCAGGGGGCGGGCACTAGGTAGACTGCAGCTACAGGGACCAATTGTTATTCACTGACTGTATTTTGACCAGATTTCTTTTTATCTCCTTTTTAACTTTGGTCCATACCCAGATCTCTGGGTCCTGAGAGGGTTGGGAAGAGGCGGGGTCTTCCCTGGAACAGAGGCGGGCACCAATTCAAACACGGCCCAGAAGACTTGAGGAGTCAGGCTGAGCATCTGAAAATTGGCCACAGTGGGCAGAGCGGACTGCCGGTCAAGGGCACGGGCCTCGGTTGCAGGCTCCTTTCCCCGCCTGGTCGACTGGTCAATGTGTCTCTCTCACGTGGATGTTTCTTCTCTCTGTGTGTCTCTCCTCCTCCCTTCTATTCGCTCTAAAAAATCAATGGAAAAAGTATCCTCGGGTGAGGATTAAAAATAAATCCATACATAAGTAACTTAAAAAAATAACTTGGCTAAAGACCTGTTACAGCCGCTGCCCTTTGAACTGGCGTTCCCAGGGTGTCCAGGTGCATTCGCTTTTCTCCCCCAGAGCATCTTCCGGGACCTCTCCGAAAGAGGGTATGGAGGTGCAGTCCCACGGCCCGGTTCCTTGTCTCCCCCCCCACCCCCACCCCGGGCTAAATTGGGGGTGTGATTGCAGCAAGAATGAGGCGCGAAGGCACCTGATCTTGCCAGGCCGCTGGCTCTGAGAGGACCGCGCCCCCTCCTCGTCCATTGCCCCTCTCAGCGCCCATCACACCCGGTAGGAGCCGAGGGCGGGTAAGGAGTGCGCACACCCCACACCCCGCACACACCCCTACGATTACTTTTTAAAATATATATATATATTTATTGATTTTAGAGAGGAAAGGAGAAAGAGAATCATTCATAGGCTGCCTTCTGCACGCCCCCCACTGGGGGGGATCGAGCCTGCAACGCCGGCTTGTGCCCTTGTCTGGAATTGAAACTGGGACCCTTTAGTCCACAGGCCGAGGCTCTAGCCACTGAGCCAAAACGATTACTTTCGATGCTTTTCTGAGGCCACAGAGTTCAACTTTCCCGCCGCGGGATGGGGCGGGGCACCTCTGGTCCCGCCCTCCGCCTGGGCTCCGCCTTCGCAGGTTGATGGCAGCGGCAGCTGGGACTGCAGTGGCGCCCGGCCCCGGAGAGCCGCACGCAGCGGCTGGAGCGCGCAGCCCCACACCCGGGCCCAGACGCCGCGGACACCGGAGCCGCAGCTCCTTCCGGCCCCTGCCGCCTACCTCGGAGCCAGCGCGCCCCCAGCTCCCTCCGCAGAGGAGTCGCTGCGTGAGCGCCCCTCGGCCCGCCCAGGACCAGGTATCCCCGTTCCCTGCCCCCCGCCCCCCGCCACCACTGCAGACAGCCGAGCAGGCAGGATCTCTGGAGGGGGCACAGGATTGCGCCCCCCGCCCCGGGTGGGGCAGACTTGGTGTCTATATTTGGACGGGCAGCGACCGGCGCCCAAAGGGTGCAGACACCTAGTCTCACAAGAACGCGGTGCTGGGGCAAGAGGCCCAAGGAGGGTTCGGGAAGTCCAGGCCTTAGGCCCCGGGCTGCAGAAGCAGCCTGAAGGGCACAGGGATGCCGGGGTGGTTAGGGGACAGGAGTCGGTGGCTGGGCTTTGGAAGAGCTCCTTGTGCCCCTGGGGAAGAGCGTAGGGCAGGCCCCGGCTGGAGAAAAGGCACCTCAGCCTCCCGCTCCTGCAAATCTGGCCCTGGGGTGGAGCACCCCACCCCCAGGAGAGTTTAGGAGGAGTCGGGACTCAGAGGAGAAGCAGGAAGGACAGGATGGGAGGCAAAAGGCAGAACCACTGTTAAGGCCTTTGGGAGAAGCCAGTGCAGAGAGGAGTGGAAGGAGGATGACCCACCTTGCACTGTGTCCCCAAAACAACATGGAGGAGATGGATAAAAACAGCAGCAGGAAGGACTCAGGGTAGGTGACAGGAGGAACTCCTCCGTGGCAAATTTTTAGAAAATTACAAACCCTCTGCCTGAACTATGCCAGAGATGAGGACCGTGGGGGGCTGCCGTTCCAGCCCCACAGCCAGCTTTAGCCAGGATCCAAGGGCCAAGGCCTCTGATTCTGGACCAGGTGCCTCTGGCAGATAAACCAATTCTGTGAGGAGATGCTCACTCAAGGCTGGCAGTGGGAGGGCAGCCTGGCCTTGAGGCTCCTCCCCAAACCACTTCACCTTCCAGGAAGCTTTTGGGCCCAGTGCCCCCTCAGTCTGGGTCTCTGAGAAGTCAGGTCCACCCACATCCTAGTCCCTTGCATTAAGCCCCACTTGAGAGGTGGCAAAGAACTGTCTCATACTTTCATCATCTTGAAGAAAGCTCCCTGCTTCTAGGACCAGACTCCGAATTAATTTATACCCAACTCCTGGCCAGATAAGCCTTTTCACTTGCTCCTTAACCCCACCCTCTACCCTCTCTCACACACACACACACTCTCTCTTCCTGCCTCCCACAGTTCACAGGACTAAGGACCGAAGGCGTTTCTGGGCACTGAGAGCCTCCATCGCTGCCCCCAGCCATGAGCCGGCGCGTGGTTCGGCAGAGCAAGTTCCGCCACGTGTTTGGGCAGGCGGCAAAGGCCGACCAGGCCTACGAGGACATCCGTGTGTCCAAGGTCACATGGGACAGCTCCTTCTGCGCCGTCAACCCCAAATTCCTGGCCATTATTGTGGAGGCTGGAGGCGGAGGTGCCTTCATCGTCCTGCCTCTGGCCAAGGTGAGGGATGAGGAGAAGGAAGCTGGCGGGGAGGACACTGGCTGTGGCCCCTGGGCACTCCTGGCAGCAGCCTCTGTTCTCACCTAGTTCCCTTCCTCCACCAGGGGGGTGGTTTGTTTGGGTTGGCAGCTCCCTGTTCCCCACGCCCTCACGGGCCCCTTAGGAGGCTCCGTTCCCCTCCCAAAGCAGCAGCTTCACAGTGGCCTGTGCCCACTCACAGCCCAGCACCCTGGTCCCAGGTGGGACCAGGAGTGGGTGAGGGAGATAGTTGGGAAGCAGTGGAATCAGGGCCTGGCCAGATTCTCTTCCTCTCTCTCCTAATGCCGCCCCCCTCATGTTTTGGGTGTGAGGATCTTTCTCCCCAGTCCAGGATAACCATTTGGCTAAATCACACCCCACCGCTTCACACTGAGGACAGAGTCGGGCTCTCCAGAGTCCCTGGCCACCTCCCCACTCTGGTTCCTACAGGGAGGTGCATGAGAACAGAGGTCAGGGGGTCATGACACAGAAGCCCAGAGCCCTGCTCCCTGACCCAGGTAATGACCACCACCTTTGCTGAGTAGCCTGAAGCCCCTCTGCCGTCTCCACCCCCAGCCTGCCCACCCCAAGCATGACCTTGACCTGGATTCTGCCCCCTACACCTTGTTAGGGGAGGCCCCACAGGTGGCAGGAAGACCTGACAATAGCCAATGACTCACTCCAGGACAATGCAGACACCATACAAGGACACCATCCCCAGGGCTCAAATTTCAGCTGGAGCCACCTCCTCCCCCAGTTACTACTGTCATTCCAGTGCCACACAGCCACCCTTCTCCCCCACCGTCTGGGCCGATGCCAGCCCAGCAACGGCTTCAGAGCCCCCACGAACAGCCCATAAAGACCAAAAATAGATGGGTCCCAGCTCAGGTTGGAGCATAACAGGCACCAGGACTGCCTGCTGCTTGTGGTTCCAAAGTAAACCAGTGACATGGTGGGAACCTGCCAAGGGTGTCAGGTGCTACACTATGTACTATCTCACCTTCACCTCTTCCACCAGGGGCTCCCCATAGACATCCCAACTGGGGGAACAGGCTCAAGAACAGCCTCCAAGCAGGCGTTTTGGAGGAGCACTGGACTAAGAGTTCAGATCTTGGCTCTACCAGCATCTTGTGTGTCCTTGGTTAAGTCACCTGACCTCTCTGTGTCTGAGTCCCTGATACACTGGGGCCTTGACTTACGAGTGTCCCGACTAACGAGTTTTTTGAGATACCAGCTGTCTCTCGGCCGATTTTTTGCATTGAGTTGACAGAGTAATTTGAGTTAATGAGCTCGGTCTGGGAACGAATTAAACTTGTAAGTCAAGGCCCCACTGTATTAAATGACTTCATCTCTGTCTGCCTTCACCGAAGTACAGGAAGTAGGCTGAATGAGATTGGAGGTGTAGAGAGGGGTCTGCAAAGAGAAAATGAATGATAGAGAATTGAGATGTAAACAGGTCCCCGGCCCGCCCCCCAAAATCACACGGGAGAGTGGCCCACATCTCTCTCTCTCTCACTCCTCTAGACAGGACGAGTGGATAAGAACTACCCACTGGTCACTGGGCACACTGCCCCTGTGCTGGACATCGACTGGTGCCCACACAATGACAACGTCATCGCCAGTGCCTCAGATGACACCACCATTATGGTAGGAGCCAGTTGGAAGCCGCTGGGTCGTTGGGCAGGGGAAGCAACTGGGGCTGCCTCACCTGTTCTAGAGAAGGTGCTAAGGGAGGTGCTGGGTCCCAGGGCCCTGTCCTCCCCAGCTCCCAGGCTATCTTTAGCTACATGCCCACTCCCTCCCAGGATGCACTGCTTAAGACTAATAATAACCATGGCCAATTTGGGGGTGAAGAGTAGGGAGTTACTGCTCTGAAGTCTCCCTGCTGGGGTGATGAAGATTTCTGGAGAGCTGGCAGTGCCCCTCCTGGCTCCCAGCCGCCTCTGACCCAGGCAGGCACCATCACATCTTGCCCTACATTTGACACCAGTAGGCTTGGAGGGGCAGGGAGGGGAAGTAAGGGAGGCGCTGAGGGACAAAGTAGCTCCTCATCCTACCCCCCCTCTGCCTTTTCCTCCTACCCAGGTGTGGCAGATTCCAGACTATACCCCTATGCGCAACATTACAGAGCCCATCATCACACTAGAAGGCCACTCCAAGCGCGTGGGCATCCTCTCCTGGCACCCCACTGCCCGGAATGTCCTGCTCAGTGCAGGTCTGGGGGCCTAGCGAGGGATCCCTACTGTAGCTCTTGGGGGGAGGGTGGCAAAGGCAGGGCCCAGGTGACGGTAACTGGCCACTCTGGGCAGGTGGTGACAATGTGATCATCATCTGGAACGTGGGCACCGGGGAGGTGCTCCTGAGCCTGGACGACATGCACCCGGACATCATCCACAGCGTGTGCTGGAACAGCAATGGCAGCCTGCTGGCCACCACCTGCAAGGATAAGACCCTGCGCATTGTCGACCCCCGCAAGGGCCAGGTGGTGGCGGTGAGTGCCTGGCCTGGCCACTCCCCAGCCCCCACCCCAGGAACCAACGGTCAGGCCCCTGGGCCTGAGATCCTCTGAGCCCCTGGTCCCAGCTCTCACCTCCCCGATCCCAACTGCAGAGGCCAGTGCTTCCACCCACCACCACCTCCCAGTGTCTGCAGCCACAGCTCCCTGCCCTAAGCCCTGAGCCAGGAATTCTCTGCCCTATTCCTCTTCCCTTCCCTCCCCTCCATCTCAGGAGCTCAGAGGAGCAGGGGAGGAACTGCAAACCATCCTCCCATTAGAACCTGCATGAAGCCTGAGCTCCGGACCCCTCTCCTCTCAGCCGGCACCCAGAGCCATCTTCCAGGGCCCAGGGCCTGACACTGGCTCAAGGCCCGGCCCTTTCCGCCCTAGTTGACCCGCTGGGCGGAGGGGGGGGGGGGGATAGTCCTCGCGCGCTGCTGGTCTCGCCTTGGTGCCCTGGGAGGGCGGTGGCTGGCACCTGCCTCACCAGCCTCAGACTAACGCGGGGTGCGGGGGCACGTGCATGTATGTCTGCGCCCAGTGCGCGCGGCTGGCGGGCCCTCTAACCCACTAACCCCGCGAGCAGGAGCGAGCCCGGCCTCACGAGGGCGCCCGCCCGATGCGGGCCGTCTTCACCGCAGACGGGAAGCTACTCAGCACCGGCTTCAGCAGGATGAGTGAGCGACAACTCGCGCTCTGGGACCCGGTAGGCCAGGCTGCGCCGGGGCGTGCGCTCGCGACTTCGCTAGGTCAGCCCGGAGCGCGGCCGGCGCCCAAGAGGGCGCCTTCTGGAGCAGCCTCGCCGCGTCCCCGGGACACCGGCAGACACCCCCCTGCTCTAGGGATCAGCCTCGGAGAGCGCTTAAGGGCTCGTCATCCGCTGAGACGCACGCCTTCAGGTCTCCCAAGGCCCAGACGCGCCCCCGGTCCGGGGACAGTTAGGGCCCCAGAAGCTGAGTACTTAGGCCCCTTTTTGTCTCCGCCCCCCGTAAGTCCGCCAGCAGGTTGCTGGGCCCTCCAGCACCCCCAGGGCAGGCAGCTGGGTGACGCCTCTCCCTGTTTTCCCCCTGCCCCCAGGAGAGGTTTGCGGCCCACGAGGGGATGAGGCCCATGCGGGCCATCTTCACGCGCCAGGGTCATATCTTCACCACGGGCTTCACCCGCATGAGCCAGCGAGAGCTGGGCCTGTGGGACCCGGTAACGCAGCTGGAAGCGTGGGGTGTGTGCCCCGGGGACTGGCATCACGGGAGAGGGGCCAGGCGTCCCCCACCCGCAGGGCATGCCCACCTGGACAGGGCTGGGGGCTGCTGCCCTCTTTGCAGCGCCTGCCACCCGCACAGCCACCCCTCCGCCCAGTTTTGCTGCGTCGCCTGCAGGAGCCCACGCTGGCGCCCCCAACCGGTGATGCCGAGTCCCTGGGGGTGGTTTGCGGTGACTGCATGCTGCCCTGAGGGGCCTGTGTGCAGGGGCCTGCCACTCGGTTCACAGGAACTGCGGCGGGAGCGCCTGGGGTTGGGGGCGGCAGGAAGCCTCCCGGGGCTTCAGGGGATCCAGGAGCCGCGCAGAAGGCGGGACAGGGCTGCTCACGCCTCCTATGCTCGGGCAGAACAACTTCGTGGAGCCAGTGGCGCTGCAGGAGATGGACACGAGCAACGGGGTCCTCCTGCCCTTCTACGACGCCGACTCCAGCATCGTCTACCTGTGTGGCAAGGTGCTCGCGCCGGGCCGGGGGGCGGGGGGGGGGGGCGCCTGCCCGGGGCGTCTCTGAACCAGCTGGCTTTGCAGGGCGACAGCAGCATTCGGTACTTTGAGATCACCGACGAGCCACCCTTCGTGCACTACCTGAACACGTTCGGCAGCAAGGAGCCGCAGCGGGGCATGGGGTTCATGCCCAAGCGGGGGCTGGACGTCAGCAAATGCGAGATCGCCCGGTCAGCAGCCTCCGCCTGCGCTCACTTCCCGTGGGGGACACACGGGGGCGTCCCCAATAGTGTGATCGTGGGAAAGCGGGGGCGGGGGGTGTCAAACCAGCTGTTGCCAGCGCCAGCCCCCGCTCTAACTCGACAGCCTCTGAACTTCCGTGTCCCCATCTGTAAGATGATGACTGACACCCCATCAGGCATTTCCAGTGGGACTAACCATGTGCTTAAAGGGCAGTGCCTGGCAGGCGCTCCGCAAGTGCCGGCCTCTAACCCCTTCCCGGGGGGAGCCTGCGGGGGTGCTGAGCCCCCTCCCTTACAGGTTCTACAAGCTGCACGAAAGGAAGTGTGAACCCATCATCATGACTGTGCCCCGCAAGGTGAGGGGCTGGGCAGGGCTCCAAGGTGGACGGAAGCGGAGCAGGCCCGGCACCTGCTAACCCTCGTCCCCCTGTCCCTTCCTCCCTCCCCCCACCACCCCGCAGTCAGACTTGTTCCAGGACGACCTGTACCCAGACACGCCGGGACCCGAGCCGGCCCTAGAAGCGGACGAGTGGCTGTCGGGCCAGGACGCCGAGCCCGTGCTCATCTCGCTGAGGGATGGGTACGTCCCCCCCAAGCACCGCGAGCTCCGAGTCACCAAGCGCAACATCCTGGATGCGCGCCCGCCCTCCGGCCCCCGCCGCAGCCAGTCAGCCAGCGACGCCCCCTTATCGGTAAGATCCGCCCGCCCCCACCCAGACCCAGTCTACACGTTCGTTTCCCCCCCTCCCCCCTCCCCCGCCCACACCGCCTCCTGTCCTCCGCGCCCCGCAGCAGAACACGCTGGAGACGCTGCTGGAGCAGATCAAGGCCCTGCGGGAGCAGGTGCAGGCCCAGGAGCAGCGCATCACGGCGCTGGAGAACATGCTATGCGAGCTGGTGGACGGCACGGACTAGCGCAGCGCTCCCGACGGCTCCGAACCTGGAGGGTGAGGCCGGCCGGGCGGGCGCAAGGGCTCGGCCTGCCCAGGCTTCGGACCTGCAACCTGGGACCCCGCCTCTGGGCTGGGTACGGGACTGGGAATGGAACGCCTTCCCCCGCGGGAAGCCTGGACAATGGAGCCTCAGGGAGGCGAGCGTCCGTCGGGCACCCACGCCGCGCGCCTCACCCGGGACCCGGCAGGAGCTGGCCTGGCGAGGTCGCGGGACGGGGCCTCCGCCACGGTGCTGCGCGGCCAGAGGGCGTCCGCTCTGTCCCGCGCTCAGGGCGGAGGAAGTGCCTAGTTGTTAGCGAGATGCTTGGGGAGGCGGGGGGAGCTTGGGCTTGACCGCAAAGGGGTGGCGAACCGACGGGTGTCCCTGGACTGGCTGGGAAATGACAGGCCACGCCCTCTGACCAGGTCACACGACTCCACCCACGAGAGGTAAAGCGGCCGAGGCCGCCCCAGTTCTACAGACGCGGACAACCCGTTGTCCGTGGAGCTGTACCCGCTGGCTGCGCCCAGCAGAGGGCTCTCTCCCTTCCTCCCCCGGGGAGGGCGGCTTCCTCGAGGGGGAGGGCGAGCAACACTCGCCCGAGGAAGCAGGTTCACCCCCTCTCCCCTGCGCCCCCCCAACACACACTGCCCCCAGCCCTCTGCGTGGCCCTGGCTCCAGGAGGAAAACAAGTCATGCGGAATGAAATCTTTTACTAAGTGTTCAGTCTGTGCCTCCTGCGTGGGCGTGTGTGTGTGTGTAACGAGCCTCCCAGCCTCTACAAATGCTACCCCCAGGTTCCCTGAGACCCTGACAATGAGCTCAGGATCCACCAGGCACCCTCTTCCCTCAGAGCCCTCCCTACACGGAGGTTCAGAAGGAACCCCAGGCCGCAGGCGGGCGTTCCTCCCCAGTAAAGGCAGACAGGGAAAGCCTCAGGTTTGAAGCCTCTTTAATTTGTGCCTCAGAATCAGTCTGGTGCCCCTGGCATCAGGGAGTGGGTAAGAGGAACCGTTTCTCTTTGTTCTTTCCTTCCATCCCTTTTGTGTCCCTTCTGAACCTTCCCGGCGGAGCCCGGAAGGCCCGTCAGAGAGAACCTGGGTCAGGGTGTGCCATGGGCCCCTGCCCCTGGCAGGGTCTGTGCTTCTCTTGGTGGGTGGGGTGGGCAGGGAGAGCCGGGGGTTAGCACCATTGGATGAAAGGTTTTAGAATCAGCCCCGGGGAGGGGGCAAGTGGGGCGCACAACCACGGAGGGCTAGCAGCAGCTGGTGGGACGGGGTGGGTGGTGGTGCCTGGGCCTTGGGCAGCCCCTCTGCATCCAGTCTAGTGTAGGGTCTAGAGCTTGCCCCCAGCCCAATATGCCCCCCATTTGCCAGAACAGCATGTGGGAGCCAGGCGAGCCCAGGTGTGGGGGGCCACCTTGGACACCCTCCCTGATCACAAAAAAAATGTCTTGGGGAAGGGGTCTCCAACCTCTGGCTGCCCAAATTGAAGCTGGGACCACCCTGAGACCTGGGAGGGGTGTGGGGGCTGGGGGAGCTGGGCACCCCGCTAAGTGCACTTGACGCTGAAATGCTGGAGTGGGGGAGGGGCTGGGCCCTGGACGTGCTGTTTTGCGTCTGGAACAAAGCAGCAACACAGCACTTGGGGAGCTCAGCTGCCCCCAGGGGTGAAGAGCGGAAATGCAAAGGCTTCACAGGCAGTGTCCGGGGGTGGGGTCAGTGAGCAGGAAGTAGGGCCAGCCAGGAGCAGGCTATCAGCCCTGGATGATAGCCTGGTCTCCCGCTCAGGACTGCCTGGCTCTGCCCTTGGACAGAGGAGAGGGCTGAGGGTCAGTTACAGCAAAGCAGGGGGACCGGGCCGAGCCAGCTGCCTCCTGGCCTGGCCATGCTGACCCCCTCCTGGTCTGGTGCCTGGTGCCCCCCTACGCCCCCAAGGCGGTGGCTCTGGTCTCCAGCCACAGCGCCTGTGCCTGGGCCAGGGAACCTCGCTCCGGTGGGGCTCACGTGGCGTGGCCGAAGGCCGGACGGTGACACTACTGCTCGGTCAGTGAGAGCCTCAGGATCCGCTCCAGTTCCTCCTCCTCCTGGCGCGCCCGTCGCCGCCGCTCCTCCTGCTCCCGCGCCGACAGCTCCATGGCCAGCCGTAGCTGCTCGTCGTAGCTCCGGAACACGTGGCTGCCAGGGCCCGGGCTGGGCCGAGGGCTGGGCACCGCTGTGGGGGTGGCGGGCTGGTGCTGTGGGGTGGGCGGGTTGCTCCTGTGGGCAAGGACGACACATCCAGGGCTCCGGGCGCAACTGCGGGTGAGCAGGGCGGGAGCCAGCATGGAGGCCCCAGGATGGAGCAGTCCTGCCGCCCTCAGTCCTGCTCACCTCCCTGGCTCCCACCCGGTGTGGCAGATCCCAGTCCCTACAAAACCCATCCTCCCAGGGGGGCAGCAGCCAGCGCATGTGGGCATCTTCTAGAACCCTGGCCCCGACACCAGGTCTGGTGAGGGTCTGGAGGCCATGAGGCCTGGCCCCACACCGGCCACTTTAGGAGTTTTGCTCACCCACCCCCTGAGCCAGAAAAGGCTATGGTAGAAACCATGTTGATTCCAGTAGGTCCCTGGTGAGGGGACCACAGTTCCTCTGGGCCAGCAGGGCTGTTCAGTGGGCTGTGTCCTGACCCCCTGTGACAGGGTGTTGGGGTGTGTTGTGCGTGGGGGGGTGGGAATCTCCCAATCCTGGTGGCCACTGACCTGTCCTGTCGGCGACCCTCGCAGGACATGGGGTGAGTGCCCGGCTTGCTGTTGGTTAGCGCCTCCCAGATAGTGACCTGGAGGGAGAGGGCAGGGCCAGTTGGCTATAGCGGCACCGCAGTCAGGTGGCCCCGTGCGTCCAAGGGGACGAACCTGGTCATACTCACTGCCTGCCTCAAGCAGGCTCTGCTGGATGGCAAACTGCAGAAGGTCGTCATCATCGTCGTGGGTCACGGCCTCCCGCTGGCCACCCAGCACGCTGTAGCCCCGTGGGGCCTCGAACAAAGTGGGAGAGATCTCGCATCCACGGCAGGAGGCTGAGGGCAGGCCGAGGTCAGAGTGGCTCCCCAGGAAGGGGAAGAGGGCTCTGGAGAGGGGGCTGGGCGAGCGAGCTCAGAGGGGGCAGGGCTCACTTGTGGAACTGGAGCTACTGACGCTGGAGGAGTCGCTGCCAGGGGAAGGGGTCTCGCTGCTGGGGCTGCCTCGCACCGAAGGCACGGGCTCGTCGCAGCCGTTGAGGTTCCCGAAGGTGATGCGGGCGTTGAGGATGTGGAAGATCGGGATTTCTGAGGGTGAGGAAACCATCAGGTGCCACCACCCACCCCCTCACACCGTAGACCCCCACTCTCCCTCATCTAAACCCCCAGCCCCACAACAGCAGCCACGGGGAAGTGGGAATGGGGGCTCACCAATCTTGACAGGGAAGCCGGGAGGCAGGCGCAGGGTAATGAAGTCCCGGAGCTTGGCGAAAAGCGCATTGCTAACAGCCATGAGGTCGATGATGGGAGCTACCTGCTCACACAGGGACAGGGGATGCTCCTCACAAAGCCACAGCTTGGCCTTGAACCTGCCCCCCCAGGATCCCAAGGGGTGAGGGACATTGTAAGAGTGATGCTCACAGAACCTTCCGGAGCCCCTGCCCCTCCTCCCCGGCCGCCCTGCCCTGCCCACCCCTCCCGAGCACCAGCAGGGGCCTCACTTCTGTGTTTTGGTGGTCAGTTCCATGGGGCGGCCCATGTCACGGTTGCCAAGCTCGAAGTTGGGGTTGAAGTACTCTTCTGCGGTGATGGCAGTGGGGTTGGCTCGGCTCAGGGTCTGGGTGATCAGGGTCTGTACCGCATGGGGAGGGGCCCATGAGCCCTCCGCAGCCTCTGATGCCAGGCCAGCCATGTGTATGACAGGCCCAGAGCCATCCCCACTGCCACTGTGGGGCTGGCATGGTCTTGGGCACCGTGGAAAAGAGGTCCTCACAGGCACGCTAAGCAGGACACCTTCCAGGCCTTCTCCTGAGCCACATCCATACCTTCCCACCAAGGGGCACCCCTGGCCCACACTCACCCCATTTTGGGGGCCCCCGTGCTGCTCAGCAATTCCCAGGAAGGACTGCAGCGGTGTCTTGCAACCTGTAAGAAATGTGGCATCTTGGAGGACATTGCAGCCCTCGGAAGTAACGGCACCCAAGTCCGAGGCAGGAGGCTGGTTCCTGGGGGCGGGGCAGCTGCTTATCCACACCAACATCCAGGCACCTTCACCTGAAGGGGCTGAGACGCGGGAGGCGGGGCCAGGGCCACTATTAGTCTAGCTGGCATAGAACGTAGGCCTCGGGCTCAGGGTAAACTTCCAGTGTCACTCTCCAAGTTGATGACACTGGACAAAAAGTACCTGCTTTGGTGAACAGTTTTGGAATATACGTGCGCATGCGTATGTTTTCTTTCAGGCACTTCCATGTTCATTTGTTCTCCTGTGAGGTAGGAATTATGTCTCTCTGCTTTAGACACAGTAAGTGATGCCCAGAAAGTCAGGTGTAGTATCAATGGGCACAGAGAATCAGTGCAGGGCCCCTGACTTTCTGCCTAGGCTACGTCTCACTAGGCCAGAAGGACCAGCAAAGAGCAGACATGACCCTTCTCTCCCTTCCCAAACCCAACGCAGACAGTGGTCATCGACCCCTTCCCACTGAGCCCAACCAAATGTTGCCCTGGAAGCATCTTGGCAGCACTCTAGGCAGCCACCACCAGCCATAAGGACGTGGCCCTTGAGTTGAAACCCATTTGCCTGAATAGACTATCCTGGCTTTTGCAAGGACGTCAGAGGGATGCTGATGGAGGTGTTCACGTGGAAGCTGGTTCCTCACAGCCCCCCGCGTGCCTCTGCCTCATTACCTTTGACCTTGCCCTTGTGCTGTTCTGAAAGATGCTCTGTCCGTGTCCGGGTGATGAGTTCCACATTGGATGCCCCGTATACCTGGGGAAAGATGAAGAAAGGGCTCAAAGGCAGCTCTGGTCTCCCTGCTCCTGGCTCCCAAGGGCTTCCTGAACTCTTCCCGCAAGGAGGGGCCTGGGGCAGGAGATAGGGGAGCTGCTTGCTCCTACCTCCAGGCCCTTGAGCAAGTAAATCTGTGACATCATTAATTCATTCTCTTGTTCATTCAGCAAACATTTTGTGAGGAGTCTTTATGTGCTGGGCACTGAGGCGGGCATCAGGGACACAGTGGGGAACAAGCACAGGCAGACATGATCCCTGCCCTCCTGAGGCTCACAGTTAAGTTGGAGAGACAAGAGAATGGACAGTTACAGTGTGATAGGGACATGCCTTGGTGTGGGGAGCACAGGGCTGTGGGGAAAAGAAGGCAGAGACTTTGCTCCAGCCTACGGAGCCCAGGAAGGCTCCCAGGAGGAAAATACAAGCCCTGAGGCACCTGCCAGTCCCTCTACTCAGCGGTGGCACCATGTGGCCCTGGTGGGTGCTGTGGGGGTCCCAGAGTGATCGACACAGTCTTCTTAAAGGTATAGGCCTGGCTTTGGGGTTAGGTGGCCAGGGTCTGAACCTCAGCTGTCACTTACAGTTATGCGACCTTGTGCAGGTCATTCAACCACCCCAAGCCTCCTTTTCCTCCTCATAAAATGGGCCGAGATCCTACTTCATAGAGTTGTTGTGAAGGTTACTGAACCGTGGAAGGGGTTCAATAAACATCTGTAAAGTGGGATTGATGGTAGTACTAACCTGAAAGGATTGTTATGAGGATTAAATGAGCACATGTGTGTGTATGTCTGTGTGATATGTACACCTGTATGGGTGTGTGCATGTGTGTGTGTATATATATATATACACACACACACACATATATAAAATGTCAGAACGGTGCCTTGAGCATGAATATAATAAGTGCTCAATAAGCCCTGACCATTCTCATCAGTTGCCTCTTACTCTAGTGCCCTGCCCTCAATGCTGCACGGCTTCTGCACCCCCAAGGCTGAGAGAACGTGTTCAGGAAACCCCGACCCAGCTCCCTGTAGGCAGGAGTGTGGCGGGGTCTGGCGCCAGGGAGCTATGGCCGCACCTTGGCTTCATACCCATTCACCACTTCAGTCTTCTCGCTGCGCCAGCCCAGGATGCCCGTCTTGTTCCTGAGGGATCAGAGTGGTCCAGGTGAGGAGGCAGCCCAGCAGGCTGGCTCCCGGCCATCGAGGCCATGCCCACTCACCTCTCAAAAGAGATGTTCTTGGTGTCAAGCTGTGTGGTGACAACAGGCGCAGTGAGCCGGCTCAGCACCTGCTCCTCCGTGGGCTGAGCAGCAGCCAGCAGCAGCTCGCGGTCCTGCCCGGCCAGCGCCAGCGTCTCCGTGTACACTACCCGGCGGTCATGGTCGATCTCCATGACCACGGCACTGGTATCTGCCAGCCAGGGAACAGCACGGAGGTAAGGGGCAGCAAGGAGCCATCTCCAGCCTCCCCACCCTGCCCCACCTCCGGCTGCCTGACCTTGGCCCCTGAAGACGAAGCTGCGGTTCCCTCGCTGCCACGTCATATGGTCGAAGCCCAGGAGTGTGGTGTCTACCCGCAGGTTCTGCCCGCTCTTCCACACTCTGTAGGTGTCACTAGGGCAGATCTTGGACACCAGGGGCACTAGGTGGAAGGGAAAGTCAGAGGTGGCTTCGATTTGCCAGACCCACCCAACTTGGGCCACCTCAGGGCATGGGCGTCAGGTGTGGCCAGGAAAGGATAAGGAACTGATGGGAGATAAACTGCTCCCTCCACCCCACCCCCCACACACAGCATAAACCAGAGCCACTCAGATAGGAACAATCTGAGGTCGGAGGCAGGCATGTGCCAGCTGCCACCCAGTCCCTAATACCCGCCGTCTGTTCATTCATTCACTCCATCTTTCACCCAGTCTTCCCACAAATGTTTATTAAACACCTACTGTGTGCCAGGCACTATTCTAGTCACTGGGGACACAACACTGAACAAGACAGGACCCCTGCCCTCCTGGAGCTTACCTTCAAGCAAGGGGTGACAGGTAACAAACAAATGAGCAAATCATTGCAAAGAGAAGGAAATAATAATAATGGGGTTGAGACAGAGTCTGAGGCAGTGCGTGAAGGCCTGGCCGGTGGCGCTGAGCTGAGAGCCAAGAGGTGAGGAGCTACAGTAAGAGCTGTGGGAAGGGCGCGGGAGGCAGGGGAGCAGCAAGTGCAAAAGCCAAGGTCCCGAGAGACCCGCATCAGCGCCTCTTACCCCAGCTCGTGAATTCCCACTTCATCTCCACGTAGAAGTCCTGGGCCTGGAGGATGAAAGGAGAGTGGCGAAGTCTGTGCCACAGGCAGGGCTCCAGGGGGAAGGCTGAGGGGCTGGCCCTCACCTTGCGTAGCTTCTCCAGGAGCACGGGGATGCCCGCCAGCCGCTTCACCACCCGCTGGTAGTCCCGGTACCGCAGCACCAGCTGTACCAGCTCCAGGTCCCGGGTACTCACCGCTTCCTGAAGCACTGGGGGAGGGGGAGGCACAGCAGTGTCACCGGGCAGGTGAGGACAGGATGCCGGGGAAACCCTGGCTGGGGGGCTGGGGTTGGCAGGGGTGCCCACCTGTCCAGCCGCTGCGATTCTCCCTGCCCACATCTGCACCGTGTGCCAGGAGCACACGGGCACACTCGAGGTGCCCCAGGGTGGTGGCCAGGTGCAGGGGAGTCCGCCCACGGGGATCCAGTTGCTCGATGTCCACCTGGAGGAGAGGAGGTCAAGACGAAGCCCTGGTCACTCCCGAAGCAGCCCCTCTGAACCAGAGCCTCTAAGAAGGCAGCCACCACCTGCCCCCTGCCGCCTGCCTGCGCATCTCATGAGGCAACGGGAGGGTCAGACACAGTTAACTGGGGCCAGGAGAGTGGAGGGGGGCTCGCGGGACAGGACAGGAAGTAACTCAGAGAGGGAGGGCTTCCTCCTTTCCTGTCCACCTAGGTCCCGACTAGGTCTGCTCCTCCACGGCCAGTGGGCCGCCTGCGGAGAGTAAGCCTGTGGCCGACAGGCGGCCTAGAGAGGCTGCTGGCCAAGGAGGGCCGCTGAGACAGGACATATCCTTGGGGCCCGAGACCAGGAAGGGCCACCAATTTAGATCCTTGACGTTATCACTGAGATTTAGCCAACAGTTGCAGTAATTCATTATAGGAATGAAAGAGTACGTTCATGGTACAACTTCAAACCCATGTCCAGTGCCTGTGGGAAACTATGTATTATCATTGTTTTAAACATATTTTTAGTGAGTTCAGAGAGGGAGAGGGAGAGAGAGATAGAAACATCAATGACGAGAATCATTGATTGGCTGCCTCCTCCATGTCCCCTACTGGGAATTGAGCCCGCAACCCAGAAGGGCATGTGCCCTTAACCAGAATTGAACCCAGGACCCTTGAGTCCACAGGCCAACGCTCTATCCACTGAGCCAAACCGGCTAGGCTGTATTATCATGTTATAAATCCTATTACGGTTTTGTGAATAGCACAATTATACTGCACACACATACAGGTGTACATATCACACAGACATACACACACATGTGCTCATTTAATCCTCATAACAATCCTTTCAGGTTAGTACTACCATCAATCCCACTTTACAGATGTTTATTGAACCCCTTCCACGATTCAGTAACCTTCACAACAACTCTATGAAGTAGGATCTCGGCCCATTTTATGAGGAGGAAAAGGAGGCTTGGGGTGGTTGAATGACCTGCACAAGGTCGCATAACTAAGTGACAGCTGAGGTTCAGACCCTGGCCACCTACAAAGCCAGGCCTATACCCTTAAGAAGACTGTGTGTTGCCGAAACCAGTTTGGCTCAGTGGATAGAGCGTTGGCCTGCGGACTGAAAGGTCCCAGGTTCGATTCTGGTCAAGGGCATGTACCTGGGTTGCGGGCACATCCCCAGGAGGAGATGTGCAGGAGGCAGCTGATCGATGTTTCTCTCTCATCGATGTTTCTGACTCTCTATCTCTCTCCCTTCCTCTCTGTAAAAAATCAATAAAATATATTAAAAAAAAAAAAAAAAAAAAAGAAGACTGTGTCGGTCACTCTGGGACCCACAGCACCCACCAGGCCACATGGTGCCACCGCTGAGTGGAGGGACTGGCAGGTGCCGCAGGGCCTGTATTTTCCTCCTGGCAGCCTCCTGGGCTCCGTAGGCTGGTCAGAGTCTCTGTGTTTTGTTCCCACAGCCCTGTGCTCCCCACACCAAGGCATGTCCCTATCACACTGTAACTGTCCATTTTCTTGTCTCTCCAACTTAATTGTCTCAGTGGGTTGAATGGTGGTGCCCCTCCCCCCACAAAATGTCTACATCTTAATCCCCCATAACCTTTGTTTGAATGTGACATTTTTCAGAAAAAGGGTCTTTGCAGATATAGTATTTGTTAAGGATCTCAAGACGAAGTCAGCCTGGCTTCTCCAGGTGGGCCCTAAGTCCAGTGATGTGCCTTTATAAGACACACAGAGGAACGACACAGAGAGGAGACGTTCCATGTGAAGACGGGGGCAGAGACTGGAGTTATGCAGCCGCCAGCCCAGGGATGCTGCTGAGAGTTACCAGCAGCTGGGAGAGGAAGAATTCTCTTCTAGAGTCTTTGGCGGGAGTGGGGTCCTGCTGACACCTTCAGTTTGAATTTTCAACCTCCATAATTATGAGGAAATAAATTATTTTAAAGATTTTTAAAATTGATTTTTAGAGCCGAGACCGGTTTGGCTCAGTGGATAGAGCGTCGGCTTGTGGACTGAAGGGTCCCGGGTTCGGTTCCGGTCAAGGGCGTGTGCCTGGGTTGCGGGCACGTCCCCGGTGGGAGATGTGCAGGAGGCGGCTGATCGATGTTTCTCTCTCATCGATGTTTCTGGCTCTCTGTCTCTCTCCCTTCCTCTCTGTAAAAAATCAATAAAATATATTAAAAAAAAAATTGATTTTTAGAGCGAGAAGAAGGGAGAGAAACACCGATGTGAGAACAAAGCACGCCCCCGACCAGGGATGGAGCCCGCACACTGGGCTTGTGCCCCACCAGGAACTGAACCAGCAGCCTTTCGGTGCGTGGGACGATGCCCAACAGAGCCGCACCGGCCAAGGTGAGAATAACTTTTTGTCTTAACGCATCCACTTTGTGGTAATTTTCTGTGGAAACTAATACAATGATAAATCCACAGAATCAAAAAATGCAATGAATCCCAAGGAAAATACACCAAAGGGGGGTGGGGGGAGAAAACTACACGAAGGTCCATCAAAATCAAATGCTGAAAACTAGGAAAATCTTAAAGGGAAATAAAAAGGGAAATCTTAAAAGCATTTTGAAAAATGAGACACACTAGTATGGAAGAACAAACACAGGAAACCTTGCCTATTTCGCATGAGAAACCATGCGAGCTGGAAGACAATAGCATGGACTCTTCAAGGTGCTAGGGGGGAAATGTCCAACTAGAATTCTATATCCTATAAAGAGTATCCTTTAAAAATAAAGGGGAAATAAAGATTTTTCATAAACAAAAGTTAAGAGAATTTGTCACCAGAAGACGTTCAAGAAATGTTAAAGAAAGTTATCCAGGTGGCAGGGAAATGATACAAGATAGAAACTTACATCTAAGAAATGAAGGCTGCCCCAAATGGTAAATTTGTGACTAAGTACAAGAAGGTCAATAAAATATTTAAAACCCACAAGAATAAAGAGACGTCAGCAGGTGAGAGATTTTAACACATGTTTAGAACATGGAAGTGGCTGGGGCATTACTGACGTGGGAGCCTCAGTGAGCAGCAAGCTGGACCACCCGCTAGCACTCTTGAAAGGTATAGAGCAGGCAGATGTGGGAGTGAGGCTCAGAGGGAAACACAGGGGCTGATTAAAACTCAGGACCCTTGGCCCCCTCTCCAACCTTACAATGCGGGGAGATGCCCCTTTCCCCTGCACAGGACGCCAGGGGGTTATTCTCTGTGGAAACTGAGCCTGAGCTGCACTGGACTCGGGGACATTGGCCTGAGGATGAGGTCATGGAGTGAGCAGTGAGAGCCCAGGCCCATCCTGCCTCAGGTCCCCGCCCACTGGCAGCCAGATGGCCCCATCCCGCCCCTAGCAGGAGAACAGAGAAGCTGGAGACACCAAAGACCTCTGGGTACAGACATTTGGGGATCCTGCAGTAAGCAGGCCAGCTTGCCACCCAATCCCCTGACAGTAGCACCCATGCATCAGTAAGCTCCACAGCCCCATTCTTCTTCTTTTTTTTAAATTGATTTAAGAGAGAGAGAAACATGGATTTGTTGTTCCACTTATTTATGCATTCGTTGGTTGTTTCTTGTATGTGCCCTGACCGGGGATCGAACCCACAACCTTGGTGTATTGGGACGACGTTCTAACCAACTGCGCTACCAGGCCAGGATGCCCTATTCTTAAATATGCCCCCACAGCCAGGGATGACTGGACATTTGAGGAAAGCTGCCAACATAAAAGAGACCCAAAATAGGCAAATGGATTTAAAAAAAAAAACCCAGAGGAAACACTGTCAATGCAGGAAACGGAAGAAAGCTTTTTTGGAGGAAAACAGCAATTTACATCCTCAGAGAAATAGGAAAAGATCATTGTACTCAAAAACCAGAACAGGACATCGTGACCTCCCATGACCTCTCTTCTCTCCCTGGCTTTCTTCACGTCAGCCATTCCTGGACAGCTGCACCTGCCCCAGTTCTCCCATCACAGGAAACAGTGCCTCATTCACTCCCTTTCCAGGTTAAAAAAAACCCCAAACTCTCTTTATCTCTTCCTTTTCTCTCACCTTTCATATCCAATCCATCGGCAAAACCTGACCGTACAGGCTCCACCTTCAAAACAGGCTCAGGGTCTTCTCAGTGTCACCCCCCCCCCCCGGCTGCCATCCTGCCTTAGGCGTCCCCTCTCTCACCTGGTGGCCTCGATGCCTCCTCACTGGTCTCTTCACGCCTCTCCTGACTCCTTCCTTAGGTCCGGTCCCCACATAGCCCATCGAGAGCAGCTACCGCAATCCCTTGAAATGTTCCCCAGGTCCTTTCGCTCAAAACCTGTCCGTGGCTTCCCGTCCAATAGCCCTGGACTTGAACTCACGTGCTCCCCCCGCCTCTCCTCCGAACTCCACTCCCACACACTGGCCTTCACCATCTTCTCCTGACGCCCAGGGAGCCACTTCACTCCCGTCGCTGCTCAAATGTCACCTCCTTAGAAAGGCCTGCGCCGACAGCCCATCTTAAATGACAGGTGCTGTTTGTCTAGCGATTGACCCTTATCTTGCGTTAGTTCTCTTTCCACATTAAATCGCTTGTTTGTTTTTTTCATGGTCTCCCTGACCTAAACTGTTAGCCCCACAAAGGGAGTGTCCCTCTCGCTTCTGTTCAATGCTGGATGCCCAGTTCCAGGCAGCGCCTGGCACATAACTGGCGCTTAATAAATAAATACACAGCAAATAAATGCGCAACAAATACACAGATGACTATATATGAGGGCCAGGGCGAGGGGAAGGCAGGAAGTGTAAAACTGATAAACCACGGAATAGTTGTGCAAGTATGCTGTTGATAATTATGGAGGTTAAAAAACACAATTCTAGAGTTCAAAGTAGTCGCCTCTGGGGAACGAGATGGGAGGTGGGGAGAGGCAGAGTGAGGACCGCGGCTTTTCATTAGAAGCCTTCTATCGACAGTTAAATATTTTAAAACACGGATATGAAGTCCTTTGTCAAAAAGAAAGCACTTTAAATTATATTATTTTTATAACCTTGTGTTGGCATTTCTTCATTTTCAAGGATACCAGGAGCCTTAAAAAACTGTACCTGGCCCCTGTAGCCCTCTGAGCTGTGACTCAGAAATGTGAGTGGCCCTCCTGCAGCCCCTCCACACCAGCTCCCCACAGGGGAAGGTGAGCATGGGTTGGGCTGGGACCCTCAGGGCCCCGCCCTGGATAGGATGCTGAGCCCTGGGGTGGGACGGGGGAGGACCCACAGAGCCTGAGCTGGCTGGGGCAGTCAGGAGGCCTTCCCGTGGGGCTGCAGCTGAGCCGTCTCACCAGCCCTGCCCCAGATGCTGCTAACAAGGCCCCAGGGAGCTGGCAGGGCACCCAGCCCAGCCCCAGGGCTCCAGAAGCTGCCTGCCACCTGCCCCCTCAGGTACCTCAGTTCCAGGCTCCAGAGAGCAGCCGGCACTGCCTGCAGGGCAGGGGTGCCCCTCCTCACTCCCACTCCTCAAGAGACCTACCCACACCCTCCTTAGCGTCCCCAGGGCACAGCTGTTTTCCAAGGGCCCTGCATATACCCAACCGACCAAGCCCCAAAGCAGCTCCCCCACCTGCTCAAAGCAGAGCCTACAGTGCAAGTGGCACCTTGCCCCGGCCCCAGGTGGGAGAATTCATTAATATCCTCGGCAAAGCCCTGAAGCTATTTAATTGCTGGAATGAAAAGGTTTCCCATGAAACCCAACACCCGGCGCTCCCCACCAAGAGAATGGAAACTCTGAAACCCAGCAGGCCTCAGCTGGAGGCAGACGCAGGGGTCTCTCCAGCTTAAGAGCCTGGGCTCCCTGGGAGGTCCCCACTCCTGAGAGGTCCCCCCTCAGGCACACACACACGGCACACACACGTGCAGGTACCACAAGGATACACTCTCATACTCCTGCCTCCACACTCACAGTATGTGAGCACCCAAAGTGTGCAAGCGCATGCGTGCCAGCTGCCCTCTGGCTCTACAGGTGTCTACTCATGTGTAACACACGTGATGGCTGCCAGCATATTAGCACATGCACACCCCTCACACCCCCACGCAGGGTATATTTTCAAACTTGGTTAGCGCTAGCAGAATCCTTTTGTTAGGTGAAATCTTACAAGGACACTCCAAATGTATAGACTAAGCACAGGTGCTGGAGAAGAAGGGAGACGGGTCCAGCGGGTGAGGCCTTGCCTGCGCAGTCTTTGTCCCTTTTCCCCGGCCCCCTCCCTCCTCCAGCCCCAGGGGGACAGCTGGAGTCCCGTGTGGTCACTGCTTCTCCGTTCTCCCACCGGACCATGAGGTGTAGGGACAGGTATGCCTGAGTCACTCAAGGGGGAGGGAGGCAGGATGCTGCCTCCAGCTGGGTTGAGCAGGTGGGGGTGGCATCTGCTAACTCCCTTCACCTTGCCTCCTCCATCCTGCCCCACGCAGCCCCTCCCCTCAACCCAGACACATTGATTTTTGGTTTCTGGGGTTTGTGGCTCTCTCCCCTGAGCTTCCCAACTCACCAGCTGTGGTGACAGCCGGCCCACACCTGAACTGCTCACTTTGGGGGCTGGGGGGAGGGGTCATAGGTGCTGGTGGACACAATAGGCACCTTGGGTGGGGCAGCCTCGGTCTGAGCATCCAGGGGCCCCACAATCCCATCTCGCCCGCCTCCAGGTCAGAAGGATGAGCTGGGGAAAGCAGGAAGGAAGACCGTGGTGGAGGCAGCCCCAGGAAGAAAGATGTTTCCCTAGAATCACAGTCTGGCCCTCTCCCGAGTGCCTGTTGCCAGGGGAGGAATCCTGCTCCCCTCGGCCCTCCCACAGGGAGCTATACACTCTAGCCTCCCCCTCCCACCCCCAGGGAACACCAGACACTTGTGACTCCAGAACCAGGGCCATGGCCAGCTGGCTGTGCCAACCTCAGGACTTTGCCAGCCAAGAGGGAACTGGCACACCCCAGCCCCCTCCCAACCTGGCAGGACATATGCAAAGCAGGAAACAGGGCACCCAGCAGCCATGTACTGCTGGGTGCCAGCTAGGGGTGGTCATGGACCCTTCCCTTCACCAAAAAAACACCCTCTCAGCACCTCCCATCTCCCTACCACTTCCTGCTTCCAGCCCCCAAAAGAGTTGGGGTGGGCACTGAGCAAAGCCCATGAGCCTACCATCCCATCCCCCTCTTCGGGCAGACAGCATTGCCAAGCCTGCCCACAGGAGGGCCTCTGCGGGGCTTTCTTGGAGTGAAGAAGAGGCAGCTATGCCAGGCGACGACCAGGGAAACCCAGATGCTGTGCTAGAGGAATGCCTGGCTGTTTTCTGTGACAGTTTGTGCCAGGAGAACCAGAGGCCAGGGACTCCCAGCTGGAATTCCAGGAGTCTGTGGTGGTCTCATGATGCTGGGTGGCTGCCCCCAGGCCCACCCTCTGCAGGAAATGGTGGGTTGGGCACCTTCAGCTCTCCCTGGGAGCCTGAGGCCCTGGGGACTGAGCCGGCGCATGTGGATGCAAGGGTCATTCTGGGTCAGTCCTGAAGATAAGAAACAGCCAGGGGCCTCTCCCTCCCAGACTGACTGGCACCTCCCTTCTCGGCATGTGCAGAGCCAAGGAGAGGACTGGCCTGATTCCTTTGTGGTTGAACAAGGGTTAACCTCACCAGTGCCCTATATTCCCCCTGGCCTGGATCAGACCAAGTGGTGTCCATTTCCAGGAGACACTAACTCCCCAGGGCAGGTGGGGGTGGGGCAGTGGGAGAGTGGGGATGGGGTGTGCCTGGTGCCTGGTTTCCGTGGCAGCCTGAGAGGAGGGAAAGAGGAACAGGCACAGCAGCCCCAAACCACCCCACCTGCAGCAGGTCCCAGAGCTCACCACCCCAGCCTCACCCCGGTACCAGGTACCATCCGTCAGAGAGGCCCTCAGAGAGGCTGGGTGAAAGAGCCTTTTCCCCTGGGGCACTTTGCCTCTCTCCAATCTCTGCATGAAAAAGGCCGCCCACCTCTCCAGCAAAGGATGTGACTGAGGGATTCTGGAGATTCGGCCACCAGCCTCTAGCAACCCTTCAGCCCACCATCCCTCAACCACCCCATGAGGAAGTTCCTCTCCGCTCAGTCCTCAGTCCAGCTGTAACCTCTGCCGGAGGCTTGACTTCTTTTGTCCTCGGGGGACAGAGGCAGAGGAGAGGTTAGACCTGACGAGACTGGACAGTCTGTCTCAGGGCCCTGCACTCGCACTGCACTTCCCCGTTCACACTCGCATCACCAGCACCGAGTCTCCCTGAGGGCAGGGCTGCTCACCTTCGCTCCCCAGGACCTCCCACTCTGACCTGGCTTTCCTTTCCAGGCCCCTCTGGCTGAAAACCACTTCCGTGATGATGGGCAAATAGAGGCACGGTCTGAGGAGCAAGTTAGGGCATCCCTGTGTAAGCGGAGGGAGGATGGAAGTGGACACCCCAACCAGCCCAGACATTGGGGGCTCCGGTCACCCCAACCCTTCCTGGGACTGCTATGCAGAGATGGTGCTGTGCTGGGGGGGGGGGGGCTCAGTGGTAGCCTCGGAGACACACTTTGACCCCTCCCTGCTTCGCTGTCTGGTGATGCCCTCCTCTTCCCTTGGGAAGCAGACAGCTGTTTAGATTGAACTCCCTGTGACTCAGGAAGGGACCCTCCAAGGGGGCGACTCCGGAGCAAACCACTCCCAGCCATGGCCCCCGGACTGCAGCCAAGTCCGCAGGCCTCACCGGAGGCACCCCCAGGCAGGCGGGCCCAGCTCTGGCTCCTGCTTCCCCACTGTGGAGGGTGACTGCCATGCCAAGAGTGCCTACCTGTGGCCTGGGGGCCGAGGGTGGAGTTGGGAACCACGTGTGACCTGTGACTGCCTCCCTCCTGAAGAGTGACCAGGAGACCCCAGATTCTTGGAAGCCACAGTCCGGCAAAAGCTGGCTGACCCATCTGTTCTCACCGACTAGCAAGAACCAGGGAGCCTGCTGTGTGTGCAGAACCTCCGATCATTCCTGTGGCCGGTGGCTCAGCTTCCAAAGAATCTAGAAGCCAGGCCCCAGCACCAGGGCAGGAGCGCGCCTTTCAGCACCGGGCAAGGCCCTCGGGGCTTCCCCAGGAGGGTCCCTTTCTCCACGCCCCATTACCAAGCCGCTTCTGGGGTCTGCGGGATCCAGGGCTCTGCCCAGCCCGAGGAAAGACAAGCACTCGCCGTGAGGGCAGAGGGCACTGGGTGGGGCTGGGATGCCGGGAGTGTCACGCAGCCTGTTCTCTGATCCGGATGTATGACCCCCCACCCCCCGCCCCCGGCCTTGCCCACCTCCGCACACTCTCCGGGGAGGTGTCTGAGTGGGGCGGATTCTCCCACCACATGGCTCTCAGACCGAGCCGGCGGCCCCTCCCCGAAGCCCCCCCCTGCCTCGGCGAAGGAGGAGCACAGTGTCCCCCACCCCGGTCCGAGCAGGTCCGGGACACGTGTGGGGCGCCCGTCCCCGCCGGAGGGGAGCGGGCGAGGGGCTTCACCCACCACTCTCTCCCGGGCAGCGAGCACAGACGCCGCGGCGTGAACAAAGAGGCGCTGCAAACTCGCCGGGGAGGCGGGACAGCACGCGCCGCGCCCCCTCCCCACGCCGGGCGGGCGGGCGTGCCCAGCCGCGGGGTCCCCGCCGCGCCCCGACGGCGCGCTCACCTGGCCCGCGCGGACCTCCTTCTCCAGCTCGCGGTGGCGGTTGTGCCACACCAGGTAGTGCAGCGGGTACTTGCCCTCGGGCCCCTTCCTGGCGGCGGCGGCGGCGGGGATCATCGCCCGCTCCTCATGCCGGGGCCGCGGCGCCCGGCCCGCGAGGAGGGACGGCGCCGGAGCCGGGGCGTGGGGCCGCGGGGCGGGGGGCCGGCGCTGCCTGCTCGCGAGGCTGCGGCTCGGGCATGTGCGAGCGGCGCCGGCGGGCGGAGGCGGCGCGCCGGGCGCGAGGAGAGCGGCGCGGGCCGCGGGCGTCCTCGCGAGGCGGCGGCGGCGGCGGCGGGGGGCGGCGCGGAGAGGCCCCCACCCGCCCGGAGAGGGAGAGGGAGCGGGCTCCCGTGGCGCGGACTCGCGCCTGTCTCCCACACCCCCGCACACAAAGACGCCGCTGGGCTGAGGGTGCAGGCTCCCGCCGCGGGCGCGGGGGCGCACAGGGCGCGGGGCCCCGGGGACGCCGCCGCCGCCGCCGGGACGCGCGCCCACAGCCCCCGGCTTCCCGCAGCCGCATAGCCCGGCCCTCTGCCGGAGCGGCTGGCGAGGGATGCGGGGATGCAGGGGAGAGGGGAGGGGACCTGGGTGCTCCAGGCAAGGCTGGTTATAGCTCGGCCCCGCGGCATGATGGGGCTTGTAGTCCACCTGGTGGAACCGGGGGTGGCGAGTTGCCCGGGGCGTCCCGCACGGTCTCCCCCTCATCCCATGAAGGCGTGGGGAAGGAGCCGGGCCTGGCCGGATCGGAGGCAGCGTCCTGACGCCAGGTGGGCTGGGTCGCAACCCCACCCACGGGCATTTTGCCTTTGGATGGGGAGGGGAGGGGATACAGGCCTCGCTTCAGCATTGGGGGCGCGGGAAGGTGTGTCCTTCAGGACTGAGTTTGGATCCCAGTAGAAGGTGAGAAAGGATCCAGATTCCCTGAAGAGTGACTGGTTGGGACTCCCGAAAAGGTAAGGGGCTTTGGTGCCAGGAGTCATTGGAGCAACCAGGGGTCTGGCGCCTGAGTTATTCCATAGGAGTCTTCCCTGCCCTTTTATAAAATTAAACTCCATGTTCCACCCTTGACATTGGAAAGAGAACGTCCAGTCAGACTGCGAGGACAGCCCCCCGCCCCCATACGCTGTCCTCTGCGAGGACCAGAGTGGGGCTGGGCAGAGCCAGCAGCAGGTGGCAGCTCCCCACCTCCACCCCTGTGTGGTCCCCTCAGGAGAGAGAGTGACTGATTCCAGAGGCGGTCACCTTCCTAAATAACCCCAGGGCAGAGCGGTCCTGCCGAAGGGTCCTGCAGGTGCTGTGGTAAAAGTGGATTTGGCCTCTGAACCCTAGAGGCTTGGTCCAGTCCCTGGAGGGCAGAGGGACTGGGATGTTAGAGACCTGCGTTAGGGTTCCTCCTTACCAATGGCCTGACCTTAATTAAGCAAACTGCTGAAATAGTCTGGTTTCTCAGACCTCTCACCTCTAAAATAAGACTGGAAACGACCTCCTGGGGAGAGCTAAAGGGAGTATCTGCCCTGGAAACGGCGCATCCCTCCCGCAAGCAGGCGGACTGAGATAGGGGGCCGGGACCGGGCACGATGCCTTGGTGAGCCCACCTTACTACCAGACGGGAATAAGGAATTCCACACCGGCCCTCCTTAGAACAGCCCAAAAGCGTTCGTGTGGGAGGTGCTAGCGAAAGCTCGCAAACTCTCCGCGCCTCTCTCAGGTGACTTCGTGTGGTCTCCTCTCCTACCTCCTCCACACCCTGCGGTGCCAGGCCCGGAGGGCGGGGAAGGATGAGGGATGAGTGGACGGCCTCGCCCCTTTCTCCAGCCGGGGAGGAGCCAGCCGGTGTCCCTGGCAGCCGGGGACCACTGCCCACCTCTACCGCGAGGGGTCAGCAGAGTGTCGCGGCTGCAGCCTGCGTTGAGGAGGGGGCTGGAGAGGGGGAGGGACCGCTAGGAGTGGCCGGGAGAATGCCTGTACGTTTCCTTATTAAATTCTTCTTAGAACCTTGTGTGTGATTTCTCTTTGACTGTTCTGCCTCCTGAGGCGACGACATGTCCAAAAGGAAATCCTGAAACCCTTTTATCCCTAGCCCCAGGCCCAGGCTGTGGCGGGGCGGGGGGCTTCCGCAACAAAGTTTGGAGTGTGGGTCGGCGCCTGGGCCACTCCCAGGTAGTCCTGGGCCAACCTGGAGATGGGGCCGGGGAACCGGGGGAATCATAAATTTCCCCCCTGAGAAATCTTTGAAGAGGGAGCGCAGCCTGGATTGGGGGGTGCGGTGGGGGGCGCTATCCCGCGGGCATCCGACTCTCTTTTTGCTAAGGCGGCCATCTACACAGACTGAGCCCAGGTCGCTTTTCCTCCAGCCTGCGCGCTCCAGCTGCCACGTGCTCGAGACGCGCCCACATAGCAAAGAAACAAAGACAGCCAACCGACAGGGCTGCCAGCAGCCGCCTCGGCCTCTAATAAATGAAATTCCATAGCCGGGGGTCGATCGGTTGAAGGGGCGGCCGTCGGTGGTGGGCTGTGTGCCGGTTTGGGCTGCTAGGCTGCTGCTTCCATTGCCTGGGCTGGGGTCACCAAGCCCACGGACCGACTTCTGGGTGAGGGTGCAGCACTGGGCGGCAGGTGGTGTTCCATCCCCCACCTCTAACCCTCGAGGTATCCTCGCTTACAGAAACCCCGCCAGCCAGCCAGCCGCTGACTGTGGGGGAAAAGGAGGCCTGCAAGATTTTTTTTTAAAAGGTGTGATTATAAAAATATCCCGTGGATCGCTATTTCAAACAAACTTGTCGATCTGCGCTGCAGCAAAAGGCGATGGAGGCAGCTCTGCGTGTATTTCGGGTGGTGTGACTCATGAGCTTTACTTTGTCTCCCCCAGGGAAGCAGCCTGTCCACCCACAAGTCTCTGCTGCTCTGGCGCCGCCAGGATAAAATGGACCGACTCTGTATCCCTGCCCAGGGACTCCCCCCACCCCTCACCCCTGGTTACTGAGCAGGATTCCCTGCCGCTTGGGAACTCTCCCTTAATCGTGTCATTACTGACCTGACCCCCGCCCCTGTTCTTGGGCACCCTAGACCCCTCCCCACAAGCAGAATGCTCTGGCCTTTTGCTGCTGCGGGGATGGGGGCTGGATGCACGCGAGGCACACGTGTTTGGGGGAGCATGCTCAGTGCACCGGTTCACCCACGTGCAGCCTCGCCTCTGCTCCCTGTCCCCCCCCCCCACCCCCGCCCCACCATGTCTCCGTGTGAAGTCCAGGAAGAAAGGCTGCCACAAAACTAAGCCCCTGTATGTTATATGCACACGCCCTGGACATACCTACACACCTCTGGTGGCCCAGAAACATTGTGATGCATACACGTCGGATGACAAGTGGATATTACAGCTCACCGGCACAGTGGTCACTCATCAGGGGCCTTTAAAAACCGCCCAGATTCTTTCCTCCTTAGAGGCAAGCCCTGAGGAAGGGTAGATGCAGTCTCCGCGGCGAGGTTAGGGCGTACCCAGCTGGACCTCTTGGCATCTGGGCGTCCATGTTGTTGGCGGTGTGCATAGTCAGCAAGTGTGACCACACACACACCCAGACACACAGACGTGGACACATGGGAGGCCGGGACGCACACCTCACCCCAACCAGAGATAAGCGGGCACCCCAAGCCACAGCCCCTAACACAGTGGTTCTCAACCTTCTGGCCCTTTAAATACAGTTCCTCATGTTCTGACCCAACCATAAAATTATTTTCGTTGCTATTTCATAACTGTCATGTTGCTACTGTTACGAATCATAATGTAAATATCTGAGATTCAGGATGGTCTTAGGCGGCCCCTGTGAAAGGGTCGTTCGACCGCCAAAGGGGTCGCGACCCACAGGTTGAGAACCGCTGCGACAGGAAGGCGAGCCTAGGCCTCCAGCTCCTGACTCGTGTCTCTGATTCCCAGGGGCCACTGTCCTGGGGCCCGAACTCGGGGCCAACCCCCATCTCGCCAGCGAAGGGGATGGGCTGACTCACACCGCCTCCGGGCCAGGCACACGCCCGAGGAGGGGCCTTGGCCGCCGGCGAGATCGCGGCTCCGGCCCGGCGGCGTCTGCGGCCCCTTTAAGCGCCCCCGCCCCTCCCCGCCCGCGCTCGCGGCTTCCTTTCTGCGGGAGGCGCGGCCAGCGGGCGGGTCGGCGGCCCCTCCCCCGGTGGGCCGGGCCTGCGCCGCTTCCTGCAGGAGCGGCCGGGAGCCGCGCAAGGGGCGGAGAGAGCGAGCGGCGAGCGGCGGCGGGGCGGCGCGGGGCGGAGGGCGCCCGAGGGCGAGCGGGCAGGCGGGCACGGCGGGTTCCGGGCCAGCCCCGGGGCGGTCGGTGGGCCGGGCGCGCGGAGCCTAGCCGGGGCCTTGCCGGAGCCGGGCCGGGCAGCAGGGCCGCCGCCGCCGCCGCCGCCCGGGGCCGCCGCCCGCGCCCCCCACGCTGGCCCAGCGGGCTGCGGCCGCGTCGCCGCGGAGGATGTCCCGGAAGGGGCCGCGAGCGGAGGTGTGTGCGGACTGCAGCGCCCCGGGTAAGCTGGCCGGGCGGGGGCGGGACCGCGCGCCCAGGCCGCCGGGCGGGCGCCGGGGCCTGGCGGGAGCGTCGCGCGGGGCCGGAGGGCGGGGTGGGGCTGGGGGCTGCGGCCTCCCTCCGGCCTCGGCCCCCGCCCGGGCCACTGCGGAGCCTCGTCCTTGGCCGGAGGAGGGCCGGCCGGGGGGCCCCCGTTCCCTCGCGTCCGCGGGCGAGCGAGGAAGGACATTGTCGGCGCCGCCTCCCACCCCTCAGCCGGAGGGAGGCGGGCAGCGAGTGCCCCCCGCCCCCATCTCCACATCCGAACGGAAGCGCCAGCCTCGGGTGGCCGAGGGCCGTGGCGGCGGCCGGCCAGGTTTGGGGGTGGGGGCGAACGCGGTTTTGTGCCGTCGCCGTGCCACCCCCGCGTCTTGCACCTGCTGCTCGCATGGCCGGCCGGCCTGCTGGGGTGGCGGAGGGCAAGGGGCAGAGCCGGGCAGATGGGCCGGGGGAGGGGGGCGCTTGGATCCTGTTTCCTCGGGAGCAGAGGAGGGGTGGCGGCTCCCAGGACTCCCGGCCCCTGGCTCCCCAGGCTGGGGCGCCTTGCAGGGCCTGGCGTGCGGGCCCGTGTGAGCCCGAGCATCCTCCTCGGAGGCAGCCCCCGGGCCACCTGGTGACTGGGACCAGCTGGACTCGGCGTCCCCTGTGCCGCGGGCAGGCCTGCTGGGGAAAGGGAGCTTGGCGTCGCCCCAGTTTGGGCAGATTCCCCCCCTAGCCTGGCCCCCTAACCCCGTCTGACCAGAGGTGGGTAGGGAGTCGTGGTCCGGGGTTCTAGGTTCCCCAGGAGCCCGCTGGCTCCCGGACTGCCTCTTGGCTGTGTGTACTGTGGTGTTTCCCTTCTTCCCAGCTCCAGGCTGATGTGAACCCCCCGACCTGCTGAGGAAGTGAGGTGCAGTGACCCACCAGGCCGCTCCCTTCTGATGTGGGAGGACACTGCCAGTGATGGGGCTGGGCAGGTGTGGGGCGGGGAGCCCTGGCCTTGTCCATCTTCTCTTTAGAAAAGGAACGGTCTCCCTGGGCAGCCTCGGGGTCTGTGGACTGTAGGGGGGCTGTGGACAGACTAGGTGTGAGAGTGTGGGGTGCTGTTTTGTGGGCCCATGACGTCCAGACATTCTTTGGACAGCCCAGGACCCCAACAGGTTGAGCCTCACAGATGCTCTGGTGGCTCCGACGGCTCCAGCCTGGAGTGTTTGGGAACTGTGGGCGCTGGCAGAGGCGTGGTACTCTGTGGTTGGTTATGACCCTGAGGCCTCCCTCAGGGCATGCCACCATCCATACACGGGAAACGGGGATCCCCTTGCCCCAGCCCTAGGGATAGAAGGGCGAAGAGGAGAGCTTGCCTTCTCTTCTGTGTGTCTGTCCCAGGCGGTTGTGCCGCGCTGCTGGGTGGAAGTAGCATGCACAGCAGACACCCTTTCCGGGGAGCCTGGGTTTTAGGGTTACCTTTGTTTGTAGCTGACTCCGTGACCCCATGGCAAGACCTCCCTCACTCTGTCCCCAGTTTCCTCAACTGTAAGCCAAAGAAGGTGGAGTAGAAATGATTTTTGAGGAGTGTCCCGTCTCCACATCTGTGGTCCTGATTCTGGGTTTGAGGGATATAGAGCAGCATCAGCAAGGCAGTTGTCTTTTTTCCATTTCATCTGCCTGTTTGGCTGCAGTCTCTGGATGGGCTCTGGGGAGGAACGGTGTGTCTCCGCTGTGTTTGTACTCTTACCCCTGGTCCGTGATCCACAGGGACATTTGTGCCCCAGGGACCTCATTTTCCCTCGATTAGGTCAGGAAGAGGCAAATGGTGAGAAGGTGAGGGTGATGAGGTGGGCCGGTGATGACAAAGTCTTATCACCCCACCCAGCACCTCGCAAGGTGTCTGGCACAGAGCAGGCACGCCCCGCGTGTTTGGATGCTTGTCAGGACCCCTGCTGGCTACTTGGGTCTGCTCCAGCCCCCGCTGTGTGATGCGTGGAATGGCATTCTCAGTGTGGGAACTACTCTCAGCCCCAGTAAAAGGCTTGAGAGTAGGCAGCGGTCTGGAGCTCAGACCCAGAGCCACCCTGGTGTGTGCCTCCTGCCCAGAGTCATAGGCTTCCCTCGCTGCGACAGGAGCCCTGCAGTCCCAGCCCTAGGAATGGGGTCGTGGCTTCTTGTAGTTGGTTAATTTGGGGGGTGGTTATGGAGGTCAAAGGTGAGATGCAGCCTGACCCCAAAGGCCCCTGTCCTCCCTCTGCTCCCAGGCCTGGGCACGCAGGGGATAAGTGTGAGTGTGTTGTGAGGCAGCTGGGCATGGCCTGGCTGCTATGGCTGCTGGTCAGGCACCCTCTGTGCCCCTGCCTGCCTTGGGAGCCCAGGAGAGGGGCTGGGGTCAGGGAACCTGCAGAATGTGTGTTTCCCCATCCTCCCCCTGCCACTCAGTCCTGGCCCAGCTCTCAAGGGCTTGTTCCTCACCCTATGGGCCTCCATCGCAGCCTCCGGCACAGGAGCGGAGACCTACAGGCACCTTGGATGAGCGAGGCCATTTGGGAACAGCTGGGGACATTTGGGAACCTGCAGGCTCATGTGTCTCTTCATAGTATAGATTACTAGAGGCCCAGTGCACGAATTCGTGCACAGGTGGGGTTCCTCGGCCTGGCCAGCGATCTGGCCGATCAGGGCACGGGAGGTTGGCCAGCCAGAGGGAGGGGCTGTTGGAGGTTGGCTATGGAAGTGCACTGTACACCAGGGGGCAGCTCCTGTGTTGAGCGTCTGCCCCCTGGTGTTTGGTGTGCATCATAGCGACTGGTCATTCGATCATTCGGTTCGGTCGCTTAGGCTTTTATATATATAGATTGTGGGATGGGGTGAATGGTGGGCTTTCTTCCTCTTTTATTGAGATATAACATGAATGGCAAACTGCCCGCACCTTTCTGTTTAGCCTGATGTGTTTGTACGTGTGTGTATAGCTGCAGCCATCACTCCAGCCCAGAGGTAGAGCATTTCCATCACTCTGCGGGGTTTTCTTGTGCCTCCGCCCAGTCAGTGTCCCCCAGAGGTAACTGCCGTTCTGACCTCCGTTTCTGTAGATTACTCTTGCCTGCTTTCAGTGTGGTGGGCTTCTCTCTCTTTCCAGTGAGGATCTGGTCCCTAGCTCAGGAGAGGCTACCTTATAGCAGACCTGCCGGCCCCAGAGGCCACTAGGCTTTAAGAGTTGGCCTGAATTTATCTGGGAGAAACCTCCATGGGGTTGGCACTGGATAATATTCCCTCAGGACCCCTCCTGCCACTGGCCCACATTTATCAGACCCCCACCCTGACGGGAGGCAGGAGTCCGGGAGGAGGATTGGCAGAGACCAGGTTGGTCACCACATCCCCTGGCCCTTACATTCCCTGCCTCTCTTCTGCCCCAATTTTGGTCCAGAGATTCTCTTTGGGACAAGAGTCCCTTTAACTTTAAACTTCAATAGGCACTGACTTTCAGGAACCCTTCCTGGCCCTTCTGCTTAGCAACTGGCCTCAGTGAGGCTTGGGTATGTCCTGTGTCCCCTGGGCATAAGGAGCAGGGAGTGGGCTTTCTCATCTGTCAGTCAGAACTGAACTGGCACCAGTGTGCCCCACACCAGGACCGTGTCCCCTGCCCGCCCTTCCTGTTTCAGGTCACTGTGGACGTGTGAGGAGGGGGGACCCCTCCCAGCCTAGGAGAGTGGCAGGCAGTCTTGGACCACATTCCCCAGATCCTAGTGCAGTGATGGCCAACCTTTTGAGCTCGGCGTGTCAGCATTTTGAAAAACCCTAACTTAACTCTGGTGCCGTGTCACATATAGAAATTTTTTGGTATTTGCAACCATAGTAAAACAAAGACTTATATGTATATTTTTTTAATATTTTTTTATTGATTTTTTACAGAGAGGAAGGGAGAGAGACAGAGAATTAGAAACATCGATGAGAGAGAGAAACATCGATCAGCTGCCTCCTGCACATCCCCCACTGGGGATGTGCCCGCAACCCAGGCACATGCCCCTGACCAGAATCGAACCTGGGACCCTTCAGTCCGCAGGCCGACGCTCTATCCACTGAGCCAAACCGGTTTCGGCCAAAGACTTATATTTTTGATATTTATTTTATATATTTAAATTTTTTATATTCATTTTATATATTTAAATGCCATTTAACAAAGAAAAATCAACCAAAAAAATGAGTTCACGTGTCACCTCTGACACGCGTGTCATAGGTTCGCCATCACTGTCCTAGTGTGTTGGTTGCTGCCATATTCAGGGACTTGCCATGTCTGTTCTGGCCAGTCCTCCTAGGCTGGGCTTCTCTGGTAGGGCAGTCCATTTGTGATCCTGGCCTGGGCGGCTCCCCACTTACAGGAAACCCCACCATTTCAACAAGAGGAATTTAGGCTGCGTCATTTCCAGCTTCCTGCCTGGGCTGCCGGTGATGGCTGGAGGCAGCCCCCTGGCCCAGTGGTGTTGGGGAGTGGGGGAGGGAGCTTTTCACGCCTGGAGTGTCTCACTCCTTGGGTGAAGCCAACACTCAAGTGTGCCTTAGGGCCGCCTGTCTGGGCTCCTTCCTCTTGGGCCCCTGGAATGAGCTCCCAAGAAGGTGTATAGTGAGCGCCTTGTGTTTTCCTGTTGCCTTGTTTTGGGGAGGTGGGGGATCCCTGACTCAAAAAGCTGAGTCCCTCTGTCACTTCCTGTCCCCATGCTATGAGGGGCTACTTGCAGTGAGCAGAGCTCATGCTGCACCCTGACTCAGTCTCCTCAGGATTCTCGCGGGGACTTTGATGAAGTCCTTTCGGGGGAAGGGTCTGAGAATCAGCTTCTGGTTGGAGAGGCTCTCGTTACTCCTGAGCCCGTTACTCCTGAGCCCCGGCAGAGCGCCAGCCTCCCCTCCTGGGACAGGGCTTCCTGAGACAGGCGGGGTCTGGGCAGAGCACAGTGTCCTGGGAGAAGGCTCCCTGCCCCCACTCTCCAGTGGCACACAATGGCTGCTTTCTCCCCCGTGACCTTTCCACAGCCTGAGCTGCATGCAGCTGTCTCCTCCCCCTCTCCCAAGGGGCCTGGGATGGGTGGCATCGCCCCTGCCCTTGAGAAGGACCCCAGGAGCTCCCACCCTGTCCTGGCCCCCTTCTTGTTTCCAAAGTTCACTTCTCAAGGAGTGGAGAGAGGTTCCCAGAGCCCCCTTGTCCCCTGGGGGCTGTCCCCTGAAGGACAGAGGCACAGGGACAGCAGCGGTCTGGACATGGCACCGTCTCTGGCATCTAAGTGCCTGGGTCCGTATCCCAGCACTCCCACTCACTGGCTGTGTGACCTTGTGCAAGTGCGCTAACCTTTCTTGAGATGCTATTTCCTCAGTGGTAGCCTTTCCTACCTGGCCTGACAGTTGTGAGAGGCATCATACGTACAGCATCCAGTGGCACATAGTGGGTGCTCAGTCAGCGTCGGTTCCTCTGCTCTCCCCATCCCCCTTAAGAGGAATTCCATCAGTGATGGTGACAGGAGGCTCAGGCATGCAAAGGCCTCTGCCTGGGCAGGATAAGGGCAGAGTCGGGTGTCCCTGGGGGTTGCAATGGGTCCGGCAGGTGGGCCATTAGCTCCAACAGAAGTCTGGGTGCAGGAGAGATGTGGCACTGACCCAGACACAGGAGGAGTGCCTAGGGATGAGTGGTGTGGAAACATCGGGGTTCCGTCCCCTAGGGGATCCCTGCTTCCCTGGGGAAGGGCTAGGGTAGCAGTCTTGTTCCCTGGGGAAGGCTGTGGGAATGATAGTGGTGACTGCAGGACAGGAAACCATGCCCGCTGAGTAGGCCCTGGGGACCACACCTTCCCAGAGGCCAACTATGTGTAGGAAAGGGCTTGGCTGTGTCAGTCGCCAGCTGCGAGCCTGTGTGGAAATCCCTCACTGCCTTAGCTCAGCTTCCTCATCAGTCGCCTGTGCCTGCTGATGTCCCAGTTTCCTAGCTCGGAGGGACCAAGTGAGTGAATGTGTGCGGACCTAAGCAGTGCTGGCCCAGAGCAGTGCTCAGGGGGTCTTGCCTGCATCTGGCTATGGCTGACCTGGCTTCCACCCCGCAGACCCTGGCTGGGCCTCCATCAGCAGGGGTGTGCTGGTGTGTGACGAGTGCTGCAGTGTGCACCGGAGCCTGGGACGCCACATTTCCATTGTCAAGCACCTTCGCCACAGCGCCTGGCCTCCCACGCTCCTGCAGGTACGGGTGCTGGCCCGCCATTCCTCCTTCCCCACAGTGTGTGCTCATCGCAGGCACATTTCCCTCAGGCTAACATACACACCTGCCTGGGGACGACCCTACCCCAACCCAAACCCATCCACTCATCTGAGAGAGGGGGCATCCAGGACTGGAGTCAGACAGACGGGCTCTCAGCTCTGCTCGGCCACTTACTGGCTTGGCCATGTCGCACTGAGCAGGTCGCTTAACCTCTCTCAGTCTTGGCATGCCGGTCATGTGACCTGGCGTTCTAAATAGGACCCACAACCTTGGGTGGCCTGACAGGATGGAGGTGCAGCAGTGAACAGGCACCCAGTAGGCCCTTTGGTACTTTTGCAGCCACACTGGCTGGGCCGGTACCTGGTGCCCAGCACTCAGTGGGCTCTCACTTGGCATCTCCTCCCCGCAGATGGTGCACACACTCGCCAGCAACGGGGCCAACTCCATCTGGGAGCATTCCCTGCTGGACCCCGCACAAGTGCAGAGCGGCCGGCGCAAAGCCAACCCCCAAGACAAAGTCCAGTGAGTCGGGTTGGAGGGGTGGTGGCAGGGGCTGTGTGGTCTGGGACATGGGCCTGGGAGGTGGCCTGGTAACTAGCCTCTCTCGCTCTGCTTCCCATTTCCTCCTCTGTGCCCCGTGCAGCCCCATCAAGTCAGAGTTCATCAGGGCCAAGTACCAGATGCTGGCATTTGTGCACAAGCTTCCCTGCCGGGATGACGATGGGGTCACCGCCAAAGACCTCAGCAAGGTTTGAGGGGCCCCACGATGGACGGGCAGGCCTTTCCTCACCCATAACGCCCTGAAGGCTTCTCCTTGGTCACCTCTCAGCCCTAGGCCCCAAGGGAAGCGAGGTCAGGCAAGAACAGCGGGCATGTGGAGCAACGAACTTGGTTGGTTAGGCTGCATGTGGTCAAAGCACTCAACTCCCAGGTGGACACACAGGCTAAAATTCCCCAACTGCCCCCCAAAAGCCAGGAAAACTTGGGGTAGTTCCTTAGCCTCAAAGTCTCAGTTTTCTCATCTATAAAATGGAAAAGAACAGCATCATCTCATATATAATGTCTGTTCCAAGCAGAGCACACAGCATGTGGTAGATCAGTGGTTCTCAACCTTGGCTGCACATTAGAATCACCTGGGAATCTTTTTAAAATCCTGATTTCTGGGCCTCATCCTCCGGAAATTCTGTTTCTTTGTTACTAATGTTGTGGCCCCACCCCATAACAAAGAAACAGAATTTCCGGAGGATGAGGCCCAGAAATCAGGATTTTAAAAAGATTCCCAGGTGATTCTAATGTGCAGCCAAGGTTGAGAACCACTGTGGTAGATAGTGACTGACAACAGCTACTATTAATTGGTGTTAACTCCTAGTGGGAAGCCCTCTGTCCTCCCAGACAACCGAACTTCAGCTGGGCCCTTGGAGCTGTAGGAGTCCCAGGTGCAGCTTGGAGGAGGGGCTCACACATTTGTTGCACGCTTCCACTCCTTGCAGCAACTGCATTCAAGCGTGCGGACAGGCAACTTGGAGACATGTCTACGCCTGCTGTCCCTGGGTGCCCAGGCCAACTTCTTCCACCCAGAGAAGGGCACCACGCCTCTGCACGTGGCTGCCAAGGCCGGGCAGACGCTGCAGGCCGAGCTTCTTGTAGTGTATGGGGCTGATCCTGGCTCTCCTGACGTTAATGGCCGAACACCCATTGACTATGCCAGGTGAGGGTTGGCTGAAGGGTGGGGCTTGGGGGTGGGGGGAGAGAGCTGCTGCTGCAGGCTGAGCCATGCCCCCTCCCCACAGGCAGGCGGGGCACCATGAGCTGGCAGAAAGGCTAGTCGAGTGCCAGTATGAGCTCACTGACCGGTTGGCCTTCTATCTCTGTGGACGAAAGCCTGGTGAGCAGAGTGCGGGGCAGGCCTGGCTGAGCCAGGCAGGTGGGACCCAGACACACCTCAGCAGCAGGTGCCATGGTGACAAAGCCGGCTGGGGAACAGCGTTGCTAAGCAACTGGCTCCTGTGAAATTGCTGCAGGCTCTGGGCTTCAGCACACTGGGGGTGGGCATAACTTCTAGCCAGCTCCCAGGCTGCTGGCGGTGGCCTGCCCTCCTGGCTTTCCCCTGACACTTCTGGGTGCCTGTCCCTGCTCATGGCAGTGAGGTGGGCTTCCAGCTGCTAAGGCCACTCAGCATCAGTGACTTCGCATTTTTATTTTTGTTCAGATCACAAGAATGGGCATTATATCATCCCACAGATGGCCGATAGGTGAGTGCTCCTGTCCCAGAGGCTGTTAGAGGCTATGTTGGTGTCTGGCCCCCAGAGCCCCCACCCCTCCAGTGCCCCAGGCTTTAGGGGCCTGGAACCCCTCCACATTCCCCACCGAACTCCTCTAGGGGCTGAAAGCACAAACATTTCATAGTCTAGTCCAGGGGTGGGCAAACTTTTTGACTCGAGGGCCACAATGGGTTCTTAAACTGGACCGGAGGGCCGGAACAAAAGCATGGATGGAGTGTTTGTATGAACTAATATAAATTCAAAGTAAACATCATTACATAAAAGGGTATGGTCTTTTTTTTTTTTTTTTTAGTTTTATTCATTTCAAACGGGCCGGATTCGGCCTGTGGGCCGTAGTTTGCCCACGGCTGTCTAGTCCTTACTTCCTAATTCTGGGCCCCAGGGCAGATAAGTGTCAACTTAGCACATAGCCAGCATAACTTGAGCCCCCTTCTGTCAAAAACAGAGTGCTTGAGTACAAGGAGCACCCCAAGAGCAGTGGGTCACCGGGTTCTATTCCCAGTGACACTGGCCCCACTGAAATCTTAGATAAACCTCTGCTCTTCAGTGAAAAGGTGGTGGGCTCCAGGGATCTGAGTAACTGGCCAGCTCTGTGAGGTGTGTTCATAAATTGGGCAGGGGCTGGAGGGCAGGGCATGGCACAATCCAGGTGTTTCTGCCTCTGATCTGAGAAGCCCCAGGTGCCCAGGCTGGGAGGTACCACCTCCAACTCCTTACCCAGCTTACAAGATGGATGCTGGCGCCACCTGGTGGCTGCCTCCAATGGCCGTCTTTATGCCCAGCTGTGCCTGCTGGCTTGGATCTGGAAAGCCAAGGGCGGTGTGGGCAGATGGGGATTGTCAGATCTGGCACCGTGGATTCCTGAACGCAGACTCCTCTGTTCTGAAATCCCGAGACTCCCCCTACTTCTTTGGTCTGATTCTGCCTGGTGTGTGTGCCTGCGTGGCAGGGGGGTGTTGTAAACACATATGGGCACAAACTCAATGAAATGTTAACTGAGCACCTTCGCAGTGCCAGCTGCTGTTCTTGGCACTGAGACACAGAGGTGGCTCAGACATCATCCCTGCCTTTAAGGAGCTCGCAGTAGAGAAAAGGAGGCAGCCTAGTCAGACAGTTGTAGTTCAGTGTGGGATGTACAGCAAGAGAGAGAGAGGAAGGCTATGCCAGGAACTGCAAGCAGATGGTGAGACTACAGCATATGTGAGAGGCCGGGAATCCCAGGAGCAAGACTGGAAGAGAGACGAGTGGCCAGTCCTGTGAGTCCTGAGAAAAGCTGTGACCCTCCCGAGAGCAGAGAGGCTCCCGCATGGGGGTGTGTGGAGCCAGCTCTGCTGCTTCCCTGGCTGTGTGACTTCAGGCAGGCTGCTTAACCTCTCAGAGCCTTCGTTATCTTATCTGGAAATGAGGGCCCCTGTACCTGTCTTTGTGGGCTGTTGAGAGGATTAAATAAGATAATGCATGCAGAGCATTTAGCATATTTTTTAAATGAGCTTTTTGTTGAAGTATGCCATCTATACCAGTTATTACTGAGATGTTTATACGGCCAGGAATAGTGCCGCCAGGGGCGTCACAAAGATCACCCTGGGTGCTAGGGAGAAAAGAGTTTTGTAAGGGCAAGACTGGGAGGGGGAAGATGGACTAATAAACTGTAGCAAAAGCCCAGGCAGGAGGAAATGAATGGCAGAACCTGGGAAAAGTCGGGCAAAGGCTTGCGGCTGAGGGAGGTTTCAGGTGGCTCCCAGGAGCTGACGGTGAGGGTGAGTGGGTCACCGAGTAGGAGCGAGCCAGCCAGTCAGGAGCAGATGGGGGGGTGGGGGGGAATGAGGTCAGTTTTGTACATTCTGAGCCTGGCGTGTGCACAGAGATGAGTCTGAGCTTGACATGGGAAGGCGTGTGCTGCCCTTCTGCTGGGTAATTGCTGCCTCTGTCCTGTTCTTCCCTCTGCTGCCTTCCTCTGGACTTAGATCTCGGCAAAAGTGCATGTCTCAGAGGTATCTGGTGTCTGCCACGGGAGCAGGCTCTGGAGGTTGGGCGGGGCAGGGTGGCTCTTGTGTGGCATCTGGGGTCTTGTCTCCCTGGGATCTCTGCATGTTTAGGGGGGTCATTGGCAAGGGTCTGGCCACATCTCATGTCTGGTCTCTCCCTTCTTCCCCGTTCTCGGCATCCCCTTGTCCGTAGCCTGGACCTGTCTGAGTTGGCCAAAGCTGCCAAGAAGAAGCTACAGGCGGTGAGTCTGCCCCATTCCTCACTGCCCCCCAACCCGCCCCTCTAATCGCTCCCCCTTCTTCTGACCTGGTGTCCTTTTCCAAGTCTTTGACCTGCTCTCACTCCAGCCTCCCCGTCTCCTCTTTTCTACTTCTCCACCCCTTGTCTTTGACCCTGGCTCTGCCTTAGCTCCCAGGGCCCTAGCTCCACTTCTGACCTACAGTGGCATTAGCTGGTCTAGTCTGGCCTCCCTTTCGCCCTCTCCCCCACCTTGGAGCTTGGCAGACAGAGTCTCCAGTTCTGAGACTGGGGCTGGGTGGCATAAGGGACACAAGTGGTTTCCCACATCTTATGACACCTGGTGAGCTGGCCCTGTTGGCACCGGGGGCCAGTGGATCTGACAAAGCCTTGACCCCTCTGTGCCTCCAGCTCAGCAACCGGCTTTTTGAGGAACTTGCGATGGACGTGTATGATGAGGTGGATCGCAGAGAAAATGACGCTGGTGAGCTGGGACAGAGTAACTACCCACTAGGGAAAGTTAGGACCTGGTGTGGCTCTCGGGTACTTTGGTCGAAACTAAGAAGGGGTGCCTCAGTTGGTCTGCTCGGCAGGCCTGTGTAAGCTTCTGCCAGCTGTGAGCCCGCCTGGGCAGCTTCCCCAGCTGGGAAAAGTGTGCTGAGCTGGAGGCAGCCAGCCTGCTCTTCCTTCCCCCGCCCCCCCCCCCCGTACCCCCCCCTCCTGGGGCTCATCCCTGCTCTAGCTGCCTCCCACTTTGGCTCTCGCCCCACCCCTGCTCCGCCCCCTGGCCCCCCCCCCCCCCCCCCATCACTCCTTCCTGGCCACAGCCAGATTCCAGCCCAAACTCGGCTGGGCCTGGCGAGAGGGAGTAGTCTTGTTCTGTGTTAGTCTCCAGCTGGCCTTGCCCAGTGCCTGTCTGAAGACCACCCGTTTTGGTCACCAAGCTCTGTGGCCCTTGGGAGGAGCTAGGAAAGCTGTGCTCAGCGCTCTCCCCGACCCCAACCCATGGGCCTGGCTACCCTAGACAATCTGCTCCCTGCTCCTCCCCCACAGTGTGGCTGGCTACCCAGAACCACAGCACCCTGGTGACAGAGCGCAGTGCTGTGCCCTTCCTGCCTGTCAACCCTGAGTACTCAGCCACGCGGAACCAGGTAAGGAGGCCTGGTGCGGGCCTGGGGCCGCTTCTTCCCTTCCCGGGGTCGCCAGCTCTGTGGGCCTGCCTTCCTCACCAGCTGTTGTCTGGGCCTGGGCCCGGGCCTGCTCTTCTCCACCCCTGCCCAAGGCCTCCCTTGGCCCGGCTGGCACTGCGACTTGGGCGTGGGGAAGAAGCTGTTCTTTTGAGCACTTGGTGAGCAGCTTCGGGGGTGGGTTGCAGCCTCTTCCTGTGAGCTCCCCTAGGCACCCTGAACCTGCCATCCCTCACCCCCGCCCTGGCCAGGAGAGCCGGCCGGGATGCTTTAGCTGTGGCTAAAGCGGGTAGCTGATGGCAGGTCGCAGCGGCCCTGTCATGCCAGCCCGGCTCTTTCTGCCTCACAGGGGCGTCAGAAGTTGGCCCGCTTTAACGCCCGAGAGTTTGCCACCTTGATCATCGACATTCTCAGCGAGGCCAAGCGGAGACAGCAGGGCAAGAGCCTGAGCAGCCCCACAGGTGGGGAGGGCGAGGATGGAGCTGTGGGGGACGGGCACGGCTCCAGGATATTCTCTTTCATGGCTCCCTTTCGGGGGTGGCATGATAGGCGGGTGGTGTGGCTGAGCCCTGAGTGACAGGCCTGTGCCCTCAGACAACCTCGAGCTGTCTGTGCGGAGCCAGAGTGACCTCGACGACCAGCACGACTACGACAGCGTGGCCTCGGACGAGGACACCGACCAGGAGCCTCTGCGCAGCGCCGGTGCCACGCGGAACAACCGTGCTCGGGTCTGAGCGCAGCCCCTCCCCGCCCCTCCCTGGCCTCCATCAGGGCCCAGCTCCATCCTCTTGTCGCCCAGGGCCTTGGGGACGAGTAGGCTGGTCACAGCTAGGAGAGCAGCCCTCCGACCCCGTCCCTGGCGGCTGACTGGCTTCTGTCTCACCTCGCAGAGCATGGATTCCTCAGACCTGTCTGATGGGGCCGTGACGCTGCAGGAGTACCTGGAGCTAAAGAAGGCCCTGGCTACCTCCGAGGCCAAGGTGCAGCAGCTCATGAAGGTCAACAGTAGCTTGAGTGACGAGCTCCGAAGGCTGCAGAGGGAGGTGAGGGGCGTGGGGGCTTCCGGTGGGGAAGTGGGGGTGCTGCCTGGACCCTCTGGAGTTTCTGACACCCCTCCACTCTCAGATCCATAAGCTGCAGGCAGAGAACTTGCAGATCCGGCAGCCGCCAGGGCCGGTGCCCACGCCCCCCCTTCCCAGTGAACGGGCAGAACACTCATCCATGGGGCCCTGTGGGAGTGCCCACCGCAGAGACCGCCAGGCCTTCTCCATGTATGAACCAGGCTCAGCCCTGAAGCCCTTTGGGGGCCCCCCTGGGGACGAGCTCGCCACCCGGCTGCAGCCTTTCCACAGCACTGTGAGTTGCCGGCTCAAGGTGGTGGGGACACAGGGCTGATCCGTCACAGGGCCCCCGTGACACCTACTGTGCTAACCCCCAGGAGCTGGAGGATGACGCCATCTATTCCGTGCACGGCCCTGCCGGCCTTTACCGGGTAAGCAGGGCCGGGGCAAGTGGGTCCGTGTCTGCAAATAGGTTCTGAGCCCCAGTGGGTGCCAGGCTTTGTGCTGGAGGCTGGGCACAGGCTGACGAGACACACACGGTTCCCACCCTCCGTGCAGGGAAGCTGGGAGGTGGGTCACAGGGAGGAGGAGAGACTGACTCCAGCCCTCCTGGGTTTTAGATCCGGAAGGGGGTTTCAGCCTCAGCTGTGCCCTTCACTCCCCCCTCCCCACTGCTGTCGTGCTCCCAGGAAGGAAGCCGCCACGCGGTAACGTCTCCTCCCTGTGCCTAAGGGACGGCTGCAGGGATGTGGGCGGGCGGGGCTGCGAATTTCTCTCACCTGCTGACCTGTCCTGCATCCTCCAGAGCAAACTTTCCCGCCACGGCAGCGGTGCTGACAGCGACTATGAAAACACGCAGAGTGGGGACCCCCTGCTTGGGTGAGGCCCCGGCAGAGGGAGGTCGGGTGGGCCCTGGAGAGGCTGAGGGCACAGGCAAGAGGCCTCCTGGCTAGAACGTCTCTCTCTATCCCCGCGCCCCAGACTGGAAGGGAAGAGGTTTCTAGAGCTGGGCAAGGAGGAGGACTTCCACCCAGAGCTGGAAAGCCTGGATGGAGACCTGGACCCCGGGCTTCCCAGCACAGAGGACGTCATCCTGAAGACGGAGCAGGTCACCAAGAACATTCAGGAATTGTTGCGGGCTGCCCAGGAGTTCAAGCATGACAGGTATGGGGTGGGGCTCCAGCTCCTATGGCCTGTGGGTGTGCAGAGGCCAAGAGAGGGCCAGTGTTCCAGTCCCTGGAACCCTTCCCTGAGAGCCCCCTAATGCCTGCCCTCCCCCCACAGCTTTGTGCCCTGTTCAGAGAAGATCCATTTGGCTGTGACTGAGATGGCCTCTCTCTTCCCAAAGGTACAGGGCAGAGAGGAGCAGGACTGGGAGGGCCTCGGGGTGGGGCAGGTGTGGACATCCTGGGCCCTGACCAGTATTCACAGCTTGAAGCCTGAGGCCCCTCTCTCCTCCCTCCCTCCAGAGACCAGCCCTGGAGCCCGTGCGCAGCTCCCTGCGGCTGCTCAACGCCAGCGCCTACCGGCTGCAGAGCGAGTGCCGGAAGACAGTGCCTCCGGAGCCCGGAGCTCCTGTGGACTTCCAGCTGCTGACTCAGCAGGTGATCCAGTGCGCCTATGACATTGCCAAGGCTGCCAAGCAGCTGGTCACCATCACCACCCGAGAGAAGAAGCAGTGACCACTCTCCCTACACCCTCACCTACACCCTGGGACCTCACTGGCCATGGGAGATGGGCCACTCCAGACACTAATCCCCACCCCAGCCAAGTGCCCTTAGTGCTGCCACTCTCCCCTGGCAGCCAGGCACCCTGGTGCCCGCCCCCCTCCAGCCCCCAAGGATGGGGAGGTGGGGTGGCAGGAGCTCCTGTCCCCCACATTCCACTCACCTCCCCCTGTACATAGCGTCCCCTCCCCTTCTAGCCTGCAGGGGCCTGTAAGGCATCACTCCCAGCCCCTTGCCCTCCAGGGCACCCTCCGCAGGGCGTCTGGAGGGGACACTCCAAGTGGGGCGGTTCCCTCACATGCATCCCACCCCCATGAGCCAGTTCAGTCCTGTTGGGGGCTGAGTGGGGGCACCCCCTCCTTTGTACATAATCTCTGTGGATGTCCCCGTCCTGTAGCCACCAGCCCCCATGCTGCTCTCCTTCAATGCCAAATGGCCCCACCTGTGTCCCGGGGTCCCCAGCAGCAAACACTGGAAATCTTTTTCTTCTTTTCTCTTTCCACCCTTAATGTTAACGTCGTGGTAGCTAAGTGTCCCTGCGTGTGAGTGTGGGGCGGCGGTGCCGTTCCAGAGGCCTGGTCCATACGGAGTTTTGTGAGGGTGAGGGGACCAGTGTGGGGGGCAGCCCCTCTCACCACCCTGGGGCCAGGGACTGCCAGAGTAACCAACTGGGGTCCTGCCCACTGCCTCCCCTCATCACTCCCACCACTCGTACCCCTTTCTCTATCAACTTAAATGAAAACCACTCCCCTCTACCTGCCCTCCCTTTCCCTGTGGAGGGGGAGTGTGCTGGCTGGGGCAGAGAACTGAGCGCCTGAGCCTGGGGCTGGCTCCCCAGGGTCCCCGACTCAGCTGAGAGGCCCCTCCCTACAACCTCTGAGAGGCTAGCACCTGTGCCTGCGGTGTCTGGGGACCTGGACCTGGGCCGCAGCCTGGGAGGCTGGAGAGGCAGATGGCCGCGCCCACCAGCTCCTCTCCTGTCCTGCCTCTGCCCCAGGGCCAGGCTCTACCTGTATGGTGGTGGGTGGGCTGACTGTCAAGATGTGTATCATGTACATTTGTATCAAAAATAAATAAGTGATCATGTGCTGTTTCTGATGCTGAGACTTGAGGGGAGGGGCAAACATGAAAGGGAGAAATGTCAGGTGTGAAGCAAGTGAACACAGCGCCTCCGCACCTTGGGAGCCGGGACTAAGGTGCAGTAAGTACCACCACCATCCCCCTCACAGTGGTGGGAGGGTTCCCTCCTCAAACCCTGCCTCGCACACAACCTACATGGCCTAGGACAGTGTCAGGGTGGGAGTATGTCTCTGGCAGATGTACAAATTCAATGCAAGATTCTACTAAAATAATTTAGTTAAAAATACAGAGTTTTGGCAAAGGAGGCTACAACAGCTCCTTTTTCTTCCTTGGGCCACCCTTCCCCACAAACACCACATTAAGAACGAACCCTTCTGCAAATGCTCCATCCGGCCACCAGAGGGCGGCCCTGCGCGTGGTCCACGTGGCAGAGGTCAGGGCCTCCCCGGGGGAGGAGGGGCAAAACCTGCCACAGTGGCAGGGCCGGGGCACGTCAGTCGGAGCTGTCCCCATCTGGGCCGCTGTCCTGCGTGGGTGGGAGGAGGGGTCTCCGGCGTGAGCGCCTGACCCGGCGCGGGGGCATCAGCAGCCGCCTCTTCAGCACAGCTATGGGCAGGGTGGGAAGCAGTCAGGGGCAGGGAAGCCGTGGGGGCGGGGCTAGGGATGCGTGAGGAAGGGAAGGTCTCACCAGCCACAGTGTCCTGGCTGTCCGCCACGGGCCCCCAGTAGATGCTCTCCCCGCGTCGGAAGTTTCGGTGCAGCCGAGTGCAGAGTGTGGCCAGGGTGAGCAGCACCAACAGAAAGGTCAGGGCCATGGCAGCCCAGGCGGCTTCCTCCGTGCGTGGGGTGGGGCCCCGGGCTGCCCGCGGAGGCGCTGCTGCCCGAGGGGCGGGGGAAGCCTGGCTTGGACAGGCACAGCCACCTGGGCTGCCCTGCCCTTTGGGCACCTGGGCCTCTATCCTGGAGCTGGCACTGCCTCGAGGCCCCCCAGGCAGCAGGGGGGCAGTGGGCACAAATGGAGCATCACCCCCTTCACCTGGGGTTCCTAGCTTGGGCTTCCTGGTCTCCACGCTCCATGGGGAAGCGGAGGGGAACCTCGGGGCTGAGGAAGTAGGCTGGAGACCAAGGGCGGCCCGAAGCCCGCGCCTCTTGGCACCACCAGGGGAGTGCTGCCTGGGCCCTCGAGACACCACCTCTGGGCCTGGGGGCCGCCAGCTCCGCAGAGTAAAGGCCAAAGCTGGGGCCTAGGGGAGAAGAGACAGCACTCATCCTCTCTCTCTCCAGGTCACCCCATGACCACACCACCAACCACGCTGGGCCCCACTCCTCACCTGCACACACCCTCTCCGGCACAGCTTCCCTCTGCCCGGCGTTTGCGCCCAGGGAGAGGGCCCAGAAAGGCTGTCGGACAGGAACTGTGCCTTCTTCCTCTGCCTCTTCCACCGCCTTCGCTTCAGCAAGTGGGCAGCCCAGGCTGGCTCCACCCATGCCATCTCCAGCACCACCCCCCACGCTTCCAGCACCAGGGGCTATGAAAGAAGGCACTTGTTGGAAGCGCTAACATGGTGGGGAGAGAACAAGGGGAAGCCCCCGAATGTCCCTTTTCTGCACACGGGGCTGCAGCCGCTGCCAGTGTCAGACAATTGACTGTCACCAACCACCTACCCGGTCCTGAGTGAGGCTGGCGTCAGGGGCCAGGGAGGGCTGGGCCACGTGGACGTGGGCCAGGAGGACCAGCTGGAGCTTCAGCCAGGGGTGGGCACAGGGATGGTAGAGGAAGCTGACATCCTCTGCCTGGAGGAAAAGCACAGAGATAGCCAGCCAGGCCCGGGCCTTCTGTGAGAGCCCCACGTGCTCCCATCCTGGGGCCAGGTTAAAGGGACTCCCAGGATGGCAACATGGCCCTTCCACCAGGAGGGCTCAGGAAAGGAAAAAGGACCCTGGGTAGTGGCATGCACTGCCTCTTGCCTCTGAGCATTCCTTTCACCCCTCCTCCATCAAGTGCCACCCCTCAAAGCTCACAGCTTCCATGACAGCGTGCCTGGGCATCCCAGTCAGACTCTGACCACACTCTTTAGCTGTATTTCTTTGCACCTGCAATGACGGTTCTACAGGTCCCCAGTCTAGACTGTAAGCATCCCCTCTATGGAGACCAATTCTTCTTTTCATTGATCCTATCTATAGAGTCAGTCTCCCAAAGGCATCCAAGTACAGGGCACACGGGCAGCAGGTGCACAATCCCAGGATGGAAACACTTGATCAATTATTAATATTCTTTGATTTGGCTGACCTGATGCTCAGCACTGTGCCAGATGCTGTAGGAGATGCCAAAAGAGAAATCCTGGACTCCACTTGCAGGGAATGTAAAGGAAACTCAGGGAAACAGAACTAATGCAAATGAAAGAGCAAACTAATAAAACTCAAACTGGCTAGTTGTTAAGTGAAAGGATTTAAGTTATAAGCATTACGCAAATTTAGAGAACGTGATGGACAAGGGCTGATGTGAACGGCAAGGTCTCATGGGAGAGCAGACTCCTGCACTGGGCTTTGAAGAAGGATGCGTACGGATGGTGGGTGGCCAGGAAGCTTCCTGCATCAGCCTCAGGTCAGGACAGGACAGGGAGTGGAGGAGAATGCACTGTACGTGCGCGCCCGCACGTGGTATTTTGTGGAATTTTGTGGAAGAGCCACACTGAAGGGGCCAAAGAGCCGCATGTGGCTTGCGAGCCGCGGTTTGCCGACCACGGCACTGGAGCAAAGGTAGAGCCATGGGAATGAGCTTGGCACTCACATGTGGGGTAGGTGAGCCACAGATTAGGAGAGGTCAGACACGGCTTAATTAACTAGGTTGGGCCTGAAAAGCCAGGCAAGGGGGTGTGGTCATGATAAGGTGGGAAATAAGGAGCCATCAAAGGCTTCTGAACAGCAAAATCCAAAGGGATATGGAAGCTATCTGGCCACTGGCAAAACCAGAGGCAGCCGTGCAAGGCGAACCCACGGTTTGGAGCCCGGTAATCGGAGGCACGCTCCTGACACGATACAGCTTCGTACTTTGCAAAGTGCTGCCACACACAGTTCATTTGCTCCTCGTGGGCAGGGGCATTACTGATATCCTCTTAGAGAAAACCGGGGCCCAGAGAAGCCAGGGGACTTCCCACAGTCACACAGCACATCTGGAGCACGAGCTGTTGTTTTTCCTACTATCATCCTGCCCACACAGCCAGCCACGCAACAGCATTCCTTGCAGACAGAGGCCTGGGGCTCATCGTCCGGACTAAGCACATTGCCTCTTCCTGAGGGAAGTGGTAACAAATGGAGATGATGAGCAGAAAAGGCAGAGAACGCCAGCAAGTGCAGACACCTGGATGGCTCCTGACAGTACTCACCTGCCGTGGGCTCCGCCGTGTGTACGTCACTCTCGGTGACACCTATATGTGGGGAAAGAAGAGCGCTTAAAGCAGCTGGGAGGCCCTGTGTGGGGGCGTGGGGAGGGGACAATAAGCCCCAAGCCTCCAGGTTGGGATGAAGACATTGGCCACTGAGGGATGGAGGAACCGGCAGAGGTCCTTCCGAGGTTGACTGGAAGTGCAGAGGGGCCAGAGCGGGACTGGCTACCCCTTCACACCCTCCCTCCCGGCGCCCTCCAGGCTCCTACCTGTGGGGGCAGAGGCCACAGGCGCCCCGGACAACGGGCTCCCGCCTCCTCGGCCGGCTCAGCCATCACCTGTGGGTCCAAGGCGCAGAAGAGCTGGGGCGCTGGCCTCAACGAGGGCCCTGCCTCTCCCAACCCAGGCCCTGCCCGCCAGGGGAGGACTCCTAGTCCTCTCTCCGCGCGCTCCTCCTTCCTGGACGAACTTTCGGCGAAGAGCTCTGGGCCTTCTCAGGGGCGGGTCGCCTTACCTCCATGGGACGCAGGAGCCCCGCCAGGGCTGCCAGGAGGAGCAGCTGGGGCGAAGGCGGAGGAGGCGCCATCCCAGATCCGGCCCGCCGCCCGCACGGGAGGGAGGGAGGGAGCGCGCGCCGCCCCGCCCCGCCCCACCTCGCGCGCCCCCGCAGACCCCGAGCTCGAGCGCGCCTGTCCGCCCCCCGCGGCCCCCGCCCCGCGCCCCGCGCGCGCCCGGACACCCCAGCTCGCACGCCCCTCGCGCCGCCCCGGACCGCGCATCCGGACGCCCAGCTCACACGCCCCGCGCCCCGCCCGCGCCGCGCCGCTCTCAGCCCGCCTCCGCCCCGCCCCGGCGCCCGCCCCCGGCCCCGCCTGTGCGCGCGCGCGTCCTGAACCCCAGGCCGGAAAAGTTTTGTGCGGGAATCCCGCCCGGGCGCCGCGCCTGCCAGGCAGGCGGGGACCACCTCCTCGGCTCCGCGTTCGTCCCGGCGCCGGGGTGCGATCGGGGAACCGGGCGAAGGGCGGGATGGGGTCCCTGTGGACCGGGCGGCCCAGAAGGGGAGACGGGCACGCTCCTCCGGCAAGCTCGCTCCAGACCCGCCAATGAAGAAGGGCAGAACCACCAAGTCCGAGCGGAGGAAGGGAGAGCTGTGCCGCCCAGAGCCTCACCGCCAGCCCATCCCACGCCTGCCCTCGCACAGAGGCCCGGGCCCGGCCTTGGAGGGTCGCAGACCTCCCGGTCCCCACACCCAGACGCTCCGGGAGGCCGGAGTCGGCCGGCAGCTGCTTGCGCCCCACCTCCGCCTCCACTCGCGTTCGTTGGCCGGCGTGTGCTCCGGGAGACACTGGTCCCGTGAGCCGGAGGAACCCAAGGCCTCGCCCCCGGCAGCGGGCTCTGCTTCTGCAGCCCTCTCCCTGGTCCCCTCTGGTCCCCTTTTCCTGGGCTCTCCTCGGGATTTTGAGGAAAGACGGGAACGTGAGTGAAGGGTGAAGGTAGAGATGCCGAGCCCCAAACTTCCAAATGGAGGAAGAACGTGTTTCAGTCATGTCCCACATCCCTGTGACTTACAAAGGGGTTCCTCACTCTTTCCCCGCCCCCCGTAACTGCTGGCCATTGAGGTGATGAAGGGACTCCAACCTATGCCCCACCACCGGGTGACATGTATCTCCCGCACCCCGCACCCCAGTGTGTCTTTTCTCCAGTTTAGGAGGCGAGGGGTTTCTTCTTCCTAGGGAGCGGTTTGGGTTTTCTTAAAAATATATATATATCTTTGATTTCAGAGAGAAACATGATGAGAGAATCATTGATCGGCTGCCTCCTGCACGCCCCCTACTGGGGATCGAGCCCGAAGTCGGGAATCGAACATGGAACCCTCAGTCCGCAGGCCCACGCTCTACCCACTGAGCCAAATCGGCCAGGGCCTGGGGCTTGTTTTTTTTTTAATTATTTTATTGCTTAAAGTATTACAAAGAGTATAACATATGTCTCCTTTTGGGTCTTGGTTTTAAAGATCTACCTGAAGCCAGGCTCCTCGGGGGAGCCCCACGCTCTGGGGGCGTCGGCACAGGGCACCGATGCAGACAGCGGACGCGCAGCGCACCGGCGCTCTAGGCTCCCGCCCAAACCCTCGCGCCTTGGTCCCCGCAGGCCCGGCGCCAGGCCCCCCGCCAGGCGGGGTTATTGCGCAGTTGCTGGTGCCCACGGGGCCGAGAGGAACACCAAGGTCAGAGCGCGCGGCTGAGCCCGGGAGGGAGGCGCGGCCGGTGCCTTCGGCTGCAGCGCCCGGAGCCCGGGAGCCCGCCGGGAGCGGCGGTCTATTCACTTCTCTCTTTGCTGCTTCTCAACAGCGGCCCTGAGGGCGCAGAGTCGCAGGGTCTCCCCGGTAGCTGCGCCCCGCGCCGGGCGGAGGAGTGGGGACAGGGACTCATGCTCATCCCGGTCCCCCAAGCCTTGGTCTCGGAGTCTCCCCACTTTTCTGCCGCCAACACCCCATTCCTCGGCTCGTTGCCCTCCCCACTCCCTTCCGGCTCGCTGGCGCGTCCCCGTCCCTCTCCGTGGCCTCGGTTCCTTTCACCCTCTGCTCCTGCTTGTCGCAATCGCTGTACAAAGGGCCGTGGGGCGGGGGGAGGGGGGGCCGTGGGGGGCGGACGAGGGGAGCCAGGCCCGAACTGGCTGCCTCTTCGGGGCCGTGGCCAATCCGGAGAGCGCCCCCCCGCGCGGGAGAGCTCTGGGCAGCCGCCCGCCGCCGGGCGGAGCCGCGGGCAGAGCGGGGAACTGGCGGAGGGGACAGCCCCATCGCCTGCCGCCGCCCGCCACCCGCCACCCGCCGGGGACGCTCCTGCCTCGCCATGCCGCCGTGGGGCGCCGCCCTCGCCCTGCTCCTGGCCGCGATCGCCCTGCTCGGCCTGCTGGCCCCCAGGCTGCGGCGCCTCGGGAGGCGCGCCGTCGGAGTCAGGACCCTGCCGGGGGCCGGGGGCCCGGACGACGAGGAGGAGGCGGACGGCGGAGGCCCGGCGGACCAGTTCGGCCACGGGCGCGAGCCGCTGCCCGGCGGGTGCAGGCTCATCTGTAAGCCGTCGGCGCTGGCGCAGTGCCTGCTGCGCGCCTTGCGACGCTCGGCGGCGCTGGAGCCGGGCCCGCGCTCCTGGCTCTCGGGGCCCCACCTGCAGACCCTCCGCCACTTCGTGCTGCCGGCGGGCCCGGGGCCGGAGCTGGCCCGGGAGTACCTGCAGTTGGCCGACAACGGGCTGGTGGCCCTGGACTGGGTCGTGGGACCTTGCGCCCGGGGCCGTCGAGTCACCAACGCCGGGGGCCTGCCGGCGGTGCTGCTGGTGATCCCCAATGCGTGGGGGCGCCTCACCCGCAACGTGCTCGGCCTCTGCATGCTCGCCCTGGAGCGCGGCTACTACCCTGTCATCTTCCACCGCCGCGGCCACCACGGCTGCCCGCTGGTCAGCCCCCGGCTGCAGCCCTTCGGGGACCCTTCCGACCTCAAGGAGGCGGTCACTTACATCCGCTTCCGACACCCCGCGGCCCCGCTGTTCGCGGTGAGCGAGGGCTCCGGGTCGGCGCTGCTGCTGTCCTACCTGGGCGAGTGTGGCTCCTCCAGCTACATGACGGGGGCTGCCTGCATCTCGCCGGTGCTGCGCTGCCGCGAGTGGTTCGAGGCCGGCCTGCCCTGGCCCTACGAGCGGGGCTTCCTGCTCCACCAGAAAATCGCCCTCAGCAGGTGGGTAACGGGGCCGCAGACCTGTGAGGGGTAACAGGGTCTTGGGCTGAGCGAGACACAGCTCTGCCTGGTGTTGACTCCGACAGGTCTACGGCGACTTGGGCAAGTCCCCTCACACACTGTCTGAAGCTGTCCAAACCCTCTAGTCGAGAGAGAACCAGGGGAGCGGGTTTAAAATCCATAGAAGACTCAGTCAGCATCATTATACGAGGCAGGGCCTCCCGCCCGGGGCCCCTGGCCTCACGGTGTCCTAGCAACCCGAGCACTTGCCGCATCCCCGACAGGCAGTGCCTGAGGTGACCGCTTAGCCCGCAGCTTGTCAGATCAGCAAGGGCTCTGGCAGCGAGTGCAGCTGGCTGTCTGTCCAGAATGTTCCCTACAGCCCTTGAGCCTGGAGGGGACAGGAATAAAACAATGTGGAGGTATTCATTAAAAATCCTTAGACCCAACAAATATTTTGCATATTCCTTTGTGCTCAATATTTAAGGCAACAATTTAAAGAATATTTAAACACAATTTTTAAAAAATCTCCATAAAGAGAACATTCTACCCTACCACCAGGCATACACGTGGGACTTTCCCCCTGAGAAGGCGACATTCCCACAGCACATAACCAGGCCTCGGCTTGCACTGTGGCTTTCCTGGGAGAGGCAGAAGGAGGTCAAAGACGTGGATAACTGTGCTGTGGCAGAAAGACCTGGGATGTGGGCGCAGGTCACGGGTTCAAATCCTGAATTTCCAGCAAGTTAGCGAACTCCTTGGAGCCTCGCTTCTCTCTTCAGTGAAAGGGAGTTGATAATAACTACCTCCCCAGGCCCGTATATGCATGAAACGAGGCCATGGAAGTGAGCTTGGCGCTGGGTAGGTGCTCAATTAATGGTGGCAACTGTGGTTTCTCTTTCTTTTCTTGCCCCGCTTTGCCTCCTGTTCTGAAATGAAATCCTGAGTGCAATAACAGGCTGCCATGACAAGCCAGAGCTTCCAGAGTATCCAGGAGCAAGGTGCTCTCCTGTGGCTTAGGTGCCAGCTTCCATCCCCACATCCCCCCGGGCACCAGCTGAAGGATAAGGGGAGGGAAGTGGAGAGGAAACAGAGCCTTTAGTAACTACCCTGCTCATGGAAGTTTGGGATTAAAGACTCAGGGCAAATCTCTTTGAATGATTCAGGAGACACACATCCAAAATCAACGGACGACTGCTGGATTGATCCCCCCAAAGGTCTCAGCTGCCCATCCTGGCCTCCTCATCGGGGGCCCCAGCCCTTCTCCAGGGAGGTGGCAACAGCAAAGATGCCCCTCTTCCCCAGAACAGTTGCTCTCAGGCTCCCATTGGGGAACTCACCCTGTAAATCAGCCACGTCCTCTGCCATCCAGCCCTCTCTAGGAAAACCTCCTCCACACCCTCATTTGTCATGATCTGGATGGCATATTCGCTTTTAAAACACAAACAAACTGCCGAAACCGGTTTGGCTCAGTGGATAGAGTGTTGGCCTGCGGACTGAGGGATCTCGGGTTCGGTTCCGGTCAAGGGCATGTACCTGGGTTGTGGGCATATTCCCAGTGGGAGATGTGCGGGAGGCAGCTGATCGATGATTCTCTCATCGATGTTTCTAGCTCTCTATCTCTCTCCCTTCCTCTCTGTAAAAAATCAATAAAATATATTTTAAAAAAAACACACAAACAAACTAATACACCCTAAAGTAAAATGTTAATTGTGGGGGTGCCACCTGCTAGTTTAGATAGTCCGAGCCAGTGAGCTATTCTAAGAGGGGTTCAACAAGTTCCCCACAGAGGGACAGAAGTTTTGATCAGGAGGAGAGCTGTCCTTGCTGTAGCTCAGCAGCCTTAAAGTCAGTGCTGCCCCGTGCTGGGCAGGTAATGCCATGAGGGACAGACCTGGTAGGAACCATGACACAGGAAGGAGGGAGGAAATACCCTGATTGCTGCCCTCAGGACCGCCAGCCCATCTCGCCAGATCTTCTCATTTGTCTAAAGGAGCCTGATAGCTGCATTTTATTTATTTTTTAAAAATATTTTTTATTGATTTCAGAGAGGAAGGGAGAAGAAGAGAGAGACAGAAACACCAATGATGACAATCATTGATCGACTGCCTCCTGCATGCCCCACACTGGGGATCCAGCCCACAACCTGGGCATGTGCCCTCACTGGGAATCGAACTGTGACCTCCTGGTTCATAGGTCGATGCTCAACCCCTGAGCCACGTCAGCCAGACTGATAGCTGCATTTTAAATGATGACAATGAAATGGACGTTTTTAAAAACATTATATGGGCCCTGACTGGTTTGGCTCAGTGGATAGAGCACCGGCCTGCAGACTGAAAGGTCCCAGGTTCGATTCCGGTCAAGGGCATGTACCTTGGTTGAGGGGACATCCCCAGTGGGGGGTGTGTAGGAGGCAGCTGATCAATGTTTCTCTCTCATTGATGTTTCTAACTCTCTATTCCTCTCCCTTCCTCCCTGTAAAAAATCAATAAAATACATATATTTTAAAAAACAAACAAAAAACCTCCATTATATGGCCAAAGAAAGCCTCTGTGGTCAGAATCTGGCTTGTGAGCTGCCAATTTGCTGACATGTTTTCTAATTCTTCCCTCTCTTTCCTACCTTCTCTGTTCGCCTTCTTGCTACCAGGTACACCACGGCCCTGGAAGACACAGTGGACACCCACAAACTGTTCAGGAGCCGCTCCCTGCGAGAGTTTGAGGAGACCCTCTTCTGCCACACCAAGAGTTTCCCCATCAGTTGGGACGCCTACTGGGACCACAACGACCCCCTCCGGGACGTGGACGAGGCAGCCGTACCTGTGCTGTGTATCTGCAGCGCGGATGACCCCGTGTGCGGGCCCCCAGACCACTTTCTGCCCACTGAACTCTTTCACAGCAACCCCTACTTCTTCCTCCTGCTCAGTCGCCAGGGCGGCCACTGTGGGTTCCTGCGCCAGGAGTCTCTGCCAGCGTGGAGCCACGAGGTTATCTTGGAGTACTTCCGGGCCTTGACTGACTTCTTCCGAACAGAGGAGAGGATAAAAGGGCTGAGCAAGCACCGCGGCTCATTACTAGGGGGCCGGCGTCGCTGGGGAACCCTGCAGAAGCGAGAGGTCTCTCCCTCTTCCAGCCTGGATGAGATCTTTAGCTGGAAGCGATCATATACCAGGTGAAACCCAGTCGGAGAACACCCTGTCCTGCACGGGGAACAGAGGGCTGAGTGGGGCAAGCAGCTGTAGCTCTTTGCCGCTGATTCAGTCCTTTCTTCTTTTCTGGTCTGTGGAGAGATGGAGCTCCCAGCTAGCTGCTACTTACTTGACCCTGAGCAGAACTCCTGCCCAGGCTCTGCTGCACACATTCCTGCTCATCCTGGTCAGCAGCTGGGTATTTCTGGTCATTGTCTCCTGTCACCGACCACGTAAGCCAAACACTAGCACCGTTTAAACCCACGGACTCAGGATAAAATGCTCTCTCGCCAGCAATGACTACAAGAAGACGAGTTTCTGTGTCATTGGGCAGCTCTGCCCCACATAAATAATCAGCTCTGTGACCCTGATGCTCAAGCTGAAGCCACTTCTGTAGTGAGGACAGGAAGTTTGCGTCTCGGTCCCACTTCCCTCATTTCATTCTGCGGATGTGGCACCCTGCTGACTTCATGCACATCATGGATGTGGCCTCGAAGAGCCGCGTGGCTGCGTCTGCCTTGAGTGAGTGTGAGAAAGGCAGCAGCGGCCCTCAGTGCAGTGCTGAGCTGGGGTCAGTAAGAGCCACAAGGTAGAGACGGCGAATGCCTGTCTGGAATACTAAGGCCCGTCTTCTGCAAGTTTCCATTGGGAACAGAGCTGATCTGAGGCTTCAGCCTAGGACCTCAAGCCTCACTGGACAGATCCCAAGGATGATTTTAGGAACAGGAAGTCCTCGAACACCGTCTACTAGACCATGGCTCAAGAAGCCAGACTCTCGGGCACTTTAGCTGCTCCCTCTGGTACCATTTCTGGGGATTATTACTCCAGAGAGCTCTGGCCAGAGCTGCTTTTCTCTTGGGACGTGGGCTTTCTCTAAGTGGTGAAAAGTATAAACCTCGTATCTTAGGTGTTGTCTTGGTTAGCTGCCCTCTTTTCTGACACTACTAGTAGCCTCTCCATCTCCGGAACCTGGAGAAACATCTGGGACCAGGGAAAACAAAACGTTCCAAGATGTTGGCTAGAACTGACTCAGTAATTTATAAATATTTCACATTACTATGCTTTTTCTGCTCAATTATTCCAAAGGCCATTCATGTAGATGATGCAGAAAGAGCTTCTTCCTGGATCTGTGTGGGGTGTTTGGTCTTATGAGGAATAATGCTGAAGTCCAGTGTAAAGTAAGGTATTGTACACATTGACCCAGGTGTCCTGGTGTGGGTTAGACCATTAAACAATACAACAGGACATCTGATTTCATGTGCTGCTAAGAGCTTTGTCCTGAAGTTTTATTTTACTTCGTCATTGAGAAAGAGGGCATCTGTTTTGACTGGAAGCTTCATCCTTGCCTCACAAACAGCAAAGCAAGTTTAAAGGGAAGAGATATTTACTGAAGCCATATCCTAAGACAAGGACTTCCTGGGGCCATGATTTCAGGTTTGGATAATCTTAAGCCTTATTCTTCTAGATCAAAGAAGAAGAGACTGAACTACCCAAGAATCTAAACTGAAGTGCAGACAACATTCAGTTGTCTAAGGCACATTAGGCACATTCTCCTGTCATGAAAAAAAATGACCTCCCTCCTTTCCCATGTCTTGCTCCTCCGCACACTCCTCATCTAAAGGTCTTTCACTGTTTCTGAGCAGGAGGAATAACAAGGAACTGAAATCTAAAAAAGCCGTTCCCTGCTGGTTAACAGCCTCCGTGTGAGGCTTGGTGCAGGAGAACTGCTGGCATCAGCCCCCTCCCCCCAACATCAGGTACAGTGGGAACTTCAGTTAATTAGGGGCCCACAGTCCCATATGCAGGACCCTAGGATCACTCCAAACTGACTGCAGAATGGGAAGCAGCCCACTGGTTTTAAACACCCCTGTTTCTGGCTTAAATGGCCTGCAAAGTCTAAATCTGTATTGCCAGGTACCCCAGAACTCTGGTTCTTTAAGATAATAGTTTTTTGAGAAGTCATGGTTGGTGTCCCTTTCCTTTTATAGGAAAGAGTGCAGGAATATTACATATATTCAGATAGACAGGACAGTTCTAGTCCAGGCTCCATTAATTCCCTTAGGTCCACAATCCTAATGACCTAAAGCAACAATTTTTAACTTTTTTCATCTCACAGCACACATAAACTAATTATTAAAATTCTGAAGCACACCAAAAATATATTTTTGACGATCTGAAAAAATAGATACGATTTTGATTTATAAAAATAACTAGAGATTTTATTATCTAATTCGTGTACGGATGGGGTCCGGCCGGCCCGCCCCAATCGGGGACAGTTGGGCCAGGCCAGCTTTGGGGAGGGTCCATGGGCATGTGGTGGGCCGATTGAGGGCAGGGCTGGCAGGGGGAGAGGCCACCAGCCAGCCCCACCCCCTGGTTGAACTCTAGGTCGAGGGGACAATTTGCATATTAGCCTTTTATTATATAGGATAATAATACTGATTATTTACTCTTTTTGCTCCAAAATGACTTTTTAAAAAATCAGGTGTCTATACTTGTATATAAAGACTAGGGGCCCGGTGCACGAAATTCGTGCACTGGGTGTGTGGGGGGGGGGCAGTGTCCCTCAGCCCAGCCTGCCCCCTCTCACATACTGGGAGCCCTCAGGCGTTGACCCCCATCACCCTCCAATCGCAGGATTGGCCCCTTGCCCTCTAACAGAGGCATCAGGCCTGGGCAGGGGACCCTCATTTCCCCCCATCACTGGTTCTGCCCCCAGCCCAGGCCTGATGCCTCTGGCCCAGGCATCAGGCCTGGGCAGGAGGAGACCCCCAGACCCTTCCGATTGCTGGCTCTGCCCCTTGCCCAGGCCTGATGCCTCGGCCAGAGGCGTAGACCCCCATCACCCTCCGATCGCCTGATCGGCCCCTTGCCCAGGCCTGAGGCCTCCGCCAGAGGTGTCAGGCTTGGATAGGGGACTCCCATCTCCCCCCGATCACTGGCTCTGACCCCCGCCCAGGCCTGAGGCCTCTGGCCCAGGAATCATGCCTGGGCAGGGGACCCCCATCTCCCTCTGATCGCTTGCTCCACCCCCCGCCCAAGCCTGACGCCTCTGACCCAGGCTTCAGGCCTGGGCAAGGGGACCATCATATCCCCCCAATCCCTGGCTCCGTCCCCCACCCAGGCCTGATGCCTCTGGCCCAGGCATCCGGCCCAGGCAGCGGGGACCTGCAGTGGCAGCGGGGGGCGCCGCGATCATGGAGGCTCCGCCCCTGCCCCTGAAGGACACCTCTGGCTGAGGCGTCCGGCCCGGGCAGCGGGGACCCGCAGCTGCAGCAGCCCCGCAATCGTGGGCTCCGCTTTAGGCCCAGGCAAGAGACCCCTAGCTCCTGGGACTGCCAGCTTCGACCGTGCCCAGCTCCCATCGCTGGCTCCACCCCTACTTCCTGCTATCACTGGCCAGGGCGGCAAAGCCTGATTCTCCGATCATGGCTGGGGGGCAGGGCAAAGGCGGCCCCAGGGCTGCCTTTGCCCTGCCCCCCACCTCTTAGCTCCCCCCTGGGTTTCTGATCACTGTCAGTGGCAGGGGGCTTCTTCCTGCTTTCCCTTTCGCCTCCCTGCATTGTGCCTACATATGCAAATTAACCGCCATCTTGTTGGCAGTTAACTGCCAATCTTAGTTGGCAGTTAATTTGCATATAGCCCTGATTAGCCAATGAAAAGGGTAGCGCTGTACGCCAATTACCATTTTTCTCTTTTATTAGTGTAGATTTCTGGTACCAAGAATTAACCAATCAGATGCAAACTTATTATGCAACATAACCAACAAGATGCAATTCTATTATATGACCTATTTATTTATGGTTCAAGACACAACATTCACACCAGACAGCTATTGTTGTGTTGGCTGTTGTCATTTTTTAATTTGACAAAGGGAATAGAGGTCAGTGTCTCTGACTAAAGAGTTGAGTATTGCACATTTTAGAAATTTCTTGCGGCACACAGGTTGAAAATCACTGACCTAATCCCTTAAGTATTTCTCCATTTCCCTTGTGCCAGATGTGCTCATAGCCTATCTCCGGAAGTTGCTTATCTCTCATCTTCCCTTCGCTGCTTGACGACAATCACTGCTTTTTAGCTCACTTTTGCCAAGAAAGTATAGCTCCTGTTCAAACAGGTTTGGGTGACAGTCTTTCAGTCTCACGATAAAGGAATCACCCAAATGGCTCTGCTTTGGTTAATGACTAATTATATGAAATCGGCTTGAGGAACCCCAGAGACACTATTCTGAGAGAGTGTGTGGCCCGTGAACAAAATGACAACTTACGAGTTTGAGAAAGCAAGAAACAAACATAACAAAACCAAATCCAAAGGACTGCTGAGTTGCAGTTTTCCAGGTAGCAAGGCTTTAGCCACCCTCGCAGGCCTCATTCACTTGCCTGACACCCTTTTGGTCTCTTCACTGTTTACGAACACCTTCACATGATGAGAAGGAAAAGCCCCCTGATGTAAAGGAGGCATATCTCAGAAGTGGAGGCTGAGTCCTGTCTCCACTCATTGTTTCAAGATGCAGGAAGCAGACAACTGTCTCTGAAGGTTTAAGTTCTACTAAGTTCAGCCCTCTGACACCGAAGACTGTGCTAAGCTATCATTTCTCTTAACTTAGTGCTTTATGTATTTATACACAGGTTTCTGGGTGGCTTGGCTGGAGTCAAAGGTATGAAAAACAAAGCACAAAATCCTCACTCTGAGAAGACACAATTTCTGTTTTGAATGAAGGTATCCTTTCTAAGACTTGAGTATTGTTAGAAAAGGGGCCTTGACACAGGAAGTGTTATCTTGCCTTTATATATAAAACCTCAAAACCACCCGGACACAGAAGCTCCTCTGTCCTCACCTTCCATCCAGACCACAAGATCCTTTGTGTCAGTCACTCTGAGTAATGCCAAACTCTCTTGCTTTACAAATGAACTTTAGCATGAATTCCTCTCCTTGCTTAAACAAGCAGACACACTTGGCCACTTTGGTAGACCTTGGTAACAATGCCAATAGAAGTATTTATGTGATTCTTCAGCCAAACCACAAAGGATGGCATCAGAAATTGCATTCACTAGTTACCACAATTGGAAGAGATGAGATTGAGTTGTACCTAAAGAATATCCGAATGCCCGGATATGGGATGAATGCCTCAGGAAACAGTAAGTTCCACATCAGATGTGGGATAGACAAACTAGACTGCCACTTGGCACACGTTATGGAGGGGACACGTGCCAAGAAATAAGGTGGCCCAAGTTACATATAAGCTCTCTTCTCATCTGAGAGTCTGTGAGTTAAAATAGTGCTCACAGTGGGTTGTAAAGACTTTTGGTTGATTTATGGGTTTGAGGATCAGGAGATCACAGACCTAGGAGTTGGGAGATAACAAAGATCTTAATAAAAATGACCCTGCCAAAGTGACCAGAGGATGTTAAGATATCCAATAATTATGCTCTAAAGTGTCCGGGAAGAGCTGTAAGTTGAAGGAAACGTGGAATTTCATTAAACCAATAAAAGACACTAACACAAAAAAAATGTAATAAGGGAATACCTTGTTGTAGGGTTCATCACTAGGATGGTTGAACAAAAATCTCTCCATCTTGTTTGCCTCTGAATAGCAAATAAATTGCAGTCTCCCTGCAACAATGGAATGTCATTATTTTTTAAATCTCCAGAAAAAAAAGGTGCCGTTTATCTTCTAAAGTCCTCTGTGTACTGAGCATGCTTACCTACCTGTGGAGTTAACAGGGCCTCCCAGCACATTCTCTATTCACTGGTTGTTGCTTCACTTCTGTCCCCTAACACTAACCGGTGGCAGCTCTGTTTAATCAACAACCAGGCCTCCTGTTCTGAGCTAATAATTTCCCAGCAGGCTCAAAATTCCCTGATCATCAAAGGTACCTACATAGAGATATTTTCCAGTGGACAATTAGCAACTTGTGTATTGATGAGAGTACTGAAGGAGTTTGGAGATGTGGGTTCTAGTTTGTACTTCATCAGTGACTCCTATGTGCTTGGGAAAGTTATTTTGAGTTGTTCTGTATGAAAGGACTGAGACTATCAATAGGCCTTAATTTAGGAGGTCTGTTAGGATATAAGATAGTAAAAGCAGGTAGATCCCATTCTCCATGTCTGTTTAACTCAATGGAGCTCAAAGACCTCTCTGATGAGGTGGCATTTGCTTTCCGATCAGAATTGATTATCTAATTCTTATAAGGCCAAGAAGTTTGTTATTAATCCCACTGCAAGGCTGGAAAGACCCTGGGAGAGCAGCACACTTTGAGGCTCACAGTCCGGCTCCTGGGTTGCCCAGCTGAGGCCAAAATCTCCCCACCCGCCATCTAAACACCTGCATGTACTCTAATAACCAGGTTATGGTGGCCAATAGCTTTCCCACTGTTCATTTGTTCCAGCCAAGAACCATCTGTTTTCCTACTTTTCATAGATGAAGTTTCAGCGATGATGTGACTTTCAAGATCTCACAATTAGTATGGTGGGGCTAAAGACAGAACCCAAACCACTGCTCTTTATACTTCATTTGCCTTTTCTTAATCACTTTCTGAGATGACAGTAAATAATGCTCATTTTATACTTTATAATATAAAGGATAACAAAGGGAAAGAATGTATCTTTAGGGCTGCTGGAGTATACAATTCCATGGGAGAGCTATACACATTATAAATGACACTCCTAAATTTATTGTATAGTTGCATACCCTTAGCAACTCTGTCTCCCTCTATCCATTAAGAACAAGTATCTGGCCCAGTCAGCGTGGCTCAGTGGTTGAGCATCCACCTATGAAACAGGAGGTCATGGTTTGATTCCCCGTCAGGGCACATGCCCAGGTTGCAGGCTTAAAATCCCCAGTGTGGGGTGTGCAGGAGGCAGCCAATCAATGATTCTCTCATAATTGATGTCTCTCTCTCTCTTCCTCTCTGAAATAAAAATATTAAAAAAACACAAGTATCTGAAAATACAGTAGCAATTAAAGTCACAAATTGCCAACAACGCATAGAGAACCCTGGTTCTGCAGCTGGCATCACTGACTGAGATGCAGGTGACAGCACTGGCTTATAACCACTGGGGCTGTGAAGCTGACCACTGTGGTAACTTTGTTTTTTTAAAATATATTTTATTGATTTTTTACAGAGAGGAAGGGAGAGAGAGAGAGAGTTAGAAACATCGATGAGAGAGAAACATCGATCAGCTGCCTCCTGCACATCTCCTACTGGGGATATGCCCGCAACCAAGGTACATGCCCTTGACCGGAATCGAACCTGGGACCCTTCAGTCCGTAGGCCGACGCTCTATCCACTGAGCCAAACCTGTTTCGGCACCACTGTGGTAACTTTGTGTTCACATTTCTTTTAGTCAAGTAGGATAGGCTTTAAACCCTAAGCATAACTCAGAACATCTTTGATGTTTTTAGCCAATGACATTTGTTTTTTGTTGTTGACATAGGATACATACAGGCTAGAAACAGATATTGTCTAATACTCTCCTTCCACTATAGCTTGAAGAGCCCAATTGGGGTGGGGGTGAGGGGAGTGATTAAGCAGAAAGAAACCTTGTTTTGTAAACCTTTTTGAGTTCCTCCAAATTCAAGGTGGGATGCTGGAAATGCTGGAGGTAAGAGACCTGGGAACTAACCTTGGCTCTGCCACATAGTTGTTCGACCCAGGCAATGAAACACTAAATAAATGTTAATCTCAAAATAGCTCAATATCAATGTTCTGGGCGTTAAAAAGCTATACTAAGCCTGGCTGGTGTGGCTCAGTGGTTCAGCATATACCCATAAACCAGGAAGTCACAGTTCTATTCCCAGTTAGGGCACATGCCCAGATTTTGGGCTCAGTGTCCAGTAAGGGGTGTGTAGGAGACAATTGATCAGTGTTTCTCTAATCTATGTTTCTCTCCCCTCTCTCTCTAAAATAAAAACATACTTAAAAACATATGTATAAACCCCAGTCCATGAAATCACTCTTAATTATTCATTAGCCTTCTGACAAAAATGACACTTTAACAGTGTTTTAAACAAAGGAACTAGATTAGATAATCTACCCCATATAGGGCTAAAATGGAATGATTTTCAAATCTGGTAAGATAAGTCCAGATGAAGCCACCGTTTGAAGGTCCAAGACCTGCATACATCTGTGTCTGTGTGGAAGGAGTTGTAGTTACGTAGACCACAAATAGATCTATAGCAAACTTAAGGCCCTGCATCAAACCGTTAGAACCTGAAGAGCCATGACACCCACAACACAATAGGCTGCTTCACTCTCCAGACAAACAGAATTTCAGGCAATTAGACTAGAGAGTTCATGGCTGTATCAGAGAATTTTACTCGGAAATTTCCAATATCTTACTCATTAAAAAAATATATTTTTACTGATTTCAGAGAAGAGAGAGAGAGGAAAACATCAATGATTAGAATCAGTTGCCTCCTGCATGCCCCCTACTGGGGGTCAAGCCCAAAACTTGGGCATGTGCCCTAACTGGGAATCTGTGACCTCCTGGTTCATAGATAGACACTCAACCACTAAGTCACACTGGCCGGGCTCTTATTCATTTTTATAATCTCAATATCCAGCATACTGCCCGAGATCAGTAATTACACTTTATTTTTATGGGAATTAAATTACTTTAAAAAAACTGCGCAGACACGCTGTGTACTAAAATTACTTTATTACAGTTGATTTTTTAAACATTTCCTTTGCTATGATACAAAGGATACTTACAAACAAAATATTACATATGACCTTGTTTTCGCTCTTAAGTTCTGACAACTTGGTAACAGCTTTAAATGCACAATCTATACAATTAATACAGGTTATATATGAACTATAAGGTATGTTGAACCAGAAGAATACTGACAATATACTGTACATAAGCCTTACCAGTTAGTGCTGTGGACCATTTCTACCAAAAGGAAAATGCACACCTGTACAGTCACCTTTACCAGCTGGTGCTGACAGTGAGGGAGAGGCTTCCTCCCCATTGCAACCCTCGACAAGCCTCCACTGTGGGCATCTGTTTGGTCCGAAAATTGAGAGGACTGTGTATATTTGAAATTAGTCATCTGTAAAGTGGAAGAACATCACTTTCAAGATGATAATCTCTCTCACACACAAAAAAAATCAGTCCTAGTTTTAGAAGACCACGAGTCCTTCGTCCACTACAAAAACCCTACAGGCTCAAGGGCTTTAGGAGATGAGAAGATGTAGGCTGCCAAAAAAGGAGGCAAGAAACCAAGCCAAAATCTAGGTCTTGCAAAATCATCATTTTTCCCTTCACCAAAGGGAACTAGAAATGTACAAATTCATTGATGAACCTCAATGATAACATCAGTTTGCTGATAACCCTCATTTTATCTGGACCCCTGACTTGTGGGAATAACTAAAAGAGATTGTAAATAATATATAACACTTTTAGAAAAGAACCTCTTGTTTAGTTAAAATATTCCCTTTAGCCACCAAAGCTGGTCCTAGGCTATTACAGGTGTGCATTCGTCTCTCAATGGTCTACTCAGAAATGATAAGGTTACAGCTTTTTTTCTTTTCTTTTTTATTTTTTAAATAAAAAAGCAATTGACTGAAGCATTTTTCTTTTTCTTCTTCTTTTTTTTTTTTTTAGGTAAATAGCAAAAATAAAAATAAAAACCAACCCTGGCATTTGCACAAACAATGCAAATGGAGCGATATGGCCTTTAAGGTAAGGGGTTAGTAGAAAGGAAGAGAGAAGTGAAGAAAACCCAGAGAAAATGATGTATTAATTTTTCTTCTTAAAAATTTCTACAATACATGTGCAAAAAAATCATGCTGGTTGAGGAAAACAAAGGGAAATGAGTATATAAAATTAAAAACATAAATAATATGTTTGGATGACTGGTAAAAGCAGAGACCAACCTGGGTTACAAAAAGGATTATACATTCAAGATGCTCTTAAACCCAGTGGGATAACTTATGTTAAAACTGTGTTAATAGTTACGTTAAAAATCTCAAGTTTGTTTTTAAATCTTCACAATACAAGCAAAGCTGTTTTAAAATATACACTATACATATTTCTCATAGTCTCTCCAACCTCATTAATACGCATTAGGCGATCTTTTTCATATACTAAAACAAGGGGGTTCTGAAAGCTAAATTGCTCAGAGTAACCCATCCATTATTTAAATGTCATAAGTTTTAAATGGGTTAAAAATTTTAGCGGACTTACATAAATAGGATTTAGCAACACAAGTGTTAATTTAAAAAACTCTAAAGCATTTACAAATTATCAGGTTGGAATAGTCTGGGGGAGTTATGTGCACTGTACTTTAAAACGTTATTTACATCAGACCATCGATTTTGTAAAAATTTCCCTAAAAGATAAAAAACAAAATAAATTTGGAGAATTAACTTTTTCTAACCTCGAAGAGAAGGATCATAAAAGGGAAGGTAAAATAAGAACAAAATTACCTCTTAATAGAAACCTTACATATCCCTCTCCACTTGGATTTTGCTCTATGAAATCACCTGCCACTCCTAATAGGCTCATATATCAAGTGTCACAATAATGTGGTAAAATACTTTGTCAAATAAATTACTGGCCTCAAGTGGACTTTTTTTTTTTTTTTTTTTTTTTTAAATTTCTACCTTGTGACTCTGGCTTGGATTTTAGGGCATGTGTATGTAATTAATTACAGGGGCACTTTAAGTAGGCACAATTCCCATTTAATGTGGAATAAAATGTGTAACACATAAAATGCTACTTGGGAGAAGGGGTGGTAGTTTCTGTGATACTATGAAATGCAAGGGAGCACACGTGGAATGGGCACCAAAAAAGAGCTGTCTGGCAACACACCAGGGGCAGTCAACTTATTAAACTGAATATACCTGCCTATGACAAAAAAGGGGGTTAGAAGGGTTCCAATACCCCTCTCTTCATTTGTTTGATATGTATCAAATAGTCACATGGATCAGCCAGAATCTGCAAACATTAAGCAGTTACATCTTTTTAAATCACACAATTCACTCCATGACCATGTACAATTTATAGTAACAATAATGTTCATGCGGAGGCAATGTATTTGAGGGCTCAGAAAAAGCAAAATGTGCCACTAAGAGAAACCTGTTCTCATACAACTGGTCTTCATGCTTTCAAGTGGCCCTAATATACCTCTGATGCTAAGCCAAGCCATGCAAAAGCAAAGAGTACACACGTATCTCATTTCTAAACTCCACTGACCTTGGAGTTGCCATAGAAACATATGAGTACTGAAAGCATACAAATGAGGGTTCATGGATTTTAAAAAATGCATTTTCCTTGTCTATGTTCTCTAGACTTAAATACCTTAGGGCTAGGATTACAAGGCATATCAGAGAAAAGTTAAATGGGGATAATGACAAAGGAACAAATGTAATTCTGGAAAGAGGAAAAATGCTCCAGCAATGGGATCAATGTGCCAGCAATAAGAATAGTTCATTTCATTTGAAAATTCAGCTAAAGAGCCCAATAAACAGTTCCAAGCCATAATGTTACCTGCATAATTTACATAAACATTAAAACTCTTCACTTTATAGACAAATACACACTTCTGTAAACATGGCCACTGGGGGAGGGAGGCTCCCTACCTCATTCATGATTGAGGACATGTAATCATTATATTAAATAAAATGACTTCACTTCAAAAGATTTTAAACCTGACCAATGATTAAGCTTCATTTCCCCCTGTTTAACAACATTTAAGCATTAATTCTAAAAATGCCACCTAGGATGGTTTCAGGGTTAGATGCTAGGACCACAATCGGCAATCACAGCAACTTCTCTCTAGCTGGCACAGACTTATAAACTTTAGTAAAAAAACAAAAAAATACAGAAACTAGGTCAATTTGTTAGCTACATATTTACAGATAATTACATGATTTTTTACTCACAATTACTACAAACTATGAGTGAAAAGGAAACTGTGCAGGTTGAATTACCCGTACTTTGGGGGGAATTCTTGGGCATCAAAATACCCTTTTCATTCATTCAGAAGTCTCGTCTTCTCTCCACTTTTTCATGGCAAACTACCTACAGATGTTCAGATTAGTATATCCAATGGGTATCTGGTTTCAGAGAGTATTAATCTTTTTTTCTACTTAAAGGAGAATCTCTTGATATTTATAAACAAACAAACCCAACACAGATGCATTCACACACACACAAAATCTCTGAAACTTCAGTTAGAATTGCTGGGAAACAGTTAACAGTGATGGTGACATAGTAAATGGCTCCCCAGATGTAATCTCTTCATTTATTTTCTTTAAAGAACATCTATTTTTTGGGGTAGGTGGGAAGTGCAAGTTTAAAAAACCCACAACAGGCAGATAAGGTGCATACTAATTTATGTATTTCTTATGCTCTGAAGGCTACCATTAGGCCAAGTGGGTTCTCTCTTCCCTTGTTTTAGTGAAATTTTGGAAGTCTGAATATAAACGAGGGAAAAATTAGTCAATGTGACTTTCAAGAGGGCTCCCAGAGTTCAGTAGAAAATATAAATATACAATAAAGGAAGAGTTCTCAGCTTCACTTTCTTTTTCTAGACAGTTATTAATAAAACTTACTTCTTTACAAATTAATAGTCATTTCCAATGTAGTCTACTGTAGTGATTTCATAAAAGTGCAGACAACATAACCAGACACACAGCAAAATAGACTTCAATCAGTAGTCCTTGCATACAAGAGGCAAGTCTGCTAAGTGTACAGCACACTCTCCATTCTTTTAGGAATCTGAGGATGGGAATTTTCCAGTTTTAACAACTGAGTGAGTGCCTTTTTAAAGGCAATGCCAGAACCTGCTTGGGGCACTATCTATCATGTTAGATGAGGGAAAACAAAATAAAGAAACTGTTTGTCTTTAATAATGGTCTGTATTTTGATAAGCAGCTCAAAGATGACAGCCCAAGTTTTGGCTTTGTTCCTTAGAGAAGGCAGTTTTCTATCTAAGAAACAAAAACCTCTTCTTTCATCATTATAGAAGACTCATATACCTTAAATGTATTATTTTCTGACTTGAATACACACTAGACACTTCACATTGTGAGCATGGGACAAAGCAAAAGACCATAAACCTCCTAGGAAAGGGTTGCTATGTTGAGCCAAATCTCTGCTTGAATAGTGGCTCAGAGGGGTGGGAGGTACACAAAGAACTTACTATTAGCAAGTAAGAAGAGGCAGCTAAAGGGAGAAAGTCCCATGCCAATGCCATATCCTTCTCTCCCAGTGGCCATTTCCTATTGATTTTATAGTTTAGGAGAACCTTAGATGCTTCAGCAGTAATTCTTTTCTTGGCTGTTTTGGTCCTTAGCAAAATTTGTAATTATTGGTATTAATGGAGTAAAAAGAGTAAGAGAATCAATGACATCACTACTTAATACAGACTGCACATGAAGATTGTGTGATTTATTGGTTCTTCTATCATCTTTGCAGAGGAATCACCAACAGTGTTTTTAATTTCCATGGTTCACTTCTCTCTGCATCACTTACTGCCTCGAGACACAAACTCATAGAAACACTAAATGGCTCCTTCCCCAGCACTATTTTACTGTCTTTGCAATGTATGGTTCCACATTTTACTTAACTTTCTTTCCACTCACACAAATGTTAAGAGGGGATTAAAAGAGAAAAGACTGCAGCTAATGACCACCTTCTCATAAATATCACCCCAGAGTACTCATTCTTAAACACATGCATTCTTGCCTTAACTGAGGATTTGAAATAACAAAACAAAATAACAGAACCTTAAGTGCCCTGATGGAAATGTACAGTATGAGTTACATCCATCTACCTACACACACACATAGACACTCATATGTATATACAATATATACATACAAATGATAATAGCTATACCAAAAATGTGCATATTTCACACAGTTTTAAAAAGCCAGTAGATCATGGTATAATACAATTTATTTCCACTAGTGAATGGCACAAATGGAGAAATGCAAAGGAGGTGTTTCAAGTACAATAAAGTCATTCTTCACAGGTGAAAATAAACAGTATTATTCCAGTGTCCAACACAATGTATTTTACAAAAGTTTAAAATGCCAGACATTCAGCACTTAAAGAAGTATAAAGTTACTAATGTCTGTCTTATGGTCTGAAAAAGACACTCATAGAGTTTTTGATTTTTGAAAAGGGGAAGAGGAAAATTAGGTGGGAGTGGGAGGGAGGATCAAGGACAGTTTCTTTAGTGTACTAAATAGTGTTTACCTGATGTCTGGGCAGTTGAAAATCATGACTATACTAAATAGTTTAATTTCCCTATAAATCCTTGGCCTCTAGTACCAAGCATATTATATCTAAGGCATGGCATCAAATGTAGAACTATTCATCCCTAGGGACAGAATTGACTACAAAAAAGGGTAGCTCTGAATAAAAATAATATAAACATTTTCCAGCTAACATTACTATATAATGAAGAAACTGTAATTTGGAGTTAGATCTGACTTTAATAAGAGGAGAAAAATATGTGCAAAAGGAAGGGAATCCAATTAGAAATAATATTTATCCAGATATGAGGTTTTGCTTTTGAAAACGCTAACTAAAGAAAGGGAGATACAGTGAACATAAGAAAATTTTTACTGCCAAGTTCTGGATACCAGATATAGCATTAATAACTTTCTAATATGCCGGACAAATTTCTCATACTTTTTATTTTCTTAAACACATATGTACTGAGTGAACACCAACTCTTGGAGGAGGTAGTAATTTGATCAAATATTGACATTTGCACACTGATTTAGAAAGTGCCTGCTTCTTTCTTTAGAATCTCTAAACTTTTCAAAGTTTCTTGCTATAAGCTTTATTCTTTACTGATTCCTACCACGTATGAGATTCCTCAGAAGTTAGTTCTTATAAACACACACCAATTAATTAATCATTTTTGCAAACTATGTATTTTTAAAATAAAATTAATTTAATGGAATAATCCAGGTATACTCATGACCTACATGTTAAAACTGGTTGCCCCACAGATAAATCAGATACAAAGCCCAACTGGGTAGACCTTTGGAGTCAGCATTCAATCACAATTTTACAAGTACATATGCTCTGCACAAACTCAGTAATTCAATTTGACTAATTCTAAGTCACTGGAAGTAGTTTGGATTTTAAAGAGTTTTGTGTGCAGAATGGATCTGCTTTTCTATTCTATCCCTCTAGTAGTACAGAGGGGTTAATAAGAATTTTTTTTTTAACTATCAAATTTCATTATATTTTTTTGGGCATTTTATTAATTCTAAAGCTCTCTTCTATAATTTTCTTCCAAATAAGTAGATATTTCAATTTGTTTGAAATATTATATAATATTTGAATGCAAAAAATATATGGAGAAAATTAAAAGCCCCTTTCACTAGATATGACAAGTACATGTCCTGTTCATCTAAAAGTTGGTGATCTCGAGCATGGCCAAGAGGATAATGTATCAGAGTGCTACCTGAAACACTGCCTAAAATTGTGTGAATTCTATTGTGATACTGGCTTTTAAAATATTTACATTAAAATATTAATTTTTCTTCCAGTTACCTTTAAATGAATCCCAGAAACTCCTAAAGGGGATGATCCATGGAGATTGGACTGACATACCTGGGGAAGACTTAAATTTAATTGAGAAAACCAAGATTTCAAAAGTGATAAGATTACATTTGGTCATCAGTCTGGCCTAGGTAAAAAGTATCATTGAGAGGGACTGGAAACTTTGACTATATGAAAAGAAGGACCCATAGTTAGCAGCAAGGGTTCTTCAAGACAACTGGGGAGGGGGCAGGACAATAACTTGTAGAAATTCTGGTATGTCACTGGAAAGAATTTTTTTTTTCTTCAAGTAATACAGCTCCCTATCCACCTTCAACTAAATTTCCACACTAGCAATGGAATACCAAGTAACATCTGACGTTCAGCACTGGGTTGATCCTTCATTGAAAAACAAAACAAAACAAAACAAAACATAACAAAACAAACAAAACATGCCCCTCTCTGGAAAAAAAGGTTAGCTTTTGTCAAGAGATTCCCTGACCACTATAACTTACTTTACTTTTTTATTCTTAATTTGCCAAACTTGTTAGTTCCTTTTCAGTAGTAATTTAGCAGACGCTAGAGACTTCAGGAAGTGGTGTTTCCTATAGTATGATGTTATTAACATGATGTCAAATGGTCACCAAGTCTCAAGGAACTAGAAGTTTGTAAAGTATTGCAGCAACAAAAACAGTAATTAAAAAAGAAAAAAAAAGAGGACCTGCACATGCAGCAAAATCTACAGTGGTAGTGAGGGTTAGTCAGCAGCTGGTAAAGTCATTGGCTCAGTGACTCCTGGTTCACTATGGCAACTAAACTTTAAATAATTGGCTATTCTACTTGTAAACAGGAAATCCCATAAGCCAAAAGGGGATAGTCAAATTAATGTCTATGTAGTGTGATGAGAATTCCAAAAGGTGGCAGTTTACAAATATGGCATTATTCAAATACCTCAGGCATTTGATGTGTATTGGCTATACGTCTTTGTTTTTGTACAAACAAAGTAAAAAGTACTGTTTAGGGTTTTGGGAGTTACAGAGCTTAGCTAGGATGAAATATCACAGTATAAGCAACAAAACATCAGGATATATAGGCTTCATCTCCTCACTCTGCTGCTGAACACACCTATCATATGAACTTTCAGGGACCTCTCTCACCCTTTTGGTCTTTCCCTTTGAAGGCTCACAGGTTTATTGGATGAAATTCCCACACAACTTGTGATCTCCTTAAGCACCTCCATCTCACCATGCCACAAAGAAGGCACAAATGAATGGGGGTGGTGGGGGCAGGGGGGTGGGGGTGGGGGGAGGAATCACTGGCAAGTCTACACAGCATTCAGAAAAAGAACTCAGTTGTTTTCTACTCTCTGAAAAAGTCAATGCAACCCTTCAGTGTTCATGGCTTTCCACTTTTTTACTCCAAATGAGGCTGAGAAGTCAGACCAACGTAATAAAGAAGATGTACTGGTGAGGGGATACAAGTGTGTTTCTATAATAACTTGTTTTAGCATATGCTGCCTGCTGTGAGTGGTTCATAAGAATCTGGGGTATGGAGAAAGGCTTTAGATCTTTTCACAAACTTCTTAGGATGTAGTTGCCCAAAAGTGATGACTCAAGCCATTCTGTTGTATTATATATTTGCAGTGTTCAGAAAATACCCCCTATCTAGCCAATTTCTTTTTACCACACACATGATGTGTGTGTGTGTATGTGTGCATGCGTGCACACACACACATACATATCAATTCCCTTTTAAATTTCTCCAAAAGTTAAAAACAAAAACCAAAACCTGGCAGCCAAATACTATGACATCCAAATTAGTAAACACAAAACAGAACGCTTTAAAAAAATGAATAAAATATACCATATGCATTCAGCTTCCACACTGTAGTACCCAAGTGAGGAGGCTGCTGTGACGATGTCTGTAGGGAGTTTCTTTTGGCAGACAGCTCCAGCAGAATTGCCACTTTCAACTATTAAGCTATGTGTAAGACAGATGTGACCCATTGGAGATCTGTGAGGTGACACTCGTGCTTCTGCTCATGCCCTGCTCCGTCCGTCCCCCAGAAGCTGTTCGCCTCAGAGCCTGAGGGCTGTTGCGGACCCCCATACTGCTACCTCGGGGCACCCCTTGCATTGGCCCTGAGGGGTGACCCCATGGCTGGGGTCCACCTTGCATCGGATGGCCCCAAGCTTGTGGTGGGCCACCCATGGGATGACCCCAGTGAGGTCCTGGACCCCCAGTAGGGTTGTGAGACCAACCAGAAGCTCCTGGGTAGCTGTGGCTGAATGCCTCAGGGGAGAGATTAGAAAGGACCATGTTACTAAAACCCAGTCTCATACTTTCAGAGTCAAAAGCTTCGATTTCTCTGGCTTGACGCTCCAGCAGACTTCGTATTCGTTCTGTGCGTTCATTCTGCAAAGCCAACATCTCTTCTTCAATCTGTTAGGGGTTGGAGGAAAGAAGCAAAAAGAAAGTTGATTTAAAAATGTAAAAACTAAGGAAGCAATAATTATTCAGTTTTGAAGTGAATCATAAAGAAATTCACTCTTGCTATTTTATGGATGTACATTTAAAAATCAGCCTAGCCGGTGTGGCTCAGAGGTTGAGTGTCAACCTTGAACCAGGAGATCACAGTTTGATTCCCAGTCAGGGCATATGCCCTGGTTGCGAGCTCGATCCCTAGTAGTGGGCGTACAGGAGACAGCCGATCAATGATCCTCTTTTACCACTGTTGTTTCTATCTCTCCCTCTCCCTTCTTCTCTCTGGAATTAATAAAATAATATAAAAATATTTTTAAAAGGAAAACAAAAAAAAAGCATCTGTGGCCCATTTACACAATGGAATGCTACTCAGCTATAACATAAAGAGAAATCTTTAAAAAATATTAAAAAAACAAAAGAGGTGTACTGTAGCAATCATACATAATTTATATTTCTAAAATATGTAAAATCAAGCTCTGGCTGATTTTTCTCAGTGGTTAGAGTGTTAGCCCGCAGACCAAAAGCTCTCAGATTTGATTCCTGGTCAAGGGCATATAACTCGGTTGCAGGTTCCCCAGTCTGGGTAGGGGTGCATGTGGGAAGCAGCCAATCGATGTGTCTCTCTCATGTCAATGTTTCTCTTCCTCTCTCTCTCTCCTTCTCCCTCCCTTCCACTCTCTCTGGAAATCAATAGAAAAAATATCCTCAGGTGAGGATTAAAAATAAATAAATAATTTAAAAATAAAATGTGTAAAATCAAGTTCTTAAAAGCAAAGGCAATAACCTCTATTAAAATAATAATTCAAGGCAATTATCATCAATGGCTATTAAACCCATTAGGTAAAACATTAAATGAGCCTGGCCGGCGTGGCTCAGGGGTTGAGCATCGACCTATGAACCGGGAAGGCAGGGTTTGATTCCTGGTCAGGATACATGCCTGGGTAGCGAGCTCAATCCCCAATGCGAGCGTGCAGGAGGCAGCAGAACAATGATTCTCTCTCATCATTGATGTTTCTATCTCTCTCTCCTTCTCCCTTTCTTTCTGAAGTAAAAAAAAATATATTTTAAAAAAAGTTGAATGAAAAAGAAAATGGGTGAGGAAAAAACCAATCTTATCAGACATAACATATGTCATTTAATAAGAGAAACATGATACTGCTATAGAAATTGAAAATTAGGGAAACAGAATGCAGATCTCAGTAGATTTTTAAATAAATAATACAGGCACAATTGGCCAGCCATCTGGAAGGAAATAAAAGTGGAACCCCATTGTATACCGTGTTCCAAATGGACCAAAGTAAAAAACAAAAACTATAAAATTTTCATTAAAAAGTTAGAAGATTCTATGTAACTAGAGTGGGTGGGTAGTCATCATAATCAGTTCCAGAAAATTGGGAAGTATTCCAAATAAAAATACTTGACTGCATATAATTTTTTTAAAATGTAAAAAACCATAATAAAGTCAATAGACAATGAAAAAAATGTTGAACCATTTAATGAATGATCAGATTGATAATACCTGGAATACACTAATCAATATAATGTAACTTAAAAAGTGGAACTAGACATATTTCTTGATATGATGCAAAAGGAAGTACCCTTACAAAAAAAAATCCCTTGCAAAATTTTTTTAAAGAAAAATATTGAATCTAAATTTAATCATGCCTTTAAATCTAATTATCAGTTTACAAGAAATATGAAGTAGAGAGGAATACATTAAATGACAACATGAGGATGCAATCAGCCAAATCCAGAATATGAGAATTCCCACTGAGTAAAGAATCCAATCCACAGTTTAAAAAAGGGGGTGGAGTGGGGCCTGTTATAGGCAAGACAATTGACTAAATGCAGTATCTGGACCTTGTGTGGGCCCCAATCCAAATGAATCAACTTAAAAATTAATTGACATAAAAGGGGAAATTTAGACATGGACTGAGTAGTTGATATTATTAAACATTTATTTCTGTTAGCTATCACGATGGAATTATTGTGAAAAAGTCCTTACCTACTTTTTTAAAAAAAAAAACTACATCTTTTTTAAAATAAATTTTTGTTGATTTCAGAGAGGAAGTGAGAGGGAGAGAGAGATAGGAACATCAATGATGAGAGAGAATCATTGATCAGCTGCCTCCTGTACACCCCACACTGGGGATCGAGCCTGCAACCTGGGCATGTGCCCCTGACTGGAATTGAACCTGGGACCCTTTAGTCTGCAGGCCAACGCTGTATGCACTGAGCCAAACCAGCTAGGGCCTTACTTATTTTTAAGAGTGAAATAATACCATGTTGGAATTTGCCTTTTTAAAAAATATGTTTTTATTGATTTTAGAGAGAAAGGGGAAAGGGATAGAGAGATAAAAACATTGGTGAGAGAGAAACATCATCAATTGGCTGCCTTCTGCACACCTCCCACTGCGGATTGAGCCCACAACCCGGGCATGTGCCCTGATCAGGAATTGAACCAGTGACCTCTTGGTTCATGGGTCAATGCTTAACCACCAAGCCACACTGGCCGGGTGTGATTTACTCTTAAATACTCCAGACACTATTCCCTAACTCCTGACCTCCCCCGACCCTCGCAAAAAAAGTTGTGTGTGTAGAACAAGGGAATAGATAAGAAAAAATTAGGAGAAGAAAATGGCAGCCAACTAGGCAGACATGTAGTGCACCTCATCCCAAGGTCAGACTGAAAAAGCAACTAAATTGAAAAACATTTACCCAGAATTAACAAATTAGACACAGCTGAGGAGACAATTTACAAAAAAAGGAAGGGCAGAGGATGCACAGAGAATGGTAGGAATGGGGATCTGGGCTGGATAGGGATACCTGGCCACCAGGCCAAGAGGGTGAGGTGGAACCTGCATTGCACCAAAGCCATGTCCCTTGGCGACAGGCATAAAACCCAACTGTGAAAAGAAAAAAAATTAGCACTGATAACTCCTAAAGCTGGGTGATGAGTACTTGGGAATTTCATTGTACTAATTCTTTCTACTTTTGTGTATGTTTAAAATTTTCCATGATAAAAAGTTAAAAAAAATAAAGAGAATTTGTAAAGGAGCATTAAATAATCAGGTTTCAAGATATTTGAGAACTTACGCCAATACTCTGCTCTCTACAGAAATCTAGCTTGACAAATGTGCTAGTTTTTATGCACTAAGTTTTTAAAAATGTCCTAAAAGAACCCCCAAAAAGACAGTTTAGCAAGGGCAATACATGCAAACTAAAAAACGCAGACCAGCCAGTGCGGTTCAGTTGGTTGAGCGTCCTCCCATGAACCAGGTCACAGTTCGATTCCCAGTCAGGGCACATACCTTGGTTGTGGGTTCAATCCCCAGTGGGGACCATGTACAGGAAGCAACTGATAGATGTTTCTCGCTCACATCAATGTCTGCCTATGTCTCTCTCTCCCTTTCCCTCTCTAAAAATCACTAAGCCCTGGCTGGTGTGTTTAGTTGGTAGAGCATTGGTCCGTGCACTGAAGGGTCACAAGTTCGATTCCTGGTCAAGGGCATATGCCTGGATTGCAGGTTCGATCCCCAGCACATGTCGGAGGCAACCAATTAATGTGCCTCTCTCATATCAATGTTTCTCCTTCCTTCTCTCTTCACCCTCCCTCTCTTCCTTCTACTCTCTAAAAATCAATGGAAAAAATATCCTCGGGTGAGGATTTTAAAAAGTTTTTTAAAATTCACATGGAATTTAATATTTATAATCATGCTGTTAACTTGCTGAAATTTTAATGTAAATCTCACATAATAAAAGCTTAATATGCTAAGTGTCTGATTGGTCAGCCTTTCAGCCAATCAAAGCGTAATATGCTAATGATATGCTAAGGCTGCTCAACCACTCCCTATGACGTGCACTGACCACCAGGGGGCAGACAGTTGACTATGGGGGTCAACCAGTCGCTATGACGTGCATGACCACCAGGGGCAGATGCTCCGACCAGTAGGTTAGCTTGCTGTTGGGGTCCGGCTGATCGGGATTGAGCGAGACAGGCCGGACATGCCCTGAAGCCCTCCCGTGGTCCCTCCCTGGCCCCGATAGTGCACTGGTGGGGTCCCTCGCCCTCTCGCAATCTGGGCTAAGCCCCCCCACCCCCACCCCCACCCCTGCCCAAGTGCACGAATTTCGTGCATTGGGCCTCTAGTCAAGTATAAGAAGAGTCAACTGAGGCTTAATTTGTTGGTGTTTTAACCTAAAGAAACAATTCTTGGTTCATTTGGAGATTTACAGCAATCTTTAAATAGAATTATTTTTCATTTAGAAACAATTAGCATTCACTCTAGTTCCACCTCTATTTCAAATAATGGTTTCTCATATGTGATTTACATTAAAATTTCAGCAAGATAACAGCATAAGTATTAAATTCCATGTGAACTTAAAAAAAACTTTCTTGAATCCTCACCCGAGGATGTGTTTTTAGTGATTTTTATTTAATTTTGTTCAACCAGTAAGCACAAAGTACAGAAAATATATAGCTGTTATGATTTTTCAAAGTTTTTGTAGTTGGTAGGAGCATTGTCTCTGTGCACCAAAAGGTAACAGGTTCAATTTCCAGTCAAGGCACATACCTAGATTGGCTTAGTAGTTGCCACCTTACCTCAAAGTGATTCATAGTCATACATTCCACGTGAAATGTAAACATCAGCTCTAAAAATGAAGTAGCAACTCAAAGCACTATAGATTTATCCTCCTATTGTTCTATTATTTTTAATACTAACCTTTTGTATTTTCTATTATTAAAGTAATACTAACCACTACATAAAATATAGTAAAATAAAAAAATAAACCAATCTACCATATTAATATCACCACTACTAGCATTTCTTCATTTCACTTTAAGTGTTGTCTTTTTTGTTTTATTCAATACATCATAATATGTTTATTATATTAAACACATTCATGTTAATACTATGTTTGTAGCCATCATTGAAAAGGCTGACTAAAATTTTATCAAGTAGCCCTAGCCAGTTTGGCTTAGTAGATAGAGCATCAATCTGTGGACTAAAGGGTCCCAAATTCGATTCCAGTCAAGGGCACATCCCTCGATGGTGGGCTCCATCCCAAACCCTGGTTGGTGTGCATGTGGGAGGTAACCAATCGATGTGTCTCTCTCACATCAATGTTCCTCCTTCTCTGACTCTCCCCCTTCCTTCCATTCTCTCTAAAAATCAATGGAAAAATATCCTTGGGTGAGGATTAACAACAACAAAAAATTTTTATTAAGCAGATTGGCCATAACCACTTAAATTATATCTCTTATTTATTCATTTAGAGAATTTTTATAAGCAATTAAGAGTCTGAGCCAAAACTGAAAACATATGCCAGGGAGCAAGATCTCAAATACTCCTTATTCTCTATTTTAGATGGTTAGGTGTTTGAAACCATTATAAAATATGCTATAATCACCATATTTATGCATTAATTTCCCCCTATATTTTGGATTTCTTTTCCTTGGAATTCTCAGTCTTAAGTACTTAACAGTTTCAAAGCTCAATATATACTTCCAAATTGCTTTCCAAAATGCATTAGTGATGCATGAGAATGCCACATCAATAGGTATCAGTTTTATGCTCACATTTTACTAGGAACATGTAGTCTTTGGTTCACATATTGAAATGATTAATAGCACTGTTTAACTCTTAACCACTAGGTAAATATGTATACTTTAATAGTACCAACATTTTTTACATCACTATTTTTGAACACCTTAAGGAATTTCCCTCTCAGCGATAATTTTGAAGCATACGAGATAGAATTTTGGATTGAATTTTAAATGTGAAAGTTGGAATTACATTTATGAAATATGTACATGAGACAAATTAGATTTTTCTCAAAATGTATATGTTTCTATCTTTCCATCTTGAATGAGAAACATAATTGAGAAAATTTTTAGAGGCAAGTACCTCTCAAGAAGTAGTAAAGACAGCTATGCCATCTTATTTAGGTGGTTTTTCTTAAGGCATTCTATTTTTATCACAAGAACTGTAGAAAACAGAGGAAAATCTATGAGCCAATGGTCCAGAAATAATGACAACTTTTAATAGGCAAGACCATTAGGCAAGTATTAATTTAATGGACCTAAGACTATATCAGCTATTGGAATTATGGCTCAGGAATTCTGGAACATAGTTCTGAATCATGGATACAACTGATATTCTACTACTTCTCACAACAAATATCTCTCCTTTCTTTATCACTCAAAATATTCTGTCCGTCACCCTTTCCCTAAAACACATACACACTCAGCTTACATACCTTAGTGTGATTCTACTTTTATTCTCTAATATATCTGACAAAAAACAAGTACGAAATAAATAAATAAAGGTACATCTGGAAGTAACATTTCCAGTCTGACTTGCCACCTGTGTGGAACTGCTTTTACTTTCTGTCTGTATCCAGGCCCAGGATGTATGAGTAAAGTATATATTCCTGCACCTTTGTCCCTGCCTTTCCCAGGCAATTGTTAGTTCTTTCTCCAACCTTCTTAGGTACAAAAAAGAAATGAGGGCCCCAGCTGGTTTAGCTCAGTGGATAGAGCGTTGGCCCATGGACTGAAGGGTCCCGGGTTTGATTCTGGTCAAGGACATGTGCCTCGGTTGCAGGCTCGATCCCTGGCACTGGTCGGGGTGCGTGCGGTAGGCAACCAATTGATGTGTCTCTCATATCGATATTCTCTCTGATTCCCCCTCCTTTCCACTCTCTCTAAAAAAATCAATGGTAAAATATCCTCAGGCGAGGAGTAACAAAAATAAATAAATACATGTTAAAATAAAAAAATAAAAAGTGATGAACACAGAACCAGAGCTCTCTCAAAATTTAACTTGTCTTCACATAACCCATATCTTTCTTCTAGCAATTACTACTTAATTATAGGTTCCTTGATGTTTAGTACCTCCAAATTACTTATTTTTCTTTAAATATGTTTTTATTGATTTCAGAGAGGAAGGGAGAGGGAGAGAGAGATAGAAACATCAATGATAAGAGAGAATCAGTGATCGGTTGCCTCCTGCATGCTCCCTACCAGCCATGTGCCCTTGACCGGAATTGAACCTGGGACCCTTCAGTCCATAGAGTGTCAGAATTTCTTCTCAAGTTCTTCCACTGAGCCAAACCAGATAGGGTGTCCCTTAATGTTTAGAACTCATTAATTATAAGGTGCATTATTGAGTCAAATATTTTAAATAAAAAGAAAAACCCTACCAAAACTAGAATTAAGAAAATATGGTATTGTGAAAATAGTCTGTTACCTCTGTTGATATGAAAATATATTTATAAAATGTTTCTGAGGAAAGCAAATACTAGCACAATCACCTTCCTTCTACTACTTATACCTTTTGTTCTAAGAGTGCCCTTCGTAGGGAGACCCTTTGTTCAAGCTCCCGAAGCTCTCGATCATGTTGTGCCTCAGCTTGCATCTTGATTTTGCTCTGATATGCATTCAACAGTTCCAGTTCCTGCTGCAGCTGCATCTTCAAAACCTGGCACTCTGCTTCCTGTGCTTCATCCAAACGCAGCTGAAAGAGAGAGAAAGAAAACATATATCTTACTGTGAGCCATCTATGACCTATGGGAAAGAAGGAGTCTCAGAGAAAACAGACTACTCTTTTGTAGATAAATAATTGTTCTCTCTTCTATTTTAAACATCTCTGAAAAAGAAAGGTACAGTAACTAATAATGGCATTATGAAGATAAAGCTATCATACGCCATTTGGAGGAATCCTAAATAAGCATATTTTTCTTAAGAAAAATTTAGACTCTGATTAGGTGATAGAAGACTGAATGAATCTCTTCTCTCAAATGGAAATAACTACAGAACAGGGACCAGCCAACTATAGCCTATGGGCCAAACTGCGTGTGTGTTTAAATAATCTACAAATTAAGAATGGTATTTACATTTGAAAATGGTTACATTTTTTTCTTTTTTAAAATAAATTTTTATTGATTTCAGAGAGGAAGGGAGAGGGAGAATGAGAGAGAAACATCAATGATGAGAGAGAATCATTGATCAGTTGCCTCCTGCACGCCCCTTACTGGAGATCAAGCCCACAACCGAGGCATACGCCCTAAATGGGAATTGAACTGAAACCTCCTGGTTCATGGGTTAACACTCAACCACTGAGCCATACTAGCCGGGCTGAAATGGTTACATTTTAAATGGCTATTTAAGTATCCATACAATACTCTCAATTTTGCCTTCAGACTCCAAAAGCCTAAAATATCTACTATCTGGCCCTTTAAGAAAAGTTTACAAAACTTATATAGAAAATATTTTATACTAGAGGCCCAGTGCATGAAACTCATGCACAGGGTTGGGGGAGGTCCCTCAGCCCAGCCTGCACCCTCTCGCAATCCGTGAACCCTCAGGGGATGTCCAACTGCTGGTTTAGGCCGATCCCACAAGGATCTCTGCGGGATCAGGCCTAAACCGGCAGTCGGACATCCCTCTTGCAATCCGGGACCACTGGCTCTTAACCACTTGCCTGCCTGATCACCCCTAACCACTCTGCCTGCCTGCCTGATTGCCCCTAATTACCTCTGCCTTGGCCCCCGCCACCACGGCTTTGTCCGGAATGATGTCCGGAAGGTCATTCGGCTGTCCGGTCTAATTAGCATATTACGCTTTTATTATTATAGATGCACTCAAATGTGACCATTTGGATTCCAATATGGAAATGTGCCCTGACCAGGAATTGGACCAGTGACCTCCTGGTGCATGGTCGATGCTCAGCCAATGAGCCACACTGGCTGGGCACTATAGTACTATTTCTTGCCCACTGCTTTAGCAAAGTTGCTGCTCTAATCTTTTTCAGTTTTTTAATTTTATTGATTTTTTTATAGAGAGGAAGAGAGAGAAAGAGAGAGAAAGAAAGAAACATCAATGTGAAAGAAAAACACAGATCAGTAGCCTCCTATATACACTCCAACTGGGGATCAAACCTGCAACCTGGATATGTTACCTGACCAAGAATCAAGCCCGCCACCTTTTGGTGTATGGGACAATGCTCCAAACGAGGCACACCGGCCAGGGCACTGCTGCTCTCATATTGATAAGCTTTTGGAATATGTACTAAAGACCTGAGAGGTACTGGCAAAAAGCCTCTTTAGAACTTTGCGTCTAAATAGACCAATGAAAATTCTATATACATCATACCTGCTTCCACGCAATGCTGAGAGCCCAAGCTGCAGGAGAGCTATCACTTCCAACTAGTATTTTAATCAGGTGTAGAAGGATGGGGGCACTAAATTGTTTTGCCTCAATAAAACAAACTCACGGCTTGTGTGGATAGCATTTCATTAATGCTGTGGTCATACTGCTCAGCCAAGATGGCTAACTTCCGGGTCTGCTCCTCCTTGAGCCGTTTCAGAACAGCTTTGTGCTCACTCTTTGGTGTAGTCTCCAGTAGGTGATTTCTTAATGCTTTGTACTGTCTGGTTTGGATTTTGCAGGTGTCCTGAAACTGCTTTTTTATTTGGAGTTCTTTAGACTGGGAAGAAAAAAATAGATGTATATAATTTTTAACATATGGCATTTGGCATACCTTATGCTTACATAAAAAAAGGCTACTAGGAAAAAGGGAAAGGAAACATAAAAGATGAAATCATAGGTTACAGGTACTTTTGCACTTGGCTATTGGGCCAGATCACTAAATTCTATACATTTTAATAACAAAATTCTAATTTAAATCATTAGAATACCAACAACCTCATTTATCACAGTATTTCAAGCAATACTCAATACTCTGCTAGTAAGTTTAGCTAATGAATAAATATTAAAATTAGTTTTGATTACTGTGTATATTGATGACAGAAAGTTAAATTTCTTCTCAAGCAACAAGTGTAGTAAATATTAAAGCACAGACAATATTTTATCAGATCTCTCAGGTAGAAAATAAGCATATTTACTCTGTTCCTTATTTGAGACACTTTGCTCCAATTTCTTCTAATCACAATCTCAACTCCAACTACATGGTCTGGGACACACCCCATAAAAAAGGGTATTGATAATTAATATTGTTATTACAATTGGTCTTTTCCTTCAGGGAACACACTAGGTAGAAACACACTTAAGAATAGTTTACTCTTTAACAACACCACAAATAAAAACTTGCAAGTCAGTTTACTTGCAATTAACTGAGTTTACTAATATTTCAAAGATCAAACAAAAGTTATGGGGCAAAGGAGAGGACAACTCTTTTTAGGATGATGACAAACATGAATTACATAAACATTTATGTGATTAAATAATCCAAATTATTCTAATACAAAAGTAATAGAATAATTTCCTTTGTGGGAATTCCTTTCTTTCTTTCTTTCTTTTTTTTTTTTTTTAAGATTTTTTATTGGTTTGTAGAGAGGAAGGGAGAGGGGAAGAGAGAGAGAGAAACATCGATGTGAGATCGGAACATATATTGGCTGCCTCCTGCATGCTCCCTGCCAGGGATAGAGCCTGCAACCCAGGCATGTGTCCTGACTGGAATCAAACCAGCAACCTTTTGGTGCATGGGATGATGCCCAACCAACTGAGCCACACTGGCCATGGCCAGGCCTTTATGGGAATTCTTGAGCTCATTTGTCATCAGAAGGAGGCATTCTATTCAAAGTCTGACTGTGTTTGTAAAACATTGTTTTCTCCTCACTTTCTGTGAAAATCAGACTATTGTTGACAAGCTTTCAAACTGAAAAGGCTCCAACAACAGGAAACAGGAAGGGTTGCTAAATATCAAACAACCCTAACAAAAGGAAGATAAACAACCCAATCAAAACATGGACAATGGACCTAAATAGATACTTTTCGAAAGAGGACATAAAGAAGGCCAAGAGACATGAAAACATGCTAAGTCACTAATCATCCGAGAGATGCAAATCAAAATGACAATGAGGTACTATCTCACACCTGTCAGAATGGTTATCATCAACAAATCAACAAATGACGAGTGCTGGCGAGGATGCGGAGAAAAAGGAACCCTTCTGCACTGCTGGTGGGAATGCAGACTGGTGCAGCCACTGTGGAGAACGGTATGGAGTTTCCTCTCAAAAAACTAAAAATGAAACTCCCATTTGACCCAGTGATCCCACTTCCAGGAATATATCCCAAGAAACTAGAAACACCAATCAAAAAGGATATATGCATCCCTATAGCACAATTTACCATAGCTAAGATTTGGAAACAACCTAAGTGCCCATCAGCAGATGAATGGATTAAAAAACTGTGGTACATCTACACAATGGAATATTACGCTGCTGTAAAAAGGAACTCCTACCATTTGCAACAGCATGCATGGACCTAGAGAGCATTATGCTAAGTGAAATAAGTCAGTCAGAGAAAGATAAGTATCACATGATCTCACTTATTTGTGGAATATAATGAACAACATAAACTGATGAACAAAAACAGATCCAGAGAAGCATCGATCAGACTGTCAAACCTCAGAGGGAAGGCAGGGGAGGGTGGGGGTAAGGAGGAGAGATCAACCAAAGGACTTGTATGCATGTATATAAGCATAACCAATGGAAACAGACACCAGGGGGGTGAGGGCATGAGCGGGGGTGTGGTGGGTGGGTGGGGGGGACAATGGGGAGATAAGGACACATATGTAATACTGTAATCAATAAAGGAAAAAAAAAAGAACATCAAACAACTATCTTACAGAAATGCAGTCATATCAGATTTGTGGTATGACCATAAAAACTAAGCTTTCAGTTTTGTTTATTTCTGGCTGCTGCTGAATTTAAAACTAATTAATTATTTCACAGACATGTTATTTAAAAAATCTTTTGTGGGAAATTATTCTGTTACCAAAAGAGTATCTCTTTCCACTAAAAAGACAAAATAAATCTAAAAAATCATTATGAATTCCTATTTTTGTAAGCAACAACTAAAGAAGGTTATGTGGATGGACAGATTCCTTTCCTGTTTGAAAGGAATTGGGTGAGAACTGGGGATACCACTGGATGTGGTGCAGCTTTAAGATTTTAACACAGAATACCTCGGTGAATGAATTTTACTTTACTCCAGGACAGCTTTTCAGTTAAGACCAAGAACAGTTTTCTAGTTTAATTATCAAATAGTTTTAAAAAGAGGAAAGGGCTTAAAAAGAAAATACTGTGGGACCTGGGCCTTATTTGATATAAATAAAAGTTTAAAGTGTGCAGACATATACAGATTAATTGAGGTACTAATATGGATGATAGCCTATATATTGTGTAGTTTTAGTTTATTACGATTCATGTGACTATACTCCTTCAAATATTTATTACAAGTTATAAAACTCGAAAATTTCTTGGAATTGTTAACTCTGGTTGACTCTGGTGAAGGGGGTTGGACCAGGTGGCTGGAGGGACAAAGGGGAGGAAGGGCAACCTTTAACTTTATAGTGTACTTTGGTATCTTTCAAATTTTATATCATGTGAATGAATTCCTCTATTCAAAGCAAGTATAAAAATTAAAGCTCTGCTATGATTCCACTATTTTTCCTCAGATGTGCACAGACAATGAAGGGAGAGGAGTTAAAAAGGCATATTTTATTCACTGGCTTTTGTACTAATTAGGAACTGACTTTTTTGGATACAAATCACATTTAGAGCAAATAAGATTCCAAACTGAATTAATTGGAACAGAGAAAAAGCCAACAGGTTAGCATGTTGACATGTAATATAGCATTGAACATTTGGGTACATTTAATATAAAAATTTTGATTCTTATTGATGGCACTTCCTGCAGTTAAGTTTTGCTAGTTTTTGGTATTTGGTGAGAAATACATAAGCAAAAGTCTGTAGCTACAGAGACACTGCACATTAAAACTAACCAAACATGCTTAAAATGAAAAGAAGAAAAAAATTTATTCAATTTCTTTATGACAGACATCTATCTTAGACCTTTACTGTTTACGTGGATGCCTTTTTTCCTCTTTTCCCTGTCAAGCTTAGGCTAAAGGTACCTTCAGGCTCTTAGGCTGCTGTCGAACCTCCATGACATGCTTTCGCCTTAGTTCCCGTTCTCTTCGCTTATTATATTCCAGCTGGTTAGTGAGCTCAGTTTGATGCTGTAATCTGATCAACTCACAGCGCATCTTCTGAATTGTGTTGAGGTGACGAAACTCCAGTTCTTGCATGGATTCATGTTGTCGCAGTAGCATGGCATGCTCTAAGTCCTTTTGGGTCTGCCTTTTATTTAACTCCTAATCCAAAAAACAAGAGACAAAAGGTATAATTTACTGCCGTATAATGGCAGGAAAAAATATCCTAAGAAACAGAATAACCAGAAAAGAAATGTAAAAACCAAGTTCAATAATGGCTGCATAGTAAACATTAGAATTTTATAACTTTTACTGTAGGAAATGTGCAATTAGTAGCATAAATTTCCTTATCCTTGTCATTTACTATTCATTAATACTATTTTTTGAAATAAGATTAAGATAAATTTATCTGAAGAAGCTTAATGTCCTTTTCCTTTCCTTCTTTTATGTATTGCTTCTTAATTATATATTTGAAGAGGTCCCTAAGTCATCCTTTGAATTTTTTCAGAGTATACTCTTCAATTCTATTACATATAGTATACCCAGTATAGTGTTGTGGTTAAGAACATGGACTCAAGAGCTAGACTGCCTGTATTCTAAATCCTGGGTCTGCTACTTAGGAACAGTAAGTCCTTGGGTTAGTTATTTAGACTCTCAGTGCTTCAGTTTCATCACTTCTCAAAATAAGAGATAACAATCTAGCTATTTCATAGATTTAATATGCGAATGAAATGAGTTCATAAATGGAAAGTTCTCAGAATAATACATGGCACGATGCTCAATGAATGTTATTATTCTTGCCCTGGCCGACGTGCTCAGTGGTTAGAGCATCAGCCTGCACACCAGAGGATCACAGGTTTGATTCCTGGCCAATGGGAGGTACCTGGGTTGCAGGTTCCATACACACATGTGGGAGCAACTAATCAATGTGTCTCTCTCACATTGATGTTTCTCTCTTTCTCCTTTCCCCCTTCCTTCCACTCTCTTTAAAAATCAATGGAAAAAATACCCTTACTCCTAGGATGAGTATTTAAAAAGCTGTTATTATTTTCTTCTTTAGATTAAAAAGAACAAGTGTTAAAATTAATACAACAAAGAGTTGGTTCTTTGAAAAGATTAATAAAATTGACAAATCTAAATAGACTGATTAGCAGTGAGGAAGTTGAAACCAACAAGACCCTACCTTTTAAAAAACAGAAGTCCAGACCAGATGGCTTCACCTGTGAATTCTACCAAACATTCAAAGAAGATTTGAAACCTATCCTTCTCAAACTCTTCCAAAAAACTGAAGAGGCAATATTTCCTAACACATTTTATGAGGCCAACATAACCCTAATACCAAAACCTGACAAGAATAACACACACACAAAAACTACATACCAATATCGCTGATGAATACTGATTTAAAAATCCTAAACAAAATACCAGCAAGTAGAATACAATAATACATTAAAAAAATAATACATCATGATCAAGTGGGATTCATTCCAGGGGCACAAGGATGATTCAACATACGCAAATCGATCAAGGTAATACATCACATTAACAAAAGAAAGGATAAAAACCATACGATCTTATCAATAGGTGCAAAAAAAGTATTTGATAAGATACAACATCCATTTTAAAAACAATAAAATAGGTATAGAAGGAAAGTATCTCAACATAATAAGGCCCATATATGACAAACCCACAGCCAATATCACACTCAATGATGAAAAACTGAAGGCTTTTCCTAAAAAATCAGGAACAAGACAAGGATGCCCACTCTCACCACTCTTATTCAACATAGTTCTAGAAGTCCTAACAATCAGGCAAGAGAACGAAATAAAAGGCATCCAAATTGGGAAGGAAGAAGTAAAAGTGTCACTATTTGCAGATGACATGATTCTGTATATAGAAAATCCCAAAAACTCCACAAAAAAATTAATAGAAACAATAAAGTTGTAGGATACAAAATCAATGTACTAAAACCCACTGCTTTCTTATATAACTAACAACGAAACTTCAGAAAAAGAAATGAAAAAAAATTTCCTTTCGCAGTTGCAAGCAAAAGAATAAAGTACCTAGGAATAACTGTAACAAAGGATGTGAAAGACCTATATACTGAAACCTAAAAAGCATTATTAAAAGAGATTGAAAAAGACACAATGAAATGAACACAGATATTCTGTGTTCATAGACTGAAGAATCGACATAGTTAAAATGGTCATATTACCCAAAGCAATATACAAATTCAATGCTATTCCCATCAAAATCCCAGTGTTATTTTTTAAAGACACAGAACAAAAAAAGTCATCAAATCTGTATGGAACCACAAAAGACCCCAAATAGCCAAAGCAATGAAAAAAAGAATGAAGCCAGAGGTATCACACTAACTGTCTTCAAATTATACCACAGAGCTATGATAATCAAAACAGCATGGCACTGGCAGAAATGGAATTGAATTGAGAGCTCCAATATAAAACCACATGTATATGGGCAGAATTTTCAGCAAAGAAGCCAGAAATACACCATGGAGAAAAGAAAGGCTCTTCAATAAGTGGTTCTGGGAAACCTGGAAAGCCACATGCAGAAAAATGTAACTAGATTACAGTTTGTCCCATGAACAAAAATTAATCAAAATGGATCAAAGACCTAAATGTAAGATCTGAAACAATAAATTACACAGAAGAAAACATAGGTTTTAAAGTTGTGAACTTTGGTCACAGAGAACATTTTATGAATTTGACCCCAAAGGCAAGACAAGTAAAGGCTAAAATAAATGAATGGGACTATATCAAACTAAAAAGCTTCTGCAGAGCAAAAGAAACCAATAACAAAACAAAAAGGCAACTGAATGAATAGGAGGTGATATTTGCAAACAACAGTTCTGACAAAGGTTTAATATCCAAAATATATAAAGAACTTATAAAAATCAACACTAATCAAATTAAAATATGGACAGAGGACCTGAACAGACACTTCTCCCAAATGGCCAACAGTTATATGAAAAGATGTTCAACTTCACTAGCTATTAGGGAAATGCAAATTAAAACTACAATGAGATACCGCCTCATACCTGTTAGAATGGCTATTATCCACAAAGATAGGTAATGAAAAGTGCTGGAGAGGTGTAGAGAAAAGGAAACCCTCATTCACTGCTGCTGGGAATATAGACTGGTACAGCCACTATAAAAAACAGTCTGGCAGTTCCTCAAAAAAATTAAGAATAGAGTTACCATAAGACTCAGCAATTCCTTTCCTGGGTAATCTACCTGTAAAACTCAAAAACATATACCTGCAAAGATCTATGCACCCTATGTTCATTGCAGCACTATTCGTGTGGCCAAGACATGGAAACAACCAAAGTGTCCTTCAGTAGATGACTGGATAAAGAAGATGTGGCACATATATACAATGAATTCTACTCAGCCATAAGAAAAGACAAAATCCTGACATTTGCAACAACATGGACGGACCTTGAGAATATTATGCTAAGTGAAGTAAGTCAGTCAGAAAAAGCTAAGAACCACATGACCTCACTCATATATGGGATCTAAAACTGAAACTAATGGACACAGACAACAGTGTGGTGCTTGCCAGAGGGAAAGGGGTGGTGGGGTAGCGGGGGCTGGAGAGGGCTTAATACATGGTGACAGAAGATGGTTTGACTTTGGGTGATGGGCACACAGTGCAATACACGATTTCATATCACAGAAATATACACTTGAAACTATATGATCCTATTAATCAATGTTACCCCAATAAATTTAATTAAAATGTGCAAAAGTGAAAAAATAAATAAATAATAAGAATAAGAGTACAACACACTCACACACACACACACACACACACACACACACACACACACACAACACAAAACGTAAAAGTCAAATCAAACTTGCCCCTTTTGCCTAAACCCTTTTTCCAGAGGACAACAGTTTGTTGCAAATGTTTCTCAACCTTCCCCAGCTCATCATAACATATCTATTACAGAAAAACATACAGTTTTTTAAAAAGCGAATAATAATATACAATATAGGCATGTAATATGCTTTCTTCATCTAATAATATAATGAACATATATACAAATCAGATCAGTACATGTAGATCTTTTTTTAAAAATTTTTAAGTAAGTACTGCTTTGCAATACCATAATCTTGCCGTTTTTTTGCTTTATAAACAAATTTTCAATAAATATCTATGTGTGATGCATCATATAATTACATTATTATTTCTTAAGGATAGATTTCTAGAAATGGATTTGATGGATAAAAGCATACGTGCATATTATATTTTACTTATTTATTTTTTGTTAATCCTAACCCAGGGATACTTTTTCCATTGTTTTTTTTTGTAGAGAGTGAAAGGGAGGGTGGTGGTGGGGCGGGGGGGGGGGGGGTAGTGGGGGGGAGGCGAGATCAATGTGAGAAAGACACATTGATTGGTTGCCTTCCCGCATGTGCCCCAACCAGGACAGGGGATGGAACCTGCAACCCAGAGACATGCCCTTGACTTGGAATTGAACCCGAGACCCTTCAGTGCATGAGCCAATGCTCTAACCACTGAGAACACTGGCCAGGGGTGCATATTACATTTTAAGCGCTGCTTCTGAATTATGTTTCAAAAGGACAGTTTCAATTTATACTCTTACCAATACTACCCATTTCTCCATGCCAGACTCAATGCCTTTGAATAATTATGTTATATTTGAAGCTTATTTTAAGTCACTCTTGGAAATAAATTTATCCATGCTCACAGGTACCTCTGATAATGAGATCTACTGTTTTCACTAGTATAAGAGTTTCAGGATTTGTCTAATTGTCTATAATAATAAAAGCGTAGACCTAGACGGTTTGGTTCAGTGGATAGAGCGTCAGCCTGTGGACTCAAGGGTCCCGGGTTTGATTCCAGTCCAGGGCACATGCCTGGGTTTGCGGGCTCGATCCCCAGTGGGGGGCGTGCAGGAGTCAGCCAATCAATGGTTCTCTCTGAATCACTGATGTTTCTATCTCCCTCTCTCCCTTCCTCTCTGATATCAATAAAAATATATTTAAACAAATAAAAATAAAAAATAAAAGAGTAATATACTAATTAGACCAGACGGTCTTCCAGACATCCTTCCTTCCTGCCAAAGCTGCAGCAGGCGGGGGCTGCAGTGGCGGCAGCCGGGGGGCCGGGGTCAAGGCACTTGCACGAATTTCGTGCATTGGGCCTCTAGTATGATTATAAATGTGTTAAATGACTTTTTGCCTCCCATGTGCTTAGAGATTGGCCATCATCATGAACAACACAATAACGATCTGGATCAGGAAGTTCATGACCAACAGACTACTTCAGTGGAAACAAATGATCACTCATGTTCTTTACACCCTGGGAAGGCAACAGTACCTAAGACAGAAACTCGGGAAAAACTAGCCAAAATGTATAAGCACACCAGATGTCATCTTTGTGTATAGATTCAGAATTCATTTTGGTGGTGGCAAGACAACTGGCTTTGGCGTGATTTAGGATTCCTTGGATTACACAAAGAAAAGTGAATCCAAACATAGATGCTTACAAAACATGGCCTGCACGAGAAAAAGAAGACCTCAAGAAAACAGAAAAAGGAATGTAAGAATAGAATGAAGAAAGTCAGGGGAACTGCAAAGGCCAATGTTGGTGTTAGCAAAAAATGAGCTGGAGATTGGACAACAGGATTAAAGATTATTTAGTGACTTTATCTGTGGTTATTGTGCAGTTTTTTCATGAGAGGATTAATAAACTAAGAACTTTTATGTGAAAATAAATGTGTCAAATGGTAACATACACTTCAAGGCATCCATTGCAGATCAAAGGCATAATAAATTATCCAATTAATGTTTTCATATTTAAAAGCTAATACTTCTTTTATTCATGGATTTAGTATTTATTAAATATAATGTTTATTGAATGCTTACTATGAGTCAGATACTAAGCATATAAAGACCCAAATAGAATCCATGACTTCATATAAATTCTTTTAAAAAAACCTTATTTATTGATTTTAGAGAGAAAGGAAAGGAAAGGGGACAGAGGGGGGAAAGAGAGAGAGAGAGAGAGAGAGAGAGAGAGAGAGAGAGAGAGAGAGAGAGAGAGGGAGGAGAGAGGGAGAGAGAGAGAAACATTGATTTGTTATTCCACTTATTTATACATTCATTGGTTGATGCTTGTATGTGCCTTGACCAGGGATTGAACCTGCAATCTTGGCATATTGGGATGACACTCTAACCAAATGACCTACCCAGCCAGGGCCTGTGACTTCATGTAATTTCCATTCTAGTGGGGAAGTGAGACTTCCTCCAAAAAAGTGCCTGTATGTGTGAGAGAGAGAATACAAAGAAAAACATTTAAAGAAGGGAGAAGGATTTTGCAATGAAGGAATTTCTGAGGAGGAGACATGTGAAGAGAGGTATGAAAGAAGGGAGAAGGCAAGTCACATGGATATCAGGGGAAGAAGGACTTAGGCAGAAGGAAGTGTAAGTGCAAAGGCCTTGAGGCTGGGATGTGAGTGACACATAGGGTGTCCCAAAAAATGTATACATACTTTACAGCTGATGGCTCAATTAATGTTTTTTACTTTTTAAATTCAACTCATTGGAATTAATAATCATTCAAAATGTGTATACATTTTTTTACCCTGATTTCACATCATTTAAACGTACCTCCCTGACAAGGTCCTGCTCTAAGTTATGGCGTCCAAGTAACATTCTTCTCTTGAAGCGGCGGCACTCCAGCTCTAGGTATTGTCTCTGACGTCGAAGAAGATTAGCCTCTTCTTCTGCTTGGAAATGCTGTATATTCTCCTTTTGCTTTGAAAGCCACTCCTGTTTTTCTTTTTTTGGAGTGCTCTGGTTTTCATTTAGCTCCTAGCAACATAAAAAAACCACTGAGTTCAAAATACTTAAAAATTAACTACATGAATGTACCATTTGGTATCTGATATCCTAGTCTATATAATAAAAACCTAATATGCTAAGTGTCTGACTGTTCAACTGTTTGACCAGTTGCTATGATATGCACTGACCACCAGAGGGCAGACACTCCTACCGGTAGGTTAGCTTGCTGCTGGGGTCCGGCTAACTGGGACTGGATGAGATGGGCCAGACACACCCTGGAGCTCTCCTGTGGACCCTCCCTGACCCCGATAATGCACTGGTGGGGTCCCTCGGCCTGGTCTGCGGGGATCAGGCCAAAACCAGCTCTCGGACATCCTCCGAGGGATCCTGGATTGTGAGAAGGCACAGGCCAGGCCAAGGGGCCCCACCGGTGCCCGAATACATGCACCAGGCCTCTAGTATTTAAATAAAATATTTTACCTATGTCCTCTCTAATGAATAGGCAGGGCAATGACCTTAAGGAGGTAGGTAATATTTTCCTTTTCCTTGAGTTATCCATGAAGTAGGACAGGAAAGAGAAATGTACACCGGAAAGCATGCATACCCTTTAACTTCACACAGCTGAATTTATGATGGTTTCTAGCTTCAAAAGCACAAAATGACTGGTAGATGAAATAAAACACACCTTTCTTTAATCTTTTCTGTGGCAGAAGGCAATGATTTCAGGTAAAAATAGTATGTGAATTAAAATTAGGGCTAAAATACAGTTATGTTTCACTTCTTGGTTTTAAACAGTCTAAATATTAAGTTTTTTTGAAAAATTATGGATAGACTCAATGTAAAAGAATTAAAAATTAAATAGAAAAATCAACAAAACCATGGAAGAACAGAGATCTTCCTCATGAATGGTATTTAATATTTAGCATTAATAACCACTGAACAATCAAAACCAATGTTTTACTACAGCATTTTAAGTAACATCTCATAAACTAATAAATGGAAAAAATGCATTTTATTGGGTAAGATGAGAGCATTGACAATATACTCAGTGAGGCAAACCCTAAAATGCTAATTAACACTAGTATATTTTCAATCTAAAAGGCATCACCATATGCCTTTTAGGTTAAAAATAAATATAAATTAGCCATCTTTCCTAGGTATAAAATGATTTTTCAGAGATTACTAACCTTATGGTCTTTCCCGTTATCAAGAAAGAGACCAATTCTTTGCAACTTTAGTTCATAAAATATTCAAACAACAAAAAAATAAAAACCACATAAATTGGTAGCTCTCAATGTAAGGGTATATGTGTATGCACACAATGGGACAAGTCAGTTACTTAATAAATGCATAGGAAAGCTATTATAAGTAAAATTATATTTTCAGATGTTTCTTTTTGGATCTTAATCAACTGAGGATCTTAGTTCATTGATGAGTAATTGATTATAATCAATGTCTTCATTAGAACTGATATACATTTAGTGAACACAAGCAACAAAAGAAAACTTCATTTTGCATAGGGAATATAGTCAATAATATTGTTATAACTATTTATGGAGCCAGGTGAACACTAGACTTATTAAGGAGATCACTTCATAATTTATATGTCTAACCACTATGCTATACACCTGAAACTAATATTGAATGTCAACTGTAATTAAAAAAAAAAAAAATTTAAAAGAGAAATTTATCCTAATGCTTCTATGAGTTGATCAGATTGGATATAATTAACAATCAGATAACTGCCTTGACTATTTTTATAAAATAAGTACCTCCTTAAGCTGTTCTTTTCGAAGTTTGTATTCTCTCTTCTGGGACTCCAAAAAGCTATTCAGTTCTTTCTTCTGTTGGGCCTGAATATGTTGCTGGAATTTTTTCTCCTCATTGGCCATCACTTTAGCCTGTAAGAAATTTTAAAAAATGGATCAAATTAGTTAAATAGATTCAAAGCAGCAGTTTAATACATATCACCAATGATACCTTTGTTCCCCAAGAATATAAAATCAGTATAAACATTACCAAAATAAGAATCCCCAAATTATTATTATTACTCAGATCTTTTATTATATGAATTTTAGGAGAATCAGAAAATAAAATTCATCTTTAAAATAATATGTATCATCTGTTTTACTTCTGATTATATATATTAGATACATATCTATTGTAGAAAATTTAGGAAATACAGAAAACACAAAGAAGAAAAATCTTATGTGATTTTAGCACCCAGAAATAACTAATATAAACATTTTGGTGATACTCTTCCTAATTTTTTCATGCATATATTTGTATATACATATATATTTTAAACAAATCTGTAATTATATTGCACATCTTATTTCATGAATTATTTTTGCAAATATGCTAATTTCTACCTCTTCTCAAGTTATTAAAAACACTACCCAAAGCCTAACAGGATTCTAAATACCTGTACATTCTTTCACAAATTATTTCAAAATCAAGTATGTATTTACATCAGAAGTTATTTTGCCAACTTCTCTACTATTGTGAGAGAGTGGTTCTTCTTTTTTTTTTTGGGGGGGGGGGGGGAGGGGGTGAAAAGGGTAACAATGACAATGCCTCAATGTGGACTAGCCAGACATATTTAATGATTTTTGTGTGAATTTACTGAGAAGTTTACATTTTCCTTGAAAAAATGTGACTCTCAAAATAAAATGAAACAGATGGGACACTAAAAACAGAAGAAAAGATTTCCCATGACAAGACTGCTTAAAAATACACCATTATCATACTAAACAAATGGGCTAAATCTTAATCTCTCAATTTATAACCTTTAACATGTTGTGTATATTATAATAATCTTCAATTATTCTGAATAAAAATCCTGTTACAAATTTTTTAAATGTTTTCAAAAAATACAGAGAAGAGAATCAAGAATGATATTTTGAAACCTAAACCACCTATTGATGAGTTTCTCAAACTCCTCAATTACCAGGGAATCCAAAGGCCGAAAATAGTTGAATGACTTACTACTGTGACACTATAAAGCTATCAACATCAGGAGATGATCCCATGTCTATTGGTTTCCAGATTCAGTACTTGATATTGTACATGTTATATAAATATTTCTCCTTTTCCCCAATTGATTTGCTTGGTTCTGGGAACAGATACACTAACACCAAAATGCTACCTTGATTAATTCTGAGATGATCAAAAGCTAGAATAAGTAAATTAATAATACTGAACCCTGGCTGGGTAGCTTAGTTGGTTAGAGCACTGTCCTGATGTGCCAAGGTTGTGGGTTCAAACCTCAGTTAGGGCACATACAAGAATCAACCAATGAATGCAGAAATAAGTGGAACAACAAATCGTTGTTTGTCTCTCTTCCTGTCTCTAACAAATAAAAAAATTAAAAAGTTTAAAAAATGTAATACTGAATCAGTCACCTCTTTTTCCATAGCAGCCTGATGTTTCTTGATAAGTTTCTCCATTTCTGCAGCAAAATTGTTACGTTGAGTTTCAAGATCTTTATCTAATCTGAGGCGATGTTCATCCATCTCAGCCTTTAGCTTATTTTCTAGAGTCATCAGCTGCTTTTGATGTTGTCGCCTCATTCTCTTATAGCCAGACATTTGTTCTCTAAGTTCAGAGTCCTGCTCATGTTCTTGCATTTGCCTTGTAACCTAGAAGGAAAGAATAAAATAAAGCAAACATTTTCCTTTCAAATGCATTTTAGACCACTCTGCTATTAACTAAGTAGGCAATTAACGTAAGAGATCCCAGCTAGCAATTTCCAGCAGGTCTTTTAAACAGACAAGCTGGTTCTAAAATTTATATGGGAATGTAAAGGAATAGGCAAACAATCTTGAGGCGGGGGGGGGGGGGGGGTAGCTGGAAGCATACACTTCAGTAATCAAAATAGTGTGGTTTTAAGGATAGGCCGAGTAGATCAAAGGAACAGAATAAAATATAGAAATAGACCCATACATATTCAGTCAATTGATTTCTGCCTAAAAGCCATGTTAATTCAAAAAGGAAAGTGTTTTTTTTTTAACAATCCTGCTAAAACAACTGGTTCTCTGCATAAAAATAAATAAATAAACCTTAACTCCTATGTCAATCTACATACAAAAATTAATTTGAAAAGAGTTATTTGACCTAAACATAAAACCCAGAGTCATATAGCAGAAGGAAACAGAGTATCTTCACAAACTTGGGGTAGGCAAATATTTCTTGGTCAGTACACAAAATACACTGACTATAAAGAAAAAAATGTATAAATTGGATTTTCAAATTGAGGTGAAATTCACATAAAATCAAATCAATCACTTTAAAGTGAATACCTCAGTAGTATTTACTACATTCATAATTTTAGGCAACCACCACCTGTACCTAGCTACAAAATATTTTTTATCACCTCAGACGAAATCCTTTATCTGTTATACAGTTGCTCCCGATTCTTCCCTTCAGGTAACCCCCAATTTGTTTTTTGTTTCTATGGATTTATCTATTCCGGTATTTCATATAAATAGAATCATATAATATGTGACCTCTTGTGTCTGGGTTCTTTCCTTTAGCATATTTTCAAGGTTCATCCATGTTGAATAGTATGAATCAGTACTTTATTCCTTTTTATAGCTAAAAAATATTCTACTATATGCATATGCCATAATTTATCAATTCACCCATTGTGAATATCTGTGTTATTTCTACCTTTTGGCTATTGTGAATAATACTGCTATGAACATTTGTGTACATGTACTTGTTTAAATACATGTTTTCAATTCTTTGGGGTATATTCCTTGGAGTAGAATTGCTGGGTCATGTGGCAATTCTATGTTAATCTTTTCGAGGAATACTCAACTGTGTCCACAGCCGCCAAACCATTTTACATCCTACCAGCAGTATACAGGAGTTCCAATTTCTCCATATGTTCTCCGACACTTAGTTTCCTTTTTGTTGTTATTGCTGTTTTTAGTAGCCATTCTAGTGGTGTGAGGTGGTACCTCATTGTGGTTCTGATTTCTATTTCCCTAATGAATAATGATGTTGAGTATCTCTTTTCATGTGCTTGTTGGCCATTTGTATATCTTTTCTGAATAAATGTCCATTCAAGTCCTTTACCCATTTTTAAATTGGGTTGTTTAAACTGGATTTTAAAACTAAAAAAAATGATTTCTCATCAAGAAAACAGTAAGAAAAAGAATAGGTAAATCACAGATGGAGACAAAATATTTGCAAGATATATATGAGATATAATACTTGTATCCAGACTATATAAAGAACTCCTACAAATCAATATTAAAAAAATGGACACCTGAGAGCGTCGGCCTGCAGACCAAAGGGTCCCGGGTTCAATTCCAGTCAAGTATATGTACCTCGGTTGCAGGCTCCTCCCCGGCCTGGGCCCCAGGGCTTGTGCAGGAGGCAACCAATCAATGTGTTTCTCTTACACTGATATTTCTCTTTATCTTTCCCCCTCTCTTCTACTTTCTCTAAAATTCAATGGAAAAATATCTTCAAGTGAGGATTAAAAAAACAAAAGGGATGGATATCTGAATAAGAAATCAGGCAAAAGACTTGAAGAGACACCCCACTAAATTAACATACATGAATGGACAATAAGGGGTGATTATGGTGATATCTTTAGTCATAAGGAAATGCAAAACAAAAAGAACCCCCTATGAGATTCCATTTGCCACCCACCAGAATGGCTAAAATAAAAAAGACTAACAACGCCAAATTTGAATAGGATGTGAACCACCGGAAACTCTTATACATTGCTAATGGGCATATCAAATGGTACAACCATTCTGGAAAACTGTTCAACAGTTTCTTATAAAGTTAAACATACATATACCCTATGAGTCTGTAATTCTATGCTTAGATATTTATCAAAAAGAAATTAAAACATGATATTTACATAAAGATTTGTACAAAAATATTCACAGCAACCTATGTGTAATAGCTCAAAATGGGATTCAAACCAAATGCTCATCAATAGAAGGAATGAATAAATAGAAAACTATTTATAGTAATAAAAAAGACTGAACACAGCCCTAACCAGTTTGACTCAGTGGACAGAGCATCGGCTTGTGGACTGAAGGGTCCTGGGTTCGATTCCGGTCAAGGGACATGCCCAAGTTGTGGGCTCGATCCCCATTGGGGGTTGTGCAGGAGGCTGCCAATCAATGATTCTATTTCATCATTGATGTTTCTATCTCTCTTTCCCTCTCCCTTCCTCTCTGAAATAAATAAAAATATATTTTTTAAAAAAAGTGTTAGTTTTCTAAAAAAAAAGACTGAACACAACAACATAGATGAATCTCAAAAACATTAAGCTGAGCAAAATAAGCTCAACTCAAAAGAGTACATTCTGTATGATTCTATTTATATAAAATCCAAAAACAATTAAACCTAACAATAGTGAAGAAAAATAAAGTCATGAAAATGGGGAAGTGACTAAAAAGAGATATGAAGGGAACTTTTTGGGATGAAAAGAAATTTTATACATCCTGTTTTTTAAGGGGATGGTTTGCATAGGTATATACCATTATAAAAACTCTTCAAACTGACTATCTAAGATCTGTGCATTTGATTGCATGAAAAAAATTCAAGGCAAAAGAAGTTAGACTGAATTATGGTGTATAGTAAATATATTGAATACTATAGCTATGCTTATCTTTGCAAATAAATCTACATACTCTGAATTTTTATTTGAAATCAATGAAATTACAGTATTGAGTTTAAGGAAATGGATCTTGAGTTTTCTAAATCCATAACTTAAGTGCTCTTAATTAATTTGAGGGAGCCAAATTTTGGGACAGAAGACTTGCTTGGGAAACATATAATATATACCAAGTTACAAAGATGTTTCCCCACAAACTGGCCCCTCTCTACGTATTTATTAAAATAGCTATGAAAAAAATTAAGCAACTTTGCCACTTGCTCTGTTCAAAGAGTTATTTAGATGTTACAGAATAGTAGGAATGACCTGAATTATGGTGGGAGATGGTGTTCTTGGCCCCACATGTCATACAGATTTACAGGTCACAGCATGGGGTTTATAAAATCTGCATATGTAGTTAACAAGTTGGATAACTCCCATATCTTTTTTTCTTTCTGTCATTTCCCCCAATAGCCTATCTATATATATAAAAGCCTAATATGCAAAGTGTCCCCTCGGGAGTTCTACTGACTGGGAGTTCGACCATTCACTATGATGTGTGCTGACCATCAGGGGCAGCGCAGAATCAAGGAAGGCCCAGACAGCGGCCGACAGCTGGGGAAGGGAGGCCCCTGGCTGACAGCCAGCAGGCCACTAGGGACCTACCCATGCACGAATTTTGTGCACTGGGCCTTTAGTTTTTTCTATAATTTCTTTCTATGCCTAGAATCCTTTACTGTGTTTTGGTCCTACCTATTTGACTGATCAAGGTTATAAGTGCCCCATCAAAACAGGGTTCCTGTAATGAGCAAATAATCATTTTTATTGTTATTTAGGAAATCAGAAAAACTATATTTTGAGTGTGTCAAATTGGATCACATGACATTTTCCAAACATTCCCCCTCATTTTTTTCGCCTCAGTATTTCCTTGTCAATTCTTATGTGGAAATAACATTTTTCCTCTTTCTCCAGCCTAAAACTAATTATTTAAGGCTCAATTTGTTTTATAAATACTTCCTTTATGGCCTGAATTAAAAGTAATCTGAATTGCCCAGCCGGCGTGGCTCAGTGGTTGAACATTGACCTATAAATGAACCAGAAGGTCACGGTTTGATTCTGGGTCAGGGCACATGCCCAGGTTTCGGGCTCAATCCCTGGTGTGGGACATACAGGAGGCAGCCAATCAATAATTCTCTCTCACCATTGATGTTTCTATCTCTCTCTCCCTCACCCTTCCTCTCTGAAATGAACAAAAAAAATATTTTTTTAAAAAAGTCATCTGAATTCCTATTGAGTATCTTGTAGTACTCTTAAAATATTCTAACATATTAGTTATTTGTGTACATGTCTTTAAGATATTATTAGTTTATTTATTTTTAAAAAATATTTTTATTGATTTGAGAGAGGAAGGGAAAGGGAGAGAGAGATAGAAACATCAATGATGAGAGAGAATCATTGATGGCTGCCTCCTGCTAGTCCCCCGATGGGTATTGAGCCCACAACCTGGACATGTGCCCTAACTGGGAATCGAACCCTGATCTCCTGGTTCATATCATAGGTTGATGCTCAACCACTGAGCCATGCCAGTAGGGCAGAAGATATTATTAGTTTAATGTGTGTTTCATATATTCTTTCTCCTAACAGGCACTTAATTCTGAATAAATGTTTTGCAAAATAAACCTCAAATACAAAAATAAAATCATTATATTTGAGTATAGATGACAAGGTCCAACATGGAAAATATACTTCAAATTCAGGTGAAGCACATACCAGTGATGCTGTCCGTATAGTAGCAAAGTGTTCTCGATTACGATAGTGTGATTTATGACGAGATACTTGGGGTGGAGATTGTGGATCTGATGCTCTTGTTCTAGGATCTCCCTCTTCTCTATAATTTTCTTCCTCCTAAATAAAAAAAGAGACAACACTATTTGAGGTGAACAGAGTTCATCTGAACTTTTAAGATAATTAGCTTAAAATGACAACCTGATCAACAAACCTCAGACAATTTTAAAAACAAACGAAAATTAGGAATGCTGATATTTTATTTTCAACATAATTAGAATCAGGAGACATCATTTCTTCAGTGTATGAAATAGCACAGAGATTCAGGATAAGAAAATGTATAAGGCTAGATTTATATCCTACTCATATGTGAAATTGCAAAGCTTTAATATGACTTGAAAATGATGATGAAACATGCAGCCAATATTTTAAACAGCAGCAATGAAATTAATTTCTTGAAGGCTCATGGGTTTTAGAAGCAATAATATAGCTTAAAAATATCTTTATAATGCGTCTGCCATTTGTCCAAGTAATAAAAAAATAGTTGCAAATTGATGTCTTTCCTTATATATTACCTTAGTTCATTAACTAAAGAGAAGTCAATTAAGTAGAAACCAACTAATTATGGGACTAATTTTTTATATTGCTGATTCTATTGTAAGAATATAAAAACTAAACAGGATTTTGCTCTAACACTTCCACTTACCTAATCATTCTTAGTAACTTCTTTGTATGTGATAAAATATATGTAATATTTGCCATTTAACCATCTTTAAGTATATAAGTCAGTGGCATTAATTACATTCTCAATGTTGTGCAACCATTGTCACTATTTCCAAATGGAAACTCTGTATCCATTAACAAAAACTTTCCTCTACTCAGCCCCTGATACCCTTTAATCTACTTTCTAACTCTAGAAATTTGCCTATTCTAGATATTTCATATAAATGGAATTACACAATTATTTGTCTTTTTGCATTTGGTTTGTATCACTTAGCATGTTTTCAAGGTTCACTCCATGTAGCAATCAGAATTTCATTCCATTTTATAGCTGAATAATATTCCATTAGATGTATATACCACGTTTTGTTTTTTCATTCATTGATGGACACTTATGTTGGTTCCACCTTTTAGTTAATGGTGTTTACTAACATTTTAGGTAGTACCACAAGCTGTTAAGTTAAAAAGGAAGCATTCCTAATAATTGCTAAAAGGAGCTACCCGACCTCAAATATTTTTAAGAAAATTAAAAATTTTGTGCTTGAAAGTGCAAAAAATGTAGCATACAACCCTATTTCTTATATACAGAATTTATACTTTTCTGTAACTACACTCAGTTTTTTTAAAAAAGTTATCTTTATTGTTGAAAGTAGTACAGATGTCCACCTGTTTACCCCCATTCACCCCCTTCCCCCCACTCCTGTCCCCTCCCCAGGCCTTCACTGCACTATTGTCTGTGTCCATGGATTATGCATAAACTATACTCAATTTTATTTTAAACATGTAAACATGGATAATGCAAAAGTTGTGTTTTTTTAAATCCTCACCTGAGGATAGTACTTTCATTGATTCAAGAAAGAGAGGAAAGGAGAAGGAGAGAAAGAGAGAAACTTCCATTGGTTGCCTCAGGTATGTGCCTTGACGGAATTATGTCCATGACCCTTTTGTGCATGGGATGATGGTCTAACACTGGCCAGGGCCCAAAGTTACTTTTGATCATCTTAAAAGCAACCATTATCACTAATTTCATGTGTATACTTACTATTTTAAAAAACTTCATTTCCCATCTTAGTACTTCAAATAATACATTATATATCTTATTTCTGTATTTCTTCTAAAATTTTAAAAAACATTATTTTTATATTCTCAAAACATTAGTTTTCCAAATGCAGACATTACATTGGGAATTAACAAGCCTATTGTTCCAAATTTCTGAAACATTAGAAAAAAATTCCTCTTATACTATTCAGATAACGAAAATTATTTACCAAAGTTGAAATTTTTCACTAAAAACCCAAATACTCACAGGTTTTAAGTGGATGACAGAACTATTAGACATCACTGTATGATCTCCCTCCATCATGTCTAGCTCACTCTTGTCATCCGAGGCATCTGGAAGACTGTTAACACTACTGCTTTGGCTACTGGCACTAATGGACATACTGGGAATAGACTGATTACTTCCAACACTATTCACTGTTCCTGTCCGTCCAACACCATGATCTTGTTCCTAAGGGAAAAGAGCATTACGTTCAAATATCGGTATTTCTTTTGAATTCTTGAATACAAGTACCTTGCACATTGCTTGGCATATAGTCTTCAGAAAGTCACAGGTCTATCATGAGAAATCCCCTTTAATTGTCAAACCAGTAAGTTTACCAACTGTTCCTTGACAGTAAAAAAACCCAACCGTGGGTAAAAGTCAGCTAATCAGTTTTGGGTTATTTCTAAAGTGTAGTATTTTCTCTAAACTGATATTTTTAAAATCCATTTCTACCACACAATTCATGGGCTATATATAGAGATTATGCTCATTTCTCAATGATTCCCATGGTTAAAACAAGCCCCAACTTTTTTTTTTTTAATCTTATAAACAACCCACCCCCCACCACCACCCTTTTAAATATTTTTATTGATTACAGAGAGGAAGTGAGGAGAGACAGAAACATCAATGATGAGAGAGAATCACTGATAGGCTGCCTCCTCCACACCCCTCACTGGGGATCAAGCCCACAAGCTGGGCATGTGCCCTTGACCAGAATCGAACCTGCGACCCTTCAGTCTGCAGGCCGATGCTCTATCCTCTGAGCCAAACCGGCTACGGCTAAACAACCCCTTTTAATTATTTTTTATTGAAGCCTTTTATAAGTATACTAGAGGCCCGATGCACGAAATTCATGCAAGGGGCTCGGCCCTCACAGCCCTGGCTTTGTCCAGAAGGTCATTCGGCTGTCCAGTCTAACTAGCATATTACACTTTTATTATTATAGATTTTCCTTTCTTCCTCAGTATATAATCTCTAGCCCATCCTCTACCACCATATAATTAACATTAATTCTTATCCATTTTTGTGCAAATTGAAAATGACATATTACTTATGTATTTAATCATAATCATAAGATTGTTTTTCTGAAGTAACCAGGCAAGCAATGATATCTAGGCACCAACATTATAGCAGTCTTACCATATCAAAATTCTATAAGACATGCAGAATTTTTTAAAGATATGCAGAATTTAATTAATATAGACCAGTAGTTCCCAATCTTTTTTTGACCATGCCCCACCTGTGACATATAATTCTTATTATGTAAAATTGAACTCCTATTCACATGGAGGAAATCTAAAAGGCCATTAAAGTGGTCTAAACAAGCTTCCAAAGAACATGGCATCCATGAAAGAGAAAAATAAAAGAATGAAAGGACAATTGAAGTACTGAGGAAGAAATCAATAAGAAATTGTTTAAAAAATAATAATATATGAAGTGATATGAAAAAATAGCAAAGTTTCAAAACATATGAGAGCTAAAATGCATAAATACATCACTATGTATTTATATACTGTATATGAGGCCCCTAGAACCATAGAAATGCAAAAAATTCACTGTTCATAACTCATTCTTGAATTGCCCCCCTTAAAAATCAAATTGCCCCCATGTGGGGCCTGTGCCCCACGTTGGGAACCACTGATAAAGACCCATGGTGTGTATATCTCTCATTATATATAGATATATATATCTTGCCCTGGCCGGGTTTGCTCAGTGGATAGAGCGTCGGCCTGCGGACTGAAGGGTCCCAGGTTCAATTCCGGTCAAGGGCACATGCCTGGGTTGTGGGCTCAATCTCCAGTGGGGTAAGTGCAGGAGGCAGCCGGTCAATGATTCTCTCTCATCATTGATGTTTCTTTTCTTTTCTTTTTTTTTTAATAATATATTTTTATTGATTTTTTTTTACAGAGGAAGGGAGAGGGATAGAGAGTCAGAAACATCGATGAGAGAGAAACATCGATCAACCGCCTCCTGCACACCTCCTACTGGGGATGTGCCCGCAACCAAAGTACATGCCCTTGACCGGAATCGAACCTGGGACCTTTCAGTCCACAGGCCGACGCTCTATCCCCTGAGCCAAGCCAGTTTTGGCATCATCACTGATGTTTCTATCTCTCTCTCCTCCCTTCCTCTCTGAAACCAATAGAGAAATATGAACATATATGAACTTATATATCCCTAGCCTATCAAAGATGCTACATTAAAATTATAGATTTAACTACATTAGAATTTTATTAATTTCACAACTCTGCTAAAATACTCATATATTTAAAATAGCCCCAAACAATGTTCTAATGACTATTATAAGAATTAATAAAATAAAATAAAAACAAAAAACTGTAAGTTAAGAAAGTATTGTATTTTATAGTTCATTAACTATGCAGCCCTATTAAAAAGAAAAGTAATTAACTACTGCTCCTGGTTTCAGAATGCAAAGTGATCTCCTTCACTGGAAAGTAATACAAAAAAAAAAAAAAAAAAAAAAAAAAAAATCAAAGCTTTGGAATTCTAACAGAAATACAGAAGAAAACTGAAAATATTTAGAGTGAAAAAGATAAGGTGAATTAACCATTCTAAGCCTTGCTTTACTCATCTGTAAAATTAGTATTTTAGAACTGTGTAGATGGAATAAAATTGTATAGAGAACTGAAAAGAATCAAGTGTCTATAGGGACAAAGTAGAACACTTGGTAACTTTCTGAGTGAGTATTGGCAACTTCCAGAGTTATTATTTCAAATATTTCCAAAAGTGTGCCCATGAAATTGGAGAATAGTAAAAAAAAGGTTCAGTGGTCAAGAACTTTGAGAGGGACTACATTAAATAAAGTTGAACAGGTTTCTTTAATAAAGGACTCGCAGGGCTTTACTATGCCAATGTACATTAAGAAGGGGTTGGGTTTGCCCTGACCGGTTTGACTCAGTGGATAGAGCGTCGGCCGGAGGACTGAAGGGTCCCAGGTTCGATTCTGGTCAAGGGCACATCCCCAGTTGGGGGTGTGTGCAGGAGGCAGCTGATAGATGTTTCTCTCTCATCGATGTTTCTAATTCCCCATCCCTCTCCCTTCCTCTCTGTAAAAAAATCAATAAAATATATTTAAAAAAAAGAAAGAAGGGGTTGGGTTTAAATAATGCAAAATCTTTTTCCCACCTGGGATCCTTACAGGAAAAAGATAAGGATCCTCACAGGACCTCAGGTAAGAAAACACAATCTAGGAACCACTGATCTAAAAGATTTGTGATAAGACAGATTATATAAGGAAAGAAGCCAATGAAGAGAGCTCAATATTTCAGTAATTTCTAAGTTATTACCTCTTCTTCTTCCTGTGCTTCTACTGCTGGTCCATTATGTGCCTCCTGGAAAAGGAGTTTCTTCATTTTTCTATATTGCAGATTGTCCAGCTCTCTTACTGCATCCTTTGTCCTTTGAATGAGATCTATTAACACTGTTTCAGGGCGCTCCCGAAGAACAAACATGTGCTGGATAAGAGAAAGTAAAAGTTAAAACCTATGTTGCATATATTTTTTAATTAGTACAAATGTACCCCTCCTAGAATTACTATCCTAAATAATTATGATAGATATTGCATATAATCTATAGCTATTTAATTCTATTATACTTCTGACTTCTTTCATTTACAAAGTTGTCATTTACACATATATACTCTGTGCCTACATAACCACCCCTGCAAATTTTATAAAAACTTTGAACATGATACTTTTGTTGGCCAACTGAAAACGCTGAGTTAAAATAGTCAAAAAGTCTAATTAAACTCTAAGAATTAAGTTCAATTATTAAATTAGAGCCCTAAATAAAGGCTAAATAAAGGTTTACATATTCTAGAACTGCTGATTTCACAGATAAGGCATGTTAGTTCTTAGTTAGGTTTCAACAGGAATGTATTTATTGATGGTGGTTTTATGTCACATGAAACCTTGATATTATTGGCTCCTTTATATGTTCCATAAGCAACACTTCATAAAACACTAGCAGCTGATTAAAAGCCAATATATGAGTGATTTTTCATTTCTTTTTTAAAATGTTTTTATTAATTTCAGAGAGAGGAAGGAAGAGGGAGGGAGAGAAAGAAACATCAATGATGAGAGAGAATCATTGATCAACTGCCTCCTGCACATTCCCTACTGGGGATTGAGCCCCAAATCAGGGCATGGGCCCTCACCGGAATTGAACTGTGAGCTCCTGGCTCATGGGTCACCCCTCAGACACTGAGCCATGCTTATTGGGCATTATTAGTGATTTTTACCATTAACATTTAATAAAGCTTAACCTTATCAAATACAGAAAAATAAAAAGAACAACTCCACCATTAGAAGTACCATTGTTACATTTTGGCATATTTCTTTTCTTCCATTTTTTCAATTACAGTTGATATTCAACATTATATTAGTTTCAAGTGTACAGCATTGGGGTTAGGTATTTTAAAAACTTATGAAGTGATCATCCCAATAAGTCTAGTACCCACCTGGCATCATACACAGTTACTACAATATTACCGATTACGTTCTCTATACTGTATTATATCCCAGTGATGGTGTATTTCTTTTCAGAAATTTTCTATGTATAAATTTTGTTTTGTGAATAGTTAGCATATAGATTGCAGAAAGATTCCTTCTACCCTGAGTTCATGAAATGCCCTTGAATTCTTATAACACTTTTACCTTCTTTGTTAGTTTAAATTTATTTCTTCATTATGCAGAGTTGTTAACTACATATTTTATTCTACTTTTTGTCATAAGTATTATGTTATTTCAACTCATAAACATGTCTACAGAACATTTCATCAAACATTTATGCCAAAATTATTTAAGCATTATCCTAATTCTGGATGGTTATTTCCAATTTTTATTTCTGAGATAAATAGCTTCATACATTAGAAAAACTTTTTTCTATTTTTTCTTTTCTTTATGATGGACTGTGACAGAAATGTAATTAGGCCAAAGAAAAAGAAGCACTTGATAGATACTTTCCAATAAGGCTGTGCCAATACACTCAGAATTCAATAAAGGTAAACGAATACTACTTGTAGGCTTGGGATCTATTCTCCAAATACCAAATACCTGACCCTGGTGGGTTAGGTTTTTGTCAAAAGAGTTTATGCTTAAGGCAAGTGTAAGAAGGCAGTAACATTCTTCCTTTTTCCCGAGCCTTAGTTTCTTGGTATGTACCACTATCTACAATATTAAGTATTCTTCTATTATTATTATTACTACTAGAAGTCCAGTGCACAAAATTCTTGCACTGGTAGGGTCCCTAGAGGCTGCTGGCTGGGGTCTCCCTCCCTTCCCCTGGCCGGCTTACCTGCTGGTCGAACTCCCGGGAGAACTCAGGTAGAGGGGACAATTTGCATACTACACTTTTATTATATAGGATTATTATTACTAGAGGCTCAATGCATGAAATTAGTGCAGGGGTGGGGTCCCTAGCCCTGGCCAGTGATTGAAGCGCGAGCGTCTGACATGGAAGGGCAGGTCCCAGCTAACATCTGGGCCCTGGGCAGCATCTGAATCCCTGGGCCCCTGCTCACTCCCCTCCGCGTGAATCACTGCACCTGAGTCCCCACATGGAGATGTAGTGAGCACGGCCAGAAGCCGCGAGCCAGGGTGCAGCGTGGACCTCTGGGCCACCCAGTGGCACCACATGGAAACTGGGTGGGTAGCATGCTCTCTCCAGACTGGCTCCTGCATGAACCCATGGGGAGCCCGACCAGCCCCTGCGGTCCCAGTGGCTGTTGCCCAGCTCACCCGGAAGAGGCCATGTGGGTGAGGGGCGGGCTCTTCGTGGGCACCCAGCACAAGGGCTTCCCCGGCATGCGAACCCTGGCATCCTGGGAGAGGGTAGTGGGGGGAGTGAGTGAGTTTGGGAGATAGCCCACATTCTCACTACACCTCCGTCCCTGTCACCCCTGCTCCCAGGTAGCCAGCAAGAGGTCACAGCATGTCACCAACACCCGCCATGTTACGTGCCGCCCCCTGGTGGTCAGTGCACATCATAGCGAGTGGTCGAGCTCCTCGATTCCCAGTCAAGCGACCACCCGAGGGGACAATTTGCATATTAGGCTTTTATTATATAGGATTATTATTATTTAATCTTTACCTGAGGACATATGTATTGATTTTAGAGAGAGAGGAAGGGAGAGGGAAACATTAATCAGCTGCCTCCCATACACACCCTGACTGGGGATCAAAACTGCAACCTCAGCATGTGCCCCAACTAGGAATTGAACCTGCAACCCTTCCGGTGCATGGGGCAATGAATACTCCAACCAACTGAGGCGCTGGGGCCAATATTTAGTCTTATTAAAAAATATATATTTTTAAGTTTAATAATTTTCTAGATACAGATCTTGCTTATTTTTCACTAACATAATTCCTCGGTATACTGAACATTTTGTTGCTGCAATGAGTACCTATTTATTCAGGCTTTCATTACTGAAAGTTTATTGCTCTTCAACATACTATGGTTGCAAACAATACTACTGAATATATATTTGAAGATTTTCTTCGTATCTTTAACTGCTGTTCACTGAAAATAAGCTGAACCTCTTTGAAACTCTAAAACATTCATGTAACTAAAGTCTACTTATATCTTGTAGTGAAAATCAACAAGATTCCTTAGGGTCACAAAGAGAGACACAAATACTATTTATTAATAATGTCTTAACTGGATGTCTTAGGAAGTATATTAATTTCAACAATACTACTACTGTTATTAAGAAGATGGTAAGCCTACAAATGAAATAATAATTTTTTGAGAATATAAAGAATACCAATAATGTGTTTAAATTAAGCAACAAATCTATTGAAAACTGAATAGAATTTACATAATTTAAAAAATATTTTCAGCCATGGCTGGTCTGGCTCAGGGGATAGAGCGCCAGCCTGCAGACTCAAGGGTCCCGGGTTCGATTCCGGTCAAGGGCATGTACCTTGGTTGCGGGCACCTTCCCCAATAGGGGGTGTGCAGGAGGCAGCTGATCGATGTTTCTCTCTCACCGATGTTTCTAACTCTCTATCCCTCTCCCTTCCTCCCTGTAAAAAATCAATAAAATATTTTAAAAAAATATTTTCATTAAGTTAGAAAAAGATATTTCCAGAAAGGAAACAAAAATGATGAACATTTTTAAGTTTCTCTTGAAATCTCTCTTCTCTCACAATATTTACATAAATATATCACACCATTTTCTTTCATATTATTTTAATATAGGACCGATCAATATATAAAGTATTATAGATATAATAAAATTATATTAAAATTAAACTGTTTTGCCAAGTAAAATATAACATTATTCCATATAAACTAAAATTTATAATTATAACTCATGAATATATTCTTGCATATATAAAAATGTAGCCATTTTTTACTATTTTGAATATTTGAGTATATATTGTATTCAGCAACAGTAAAACCAGTTAATCAATTTTGGAAAGAAAAAAAACAAATGAAAAACTTAGCATCTGAGAAAACTTACAAACAATATTCTAGTAAAAATGGTAGAGCCTTCTTTTTTTAAAAACATTTATTTTTTTATTATTTTTTAATCCAAGGATATTTTTCCATTGTTTATAGAGAGAGTGGAAGAGAGAGGGAAAGACAGAGAAAAATATCGATGTGAGAGAAACACATTGATTGGTTGCCTCCTGCAGGCGCCCCGACCATGGCCCAGGCTGAGGAGGAGCCTGCAACCACATGCCCTGGACGGGAATCAAACCTGGGACCCTTTGGTCAGTAGGCTGGAGTTCTATCCACTGAGCCAAACTGAGCCAAACTGGCTAGGGCTAGTAGAGCATTCTTAATACTGATTCAGAATCAAAGAAGAATAAAGCACATTTTAAAAAGTAATTTCTTAGGGATAAAAAACCGATTTAAGAGTATAAACTGACCTTTAAAAGTTCCTCTGATGTAGGGCGATCTTGAGGGATTTTCTGGAGGCAAGAATCTACAAAGTTGCGAAAATAATCAGACCTATTGTAAAGGAAAGTATCAAGTGAACATATTGCTATTTTTAAAAACAGATCCACAAATCAAGGTATGTGCCTATTGGTGGGAGGGGGGGATGGAAAAAATTATAAAAGCAAGCAGACACGATACACTATGTATTTCATATAAATCTATGAAAACCATCTAAAGCAGCGGTTCTCAACCTGTGGGTCGCGACCCCTTTGAGGGTCGAACGACCCTTTCACAGGGGTCGCGTAAGACCATCGGAAAACACATATATAATTACATATTGTTTTTGTGATTAATCACTATGCTTTAATTATGTTCAATTTGTAACAATGAAAATACACCCTGCATATCAGATATTTACATTACGGTTCATAGCAGTAGCAAAATTACAGTTATGAAGTAGCAACGAAAATAATTTTATGGTTGGGGGTCACCACAACATGAGGAACTGTATTAAAGGGTCGCGGCATTAGGAAGGTTGAGAACCACTGATCTAAAGCAACCAGTGAACCTTTACCATTTTTCAAAGATAAATTTGCAGATTATTTAAAAATCTTGCTCTCACATAATAACACAACTCGTTCTAAATTAAGGCAAAATTAGGGAAGTCAATTTTTTTCTTCTTTGCATTCAAATCTAAAATGGCATTCCTCTCAATTTGTTTTCTCTCTTCTCTAAGCCATCTCTTCCTTGTTTGCTTCTTGGATTATCTCCTATATAGCATGTTTCAGAACATCACTCTTAGCTTTGGAGGGAGCATTTTGTATACCTATTTGATATCCCTGAACAAATGGATAGAATTTCCATTAAACCCAGAAAACCAATTATGTTATTTTTAAAAACATTAGAAGTCTGCAACATATTATTATAACGTGTTATGAGAAGAGTTCAGTGAGCAAGGCAGTAAGTAATAATTTATCGTTTGTCTTCAAATATCAAATAACATTTTATGTTCCTTGTGCAAGAATTTTTTTGAATCCCCAAAGAATCTAAGTCTGTGTTCAATATATTTATTATTTATATGTACCATAATACTAAACTGTGCCAAAAGATTTCTTCTATATGTCTCTAATTTATGTGCCTTAATTATGTAATCCTTAAAAAATAAAGTATCACTAATTTATGCATCTACTTGTGAATTTTAAAGTATTTATTAAATACACTAGAGGCCTGATGCACAAAAATTGTGCAAGAATAGGCCCTCACAGCCCCAGCTGCCTCGTGGCCTGTCCCCCTGCCCACTGTCGTTCCAGAAGGTTGCTAGGAAGGTCGTTCCGGAAGGTCATTCCGCTGTCTGGTCTAATTAGCATATTACCTCTTTATTATATAGGACTAGAATTTCTCCTATAATTTTTCAAATGCTAGATACACCTGAAGAATTAATTTCCCACTAAAATTTTCTATCACTAATAAAAATTCTAGTTTTTAAAAACTATCAATCTGTTTTACATAAACTTCTTTACATAAATGAACTTCATTTTATCAAATCAAGGAAGCACTAGGAAAAGGAACATCAGAGCATTCTGAATAATAAGTAACATAAAAACTAGAATAATCACAAAGTTATAAATTATCTGATAATTCTGATAAATCAAGTCATTTTATCTATGTTTTTTATACCATATAAATTATAAACCATTCTCCAACAAAATATCACTACAGGTATTGCAATCTACATATTTTAGTTACAAAATATTAATGTTTAAATTGTGTTATTTATTATATAATCAGGGTAATATATATTCCTAAAGTTCAAAGAAAATATAAATTTTTGTAAAAAAGCAATATTTTTTGCTTCCATGTAGCATCACTGAGATGCATATGCTATGAAAAGCAGATATAATAAAGGATAAACAAGATATAGGGGTAAAATAAACCAATTTTATTTTATTTATCTTTATCAAGAGTTTATTTAACTCAGGTTCACTGAGGGAATTAAATAAGCCAATAGCATACAGGATAATGTCTCTTAATAAGCCAATAAAAATAACATACTCCAAAGCAATGATGGATTAATTAGACTACTATTACAGGAATAAGCCTATTTTCATCTCTTCAGATAAAAATACATTTTACCTATTTGAAATGAAATCATTTTGATAACATTATAAGAACGCATTTAATTTATAAAATGTTGAGTAATGTATCTCTTAGCAATACTCACCATTCATTAGACTGTAGTGTAGGGGATTCATTTTGGGCTATGTGATATAAGGCACTCATTGCATTCATATTAAATAAAGGAGGCTTTCTTTCCGCTGTAAGAGAAAAAAAACTTGTTATTGTTCTTGCAAATATTGTTAGTTTTTTAAAAATGATTTCAAACTTGGCAAAAAAATTGCAAGTTGAGTTAAAAAAACACATTCAAGTATATCAATTTAGATTAAATTGCTGAATTGATGCTCTACCATTCCTAAATACTTTAAAACAAGAACACCCTACTAAAGAACAATACCTCCATTAAATTAGGCCATTAATGCTGATACATGACTTTCATCTAATCCTCAAACCCCATTCAAGTTTCAATCAAATGTCAAATAATGTCCCCCTGTATGTAACCAGTCTCTTGTTGCCACTGCCTTTTGTGAGATGTCCCCCTTTCCCTGCTGAAGCTTTGAAACCCCATTCCAAGTCACTCTACAGTGTGAATACCCTCTTCATCCACTCAGGTTCTTTTTCTTTTTATTGATTCTAGAGAGAGAGAAAGCGAGAGGGAGAGGGAGGGAGAGAAACATCGATGTGAGAAACACTGATTGGTTGCCTCCTGCATGCACTCACCCCAACCGGGGATCAAACATACAGCCTGGGTATGTGCCCTGACCTGGAATGGAACCGGCGACCCTTTGGCGCATGGGATGATGATCAAACAATTCAGTCCCACTGGCCAGGGTGATGCACTCAGTTTCTGATATCCCACCCAAACTACAGTGAGGCCCTCCTCATAAGGAAAGCCCTCTTCTTTTTGATGAGGCACTGTGTGTTGAATGGATGTCCTCTTTAGACTCTGATACCATACAATATATTGCTCTCCCTACTATCACCTCCTCAACCTACTTGGACTCTGATAGACCAAACTGAGCCAACTCTAGGTATGAATGCCCACTAGGGTCTGAACCTCCAAACCTGACTGCCACTTGCATGGATACCCTCATTAGGTTCTGTTTTCCCAAACCAGGATATTGGTCTGTGGGAACTCCCTCATGACTCTGATACTCCATTCTAGGCTATCATGGCTCACCAGCTAAATAGTTTAGGAAGGGGACAATTACTGAAGAAATTCTGAATGAATGAAATAACTTGTTTCTATGGTAACTTATTAGAGTAAATTTTTAAATGGTGCAACATTTTTTAAAAAAATGTATATTTTATTGATTTTTTACAGAGAGGAAGGGAGAGGGATAGAGAGTTAGAAACATCGATGAGAGAGAAACATGGATCAGCTGCCTCCCGCACACTCCACACTGAGAATGTGCCCGCAACCCAGGTACATGCCCTTGACCGGAATCGAACCTGGGACCCTTCAATCCGTAGGCCAACGCTCCATCCACTGAGCCAAACTGGTTAGGGCAATGTGTAACATTTTTTAAAAATGTTTTTCTTGATTTTTTAGAGATAGAAACATCAAAGATGAGAGAGAATCATTGATTGGCTGCCTCCTGCATGTCCCCTTAGTGGGGATCGAGCCTGCAACCCAGGCATGTGCCCTGACTGGAATAGAACCCATGACCTCTTGGTTCCTGGGTTGACATTCACACTGGCCAGGCTGGACATTTATTTATTTATTTTTAATATTTTATTGATTTTTTACAGAGAGGAAGGGAGAGAGATAGAGAGTTAGAAACATCAACGAGAGAGAAACATCAATCAGCTGCCTTCTGCACACCCCCAACTGGGGATGTACCCACAACCAAGGTACATGCCCTTGACTGGAATCGAACCTGGGACCTGTCAGATCGCAGGCTGACGCTCTATCCACGGAGCCAAACCGGTTAGGGCTGGACATTCATTTTTATTCAGTTTCTTCTTAAGGTGAAAAAAACCCTTTGCAAATGTCCTCGAGAAATATAGTAGTTTTCTTTTCACCCTTTGCAAGTAAAAAGGGTGGATCATTCCACTACTGACATATTTAAAAAAAAGATACTTTCAAATGGAAGAAACATTTTCTAAACCTCAAAATGAGACCAAAAGATAAGAAGAAAATGACATTATCTAATAGTCTCCAAACCTCAGTTTACTGATGTTTTCAAACTTAAAAATGATATAAAGCCTGAAGGCAATGGTTAATATAGGAATTCCAATACAAGCAAAAATAGTATTTTGGAAAAATATTAGACTGCAAGGTAGAAACAATCTGGTTGTATTGGAAATATTCATCTACTGTGTAATGATAAGCAATCTTTTATTTTTACCTCAATTTCCCTATTACTTGTTTTAGAAAACTACTAACAAACCCAGGTTGATACTGATTTATCAAAATTACACATGGATTTTACTATTAACATCTTCTTTTCAATCCTTGATTACTACTAGAAGTGTTTAAGTAAATATTCCCAGTATTTCCCACTTTTAAATAAAGTTTAATAGAATATTCCTGTAAGAAGAAAAAAAGGAAAGGATATTGGGCTAATGTGGAAGAGGGGGAGGGCGGGTAGCTTGGGGAATCAAGAGCAAGATATTCATCCTCTTTGATTACAGTGACAGTTCAATTGCCTACCTGGTTCACTTACAGTGGGAATGTTAGTAAAGTTAAGATAGTCCACTGCCTTAAGCATAGTTCCATTCATGGGCAACAGAATAAAATGTGTGCACAAAATCAAAATACTACATACAATATGACATACAGCCTGACTTCTAATTATCATACCTAACTTAAAGTCATAAGTATCTTAGGTAGAGGTAAGTAATTCACAAATGCTTTAGAGATCTGCTATACATGGTAAATCTAGTAAATATAGACATATTCCAGGTATTTAACAAATACTCATTAATATTAGACATAGATACTTTGACCCATAGTGAAAATTTTTTTAGACCTAATTTAACAGAGCAAATATAATATACTTAACCTAATACATATAAAAATAACTGGTCACCAAAATGAAAACTTTAATAAATTTATTGCTCCCCTTAGTAACTGACAAAATAAAAAACAAACCTATAATTTGGTACAGAAATTGACGCAAGACATTGATTAAATCTTACTACACAGTAATATTAAAGAATGCTTACCTAGTTCAATACATGTTATTCCAAGAGACCATACATCTACTTTGCCATCATACTGTCCTTCATCCATGGCTAAAATTACTTCTGGGGCCATCCTAAAACATAAAATGTCATTTAAAGTTAAAAAAATTATAATATTCATTAAAATATAATGACTATCTACATGGAGAACACCTGTGTGAATTGCAGATAATATATCTGGACATAAGAATTTTTATAATGGGAAATGAATACATTACAGGTTGTGAGGTAAATAGTTACCATTGCACAGATAGTATAAGACTTATTTTTACTATCTGTCATGATCATATAACAGCATCCTAACGGAAGGATGCCACAGAGGGGGTTGTATTCTGCATCTGTTCAATCTCGCAGATTCTAATATTGTATATCCTTTAGGCCAGTGGTGGCCTCAGGATCCCATTACAAACATCTAACTTTTGCTAGAAAGAGGGAATGAATACCAGCAATTACCTTCCTTGAAGCTACAAGCTCAATCCATTTATTTAAGAAAATATTTGCCATAATAACCAACACTAATTACCATAGTTTGTCAGTCTTTCAAATAAAAATAGTGTTCTGTGATAAAAGCGTGTCTTAGCCCGGCTGGTGTTGCTCAGTGGTTGAGTGTTGACCCACGTAACAGGAGGTCCTCGTTTGATTTGGGGTTGCAGGCTCTATCCTCAGTAGGGAGCATGCAGGAGGCAGCCGATCAATGATTCTCTCATCATTGATGTTTCTCTCTCTCTCCCTCTCCCTTCCTCTCTCTGAAATCAATAAAAAATTTTAAAAAGTGTCTAGGGAGACTCACAATGGAAACAATCAATTATCAACCTTATCGGTATCTTGGTTATAAAATGAAACTTTAATTCCTATCTTCAACTAGAGTCTAACATTTTTTATGGTACTTTAACCTTACACTTCATTTGCATTTGGAGTTAAGCACAGGCAGACACTTAAAAAAGCTCACCGACTTTAATGAGTTTGTCACCAGGAACCCCTGTGTGTGTGCTCATGCAAAAACAGGTAAATATTGCCTAGTTCCTGTGTTCCAAATACGCTACATACAAATTAACAAATATGAAGAAAAACTCAAAAAAACCCAAGCTAACAAAAATGTAAATAAAGTAAATTTTCAATCATCAATAATTGGGTGTTTCCAATATGTTCTTTAAAATGTTGAAGTAAGTAAGTTTAAACAAAATTAAACAAGTAATTTTTTTAAATTGTAGAACTTCATGGGGCTTTTAAAATATCTAATATTCACCATTAATTTCTAAAGAGAACCATTAAGAAATATTATTTGCTCACAGAACCTTTGTTTTATATATGGGAGGGAGACTATCTAAACTAGGGTCCACATAAAAAATTTTTGATCTTCTGGAACAGTGGTCTTCAAAATTTTTTTAAAAATATATTTTATTGTTTTTATACAGAGGAAGGGAGAGGGATAGAGAGTTAAAAACATCGATGAGAGAGAACCATCGATCAGCTGCCTCCTGCACACCCCCTACTGGGGATATGCCCGAAACCAAGGTACATGCCCCTGACTGGAATTGAACCTGGGACCCTTGAGTCCGCAGGCCGACGCTCTATCAACTGAGCAAAAATGGTTAGGGCAGTCTTCAAATTTTGTTTACTCATTTACCTCCAGTGAAATTATAACAACTAGTATCCCCTTGCACATTTGAGTTTATACCTAAATTTTAATAATTTAATATTTGCAAAAGATATAATGCATAGTGTATACACACACAGTATATTGTATATCTGCTTTAAAGATATTTAAAACTTGGAGCTGCAGAATTAGCTCATTCAATTTATCAAAACCACTACCATATAACTTAATTAGCAAAGCCAGTGTTCATGCTATCAATCAGTCAAATCAGAATCATCTGTCAGAAAAAAATCTGACTTCATTTTTCAATACAAATAACATGTTAATGTGTCCCTATGACAACCATCTTGATTATGAATTCTACAATTAGAAAAAAAAGAAGGGAGGAAAGATAACTGGGGAGAAAAAATAAAAAGCAAGGAATAAAGGAATGTGAAGAGAGATAATAAAAAAGGCACCAGGCCTTACTAAGAGTTTGTGTCCTGATTCTTCAATGTTTTTTACAGATTATATTCTGAAATTGTCCCTCTGGTACTGCTTTGAGGCTTTTATATCCCAGGGCAATGCATCATTATAATATTCAGAATGGGCAAGAAGCCTTTCTTTTATAAACTGGGAGTAGGAGATTTGAAAGGTCCATGGGAAAAAAGATGTAGTGGACCTAAGACAACATTCTCTGCATACACAGAGAAATAGGACACATATGGATAGAAGTTGAAAATTATTCCCTTAAACTTGCTGACATTAATACTGAATTATTTATGGTTAAAATTACATATTGTCTAGAATTTGTTTCAAAATAACTGAGGGGTGGAGAAGAAGGGGAGAGGAGTGAAGACATAGGTTGGGAATGGCCATGGGATAATGTTGTTGGGGTGAGTGGTATGTGAGGATTTATTATACTTTTCTTGACTTTAAATTTTTTTATTGTTTGATTGATCTTAGAGAGGAAAACATCAGTTTATTTTTCCATTTACTTATGCATTCATTGGGTGATTCCTGTATGTGCCCTAACTGGGGATAGGACCCATACCCTAGCACATGGGGATGATGCTCTAACCAACTGAGCTACCCGGCCAGGACACGCTTGTTGACTTTTATGTGTATTTTAAATTCTCTATAACATATAAAAAACAACACCCAAAACTCCAAGTTAGCTACCAGTCTTGAGGTATGTTAGTCTGAAGATCACTGATATATAGTAAATATAAACCTAAAGAAAACACAAATTTACACTTACCATTTCTATCTATTCCTCACTTCAATTTTTATTTCAATTTTTTCACTTCCATACCCAACGCATGAGACAGATAATAATACGAAAGAAAATGTGGACCATGAGTAAAAAATAGGAGATGCAAGGGTAGCACTCCAAATCTATATTTGAAACTAACTATAATGCTTAAAGTTAAAATATTCAAAATAGCATTACATTTCCAGGAAAAAGACATCTGAAAAAGGTACAACCACACATTACCTATTTCAATTATGAGGATCAATATCAGATAGGATTAGTCTTACCAATATGGCGTTCCCACAAAAGAATTGGCAGGAGATGCCATGGAAGCAGATCCAAAGTCAGCAAGTTTCACCTGGCCTGGTTCTGTCAGAAGAATATTTCCTGCTTTGATATCTCTGGGTTTAAGGAACACATAAAATTATTTCTTTTTCTTTCATTAGATTATGTTGAAAACAATAAAATTCAAACAAAAATTTGTAAAGTAGGGAAAAAAATAAAAATAAGTTCTAGGATACTCTTTCAATTGGAATAGTAAGAATTAAGATCCAAATTAGAAAACAAAAAAATATAAAATTCATATAAATATATAGAAATAATTTTCTACAAGAAAGGACAGAATAACAGTAAAAACAAAAGGTAGGAAATCAAACAACTGGAGCATATAATCTATATTTGAGTTCCTATTTACTTGTGCAAATAATGGTTTTAAAAGTAGAATTTAATTAGCTGGCCATTTCTTCATAAATATAAGATTTCTGAGTACCCCACTTAATGTAAAATAAAGAACCTCATGCCCAATTTTTTATTATTTAACTTAAAAAATTTTTAAATTTAAGTATAGTAATATATAATCTTATATTTGTTTATTAGTTTCAGGTGTACAATATAGTGATTTGACATTTTTATACCTTACAATGTGATCACCTGGCTAACTGTAGTAATCATCTGTCACTGTGCAAACGTCTCACAATGTTATTGATTATAGTCCTTTTCCCCTTTTCAGCCATCCTCCCACCCATTCCCTTCTGGTAATCATCCCAATGATCAGTTTCTGTTTTGTTTTGTTTTAGATTCCACATATAAGTGAAACTATACAGTATTTCTTTCTCTGCTTAACTTATTTCACTGAGCATAGTACCCTCTAGACCAGAGGTAGGGAACCTTTTTTCTGCCAAGGGCCATTTGGATATTTATAACATCATTCAAGGGCCATACAAAATTATCAACTTAAAAATTAGCCTGCTATATTTGGTCAAACATTTAATTAATTGACCCCTAATGCCTTGGCAGGGCCAGACCAAATGATTTCGTGGACCTTATATAGCCAACGGGCCAGACAGTCCCCACCCCTGCTTTAGATTTATCCATGTTGTTGCAAATATGCCCCCAATTTCCACAAAGGGAATATTCATATCATTTACAAGGCTTAGCATAATCCATCTAACTTAATATGAAATGAAAACTGATGTATAAGGAAAATATACTATGAATGGTTTCAAATTTACTTTCAAGCTTACTTTTCTAAATCAGTAAAAATACTCTCCACACAAACTAAGAAAATGATGGATATTTATATAATAGAATTTTATGTCCAATGGGTGCCATAATATAACTTAACCATTCAAGAAAAGAAAAACTTTATTTCCAAGTACTTGTCAATTCTTACTATATTATTATGATGGATATAATACTAAATCTATTGTCCTTACACTTGTTTTTTAAAAATGGAGAGGTGCCCGTCTGCGGTGGCTCAATGGTTGAGCGTCAACCTATGAACCGGGAGGTTACAGTTTGATTCCCTATCAGGGGACATGCCTAGGTTGCAGGGTCGAACCCCAGTCTGGGGTGTGCAGGAGGCAGCCAATCAACGACTCTCTCTCTTTCTATTTCTCTCTCCCTCTCCCTTCTTCTCTGAAATCAACAAACATATATTAAAAAATTAAAAAGGAGAGGTGCTTTGAAGTTGAGAAGACCTTAGGTTCTAATTTTATCTCTTTCGTATACTTACTAGCATGTGGGTTTCTCTTACTATTTTCATCTAAAAAATTGACAACCCATTAACTCACAATGACTCTACTACATAGTTTAATATGTATTGCCTGATTCACATACAAAATTAAAAAATGTTAATTTCCTTCTAAACCAGGCAAAAGCAATACCAATGCTAAAAAATGCATTATAAAGTGGTTTAAAGTTACTATCCATCACCATGGATTACCACGGATTAATACTCAAAAGCATAAAGAGTCTTAAGTAGCCTTTTATTTGATTATTTATTTTTGTTTATCCTCACCCAAAGATATTTTTCCATTGATTTTTTTAGAGAGAGTGGAAGAGAGAGGGAAACAGAAATATCGATGTGAGAGAAACATATCGATTGATTGCCTCCTGCACATGTACTGACCAGGGTCCTTGCCGGGGGGGAGCCTGCAATCAAAGTACGTGCTCTTGACAGGAATGGAACCCAGAACCCTTTGGTCCGCAGGCCGATGCTCTATCCATTGAGCTAAACCAGCTAGGGCTTAAGTAGCTTTAAAAATATATATATACTTTTATTGATTTCAGAGAGGAAGGGAGAAATAGAAACATCAATGATGGCAGAGAATAATTGATTGGCTGCCTCCTGCATGCCCCTACTGGGGATCCAGCCTGCAACCTGGGCATGTGCCCCGATCAGAAATCGAACTGTGACCTCCTGGTTCATAGATTCCCATTCAACAACTGAACTATACTGGCCAGGCTTAAATAACTTTTATATATCCCTGTTACAGAATCAATGGAACAAATCTGGCATTATCAGTTAGCAGGAAGAAAAAGATCTAGGTTTAATTCTAGTTTAATCTACCTAAGCTTTTTAAACTTGGAGAAATTAGAAACAAATTGGGGCATCAGTTTTTTCATTTGTAAAATGAAAAAAGACTACATAATCCCTAATGGCCTTTTCCATTTTGCAAATTAAATAATTCTGTAATTAAATTGCTACCTCAAATCTATCAAGTACACATGCTTCAGAAAGCCCAGCAGCATGTGCAGAAAAGATAAAATTATCCTAAACAAAGAGATCAAGTGTACTAGTATGTTCTTTTTAAGGCAATCTAAAAAATATGAGTTTATAAGATTTTGAAATTTTTTAACCAATGAAAATTTCAGAGGTAATGAGTTCCAGGTTGATATAAGCAACAAACCATTTGCTTATTAATACATGACAATTTTCAGTGTACTTACCTATGGATCATAGTATGTGAATGCAAGTAGGCTAATCCCTGGAGAGCACCATGTGTAATTGCTGCTATTTCCACTTCTTGTAATGGCTTTTTGTGAACTTAAAGTAAGAATTTAAGAATAATTATTATATAGAACATTTTTTAAATAATAAATATACATATCTGATATAGAGAGAGCAATTTTAAAACACTAACAACATTTAGCAACAAGGGATTTGCTTCCCAAGATATACTAGTAATACAAAGCTACTGAATGTTATAACTAGTACCAATTGTGCCTTGCTGTTAAAGTAGAGGTTACAGCCAATATTCTTCAAAGCTAACAACATTTAACAATTATTTGGTGATAATAAAAACAAAAGTAACAAAAGAGAAGTTTTCCCTTTATTCTCAGGTATTTTCATTCAGAACAGAAGGAACAGATCAAGCTGAATGACAAAGAAGGCAGAAAAATGCTCATTAAGACAAAATGAGAGAAAATTCACTGATGTTATACTATACTAGAGGCCGGATGCACGAAATTCTTGCAAGAGTAGGCCTTCCTTCCCCCGGCTGCCAGCACCAGCTTCCCTCTGGCACCCAGGACCCAGGTTTCCCTTGTAGCCTGGGCTTCGTCTGAAAGGACGCCCGGAAGGACGTCCAGTCTAATTAGCATATTACGCTTTTATTATTATAGATAACATTAAATGAGGATGGTATATACCATGCTGAGATTCTAGAAAAGGTTAAGGCTTTCACTGTTTTGAAAAGTTTTATGTTATTTAAGAAGTCTCTTACTGAATTCTTATTTTATTTTGCTAATGCTTTTTTTTTCTTAATATTTAAAGGAAACCTACCTTCCAGTAAATCTGAAGCAGATCCTAAACAATATTCCATTACAAGCTATATGGGAAGAAAAATTATAAAAGCATTAAAATATATTATTAAAAAGACTATTTGAGATAAATTCACCAAGGCGATCAAGAAGATAGTTTGAAATAAAACAAACTCTAGTTATTTACCTTAAAAAAATATTTATGCAGTTAGCAATTTGTTAAATGCATTCATAAGGTTAAGTCAATGACAAGATGTGTATTTCATACATAATTACTAACTAAAATTATAAAAGAATATACATATTCTGTTACTATTAACCTAGAGTAGTAATAATGATTGTTAGGAAACAGAAAACTGTCCTCTGGGACTATATGTACAAAGCTTAGGTTACAGTTTATTTTTAAACTTTTTAAGAATGTATGTTTTTAGTGATTTTCCAGAAGAAGGGAGATATAGAAACATCAATGAAGAAAGAAAATCACTGATCGGCAGGCCTCCTGCACACCTTCCAATGGGTATTGAGCCCACATCCCGGACATGTGCTCTGACTGGGAATCGAATCAATAACCTACTGTTTGATGGGTCAGTGCTCAACTATTGAGCCACACCGGCCAGATTTAGGTTACAGTTTAAATTTTTCATTTAAATCAAACACAGAGCACCTCCTAATGTGCCAGGTATTTTATACATATTAATTAATTTAATCCTCACAACCACTTTATGAGGTAGGCCTTATTATTTCCATGTTTTACAGATGGGAAAACTTGAGAGACAGAGAAGTAACCAGCCCAATGTACTTTTTCTTTAACAACAGCCTCAAGTTTAGGAGTACTACCACAGCCACCACCAAAATCAAACTGGATAAAAATGCAGCAAACAGTCCTGGCTGGTTTGGCTCAGTGGATAGAGCATCAGCCTGTGGATTGAAAGGTCCTGGCTTCGATTCCGGTCAAGGACACATGCCCAGGTGACGGGCTCGATCCCCAGTGAGGGGCATGCAGGAGGCATCCGATCAATGATTCTCATCATTGATGTTCCTATCTCTCTTTCCCTCTCCCTTCCTCTCTGAAATCACTAAAATTATATTTTAAAAAAATGCAGCAAACATTACAAATCTAAATCTAACTTCAATCCACTAGAATGATAACAGCTCTCTGGCTTATTAATTATTCAAAATAAAGGATCATTCCTGTTTAATGAAAATTTAGCCCTTTTCTTAAAAGATAGTTATTATGTCTATACCATTATGGGATTACTACATTATCACCTCAGTGGTAACAACAGGGTAAAATTAATCTCTACTTCATGTAATAATTCTCTACCTTTAGTATTACTCAGCCAAGTAATCACAATTAATTCAAATTTCACCAGGATTCACCAAGACTTCACCAAAAACTTTGTGGTTAAATAGATTATAATACATAATGTCAAAAAGATATAAATTTCATCCTTTAGTAATAGAATTGTTTTTACAATGTTTGAGAAACCATTTAGTAGTTTGATAAACTACTAAAAATTTCAGAGAACATTTTACCATGCATATAAAGGCCAGCTAAATCCCTATAGTAAACTTGCAAAAGTTTTTATTGCTTAGGGAAAGGAGTTCTAGGAAAAGCTACTCTTCCTTTCTCGGTATGAAATAACATTTCAAGGTGTTTTTGAAGCTTCACAGGACAATTTTGAGACATTCTTTTATTTTTTGGTTAATCCTCACCCAAAGATATGTTTTTCCATTGATTTTTAGAGAGAATAGAAGGGCGAGAGGGAAGGAGTTTGGGAAAGAAACACTGAGAGATGAGAGACAGATCAATTGGTTGCCTCCTGCACATGCCCCGACCAGGACAGGGAATGCAACCCAGGTAAGTGCCGCCCTTGACCAGTAATGGAATCCAAGACCCTTAGGTATTCGGGCTGAGTGAGGCTCTAGTCTAGCCACTAAAAACACACCAGCCAGGGTGAGACATTCTTAATTTAATTAATTATATGCCCAAACCAACTAAAATTAAGGCCAGGGGAGAGCAGATACCTACCCATGCTGTGTGCTCACGTAAATAGCAGCCTTTATATTCTATACTGTTGGGATGTTTTATTCTTTGTAGAAACTTGACTTCTTTAATAATATCCTGCCATTTCTATGGGGAGAAAAAAGGGAATAAAGGAAAGAATTATGAACAGCTGCTTTTCCTTAGAAATGTATGTAAGAAAGAAGTAATTACTAGATTAAGGCTTAATGAGAGCATACAGCTTTGCCTTATTTGTAATATTTAAATTAAATGTCAAAATAATCAATTTAAGAGGAATTACATTCATAGTTTATAATCAATTACATAATTTATAAAATTATTCCATTCAAGGTAGGACAAATGTTTGATAAAATTTATCATAAATAAGCCTTATCAATATTTTACAACTACACACCACACATTGGTGAAAACAATGTACCATATTTTGTGATTTTTCATCAAAATTCAACTTCCCTTTTCTTATCTGAAGCTTTACTGACATAATCTACATACCATGAAGTTCATCTATCATGTTTCTGGCTTAGATCTTCTACCAAATGTTAAGGTTTTGTTTGTTTTTTAAACTCAAATGAAGTCATTACTCTGAGACAAATTCATAAATGCACATTACTTTCTAAAATGCTAGTGGAACAATTAGTTGTTACATAGAAAAGTTCACAGAAAAAAACAAATAGTATGAAAACATTTTCCTACATATTTTACTAAGAGCTTTCTTCATTAACACCTATCCAGCAATACAGATAAACCACTGGCCAGAACAATATACTTAGGCCATATTCTAAACAAAGTAACTCTTAAGAAGCAATCAGGGAACTCTAAGGACCCAACCAGGTTCTTTGGTCCACAGACTTAGTAGGTATAAGATGGAAAGCAGGAATCTATTTTTTGTTCTTGTTTTAGTTTTTTAAAGCTTTACCCCCAACTTGGGTCATATTTCTAAAATCAGAGAAACTAGCATAATAGAAAACTTTAAAAAATATTTTGTACTAGAATTTAAGATCACATATCTCCTATGTTATTTAAGTCCTCAACAAAATACAGCAAAATAGCTGCATAATATTTTAAGATATAAGATTCAAAATTCAGAGTTTAATGGGCTTTAATTCTCAAATTTGAATGCTCTGGGAGGCAAGCTCTCAAAACAAAACACTTGTATTCGTCAATGTAAAAAACCCCCACAAACTTTTATAAAGGACACTAATATCAGACGTAAAAAAATGATGTCCTAAATGAAACTTTTTCTTCTAGGTGTGCCTAGTCAGATGCCAACATAGCACACGTCTTCCTGTGAAAGCTAGTTCTAAAGTTGTGTGAGAGAATGGTGAATAAAATTAGAGTAAACTTGTAAGAAATGGAAAGTGGGGATTTTTTTGGAGTTTTAGGAATTTTTAGGAATTGAAATGATGGAACACCAATATAATCATGATAGTGTCATTGTACCCAGAGTATGATCACAAAAACAAGATTTAGCATAAAATGAAGAGATTCAGAAAAGGTAAAAAACCAAAATCATTAAAAATTAAAGACTGATTCAGAAATTCTACCTCTGAGCACATACCCAAAAGTATTGAAAAGCAGGAACTCAGAGAAATATTTGCATACCCATGTTCATAGCAGCATCATTCACAATAACCAAGGGATAAAGGAAGCCAAGTGTCCATCAACAGAAGAATGGGTAAACAAAATGTGGTGTTTTATCTACATACACACACACACCACAGGAATTATTATTTAGCTTTAAACAGGGAGGAAATTCTGACATATACTACAACATGGATAAGCTTTGAGGGCATTATGTTAAGTAAAAAGGACATGATTCACTTATATGAGTTAACCTAAACTAGTCAAATTCATATAGATACTAGAATGGTGATTTCTAAGTACTGGAGGAGGGGGGAAAAGGAGTTGCTATTAGAGCTTCAATTTTGCAAGAGGAAATGAAAAGATTTCTGGAGATAAATGGTGGTGGTGTTTAGACAGCAATATGAATATCCTTAATGCCACTTAACACTTAAGAATGGCTTACTGGTAAATTTTGTGTATTTTGCCATAATTTAAAAAATTTTTAAATTAAAGACTGACACGATCTACATTTTATAAAATAAATTTAGGCAATTAAATAGAATAAATATAATGTCAAAAGAACTAATCAGAATATTAGTGAACTAACATATACTCAACGTGGTATCAATTTTATATTATAGTTTTTCAGATTATTACACACCACCTGTTTTTCAGACTACAGCTATACTGTCTGTTACTTAAAGTTTGTTTAAAGCTGAAGTTAATCTCTAAACCATTAAAAAATTATATCCAATATATTTACTGTGAAATATATCTTATTCTAGTTTACTATTTTAGAAACTGATAATCCCTCTATGAAAAAAATAGAATAATATATTAAGTAACAGTTTAAAAAACTGAAAGCAGGGGGCACAAGTTGGGAGGCTTTTGGGATGCCAGTAATGCTATTTATAGTTCTAGGTCCAAGTTAAATGGGTACATTCAGTGTCTGAAAGAAAACTCACTGAGATATACACTTAATATCTGTACACTTTTCTTTATGTATGTTATACTTTTTGGAAGAAATTGCCACCTACCCTCAATTAAAAATAGTATGCCTTTCTGTAACATACCAGTAAAAATGTATATATTTCACCACCTACCTCAGTAGACTGCTTTCCACTATAAGACATTTTTTTGATAGCCACCACTTCATTGGTACGCACATCTCGTGCCTAAGGAAACAAAGAAGAACCACTGTACATTAACAGATTGAATCTGAGCAATCATTTTTCTCAGAATAAAAGCATTTATAAACTATCATGTCAAAAAAAAAACATAAACATTGTTTTTTAAAGAACATTAAAAATAGTAACTCTGTAACAAAAATGTATCAAATTAGCTGATACTTTAGAAAAAAAAACAGGTTTATCTTTGAGTAATCTAGTTAAGAGGAAAAATATAAAAATGTGAATAGAACTATAAACAAAGAGACAAAACAAGACTAGTATATACAAGTCTATGCTAATAAATTTTGAAATCTCAATGAAATGGACAATTTTCTAGTTAAGAATAAATTACCAAAACTGATCTAAAGAAAATGTAAGCAAAACAAACAATAGTGGCAGACTGTAAAGAATACTAATGAATTATAGTTAAAATAGTTTTGAGTGGAAAACAGTTTTACCAGGGAAACTTTCCAGGACATAAGGGGGGAAGAAAGGAGAGAGGAAAGCTATGCTATTAATTTTATGAAGCCAGTATAATCCAATAACTAAAACTTAACAGCACAAAATAGAAAGTTGGGTACCAATTTCATTTTTAAATATAGACAAAAAAATTCTAAATAAAACTTTAAAGCCAAATATTACAGGACATTAAAAGAAACTTTCATTTGGATAAAATCCTATATAATAAAACCCTAATATGCAAACTGACCAGACAGCCGGTGGAACAACCAGTCGCTACGACGCACACTGACCAACAGGGGGCAGATGCTCAGTGCATGAGCTGCCCCTGGTGGTCAGTGTGCTCCCACAGGGGGAGCGCCTCTTAGCCAGAAGCTAGGCTCATGGTTGGCGAGCGCAGCAGTGGTGGCAGGAGCCTCTCCCACCTCCGCTGCAGGCGGGCGGTAAGGAGCGAGGGGTCCCAGACTATGAGAGGGATGTCTGACTGCCGGTTTAGGCCCAATCCCCGCTATAAAAATTACATTTCTTTGATTATAGTATACTAGAGGCCCAGTGAACGAATTTTGTGCACTCGGGGAGGGGGGGAGGGGTCCCCCTCAGCCTAGCCTGCACCCTCTCGCAGTCCAGGAGTCCTTGGGGGATGTCTGACTGATGGCTTAGGCCCATTCCCCATGGAGAACGGGCCTAAGCTGGCAGTCGGACATCCTTAGCACTGCTGCAGAGGCAGGAGAGGTTCCCGCCACCGCTGCTGTGCTCACCAGCCGTGAGCCCGGCTCAGGGCTTCTGGCTGAGCAGCGCTCCCCCTGTGGGAGTGCACTGACCACCAATGGGCAGCTCCTGCATTGAGCGTATTCCCCCTGGTGGTCAGTGCACGCAATAGCGACCGGTCGTTCCACTGTTCGGCTGATTTGCATATTAGCCTTTTATTATATAGGATACCTAAATAGAGTTGATTAAAAAAAAAAAGACACTCTGTTAAGTGGATCCTGGGAACAACTACCAACAGTACAATTTCAATGACAAGTGGAGTGGTTAACACGTTAAGTACCCTGTCAGTCACCGGTGACTGACACTATATTTTCCGTCCGGAAGACAAAACAGGTTGGGCGCTTAATGTGTTAATGGAAACTTGCACCACTTATAATAAAGGGTGAAGTGGATCTATCCATCTAAGTCCTGCTTGAATATGAATTTATTTTTCCAAAATGTTCTCTGGTTATCTATCTGTAAGACACTTCATTTTTTTAAGAAAGTTCTTTATTAATCATCTCATATAAAATTTGCACAATCACTACAGATAAAGTCCCTAAATCAGGGGTTCTCAACCTGTGGGTCGCAACCCCTTTGGGGGTCGAACGACCCTTTCACAGGGATCGCCTATGACCATCGGAAAACACAACAATTCCTCAACCTTTCTTTGTCTCTCATTACACTGGCAGAATATACTGTGGTATTTTATAGAATGCTACTAAATTTGTGCTTCTCTTACTTTTCTTTAAGATTAGATTCTGATTTTTCATCCCCAACCAAAATACTACAAAAGTGATAGTATATCCTCTTCAGGGTATCACAGCTGGAGGTATACAAGGTCTGTCTGTTCTCACTGGTGTTACTAATTTTCATCACCACTCAAGGTGTTTTCTGGGTGTTTTTTCCCCAATGTACATAGTTATAGTTACTGCTCCTACCTTGTATCTAAGAAGCCATCTGTGGAAAGATACTTTTCAATGTAAATGTCCTGCTCATCAAACTTTCCCCCTAACCTTGGCAACCAATGAAGAATCGAGCCCAAAACAATCTTCACTATGATGATTACAAAATGGTATTTGCCAACTCTGCCATTCCCTTCACATTTATTAGTCAGCATTCTGCTATAAGGAAAAAGCCCCCTTTTCATCCATCCATCCCTCATCTATCATGGAAATCATGAATTCCTTTTTTATTTGATGGGTTATAATCCATTACTATCTTTAGATTGATGCTCAGACTGTTCCAGATTTGGACAGTGAGAGGAGCCCCTTCAAACTGGGTCCAGTATCCATTTGACAGACCCCTTCTTTTTTTTTTTTTTTAAGTACTTTTTAAACTTACTGTCACAAGATGTCCTAAGGCTTATCTTTTATGTTCCCTGCCCCCACAAGAGAATAAGCCATTCCTCCAAGGAGCTCTTGTTCCTTTCAGTGAGAAATTCAAGACCTGAGTGCTAAGTTGGGTGTCACTGTAACTACAATCTTGCAGCAGATAGAGTTAATTAATTAGTTATTAGTTCCTCTAATTCTTATCCAATCCCATAGAGTTCTTTCTTACCTTCCCTGATTCCATATTTCTATCAGTGGATTTAGGCTATAACAATTATTTCCCTTAGTCCTGCTACATTTAAGAAAAGGCATTCCTATTATTATTTTTTTAAATATATTTTTGTTGATTTCAGAGAGAGGGAAGGGGAGATAAGGATAGAAACATAAATGATGAGAGAGAAAGAATCATTGATTGGCTGCCTCCTGCACATCCTACACTAGGGGATTGAGCCCGCAATCCTGGCATGTGCCCTGACTAAGAATTGAACCGTGATCTCTTGGTTCATAGGTTGATGCTCAAACACTGAGTCACGCCAACTCAAGGTGTTTTCTGGGTGTTTTTTTCCCCCAATGTACATAGTTATAGTTACTGCTCCTACCTTGTATCTAAGAAGCCATCTGCGGAAAGATACTTTTAAATGTAAATATCCTCTATTCTTTTTCTTTTTTTTTTATTGCTTAAAGTATTACAAAGGGTATTACATATGTGTCCATTTTATCCCCCCGCCCTAGACAGTCCCCCAGCCTCCCCTATCCCCCAGTCCTCTATTCTTGTTATATATGTATATTTGTGTGTGTGTGTGTGTGTGTGTGTGTGTGTGTGAGAGAGAGAGAGAGAGAGAGAGAGATAGAGAGAGAGAGAGAGATAGAGAGAGAGAGAGATATTCCTACTGATACTTCCAATTCCAATCCAACACCACAGGGTTATTTCCAGCCTTCCCACTTTCCTTATTTACAAATAAGGAATTTGCTTCTTTCTTAGGCAGTAAGAAAATGGATTCTCACTATCTACAATACATTTATATATTTATTCAAATCATATATATATCATCTACACTAATAAAAGAGAAACATGGTAATTGGCGTACGACTGATACCCTTCCCATTGGCTAATCCCCCTGTCACTCACAGAGTAGGGCCGAGATATGCAAATTAACTGGCAGCCAAGATGGCGGCCAGCAGCCAGGCAGCTGATGCGAACAGGGAGGCTTGCTTGCTTCAGTGACGGAGGACTCCAACGTTCCCTGCCTGACTTGCTGGCCTCTCAGCTGCAACTCTAAGCAACTATGTTGCGAATATAGAAGCTAAAAAAACCCCAGAAACCTGCTTTACTCAGCGGGGCTTAAGCCAGCCGGACCGCAACATTGTATCAAATACAGACGGTAAACAAAGGCCAGAAACCTGTTTTCAGCAGCCGAGGCCTCAGAGCTAAAGCGGGCCCAGAATAAAAAAAAGAAAAAAGAAAAAAAGGAGCGGTTGGGAGCTTCAGTCCCACCCTGAAAACAGCCCTCAGCCCCTCAGCCAGACTGGCCAGGCACCCCAGTGGGGACCCCCACCCTGAAGGGTGTGTGACCAGCTGCAAACAGCCATCATCCCCTCACCCAGACTGGCCAGGCACCCCAGTGGGGACCCCCACCCTGAAGGGTGTGTGACCAGCTGCAAACAGCCATCATCCCCTCATCCAGGCTGGCCAGGCACCCCAGTGGGGATCCCCACCCTGATCCAGGACACCCTTCAGGGAAAACCAGCCAGCCCCACCCATGCACCAGGCCTCTATTCTATATAGTAAAAGGGTAATATGCCTCCCGGCACCGGGATCAGCGTGACAGGGGGCAGCGCCCAAACCCCCTGATCGCCCTGCAGCTGTGTGTGTGACAGGGGGCGGGGCCCCAACCCCCCGCCCCCCACAGGCCCTGCTCTGTGTGTGACAGGGTAGAGCCATAACCTCCCCATTGGCCCTGCCCTGAGTATGAGAGTGGCGGCGCCCCAACCCCCTGATCACCCTGCAGCTGTGTGTGTGACAGGGGGCGGGGCCCCAACCCCCCCCCCCCCCCACGGGCCCTGCTCTGTGTGTGACGGGGTAGAGCCATAACCTCCCCATTGGCCCTGCCCTGAGTGTGACAGTGGCGGCGCCCCAACCACCTGATCGGCCCTGCTCTGTGGGTGATAGAGGGCGGCGCCCCAACCCCCTAATCACCCTGCGGCTCTGTGAGTGACGGGGGGAGCTCCTCAACCCCCTGATCGGCCCTGCTCTGTGCATGACAGGGGGTGGCGCCGCAACCACCCCATCGACCCTGCCTTGAGTGTGACAGGGGGCGGTGCCCCAACCCCCCAATCGGCCCTACCCTGAGCGTGACTGAGGGTGGCATCGCAACCTCCCAATCCGCCCTGCTCTGTGCATGACAGGGGAAGGCGCCCCAGCTCCCCAATCAGCCCTGCTCTGAGCCCGACCAGGGGCTGCACCTAGGGATTGGGCCTGCCCTCTGCCACCCGGGAGCAGGCCTAAGCCAGCAGGTCGTTATCTCCCGAGGGGTCCCAGACTGCGAGAGGGCACAGGCCAGTCTGAGACACCCTCCTCCCCCCCCCCCCGAGTGCTCAAATTTTTGTGCACCGGGTCTCTAGTATATATATATGTATGTAGTATTTTCACAACTACCATACCATATCACTATGAAAAATAAAGTAACTAGAGTTCCTTTCATCTTTAGTCTTAGGAATATTCAGCCAAAATGTTTATTGTTTCCAAAATAACTTAAGGTTAGTTCTTTTCCTCCCACCCCCTCTGTGTATTTATGTTACTTATAGTACAGTTGGGTTCATTAGTTTCCGTCTGTATTCCATTTGGGTTTCCTTATATAATAGCTTTTATTTTCAAATGAACACTAATGAACTTCAGTAAAATTCTTTCTGTGGTGGTACACATTGAAGTAGATCACGTTTTTCTGGCAATTATTAATAAAATTACCATAAATATTCAGGTATAGGATTTCGTGTGAACTTGAGTTTTAATTTCTCTTGGATTAATTCTAGGAGTGGGAATACTGGGTCATATAATAATGGTATATTAAACGCTATTTAAAAACTGCCAAACTGTTTTCCACAATGGCAAGACCATTTTGCATTCCCACCAGTAATAATTATTTGCAATTGCTCCACATACTCCCTAGCATTAGATACTGCCTGTGCATATTTCTTTCTTTTTGTCTTTATTTTTAAGCAATTCTAATAGGTTTTTAGTGATATCTCATTGTGGTATTAATTTATTTCCCTAAGGACAAATGATATTGACCATCTTTTCATCTTTTTTGACCAACCATATTATTATTATTACTATTGTTGTTATTATTGTTATTATTTTGGTGTAGACCTTTTGCTTAATTTTTATTGGGTTACTTTCTTATCACTGAGTTTTGAAAGTCCTTTATATATTTAGATATGTTACTTGCAAATATATTCTGTCGGTCTGTAGCTTTCCTTTTCTTCTCTTAACAGTATCTTTCAGAGGGCAAACGTTTTAAAATTGATAAAGTTCAATTTATAAACTGTCTTTTATGGATAATGCTTTTGATATCCTACTTATGAACTCATTGCATAATACAGGGTAATAAAGATTTGATTTTTTTCTATATTTTATCCCAGAAGATTTATAGTATTATGCTTTACATTTAGAAATATGGTCCACTTTCCATTAGTTTTTGTAGAAGGTGTGAGACAAAGTTTATTTTTATGTATATGGATGTCTAGTTGCTCTGGCACTACTTATTGAAAAGAGTATCCTTTCTTCATTGGATTGTCTTTGCACCTTTATTAAAAATTCAATTTATTGGAAGAGGAGCACCAAGATCGCAGCATAGGTAAACACCTGTACTCACCACAACCACATTAAAATTACAGCTAAAATATCTAACAATCATCATTCAGAACCCCCTGAAATCTGGCTCCATGGAAGTCCTACAACTAGAGAAGTAAAGAAGAAAGCACATTAAGACCGGTAGGAGGGGCAAAGGTGGGAACCGGGCTGGTTCAACACCCACATGTGACTTTTTTTTTTTTAATTGGGACAGATATCTAGGCTGCAGAGGCCTCCTGTGAGGAGTAAGGGGTCCCAGCCCTACACTAGACCCCTTAGCCCAGGGGTGGGCAAACTTTTTGACTCGAGGGCCACAATGGGTTCTTAAACTGGACCAGAGGGCCGGGACAAAAGCATGGATGGAGTGTTTGTGTGAACTAACATAAATTCAAAGTAAACATCATTACATAAAAGGGTATGGTCTTTTTTTTTTTTTTTAGTTTTATTCATTTCAAACGGGCCGGATCCGGCCCGTGGGCCATAGTTTGCCCACGGCTGCCTTAGCCCCACACCAGACACCTCAGCCCAGGCTTCCAGTATCAGAAAGTGAAGTCCCCATAACTTCAGGCTGTAAAAACTAGCAGGGATTATGGCTGAGTGACATAGAGGCTACCAGAGTCCCAGCAGTTCCTCTGAAAGTGCTGGCATATGGATATACTCAGAATTGCTCCCTCTGAGCTCCAGCACTGGGGCAGTAGCTTCGGGGGATCCAGGAATGCGTGAGGAGGAACTGGATTGTCCATCATCAGAGCAAGGACTCAGGGGCGGCTTTCTCCCTGACAGGGGTGCTCACAGGGTTCACTGTTCCTATGCTAAGACCTCCCCACATCGCAGAGCTGACTGGCAGGAGCGATATCTGAGTTTTCATTAGCCTGGCTCACACTGTTTGCTTTGCCCTGGTGATTCCGAGACCTTACCCCACCCAACTTGCAACCCCACCCAAGCTGTTTGCAGTGGCTTTTCCATATGAATGGCCTGTCCTGGCACAGGCTTCAGACTTTCCTAAATCTTTCAAACAAGCAGCAGCTAGCATCAGTGTGCCTTATGCCTCTTAATAAGAGACCCAAGACCTGGCACTAGCAGCAGCCTGCCTTGCTTCACAGCTTGGCCTCTCCTGGGCACTTCCAAGCTGAACACAAGTAACAGCAATCGCAGATTGCTCTGTAGCTCCCCTGTAGTTGCTGGCTTTGCACCTCCTGCGAGTCCTCAAAGCCAGTGCACCCAGTAGACAGCTTCAGACCACACCAGATTACAACTCTACATATCCATGAGCAGCACACTCAAGGGGCAGACTCAGTGAGCACCAAAGCCCCACTGAAGCAAGTCCTGCTCCATAGAGGCAGTCGCAGCTGGTCCTCATAGCCAATTGGCCTGAAGGTCAATTCCTCCCAGTGACATCAACAGTAATCAAGGCTCAACTACAGCAAGACTGTGTACACAGCTCATACAGTGGTGCACCTGAAGTGCCCAGCTCAGGTGATTGGGGAGGCTGAGCCACTGGGCCCTACAGGGTACCTACTACACAAGGCCACTCTACCAATTCCAGAAGACATAGCAGTTCTACCTAATTCACAGAAACAAATACAGGAAAGCAGCCAAAATGTGGAGACAAACATGTCACAAATGAAAGAACAGAAGAAATCTCCAGAAAAAGAACAGAATGAAATAGAAGCAAACAAACTACTAAATACAGATTCAAAACAATGGTTCTAACGATGCTCAAGGATCTTAATGAGAGCTTCAAGGAGCTTAATGAGAATTTCAAGAATCTTAGTGAGACTATCAAGGGCATCAAGAAGGACAGTCAGAAATGAAGCATACACTAAATTAAATAAAGAGTACTTTACAGGGATTCAACAGTAGAGCAAAGGATGATGAGAATCAAATCAGGGATTTGGAACATGAGGAAGCAAAAAGCATCCAATCAGAAGAGCAAAAAGAAAAAAGAAACCAAAAATATGAAGATAACGTAAGAAACCTCTGGGACATGTTCAAGAGTACTAACATTCACATCATGGGAGTGCCAGAAGGAGAGAGAGAAAGATATTGAAAATCTATTGCAATTACTTACCTACAAGGGAGCACCCATATTACTGTCATCTGATTCCTTAACAGGAATTCTGCAGGCCAGAAGGGAGTGGCAAGAAATATTCAAAATGATGAGCCCTAGCTTATTTGGCTCAGTGGATAGAGTGTTGGCCTGCGGACTCAAGGGTCCCTGGTTCGATTCCGGCCAAGAGCATGTACCTTGGCTGCAAGCACACACCCAGTAGGGAGTGTGCAGGAGGCAGCTGATCAATGTTTCTCTCTCATCGATGTTTCTAACTCTCTATCCCTCTCCCTTCCTCTCTGTGAAAAATCAATAAAATATATATTTTTTTAAAAATGATGAATAACAAGGACCTACAACCAAGATTACTCTACCTAGAAAAGCTATCATTTAGTATTGAAGGTTAGATAAAGAGCTTCACAGACAAGAAAAAGATAAAGAAGTTCATCACCCCCAAACCAGTATTACATGAAATGTTGAAGGGTATTCTCTAAGAAGTGGAAGAGGAAGAAAAAGAGGAAAAGAAGAGATAAAAAATATGAACAATAAAATGGCAGCAAATATATATCTACCAACAATGGAATCTAAAAATCCAAATGAACAAACAAGGAATCTAATGAACAAAATAAAACAATGAATAAAATAGAACCAGAAGCATGGAAACATGGAACAGACTAAAAAACCTCAGAGGGAAGGAAGGGGAGGTGGAAAGAGATTAAACAACAAATTTATATTCATATATGCATTACCTATAAGTGTAAAGTGGGGCAGGAACCGAGTGGAGGGTGACAATGGGGTGGGGGGGGTTATTATTGTGGTATCAGATAAACATATGTAATACTCTCAACAATAAAGATTTATTTTAAAAAGTCAATTTACTGTATTTGTGTGGGTATATGTCTACTCTATTTTGTTTAATTTATTTATGTATTTATCCTTTCAACAATATCATACTATCTTAATTGCTGCAGGTTTAGTTGGTCCGACGGTTGTGGGTTATTGTTAAGCTGATTAATTGCTGCAGGTTTATAGTAAGCTGTTGTAATCAGGTAGTGAGTTCCTTAACTATTCTTTCTCAAAATTGTTTTGGCTACGTTAGTTCTTTTGCCTTTCTACAAAATGTTAAAATATGCTAGTCAATATTTATTTTAAAAGCTTGCTGGATTTTTTATTGGGAGTGCACTGAATCTATACATCAATTGGGAGAAAACTGACAGCGCGACAGCACTTAGTCTTCCAATCAATATTATGTATATATATTCACTTATTTGGGTCTTTCATTTTTTCTATCAATGTTCTATGGTTTTCAGCATATAGTCTTGTACCTTTTTGCTGAATTTATACTCAAGTGTTTCACTTTGGGTGTACTATACATAGTACTTTTAAAACATAAGAAACTCTACTTGTTCACTGCTGACATATTGAAATACAATGGATTTTTGTATATTGATCTTTTTTAAAATATATTTTTATTGATTTCAGAGAGGAAGGGACAGGGAGAGAGAGATAGAAATATCAATGATGAGAGAGAATCACTGATAAGCTGCCTCCTGCATGCCCCCTACTGGGGATCGAGCCCACAACCCCGGCATGTGCCCTTCACCGGAATCAAACCCAGGACCCTTCAGTCCAAAGGCTGACGCTCTACCACTAAGCCAAACCAGCTAGGGCTGTATACTGATGTTTTATCCTGCGACCTTATTAAACTTATTTATTAGTTCTGGGAGTCCTTTTGTAGACTGTTTGGGATTTTTCAAAGTAAACAATTAAGTTGTGTGTAACATGGTAAATATGTGGATAAGTTTAAAAACTATTCTTGCTCTTAAGATTCTTTAAAATACATATGTCTGGTTAAAGTGAAAATTATGAAACTGAATGTTAGGTGTATAATTATTTAGCTGAAATACATAAAACAAGGCTAGCATAAAGAATATAGAGAAGAACCAAGATTTCTACACTTTCCTTGAAGTGATTAATACTAATAAATTAACTGAAGAGAATGGGACATTCTAGTGGAATAAGTAAGATAACAGGAGAGGAAAGAAAAATTTTTTAAAGTGTATATATACAGAAAAAAATACAATGTAGGACAGAATTAAAAGAGCTATAAGTAACTAAAGAAGAGCACAACATTACATGTCATCTATAGTCACTGCCTGAGAATAAAAGAGTAAAGACGAAATTGGCTATAGGCCTAAAGACAAATGATGCTGTCAAGAAAAGAAAGCAGTGACTAGGAAAAAAAGAAAACATATATAATCATTTTGTTTCAAACCAGGATACTGTCTGTGAAGATCCTTTTGGGAACTATTTTAATGAACTAATAAGAATGATCTGAGCCCAGCCGGCATGGCTCAGTGGTTGAGCATCTATCCATGAACCAGGAGATCACGGTTCGATTCCCAGTCAGGGCACATGCCCAGGTTACTAGCTCAATCCCTAATGTGGGTGTGCAGGAGGCAGTCAATCAATGGTTCGCTCTCATCATTGATGTTTCTATCTCTCCTTTCCTCTCTGAAATCAACAAAAATATTTTAAAAAAAGAATTATCTGAAATCACAATATCAATTAATTATATGTAGATGGTCTTTCTATACTTCTTTTGTATACTTATTACTTTTTTTTAATAACACTAAAAAATGCTATAACCATCAAAAATATAAAACTTGCCAAGTCCCTAAAGAACTGAGGTTGGGCCGTAGCTGGTTTGGCTCAGTGGATAGAGCGTCGGCCTGCGGACTGAAGGGTCCCGGGTTCGATTCCGGTCAAGGGCATATGCGTGGGTTGCGGGCTCAATCCCCAGTAGGGGACGTGCAGGAGGCAGCCGATCAATTGATGTTTCTATCTCTCTCTCCCTCTCCCTTCCTCTCTGAAATCAGTAAAAATATACATTAAAAAAAAAAAAAAAGAATACAGGTTGGTAACATCTTAGAAAATTTATAAATGAAGAAAAAAACTTTCATAAAATAAATAAATGACTTCGCGCTATAATCATACAAGATCTGCCACATTTATTGGCAAGCTACCTGTTTCCCAGGCCCCTGTTCTGTGGCCCATCTATTGACATCATGTTGGTTCTATTTAAGGTATTGGAAAATAAAAGAGAATGTTTATCTTCCTGGCAATCTAGATAGGGATCCTTTTAGACATCTGACTCTGGTTTCAAATACTTAAGCTACAAGTCCTTGATTAACTTTGTTGATGAGACAACCACCAGAGCTGGCTCAATTAAGAGTATTTTTAAATTTAATGCGATCCCTACTGCCAATTAATGAAAATTCAGAGATATGTTATAAGAACTATTAATCTAAAAAATTTGACAAGAGGTTCTTTCCTCCATATACACTATAGACAGACACTGCACATTTAGCCCTGTTAAAGTGAAAAGAAACATAAATACAGAAGCACACATTCATGCACATATACTCACACATGAAACACATAAACACACTCCCACATGGGTTTATTTGATACCACAAAATACAAAGGTTGGTGACTTAGAAATGGAATTACAGCAAAAATATTCAATTCTGGGCTACATTCAAAATTTACTCATCTACATGGTGCACTGTTTCCCAGACATCGAGACAGTTAACAGAAAACACCTGCTCAGAGCAGTTGCTCTAGACTCCTCCTCTATGCTTTCATGCAGTATACCTGGGGTTGTCCTAACCTGAGCCTAAATTTCCTAACTTCCTAAGTCAGCTTTTTGTTTTGTTTCCCTCCCTAATTTTATTATACAAATCTGTCAGGCATGATGCTAAGTTGATATAGCACAGTGAATCTTTACGCCTACCACTAGGTCAGAAGTCAGTAACTTTTTATATAAAGAGCAAGATATTAAATATTTTAGGCTTTATGAGCCAAATACATGGTCTTTTTCTGTTGCATATCCTTATTCTTTTTTCAATGTAAAAACCATTCTTAGTTTGAAAGATGAGCAAAAACAGTTCACAGGCTGGATTTGGCCCAAGGGCTCTGTAGTTTCCAACTCCTACCATAGAATAATCCTTGGTTAACATTTTGCCACATTTGCTTTTAGACTCTCTATCTCAACATATATAATGTTTTCACTACATTATCATTATTTTATTATTGAAGAGGATATGAGTAGACATGCTCACTCTTAGTTCCAAAATACTTGTTCATATATCTCTTGAGAATAACAACATTCTCTTGAATAACCACAGTACAATTATCAAATTTAGGAAACTTAGCATTGATATAACACTATTATCCAATATATATATATAGTCCATATTCAAATTTCACAAACTATCTCAGTAATATCCTTTATAGGAATTTTTTCCAATCCAGGATCATGAACATTGTGTTTAATCACCAGGTCTTTCCAGAGCCAGCTCCTGATAACTAGCTTACACTAATTTGCTTTTGTTGCCCTGGTTAATCCTTACTTCTGGGACTACGGGACATCCTCTATCAACCACAGCTCTCTGAAATAATCCAGCCTGGGTAAAACCACCCAGAAACTATCGCATAAGAAGGTCCAAGCACTAGAGAATCACACACCCCCCCAAATTCTATTCCATGGGTGAGGAAATACAATGTGCACCTTCTTACCTTGTTAGAAAAGCAAGTTCTCTTCATGCTATCAATTTAAACTTTTAAATGTGTTTTCACCTCTGCACCCTCACTGTCAATATCTAGTTTAAGACCTCAGCATTTCTTTCCTAAATTATTACAAAAGCTTCATAATCAGTCTTTCTTCTTTGATTTTTGGCACATGCAATCTTTTCTCCACACTGCAGTAAGAATAAACTTTCTATATCACAAATGGAAAGACAGTATTTCTGTTGTACCTCACTTCCCTCAAAACTTCAGAATAAGGCTCACATTTTTTAGTATAGTGGAGGAGGCTCTCTTCGAGAGTCCTCACTTGTGTTTCTTTTTTACCTTTCTCTGATCATATCCTTAGTTCCCACTACAACCTTAACTCAAAACATAACTACACCAGTCATACACTTCAACAAAGACTACTGACAAGTTCTGGATTTGGGATAATCCAATTTTATAGTTTTATTTATTTAAAATGTTAAACCACTGATATTTTGCTGATATGTGATTTAATTCAGCCCCTTTAATGAAAGGAAAAGGACAATAATATTACTTCCTCCATTAGATAGATTATTTGGAAAGGTCTAAAGAGAGCCTACTGAAATGTTATACTTTTCAACAGTAACAATGAAAGAACAAAACTCCAAAAACACATATTTTTACAGAAGGACATATGAAAAGTCCATGCAAATAACATTAACTAAAGGAAATTTCAATACTAATTATGGCCATGATGCTTGTGCTAGACAATTCCTAAAGCCCAAATTAACCATAAAGCAGGCATCTATGTAAAACAATTATTGGAAACTATCAGAGAGCAACACATGCAGGCAAGACTTTAGAGACTAGAATCCTCCAGAGAAGAACAGTATATAAAGTGAGCTGTAAATTTACTCCAGCTTCATGCCTGAATTTGTTGTAGAGGAAAAGAGTCCAAAGAGACAGAGGCCAAAGACAGGAGCTTCCAAAGTGGCTGGAATTTAAAAGGCACAATCTTAGAAAAGACAGCTGAAAAGCAGCTCAAAAATCTGCAAAGTAAATAGTAAACTCCCAAGTATGTATCTGCATAAGACTCCCAAAAACTCAGCAAAAAACAGGCAGCTGGAAAACGAAAGCGATTAACAGAGCTTTCAGAAGACAAGAAGAGCTAGAGAGATGGAAGTGGGAATTCAAACCCACTAAAATGGTTGAGCCTTGAAATTCAGTTGGGATTCCAGAAGAGCCATGCTTTAAGAATAAGGGCCAAGGCCCTAGCTGGTTTGGCTCAGTGGACAGAGTGTCAGCCTGTAGACTGAAGGGTCCCGGGTTCGATTCTACTCAAGGGCACATGCGTGGGTTGTGGACTCGATCCCCAGTAGGGGGCGTGCAGGAGGCAGCCAATCAATGATTCACTCTCATCATTGATGTTTCTATCTCTCTCCCTGTCCCTTCCTCTCTGAAATCAATAAAAATAAACAATTTAAAAATTTAAAAAAAGAAAAGAATAAGGGCCAAGGCCTACTAATAAGGGAAAACTGATGTCAATTAGCCCTAACAAAGGTTAAAACAAAGCCTCTCAAGGTGATTCACCAGTATTTTATCAGCTTGCCAAAATAATAATAACAACTGTTTTTAAGAAAAATAACATCATTCAGAACATCTACAAATTCTCCTTTAGAATGAAGCAATCAAAAATTATGTCATGCAGCCCAGCTGGCATGGCTTAGTGGTTGAGCATCGACCTATGAACCAGGAAGTCAGAGTTCGATTCCTCCTCAGGGCACAGGCCTTGTTTTCGAGCTCAATCCCTAGTAGGGGGCATGCAGGAGGCAGCCAAATCAATGATTCTCTCATCCTTGATGTCTCTCTTCTCTCTCTTTCCCTCTCCCTGGCTCTCTGAAATCAATAAAAGTGTATTTTTAAGAAATTATGTCATTCTAAAAAATGGACCAGATACTGAAAAGGGAAAAACTAAAAATATAAACAGACCCAATGGGGATTCAGATGTTGGAGTTGCCAGAGACTTTTTAAAAAACAAACAAAATGGGAACCCAATAAATATTTTAGAAGATATACAAGAAAAATTGCAAAAAGAAAGCTGAAAGACAGAGTTGAGATACTGAGCATTTTTTACATTAGTATTTGAGAAGTGGTAAAAGTGCCAATTTAACTAAAGTAAATCAAGAATATAGCCATTATAATCGCTATGGTAACAGAATAATAAAAATACATTATCAAAAGGTTAATAGAATTAAAACTTGTATTACTCATATCTTTTTGTGTACTATAATTTGACATCTGGGGCCTTGCTAACAAAAAAGGTCTGTCATTCCCAGGTTTGGCTAATTCCTAGACTCTAGACTAGAGAGAGTAAACAAGCACATCTTACATATACAAATCACCAATCCAGAGCCGATTATCTTCAATGACTCACACTCAGAACCCCCATCTCCCGATCTAATCGGCATAGGCCAAGTAATGGACAACTAGGGACAGCCTCTATACTCCTGCCACTCCCGTTCCTTCCCACAGAAATCACAATAAAGGTTCTTGCCCATGTATTTCCCTTGATTCCTCTGCCTCCTCAACTAAACCAGTACTTCTTCATGTGTCCCCCTTTTGGCATGGTGTACTTCCTTTCCTTGGGATCTGTGAGTTTTACAAACTATCTATTCTTTTCTTTTTTACTGTTAATCCTCACCCGAGGATATAGATGTTTAGAGAGAGTGGAAGGAGGTAGGAGGATATAGAAAGAGAAACATCAATGTGAGAAAGAGACATCAATTGGTTGCCTCCCACACACACTGGGAACAAATCTGCAACCCAAATACTGTCCTTGACCAGGAACCAAACCTGTGACCCTTCAGTGCATGAGCTGAGGCTCTTCCACTGAGCCACAGTGGCCAGAGCACAAACTATCTTTCAATGGCAGTTATTACCTGACCTGTTGGCTTCCTCATATGTGAATAATAATAAAACCTGTACTTTAAAACAAAAATAACAATATATACTTGACTAATGCAAAAGATGACAAGAATGAGGAGGAATAAAGGAAGAACAGATAGGACAAATAGAAATCAAATAGAAAACAATAAACTTATGTCCAGCTATATTAGTGACTGCATCAAATATAAATATGTAAAACACTTCAATGAAAACAACGATAAGCTAGAGAAAAAAAACTTCTTGACACTGGTCTTGGGAGCAATTTTCTGAATATGACACCCAAAGCACAAGCAACACAAGCAAAAATAAGTAAGTGGGACTACCTCAAATTGAAAGCTCTGTACAGCAAAAGAAAGAATCAGCAAAGTGAAAAGCAATATATGGAATGGGAGAAAATATTTGCAAATCATCAAGAAAAAAAGAAGAGAAGGCTCAAATAAAATCACAAATGAACAAGAAGTGAAAACTGACACCACAGAAATATAAGGAAATAATACAAACAATTATATGCCTACAGATGGAACAACCTGTAACAAATGGATATATATATATTTTTTTAATATACTTTTATTGATTTCAGAGAGAAAAGGAGGAGAGAGAGACAACGGTTCTCAACCTTTGGGTCGCAAACAATGAAAATACATCCTGCATATCAGATATTTACATTATGATTCATAACAATAGCAAAATTACAGTTATGAAGTAGCAACGAAAATAATTTTATGGCCCTAACCGGTTTGGCTCAGTGGATAGAGCATTGGCCTGTGGACTCGAGGGTCCCGGGTTCGATTCTGGTCAAGGGCATGTACCTTGGTTGCGGGCACATCCCCAGTGGGGAGTGTGCAGGAGGCGGCTAATCGATGTTTCTCTCTCATCGATGTTTCTAACTCTCTATTCCTCTCCCTTCCTGTCTGTAAAAAATCAATAAAATATATTTTTTAAAAAAAGAAAATAATTTTATGGTTGGGGGTCACCACAACATGAGGAACTGTACTAAAGGGTCGCGGCATTAGGAAGGTTGAGAACCACTGGATTAAAACATCAATGATGACAGAGAATCATTGATTGGCTGCCTCCTGCATGGCCCCGATTGGGGATCAAGCCGGCAACTCAGGCCTGTGCCCTTGACCGGAATCGAACCTGGGATCCTTCAGTCCACAGGCTGACACTCTATCCACTGAGCCAAACCAGCTAGGGCTGGATATATTTTTAGAAACACACAATCTTCCATGGTTAAATTGGGAAGAAACAGAAAATCTGAACAGACCAATAACTACTAACAAAATCGAATCTGTAATAATAATAGTAATAATAATAACTTCCAACAAGCAAAAGCCCTTGACCAGAGGCTTCACAGATAAACTTGACCAAACATTCAAAGAAGAATTAATACCTATCCTTCTCAAGCTATTCCAAAAAACTGAAGAGGAAGGAAGGCTCACAAACTCAATTTAGAAGGCCAGTATTACCCTGATACCAAGACTGGACAAAGTCACTACAAAAAAATAAAATGATAGGCCAATATCCCTGATAAACATAGATACAAAAACCTCAACAAAATAATAGCAAATCAAACTCAGCAATATTAAAAAGTTCATACACCATGATCAAGTGAAATTTATTCCTAGAATGCAAGGTTGGTTCAATACCTGCAAATCAAATTAATATGCTACACATCAACAAAATGAAGAATAAAAATCATATGATCAGCCCTGGCCAGTTATACTCAGTGGTTAGAGTGCATCGGCCCATGGACAGAAGAGTCAAGGGTTCGATTCCTGGTCAAGGACATGTACCTTGGTTCCAGGTTCCCCAGCTCCAGCAGGGGTGCGTGCAGGAGGCAGCTGATCGGTGTCTCTCTCTCACGTTGGTGTTTCTCTCTCTCTCTTGCCCTCCTCTTTCCCTTCCACTCTCTCTAGAAACCAATGGAGGAAATATCCTCAGGTGAGGATTTTTAAAAAATCATATGATCTTATCAATAGATGTAGAAAAAACATTTGACAAAATCCAACATCCTTTTATGGTAAAAACTGTCAGCAAATTGGAGACAGCGTGGACATATCTCAACATAATAAAGGCCATATATGACAAACCCATAGCTAATATACTCATTGAAAAGCTGAAAAGCTGAAAGCTTTTTCTTTAAGATCAGAAACAAGGCAAGGATGTCCACTCTCACCATTTTTAGCACAGTATTAGAAGGCCTAGCCACAGCAATCAGATAAGAAAACAAAATAAGAGGTATCTCAATTGAAAAAGTAGAAGTAAAACTGTCATTTTTTGCAGTAGACATACTATATATACTCAAGATTCTGCCATAAAACTAGTAGAGCTAATAAATGAATTAAGTAACAAGACACAAAATTAATATTTAGAAATCAGTCGAAACCGGTTTGGCTCAGTGGATAGAGCGTCGGCCTGCGGACTGAAAGGTCCCAGGTTCGATTCCGGTCAAGGGCATGTACCTGGGTTGCGGGCACATCCCCAGTAGGAGATGTGTAGGAGGCAGCTGATGGATGTTTCTCTCATCGATGTTTCTAACTCTTTATCTCTCTCCCTTCCTCTCTGTAAAAAAGTCAATAAAATATATTTAAAAAAAAAATTTAGAAATCAGTTGCATTTTAAGACATCAATAATGAACTATTAGAAAGAGGAATGAACAAAACAATCCCATTTACAATTGCATCAAAAAGAATAAAATACCTAGGAATAAATTTAACCAAGGAGGTAAAGGACCTGTTCTCAGAAACTAAAACATACTGAAGATAGAAATTAAAGAGGATTTAAATGGAAGGATAATACGGTGCTCATAAGAATGAACATCATTAAAATGTTCATACTACCTAAATCAATCTGAAGATTCAGTGCAATCCCTATTAAAATACCAATGGCATTTTTCACAGAACTAGAACAAACCCTAAAATTCACATGGAACCACAAAAGACCCCAAATAGCTAAAGCAGAGCAATCTTGAGAAAGAACATAATTGAAGGTAGCATGTTTCCTGATATCAAAATATACTAAAAGGCTACAGTAATCAAAGCAGCATGATACTGGCATAAAAACAGACATATAGAACAACGAGCAGAAGAGAGGATCCAGAAATAAACACACCTATATGATCACACCCTAGGTTCACTGCAATATTACTTACACTAACCAAGATATGAAAGCAGCCTGAATGTCCATCGATAGACAAATGGATAAGGAAGATGTGGTAGCCCTAACCGGTTTGGCTCAGTGGATAGAGCGTCAGCCTGCGGACTGAAGGGTCGCAGGTTCAATTTTGGTCAAAGGCACGTACCTTGGTTGCGGGCACGTCCCCGGTAGGGGGTGTGCAGGAGGCAGCTGATTGATGTTTCTCTCTTATCGATGTTTCTAACTCACTATCCCTCTCCCTTCCTCTCTGTAACAAATCAATAAAATATATTTTTTAAAAAAAGAAGATGTGGTATACAGGTACACATAAACAATGAAATATTACTTAGCTAGCCATTAAAAAAAAAAAAAGAAAGAAATCTTGCCATTGCAACACAAATGGACCTAGAAGGTATTATGCAAGGTGAAATAAGTCAGACAGAGAAAGGCAAATACCATATGATTTCACTTATATGTGTAATCTAAAAAACAAAATAAACAAAAAACCCAGAAACAAACTCATAGATACAGAGAACAAACTGACAGTTGCCAGACGAGGGATGAAGGTGGAGGGATGGGTGAAAAGGTGAAAGGGATTAAAATTTACAAATTTCCAATTATAAAAATAGTCATAGAGTTGTAAAGTACAACATAATTAATAATGTGTTAATTACTTATTAATTTAATTAATATATAGTTATTATTTTAATAACTATGGTATCTGATGGGTACTAGACTTATGGATTGATCACTTTGTAAGGGATATAAATGTCTGATCACTATGTTGTACACCTGAAACTAATATAATATTGTATGCCAACTGTAATTGAAAAATAAGTAATAAAAAAGATCAATACACATAAATCAGCTGTATTTCTATACAGCAACAATGAACAATCTAAATGGCAATTAAGCAAGTAATTCCAATTACAACAGTATCTAAAAGAATAATAGACTGATGAATACATTTAAGCAATGAAGTTTAACACCTATACATTGAACATTGCTGAACAAAATTAAAGAATCTCTAAATGAATGTTTAGAAAGACATTCTGTGTTCATGGATTAAAAAATTTAACACTGATTCACAAGTGGAAACACAGAGGAAAAGATATAGAGCTTCCAACCACCATTTATGAAGCCCTCCACCTGCCAGACATCAAGTTTTTTCCTAATGTTTATGCACTGCTGAAGGTCCTATGTATTCTTCCTGTGATGAAGGTTGAGAATGAACGCTATGAAAATGGACGAAAGCGTGAAGCTCACGACTAACCTTTGAATAGCAGGAGTTTTAAATTTACTATTAAAAATCTGTAATGAACAGTTAAATTACCAGAGAGTGAAAGAAACGTGAGCTTGCCAAACAAGGATTTCAGTGTAAATTTTGTCTTTACTCGATAATCTTAAACAAGTTACTGTTAAACATTGAAGGAAGAACCTGCCTTCCACATCTGGGTGTGGCTGTTATATTCCTTTGTTGAGCCTATATCTTCATAAGCTTTTTAGCAAGTATATGTTGAACACTTCTGTTTCATGGTCAAGCCAGGATCAGAGGCCATGGATACTGACAACAGATTGGTCTGTTTTATTCTGTCTTTTTTCATGATTACATCTACTGCCTCGTCTTGATTTATAAGCAAAACCTAGTCCTAGACAATCCACAAAAATGTGTTTTGTAGCTTATCTAGGAATAATACAGAAAATATTGCTGTTATTTTTGGTGAAGAAAGTCAATTTTGTACAGTTTATTTCGACGTAAATAAAATGTGAATTTGTTTTAAAAAAAAAAAGAAAAAGAAATATTTAACACTGATTCAGATGCCGATACTACAAACATGATCTATACATTTAAGCAATCCCTATCAAAATTCCAACATATTTTTTAACAGAAATGGAAAAGCCAATCCTGAAATTCATATGGAATTACAAGGGGCCAAAAAATAGCCAAAATTATACTTAAAAAGAACAAAGTTATTCCTGACTGCAAACTTACTACGAAGCCGTATTAATCAAAATGGTGATATATTAGCACAAAGATGAATACACAGACAAAGAGAATAGAACTGAGAGTTCAGAAATAAACCTATACAATATGGCTAATTGATTTGACAAGGAAGTCAAGAAAATGCAATGAGGGAAAAATAATCTCTTCAACAGATGGCACTAGGACAGTGATGACGAACCTTTTGAGCTCGGCGTGTCAGCATTTTGAAAAACCCTAACTTAACTCTGGTGCCGTGTCACATATAGACATTTTTTGATATTTGCAACCATAGTAAAACAAAGACTTATATTTTTGATATTTATTTTATATATTTAAATGCCACTTAACAAAGAAAAATCGACCAAAAAAATGAGTTCGCGTGTCACCTGACACACGTGTCATAGGTTCGCCATCACTGCACTAGGATAACTGGATTTTCACATGCAAAAAAATAAAGCCAGACCTCCACCTCACAACACGTACAAAAATTAACTCAAAATGGATGTAAGAGCTAAGAACATAAAACTCTTAGAAGGAAACACAGGGGTAAATCTTCATAATCTGGATTTGGCAATGAATTCTAAGATATGACACCAAAAATACAAACAACAAAAGAAAAAAACAGATAAATTGGTCTTCATCTAAATTTAAAACTTTTGCACATCAAAAACATTTTCAAGAACGTGAGAAAAACTAGGAAATGGGAGAAAATATCTGCAAAGTCTGTATCTGATAAAAATTTAATATTAAGAATACATAAAGAGCCCTAACTGGTTTGGCTCAGTGGATAGAGCGTTGGCCTGTGGACTCAAGGGTCCCAGGTTCGATTCCGGTCAAGGACATGTACCTGGGTCGCGGGCACATCCCCAGTAGGAGATGTGCAGGAGGCAGCTGATCGATGTTTCTCTCTCATCAATGTTTCTACTAACTCTCTATCCCACTCCCTTCCTCTCTGTAAAAAATCAATAAAGTATATTTTTTAAGGAATAAAAAAAATATATATATATATATTGTTATAAAAAAAATAAAGAAAAAAGAATACATAAAGAACCCTGAGGCATCGACAACAAAGACAAAACCCTAACTTTAAAAAAATGGGAAAAGGACTTAAATAGACATTTCTCCTAAGATATATAAATGGCCAATAAGCACATGAAAACATGCTCAACATTATTAGTCATTAGGGAAATGCAAATCAAAACCACAAGATACCTCTTCACACTTACTAGGAAGGCTACAATCAAAATAAAATAAAATAGGCATTTGTGAGGGTATAGAGCAGTGATCGCGAACCTATGACATGTGTGTCAGAGGTGACATGTGAACTCATTTTTTTGGTTGATTTTTCTTTGTTAAATGGCATTTAAATATATAAAATAAATATCAAAAATATAAGTCTTTGTTTTACTATGGTTGCAAATATCAAAAAATGTCTATATGTGACATGGCACCAGAGTTAAGTTAGGGTTTTTCAAAATGCTGACACTCCGAGCTCAAAATTGGAACTCTGCTACCTGCTGGTGGTAATGGAAACAGTGCAGACACTATGATGTAGTTTGGCATTCCCTCAAAAACTTAAACATAGTATTACATGTGATCTGATATTTTCACTCTTAGGAACACAGCAAAATTTAAAAACAGGAAATGAAATAATTGTATGCCAAAGTTCACTGTAGCATTTATTCACAATAGCCAGAAGGTGGACACAATCTAGTGTCCACCAATAGATGAACAGATAAACAAACCATAGTATATACACACAATGGAATATTATTCAGCTATAGAAAGGAATGAACTACTAATAGATGTTACAACATGGATGACCTGTGAAGAGATGCTAACCACTGTAAGTGATATAAGCTACACATGAAAGTAACAAGTATCATATGATTCTATTTATATCAAATATTAAAATAGGCAAATTATAGAGAAAAAGTAGATTAGAGGTTACCAGGGGCTGGGTGGAAGGAGAAATTTGTATTGCTAATAGATACAGAGTTTCTGTTTGAGGTGATGAAAAAATTTGAAAATCAATAGTGGTAATGGTTGTACAACATTGTGAGTATAATGAATGCCACAAACTATATACTTAAAAATGGTTATTTGATTTCTTTTTAGCATAAAGTACACACATACACACTAGGAAAAAGATACTGGTTCATACTCTTCTGCCAAATAATAATCCTTCATTTCCACAACACTAAAATTGACTCTGTTTGGGACTTTACAGAAGTCAAGTGTTCTGCAATGTTTAATTCTATAGCAATACAAGTGATAGAACAATGAGCTAAAAATTCTAAATATGTGCTCAACCTATGTGGCTTAGTGGTTGAGTGTCAACCTATGAACCAGGATATCAAGGTTCATTTCCTGGTTAAGGTGCACGCCTGGGTTGCAGGCTCGATCCCCAGCAGGGGGTGTGCAGGAGGCAGCTGATCAATAATTCTCTCTCTCATCATTGATGTTTCTATCTCTCTCTTCGTCTCCCTTTCTCTCTAAAACCAATCCTATATAATAAAGAGGTAATATGCAAATTGACTATCACGCCCTCACACAAGATGGCCACCCCCATGTGGTCCAAGATGGCCACAAGATGGCCAGCAGGGGAGGGCAGTTGTGGGTGATCAGACCAACAGGGGAGGGCAGTTAGGGGCAACCGGGTCAGAAGAAGAGGGCAGTTGGGAGCAACCGGGCCTGCAGGGGAGGGCAGTTGGGAGGGCCCAGGCCTACAGGGGAGGGCAGTTAGGGGCAACCAGGTTGGTAGGGGAGGGCAGTTGGGGGCTATCGGACCAGCAGGCGAGGGCAGTTGGGGGCTATCGGACCAGCAGGCGAGGGCAGTTGGGGGCGATCAGGCCAGCAGGGGAGGGCAGTGTGGGCAATCAGGCTGGCAGGCAAGAGCAGCTGGGTGTGATCGGGCCGGTAGGGGAGCAGTTAGGTGTTGATCAGGCTGGCAGGGGAGTGGTTAGGGGGTGATCAGGCTGGCAGGCAGAAGCAGTTAGGGGCAGTCAGACAGGCAGGCAGGCGAGCAGTTGGGAGCTAGCAGTCCTGGATTGTAAGAGGGATGACCCCTGTCGAACATCCCCCAAGGGGTCCCAGATTGGAGAGGGCACAGGCTGGGCTGAGGGACACCCACCTCCCCAAGTGCACAAATTTCATACACCAGACCTCTAGTAAAAATATATTTCAAAAAAATTCTAAACATGTAAGGTAAAGCAAAATAATATTCTTTCGAATTTCTCAATAATCCAAGAAGCTCAATAAATAAAACTATTCTCATATTATACACACACATCTATTCAAGTGACCATAAAATGTACTCTGGCCTATATCTCTTTGTATTATTGTTTTTTACTCTGACAGAACTGGATATTAAGTAAATATAAAGGCTTACTGGTCACTGACAGTAAGCCTTTAACACTTACAAAATACACTGCTCCAAAGCTTCCATGGCCAATTTCTCTGAGGTCTGTGAAGAGCTTCTCTGGATCTTCTTTGAAGAAGAGCTCTGCAATTTCAGGGTCCTTCAGGCTGCCTGCTCTGTTAGTTGATGGCATCCTGCTGGGCAATCAGCTGTTTGATTCTAATTTTGTACTTGCTATCCCAATCCTTGGTTCATCTGTATGAATGAAGCCACTTTGGCATAACCTATTGTAGAGAAATGAGAGAAGAAGAAAAAAGTCAGGGAAAGCAAAAGCTGCTAATAATAATTAGTGTAAAATTATTTTCTAACAGCCCATATAAAATCATCTCAGGTCTGGAAATTCACTAAGAAGGAAGTACGGCCTACTAATACAGTAGTTCCTAAACCTGGTTCATTATCTGAATCACCTGTGATGCTTAAAAAAAAAAAAAATTCCTACTATATCTAGCATATAAGTATATACTATACTTACACTTCTAAAGTTAAATATTTTTAAAAAATAAAGTTAAATATTTTTATCTTGAAAGATTTTCTGTATCAATACTTAAATATTTATCTAATCCTGATGTAATGAGGATTAGATAAATATTAATTTAATACACAGACTATTAAAAACATGCACAACTCAAGATGTACCTATAGTACGTTTCTAAAAACAGAAGAATCCCGTCTATTACTGATCTTCAAATTTAAGAAAATACACAAAATATTTAATTCAGTAAGCTATCTTTCTTTTCCTTTCAGATACTATATGCCAGTTTTCAATCAACTCTAATATAGACATTCCAAAGTAAAAATGCAATGGGAGAAAGTAATAAATTTAACACAGACACTGGTTCCCCCTAAAACTGATTTATACAAAATATGGCCTTTAACGTATCTGATTCGTAAGATAAGTAAACACTATAGTAAATTCCCTGGTAGTTCTGCTACCAGTTCCTTTGTATCATATTATCCAATTTTAAAAATGACTCTCATAATTAAAAGGCTGGGTTCTGGAATGATATTACCAGGATATGAATCCTGACAACACTATTTATAAACTGTGACTTGGGTAGCCTCATTTTCCTAATCTGTAAAGTGAATGACTTATACAGTAGTTGTGAGGTTTAAATGAGTTATTAAATATAAGCACAGATTAATATTCTGATACAGTAAGCGCTACATTAAATGTTAGCTCAGTGGTTCTCAACCTTGGCTGCACATTAGAATCACCTGGGAATCTTTTTAAAATCCTGATTTCTGGGCTTCATCCTCCGGAAATTCTGTTTCTTTGTTATGGGGTGGGGCCACAACATTAGTAACAAAGAAATAGAATTTCCGGAGGATGAGGCCCAGAAATCAGGATTTTAAAGATTCCCAGGTGATTCTAATGTGCAGCCAAGCTTGAGAACCACTGTATTAGCTATTTTAACTTGCTTAAATTCACCAATTTGAAGAAAAAAACTCCAAAATTGATTTCACAAGACTTCTAAGGAAAATTAAGTTCTAGCCAATTCTCCCCATGTCCCCTATATAACTTTTTTTCATAATGTATTTTTATTGAATTCAGAGAGGGAGAGGGAGAGATAGAAACATCGGTGAAAGAGAATCATTGATCGGCTCCCTCCTGCACACCCCAGGGCACTGGGAATCAAGTCTGCAACCCGTGCATGTGCCCTGACTGGGAATCGAACTGTGAGTTCCTGGTTCTTAGGTCGATGCTCAACCACTGAGCCATGCTGGCCCAACCACTGAGCCATGCTGGCCGGGCCCCCCTATATAACTTTTAAGCAGCTGTCTCACTTTTAGGAAGTCACTGAACCAATTTAACTTCTTGCTAGAAAACTTTCATAACTAAATAGACATTTACATGTCTTTTGTACCTCCCTAAATTAACACTGCACTGCAATAAAAACAGTATTTGTTAATTGTTATTTGTATTCCATTTCTAACATACTTTCAAGGCTGCACCATATACTTTTACCAACTTCCCTGCTCTGGAATTTGCAGGGAACGAAGTGCTTTAATTACAGTTCTTTCATTTAACATGACCACAGGAAAGTCACTTAACTTCTCATTCCTAAAATGAGATTGGACTAAATTCCATATAAAGTGGAATTAATAATCTACCTATACAAAAAATCTTCAATGTTACTCAAGACCTTATTTAATAACTTTGTACCCTTATTTTACATTAAAATTTTCAAGTTCCATATCCTTTCTTACCTGCTTAAGAAATTCCCACTGAAAATCTTTCAAGGTTTAGATATAACATAAAACCTTAACTCTATTAGGAAGAGCTGGTAACTCTCCCTTCATGCTTCAAAAAATCCTGCAGTATTTACTATATTATATTGCAATTATTTCACTCTCTCCCTTAGACAGGTGGGCACAATGTGTCTCATTCATTTTCGTATTGCCTCTCTGTCCTACATCCTGCCTTCTACAGTTAATATTACATAAATATTTGTTGAACTACAAAGAAATACTTAATTATTCTCTCTTTATCACCACTAACAATGATCCAACTTCCACAATTATTTACTAGACAAACATCATCCTATATAATAAAAGCCTAATATGCAAATTGACCAAACTGCTGAATGACTGGCATAACGACCAGTCAGGACTGACCACCAGGGGGCAGACGCTCAATGCAGGAGCTGCCCCCAGCTTGCAGGCCTCAGGCCAGCCAAGGCATGTGCCAGTGCGGAGCCACCCAATCGCCCCACCGGTCGCCTCACAGAGGGAGGCAACCTGCAGCAGCAGTGGGGGGCGGGGCCAGTGAGCGAGTGATGCCAAGCTGGCCAAGTTGGGTGCCAGTGGGGGGCCCCCGAGCACTCCACTGGTCTCCCCACAGATCAGCCCTGATCGCCAGCCAGGCCTAGGGACCCTACCCGTGCACGAATTTCATGCACCGGGCCTCTAGTAAGACTATAATGTGCAAAATATTAAAGTTAATAGTTGACTGAGTAAATTTATAAGGATAGCACCATCCAAAACATCAGAGAAACAAGAAATAGTGAGGAAATTAGAACATTTGCTCTACCAAATACCAAAAGATAACACAAAGTTACCATTGTCAGTACAATAATAAAAATAGGACAAATAAATCAATAATCTGAAAGTTAAAAAAAATCCACGTATGTGTACCTTGGAATTTATCATATAATTAAAGGAAAAGAAATGTGTAAAATTTTATCATTTTATAGTTATAAAAAGTATAGCCCCATGCCCCCTATGTAACTTTTAAGTAGCTGTCTCATGTTTAGTGAAGTCACTGAACCAATTACATAACTATTACTGCTAAATGGATTAAAGCTGCATCTCAAATCCATGATAAAAAATTAGATTTCACATAATTAAGAGTTGCTGGGAGACACCAATAGCTATTTAGGGAAAAAAATATATATAAAATAACACCTGTTCCTCAAACTGAACATCAGCATTACATATGGGTCAAAAATACAAATATAAAAAATGAAACTAGCATGGCTGATGTGGCTCAGTGGTTGAGCACTGAGCCATGAACCAAGAAGTCACCAATTCAATTCCCAGTCAGGGCACATGCCTGGGTTGCGGGCTCAATCCCCGATAGGGCATGTGCAGCAGGCAGCTGATCAATATTTCTCTCTCATAGATGTTTCTATCTCTCTACACCTCTCCCTTCCTCTCTCTAAAATCAATAAAGATATATTAAGAAAATGAAATTATACAAGTACTAGAAGGAAATATGATCAAGTTCCTCTGTGATTAGGGAGGAAACATGCCTATGATCCAAATCCCAAACAATAGGGAAAAAGTGATATATTTAATGATAAAAAAAAAGAAAACTTGAGGAATCATGGAAAAAGATACTCTAAACCAGCGGTTCTCAACCTGTGGGTCGCAACCCCTTTGGCGGTTGAACGACTCTTTCACAGGGGTTGCCTAAGACCATCCTGCATATCAGATATTTACATGACGATTTATAACAGTAGCAACATTATAGTTATGAAGTAGCAATGAAAATAATTTTATGGTTGGGTCACAACATGAGGAACTGTATTTAAAGGGCCAGAAGGTTGAGAACCACTGCGAGTCTAAATAAAAAGACAAATGAATTTGGGAAAACTGTTTGAAACTTACATTTATAAAGGGTTAATAACCTAATATGTATCAGTTCTTAAAAATTTATCTAATCCTGATGCAGTGAGCCCATCAGCAAAATGGAACAAAATACACAGACTATTAAATACATGCACAACTCAAGATGTACCCATAGTATGTTTGAAAAAACAAAAAGACAATAACCTGATATCTTTTTTTTTTTTAAATATATTTTATTGATTTTTTACAGAGAGGAAGGGAGAGAGATAGAGAGTTAGAAACATCGATGAGAGAGAAACATCGATCAGCTGCCTCCTGCACATCTCCCACTGGGGATGTGCCCACAACCCAGGTACATGCCCTTGACCGGAATCGAACCTGGGACCTTTCAGTCCGCAAGCCGACGCTCTATCCACTGAGCCAAACCGGTTTCGGCATAACCTGATATCTTTAATATATAGTTTCTATAACCTGGCAGAGATATGGGTAGTTCAAAGAAAAAAAAGCACTCAAAGTAAGAGAAATACAAAATAAACTATATTAAGATTTCATTTTGTACCTATCAAAATGGCAAAAATTCACCACATGCTGATGGTGGGATGGAAGAGAGATATGCTCTCTCATGCATTAGTAGTGGTAATATAAAAACAGTACACACTCTATGGAGAAAAGTCCAGAAAAATCTAGCAAATTCAATATGCACTTACCATTTCACACAAAAATCCCATTTTAAGAAATCCATATCAGAGTTACTTATACAAAATATAGGGTGGGGCAAAAGTAGATTTATAGGTGTGAATATGCAAAATACATAGTTTATTCTTATATTACTATTTGTTCTTGTATTATTTTCCATGATATTTTTATAATTTGATAAATGAACATGAGGAATGGGAACTCATTACATTGCTGATGGGAGTGTAAAATGGTATAACCATTTTGGAAAACAGTTTAAAAGAAGTTTATTAGGTTAAATTAACATTTACACATGATAGAACAATTTCTTAAATAGTTATCATTTACTCAAAAGAAATGAAAGCACCAGGCACACAAAAATATTTGTACACAGCATCTTTATTCATAACTAGTAGCCCGGTGCACGAAATTCGTGCACATAAAAAAGGGAATTAATTAGCGGAGATATTTTAATATTGCTATTTGCTCTTTATCTATAATAGAAGTGTGAGAGATGAAAGGAAATTATTAAAATGTATATGAAAATAATATGTGAATTTATTAATAAATAGTAACAAAAGGATATAACAACAACAGAGGCATGATATAAAAACTACAAAAACATGATATAAAAACAACAGTGATGCAAACAATGACTGATAAAGTGATTAAACTTATTCTAATATCTCCCTGTACACATTAAGAGTGAAAACACTTTCATAGTGCTTGACTAACTTCCCTTGTGATGAAGTATTTAGAACTTTAACTGTAATGTCACATGCTCTTCAAACTCAAGAGAAAGCAACATATAACTGACCATGTGCGAAAACAGGTTCAGGTAGGAATATTCCTACTCTGCTCTAGAGTTTGTCCTTGTGATTTATTAATAATCATTGCAAATGCTGGCATCACCAGAAACTGTCATCAAATTAATTTAAATGGGAGGCTGGTGTCAGACAGGGACAAATTAATTCTTGGAATCAGAACAACCTCTCCCTCTGCAGATCCTGTTAATACTTCAGCTTCGTTAATGTTAAATCTGGTACCACTATAAAGGCCCCATTTATTATTAAGATTTCTCAATAGCATGATGACTGCACCACTTTCAATTTTAATTTATGACACAGCATTCCCGAAGGAGTAATACTATTAAGAAATTTGATGGCAAAATTTTCCTTTTCAGCATCATCTGTTGAATCAATGGAATCATCACTCAAATATGTGTGAAAATCTCCATCGAGTATATCCAAAATTTCATTTAATTTTTGAACGTGCTCATTTTTTTGAACAAAGAATTTCATGTTTAGATATATTTTTAATATTATCTATAGATATAATATTTCCAAAGGTAGCTTCAATAATAGATCCATTACAAATCATTTCACAGGGGATTTCAATAATATCCATTCCTAAATGAAAACTGCTATCAAGTTTGCCATCTCCAAGTTTTACTAACTATTCACTATAAGCAGAATCCTCTGATTTCATATTTGTTTTAAGAGACAATTTATTGAAACATCCCAAAACACTACAGTACTTTAAACTTGTTTGTACTATGGCCGATCCTATAGCATGCGGCACAATACTGAGACATTGTCGAAAATCCCCTCCAAGAAGGAGGACTTTCCCACCAAATACAACATTCAGACTCATAATTTCTCTTAGTAATCTGTCTATGGCATTTATAGCATGACTGGATGCCATGATGCATTCATCAATAATGAGAAGTTGGGCCTTTTTAATAGTTTTAGCAACTTCACTGTTTATATCGAGTCTAGAAATTGAAGTTTCATTTAATGGAATTGGTCATTTATATTGGGAATGAAAGGTTCTTCCACCGAGAAGTAAATTTGCAGCAATTCCTGTGATTAAAATAGTACCACCACCACCACCTCTAATATAATGTATTAAAACTTTATTGTGGGGAGCAGCTACAGTGTTTTGGACAGGTTCAAGCCTTGGACTGATGAGAGGGCACAGTCCTCTCATTGCCACGTGCAAGTCCCAGCTTGGAGGGCAGGGCCCTCCCAGCACAAATATAGCCAACAGCTATAGTTGTAAGCTTGAACCTATGGTCCAAACATGTGGCCCCACGTGCCTGAGTGATGTAGGCTTGGTAGAGTTCAGGTGCATGTAGTTGAGTAGGATTGAAACCCAGGAGAATGTTGTAAACATCTTGGTCACACCCTTACTTTGCCTCATGGCATCTGCTATAAAATAAAGACATGGCGGTGGGCGTGGTCACTGTCTCTCAGAGAAGCAGTGTCCCACCGAGACCCAGATTTCATTCTCTTGTCTGTCTTTTCTAAGCCTTTCAGCCACCCCCACTCAGGTTCACCCTTGGCCGTGCTGGCGCAGCACACTTTATAAAGATATGCCTCCATGCTCCAAGGGTGGGTTCCTGCCTCAAACCCCACCCTTACAGGAACAGCTCCGGGAAACAGCTGGGGGAGGGTGCAACCGTTTCCAAGACAACCCCTGCAGTGCTGACTTCCTTCCGCTTGGTCAGACTTCTGGCCGTGATGTTACACCCAGGGTTTTTATTAGTACAGATAACTCCAAACTGCAAATACAAATGTCTACCAACAAATACATGTATAATAAAATTGTGGTATATTCACATAATGCAATACTATTCGCAGCAATAAAAAGAAGTAAACTACTGATAAATGCAGCAACACTTTCAACAAATGTTGGTGAAGCAACTGGATATCTACATTCAAAAGAATGAATTTGAACCTCTACTTCACACCACATATCCTATATAATAAAAGGGTAATATGCAAATTGACCCTAACAGCAGAATGACTGGGAATGACTGGTCACTATGACACACACTGACCACCAGGGGGCAGACGCTCAATGCAGGAGCTGCCCCCTGGTTGTCAGTGCACTCCCACAGGGGGAGCTCTGCTCAGCCACAAGCCAGGCTGCCAGCTGCCAGCACAGTAGTGGTGGCGGAAGCCTCTCCCTCCTCCACAGGAGAGCTAAGGATGTCTGACTGCAGCTTAGGCCTGCTCCCCACTGGCAAGTGGACATCCCTCGAGGGCTCCTGGGCTGCCAGAAGGATGTCTGACTGCCAGCTTTGGCCCGTTCCCCCGGGGAGCGGGCCTAAGCCAGCAGGTGGACATCCCCCGAGGGGTCCCAGACTGCAAGAGGGCACAGGCCGGGCTGAGGGACCACCCTGAGTGCACAAATTTTTGTGCACTGGGCCTCTAGTAAAATATAAGTCAAAATGGACTTAAAAACTCTTGGAAGAAAACACAGGTGAAAAATCTGCATGACCCTGGATTAGAAACAGTTTTTAAGATATGACATCAAAAGCACATAAAATTTTTTAAAAAAAGATAAATTGGACTTATTAAAATTAAACATTTTTTCTCTAATTTTTCCATTCATATTTTCATCAAGAAGGTGGAAGCAAATATTTGCAAATCATATATTTCATAAGGGTCTAGTATCTAGAATATATAATCAATTATTAATTGGGTTAACCCAATTAAAAGGGCAAAGGTAATTGACAAATAAATAAAATGTTTTAAAAATTTAAATGGGCAAGGGATTTGACTAGCCATTTCTCCAAAGAAAATATACAAATGGTCAATAAGGACATGAAAAAATTCTCAACATCATTATTCATTAAGGAAATGTAAATCAAAACAATAATGAGATATTACTTCGCACCCACTAGAATGACTATAATCAAAGAGTCAAATAACAGGTGTTGGCAAGGATGTGAAGAAATTGGAACGCTTGTGCATTACTGGTGGAGATGTAAAATGGTATAGCCTTTGTGGAAAACAGTTTGGCAGTTCCTCAAAAAGCTAAACATAGAATTACCATATGACCTATCAATTCTATTCAGCAAATCCATCCTGCATTTCCCACCCTAGATAATGGCACCACTATTCTTTATGTCTCTGAGAAGAAAACTAGATATGATTTTTGTATTTTTTCCCTTCCTCTTTTTCTCTTCTATCATCAATCTAATAAAATGGTAAATCCAACACACTAGAATCTCTTCCTCTATCCATAGTTCAGGCTTTAATTATATCTTACCTAAACTAATGCGTTAACCTCCTATCTGGACTGTTTCTAGTTTAATTCTCTCCAATTCATCTTTCATATTGTTTTTCTGATTTTTCCATTAATATTTATTAAGTACAAATTAGGGTAGGAAATTCCTTTTTTCCCCCCAATATATTTTTATTGACTTCAGAGAAGGAGAGAGAGAGAAAGATAGAAATATCAATGATAAGCAAGAATCACTGCTCAGCTGCCTACTGCAAGTCCCACACTGGGGATAGAGCTGGCAACCAGGGCATGTGCCCTGACCAGGATCCAAACTGTGACTTTCTAGTTCATAGGTCGATGCTCAACCACTGAGCCATGCTGGCCGGGCTCTATTTTAATATTTATTTTTCTATACATTGTAGTTGTTTACATGCCTTACGCCCCCAGGCTATCTATAATAATAGAAGTGTAATATGCAAATTGACCAAATGGCCGAACAGCAGAATGACCGTCCAGATGTCCAGACAGCCATGCTATGACACGCACTGGCGCCAGGCCAGCCAAGGCGGGTGTGATGCGATTGGTCGGGGGGCCCCGCCATCACCCCATGATCACCCCACAGAGGGAGGAGGCCCAGGCCACCCTCTGCAGGGTGATTGATAGGGGGGCTATCCGGCCTGTGGCGCTGCAGCAGGTGGGCGGGGCCTCCGTCTGCAGGCGATTGATCGCGGGGCTCCCGGACTGTGAGACAGCATAGACTGGGCTGAGGGGACCCCCCTGTCTGAGTGCATGAATTTTGTGCACTGGGCCTCTAGTCTATGTATATAAAAGCCTAAGCGACCGAACAAGCGGTCAACCAGTTGCTATGATGCACACTAACCACCAAGGGGTAGACACTCAATGCAGAAGTTACCCCCTGGTGGTCAGTGCGCTCCCACAGCCAACTGCCTGCTTCCAGCCAACCTCCCATGGTCCGGGCGCACCACCACCCCCTTTGATCGGCCCCACTCGCCAGCCAGGCCGAGGGACCCCACCCTCGAATTCATGCACTGGGCATTTAGTATAGATTATAAAGTTCTGGAGCGCCTTCACAAAACCTGAGAGTATCACATAACCAATCAAAACAAATGTTTGTTGAATGACTTTTAAATTGTTATTTTATATTTAGATTAGCCCTTTTTGTCCTCTTTTTACTAGTGTTTTCCCCAGGATATATTCTCAGTTCTGCCATTCTCCAAAGGAGAACTATCCTAACATACTTTTCCTTATTTGCTTTCTAGATTGAAGAATCTTTTCACATTCTTTTTTTTTTTTTTAAGTGGTATAGCAAAGATGGAGATTTATTGAAGAACAAGTACAGACTTCCATATGGGGAGAGAGAAAGAGTCCCACAGAATGTACTCCCAAGTAGGGAGGGGGAAAAGGGTCCCCTCACATTCTTTTACTAGCTATAATAACTAAGAGTCAAACTCTATTTACATTATTTTTTATTACCAGTAACTCAAGAGATAACAACTGTAATAAAGCCCTGGAAAAGTACTCACCAGCTGTTAAAAGGGACAAAAGAATGGACAGCCCATTTATTTACCACACAGAAAGTTCAATGGTACTATAAAATTATATGTATTTGACATATCTTGGATATCTTAAAGGCACTTCTAATAACATTATCTAGTCATTCAACCTCATCTTTCTGAGTGTCTTATATAAAATAAAGTGTATCCACTTCAGCAATTCAGAACCTGAGTTATTTTTGATACCCTCTATTCCTTCATTCATAACCCAATCCATTACCAACTCTTGTAGATTTGTCCTAAATCTTTCTCAAATTGTCCCACTTTCCTCTACCTGCATAATCACTTCCTTAGTCTCTCCAGGCTACCACTTCATCTTACTTGGGCTACTTACTATAACAGCCTCCAAAAGGGTGCCACTGCATCCACTCTTGGCCCCGTCCCCTCCAATCCATTTGATCTCCTACAACCAGAGTGACCTTTCAAAATGCAAACCCAATTATGTCATCCCCTCTATTTAAGTATTCCATGCCTTTACACTGTACTTTAGCTGAAACAAAAATCCTTAACATAATGTTCAAGGGAATTACATGGTCTGACCCTACCCATCTTGTTAGCTTCATCTCCTTCCAATTTCCTGTGCTCTGAAGACACAGACCTCTCAAGTTTATCATCATGCTCCTCTTTCCAGAGTCTTGAACACACAGTAACTAAGAGCACAAGTTCTGGAATCAGATTATCTAAATCCCCAAACTGGATCTGCCAACATGCTAACTGTTGGCAGTTAACTTGTTGGGCAAGTAACTTAATCGCTCTGACCTCAGCTTTCCCATCTCTAAAGTAGGGGAAATGATACCTGTCACGGGGATTTGAGGACGGTTAAATGAAATGTTAAGAACACAGAACATAACCAGTAAGCACTTCATGCCAAACTCCTCTCCTTTTTTCAATTTCTGGTTATCATCTCTAGTGGAAAACTCAAATTATATTTGAGGCTCAGAGAAATTAAGCAATTTGCTCACTATAACACAGCTAGTAAGTAACAGGGCCAGATTTCTACTATACCTTAACTTTCCCCACCCAACTCTTCTTTGAGGCACAATTAATTGTGTGTGTGTGTGTGTGTGTGTGTGTGTAACATGCATACTCCTGGGCCCCTCATCAAACCTAAATATGAATTTCTCAAAGCATGCCACAGGAATCTGCAATTTATTTTAATAGGCAGCTTTTTCTGGTAAGCCAGAGGTTGAGAGTCACTGGAGTAGAATAATGAAAGCTAACACAATTATTGAATGTAAATTTTAAAAAATGATTAACATAATGATCAATCAAATATTACACATCTATGTCCTTAAAAGTAACAAAGCTGCACTGGCTGTATGGTTCAGCTGATTCAGCGTTATCCCATGCACCAAAAGGTCACCTGTTCCGATTCCCAGTCAGAGCACATGCCCAGATTGTGGGCTCAGTCCCCAGTAGGGGGCGTGAGGAGCAGCCAATCTATGTTTCTGTTTCTGTTGCTCTCTCTCTCTTCCCCTTCCTCTCTCTCTAAAATCAATAAAAACATTTTTTTCAAGTAACAAAGCTATTTAATTGAATCTACGATTAAATCAAAGTTGGTTATAAGCTGTGACTACTGGCAGGTTTTGTTCAGTAATTTCTTGCCGAAACCGGTTTGGCTCAGTGGATAGAGCGTCGGCCTGCGGACTGAAGGGTCCCAGGTTCGATTCCGGTCAAGGGCATGTACCTGGGTTGCGGGGACATCCCCAGTAGGAGATGTGCAGGAGGCAGCTGATCGATGTTTCTCTCTCATCGATGTTTCTAACTCTCTATCCCTCTACCTTCCTCTCTGTGAAAAAATCAATAAAATATATGTTAAAAAATAATAATAATTTCTGGATAGGAGAATCTGAGAGATAAAATACAACTGTCTTAAGATTATTTCCAATATGATATTCTTCCTAGACCTAGCTTAAAAGTGAAAGAGGCAACAATTTAAAATACACAAATTAGCCTATACCAAATCATGTCCAAAGCTATGAAGAACTAATAAGCAAAATATGAAGTACTTTGGATTCTTTAAGACACAACCTGCTCTCAACTCTCTCCATTATAAATTCCACTATATAAAGATCCACTTTTCAGTTACATTTCTAAGCTTTCTGCCCTCCCTACTATTATCAAAAGAAAAGACAGATATCCCAGTTTAGCAATATACATGGTTTATGGCTTTCCTTCCAATCATCACACAACTGAATAGACAACTCATTAATATTTAGAGACAGAATGAATCAAAACACAAATCCTGACTTTTTGTCATTTTTTTGTTCAAATGGAAGATAAGCACTTGTGAGTTTTCCAAATCTCAATATAGCTTTCTTTTAATATTGAAGTAAAAATACAAGATATAAATTGAATTATTTTACTATCAACAAAATCTGGTGTATTGAGTTGATCTTAGATTTCTTTCCTTCAAAAATAAAAAAAGAGCACAATGTTTGACATATATAAACAGACTCAGATAATTAAAGATCAAAGGTACCTTATATATCTTTAAGTCATCCATGTCATGGATGAGGGCCTGAAGGGTTGAGTGGCTTGCCTAAGGTTACAATTAATAACAGAACTGGAACTAAAAATCTAAATTAACTGAATGTGCACATCTTTGGGATGTAAAAGGGAACTGGAATACCCAGAAAAAGCCCATGTAGGCCTAGCCGGTTTGGCTCAGTGGATAGAGTGTTGGCCTGTGGACAGAAGGGTCCCAGGTTCAATTCCGGTCAAGGGAACATGCCTGCATTGTGAGCTCGACCCCCCAGTAAGGGGTGCACAGGAGGCAACTGATCAATGATTCTCTCTCATCATTGATGTTTCTTCTATCTCTCCCTCTCTCTTCCTCTCTGAAATCAATAAAAATATATTTTTAAAAAAGAAAAAGTAAATCCCAAGAAAGAAACGCTGCTCTGTGGAGTAGCCCACTCTCTGTAAAAAAAAAAAAAAAAAAAAAAAGAACAGATGAGTGCATGGTTTCTAAGAGTTGGGTGGGTAAGAAAAAGAGGTGGCTGTGACAATAAAGGATAGACAAGTAATCCTTATAATGGAACTATACTGTATCTTGACTGTGATAGTTGTCATACTAATCTACACATGTGATAAAACTGCATAGAACTAAATATACCTAACAAGCTCACACACAAAGGAGTGTAGGTAAAATTGGTGAAATCTGAATAATAAGGTCAAATGGAGTGTAGATAACAAGAAATGTTAAAGCAATATCCTCAATCCCAAAGAAAAAGTTACTAAATAGAAACTGGGATATTCACAAAGGAATGAAGAATAGTAGAAATCATAAATAATGTTATAAATATTAAAAACTTTAAAAATAACTTAATTATTTTAAAAATATAATAAATTGTTTAAAGCAAAAATAACAACAATGTAATCTAGAGTTTTTAACATATATACAAGGACAATGTTTGACAACACTAGTTCAAAGGATTAGAGTGGAAAACAGAAGAATGCCATTGGAAGCATCTTACACTATATATGAAGTGGTATAATATTATTTGAAGGTGAAATGTGACAAGTTAAAGAGATTTATTATAAAAAACTATGGCCTATTAAGCCAACAATGGAGATAAAATTGAATAAATAAATATACTCAAGCCAAACAAAGATAGGGAATGACACAGGAACTGACAAAAGATGGGACAAATAAAAAATGAATAGCGCCGAAACTGGTTTGGCTCAGTGGATAGAGCATCGGCCTGCGGACTGAAGGGTCCCGGGTTCAATTCCGGTCAAGGGCATGTACCTTGGTTGTGGGCACATCTCCAGTAGGATGTTTCTCTCTCATCGATGTTTCTAACTCTCTATCTCTCTCCCTTCCTCTCTGTAAAAAATCAATAAAATATATTTTTAAAAAAATGAATAGCAAAAAGGAACATTTAAACCCAACCATATTGTTATTTTCATTAAATGTAAGTGGTCTAAGAAGACTCCAAATAAAATACAAAGAGAGTGTATTAAAAAACAAAACAGAAAAGCAAGACCCTTTTTAAAAAGGCAATTTTAGAAAGCTGTCAACAAGAAAGTCACTTTAAATAAAAAGACAAAAATAGATTAATAGTAAGAAAGATAAATCATGCAAATACTAAGGTTAAGAATACTGCAGTAGCCCTCAGAATATACTCAAAAGAATTGAATGCAGGGCTCAAAGAGATACTTATACACCAATGTCCATAGCAGCATTATTCACAATAGCCAAAAGGTATAAACAACTCAAATGTCTATCAAAAGATGAATGGATAAACATATGATATTTACAAACAATGGAATATTATTCAGCCTTTAAAAAGGAATGAAATTCTTGAGACATGTAACAACACGAATAAGACATGAAAACAGGATGCTAAGTGAGATTAGCCAGTCACAAAAGGACAAATACAGGGTAGGGCAAAAGTAAATTTACAGATTTTTTAAGAAAAATAATACACTATTTAATAAATAATAATGTAAGAATAAACTCTGTTTCGTGTACTCACAACTGTAAACCTACTTTTGCCATACCCTGTACTGTATGATTCCACTTATGTGCGGTTACCTAGAATAGATAAACTCAGAGACAGAAAGTAAAATAGAGGTTACCAAGGGCTGGGAAGAGGGAAAAAATGACAGTTATTATTTGGTGGATGTATAGTTTCTGTTTGGGATGATAAAAAAGTTCTGGAGCCTGGCCAGCCTGGCTCAGTGGTTGAGCTTTGACCTATAAACCAGGAGGTCATGGTTCAATTCTTGGTCAGGGCATATGCCCAGGTTTCGGGCTTGATCCCCAGAGGGCGGCGTGCAGAAGGCAGCCGATCAATGGATTATTCTCTCTCATCATTGATGTTTCTATCGCTCTCTTCCTCTCCCTTCCTCTTTTAAATCAATAAAAATATATATTAAAAAAAAGTTCTGGATATGAATAGTGGCAATGGTTGTACAACACTGAATGTACTTAATACCACTATGTTGTATACTTAAAATGGTTAAAATGATACATTTTATTTATGTTATGTGCATATTTGCCAGAATTTTAAACAGTGAATTAATAACAAAAAATAACCTGCTAATTTAATTATAAGCAAATCTTAGTTAAAAGCATTTTAAAATTAACAGGGTGCTAATTTTCACATGACATACAGACTGGGAATTTTGTCCGTTATTGAGGTTCGAAAAATCGAGGGCTTACTGTACTTTCTATTGCTAGCAATCAAGTTCCTCTACTATAGAACATTTCTTTCCTAACTAGAAAATTTTCACATCTTTTTCTTCTTCTTTTTTTTAATATATTTCATTGATTTTTTACAGAGAGGGAGAGGGATAGAGTTAGAAACATGGATGAGAGAGAAACATCGATCAGCTGCCTCCTGCACAGCCTCTACTGGGGATGTGCCCGCAGCCAAGGTACATGCCCTTGACCGGAATCGAACCTGGGACCCTTGAGTCCGCAGGCTGACGCCCTATCCACTGAGCCAAACTGGTTAGGGCACATCTTTTTCTTCTTAAAATCCTTTTGCTATTGATTAAAGTCTTATAGCATTACTTAGAGAAGTGAACATTCATACATAATATGAACATTTGTACATAATACACAAAAATATTTTATCTGTCTGTACCTAAACTGAAGATAAAAGGATCTTTCCATTACTCTTTTTTTTTTTTTCAAATTATTTGTGCTTTTCTAGATAACGGAAAAATTACCAGCTCTAACAACTATATATCAAAGTAAAGAATCTGAAAGTGAGGCACATTATATTGTACCTCTGGGACTCAGAACCCTTTTGAAACAAACCAACTAAAATACAGAACTCCTATAATGTGATGGTCCTGATAAAACACAATCATCATCAACCATGTGCACAGCATGAAATTACTTAAACACTATCCTATCTAATAAAAGGATAATTTGCAAATTGTCCCCTCGGGAGTTCGATCGCTTACTGTGATGTGCGCTGACCACCAGGGGGTGGCGCAGAACATGAAGGGCAACCAGTGGCGGTGGAAGGCGCTGAGGGAGCGAGGGAAGGAGGAGGCGGGGAAGTGGGGAACCTGATAGGCCCTGATCACCGGCCAGGCCTAGGGACCCTATCCGTGCATGATTTCATGCACTGGGCCTCTAGTATTTTAAATACTGTAACACATAACGAACAGAGTTTCTGTGCCACAATGAAGAGCAACGTTTTCTCATCAAGTTCAATATAGGTTAATTAGTAACTTTATAGTCTTTACAATCAAGGATATGTATGCTTTTGGCAAAGAGACAAAGATTTTCCAATTCTGAGTAACACTAAATTCGCAAGTATAAAAAAGGAAAACCCTGGCCTTGTTTAGTAATGCTGTTCATCCACTTTTTTTGAAACCTCTTTCTCAGTCTCAGTGAGAATAAATTAGAAATCAATCCAAAATACAAACTAGAGACTCATAACTACTACACACTGAAATTTTAAAAATACAGTTGACCCTTGAACAACACAGGTTTGAACTGCAAAGGTCCATTTATACATAAACTTTTTTCAATAAGTACCTCTTCTGTTTTGGATCTGTTGTTGGGAGTGTCCACAGATGCAGAAGGCCAACTGTATGCATTGATCTACACCATTTTATATAGGGGACTTCAGGATTTTGGTACCCTTATAGGGTCCTGGAACCAATGCCCTGCGGATATCAAGGGACAACTTAAATTTTGGGGCAGTCAAAACTTATATGTGAGTTTTCCACTATGCAGGAGGTCAGCACCCTTAACTTTCACATCACTCAAGGATCAACTATATACTTATTATATTTACTTAACACATTTAAATAGGTACATAATAAATCTTATTAAAACATATTGTAATTAACATTTTAAAAATTAAATCTACTGGATAAAAATAAAAAGTATATTCTTAATGTTACAAATAAATCATCTTCTTTTTTAAAATAAATTCTGCAATTCATGAGAAACTGCACTCACACACATAGGATGTGGCACTACATACATGATGACACATGTTCCCAAATAAAAAAACAAACAACTCAGAAGTTACCATCATACGCAAAACTACGGATACCTTGTCCAGGATCTTTTAGACAGAGTCCTCAGTACCCTGCAAGATTAGGAAAGGTAAATATGCACAACGTAACTACCAAACCAGACTGGCAATTAGAGATTGAAAGTAGGGTTGTTAAAATAAAAGAAAAAACAAACAAGCATATTCAAAGACATGAGATTACAAGTAAAAAGGATGAATTAAAAAAGAAATTTCAAAAAAATTTAACTGGGTACCCAGAGCACATAAAAATACAGAAAAAAAAGTTTCCCATACAATGCTTACCCTTACTTACAGACCACACTCTGATATTTCCCACTAGAGGCCCAGTGCACAAATTCGTGCATGGGTGGGGTCCGGCCAGCCCAGCCCCAATCGGGGAGGATCGGGGCTGGGCCTGTAGGGAGGAGGAGATGGTGGGAGGTTGGCCAGCTGGCCTGCCCCCCAATTAGGGCTGGCCATGGGGAGGAGCTGTGGGTGGTTGGCTGGCCGGCCCTGGCGTGATCAGGGGCAGGCAGGCCAAGGGGAGGGACTGCAGGCCTATCTTGGTGAAGCAGGCGGATCAGGGGCAGGGCTGGCCAGGGGGAAGAGAGGGGGAGTTTGGCCGGTGCCCAGCTTTTGATCAGGGGCAGGCTGGCAGTGGGGAGGGGCCATGAGGTTGGCCGGCCAGCCCCGCCCCCTGATCGGCCAGTTTGCTGTCCACTGTGGGCCTCATAACAACTGGTCATTACCGTCATTAAGGTCACTGGCTTTTTATATATATAGATTACTTTTCATTTTTAACAACTGTTACTGTGACTCACTAAATTGAATTCACAAGCCACTAATGCAGTGGTTCTCAACCTGTGGGTTGTGACCCCTTTTGGCAGTCGAATGACCCTTTCACAGGGGTCATCTAAGACCATCCTGCATATCAGATATTTACATTACGATTCATAACAGTAGCAACATTACAGTTATGAAGTAGCAATGAAAATAATTTTATGGTTGGGTCACAACATGAGGAACTGTATTTACAGGGCCAGAAAGTTGAGAACCACTGCACTAATGGGTCACAACCTAAAGTTTGAAAAGCAGTGGCTTATAGGAACTGACAACGATAGGAAGGTCCTTGGTTCTACTATGAATATCTAGTTTAAGAAAACTAATCAGAAGGTGGAAAGAATGAGAAGACAATTCCTCCAGAGCAGGGACCATATATTACTAGCACATAATCATCACTTAATACATGTTGAATTAATAAATTGTGGATAAAGCACTTTCAAGGTGAAGACACACCTACAAAGAATACCTTAAAAATAAATAAATAAATGCTTAGGAAAGCATGAGTACTTTGCATGCTTTCAAAACTAGGGATGGTGAAAAGAGCTCCAGGCAGTAAAAGAGTGATATACCAACTAAGCCTTAAATAAACAAATGAAGTGCCAAAAGAAAAGGAAATTTGTTCTTTAGGATGGGCTTTAGATACAGCACAGGAAAAAGAAAATCTCTTGTAGAACTACATAATAGTCCATTACAGGTTCAGAAAGTTTGTAAGCTATCCTTGGTTAGAAATTCTAACCATTTCTTTTCAAATATATGTATTGAACTCCAAATGTATAAATCCAACTTCAAATCAAAATTATGGAATGCAATTCATTCTTAAATATTAAATCCTCTGTATTCATTTGTAAGCATTTCATAAGCAGCTAGTGTGTGGTAGCCAAAAACTTAATGAGTGCTTAACATGTATCAGGCAATATGTTAAGTACTTAACAAGGGTTATCCCATTTAAACCTAACAACCTTGTAAAGTGGATACTACCTTCATTTTATAGATTGAGAAAGTAAGGCTTAAAAAGTTACACAAACAAGTTACGCAGCTAATAAATGGTGAAATTAAAATATTAAGTGCCAGTTTTATTATTATTGGTGGCTGAAAATCATAATTATTTTGTTCCATTCTATTATTTGTTAACTAGAGGCCCAGTGCACCAATTCGTGCACAGGTGGGGTCCCTCGGGTGTCGGGCCCCAGCTCGCACCCCTACCCCTAGGCTCTCAGCCCCAGCTTGCACCCCCAGCCTCACAGCTCTGCCTGGCACCCTGCCATGGCCTGCTCCACCCCCTCACCTGCTCTACCATCCCGCCTGTGGGGCGATCGATTGGGGCTGGGCCCTCCACCGGACTCCCTCAGCACCTAAGAGCTGGGCGCCAGCCCCACCCCCTACCACTGGTCATCGTCGGTGGAGCGATCAGTCAGGCCTGGCCCCAACCGCTCATACCGCCTTGTCCTGGTGCTGCCCGCTCACCTGCTTCATCATCCCGCCATGGTCCTGCTCTCATTGGGGGCCATCAGGGCCGGCAAAACCTCCACGGCCGCCTGCTGCCAGCACCATGTCGCTGATGCCCACCATGTTCCACACCGCTGGTGGTCAGCGCACTTCATAGCAAGTGGTAGAACTCCCAGTCTCCCAAACAACCACCCGAGAGAACAATTTGCATATTAGGCTTTTATTACATAGGAAGGATGTTTTTCTCAGAAACTAAACTTTGAATATATTTCTGAATGAAGTGATTCATCTACTTCTAAATCTGTACAATACTATCATCCTATATAATAAAAGGTGAATATGCACATCGACCAAACAGCGGAACAACCGGTCACTATGACATGCACTGACCATCAGGGGGCAGACGCTCAACGCAGGAGCTGCCCCCTGGTGGTCAGTGCACTCTCACAGGGGGTGGGGGCACTGCTCAGCCAGAAGCTGGGCTCACGGCTGGCAAGTGCAGTGGCAGTGGCAGGAGTCTCTCCCGCCTCTGTGGCAGCACTAAGGATGTCCAACTGATGGCTTAGGCCCGCTTCCGATGGGGAGCGGGCCTAAGCCGTCAATCAGACATCCCCCAAGGACTCCTGGATTATGAGAGGGCACAGTCCGGGCTGAGGGACCCCCCCCACCCCTGAATGCATGAATTTTGTGCACTGGGCCTCTAGTATTGAATAATTTTATCAAAAGAAAAAATTAGCCCCTTCTCAGTTTTAAAGATAAGTTAGAGGCCAATTAAATATAGCTATCTGACACCGGCATTTTAAAAAAATATATTTCTTTATTGATTTCAGAGAGGAAGGGAGAATGAGAGAGATAGAAACATCAATGATGAGAGAGAGTTACTGATGGCTACCTCCTGCACGCCCCCCACTGGGGATTGAGCCCACAACCTAGGCATAGGCCCTTGGCCAGAATCGAACCTGGGACTCTGCAGTCCACAGGCTAGCGCTCTATCCACTGAGCCAAGCCAGCTAGGGCTGACACGGCATTTTTAAAAAATATATATTTTACTGATTTTTTTAAAGAGAGGAAGAGAGAGGTATAGAGAGTTAGAAACATTGATGAGAGAGAATCATCGATCAGTTGCTTCCTGCACACCTCCTACTGGGGATGTGCCCACAACCAAGGTACATGCCCTTGACCGGAATCAAACCTGGGACCTTTTAGTCCACAGGCTGATGCTCTATCCACTGAGCCAAACCATTAGGACTTGACATGGCATTTTTAACAGCTATATATATATATTATGCAAAGTACTCAGTAACTTATACTTTTACTTACCTTATTTACATGCCAGGTACTTATATTTTGAAAAACCTTTCCACCTTCTATAGGTCACTTATTTTTCTACTAGGTAAGAAGATTCAGCCTTAGACTGTTTTTCAGAACAAAAAGTCTGCTTCTAGTACAAATGGAAGAGACTGACATAGAAATAATTGTTACCAAATGTTGACAGATTACATCCCAACTGAAAATTATTTCTAGTCCATCCACCCAACTTTTAAATTCATGTTGACATTTAGAAGAAATTAGACATCTTTAATGAAATTAAACAATTTTTATTACTAAAAACTATAATACTTTGATCCAACAATGGGATGGAATGAAATAATACAGATTTGTATCTTTTTCACTTATATTTTAGAATTTGAAATTAAAAAATAATCCAGCCATAAACAAGCACAGAAACCTAAAGGCAGATGAACATACACTGGCACTGTTTAATGAAACAGTCCCAATTTTATGCAAGACTTTATTACAGAAATAACACTTTTTTTTTTAAAATATATTTTATTGATTTTTTACAGAGAGGAAGGGAGAGAGATAGAGAGTTAGAAACATCGATGAGCGAGAAACATCGATCAGCTGCCTCCTGCACATCTCCCACTGGGGATATGCCCGCAACCCAGGTACATGCCCTTGACCGGAATCGAACCTGGGACCTTTCAGTCCGCAGGCCGACGCTCTATCCACTGAGCCAAACCGGTTTCGGCAGAAATAACACTTTTGGAAGAGATTCATTCAAATATGATCCTGAACTGAACAGCAGCCTTTAACTAATATATACAAAAAAGCTCTTAATTTCAAAAAGATTAAATTAGTATGAGTATAATTATTTTAAGTAATAGAGACTATTGAAAACCAAAAACAGAAACAATGGAAAACTTAACTGACTTTTGTTTTAAATCCTCACCAAGGACATGCCTGGAGGGGGGAAGGCAGAAGGAGAGAAACATCCAATAATTTGCCTTCCACAGGGTACCCAACTGGGGATCAAACCAGCAACCCCAGGTATGTGCTCTGACTGGGAATCAAACTGGCAACCTTTTGGTGCACAGGATGATGCTCAACCAACTGAGCCACTCTTCCCAGGTGAAAAATTAACTGACTTTAATATACAAATCAGTCAAGGGGGGAAAAAACACATCAGAATGATAATTATAACCAAATTAACAAATCAGAATCAGAATGCCAAAAATTAAGTCATTAAAAGGGAATCTAGAGAAAGGGCCAGTTGTGAAAGAACTGGAAGTGATGTACACTGCCATTTTGTAGATGAACTATTTAGTAACAGAAGTACCATACTAATCTGAAATTAACCAACCCAGACTAAGAGCTCTCAGTATTCTGACAGTGGCATCAGAAGTCAGCTGAAATAACCCTCTGGCAGTTTTTCCTTAATAATTAATTTATCAAATTGATTATGAACATACTTTTACCACTTTTAGCACAATTACCACCAGCGACAGAAAACAGGGTTTCTTTTTAGTTGTCCTAAAAAGTACCTCTTTTAGTTCTAGCATGCTGAACTATATCAAGTAGTTTACCTATATCCTGTGCACATACTTACATTTTATAGCATTTATTAATAAATCCTCTCTGCTTGCATCATTACAAGTTAAAAAGTCACTCTTTACTAAGCAGTATGTTTGCATTTATTCATACTAGTACATATGAATTATCAACAACAAACCATAACAGAGAATTAGACTTTATGGAATAATTTGCTATGTAGGGGGAAACTCTACACACATGCAGCTTTATGCCATGAAATAAAGATTTATGGGAAGTGCTGTTAAAATAACTCTAGCCCTGGTTGGTGTTGATGAGTGGTTAGAGCATCAGCCTATGCCAGTGATGGCAAACCTATGACACGCGTGTCAGAGGTGACATGCCAACTCATTTTTTTGGTTGATTTTTCTTTGTTAAATGGCATTTAAATATATAAAATAAATATCAAAAATATAAGTCTTTGTTTTACTATGGTTGCAAATATCAAAAAATGTCTATATGTGACACAGCACCAGAGTTAAGTTAGGGTTTTTCAAAATGCTGACACGCCGAGCTCAAAAGGTTTGCCATCACTGGCCTATGCACAGGGTCTTGGGTTCCATTCCAGGTCCAGGGCACATAATCTGGTTCGCTCCCTGCTCCTCACCCTTGTTTGGGAGGCAACCAGTCAATGTGTCTCTCTCACATTGATGTTTCTCTCTCTCCCCCTGCCCCACCCACTCTCTCTAAAAAGTAATGAAAAAAAAATCCTCAGGTGTGGATTAACAAAACAACAAAGGAAGTTAAAATAAACCCAGATAAAAATAAAAATAAAGAAAGCAAAATTCCATTTTCTGAGGAAAAATAATAAATCTAACTTACCAGACCATTTATGTGTCTCCCCATATTAAAATCATAAAGATGACAGAAACTAAATTGGTGTCTAACCACCTACTACTAACATCTTTAAATCCCTGTCTTAAAACAGGTTTCAAAAACAAACAAATAAAAAATACAACAAAAGCTCTTATGGACATTAAATGTAGATGGCGTTTGAAAGTCTTTAAAAATAAGTCATCCACTAAGTGAAGCTTAAATACCCAATACCAAATAGTAAAATATCAAGACAACTCATGTCCATATGTATACTAGAGGCCCAGTGCATGAAATCAGTGCACGGGTAGGGTCCCTAGTGGCTGCCAGCTGCTGGCTGGGGCCTCTCTTTCCCCAGATGCCTGCCACCAGCAGGGGCAGGGCCAACCAGGGGGATGGGCCCCAGGCGGTTGGCTGGCCAGCCCCGCCCCCTGGTCAAACTCCCAGTGGAGGGGCCAAATTGCATATTAGGCTTTTATTATATAGGATATTTTAGTTATCTTCATTGCTTTGTGAAATAATTATTTAATTCTGTAAATATTCAATATGGAACATTTTGAAATCACTTCATCAGTAAATTTATATACTAAAAAGAAAATAAAAAAGTATCAACAGTAGACTTCAAGACTACTCTTTGGTAACAAAATACACTTGGCAACACACTTCCAGCATGTCAAAATATTTATTTTTCTTATTTCTACTCTACTAAAGGACGCAACCAACAAGTACTACTGTAAACCAGACAAGATTTGTCTTAAACAAATATGACATGAAGCAAAAGAAGTGGAAAAACAACTTATTGACTACAAATATAGATGCTATCATAGCATAGTTAAGCAAATTACAGTGTTTATTTTTTTCATTTCCTTAACAAAGCATTTGCTACGGAAAGATTTGTAACCTAATCCTTTTCAAAGTTTTCCAATTTCAGTGTTATACAGAATAGCATTAACCCTAAAAATTCAGAGCCCAGAGAGGAATGTCCATCAGACTGCCTGTCTGTATGCAATGATCTTTAATGATTCTTCAAGAACTACAAAGTAAGTCATAGGAAGAAAATAAGGGAGTAGGGGGGATACAAAGTTATCTTATTTGAATCCTAATGAAAACCCAAGATGCTCACACACAAAATGTCAATCCAGTGTTTGAGAGAGAGATCGAGAGACATGAAAACTGTTCTGCCATGGCAGGCTCCCTTCTGGAGAGGCCTTATCCCTCTCCCCGCGGACAATAACAGCAGGAACGGACCTACTTCCCAGGGGCAGATCTCAGGGGAAGAGTATCCAGGCGGTACTGTTATCGATTTAAAACCAAAGGAAAAGAGTAACCTTTCCAAGGGAAGCGCCATTACTTCCCTCTCCTGCTCCCCCTCCCTTCAGGGCACACACGGGCCTGTGTCTGAAGAAACTGCCTTGGACTTCTGCAGCACTGCAGCAGTCTAACGATGGGGTAGGGGGAAGGAAGGGTAAGGGGAGAAAAACGCTTCCATCACCCCTAACAGAAGAGGGGTGTCCATTTCCTGGAGGTGGGGGTGGGGGGACGACTGGAATCCACCCAGCAGGCTCCCCAGAACAGTCTCCCTTCCCGAGAATACACACACTACAAAGGAGAGGGAGGAGCAGAGGGACCAGAAGGGAAAGGGGCCTAGCGCCTTTTAAACCGGGGTGAACATCCACCCCGTCTCCCACGGAGGGCCACACCTTCTTGGAGGCACCCCCTTCCACCACCCCTTCCGGTGACCCTCAGGACAGAGGAATGTAAGGGCTCGGGCCCCTCGAAGCCGGAGGGCGTCCACCTCGCCGCCTCCTCCACCCCACCCACGGAGTCACCGACCCTCCTTGTCTCCCTCCCCCACCCACTCCCACCGCCCTCCTTCCGCCCAGAGGCCACGGTGGGCCCAATCTCCCCGCCCCCTCCCGGTCTCCCGCACCCAAAGCAGAGGTGCCCTTACCCTTTCGCCGACAGGTCGGGGCGGAGTAGGCAGGCGCAGCCCCCTACCGCGCCGCGGGAGCCGCTACGCTGGAAGCCGAGGAGCGAGGAGGAGGAGGGGGCCTGGCGACACACCGCTGCCCCCCCGCCCCCCCGGAGCCCCGACGAGCCGCCCAGCCCAAGCTCTGCGACAAGGGGCGGGGGGGCGGGGGGGAGCGAGGGGACGACCGGGGTCGAGGAGGCGCCCTCAGCGCTGGGGCTCAGCTAAGATGGCGCGGGGAAGTGCCGGGAGCCGCCGCCGCTACGGGGGAACCGGCCCGGGCCTCGGCCGCCTCTCGTCCTCACACAGCCGAGGCCCTGTCGGTCCCCCGCCGCGGCCCCTCGGCGGGCAGGCCCACGCACAACCCTCTGCCGCCACCACCACCACCCCTGGGAAGGGGGCGCTCACAAAGGGAAGAGAGGCCGCGGGCCGGCCGGCCGGCGGCGGCGGGGCGGGGTCCCCAGGGGCCGGGAGGCCTCAGAGGTTCGTGGGTGCCTAGCGCTCTCGGCCCGCGAAGGGCGCCGGCAGGCGGGACCCCTCCTCTCTCCTCAGGCAGGCGGCGGCACCAACTCACTCTCTTGGCCACCCTCCCTCTCGCTCTCCGAGCCCTGAAGCCACAGAGGCCGGCCGCTGCCCAGGTTCCCCCCCCTTCCCCGACACCACTCCCCTCCTCCCGAGAGTCAGCCCAATCTCCGATCTCGCGAGATTTCCCGCCTGACAGGCCCGACCCTGCGCGAGACACGCCTGCGTGCGCGTGCACGGCCTCCGAGAGCGCGCGAGGGCTGGCGCGCGGCGGATTCTCGGCCGGGGTGGCCCCATCCCCAGCCTCTGTCCAGCCTGGCCGCATTCCGCTGGCAGCCCTTATGCCACGCCGGCGTCGGGTGCATTCATGTCACCCTGGAAGCGGAGAAAGAAGAGCTGATCTGCTCTCCTGCCCTCTTCCCATTCCCAAACCCCCGCCCGCCACTAACCCCGCCATTGAGAAGTTGGCCCTGACATGTAGACTATCCCGTTCTTACGTACCTGAGCTCAACCCCTCCGTGGGGTTTAGAGGTAAACTGGTCAGTGTCATCCGTATGTAAGTGAGTTGTAAGATTCTAAGAGTTTATAATCATTTTTGGAATGGTAATAAGAGAAATACAGATCTACACCACCCTGTATGCCGATGGTAGGAAATAGACAAATTCTTGAAAAGTTTTTGTGGATTTTTTTAGTAGGTTGAGAGATAAGTTTTGAAACAAGAGCAGTAAACAGAGTCCTAACAGTCCTGATTCAGGTAAGAGGTAGAGCTTATTTATTTATTTATTTATTTTGTGTGTGGGGGGGGAGGGGGGGTGAAACCTTTTTTTTTTTTTTTCAGGGAAAAACCCCTTTCGAGGACTACAAAGAGCAATTTTATTCAAGAACTGAAAGATACGCCTAAAATGCAGTCATAAAAAAATCGGTTCTTCAACCAATAAAACAACTGATATAGATTTGTTGTGTGAGACTTATGAGTAAAAATGTACTCCAAAACAGTTATTAAGAGAGACAATAAACTGGGAAAATAAACTGGCTTTGATCAGAAAAGCAAGCCTATCTGCTTCAATGGGATATACATATAATTTGTTCCAAAGATTCTCTCTCTTAGTAAGTAAGGGTCCTTCTGAGTCCGTTAGTCATTCCTCTTTTCACCTACATTGACAAACACTAGTATAGCAACTGCCCTTCTGCATTAAAACACACACACACACACACACACACACACACACACACACCCTAGTTCCTCCTTCGGGGGTAAAGAAACATTACAATCTTCACATCTCTTCCCCTTCACAGCCAAGCTTCTTAGAAAAGTTATCTATTTTCTCACCTCCACCAGAAATGATCTTACAAAGGTCAAAAGTAACCTCCTAGCTACTGTGTCTAGTGGAGTCATTTTAATCCTTTCCCTCTTGACATCTGCAGTGTTTGACATAGTCATACTCCTTCCATCTTGAAACTATTCCTCTCTGGCTTTTTCAACACCACTCAAAACCAGTTTTCTTTCTACCTTCCTGTCCCCAGGATTCCTCTTCCTCCACCCACCTCTTAAATCATGCCCCGCCAGTCCTTATCCTTCTGAAAGTGTTACAGCAAGAATGTTCACATCTAGCCCTAGCCGGTTTGGCTCAGTGGATAGAGAGTCGGCCCTTGGACTGAAGGGTCCTGGGTTCAATTCTGGTCAAGGGCATGTACCTTGTACCTCTGTTGCAGGCTCTATGGGGTGCGTGCGGGAGGCAACCAATGGATGTTTCTCTCTGTCTCTTCTCATCTCTTTCACACTCTCTAAAATTCAATGGAAAAATATCCTCGGGTGAGGATTAACAAAAACAAAATGTTCACTTCTAGTTATTTCAAACATTTGGGAGTGGAAAGAGATTCAGGTTTTCCCATAGTATTCATTCTTAATTTTTTTTTTTTTAACTTGGCAACCATAGTTTTATTTTTTTTTATTTTTTTTAAATATATTTTTTTATTGATTAAGATATTACATATGTGTCCTTGTCCCCACGTTTCCCTCTATCCCCCCCCCCCCGCTCATGCCCTCACCCCCCCGTTGTCCATGTCCATTGATTAGGCCTATATGCTTGCATATAAGTCCTTTGGTTGATCTTTCCCCCTTACCCCCACCCTCCCCTACCTTCCCTCCAAGTCCCGACAGTCCAATCAATGCCTCTCCGTCTCTGGATCAGTCCTTGTTCATCAGCTTATGTTGTTCATTATATTCCACAAATGAGTGAGATCCTGTGGTGTTTATCCGCTCTCAAGTTCCATCCATGCTGTGGCAAATGGTAAGAGTTCCTTTTTCTTCTTCCTCTTCTTAAAGAATACCTTTCAGCATTTCATATAATGCTGGTTTGGTGGTGATGAACTCCTTTAGCTTTTTCTTATCCGTGAAGCTCTTTATCTGACCTTCTATTCTGAATGATAGCTTTGCTGGATAAAGTAATCTTGGTTGCAGGTTCTTGCTATTCATCACTTTGAATATTTCTTGCCAGTCTCTTCTGGCCTGCATGGTTTCTGTTGAGAAATCAGCTGACAGTCCTATGGGTACTCCCTTGTAGGTAACTGACTGTCTTTCTCTTGCTGCTTTTAAGATTCTCTCTTTATCTTTTGCTCTTGGCATTTTAATTATGATGTGTCTTGGTGTGGTCCTCCTTGGATTCCTTTTGTTTGGGGTTCTCTGCGCTTCCTGGACTTGTAAGTCCATTTCTTTCACCAGGTAGGGGAAGTTTTCTGTCATTATTTCTTCAAAAAGGTTTTCAATATCTTGCCCTCTCTCTCCTTCTGGTACCCCTATAATTCTGATGTTGGTACGCTTGAAGTTGTCCCAGAGGTTCCTTACACTATCTTCATATTTTTGGAATCTCTTTTCTTTTTTCTTTTTCGGTTGGGTATTTTTTGTTTCTTTGTATTTCAAATCTTTGACTTGATTCTTGGGATCCTCTTTTCTGCTGCTGGATCTCTGTAAATTATTCTTTATTTCAGTCAGTGTATGCTTAATTTCTAGTTGGTCCTTTTTCATGTCCTCCATGGTCTCCCTATACTTATTGAGGGATTCATTAAATTTATCGGCGGTTTCCATAAAATTCTTGAAAAACCTTATAACCGTGGCCTTAAACTCTATATCCAATCGTTTGCTTTCCTCCATTTCTGCCATTTGTGACCTGTTTCTTTGTCTCCGCATTTTGGCAGCTTCCCTGTGTTGATAGAGTGGCCCTGTGCGCCAGGTGTCCTGTAGGGCCCAGTAGCTCAGCCTCCCCAGTTACCTGGGGTGGACACTCTTGGTGCACTCTTGGTGCCTTGGTTGTTGTAGAATCACTGGGAGGAATTGACCTCCAGGCCAATTGGCTGTGAGAATCAGCTGTGTCTAAAGTGGGAGAACTTCTGTGCTGAAGACACCCTTCTGGGGCAAGACTTGCTTCAGTGGGGCTTTGGTGCTCACTGAGTCTGCTCCCTGAGTGCGTCCCTTATGGATCTGAGGAGTTGCAGTCTGGATGGACTCCCTCTGATCACTGGGTACAGTGGCTCCTGGATCTAAGGAGGTGCTAATTCAGCCTCTGCCTGAGGCCACACAGCAGGAGCCACGAAGAGGCTCAGCTGTGAAGCAATGCAAGCCGCTGCGGGGCCTTGGGCCTTCTCTTGGAAGTTCCAGGTCTGCCTGGTTCGGCTGCAGTTAGGTACATTCACATGCAAAAGCCTCTGCCGCAGCCTGGGTGGGGCGGGGTCTCAGGGAGTCAGAGGGCGGAGAAAGCGGCCATGGCCGATTCTCCGCCCGGAGTCGCGCGTCTCAGTGTTCCGGTAACGGCTGCAAGCACCTCTGAGGGAAAGCCGCCCTCAAGTTCGCTCGCTGCCGGACAGACCAGCCTCTCCCCGTATGAGTCCTGGATCCCCAGAGACTTCCCGGAACCGGAGTTCAGAGCAGTCAGGAGTTTGTGATTCAAAAAGACAGCCGCGTCCTCAGGTGCCACCCCCTTTCCTCGCGTGCGCGCGCCGCTGTACCTCTGCACTTCACCTCCGCAGTGCCTCTGGCTCTCAGAGTGCTTTTCTTTCCTTCTAGTTGTGGAATTTACACTCAGCCAGCCTTCCTGTTGTTCTGGATGATGTTTGCTCAGTCCTTTGCGGTAATTTTCAATTGTTGTGTGAGGCGATAATTTCCCGGTGTTTACCTATGCCGCCATCTTAGTTGCTCCCATTCTTAATTTTTTATGGAAAATTTCAAGCATACACAAAAGGAGTAAGGTAAAATAATAAATCTCCATGTATCCATCGCCCAACTTCACTATTACCAACACTTTATCTTCCTTGCTTCACCTATTCTCTTATTATGTGTTTCCCTTCTGATGTATTTTTAAATAAATCTCTAGTAAACTGTCATAACATTTCACATGTAAATACTTCATATGTATTATCTCTAACAAAGACTTTTGTTGTAATATAGCCAAAATATTATCATACCTTACAATAATGTTTTTTGTAATCCTCACCTGAGGATATTTTTCCATTGATTTTTAGGTAGAGTGGAAGAGAGAGAGAAAGACAGAAAGAAATATCGATGTGAGCCCGACCAGAGCCCAGGCCGGGGAGAAGCCTGCAACAGACGTAAATGCCCTTGACCAGAATCGAACCTGGGACCCTTCAGTCCGCAGGCCTACGCTCTATCCACTGAACCAAACCAACTGGGGCCAAAATGTCTTTTTTTAAAAAAATATGTTTTTACTGATTTCAGAAAGAGGAGGGAAGAGAGACAGACAGAAACATCAATGATAAGAGAGAACCATTGATCCTGCATGCCCCCCACTGGGTACGAGCTGGAAACCGGGCACCTACCCTGCCCTGGAATCAAACCGTTACTTCCCTGTCAGGCCTTCTCATGTCTCAATTAGGTAACCCTTGAGCCTGTGCATTAGGATAAAAAAGCTGTGGGGCAAAGAATGTGTACAAACTATTTATTTTTGTTGTTGTGTTTTTTTTTTATGTATTTTTATTGATTTCAGAGAGGAAGGGAGAGGGAGAGAGAGAAACATCAATGATGAGAGAGAATCATTGATCGGCTGCCTCCTACACACCCCACACTGAAGACTGAGCCTGGAACCCAGGCATGTGCCCTGACTGGGAATCGAACTGTGACCTCCTGGTTCATAGGTCGACGCTCAACCTCTGAGCCACTCCGGCTGGGCTGTACCAACTATGTTTTGACCTTGACAGAAAAGTTACTCAAGCAGAGACAAAAATCAAGGATAAGCTCTTTCTCTACATTGTTTTATTTAATCCTCACAACAAACTTGTGAGGTAGGTACTATTATTATTACCTGCATTTTATAGGCAAGGAGACCAGAGTTCAAAGAGGTTATGTCACTTGCCCACAATCATCATCTAGTAAGTAAATGGTGAACTAGAATTTTAAACCAGTTGTGAATGAATCCAAAGCACACTCTCTCCACCATATTGTAATCCTGGCACGACCAACCAAGGAAGGACAAGCTTGATACCATATACATATTTCTAGTGTGTGAGAGAGATGCATGACCACATGTAATGTCATTGTATTTGTTGTTGCACATGTATCTGTGTGATAGTTTGTCAAAGTGTGCGTGGGTGCTCTGATTGATATGGTATCTATCCAATGAGACTATCTTTTCAGTATTGTCACTCAGTAAAAGATTAAGTCATGTTCAACTTTATGTAACAAATACTTGTTGAATTTCTACCGTGTGTTAGGCTTACATAAAATATAGAAGAGGGCAAAAGAAACTAACGTTTACATAGTAACATTATGCCAAGAACTTTATGAAGTGCTTTACATTCATTATCCTCTTGATCTTCCCAACAAAACTGAAAGAAGGATGGTGATGATGGTTCTCATTACACAGGAGGAAAGCTCATAATGTTAAGTAACTGTGCAAATCACATAGCTAGTAAATAGAGAGCTATTAGAGTACAGGTTTGATCAGTACTTTAAGCCCCTGTTTTTATCATTACCTCCCAATCCCCTTCCTCAAGTGGCTCCCTATACTAGGGACACAAAATCCTATTAGAGAGATAAAATCTGCATGCACAAAACATTTAAATAACAATGTAAAAACAACCTATAAAGAAATGATTCACTGAACCTGTGATTTTATTTTAATTTTACTTTTCTGGGCCTTGGTTTCCTGCCTAACTACAATAGACTAAAATGTTCTCTAGAGTCCCTTTAGTTCAAATATCTATAATTACAGGAATGATGCAAATAAGATGGAAAGATAACTTGAATTCCAAAGTGTGTGTGTGTGTGTGTGTGTGTGTGTGTGCGTGTGTGTGCATGCATAGTTAGAAACAGAAAGAAAAAACTTTTCTTTGGGTATTCTACCTGACTTTTACTAAGACCTTCATTAGTCATGGTAATATCTTCATCCAGAATTAGCTAGTGTATACTTTTTTTTTCCCAATAAAATTGTGATTACGTATGAAAATCTCTATTTCCTCGTATAAGGTAAAACCCAATAAAGCTGTGTGTGATACAAGGTAGTTAGTGAGAAGTATGCATCTTAGAATTTCCAGTTTAGAAACCAGGGGTGAGACACTCTATGGAGTGGATAACCATCTAGTAAATAAATAAATACATTACTGGAAACACATTCGGTGCATTCTGGGCTGTTATCAGTGCACCCAAAGACTTCATCTTTAGATTCTAGGACCAACTAACTAAGGTAGGTTATAGTATGGCTGTCAAACCTCACTCTGACATGTCCACAGAGGCTGCCTGATATATAAGCATGGCTTCACAGGCTGGAAAATAAAACTCATTATGTACAGAGTTGTTTCTTGAGCTCTGCATTCCCATATACTTGGATCCATTTTAAGAATGCCCTGCATGTGGAGGCAGCATATTCTGCCATTTTAACCCACAGGAATAGATCAATGTTGGGCCAAGGTACCCTAAGGGTTGTAGAATACAATTCAGTTCAAGAAAGTCCTGACCTGAAAACCCTTCCTTCTCAGGTATCTATCAGATAAGCACCCGCAGTAAGCCATGAATAAGTTAAAGCAGCTGTACCACAGTCTAAAAGACATTCAACCCTGAAGATGTCAAGCCGTGGATCTGAGGGGAGGAGAGCAGTAGTTAAAAACATTGACTGTGGAGTCCCATCTCCATCGCTTACTAGTGTCAGTGACGAATTACTTTGTGTCAGTTTCATAACCAGACTGAGGGTTTCTTTCCTTATCTGTAAAACGAGGTAAACATTACCTTCTTCAAGATGATTGTGTGAGGGTTAAACAAGATAACATGCAAAGTGCCTCTAGCCCATGGAAACTGTTTTAAAGTGTTCACCCTTATTTTGTATGTGTAAGAAGGTAAATATTCATCCCATTGCTCTGACACTAGCCTCTGGCAAGCACCCCATGACCCAGGTGCATCCTGATTGTCTGGGACTTCTGTGGATGTGGGAAGGGCTGGGCAGCATGATTGTGGCCTGAGAGGTCTTTGGAATGTGTCTTCAGGACCAGTTGGTGGTTTTGTCATGCCCTTCTCTTTGGCTGACCTCTGCCAGTATTAACAAAACAAAACAAAACGCTACACAAATTCCTACTAGAGTTGTGCCATGTAGGATATGAAGCAGAAACAACTGACAAGCAAAGCATAAAATAAGTTAATATTTTATTGGCCTGGGATTGTCTTTGGGCCTCCTCTTTACTAGGTAGTAATACTATACTAGTAAGAAGTCTTTTGGTTAAAAATGGCCATTCAAATCAACTTAAAGAAAAGAAAGGAAAGTTATTAGACCCTGTAACTGAAAAGTCCAGTGCCTTAGGAGTTAAAAGAAATTTGTTAGGAGCCCTGGCTGGTTTGGCTCAGTGGATAGAACATGGGCCTGCGAACAAAAGAAATTTGTTAGGTGCTTGAATCTTTCTGTCTCGCCACACACCACACCCAGCTCCCAGTTGCTTAGGTATTTTTCTCTGTAGGTTAGATTTTATTATACAGTTGTCTGTTGTTTTTATTGAGAGGTGCAACTAGGGGGCCAGGTGCTTCCCACTGCTGCCATCATATTTAATATACCCCAACACTCACTGGTGCCACTGATACTGTCTACACACAGGAAGTGAATCAAGGAGATTTTTGGTATTGCTTTTAACCAGATGCTTCCTTTACTGAGACATTGTATTATGATCACAAGTGACAGGAGCGCTTGTTCCAAAGTCCAGGTTTATATGACCACTTAAGCTTGCCTACCATGTGACCTTTTCCTATATATGCAGCCTTCTGAGCAGGGGACAGAGGTCTTTTTTAGTTATCAAATGGCACCATATAAATGGTCAACGTGAAACGCATCCTTTATTTCTCCTCTTCACATGGTCTTAACGCCGAAATGTTACAATATTGTAAATATAGAAATGTAAGGCATTTGGGACTTTGTGGGGATGAGCAGATCAGAATTTGGGGCTATGGACTACCAGCATAATTCCCATGAGAGGTTTAAGCAGGCTTCACATAGAACATGCTGAGAACTTTCATCTTAGTAGCTTATTTCACTCACGCAGCAGAGGGAGGCTAGACTGGGGTTGGGAGGACAATGTGGAGTGAGAAGAATGGCCACAAATGCCCGGATTTACACATTGCCTTTAGCAACCCCAAAGGCAAAGAAAAGTTTCTCACGCTCACATAACAATATGTAAAATCCAAAGGAACAGCTCTGAGTGGCCCAGTGTGGGCCCTGTGTTGTGTGCCCTTCGGTGGCCTAGTCGCCTCATCAAGGGGTGAGACGTTTTGATTGTTCTGGCTTGGACTGTGTGTTCACTCTGTGGCAAGAAGCTTAGAGTAACCGCTCACAAGAACTACATAGAATGGTAGAGAGGAATTCCCCAAAGGAATTTAGGGTACGTTTTGCCAGAAGAAGAGGAGAAATTCTGGACAGACAAAAACAACAGATGTTCACTACAAGTAGAATAGAATTGCTGGTGAGGCCAAATAATATGGTTTTGTGGGGATGCTAGCGAGAGTAGGATATATTAGCACTTGCTGTGGTCAGTTAAAAAAAAAAAAAAAAAGCAACTACCAACTGGCTACAATAGAACTCTCATATCTGTGACCATAACTCTGAGAAATAGGCAGCGTGTTCTCCTTTCACAAAATATACTGTTGGGATTCAAGCAACATAGAGAGGTACAGCAGAAAACACATGGTTCATATGACAGGGCCAGGTGTAAGTCTGATATGTACATCAGTTTGGGAAGCAGGTACCTTCCAGACATTCTTAGAACCTTAAAAAACTCTGAAACATTTCTGGCATGTGCCCATGAGCGAGGCACATAGTGCCAAGGTGACAGCAACTTCCTGGGAACTCTAGTATGTGTGTGCATCTTTTCCTAGAGTTCTCTATCATACTAACTTTTGTAGCTGCTATTCTTCCATGCGTTCTAGGCTAACACTTTTGTTTTTAATCCTCACTTGAGGATATGTTCTGATTTTAGAGGGGGGGGAGGGAGAGAGAGAAAGAGAGGAAGAGACATCGATGTGTGAGAGAAACACTGATGGCCATCTCCAGCACGCATGTGCCCCCACTAGGGATTGAACTGGCAACCTTTTGGTGCACAGGTGGATGCTCCAACCAACTGAGCCATGCCGACCAGGGCAGACTAACAACAATTTTTTTTTCTTTTTCAATCCTTACCTGAGGATATTTTTTCCATTGCTTTTTAGAGAGAGTAGAAGAGAGGGAGGGAGGCGGGGGGAGGGAAAAGGAGAGTGAGAGAGACACATCATGGTGACCTCCCACACACCCCACACCCCAGCTGGGGGCTGGGAGTGAACCTGCAACCCAGGTATGTGCCCTTGACTGGAGACCCTTTGGTGTGAGGGCCAACGCTCTACCACTGAGCCACACCAGCCAAGGCCAGGCTAACAACTTGTATTTATTCGTCCTTATTTCCATCTCCCATTTCTAACCCAATTTATGTCATGTGGACAATTCAAATAAATGTCTATGGGATAATTAAGTTGATAGATAGCAAAAATTTATCGAATGTCAAATATGTGCATTACGCTAGGCTCTGTGGATAGAAAAATATGATACCATTCCTATTCTTGAGATCACAGCTTAGTGGGAAAGGGCAACAAATAAACAATTCTAAGTCACTTAGGATTGCAGTGACAGATAACCAGACCCCTTTCATCTTCCAAAACTGAAACTCTGTGCCTGTTGGACAACAATTCCCCATTCCCCATTCCCCATTCCGTCCCTCCCCCTCATTCCTGGTAACCACTATTCTACTTCTGTCTCTGTAAACTCGACTACTCTAAGTACCTCATACAAGCGGAATCCCACAGTATTTGTCATTTTGTGATTGGCTTATTTCACTTAACATAGAATCTTCAAGGTTGATCCATGTTGTAGCATGTACCACAATTTCATTCCTTTAAAAAAATTTAACATTTAATATGCTTTTATTAATTTCAGTGAGAGGCAAGGAGAGGGAGAGAGGGAAGGAAAAATTAATGAGGGGAGAGAATCATTGATCAAATGCCTCCTGCATGCCCCCACTGGGGATCAAGCCAACAACTGCAACCCAAGCATGTGTCCTGCCCAGGAATCGAACCATGACCTCCTGTTTCCTGGGTCAATGCTCAGCCACTGAGACACACAGGCAGGGCCAATTTCATTCCTATCACACTTTATTTATCCATTCATCTGTCAATGGACACGGGTTGTTTCCACCTTTTGATTATTGTGAATAATGCTGCTATGAACACAGGTATACAAATATCTGTTTGAGTCCCTGCTTTCCATTTTTGGGGTGTACAGGGGCTGAGCTTTTTAAGAACAAAAGAAAAAGCAACTTTGTTAACTATTTTTTTCTCTCTTTTTGAAAGGCTATGTTAAATTCCCATACTCCCATGCGACGTCTGCCTTCGATGACTCCCACTCCATAGAGTCAGCCCTTAGTGCTGAGGACATACTTGAATACAGAGGTTTCCGCATCACCAACACTGAACCCAACGGTCTGCTTTGGAGTTGGATAATGTACTGAGAAAGCTAGCTTTCTTCTCAGATCAGACTCTTTGAGTAATAGGAGGAGCTTAGGATTGAGAAAATTTGGTTTCCTGGGAGGGAACATGCCAGCTGTGAGAAGCCCAGAGTTGTAAATTGTCAGATGATGACTGCCTGTGAAACCTGTCAAGATTCCTGACAGCTCAGCTGAGAACCTAATTACCAGTTACAAAAAGAGACAGGAAAAACGTGTTGTCAGAGAGAGCCTGGTCAGAGAGAATGATGTACAGTGTCCTGGCCTTGTCATCCTCCTCCTCCTTGTTTAAAAAGGCAGAGAGCAAAACACATTAGTATAATTGCCATTACACATGTTTATTATCTGGAACAAAGGTACCATGTCAAACCATAGCCCTGTGTCAGCTGAGCCTTTAGTAATCACTTAAATTGAACAGTGGCATTTGACCTGATTGTACAAATACTTCCGGTATTCTTAGTGCCAAGAATCATATCCAACCATACTTAACTTACTTCCTGGAGTTCACACAAACCTCAACCAACCCTCCTTTCCTGGAGTGAAGAGGAGCAATGATCCTGTCTTCTAGTGAAGCCCAGAGAAGAATGATAACGAACCTAAAGTCACACAGTTAATCAACAACCCAGCATCTTATCTTCCAAGGAAAATAAATTAATATCAATCATACTCAGCAGCAACGGAGGAGACCAGCAATCTTCCCCAAGAATCCCTAAATTGGTGAAAAGCAACATTAGCAGATTCACATGCTAGTTTTTGCAAAGCCTTGATCATCTAGTCTTGCAAAACATTCACACACAGTTCCCACTCACCTTTCTTTCTTCAGTTGCATCAGCAGCTCCTGAGCATGGATGCTAACTTCCTTAACGGGAAAAAGTTTTCAGATTCTTGACCATCAGGGACTTGGCACTTAGAGCAGCAGGAGTGGGAGAAAAGAGAAAGAGTTAATATTTACTGGACACATGTTCCAGGTACTATGTTTTACCTCTGTCTAATGGGTTCTATAAACCAACTGGCAAAGTAGATACAATTATATACATCTTCATATGCCAGGCCGGGAACTCAGAGAGGTTAGGTAAATTGCCCAAGATGACAGAGCAGAGCAAAACTTTTTTATTATGTATTTGTTTATTTACTTTTTAGAACAGGGCTTGTAACCCACTTCTTTCTGGCTCCAAAGTCGGTGTTTTTTGTAATGTGTTAAGCTACCTCTGTAGAACAGAAGGAACTAAAGGGAGTCCCAAGAGATGACTGATAAAATCAGCCACTCTGAGCTTCTAGTGATTGGATTTTCTTATACATGTATGAATTAGAATTGCCTGGTTACATAGGTAGGCAGCTTTCACCATAATACTTCATCAGATTCAAAGATACTACAGAGAATAGGGAACTGGAATGGAAAATGGGTGAGGGGGAGGACGGAAAAAAGATGTGAATGAGGAGAAAGAAGGACCAGGAGGGGAATATGCCTGGAAAATGTTAGTGGTAGCCAAAAGTTGTTCTCAGAAGCCTTCCACCAAGACCCAAAGAACAGTGCAAAAGCTGATCCTCCTTTTGTGCTCCATTCACCATTTATTTCCTATTCTCCTATAAAAGATTTAGCAGGATGGGCTCAGTGGGAAATCAGGCCCCTGTGGGCTCCTGTTACCAGCCATCTGTGTTCTGTTCTTTACTTTTGAACAAGACAGCTCCAAAACTCTGAACTGGAGAGAGAGTTGGAGCTGCATACAGATCAGCAGAGCTGTTGCTAACAGCTCTGACGCCTGCGGGATGACTCAACCCTCTGTGCCTGGCAGAGTCAGCTGTGGTCCCCTGGAGCCTCCTACTCTAGGGAAAAAATCAGAGATGTGGGAAGTGACTTGGGGAAAGGATCAAGATCCTTGATGTTGGGCAGGAATTCAGGCTGGAAGGATATGCAGGGGCACCTTGAGTCTACACTTAAGAGCTCTGCTCATGGTGGGGGAGGGAATAAAGGTGACAGTGACGAAAGCACAATCCTTCATACAAGTCTGCTGCTCTAGAAAAGGAATATACCGTCGAGGATGGCAGCCTGCAAAAGCCATATGGCTATGTCAACAGGAGTTCAGCCCAAACACACATCTTACTCATTTCCCTGGTAAATTTTACTCAGGTGGAGGCATCTCCCACTGTCCTCTCACTTTCCGAAGAACACAAAGACTTCCTGTCCTTACACAGCACCATTAATACCTAAGAACATTCTCATGCTTAACAGTTGCTACCTTCAGACCGCTCTCTGGGTTACTCACTCAGATCTCTAAGATATAGGCAGCCCAGCCGGTGTGGTTCAATGGTTGACTGTTGACCCTGGACCAGGAGGTCTCAGTTCGATTCCAGCCAGCAGGGGCCCGTGCAGGGTTGCAAGCTTGATCCCCAGTAGGGGGCGTGCAGAAGACAGCTGATCAATGATTCTCATCATTGATATTTCTCTCTCCTCCTTTCCTCTCTGAAATCAATATAAATATATTTTTAAAAATAAGATACAGGCAATTAGGAGGAAGCTACTTGTATATTGTGCCAGGAGACATCTGGATTTACCTTATATCTATATATAAAAACCCTGTTCCACCATGATCCTCCTCCCCATAACCCTGAGCTCCCTCAAAGAGCTTTCCTTTCAGTTGGCTTCTTATCACTCACTAATAAACAGCCCCCAGAGTTTGGCTTCCTGTTGCCATGGCAACTTAAAAGAACCAGTTGAAGCTGCCAATAAAGGCATCTGCAAGAGCTCCCTAAACCCAGCCTCCTTTCAAAACAATAGTACAAAGTGGAATCACCACTCACGCTACCCATCCTCCCTGCCACACCACATACACAACCTCAATTGTCAGTTTTATAGAAAGACTCAGTTCTTAGAATAGCTGAGAAGCGGGTTGTCTTGCCCAGATGAAATTAGAATTATTTTCTAATACATTTTCTAAGGATTCTTTAGATACTAGCCTAGAAATCTGACCAACTTACCAGGTATTAGCATCTCTAAGGGTTCGTGGAGTTTAAAAATATGTCTGTATGTGCCCTCCCTCTACTAATACTTCATTTTTCTATGCATGTAGGGGAAATCTGGGTATTTGGTATTTCAGAGCTAGAACTTCTGGCTAGTTTCCCACAAAGGGTGAGGGGTTTCCTAATGTCCTCATATATGTGTGAAAGGCTTTGTACCTTGAATAAGAATGTTCAAATATTCATATTGACTACTATCCCCTGGCCACATTCCCCTTCCGGTCAAGGCCATATTGCATTGGAGTTAAGGTCATGGACTCTGGTGCCAAATTTCCTGGTTTGAATCTCTTCTCTACTCTTCACACTGCACTTTAGCAAACACTTTCTCTGTGCTTCACTTTCTTCATCTGTGAAATGGGGAGAATAATAGTATTAACTTCAGAGTGCTTCCATGAGGATGAAATACATTAAAATATGTAAAGTTCTTAGAACAGTACCTGGTTTTATATATCAAGTATGTCTCTAGACAGAGTATGCTGCTGAGAAATACAGGCAAGAAACCCTGTTCTCAAAGAGTTTACAGTCTGATATCCACATAGTTGAGCTAGACAAACCAATAATTATCGGTAATGTGACAAGAACTTCTCTAAATTAAGAGAGAACAGAGAAGGGGACCAGAAATTCCAACTTGAAGGATGCCTGGGTTTTCCCAAAATAGAGAAAGGTTTATCAATCAGGCATATTGGATTGCCAAGGACAACTCACTCTATTTAGCTCAACAATTTTATTTGAAAGCTATACATCATAGAACCCTAGCCAGTTTGGCTCAGTGGATAGAGCGTTGGCCTGCAGACTGAAGGGTCCCAGGTTCAATTCTGGTCAAGGGCACATGCCCGGGTTGTGGGCTCGATCCCTAGTGTGGAGCATGCAGGAGGCAGCTGATCAATGATTCTCTCTCATCATTGATGTTTCTCACTCCTCCCTTCCTCTCTGAAATCAATAAAAATATATTAATTTTTAAAAAGATTATATGTCACAGAAACCCAGGAAAATAATAGCCCAGAAGAGCTAGTGACAGCATTTTAGATATTTTCACCCTGATGCTCAATCATTAGCATGACTTAGCTATTCTCCTGACAGAGCCTCTTTTACCATTACCAACAGTTTCCTTATTCTTTGATTTGTATTTTTTTCAATTAAAGTTGACATTCAATATTATATTAATTTCAGGTATACAGCATAGTGATTAGACATTTATATAACTCACAAAGTCTTCACTTTGTATTGATGGTCTCTACCTCATCGTTTCTATTTCTTTATAGCTATAGCTTGCCTCGACCCCTCATGACTCTGAACTCATCTTTCTTTCTATATCATTTAGCTTTTGTTCTTGTCATTGATAGCCACATTTTCTCCCTTTTCTAACTCAAATTTTAGAGAGTGAGAGGGAATCTGATTGGCCTACTCCTCTTTTGGTGCCAGGTATGTTGTAAGTTGCTGGCCAGGTTCTAATCTAGATTGTCCACCATTGCATCAGATGCCAATTCCGGTCTAGTCAGCTAAGGCAAAAGTACCTCCAGGAACTGTACATGAACTGTGGCTACCTAGGCCTGCCTCCTCAATAGAGGCTGTGGGTGGGGAAGTTACCCCCTTGCAGGAGGCAGCTGATCAATGGTTCTCTCTCATCATTAACGCTTCTCTCTCTCTCCCCTCCTTTCCTCTCTGAAATCAATAAAAAATATATTTTAAAATAAGTAAAAACTTTTAAAACGAGAGAAAATGTATAAGCAGGGAAATGGCTTGACCAGATATACTTGTTAGCAAGGACAAGATTTAAACCTCTAAAACTTAGAATTCCTCCTGGGCTGAATAGCCAATTTGAGAGGATGAGAATGCTCAAATCTTCTTTTCATATCCTACCCTCTAGTGGCAAGAGGAAAAACAGCAAGCTCCAACTCCACAGGTCTGCAAGGCTTTGATTTGCCCTGAATGTTACAGCTCCTAGATTTCTCAGCTAGTTGTGTTGTTCAGTCTTCAGCAGAGACCATCCATTCATTCTGCGATTCCCTCCGCTCCAAGGACACAGCTCTGTCTCTAACTACAGAGAGCCCTCTTCTGAGAGCTCTCACCAGTCTGGTTCCCCTTCTCCCATCGCCACCTCTTCCTCTCCTCAGTGCCCTGGCAATGCAGAGCTCTCAGTAGGCTAGCACTGCTGCCCTCAGGTGGGGACCTAGCGAAGTGCGCATTGCATTTCTTCTGGATCCACTTCCTGTGAGGTCAAGTCTTTAAACTTGGCATCTTACTGAGCGTCCTCTTTATTTACATCTGAGTCATAAAAGGATAGTGCTCCTTCTTACTGCCTGGCTCAAATATAAGGAGGCAACATGCAGGGGGAAGAAAAAGGCAGGAGCTCCTCATCTCCATGAATTCAGCATTGTCATCAAACCACTACCAGCAAAAAACCCAGAAAACAACTGTCCAAGGCTTGAATACTATCCTGAGAGTAGGGCATATATACAGTAGTCTATTCAAGGATGTCTCCTGCTTTTCTTGGAAAGAGACGTCCTCTTTCTCACACACCTTTATCCTTGTCCCTTTTCCCCAGAGTCACTGTGCTTCTAAGATGGTGCTCTGATAAAATCCATTGTAATAGCCCTAACCAGTTTGGCTCAGTGGATAGAGCGTCGGCCTGCGGACTAAAAGGTCCCAGGTTCAATTCTGGTCAAGGGCATGTACCTTGGTTGCGGGCACATCCCCAGTAGGGGGTGTTCAGGAGGCAGCTGATCGCTGTTTCTAACTCTCTATTCCTCTCCCTTCCTCTCTGCAAAAAATCAATAAAGTATATTTTTTTAAAAAACCATCGTAATAAGAGAGTCTTATTAGTTTACATAGCTTGGAAATAAATACTGGATTTGCTTCTCAAAAATCCTGGTTGATTTAAACACCCTCTGGCGACATTCCTTTGGCATCCTCATCATGCTAATGAACTTGGGCCACAGTCCCCTCCACTCACTGACTCAGCACTTAGTGGCAAAGTGACCCTTTAAATCTCATCTCAGCTAAGACAGCTCTTCTACTTGCTAAACGGGTGATTTTGTGAATTAAACTGATACTCTTCTTCTGATTTAGCATATACATACACACCACCCACAGATAATTTATTCCAGAACTTATTTTAAAGCCAAAGGCTTTAAGATTTCTGACTGACAGATCCCTCCCCCACTCAAGCGCTCTATTCACCCAGGAATTTGTGATTGAAATAGTACGCACTGCTGGCTTGAGTGGAGCAGCATACCAGTATTGCTGAAAGCTGAGTGGCCGTTGCCATGGGAGTGTTTGTATAGCGCTGCCTATACAAGGTGGTAGGCTTAGGGCTGCTTATTTTCACAGGGTTCTAGAACTTTGCCAGCCCCCTCATTTTACAGATGAGGAAATGGAGGCCCAAAGACTTAGTTAAGTGCCTTATTCAAAGTCCTAGAGCAAGTTAGAGACAGGGTTGTGCTCTTTGCAATACATCACCCTTTTCATTAAAACACACGCATGAATCAGTGGAACAGCCGATGGACGTTTCTCTCTCTCTCTCTCTACCTCACCTCACTAAAAAACAACACATACACATACACATACAGGCACACGCACGCTGGTTGAATGGATATTCCTCAGCCATTTCCACTGTGCTATTCCAGCACCACGATACCAGATAGAAGTGCTAGGAAATGTGGTAAGGACACCAAGGGGGATGTGAATACCCTTGCATTGGTACGCATGCATTTGTTTGCATCAAATGACTTGTGCACACCTGTGGATGGCTATGCTAGCTAGGCATTTGTATAGCTCTTGATTACTGAAATTCCTTAAACCTCATTTTCCTCAGGAGGACATTCAGGTTAGAATAGTACCTATCTCAAAGGATTCAATGAGATAATGTATTTAAAGTACTTGAGCACAGTAGCTGGCAAGTAATAAGTGGGTATAATGTTGTTTCTATTATGTCTTTCTCCAATGGAATGTGTCAGGGATTGCCTATGAGGCACTAGGCTAAATGCTTTACATTTTTCATTTAATTTTCACAGTTATCCTCCGAAGTAGGTTCTTTCATTTTCTATATAGCACTGATGAGAAAACTAGGCCTCGAGAGCTTGAGTAACTTGCACAAGGCTAGGAAGTGCCCGAGAAAGAATCAGACAAAACCGGGTCTGTCTAATGTTAATGCCCTCAATCTTAATTAGGTTATACTGCCTCTCCTAGAGAAAGGCAGAAAACTGTCTAGCGTCCGAATCTGTTTAGAACTCTAAGTCCAAAAGACCACTAGGGGGTGCACCAAGGAAGCATAACAAAATGCGGAGACAAAGAAACAGGACAAAATTGTCAATGGAAGATATAGAGTTCAGAACCACACTTTTAAGGTCTCTCAAGAACTGTTTAGAAGCCGCCGATAAACTTAATGAGATCTACAAGAAAACTAATAAGACCCTCGATCTTATATTGGGGAACCAACTAGAAATTAAGCATACACGGACTGAAATAACGAATATTCTACAGACTCCCGACAGCAGACCAGAGGAGCCCAAGAATCAAGTCAATGATTTGAAATGCGAGGAAGCAAAAAACACCCAACCGGAAAAGCAAAATGAAAAAAGAATCCAAAAATGCGAGGATAGTGTAAGGAGCCTCTGGGACAGCTTCAAGCGTACCAACATCAGAATTATAGGGGTGCCAGAAGATGAGAGAGAGCAAGATATTGAAAACCTATTTGAAGAAATAATGACAGAAAACTTCCCCCACCTGGTGAAAGAAATGGACTTACAGGTCCAAGAAGCGCGGAGAACCCCAAACAAAAGGAATCCAAAGAGGACCACACCAAGACACATCATAATTAAAATGCCAAGAGCAAAAGATAAAGAGAGAATCTTAAAAACAGCAAGAGAAAGAAACTCAGTTACCTACAAGGGAATACCCATACGACTGTCAGCTGATTTCTCAACAGAAACTTTGCGGGCCAGAAGGGAGTGGCAAGAAATATTCAAAGTGATGAATACCAAGAACCTACAACCAAGATTACTTTATCCAGCAAAGCTATCATTCAGAATTGAAGGTCAGATAAAGAGCTTCACAGATAAGGAAAAGCTAAAGGAGTTCATCACCACCAAACCAGGATTATATGAAATGCTGAAAGGTATCCTTTAAGAAGAGGAAGAGGAAGAAAAAGGTAAAGATACAAATTATGAACAACAAATATGCATCTATCAACAAGTGAATCTAAGAATCAAGTGAATAAATAATCTGATGAACAGAATGAACTGTTGATTATAATAGAATCAGGGACATAGAAAGGGAATGGACTGACTATTCCTGGGGGGGAAAGGGGTGTGGGAGATTCGGGAAGAGACTGGACAAAAATCGTGCACCTATGGATGAGGACAGTGGCGGGAGTGAGGGCGGAGGGTGGGGCGGGAACTGGGAGGAGGGGAGTTATGGGGGGGAAAAAAGAGGAACAAATGTAATAATCTGAACAATAAAGATTTAATTAAAAAAAAAAAAAAAGAACTCTAAGTCCAAATGCATTAGATACATATTGCACATGGAATGGTCTGGCTCACCCATATAAAGATGGTTTCATTAAACCCACGGAGCCTATAAGCAAAGAATTTGTTTTTATTTCCCTTGAATTATAGTTCTTTTATAGAGATGCTAGTTAGCCATTTTGTACAAGAGACAATTTCCTAATGACTGAATGCCATTTTATTCAATGTCCTATTGTTTAAAAACTCCCAGTTGGTCCTGCTAAGATCTATGTACAAAATACTAATCTAATTGAAATCATGTCACCAAATATTGGGATCCTACTTGCCTAGTAGGCTATCTATTCTTTTGTTGTTGCTGTTAATCCTCACCCGAGGATATTTTTTCCATTGATTTTTAGAGAGAGTGAAAAGGAGGAAGGGTTGGGAAGAGAGAGAAACATTGATGTGAGAGAGACACATCGATTGGTTGCCACCTGCATGCACCTCAATGGGCCCCGGGGAAGAACCTGCAATCCACGTGCATGTCCTGGACCAGGAATTGAACCAGAGACTCTTTGGTAAGCAGGTCAACGCTGCAACCACTGAGCAACACTGACCAGAGCAGGCTTTCTATTCTTTAAAATCTCTTCTGACACAGAAATTTAACATTTCTTTAATATATGTTATTTCATTCTTATGAAAAATACCAGTTTTTTGCCGAAACCAGTTTGGCTCAGTGGATAGAGCGTCAGCCTGCAGACTGAGAGGTCCTGGGTTCGATTCCGGTCAAGGGCATGTGCCTGGGTTGCGGGCACATCCCTGGTGGGGGATGTGCAGGAGGCAGCTGATCGATGTTTCTCTCTCATTGATGTTTCTAACTCTATCTCTCTCCCTTCCTCTCTGTGAAAAATCAATAAAATATATTTTTTAAAAAAAATACCAGTTTTAGGATCATCCAGAGTCTGACCCAAATTTCTCTTGTGGTCATATCATTCAGTTTCTACCAGATCCATTTCAATCAGAACTTAGCTGTTCCTGGCGGCTCCCTTTTCCTTCTCTCTCTAATTTCTCCCTCAGTGATTTTATCTATTCCTACACTTTCAACTATTCCCTGCTACATAGAGAACTGCCACATCAATCTTATTCAGTAAACATTAATTAACTCCTTGCTATGTGCTGCAAACTGAATCTCAACGGTCCAGGCAGACATCTGTCCTAAGCTCCAGTCCAGATATTTGTGGAATATCTTTGACAGGATGATGTGACATTCCTGAGACCCCTGTAAAAACAGCTCTGGGTAAGAAAGTACCTCGGTTTCTCTGTACTCCCGTCTTGGCAGTACATCTCTGACCTTCCTTATCCTTACATTGGCTGTTCACAGTCTCTGGAATTCTCTATACTGACTCTACAAATCTACTTATCTCAATCCAACATGGAGCCATGGGAAAAATAACTAGTGTTAGCTCCTCAAAACAACAAAACCTGCCCTAACCGGTTTGGCTCAGTGGATAGAGCGTTGGCCTATGGACTGAAGGATCCCAGGTTCGATTCCGGTCAAGGGCATGTACCTTGGTTGCAGGCACATCCCCACTAGGGAGTGTGCAGAAGGCAGCTGATCAATGTTTCTAACTCTCTATCCCTCTCCCTTCCTCTCTGTAAAAAAATCACTAAAATATATAAAAGCAAACAAAAAAACAAAAACAAAACCTAACCCTACCTCATCACTTTCTTCACCAAACCACACTGTGCTCTTAACTGCCTTTAATATTTCATTTGATAGAAGCACACTATTCCTCTAAAAAAATTCCCTAGGCCCCTGATCGCCCTGACACAATCCACTCCCCATTTAGTAACTAAAGTAATGTTAAAACACAATCCAATCATGTTATTCCCCTACTTAAAACCAGCCCACAATGCCCCATTGTTCTAAGATCATTCAAATTCTTTATTGAGGCCTAGAAGAAACCCGGGTTGTTACCCACATCTACTCTCATCTTATGTCACTCTCTCCTGCTGTGCTCCGGCCACACCTGCCTCCTTGCAATAACTCTCTCCTGCCATAAGGCTTTAGCACAAGCGTTTCTCTCTGCTCTTGTCATGGTCTTCTTCTCATCTTTTGAGTCTTGGTCTCAGGCTATCCCTCCTTTCCAATTAGCCTTTATTCCGGATGTGAGGGCGATCTGGCTGCGACATCTGTCACCCCATTGATCGCCAGGGTTGATTCGGCTGATCTGGCTGGCTAGGCGGGTGTCCCCCTCCTCCCTCACCGATCCATGTGCGTCCCTCCCGAAGCTGCGCGCTCGGTCGAAGAGGACGACCTTCCCCCCCCCCGAGGAGAGGACCGGTCTTCGGTCAAGGGTATACGAGTAGCTGCGCTCCCCTGCTAGAACCTCCAAACAAGCTCCCAATTAGCCTTTATTCCTAATTATTATTCTTTCTCATGGTACCATTTGTTTCTTCATAGCTTTTATCCCAATTATAATGTTATATATTTTTAGAATATACCTATTGTCTACCTCCCCTACTAGACTGGAGGTTCCATGAAGGCTAGAACCATGTCTGCTTAGTGTATTAATGCATATCCTGCATTTAGTAGAGTGCCTGGCACAAGGTAAGTGCACATACATGGTAGCTGATATCTTTGTTCCTAGCAAATTCCCTTTCTCATTCTGTAAAATGACCGTTTCAAAGCTTTAGTACTCTCTTTAAACTACCTCCTCTAATCTCTACTTCCTTAAAATCTGACCAGAAATTGCCATCCTAGTCTCATTTTGTGTTTTTCCTTAAATGCCCTACATTTGAGTGACACTGCAACACTCAACATTTCATCAAACTTCCAGACCATTGTTCACACTATTTCTCTGCCCAAATACTTCTCATGCCTTGTTATCATTTTGTCCTTAAAGCCCAGTACAAATGGCACATTTCCTCATCAGTTTTCCGTATCTATAATAACAAAAGTGTAATATTTTAATTAGACTGGATGTCCTTCCGGACGACCTTCCGGAGGAAGCCAGGGCTGTGAGGGAAGCCCAGGTCCCAGGTGCCAGAGGGAAGCCGGTGGGGGCAGCTGGGGGAAGGAAGGCCAACTCTTGCACGAATTTCATGCATTGGGCCTGTAGTTAATTTATAATTAATTGCTCCCTTATAAGCATTCTCAAAGCCTTTCACAATACTTTTACATAAAAGTTTCCACATTTTTTGTGTGTGTTATTTGTGTGGGTCTCTGATCCTGGAGGGTGAATTCTTTAGGGATAAAGGATTTTTTAAATCCCCATCACCCAGCACAGCTCTTTAAAAAGAGGTTTTTTTTAAACAATTATTATTCTTTTTAAATCCTCACTCAAGGATATTTTTTCATTGATTTTTTAGAGAGAGAGTGGGAGAGAAAGGGAAAGACAGAGAAATATCGATATGAGAGAAATACATCAATTGGTTGCCTCCTACACGCGCTCTGACCAGGGCCTGGGCTGGGGAGGAGCCTGCAACTGAAGTACGAGCCCTTGACTGGAATCAAAACTGGGACCCTTCAGTCTACAGGCCTACGCTTTATCCACTGAGCCAAACCGGCTAGCCGTGGTCGGCAAACTGTGGCTCACAAGCCACATGCGGCTCTTTGGCCCCTTGAGTGTGGCTCTTCCACAAACTACCATGTGTGGGTGCGCACGTACAGAGCGATTGAAACTTCGTGGCCCATGTGCAGAAGTCGGTATTTTGTGGAAGAGCCACACTCAAGGGGCCAAAGAGCCACAGGTGGCTTGTGAGCCGCGGTTTGCCGAGCCACAGTTTGCCCACCACTGATGAGTATTGCTGCCACTTTGTGAGAGCTGAGTACAGGATTGCCTCCAACTCTCATAGTTGCCATTCTCTTCATACACTAGTAATTCTTGGTGAGAAGAGCCTGATACTCCATCTTGCTTCCTGCAATAACCACATATGGTCATTTGCTGACCATAATTCTCCCATTAATTGCCATGACAGCGTTATTAGCGTTCTCAGGAGATGTAAGACAAGTAAAGGCAAAGCCTTTGCTGTGGCCAGCCTCTATCATGATCCTGACACTAGTGATTGTGCAAAGAGGTAGAATTCTCTCCTCAGTCATTTATCAACAATGCCATCTTCAAGATTTTTCACATAAAGAGCAGCACCCTCGCCCTAGCTGGTTTGGCTCAGTGGATAGAGCGTCGGCCACCGGACTAAAGGGTCCCGGGTTTGATTCCAGCCAAAGGCACATGCCCAGGTTGCAGGTTTGGTCCTTAGTAGGGGGCGTGCAGGATGCAGCCAATCAATGATTCTCTCTCATCATTGATGTTTCTATCTCTCTCCCCCTCTCTAAAATCAATAATAATAAAAAAAAAATTAAAAAAAGAGTCGCCCTAACCGGTTTGGCTCAGTGGATAGAGCGTCGGCCTGTGGACTGAAGGGTCCCAGGTTCGACTCCAGTCAAGGGCATGTACCTTGGTTGCGGGCACATCCCCAGTAGGGAGTGTGCAAGAGGCGGCTCATCGATATTTCTCTCTCATCCATGTTTCTAACTCTCTATGCCTCTCCCTTCCTCTCTGTGAAGAAGTCAATAAAATATATATTTTTTAAAAAAGAGTAGCACCCTTGAAGCTTACACTGTTTTGTTTGCTCAAATTTGTGTTTTAATTCAGATTGTCTGTCTACTTTGTTCTGTGCTGTACCAACATGAACTTAATTCCCATGAAGGACTTTTCCACTCATTCTTTCTATGGCTTTCTGAATATTTTCAAAATTGTCACATATATTTTCTCATAAATCCAAAGCCTTTGGATTCTCTACTTTCCTAAATCAGTTGGTATCAAATTATACCTCAATAAATATAATATTATATATAGAAAACCCTAAATACTCCAACAAAAAATTGTTAGAACAAATAAACGAGTTTAGTAAAGTTGCAGAATACAAAATCAATATACAAATATCAGTTGCATTTCTATACACTAATAATAAACTATAAAAAGAGAGATTAAAAAAATAATCCCACTTAACAATTGCATCAAAAAGAATAAAATACCTATGAATAAATTTAACTAAGAAAGGCCTGTACATTGAAAACTATAAGACATTGATGAAAGAAATTTAATAAGACACAAATAAATGGAAAGATATTCCATGCTATTGTATTAGAAGAATTAATATCGTAAAAAATGTCCATACTACCCAAAACCCTAAATAAACGAGTTTAGTAAAGTTGCAGAATGCAAAATCAATATACAAATATCAGTTGCATTTCTATACACTAATAACAAACTATAAAAAGAGAGATTAAGCCAAAGCCGGTGTGGCTCAGTGGATAGAGCGTCGGCCTGCGGACTGAGAGGTCCCGGGTTCGATTCCGGTCAAGGGCATGTACCTGGGTTGCGGGCACTTCCCCAGTGGGGGATGTGCAGGAGGCAGCTGATCGATGTTTCTCTCTCATCGATGTTTCTAACTCTCTATCTCTCTCCCTTCCTCTCTGTAAAAAATCAATAAAATATATTTAAAAAAAAAAAAGAGAGAGAGAGAGATTAAGAAAATAATCCCACTTACAATTCAATGCAATCCCTATCAAAATACCAATGGCATTTTTTCACAGAACTAGAACAAATAATCCGAAAATTTGTATGGAATCACAAATAGCCAACGCAATCTTGAGAAAAATAAAAGGAACAAAGTTGGAGACATCACACTTCCTGATTTCAAACTAGATTCATAGCTTTAGTAATGAAAATCATATGGCATTGGCATAAAAACAGACACATAAGTCAATGGAACAGAATAGAGAGCCCAGAAACAAATCCCTGCATATATGGTTAATTAATGTGTGACAAAGGAACCAATTGTACCGCTGTTGGTTGTCCAGTTTTCCCAACACCATTTGTTGAACAGATTTGTCCTTTCCCATTTTCCTGTCTATTGTGTATTCTTGGTTCCTTTTGTAATCCTATATAATAAAAGCCTAATATGCAAATCGACTGAACAGTGGTACAACCGGCAAAGGAACCAAGAATACACAATGGACAGGACAAATCTGTTGAACAAATGGTGTTGGGAAAACTGGACAACCACATACAAAAGAATAAAACTGGACAACCATCTTCTTACACTATACACAAAAAATTAACTCAAGATAGATGGAAGATTTGAATGTAAGACCTAAGACCATAAAACTTCTAGAAGAAAATGTAGGTTTTGGCAATGATTTTTTGGACTTGATACCGAAAGTAAAGGCAACCGAAAGTAAAAGCAAAAATAAATAAGTAGGACTACATCAAACTCAAAAAACCTTTGCACAGCAAAGGCAACCATCAACAAAATCAAAAGACTACCTAAGGAATAGGAGAGAATATTTATAAATCATATATCAACAATCCAATTTTAAAATGGCTGGAGGATCTGAATAGACATTTCCTCTGAAGAAGACATACAGATGGCTAACAGGTATACATGAAAAAGGGCTCAACGTTACTAATCATCAGGAAAACGCAAATCAAAACCACAATGAGATAGCAACTCACACCTGTTAGAATGGCTATTATAAAAAAGAATAGAAATAACAAGTGTTGATGAGGATGTGGAGAAAAGGGAGCCCGGTGTACTGTTGGTAGGAATATAAACTGGCGCAGCCACTGTGGAAAACAGTATGGAGGTTCTCCAAAGAATTAAAAATAGAACTACTATATGATCTATTAATTCCACTCTGAGTATTTGTCAGAAGGAAACAAAAACACTAAATAGAAAGGTATCTGCATCCCCCATATTTATTTCAGCACTATTTACAATAGCCAGGACATGGAAAAAGCCTGAATGTTCACTGATGGATGAATGGATAAAGAAAATGTAATCCTATATAATAAAAGCCTAATATGCAAATCGACCGAACAGCAGTACAACCGGCAAAATGACCAGTCACTATGATGGGCACTGACCACCAGGGTGCAGATGCTCAATGCAGGAGCTGCCCCCAGCCTGCAGGCCCCAGGCCAGCAAAGTGGGTGCCATCAGGGGGCCCCCTTGGTTGCCCCACTGGTTGCCCCCCAGAGGGAGGCGACCAGCAGCAGCAGCAGGGGGCAGGGCTGGTGAGCAGGCAGCGCCAGGCCAGCCAAGGTGGGTGCCAGTAGGGGCCCCCTGATCGCCCCGCCAGTTGCCCCACAGATTGGCCCTGATTGGCCCTGATGCCAGGCTTAGGGACCCCACCCATGCACAAATTTCGTGCATCGGGCCTCTAGTATATATACTAGAGGACCACTGGTTAGCGACGGCTGATATATAATATATACATTGTGTAATATATATATACAATGAAATATTTTTCAGCTATTAAAAAAAGAAGAAAATCTTGCCATCTGTGAACATGGATGGACCTTGGGTGTTATGTTAAAGTAAGATAGAGAAAGATAATATGGTATGATCTCATTTTCATATGAACTCTTTAACAATCCCCCCCCAAAAACAAACAAACACAAAACTGACTCATGGTTACAAAATAAATAAGCACTGGGCATGTAATGTAAAACATGATGACTATAGTTAAGAATACTGTTTTGTATATTTGGAAGTAGCTAAGAGAGTAAATCTTTTAAAAATATTTGGTATTAATTTTTTTTAATATACTTTTTATTGATTTTTTTACAACGAGGAAGGGAGAGGGATAGAGAGTTAGAAACATTGATGAGAGGGAAGCATCGATCAGCTGCCTCCTGCACACCCTCTACTGGGGATGTGTCTGCAACCAAGGTACATGCCCTTGACCAGAATTGAACCTGGGACCCTTCAGTCTGCAGGCCGACGCTCTATCCACTGAGCCAAACCGGCTAGGGTATGGTATTGATTTTTTAGACAGAGAGGGAGAGAGAAACACTGACATGAGAGCAACAATATTGATCAGCTGCCTCCTGCATGGCCCCTACGGGGGGATCGAGCCCACAACCTGGGCATGTGCCCTGCCAAGGGATGGAATCTGCAACCTTTCAGTGCATGGTAGGATGTCCAACCAAATGAGCCACACCTGCTAGGGCAAAGAGTAAATCTTAAAAGTTCTCATCACAAGAAAAAAAAAAGTAGGTATGTGTAGGGATGGATATTAACTAGACATATTGTGGTGATTATTTTGCAATATATACAAAGATTAAATTATTATGTTGTACACCTGAAACTAATATAATGTTATATGCCAAATATATCTCAATAAAAGGCAGGCAAAATCATATTCCAAAAATACAATTAAGATATTCACGAATTTAAAAGTCAAACTTTTTTGCCCATTTGCCATCCCCTTCTCTTCACTTAGTGGCTACTCCAAGTATGTTATGACCTCTGGTCCCATGTTTTAAATTGAACTTAACTTCTACTCCTTCTTCTCCTCAAACTTGCTTCTAGTTAAAATGTGGTTATCAATAGTTTTAATATCTTTCTGAAATTTATCTTTTTACCAACTCTAATAGTTTCTTTAAGGTGATTTTAGTCCTCATTTTTTCCCCTCAGTTTAAATTCAGATATCTAAGTTTCTGAGACTTTTTTTAAAAAATTTATTTCAGAAAGGAAGGGAGAGGGAGAGATAGAAGCATCAATGATGAGAGGGAATCACTGATCGGCACAACCCCCACTGGGGATTGAGTCCACAACCTGAGCATGTGCCCTTGACCGGAATTGAACCCGGGACCCTTCAGTCCGCAGGCCAACGTTCTATCCACTGAGCCAAACCGGCTAGGGCCCTCTAATCTTTTTCTGTTGTTGCTGTATTATTTTGTTAATCCTCACTTGAGGTTATTTTTTTTTCCATTGCTTTTTTAAAATATATTTTATTGATTTTTTACAGAGAGGAAAGGAGAGGGATAGAGTTAGAAACATCGATGAGAGAGAAACATCAATCAGCTGCCTCTTGCACACCCCCTACTGGGGATGTGCCCGCAACCCAGGTACATGCCCTTGACTGGAATCGAACCTAGGACCTTTCAGTCCACAGGCCGATGCTTTATCCACTGAGCCAAACCGGTTAGGGCAATTTTTTTTTTTTTATAGAGAGTGGAAGGGATGTGGGCAGTGAGAGAGAGAGAGAGAGAGAGAGATCGAAATGAGAGAGACACATTAATTGGTTGCTTCCTGTATGCTCCCTGACCAGGGTGGGAATCAAACCTGCAACCCAGGTCTGTGCCCTTGACCAAGAATCAAACCACAAACTCTTCAGTGTGTGAGGGATGATGCTCTAACAACTTAGACACACTGGCTAGGGCTCTCCCTTTAATCTTTTGAAGGCCTCTAAACTCCCTTACCAGTGAAAGACTTATGACAGCTGGGATTTTCTACCCTCCTTCCTAAAAGAAAATAAATAAGGATCCAGAAATTTGGGTGGCCATATAGGAATTCTGCCTTAAAAATTTTATAAGCTATGTACATAACTATATCTTGAGAAATTATTTTTAACATTTTTATTTAAATAAACCTTATTTTAGATATACAAAAATGTTGTAAAAATAGATATACCTCATCTAGCTTCCCTATTGTTGACATCTTACATTGTTACAGTATTTTTGTTACAATCAACATTGTTATATTACCATGAATTAAATTTCACACTTTATTCAGATTTTATTAGCTTTCCCTAAGATCCTTTTTAATTTCATCTTTCCTGTCATATGTGGTCAGTAAAATGTTTTTGAACTTTATTTGACATCAAACACTCAATAGGCCTGGCCAATGAGACTCAGTGGACTGAGGTTTGTCCCATGCACCAAGAGGTCACAGGTTCAATTCCCAGTCAGGGCACAGGCCCAGGTTGCGGGCTTGATCCCCAGTAGGGGGCGTGCAGGAGGCAACCAATTGATGTAGCTCTCACACATCGATGTTTCTTTCTCATAGAAGTTTTATCTCTCTCTCCCTCTCCCTTCCCCTCTCTCTTAAGAAAAAATACCCAGTGCCCAGCCAGCATGGCTCAGTGGTTGAGTGTTGACCTAGGAACCAGGAAGTCATGGTTCGATAACTGGTCAGGGCACATACCTGGGTTGCTGGCTCAATCCCCAAGTCTCACCTTGACCCAGACCTCTGCAGCAAGTTAGTACAAGACTAGAATTTATTTCACGCAGTTGCCTTGGCAGGCACTAAATTGAAAAACTATTATCTTATCCACAGAATGATATTGGCAAATCATCTGATGAGGGATTAATGTCCTGAATATATGCAGAACGCCTATAACTAGTCAACAACAAAAAACAAACAACCCAATTAAAAAATGAGCCAAGAACTTCTTTATTTTATAGAAATGTCTTAAGTCTTCAAAAAAGATGCACAAATGTCCACAAAACCACGAAAAGATGCTCAACATAATTAACCATCTGGGAAATGCAAATCTAAACCATAATATACCATTTCACACCCAGAATGACTATTATAAAAAAGAAAGAAAGAAAGAAAACAAGTGTTGGTGCATTACTTGTGAGGCTGAAAAATAGTATAGCCACCGCGAAAAACAGTTTGGCAGGCCCTCAAAAATGTAAACTTAAAATTATCATATGATACAGCAACTTGCTTTTAGGTATGTATCCAAAAGAATTGAAAGCAAGGACTCCAACAGGTATTTGTACACAATGTTCATAGCAGCATTATTCACAAAGGTAGAAACAACCCAAATCTCACTAACAGATGAATGGATAAACAAAATGTAATATGACATACTATGGAACATTCAGCTTTTAAAAAGAATGAGCCCTGCCCTAACCGGTTTGGCTCAGTGTATAAGAGCATGGACCTGCGGACTGAAGGGTCCCAGGTTCAATTCTGGTCAAGGGCATGTACCTTGGTTGTGGGCATATCCCCAGTAGGGGGTGTTCAGGAGGCAGCTGATTGATGTTTCTAACTCTCTATGCCCCTCCCTTCCTCTCTGTAAAAAACCAATAAAATATATATATATAAAAGAATGAGCCCTGGCCAGGTTGTTCAGTTGGTTGGAACATTGTACTAACACCAAAGGGTCGTAGGTTCGATTCCCCATCTGGGCACTTACCTAGGTTTCAGGTTCCATCCCTCATCGGGGCAAGTAGGGGAGGCAACCAATCGATGTTTCTCACATCGATATTTCTCTCTCCCTAAAAATCAATAGAACACATCTTTGGGTGAGGATTAAAAAAACAAAATAGCCCCGACCGGTTTGGCTCAGTGGATAAAGCGTCAGCCTGCGGACCGAAAGGTCCCAGATTCGATTCCAGTCAAGGGCATGTACCTTGGTTGCGGGCACATCCCCAATGGGAGGTGTGCAGGAGGCAGCTGATTGATGTTTCTCTCTTATCGATGTTTCTAGCTCTCTATTCCTCTCCCTTCCTCTCTGTGAAAAAAATCAATAAATATATTTAAAAAAATAAAAAATAAAATTCTGATACGTGCTACAACATGGATGAACTTGAGGACATTATGCTAAGTAAAATTAACCAGCCACTAAAAAACAGTTACTGTATGATTCTACTTATATTAGGTATCTAGAGTAGATACTTTCATAGAGACAGAAAGTATAATAAAGGTTACTAGGGTCTAGGGCAGGGGTCCTGAAACTACGGCCCGCGGGCCACATGCAAATACAAATGTTGTATTTGTTCCCGTTTTGTTTTTTTACTTCAAAATAAGATATGTGCAGTGTGCATAGGAATTTGCTCATAGTTTTTTTTTAAACTATAGTCTGGCCCTCCAACGGTCTGAGGGACAGTGAACTGGCTCCCTGTTTAAAAAGTTTGAGGACCCCTGGTCTAGGGGAAGGGCAGAAAGAGGAATTATCATTTACTGGGTACAGAGTTTCAGTTTTGGATGATGAAAAAGTTCTGGAGCCTGCTGGAGTGGCTCAGTTGGTTGAGCATCGTTCCATGCATCAAAGGTTGCTGGTTTGACTCCTGGTCGGGACACATGCCTGAGTTTCGGGTTTGATCCCTGGTCGGGGAGCGTGAGGAAGGCAGCCAATTGATGTTTCTCTCTCATATCAATGTCTCTCTCTCTCTCTCTCTCTCTCTCTCTCTCTCTCTCTCCTTCCCTCTCTCTAAGCATGTCCTTGGGTGAGGATTAAAAATAAAAAAGTTCTGGAAATGGATATTGGTGATAAGCACAGGTTTAAAACAAAAACCCTGCCATTTCCCGTAGATGTGTCAATTGTTGTCTTCTCACTCATATTCCATTTTTTTTTTAAATATATTTTATTGATTTTTTACAGAGAGGAAGGGAGAGAGATAGAGAGTTAGAAACATCGATGAGAGAGAAACATCGATCAGCTGCCTCCAGCACATCTCCCACTGGGGATGTGCCCGCAACCCAGGTACATGCCCTTGACCGGAATCGAACCTGGGACCCTTCAGTCCGCAGGCCGACGCTCTATCCACTGAGCCAAACCGGTTTTGGCATATTCCATTTTTTAGTGAACTTATTCTTTCCATGCCCCCTAGAAAAGAGGGCAACCCTGATGCCAACTAGACCAGTGAGATGCCTTCTCCCAGCAATTTGGAATTGAGAAGCTGCGAGAATGAAGCAATTGGTAAATGGTGGGTTCTTGAACAAAAGGTACTGTAAAGGCTAGGACACAGGAAATGAAAACCATGTGCAAGCTAAACTTTGGTGGATGCACAGAAATTCATCTGCATAGAAAATGGAGACAATAGATCAAAAAGACCCATGAGAGGTAGAGAAAGAAGCCTAGTTCAGCCCAGCTGGTGTGGCTCAGTGGTTGAACCAAGAGGTTATGATTTGATTCCGGGTCAGGGCACATGCCCAGGTGTCAGGCTCTATCCCCAGTGGGGGGCATGCAAGAGACAGCTGATCAGTGATTCTCATCATTGATGTTTCTACCTCTCTCTGTCCCTCTCCCTTCCTCTCTGAAATCAATAAAAAAATATCTATTAAAAACATGCCCTTGATTGGAATCGAACCCGGAACGCTTTGGTCCATAAGCCAATACTCTATCCACTGAGGCAAACCAGCGAGGGCTTAAGTCAAGATTTTTATTTGCCTGGTTCACTGCTGAATAATGAATGAATGAATTCCGTGCACTTGTAACTACTCAATACTATACTTTTCCCACTAATTTAAAGTTTCATAATACAAATTAATCTAATTCATTTCCAACAAAGCATCTACTTTTATTCATTGCTTCAACCAGTATTTCTTGAGCGCTAACTATGTGCCAAGCAATGAGCTAGGTGCAGGGTATGTACAAAACATGGCCCTTAAAAAAGCTTATAAGTCGAGGGTTGGTTGAGGAAGGATGCGTGTAAATAAAAAAGCCACTTACAGTTTGGAATGCCACGGGGAATGAAGGAGAATACACAAAGGGCTTCATCTCTTCCTCAGGGATATGGAGGAATGAAGGATACACACAGATAACTCCAAATACCCAAAAAGAACACAAAAAAGAAAAGCAAAATCTTCAGTAGCTATGGAAATCAGAGAAGGCTTTGTGGAAGGGGTGTTATTTGATTTGAGACGTCTAAGAAGACATATGAGAGTTTGATAAAGTAGGAGGAGGATATGGAGAGAAGGGGAGGGGACATTCCAGGCAGAGAGAATGGCAAGAGCCAAGGCAAAAAAGTGTGTGTGCCAGGAACAAGGAGACGTGTTTGGCTATAGCACAGGAGAACAGTGAGAGGTTAGGCTGGAAAGGGACACTGGGTCCTAACTGGGTCAGTTGAATACAATACAAATGACTCAAATCTTGCCCATATTTCCTATGACTTAGAGCAGCATTTCCCTCATGCTCACCGGGAAAGGAAAGTTTAGGGAAATCTAGCGGCTCACAAAAACTTTATTGCTTTAACTGTCAGGATTTTAGAGAGGTTCCTGGCTTACCATACTTCTCAGGAGCACAGTATGATGACTCTCATGAAGGGACAGAGCTCCTGATATAGAGTAGGGACACTTCCTGCCTCAGTGTAAGAACAAACAATGCATTGCCAGATTTCATTTCATTTTTTTTTTTTGGGGGGGGGGATAAAATGGCTTAAAAAGGAGTACTTTTCCTTTCATTCCAAAGTATGATAGGAATGGGTGTATACAAATGAGGATGAGGAAGCAGAAGAGGGGCCACATAATGGAAAGAAGAGGCCAGTTTGCTTGAGAAACCAGCTATGCCGAAGTATTTATTTGCAAAATTCCAGTTACCAGAGCAATTGGATGCTGCCATGTCCACTGTTCCTCCTTTTTATCCTTTGCATGGTCTTTAAAGAAGTTATTTCTGAGGCAGATGTAGTCCCTGCTGTTTATCTTGAAGATTTTGCAACATTTCTTTTCACCTGCTTTTCCTTTTCCCTTTTGTAATTCACATCCAGCCACTCATCTAGGATGGCGCTGGCCATTTCAGGAGTAGGATCTTGGGATCAGAGGAGCATTACCAAGCCAGATCCAAGTTGCAATGCTCAGCTGTTGCTTTCTGTAGCATCCTAGCATATAAACAAGCAATAAGTAAGGGAATTGATTATAATGTAGAATGGCTTAAAAACGGCAGGTTACAGTATAGTCAACATTCTTTGAAACCTGAGGTGAGACTTAGCTCCTGATTTGAGGGAACAATAATGATCATGAGTATTACACTATTTTATTCCACTGGGTCCTCACAACAACCCGATGAGCCAATCATAGCTAATATTTACTGAGCACTTACTTTGTGCCAGACATACTTCAGACCCTGTGTTATCTCAGCTTTCACAGCAACCTGTACTGCATATAATTATCCTTATTTCAAAATTGAGACAAGAACATTGAGTTAATGATTATTTAACACGTACTACGTGCCAAGGCACTGTGCTAAGTACTTAACGTGCATTTTCCCATGGAAACTTGGCCTATATTTCACGGAGGATCAAAAGTTAAAGAGCTTGCCCAAGTCTACATAGCTAAGAAGAGGAAGAAGCAAGATTCAAAGTTAGGCCTTCTTATTCCAAAGTTGATGAGCTTAAGCACTCCAAAAATTGAAATGGAAGTGCAGCGAGTTTAAGAGACTTTCCCCAGTTTACACAGCCAACAAGTTGCAGACCGATATTCTAACCACGGTCTGTGATTTCAGGACTGAAAAGTTGACATTTTGCAGTAAGAAAAATAATGGAAAAAATTTAGTTCTCTCATTTGAAGTCAATGATTAAAGTACAGCAATCTAACTGGGTTTTACTTCATTGTACATACTTTTTAAATATACTTTTCTCAGAAGTGAGTTAGTAAATCACTAGCCAGACTTTTTGGTATCTGGCTATTAAACTGTAAACTTACGGGGTGAATAATTACTACTCTAAAGGTGTTTACCACCTATTTAGTGAAAGTACATGGTGGGGCCTGAACCTGTATTTCTGTCAGGGTCCCAGAAGAGGCTCATGTAGCTGGTGGGTCATACCTTGAATAGCAAGGCTCTAGTTTAAGTAGTGTGATTTATTTTAATTTAAAAATTATGGACACAAATATTTAGAATAAAAAACCTGACACATTGCCGAAACCGGTTTGGCTCAGTGGATAGAGCGTCGGTCTGCGGACTGAAAGGTCCCGGGATCGATTCCGGTCAAGGGCATGTACCTGGTTTGCGGGCACATCCCCAGTGGGGAGTGTGCAGTAGGCGGCTGATCGATGTTTCTCTCTCATTGATGTTTCTAACTCTCTATCTCTCCCTTCCTCTCTGTAAAAAATCAATAAAATATATTAAAAAAAAAAACAAAAAAAAAAAACCCCTGACACATTAAACTATATTTATCTTATTATTTGAAAATTACCATGAGGGTTTGCTTCCTCCAAACTATAATATCCACTGGCTTGTAATATCATCCAACATTTTTCAATCTTACAGTTCTCTTTTTGGTTAAACTTTTCTTACCTAAAGTTTTTTTTTTTTTTTAATACATTTTTATTGATTTCAGAGAGGAAGGAAGAGGGAGAGATAGAAACATCAATGATGAGAGAGAATCATTGATTGGCTGCCTCCTGCATGCCCTCTACTGGTGATTGAGCCCAAAACCTGGGCACATACCCTGACCAGGAATCCAACCATAACCTCCTGGTTCATGGGTTAATGCTCAACCACTGAGCTACACCAGCCTGGCGGTAAGCTTTATTGAAAGGTAAATATATGGGCCTGCCTGCCGGCCTTCTTCCTTGCCTTCCTGTCCTTTTGACTCCCTCTCTTCCTGAATAATTCAGTCCAAAGCCATTAGGGGGGGCTGAGCAAGGGAGGTGTCCACAGGGAAGAGGAATGAAAGGCAGTGTCAACTGGGTGCAGGTTGTTGGAGTGTGAGTGGGGTGAAGAGAGTGTTTACCTGGGAAGGGGGCATCATGGATATAAGCAATTAATCACTTTGGAGAATATGGAAGAATAGATTTAATAAGTAAATATTGAGGATATTTCACTGTGGGTGTTACAAGTACAGAAAGGGAGAAAACTTAGAATGGCCTTTTAATGTTACATTAAAATTGTACTTATCAGTGCGAACTCGTGGTTTAAAATATAGAGAGATAGCGCTTCCCACTGTCCAGCACCAGTAGTCTCAGCAGCAGTCGCGCGCTTCCTAATTCATCTTGCCTAGTGGCGTATAAGACCCCACTCCTGTCCTCTCCACACACCACATCAACACTGTTCATCTCAGTCACTGTCCAGAGCAGTACTGAGTCTGCCCAGAACACCTACCTGGATAGCCAGGAGCACAAGAGCGAGGTGCCATTTGTGCCTGAGCAACTCGTTGGACAGCCTGGTCAGCAGTACCTGACCACCCAATGCGGCAGACTCAGCCCAGCCTCCCAGGCTCCAGAAGCACCCCCAAAGCATGCAGTTCTGAAGAGTGAACAAGGGAGGCTGACCACCTCCAAAGTTCACCCTGAGGCCCTCCCCAAAAGGAAACTGTCTCATCTATAGCAGGATTTTCAACCTTTGTTATCTCATGGCACTCATAAACTAAATACTAAAATTCTGCGGCATACCAAAAAAATATGTTTTTTGCCAATCTGACCAAAAAAAAAATTAAATAAATAACAGGTATAATTTTGATTCATTCACACTGGCCCGTTATTGTTGTGTTTGCTGTTGTCATTTTGTAATTTGACAATCAGGTCAGTGCCCCCAACTAAATAGTCAGGTATTGCATGCTTTAAAAATTATTGAGGCACACCAGGGTGCCTCTTGTGGCACGCTGGTTGAAAATCGCTGGTCTGTAAGAATACAAGTTGGCCCGACCAGCGTGGCTCAGTGGTTGAGGGTCGACCTATGAACTAGGAGGTCACGGTTCAGTTCCTAATCAGAACACATACCCAGGTTTTGGGTTTGATCCCTAGGGCGTGTGCAGAAGCAACTAGTGGATGCTTCTCTCTGATATTGATGTTTTTCTCTCTCTTTTCCCCTCTCCGTTCCCTCTCAAAAATCAATTTAAAAAAGGCACACAAAAAAACCCCCACATCCTTGGGTGAGGATTTAAAAGTAAATAAATAAAAGAGAAAAAAAACAATCACACAAACGAAATGCTAATGGAGCAAAATTTTCTCAACCTTTAGTATGGTTTTCTATCTAGAGACCCTGAACTGACTTTCAAAGTGATGCATACAAGAGCTCACAATTTGGCTTTTTGGGGTCCCTCCCAGTTTTATGAAGACTTCACCCCTAAAAAAGTCAACAAAACTTTGTTTTCCCTCTTGCTAGCGATTGTGGACTATGTAGATGAATTTCAGCAACTCCTCAGCCCAGCCTTCAAACCTTTTACTTGTCCTATGGAGTGAGAACTTAAACTAGCTTATTTACAAGACAATGACAGTCAAGGGCAGCCTTGGGCACCTGCCTTGTCCTTCCTTCTTTTCTCAGCTAAGCCCCCTCCCCACTCAGACCTCAGAGTTTTCATTTTTATGTTTCTCTTTCTCCTTCAGAGCTCACACAGGGGTCACTCCCCTGGCTGGCAGCTTTCTGGTTCTCAGTCCACTTTGTGTCTGAGAGCCTAGAGGATGGAGAGATGGACACGCATTCCCTCCCCTGCCAAGTGCTCACACAGACAGGTGCACACACACCTATACAGCTTCCTTTCATCAGAAGCAGCCCTCACCCTGTGATCCGCCAGCCCTAGGCAGGGTCAGGCAGGTGACACACTCCCTGAGAAGATGAGGGCTTAAGTCTGAGGGGGTGGGGGGAAAATGAGTTAAAAGCTGCAGTTATCACACTCCAGACTCCCACCTTTTTCTTTTCTCCAGCCCCTTCTTCCTTCAGCAAAATGTAGGTCTCAGAGTCATTTGCAGGGGACACTCAAGAGAGGGACCCCTTTTATCTATTCCTGGCTGAGCCTGTGTACAGTACCTGAGGGGTGAGTGGCTGTGTCTGTGGTATGTGTAGATATGCACATAGAACTTGGAGTGCATATTTATTTGTTTTATTTTATTTTTTAAAATATATTTTATTGATTTGTTTACAGAGAGGAAGGGAGAGGGATAGAGAGTTAGAAACATCAATGAGAGAGAAACATAGATCAGCTGCCGCCTATACACCTCCTACTAAGGTACATGCCCTTGACTGGAATCGAACCTGGGACCCTTCAGTCTGCAGGCTGACGCTCTATCCACTGAGCCAAACCAGTTAGGGTTGGAGTGCATATTTAACAAACTCCCATCTGCTCACCCATGCCCACCAGCACCACCGCTGGCTCTCAGGGCACCGGGCAGGGTGTGAATAGCATATATTTAACATGTACTATATCTAGGTATGTGTATAAGTGTGTGTAAAAAAAAATACCTTGTGTGTAAGCTGCCCTTTTTGGGGGAGGTCTCTCAACTCTCCCACTCCCAGACATGGGCCTATCTGTTCAGCTTCTGAGTTTTCTTCTGTTCTGTTCTTTCTTTTTTTTTTTTTTTTTTACTCATCCTTCTCTCTCCCCTACTCCCCAGCCCCATTCCCAGGGTGTCTTGAGCCCTGAGCTGCAATGGCCCAGGCCTACAGGGCAGGGTGGGGAGGGCAGGGTGAGGGTAAGGCCAGCCTGCAAGGAGCTCAGTGCAGGAAGGCTGTTCTCTACAATGTGTGTAGACTACAGCACTGGGAATGTCCTGGTGACTGGCACTTACTGCAGGGGGCCCTGGGTGAACTGAGAGCCTGCTCTGGTGAGGAGGAAACTGGCCTTGCAAGGCGTGTCAGGCCATAAAAACTGTGAACAATGCACTGCCCTGGAAGGGGGGGTGGGGGGGAAGGTCGTTATCGCTGGCCCCAGGACAGATCATCGGATATGGCCTGTGTACCTCAACACCTGGGGCCCTTCCTGTAAGCCAGGGGTCCTCAAACTACGGCCCCACTACGGCCCCACGGGCCACATGCAAATACTAATATTGTATTTGTTCCCATTTTGTTTTTTTACTTCAAAATAAGATATGTGCAGTGTGCATAGGAATTTGTTGATAGTTTTTTTTTTAAACTATAGTCCGGCCCTCCAACGGTCTGAGGAACAGTGAACTGGCCCCCTGTTTAAAAAGTTTGAGGACCCCTGCTGTAAGCCCACAAAAGGGGGCGGAACCATATCTGCAAGACAAAGACCCCAGGAGGTTATAAAAAGTGAAGCCCTCTACATGTTTCTTCACTCTGATTTGGAAATTATTCCCGGAGTCCACTAGTGTTAATAAACAGGGTCCCTCCCCTTCTCTAGGAAGCATGCTTGGTATTTCTTTGGTCTTCTGCAACATGCGACCCCATCCCAGTTTGTTTGCTGTCTGTGACTTTGGGCAAATCTGATCTCTGTGTGCCTCAACTTTCTCCTCCATACATCATAGGCATGTTGTGAGAATAAATAAGGTAACAAGTAAAATAAATAAATAAGATATATAGATAGAAATCAAAAGAAATATAGCCCTGGCTAGTAGCTCAGTTGGTTAGAGTGCCCATACACCAAGTTATGGGTTCAGTCCCTGGTCAGAGCACATACCATTCTGTTCCATCTCACTCAGGATGTGAATTGTCCCTTTGTCCAGCGTATTCATGCTGTAAATGCTATCTGCCCATTAATCACTTAGTCATGGCTTAATGATCCAAGATCACCTGAAGCAGATGATCCTCCTTCTGAGTATTGTCAGAAAGTCAATAATATCCTAACACTACGTCACAATGCCTATGTCATTTACCTCACTTCATCTCATGAGGTAGGCATTGCATCATTTCACATCATCACAAGAAGGGTCAGTACAGCGCAATACCATATTTTGGCAGAGTGAGAGAGACCACATTCACATAACTTTTATTACAGTATATTGTTATAATTGTTCTATTTTACCATTATCATTATTATTATTACTAGAGGCCTGGTGCATGAAATTCGTGCACTTGGGGGGGGGTGTCCCTCAGCCCAGCCTGCACCCTCTCCAATCTGGGACATCCTTCTTACAATCTGGGACTGCTGGCTCCCAACCACTCACCTGCCTGCCTGCCTGATTGCCCCTAACCACTTCTGCCTGCCAGCCTGATCACCCCCTAACCACTCCCCTGCCAGCCTGATCAATGCCTAACTGCTCCCCTGCTGATTCTATCACCACTACCTACCCTCCCCTGCTAGCCCGGTTGCCCCCAATTGCCCTCGCCTGCCATCCCAGTAACCCCCAACTGCCCTCCCATGCTGGCCTGGTCGCCCCTAACAACCCTCCCCTGCCGGCCTGGTTGCCCCTAACTGCCCTCCCCTGTAGGCCTGGTCCCCCCCAACTGCCCTCCCCTGCAGGCCTGGTTGCCCCCATTGCCCTCCCCTGCTGGCCATCTTGTGACTGTGGGTGCCACCATCTTTGAGGGCGTGACAGTCAATTAGCATATTCCCTCCTTATTGGCTGTGGGCGCCGCCATCTTTGTGGCGGTGTGAGGGTTAATTAGCATATTCCCTCTTTATTAGATAGGATTTTTGAATCATATATGAGCATTTATTCCAGAACTGCTGGAAGTATGGGAGAGCAGCAGGTCATCCACAAAAGTATGCTCCACAGCCCCCCACAACCAGCTGCTTACATAGGGCAGGTCAAGGATTGCATGGGGAAGTAGGGATTACAGGAAAGGGGAAGTAGGCCATGCCGGGTGGGATTCCGTTGTTAATCTTTCCATGATAATAGGCAGTCTTGAATGAGAATGGACCATATTCCAAAATTGATTCCCAGGTCCAAGGTTGACTCCCAAGTCCTGGGGGCATACAACTCCCAGCCAGGTCAGAATGTCCTTTCTTTTGCAACAGTATGGATGGATCTGGAGGGTATTATGCTAAGTGAAGTAAGCCAGTCTGAGCTCTATTTTATTATTAGTTACTAGAGGCCCAGTGCACAAAATTAGTGCACTTGGGGTGGGGGTGGGGGGCGGTCCCTCAGCCAGGCCTGTGCTCTCTCGCAGTCTGGAAGCCCCCAGAGGTTGTCCAACTGACGGCTTAGGCCTGCTCCTGTCAGTTGGACATCCTTAGCGCTGCTGCAGAGGTGGGAGAGGCTCTGGCCACACCGCTGCACTTGCCAGCCATGAGCCCGACTTCTGGCTGAGTGGTGCTCCCCCTGTGGGAGCACACTGACCACCAGGGGGCAGCTCCTGCATTGAGCTTCTGCCCCCTGGTGGTCAGTGCACGTCATAGCGACTGGTCATTCTACCATTCGGTCAATTTGCATATTAGCCTTTTATCATATAGGACTGTCATTAATCTTATGCTGTGACTAGTTTATAAATTAAATTTTATCATAGGTATATATGTGTAGGAGAAAATAGTACTATCTTCAGTTTCATGCATCGACAGGGAGTCTTGTAACATATCTCCTGCAGATAAGGGGAACTACTATAAATATGATGCCTTGGAAATACAGCAGCATCTTGCAACCATGAGGAGGCAAGCCTGAGAACAAAAGCCTGTAGATGACAGAGAAGAAAAATAGGAAAAAAATCCTACATCCTTGATAACATCATTTGCTGCTAAATTAACCAACTTAGTAACCACCCTATCTCTTGCCCATTATCTGATATAATAAATTTTCCTTGTTTAAATAATTTAATTTTTCTGTTACTTGCACTCAAAGGAAATTAATTGAGAAAGAAAACCCCCCAAAATTTTTGGTCTACAGATTTTTCTAAGATATATCTAATTCCCCTAAGAGAAATAGGTTGCTGACTAGATAAAATACCATGCACCCTATTTTCATAAATTTGAAATGAATTTGAGCTCATGGAAGACAGTGAACTGGACACTTATTTAGCTCACACATGAAGATTGATACGCTGTTTCTAAAGACCTGAGGGTGCCTGGCTGGCGTGGCTCAGTGGTTGAGTGTTGACCTATGAACCAGGAGGTTACAGTTTGGTTCGTGCCCTGGGTTACGGGCTTGATCCCCAGTGTGGGGGCATGCAGGAGGGAGCCGATCAATGATTCTCTCTCATCATTGATGCTTCTATCTCTCTCTCCCTCTCTCTTCCTCTCTGAAATCAATACAAATATATTTTAAAATAAATAAATAAAAACCTGATGGTGTTACACTGGCTGGAATATAAGTCTTTGGCATGATATTGCCCACAATCTGGACTATTCTGTTTGCTAGACTACCAAATTTTCTTCAAAGATTTATATGGTACATCTCATTCTTTAGCATAATACTGGTACCAATGACATATGCTATTATATACCTTCTCATCTCTTTATCCAGTAGCAAAATTGAATATAAGGGTCAGAAATAAACATTTTATGAAAATCTCTGTTAACTGTATACTTAGATTCTTATTGACTAAGCAAAGCTCTTCCTTACCCTTCTCAGTCATATATTAAGTTCTTCAAAAGATGTAGTTTTTCTGCTTTAACAAAATAATCATCACTTTTTTAAATCATATTTCCCCCAATATTCAATTTCTGTCTTTTGTTGCTCTATTGGTCACATGCCCTTTTTTTGGATTTAGAATAATATGGTGGTTAAAAGCTCAAGACCAGGCTTTTCTTATTTGCCATGTGGTATGTTTGTTTGTTTGTTTGTTTGTTTGTTTGTTTTTAGTTTAATGTAGTTTAATAGCAAACTTATAGGAACAGCAGAGAAGACAGACAACATTAAAAACATGTACTTGCATGTAGGGCAACTAAGTGAGAAAAGTACAGTGAACGGATGGAATCTACTGTGTGATAAAAATGCTACAAACACCATTTAGTTGCCATCAACAGGAAATTTACTTGTTTTTAAAAAATCTAAATGCTGGCATTGCCCAGAAAAATTTAACAGATTTATTTATATTGTTATAAAGTTGAACTGCTGAAACTTGTTCACTGAAACATTTGGTTGTCATTAATGCTTTATGTCCCCACATTTATATCAAAAAAATTCACACACAAATGAAAATGGAAAAACTGCCAATATCCGATTTCTGCCCCCTACTTTCAACTTGCAATCATATGCTTAGGTACCTTTTGACCCCATGGAAAAAAAACACCTAACGTTCAGAACTACCAATAACAGGAAAAGAGAAACTTTTTTTCTTTTTAAAGAATGAAATGTTTTCCACCATAGTGGATTCTTAAGCACGTTCTCCACGTATGCGGCGTGCTAGCTGGATGTGTTTTGGCGTAATTGTTACACGTTTGGCATGTATAGCACACAGGTTGGTATCTTCAAAAAGGCCAACCAGATAGGCCTCACTTGCCTCCTGCAAAGGACCAATAGCTGCACTTTGGAAGCGCAGATCTGTTTTGAAGTCCTGAGCAATTTCTCGCATCAGACGCAGGAAGGGAAGTTTGCGAATCAGAAGTTCAGTGGACTTCTGATAACGTCTAATTTCACGAAGTGCCACTGTACGGCCCGATGAGGTTTCTTCACCCCTCCAGTAGAGGGCGCACTCTTTCGAGTGGCTTTGGTAGCCAGTTTCTTCCTCAGTGCTTTACCACCACCAGTAGATTTGCAGGCAGTCTGCTTTGTACAAGCCATGGTATAGAGCAGTGATGGCGAACCTATGACACGCGTGTCAGAGGTGACACACGGACTCATTTTTTTGGTTGATTTTTCTTTGTTAAATGGTATTTAAATACATAAAATAAATATCAACAATGTAAGTCTTTGTTTTACTATGGTTGCAAAACTCAAAAAATTTCTATATGTGACATGGCACCAGAGTTAAGTTAGGGTTTTTCAAAATGCTGATGCGCCGAGCTCAAAAGGTTCCCCATCACTGGTATAGAGACCTCTTTACTTACCCCCCTTCTCCTTCGGCTGGAGCCCGGGGAGTTGGAGGCAGCACAGGCATCTGCCATGTGGTCTTAAACAACTTGCATAACTTCTCTGGGCCTCAATTTTCTAATCAATCAGATGAAGATTTGGACAGCACCTTCCTCGTTGAGTAATTGTGAGAACATCAAGGGAGAAAATGAATAGAAATGTCCTTGAATAGCACCCAAGATCTCATTTGGTAGCTCTTGTTAAATAATTGGAAGGTAATACTAAAGTATCCCCTTATGGAACTTTCTGTAGGATTTTATTATTATAATTTATTTAACTAGTTCCCTGGTAATGAACATCCGGAGATAATAGTGATTAAGTGTATTTGACTTTGGAGTTAAGCAGAACTGGGTTTGAATCCCATGTCTACCACTTCTTATTAGAATGACCTTGGGGAAGTGATTTACCTCTTTGATCGTCAGTTTCTTCATCTACATAATGGAAATCATAAACCTATAGTTGATCTCCATTACTTACAGATTCTGTTTTTATGAACTTGCCTACTTGCTAAAATTTTTTTTTAATATATTTCTTTATTGATTTCAGAGAGGAAGGGAGAAGGAGAGAGGGATAGAAACATCAATGATAGGAGAGAATCATTGATTGGTTGTCTCCTGCACACCTCCTACTGGGGGACAAGCCCGCAACACAGCCATGTGCCCTTGGCCAGAATCGAACCTGGGACCCTTCAGTCCGAAGGCCGACGCTCTATCCACTAAGCCAAGCCGGCTAGGGCACTAAAATTTCTTTGTAATCCCCAAGTTGATGCTCATGGTGCTTTTGTGCATGTGCACAGACACGTGCAGCACGTGAAACACTTGAGTTGCCCAGTTTGTACTTTCCCAGTTGAGGTTGAACAAAGCAACACTTTGCCTTTTTGTTTCAGCTCTCATACTGTAAACACGATGGTGGTCTATTTAGTAGCACTTTTATTTTTATTTTTCAATTTTGTGCTTTCTGTTGGTGATTGTACTATTTAAAATAGCTACCAAGCATATTGCCGAAGTGCTGCGTGCTGTTCATGAGTGCAAGAAGGCTGCCATGGAGAAAAGAGGGAGAAAATACACGTGCGAGATAAGCTTCAAGCAGGCATGAGTTATACCAGTAGTGCTGCTGACCATGATGAGTTCAAGGTTTAGGAATCAACAATGTATATTACATATGGTGTCTTTAAGCAAAAACACATAAATCAAAGTTAAGTATTGGTTAGTTTATTGAAATATCATGACTAGAAGTTCACAGGAACCTAACCCTGTATTTCCCACAGAAGCAATTGCTTGTGATTCGTTATTTCAGCATTTAGTACCATGTTATGAATATAGCTACCATAAACAATGACTACTGACTGTACCTCATAAGGTTGTTATAGAGGGGCTTAACTAAACGATTGCATGCAAGTGTTCAGCTTTGTGCCTTGCACCTGGGAGTTAGGGCCAGTGCAGGGTGAGAATGGGATGAAACTCTAGATATTCTTGGCAGTTTGATTCTGACCCTTATCTAAGTACCACTTGATTCAAAGCAGGAGTATATTTTACTGAAAGCCATGAAGACCTAGAAGCTTCACAACAAAACTCTCAGGCTAAGCCACAGGATTCTCCCCCAGAAAGCTTCAGATAAACCATTTCCTTGCAAATAACAGATTACTTTTACAAAAATAGATGACCTAGCTCATGATCATAATTAACCTTCTGGAATGAAATGCAAACTGCAAATGAGTGATATAGTTCTCTTTTCACTTTTCTAAACTAGCAGGGAGTTCCTACTTCTTTTCCTCCTCATGGGCATTTTTGATAGTAAAAATGCCACATTTTGTTGATTATTACATTATACATATATCCTCATGTAACATCATAAAAAGGGCAAGTATTTACAAGAGGTTCAAAAGGAAAATCCATAATTTTCATTTCAAAGATACTGAAACAAGGCCCAGTGATCAAGTTAAACAGCTAAGTGACAGACCTGAGGGAGACCTGTCTGCTCCCACCTGTGCATTTATTACTGCATTGGTCTCTGTTTTGACTTGGATGAGGAACAGTGGAGTCTAGACAGGCTTTTCCATAAGAGATTGCACTGGTGATCTTTGTTTTATCCTATATAAGCAGCTGGCTTATGGGGGAGGGGGTGTGGCTGAAGAGCAGATTTTTAAAAATATATATTTTATTGATTTTTTACAGAGAGGAAGGGAGAGGGATAGAGAGTTAGAAACATCGATGAGAGAGAAACATCGATCTGCTTCCTGCACACCCCCCACTGGGGATGTGCCCACAGCCAAGGTACATGCCCTTAACTGGAATAGAACCTGGGACCTTTCAGTCGCAGGCCGACGCTCTATCCACTGAGCCAAACCGGTTAGGGCTGCAGAGCAGATTTTTGTGGATGACCTGCTGCTCTCCCATACCGCTGGCAGTATTGGAATAAATACTAATATATGATTCACCCCGTCTCTGCTGAATTGGCTCAAGTAGTGACAGGCAGCCTGGACCCTTTGATTGTCTGGTTACACTATCTCTGAGCCCTTTCGCATGCTGTTCCATCTGTTTACACAGCTCTCCCACTCTACCCACCATCCAAACCTCTACTATTGTCCTGGGCCTCACCTACTAATGGCACATGATCTTGGTCAGGAAGCATCCTCTGAAGCTGCAGGCCTGGCCAAGTGCCTCTCCCTGGTACTTCGAAAGCACTTCGAAAGTGCCCATCAATAAATGAGTGGCAAAAAATAAAAAATAAAAAAATAAAAAAATTGCACCGGTCTTCTTTCAATTAGCCCAAAGCTCCACGCTTTTTTTTTTCTTCCCCTCTTCCTGGAATACTCTTCTTCATCCCTTCTCCAATTCTTACTCATCTTTTGGGTTCTAGCTATGTCACTTACTCAAAGAGGTCATGTCTGACCACTCCCTTTTCCTTCCCTAAAACATCCCTTCCCCAATTTTTCTGTAACAATCTGTACTTTCCTCCATAGCACTCATCACAATGTTCAGTTAAATGTCTATTTGCGTATGCATTTGTCTTCTCCATGAGGTTCTTGGCCCTATGTAAGCAGGGGCCCAATCTGTTTTGTTCTCTACTGTAAATCCATTGCTTAGCACAATGCTATATGCATTATAGGCCCTTAAATAAATGTTAATTGCAAGAATAAATGAGTGAATGAAATGTTGTTTATCACACACTACTCTGGTGAAGGATAGCTTGGGGTGAAAATGGATGTTGCTGACAATATTTTAATGATTGGTATTTGGTTTCATCATCCTCTACTCCCTCATTCCCACCCCACCCCCAATCTCTACCCTTACCATGGAGCAGCATTTGTCTAGCATATTTAATCTCCTAGTGTCAGACCTAGTCTCTGTGAATTTGGAGAGTGGTTTTTGGAACAGATACACTTACCAGGACTCATTCAATTTGTAGGATTTTAGGCTTAAAAATTCTTACTGAAATAAAGTTTGACTTTATATCATTTTGGAATAACTCCAGGCATTCACCATTCAATGTGAATGATTCAATATTATTCTGGAATAAGTCCAAGGAATTCACCATTCATAGGAAGAGACATTTGTTTTGTTTTGCTGAAACTGAACTCCAGCTATAAGAAAGACACTGCTGAATTTATAAATAATTTTGTGCATTTTAGGTATCTAAGAATGGATATGTTTTTGTAGTTTTATAATATATACTAGAGGCCAGGTGCACAAAACTCGTGCACTGGGGGGTGGGGGTGGGGGTTGTCCCTCAGCTCAGCCTGCACCTCTCCAATCTGGAACCCCTCAGGGGATGTCTGACTGCCAGTTTAGGCCTGATCCCACAGGGACTGGGCTTCTGCTTGCCAGCCTGATCACCCCTAACCACTCCCCTGCCAGTCTGGTCGACACCTAACTGCTCCCCTGTTGGCCCGGTTGCCCCCAACTGCCCTCCCCTGCAGGCCTGATCACCCCTAACTGCCCTCCCTCCCCTGAAGGCCCAGTCTCCCCCAATTGCCCTCCCCTGAAGGCCTGGTCCCCCCCAACTGCCCTCCCCTGAAGGCCTGGTCCCTCCCAACTGCCCTCCCCTGCTGGTCTGATTGCCCACAACTGCCCTCCCCTGCCGACCATCTTGTGAACACATGGGGGCGGCCATCTTATGTGAAGATGTGACAGTCAATTTGCATATTGCCTTTTTATTATATAGGATATTTTTCTACTTGTATTGATATCTTACAAACTTTTTACTATATATTTTAATTTTTATTAATAATTTTTTCCTAATTGTAAAACAAGCATAGTCTTCGTAGAAATTCTAGAAAATAAAGAAAAGCATGAAGGAGAAGCAAGAAGTATAGAGAAATAAAAGAAAAATCAGTCAAAATTTCACCACCTAGAGATAACCATTGTTAGCACTTTGGCATAATTTCTCTCATCCTTAGGGACATACACTCATATATAACATATATAACATGTATATGTTAATATGATAAGTGTCTGTCCAGGTAATGACATCACGTAGCAATGCCTGGCTTCCTCTTCCTAGCAATGACTAGCCTCCTTGCAGTTTCCTTAGCCCAGGAACATGACTTGCTTCATAGCCAGGTAGAAACATTTTGCACTTTTTTTAAAAAAATATTTTATTGATTTTTCACAGAGAGGAAGGGAGAGAGATAGAGAGCTAGAAACATCAATTAGAGAGAAACATCGATCAGCTGCCTCCCGCACACCCCCTACTGGGGATGTGCCCGCAACCCAGGTACATGCCCTTGACCAGAATCAAACCTGGGACCTTTCAGTTCGCAGGCTGACACTCTATCCACTGAGCCAAACCGGTTTCAGTGAAACATTTCACACTTTAATCAAATGTCTGTAAAGCGTTTTCCCGTGCCTCATCTCACTTGATCCTCACAGAAGTCTTGGAGTAGGTAGAGAGGAGATTCGGTGGAATCTATTTTCTTTTCATTAGCCGGAAAACGGAGATTTAGAAAGCTTAGAAACTTGACCCAACTGAAAAGAAGTAAGAAATGGTGGACCTTGAAAATGGTTTCAGGTTTTCTCACTGCGCAGATCTTTTTATATCAAACACTGCTGCGTATCTTTTTATGCCATGACTTTCTTCTTTATTCCTAAGTTCTTATTCAGCAGTATATGTATAAGCAGTTATTTCAGAAAAGATAACCTGGATGGTGTCATTTTTAGTCTCCTTTATATCCTAGTACTTATTTCTGAGGCCTTCACAACCACATGACAACTTGGCTGAGTATAGAATTCTTAAGCTATAAGCATCCTCAGAATTCTGTAGGATATACTTTATTGACTTATGTTTTACAGGGTTGCATAATCCTGAGGCCAGTTTGAATTTAGTTCCTTTGGAGATACTACTCTGTTTTGTTATTTTTCCCTGTCTGAATTCTCTTTATTTATTTATTTTATTTGTTTGTTTATTTAATTGATTTTTTTTTTTAGAGAAAGAGTGAGGAAGGGGGAGGAAGAAGAGAGAGAGAGAGAGAGAGAGAGAGAGAGAGAGAGAGAGAGAGAGAAACATCAACTTGTTCCACTTATTTATGTATTTATTGGTTGCTTATATGTGCCCTGACTGGGAATCAAACCCACAACCTTGGTGTATCAGGACAATGCTCTAACCAACTGAACTACCCGGCCAGGGCCCGGTCTAAATTCTTGAAGGCTTTTTTTTTTTTTCCTTGAAATATTAAAAAAATTTCACCTGGCTAGTCTAGATGTTGGTTTCTTTTCATTCATTTTGTCAGAAGGCTTAAGTGTTATGAGAATTGTTTAATTATTACTTCTACTACTGCCCTGTTTTCCCCTTCTGAGATTCTACTGTATTCAGTCAATTTACTCAACAAATATTCATTAAGCAACTATTCTATGCTGGGTACTATCTTAGGTATTGGGGACATATCATTAGGGAATATAAATGCTTACATTTTTGTTGATCGGATTTTCTGACTTTGCTTTATATATCATTTACTTTTGTTCTGATTTTTCAAGGGACCACATCCTTTGGGCTACAGAATCTTTTCACAGTCCAGTGGTTTTTCTTCCTTTGTTCATCTTAACATAGAGGGATATGTGCATGTCCAGCTTTGTTTAATACTTAAGTAGGAATTACAGTGGATTCTATTAGAGATTAAAAGATTGAAAATGAGCCCTAACCGGTTTGGCTCAGTGGATAGAGCGTCAGCCTGCAGACTTAAGGGTCCCAGGTTCCATTCCAGTCAAGGGCATATACCTTGGTTGTGGGCACAACCCCAGCAGGGGGCAGCTGATCAATGTTTCTCATCGATGTTTCTAACCCTATATCCCTCTCCTTTCCTCTCTGTAAAAAATCAATAAAATATATTTTTTAAAAAAGATTGAAAATGATATAAGTGTATGTCCTGACTATCTCTCCATCTGCCCTAGCCTAGTCTTCAACCCAAGTAAGCAGATGCTCATGGAATTCCCTCACGGTGATAACATATTTTCCAGAAGTAGAGTCTTGAACTGCCCCTTCCTTCTAACTGAGCTCCTCTACATTTGAACCAGCAGAAACTCCTCAAAGTTTCTGGTATGTGGAAGTTTTTCCCTCTGTGTTTATTCCTTTGATCTCTTCTATGTGGATTTAGAAGCTTGTTCTCACAAAGCCATTTTATTTAAAAACCACAAAATAATATTTTTTTTCTATGTTAAGAGGATTAGAAAAATGCTCAAGACTCATAATTATATGTAATTTTGAAATTTTTCATAAAGGGTCTCAAACCCTCGGGAAGCTACATGGCCTTATGGGAATCAGGAGAATGAAGGCTGATTGTGACACATAATTTCACTGTAGCTTCGAACAAACTATTTGAACTCCAGGTTCTCTAATCTCAGATCTTCTTATGTGGAAACTCTTTGAACTGTTCAAAGATAGACACTAAGGAAATCTGAAGACTTTTTGTTATTGTTTGAATGCTATTATAGCTATGAGCACTTTCAAGCTAGGCCAAAGTGTGACTGCTTGAGGCATATAGCAAATGAGGGCTAGTTGCTGGGAAGCCCAGATATGCAAAGCAGTCCTGAGGGATAGCCTTGAAGGGACATAGCTTTGCACACTGTCATACGGGGTAAGGTCCAAGAGAGTGGTAATGGGACCCACTTTTTTGTTAGGTCAAATGACTATGCCAGACTTACCTGAAATTAGTTGTCCTCTCCTATTCATGAAAATGAAAGCCTTAACACATAACTTTTGTACTTCTGGCCAAGATAGGCAGCAGATGTTGTCTATCTTTGTGGGATGTTTTGAAAGTGTGCAAAAAATAATCTGTACGCTTATCTCGGAAGCTTATAGAAAATATCTTGTTGCCCTAGGCAAAACTTAGGCAAAACTTTCCAGGTCCTCCCCCTTCATACTCTTCATCTGTCCTGTATTTTACAATTCAATTTCTTTATGAAATTCCTGTAAGGCTCAATATGAAATTTTCCTAATGGTGGGGAAAAATAATCTTTACTAAGGTCCATGACACTGCAGCTGTTTCTGCACTATGGAGATAAATGGCTCTCTATGTCATTAGTCTCATACAAGTGACTTTTTAAAGTGATGGACATGAAATAGAGGGATAAGAATTTCCTCCTTCTGCATAATGTTGTGCAAATGCATCACGCTTGTAACAATAGGCCAAACAGAAAAGGGCACCTTAATTTGTTCTACAACTGGTTATCACATGCTGTGTGCCACACATTGCTTTAGGAGCTAGCTATATATCAGTAAACAAAACACAATACCTGCTCCCACGTAGCTTCAAATCTAGTGGGGAAGACTAACCAAATATATTAATTAGGATAAGATGTTATGAAGGAAATGTATAGGCTATAATAAGTGCATGTAAGAGTAGAAGAGATTATTTATATGGGGCAGGAAGGAACAGAGTCTTGGAAGTGACATTTACATTAAGTTTTAGGATGAGAAGGAACCGGCTACAGGAAGAGCTAGAGGAATTACGGCAGAAGAAACAGGATGTGCTAAGGAATTAGGCAGGTGAAGAGTTGTGCTACTAAAAGAAATGCTGGTCCTAGCCGGTTTGGCTCAGTGAATAGTGTCGGCCTGCGGGGAAAAAGGGTCCCGGGTTTCATTCTGGCCAAGGGCACATACCTCAGTTGCAGGCTCCTTTGTAGCCTGGGCCCTGGTCTGGTGCGTGCAGGAGGCAACCAATCAATGTGTTTCTCTCACATTGATATTTCTCTCTCTCTCTAAAAATCAATGGGAAAATGTATTCGAGTGAGGAAGAAAGAAAGAGAGAGAGAGAGAGAGAGAGAGAGAGAGAGAGAGAGAGAGAGAGAGGAAGGAAGGAAGGAAGGAAGGAAGGAAGGAAGGAAGGAAGGAAGGAAGGAAGGAAGAAAGAAAGAAAGGAAGAAAGAAAAGAAGGAAGAAATGCTGAAGAAAATTAGGAGGAGTTTGTATGTGGTTTGAAGAGAAAATTGGTAATTTATCTTTGGAACTTGTTACGTTTGGAGTACTGATTAGATTCTTGTTATTTCTAGTGGTGACTGGGCAGAATGTATAAGCCCCCTTCATAATGTTAACACCTTATTTATATTTTATTATATGATTCAATCTTATGATATTTCTGAATTTTCAGAATAGAACATTCCTAATCATGCCTGAGTTGGACTTTGGAATAAGAGAAAACTCTACTAAAATCCATAACACTGCATCTGTTTCTGAATTATGGAAATAAATGGTTCTCTATGTCACCAGTCTTAGACGAGTGGCTATTTCTTTTTGTAACGGACATGAGATGAAGAAAGAATAATTTGTCCATTGTTGAACAAACAATCTTTACTGGCAGCACACAAGCTGAGGAGGATGCAATGATACTACACATACATTGAGCATCTACCATGTGGCAGGCACTGTGCTGGGCTCTGGGAATAACTCAGAGAAAAAAACAGTCAAGACTTGGAGCTTACAGACTAATAAGGTAGGTGAGAAAATTTAACCTACAAATAACTGCAAATGGTGGCAAGTTTTATGAAAGAAACAAATACAGGGAATAAGTGGGGGAAGATACTTTGTATAGATAGGGAAATCTTCCTTGAGTAGGTGACATTTACTTAAGCTGATTTCTAAAGAATGAGGAGTCAGTCACAGTTAGGGCGGGGGGCGGGGGGGGCTGGCCATCGATGAACCACCCAATTGTTTTATGTGGTATTTGGCCCTGAAAAGTTAAGGCAGGCTGAACTGCTCATATTGGAATATTTAGAAGTGGCACAGTGAGGAGGGGAGGTGTTGGAAGTGGTCTGCCTCATGGGAGTATTTTATCACTGGCATTGGTGGTTGTGTTTTTTTTAAATATATTTTTATTGATTTCAGAAAGGAAGGGAGAGGGAGAGTGAGATAGAAGCATCAATAATGAGAAAGAATCATTGATCAGCTGCCTCCTGTACGCCTCCTACAGGAGATAGAGCCTGCAACCCGGGCATGTGCCCTTGACCAGAATTGAACCTGGGACCCTTCAGTCTGAAGGCCGATGCTTTATCCACTGAGCCAAACCAGTTAGGGCTATTACTGGCATTGTTTAAAATTGCCAACACATGGTCATAATAAAAGGCAGAGTGACATTTAGTCAATTTTACTATTATTTTAAACTTCTTTATAGACAAAGCCCCATCATGGACTAAATAGTGTCCCCTCAGAAGATGTTCACATCTTAATCCCTGAAACCTGTGAATATTACCTCACATGGTAAAAGAGTAAACATTACCTTATGTGAAAAGATGTGATTAAGGATTTTGAGCGTGTGTATCAGATTATCTTTAAGTAAGCTGAATGCAGATATTAGACTGAGAAATTAAATTACCCAGTTCTTAAGGTAAGTACGTATATATTTTAATAGAGTTATTAGTGTAGAATTTGATGCTATGTTGGGAAAAATGTTTTTTACATTCAAGTTTGCTGACACCCAAGTAAGTTCACCTAGGTTAAGTTACCTGCCTGGCCCATGTGGGCATTTTATAGAGCCATTCTTATTGTACAAGGAGGCCTCCTGGCAGTTCAGGTAAGCCCTTTAAGATGAGACTACAGCCCTGAACCTGGTCACAAATGTAGGTTCAGTCACTGACCAGCATTAGGGACACCGAATTTTACTAACCAAAATCACAAGTTTGGCAAGTGACAAAATGCAAGTGTTTAAAAATATTCAATCTATCTATATACATAAAACCCTAAGAGATCGTTACAACCGAATGACTGTAACGACTGGTTGACCAGTTGTTATGATGTGCACTGACCACCAGGGGGCAGACGCTCAATGCAGGAGGTGCCCCCTGGTGGTCAGTGCGCTCCCACAGGGGGAGCACCACTTAGCCAGAAGCGGGGCTCATGGTTGGTGAGTGCAGCTGCTGTGGTGGGAGCCTCTCCCAATTCTGCAGCATGGCACCCGGCCCAGCTCTGGCTCCTCCCTGGCCGCCTGCTGCTTGGTGCATTGCTACATACCTCAGGGGATGTCCAACTGCCAGTTTAGGCCTGATCCCTGAGGGGTCCTGGATTGCAAGAGGGCACAGGCCAGGCTGAGGGACTCCCTCCTTCTCCCCCCCCCTCCCCCTCGCACCGGGCCTCTAGTAGTTTAATAAAATACATATTAAGAATTTATGTGTACTTTCTCTCCTTATAGAGAAGTCATACATAATGCAAGATTATATTCAGACTATAGTTAGGTGATGACATCAGAGCAAGCAGAATAAGTTTGATGAATGCTTTTATACTAGGCAGCCTCTGAGATAAGCTTTAATGATTCCTTCCGTGAGTGTATAGTATTCATACCCTCCTGTGATCCTCTCCCAATTGTGTGTAGGTTGGACTCACTTACGTAGCAGAAGTGTTGGGGAGTTGCTTCTGAGATTATGTTACAAAAGGACTGTGTCTTCATCTTGAGTGCTCCCTCCTGTTCACTCTGAGGGAAGATAATTGCTATGTTGTGGACTGTCCTATGGAGAGGCCTCTCTTCAACAGCCAGTGAGGAACTGAGGCCCTCCGTCCAACACCTCTCAAGGAACTGAATCCTACCAACAACCACATGCGTGAGCTTGAAAACAGATGCCCCAGCAATCTCATGAGACACCTTGAACCAGAGGCACCCAGCTAAGCAGCACCAGGATTTCTGACCCTCAGACACTGTGATACAATAAATGTTTGTTGTTGTACATCTGAAACTAATATAAAATAATATTGAATGTCAATTGTAATTGAAAAAGAAGTTTATTGTTTTAAGGCCCTGAGTTTTGGGGGTAAATTGCTACACAGCAATCAATAATACAATACCAATCACATAACTTTTGAAATACTGTACTAATTTAAAAACAATAAATGAGAATAAGAAGAGAAATAAAATTAATATGTTGCAGTTTTCATAGTTACACTATTTTCTTATCACTTCTTAAACATTCTAATCACACGGACTAGATTCTCTTTAGTTCATTTTATCCCGCTTATGTTGAATCTTACTGGTTTGATTCTCACGGAGTGACCTTTTATCCAACTTCTGGATGCATCTAACTATAGACTCCAATATACCTGCATATACATACTGACAACTAAATATTTATTGATTCATTCATACACAAATTCATTTTGTCAACTGAATGGCATGTTAATTTCCTTGGTCTTTTTTGTCATTAATGTTTACAGGATAATTGGATGTTGAATTTATTCATTGTTTTAAAAAATTATCTTGCCGAAACCGGTTTGGCTCAGTGGATAGAGCGTCGGCCTGCGGACTGAAAGGTCCCGGGTTTGATTCTGGTCAAGGGCATGTACCTGGGTTGCGGGCACATCCCCAGTGGGGGGTGTGCAGGAGGTGGCTGATCAATGTTTCTCTCTCATCGATGTTTCTGACTCTCTATCTCTCTCCCTTCCTCTCTGTAAAAAATCAATAAAATATATTTTAAAAAAATAAAAAATAAAATAAAATAAAAAATTATCTTTATTGTTGAAAGAAATACAAATGTACCCTTCCCCCTCCCCCATTGGCCCCTTCCAGTCTTCCCCCTCCTCCTGTCAGAATTGTTTCATTTTGAAAAAATACTTTTTTTACAAAAGGAATAAATTATTCAATGTACAACATTTAGAGAAAATAGAGAAGCCAAAAAAACCCCACTAAAAGTCAAATTTGAACTTGCTACTCAGAAAGAACTGCTATTTGAGACTGAATACACTATTGTTTTTATTTATTTATTTATTTACTTACTTATTGTTTTTATTTTACTTACTTATTTTTATTGATTTTTGAGAGAGAGGAAGGAAAAGGGAGAAAAACATCGATGTGAGAGAGAAACATCAGTCAAGTACCTCCTGGGGATCAAACCCACAATCTGGGTATGTGCCCAGACCGGGAATAGAACCCAAGACCCTTCAGTGTACAGAGCGAGGCTCCAACCAACTTTGCCACACCAGCCAGGGCTGTTTTTATTTTTTAAACATTACAAATAAGACTTTTTACTTGTCACCATTAAAAGTCTGAATTTTAAACAGATTCTTGAACCGGTAGCTCATATTCATCAGCTCATTCAAATTTAGCACCTATCTCATCCCCAATCGCTTTTCCAGAACTGCTACCTTCACCATAAAGCTGAGTGTTCTCAATTCATAGGCTTTCTCAGCGTATTTTTCCTAATGAAGACATCATGGAACAGATAAATAGATTGATAAGTCTTTTCTATGAGTCTTCTAATGCTTTCTAGAATCACTTTATTTATTTGCAATCAATTTAATGTCCACTTTTTTCAAGTCATTTGTCTGGTCATGGTTTCCATTTTCTTCAGGATTGGTGGACCTGTTGGTGCTTAAGAGCGCTTCCGAATCTGATTATTGTGGGGTTTTTTTTAGTAAAACCAACACAGAATAAACAAAGCGAATAACCATCAATAGTCTTGACAACAACATGAGCTTCAGTCCTGGTCTGCCATTTTCTGACCGTGGAGCACATTTTGTCTCCATGCTGTGAAAGTTAATCAGGCAGTTTTTGCCCTGAGCATTCTCGGTATTTAACTTGAATTTTCTAAATGCAACTTCATTCTGCAAATCAACAAGACTCACTTCCAAAACATGACCCTTGAGGTCATCACATGCAATTTTGATTCCTTGAGTTCTAGTGACTAGTGTTTTCCCAATATTTTTATATTTACCATAGTTGGTGTTTTCACATCATATCAATCTTTTATAATTGGATTAACCACTTTTCTTCTTGGCAACCTTTTCACCATCTCTCATAAGGTGCTTGTTCTTGCCAACAGCCATGGTGCTGCTCAGAGAGCCAAAAGGCTATTTGCCTATCCTTTTCAAAATTGGGAAAACACTCTATTCTTGGATAACTTGATAACTAACTTCTCTAGAACTCGGTTTCCTTAATGAAATTTTATATCAGGAAGTTTAGTTTTGTATATGTAATATTTAAAAATTTAGTATCACTAATATTTACAGTATTTAAAAAATTGATTGCCCTAACCGGTTTGGCTCAGTGGATAGAGTGTCGGCCTGCAGACTGAAGGGTCCCAGGTTCGATTCTGGTCAAGGGCATGTACCTTGGTTGCTGGCACATCCCTTGTAGGGTGTGTGCAGGAGGCAGCTGATCGATGTTTCTAACTTTCTATCCCTCTCCCTTCCTTTCTGTAAAAAATTCAATAAAATACATTAAAAAATTTCAGAGAGAGAGAAAGAGAGAGACATCAATTTGTTGTTCCATTTATTTATGCATTCATTGGTTGATTCTTGTATGTACCCTGACCAGGGATGGAACCAAAAACGTTGGGACAGCATTCTAACCAACTGAGCTACCCGGCCAGGGCAGTATCACTAATATTTAATATTTAGTACCACTTACTGATATTGTACAACTTTATTTAGATTATCTTATTTAAATTTCACCACATCTTGTGTGTTAGGCACTAATATTACTTCCATTTTTCAAAGGAGTAAAGCAGGGCTTAGAGAGGTTAAATAATGTGCCCAAACAAGGTTACAAAGCTAAGCAGTTTCAGTACAGATTCTGTCTGGTGACAAAACTTAACCACTCAGCTATAGTTTCTCCCTCAATTTCCCCCCCCCCATAATACTTTTCTTAAAAGCAAATTGTCACTTTTGAAAACTTTCATATTTAGAAAAGTCATCATACTCCAGTTATTAGAAGACTAACCTAATTTACCCATACCTCTATTCAATTCCTTTGAAAGTTTTTTTGAAGTTAGTGTCTCTAGGCAAAAATATTAACATCTGAAGGAAATACACATGAATAAAATTCTTTCCCTGCTGAAATGAAACAGTGGATGTTACCAGTGATTTGCCTCATTTTGAAACTGGAATTGTCATCAGAAAGCTGATTTCTATCTATAGAAAGCTACATAATACTGTTTCTGATGATAATTTCTATAAAGTTATAATCATTGCAGTTGAAAAACTAGATTTTTCGCAGCTAAATTTCTTGCTATTGTATAGTTTTATTATAATGAAATAAAGGAGTAGTCTGGGAATGAAGAGCAGAGATATGATCATGGGATGTTAGAGTAGGAAGAGATTTGGAGGTCATTTTGCCCACTCCCCGTATGTTAGAGAAAAGAAAACTGAGGTCCAGACAGTTAAATATTTTTTTTAATATATTTTTTATTGATTAAGATATTACATATGTGTCCTTGTCCCCACGTTACCCTCTACCCCCCCCCCCCCCCGCTCATGCCCTCACCCACTCCCCCCCCCCCCGTTGTCCGTGTCCATTGGTTAGGCCTATATGCTTGCATATAAGTCCTTTGGTTGATCTTTCCCCCTTACCCCTACCCTCCCCTACCTTCCCTCCAAGGCCCGACAGTCCAATCAATGCCTCTCCGTCTCTGGATCAGTCCTTGTTCATCAGTTTATGTTGTTCATTATATTCCACAAATGAGTGAGATCCTGTGGTATTTATCCGCTCTCCAGTTCCATCCATGCTGTGGCAAATGGTAAGAGTTCCTTTTTCTTCTTCCTCTTCTTAAAGAATACCTTTCAGCATTTCATATAATGCTGGTTTGGTGGTGATGAACTCCTTTAGCTTTTTCTTATCCGTGAAGCTCTTTATCTGACCTTCTATTCTGAATGATAGCTTTGCTGGATAAAGTAATCTTGGTTGCAGGTTCTTGCTATTCATCACTTTGAATATTTCTTGCCAGTCTCTTCTGGCCTGCATGGTTTCTGTTGAGAAATCAGCTGACAGTCGTATGGGTACTCCCTTGTAGGTAACTGACTGTCTTTCTCAGTTAAATATTTCTGTATCTTCTAACATGTCATAGTACACAAATGTAAGATTAAAGGTGTGTGAAAAGTGTTTTTCATTTGATAATTAAGACAAATATATTTTTAACTAAGTTCCAAAACTGTACCAATAAGAGAAATGGAGTTTTAAAAAATTCAAGTAACCAAAAACATAATATGTGGTCCATAAAAAATGCCTAATAAATACTTGTGAATGAAAAAATGAATAAAAATATTTTATTGCTTTTAGGCTTCAAGTTGCCTCATAGTCCTTGAATTCATATTTTATAAGCAATCATAATATATACGTATAATTTACTTTGCTTTTGGCACATGAGTTATAGGGTCAACATTTTTCCATGTTGTTATAAAATATGACTATAATCTTTTAAAGTACCTATTGAAGTTATAACACTTCTGAATCAGATCACAAATGACTGTTAACAGGGGTAAATCGAGGTTTGGGGGACTCTTACTGAGGAAAAAAATTACAAAAGTGTTACTTGAAAACATTTTAGGAATATATCCTAAGAAGTTGGAAATACCAATCAGAAAGAATATATGCACCCCTATGTTCATAGCAGCACAATTTACAATAGTTAAGATTTGGAAACTGCCCAAGTGCCCATCAGCAGATGAGTGGATAAAACAACTGTGGTACATCTACACAATGGAATACTACGCAGTTATTTTTTTTTTAAAAAAAGAACTCTTACATTTGCAACAGCATGGATGGACCTGGAGAGTATTATGCTAAGCAAAATAAGCCAGTCAGGGAAAGATTAAGTAGCACAAAATCTCACTCACATGTGGAATCTAATGAACAAAATAGATCCAGAGACATGGAAGCATGAAACAAACTGTCCAACCTCAGAGGGAAGGTGGGGGAGGGTGGATGGGTAGCAAGAGACCAACCAAAGAACTTGCATACATATATGCATAACCCATGGGCATAGACAATAGGGTGGTGAAGGCCTGGAGTGGGGGACGAGGTAGAAGAGGTCAACGGAGGAAAAAGGGAGACATGTGTAATACTTTCAACAATAAAGATTAAAAAAAAAAAAGAAATGGAAAAATTTTTTACACAATAATGAAAAAATATCTAGGTCTTTCAAAAGGCCATTTCTAGAGCCCCTCCAGGTTCTTGGAGGGTCCTGTGCATTTAGGAGCCCTGAATCTTCAATAGCTTCACAGTACATCTGCCTCTGTTAATAACCAGATACTATCTTCATGGTGGTTATGATATAGCTTGAATGTTTTTTAGAGGTCTACTAAAATTTTAGAAAAGTACATCACACTTCAATAGTGTTAGAAATTCTTTCTATCCAACCGACCTGGAATCTTTTTCAGGCCCCATATAAATTTGGTGGCTTTTAAATTATAAGCCACCTAACTTCTTCAGGCCTCAAATTATTCATCTGTCGAATGGGCTTAATAGCCATCTCAAAGAATAATAAATGAAGACAAAGATAAAATACTTGCTGTAATTCTGGACAAAGAGTAAATAAATGCTCAATAAGTATTCACTATTATGATTACAGCAATAGTTAAAACATTAACCTACCATATATAGGAACCTCCTAACTCCCCATTATAACTTCCCACATTGACTGTAGGTGTAAAATGATTTTCAAAGCATTGTGCAGATTCAATTTTTTATTTTAATTTTTTAAAAATAATGTTATTCTGCCCCTAGCTGGTTTGGCTCAGTGGATAGAGCGTCGATCTGCGGACTCAAGGGTCCCAGGTTCAATTCCAGTCAAGGGCATATACCTTGGTTGCAGGCACATCCCCAGTAGGGAGTGTGCAGGAGGCAGCTGATCGATGTTTCTCTCTCATCGATGTTTCTAACTCTCTATTCCTCTCCCTTTCTCTCTGTAAAAAAATCAATAAGATATATTTAAAAAAATGTTATTCTGAAAGGTAATACTTACCTAGAACAGAACATTTGGCAAATAGAGGAGAAGAAAAAAGCACCCATAATTTCACCAGACTCATGTTATATTTCCATGTTGCATTTTTTCCTTTATGCAGATTTAATTTTATCAAAATATGCTTAAAGTAAGTAGACCCAATTATTCTCTTCTCACAGAGGTTTGATATTATGGCATTATTATTTTTAAATACATGGCAAATCTCAAAAATGTTTTATATAAAACTATTTTAGAAAAACAGATGAAACAGTACACATTCTACTGTTGTATTTTCATATTTATTAAAAATTCTTATTTTTACAAGCTTATGATCCTAGTGTACATAGAATTTAGTACCATTTTTTCTTACATTATATCAAAAGCTTTTCTCCATACTACTCCATTACTACTAACTAGAGCATTTGAGAACAAGGCTTAGTTTCCTAAACTTTATACAACTGCATGTGAAGAACCTAAGGCAAGCTAAGGTGTGATAAGTCAGAAACTCAGAATGAGTGCTCTTGGTTTGCCTGAAATTATAATAGAGAAAATGTAAAAAGAGAAATTAGAACTCAGGAATTCTTGCCTTCCAACTAAATGTATAAATCAGCAAAAGAATATAAAGCATTATCAATGCTATATACACTTTTATTTCTCCTTTAGTAGATGGAAAGTGGTGGCATACTATTCAATGGCAAAGACTTATTTGTGACAATATATTGGGACTTTATTGGGGCTTTAGCTCTCAAAACTGGGTAAACATACTCCTGCTACAAAGGGGTCTTTCTTTAAAAATTAGCAAAGCAATGTGAAACCTCAACATATTGAACAGGTCACAGTCTGGTCATGGTTATCTGGATTCGGTGACATTTGCTTTTGGAAATAGGCTTTTACCTTTTAATTACACTATTGTGTTGACCTTCATTGATTTTAGTCCACAAACTCTTCCTTTAAGCGTCTTTGTTCCTTTTTTTTTTTTTTAATATATTTTATTGATTTTTTACAGAGAGGAAGGGAGAGAGATAGAGAGTTAGAAACATCGATGAGAGAGAAACATCGATCAGCTGCCTCCTGCACATCTCCTGCTGGGGATGTGCCCGCAACCCAGGTACATGCCCTTGACCGGAATCGAACCTGGGACCCTTGAATCCGCAGGCCGAGGCTCTATCCACTAAGCCAAACCGGTTTTGGCGTCTTTGTTCCTTTAATGATGTCCTGCTGTAAGAATTCAAGCCACATTAAAAAAATTATAAAGTATACATTGAGGAAACAATTCATGTGTCCATTCTGAATGTATGTATACACAAAATGTAGCATATACATGCAATGGAATATTATTCAGCCTTGCAAAGGAAGGAAATTCTGATACAACATGGATGAACCTTGAAGACATTATGCTAAGTGAAATAAGTCAGACACAAAAGGACAAATATTGCATGATTCTGCATGTATGAGGTATCAGAGAGACAGAAAAAAGAATAGAAGATACCAGGGTATTGGAGGTAGGAGGGAAAGGGAGTTATTGTTTAATGGGCACAGAATTTCAATGTGAATGATGAGATACTTCTGGGGATGGACAGTGGTGATAGTTGCACAACAATGTGAATGTACTTTCTGTTGTTGAACTAAAAATGGTTACAATGGTAAATTAAATACCTCAATATAACATTTACTTTAAAGTATAATATACACACGTACATATCCAGTTTAAGAACTATATTCAGGAGTGGTAAAACGAGGTTAATAATAAATACAAGAACAAATAAATAATACAAGAATAAACTTTGTTTCCACCATATTCACAACTGTAAACCTACTTGTGCCAATCCCTGTATAATCACCACTTAGGTCAAAAAATGAAATACTATCACAGGGTATCCCTCTCCATCCTAACCCTTTTCTTCCTTACTGAGTAACTACTATCCTGACGATAACATTTGCTTTTAAAAATTAGGCTGTGATGTGATAATGCTGGGTAAGTTAAATTGACACTACAAAATGCAATGGAGTCTTTAAATGCCAATATTTCCCATAAGTGCAAAATTTATTTTCAAAACTTAATAACTTTTAAAGTACTCTTTTCCTTCTTTCACTCTTGAAACTCTTTATAGTCTAAATCTAAAACCTATCTTGGTCCCACAGTTGACCTCACCTGCAGAGTTAAAAAACACACACCACAACTAATTCTGTGTGGATTTTAGATTTTTATCCCTCCCGCTCTCTATTGCCTCCAACTACAAAGAAACAGTGATTTAAACCCTTTGTGCCCTTTTAGAAAATTACACAGATACCCCATTGTGGAACCTTATAATCCCTTCGTGGAAAGGAAGAGATTAGCATATGAATATAAACTAAAATTAATCCAGAATACAAAACGCTCTGCCGATTGTGAAGCTCTGGTAATCTTAAAAATGTACTTATTTCCTCTTTTTTGTATTGTCCCTTTATTGGTCTCAGGGTGAAGGAACGGAACTGAGCTTCCCCTCTGGTTACCCGGAAAAGGATTAAAAAAAAAAAAAAAAAGCCAACATTTTCGAGGAGATGCAACACCAACAGATGGCTCCCCGAGACAGTGGACTCGCCCGTGGAATCTGCTCCACTGGGCGTGAGCCGGCTCGCCGGCGAGGCGTGTAGAAAGTGCTGCTTGCAGACAGCGCGGCGGCGGAGAGAAAGCGACAGCAGGGAGAGCCATAGTGCTGACGTTGAAGGCCCGGCCCTGCGAGGTTGCGCCGGGTAAGCGGCGCTGGCCGGGAGGCCGGGCCGAAGAGGAAGGGAAGAGGATTCGGCGGGGGGCGGGGCCTGCGCCGCAGCGTGGCCCCTGATTGCCGGAGTGCGGCTGCCAATCTCGCGAAATCGCTGGGTTCACCAGTGCGCTGGCGCGACGCGCTCAGATATACGGAGCGAGCCCGGGGAAGCGGTCTCAGATCCTGACGGTGCAGCCGCCCGCAGCCTCAGCCAGGGAGTCCCAGCCGCTTTCAATGGAGGAGAAGCCCGGCCAGCCACAGCCTCAGCACCATCACAGCCACCACCACCCGCACCATCACCCCCAGCAGCAGCAGCAGCAGCCGCCGCACCACCACCACCATTATTATTTCTACAACCACAGCCACAACCACCACCACCACCACCATCACCAGCAGCCTCATCAATACCTGCAGCATGGCACAGAGGGCAGCCCCAAGGCCCAGCCAAAGCCGCTGAAACATGAGCAGAAACACGCCCTCCAGCAGCACCAGGAAACGCCGAAGAAGAAAACAGGTCTGTGAGGGAGGACGAGTGGGGGAAGGGGGATGGGGGTGGGGGCCAGGGGCGATGGGGGTGGGGCTGGAGCTGGAGAGCGCGGACCCGGTCGGGGCGTGGGTGTGTGTGTATGTGTGTCCGTCTCCCCCGCGGGTTTGGGGACCCCCTTTCATTTCTCCCCAAGCTCGCGCCGGGGGCTTTGCAGCGCCCTTCCCTTCCCCTCGGCGGGGGAGAGGCCCAACTAGGCCAGTGTGACCTTCCCGGCCCCCGCCCGGCTCCGGGGGACCCGGAGGGTTGGTCTTGGAGGCCTGGCCTCAGGATTCCTTTCCCGTTTACCTGCCTGCGGCCCTGGGAGCACCCTCACTTGGGGGCCCTGAGTTGGGGCGAACCTAGCCCCCCCAAACCCTTCGGGGTGGAACTCAGGAAGGCCTAGCGAATCCCGACCGTGGTGGTGTGCGAGACGCTACTGCGAGCGGCCTGCAAAGGGGAGACGGGCAGAGTTGAGGAAGTGCCCTTCCTTACCCGCCACCCCAAGCCCACCTGTGGCCTTGGGGTTCCCCGTCTGGGGTTGGGGGCGGTTGGGACCCCTCGTCTCTCGGGCCATTTCCACCCCTAGATGCCCCTTTTGGGGCCTGGGCCCCGCAATCAGCCCCCGCGGCGGCTACCGCGGCCGGCGCCCCGTGCCCGCTCCCCCCGGAGCCGGCGCGGCTGGAATGTTCTCTCCTCCTCGCGAGGCCGCTTCCTGTCCGCCATGTTGGAAGCCGATTCCTGTCACAGACTCCGGCTCGCTGAGGAGCGGAGGGGGGCCGCCGAGGGGCGCCCGGCGCGGCGGAGCCGGTGGCTCGGGGTCCCCACCCGCGATCGCTGGGCCCCTGAGCGCGGCGGGGACGCTGCCGCCCCCAGCCCGCGGCCGCCCCTCCCCCGTCGCCGGCCCGGTTGTGTAACCCGGTGGCGGCCTCGCGGCCCCGGGCGGGTCCCCGGGGTGAGGGGTGGGGGAGGGAAACGGCCACGAGGGGAGCGGCCTGTGCCGGGTCCCGCGCGCCGGCCGCCGCGTTTCCCGCTCCCGGGGGCGGCGTGAGGCGCCGGCCGGCGGTCGGGGCGGGGACCTGGTCGCGAAGCGGCGCTGAGGGGAGAGGAGAGGAGGCCGCGGCCGGCGGGCGGCGTCCGCGGCGCCCCTCGGGCCGGAGGGCTGGGGGTGGGGGGACCCACTTGGGGTAGAGGCGGTGCCTGGCGGTCGGGTGGGGTACCCAGCGGGAACCCGGCTCCCTGGTCACGAGTTTCTCTGCCACAGGAACCTCGTCTCCTGCCAGGTTCGCTCACGACTCCGCCTCGCAGGCCTTCGCTTGGGCCCTTTCCTCCTCGCAGCTCGTTTTTTACAAAAAAAGCTTGTTCTATCTTCCTCCGACCCCCACGTTTCTCTCTTGGGCTTGGGTAGCGTTTTTGAAGAGAGAATGGAAAACGTTTGATTGTCGCGGGGAGAGGGCAAGTTTCTTTCGTCCGTGAGGTGGGTTCGCTACCATATTGCCTCGGACGAGGCTTTTTTCCACAGCGAAAGGCGAGGTGTTTTCCTACGTTCAAACCGGTATTGACCCCCAAACTCTCCGTTTTTAGCAGACGTTAAATTGAGGGTAAAAGTAGTTATTGTAGAAAATATTGGAGAAGGGATGAACTTTAAAAGTTTATGACCACGCAGATTTTTAAAAATAAGGGTTCTTTGTACATTGAAGTGAAGGGAACGGAAAGGGAATGAACGTTAGACCCAGCATGTCAAATGTGATACATGCCCTTAACTGAGAGCAGGAAAGAAAAAAAAGTGCTTTTGTATTGCAGACTTAATGGGACTCGAAGACTGACATGGAAACGTCATTTTCCCTTTTGAGGGGTGGTAGGGACTGACGGTGTGCAGTGGAAATGAACATAAAAGTGTGTTTCATCTTAAGGATTTGGAACAGTTTAGAAACTAAGAAACTGTACAACACTAAGTCTTTTTTTAACGTTACAGTCAACTTAAAGACAAGATAAAATCTTGTCTTTTTGTAGTTGCTTGGAAGAGAAGGTAGTAGTATGAAGAGTATTTTGTCAGCCAGATATAGACCCCTGCAGGACTCTCCCCATAGAAGCAGGCCCTGCACCATTCAAACGGGCACCCTTCGAATTAGTGTGTCTTCTTCCAGGGGGGGGGGGACGGGGAAACGAGGCTGAGCTGTTGTGAGAGAACATGAACAATTTGGGAGGAGCAGTTTTTCATGCGCGGCCTGGTCACAGTATACTGTTGCTTCAGCATGCATAATGCTGATCTAATAAGAAAAGTTATGATTTTTGAATTGTATCTGCAACGTGTAGAGATGGGCGTTTATGGCTCACAGACCTATAAAGAGGAATGGTTTTTCTTTATCCAGAAGAGGGCGCAAAAGAGGGCCAAATGTGCCCACTAATTTCAGTTTCCAATCCAAAGCTGGATTTATCAGGACTCAAGTTTTGCTGAGTCCCTCTGAAGTAGAGTTAGATGCTTTAGCATGGCAACAACCCTGAATAATAAAAGCACTAGAAGGAGAGGGGTTTTTCCTCAATAATTTTAGTGTTTACATTTTTTTAAATACCTAAATTAAAAAAAAAATTGTCTGGCAAACTTTTTGCATACCAACAAGGTTAACATGGGAAACTTTTTAAATAGTTAAATGAGAAAGAAAGTTTCTGTCATTAAAACTTGGAGGTGGAAGCATAGGAACTATTCTTTTAACTGGTGATTTCTGATATCAGAGGCACTAAATATTAGTAATCTAGTTTGCTTGAAAGTCTTGGATTTGGTCCAACTTGGTTTGGACATTGGATTTTTTTGATGTTTAAGACTGCTTACCTTTGAGATATAGCAAGTTATAATTAATGGGCCCAAGGGTAGAAGTCTTTAAAAAATATATTTTTTATTGATTTTTTTTTTTTACAGAGAGGAAGGGAGAGGGATAGAGAGTTAGAAACATGGATCAGCTGCTTCCTGCACACCTCCTACTGGGGATGTGCCCACAACCAAGGTACATGCCCTTGACCGGAATCAAACCTGGGACCTTTCAGTCCGCAGGCCTACACTCTATCCACTGAGCCAAACAGTTAGGGCAAGGGTGGAAGTCTTTGTTAGCCTATTAGAATATTAAATGCTATGTGTAATTCTCCTTTGGTCTAGAGTTGTGCACAGGTAAACTTACATCTGTTAAAAATACTGAGACTTTCTGCTTTTCTCAAACACAAAACAAAAAACATTTAAAAAGCATTCTAAGTAATGATCTCTTCTTTACTGTTTTATAGTTAGACTTTTTACACTAAGTTTGACTTGATTGGATAATACAGCTTTTTCAGCAGCCAAGAAATAAAATATAACTCCAGAAGTTAAGAACTTCCATAGAATATATTATCATTGTACAAGTTTTGTGCCACTCTTAGGAAATGATTATGTCTTAAGTATGTTTTCTTGGAAGAAAATGCCTTTATGTGCTCATTTAAGTATTCCCACCTTTTTCTCTGATGTAGAACATGTAAAAGTAAGCCCTGTTGTGAATCTTCCAAGACTGTTCTATTAAAACATCAAGTTCTTTTAAAACAATGGTCCCCAATTATTTTTTAATCTTAGTATTCCTTATACAGTCCAACTGTGGTTCTTGAAAGTCTCCCATCTTGAACAATTTGGTTCTCAACCAATGGTCACACAAAAAAATGTCCCTGTTGTGGACAAAACTTCAGTTTTCTATTGGACAACCCTTTCTTGCTGATACCTCAGCATGACAAAAAGCATCTCTCAGGCAACAGACAAAGGAGAGAATGCTTTTGTTGCTGGCTGAATCTACAGATTAGCACAATTTTAAAACAAAGGCCATCAAGACTGCTAATGTTGCTAAGGGTGTGAAAGTGCTCACAAAACAATTACAGGCAATTGAGTAGGTAGAAAAACTTGTTGATTGGATAAACTGGTGATGGCATTTTGTAAGGATAGTTAGGGGATGGTTCAGTAAATTTAAGGAGCGTTTATAGATTAAACAGTACATTAGACATGTACTGTATATAAGAAAGGTTAATAATGGAATCATTTGGGGGGTCTGGAACAGATTAATTCAATTTACATTATTTCTAATGGGAAAAAATGATTTGGTTTTCAAACAAATCGCTTCTTGAACAGCCTTCTGAATGAATTAAATTCAAAAAATGAGGTTCCACTACTTTTTTTTTTTTTTTTTTAAGAGAGAGGAAGGTAAAGGGGGAGAGAGAAACATCAGTGAGAAACATTGATCTGCTGCCTCCCACACACACCCCCTATTTGGGATGGAGCCTACAACCCAGGCATGTGCCTTGACCACAAATTCAACTGTGAACTCTTGGTGCATGGGAAGATGCTTAATCCACTGAGCAATGCTGGCTGGGCTGTACTCTTAAAATATGCAAAGAGCTTTTAATGTGGGCTATATCTGTTGATATTATATTAGAAATTAAAACAAAATTTCAAAACCTAAGGAATATAAAAGCTCATGTGCCTTCAAAGACTAAAGGCCCAAAAGAATGAATGAAAGTGACAAAGGCAAATTATTTGGTATTCCTGTTGGAGGCCCACCCTTTGCCCCCTGTAAAATTGCTTTAAATGTGTATATATGTATCCTATTATGTATCGGTTTCTAATGACTTGACCTCAAGATGTTTTGGAAACATTTTTTAGAAAGGTAGACAATATCACTCTTTTGCTAGTAAGGAAATGGGAAAAGTTGGACTCAGTTGAATCACCTATAGTAATAAATTGCTTATGGCAGTTGGAGGTCTTAAACTCAAATACCATTCTTTTAAAAACTAGTTATCTTTCATTGTGGTTTTGATTGTATTTTCTTATTGCTTCGTTTGTGTAGGGCAGTATGACATAGTGATAGAAATGTTCCATATAGACTGGAGTTCATTCAGTTTTCCAGTTCTTCCACTTTGTGACTTGGGCAAGTTACTTAATTTATCTGAGACTGTTTACCCAAATGTAAAAATGAAGAAAATATATGTGTTTTGGTTTTATAGTAAAAGTATGATTTAATATCTGGGGAATGTAAAGATGAATTTAACTACTTTGAAAAAAGTTCACAGGTGTTAGATTTTTTTTGACAGAATGCATAGAAACTGTTTATGGTCACCACCAATCATTTATAGTTTCATAGAAATAGAGCCTTCAGTGTCCCTATAATATTTAAGATTGCTGTATCAGTATAATGATTTTGCCCAAAGGGTAGCTCTGCTCTTAATTATAAAGGAAATTTTATAACAGTCTTGTGAGAATGATGGGGAGGTTGAGTATGTTAGATGAGAGGTTTAGTAGAAAACTGCTGAAGTCATGTTCTTTCTGAACTCGGACTTTGGTTTGAATTCCTGCTTCGTCCTATCTCTTAGTTGACTTCCTAATCTATAAAATGGGGTTGACAAGTGTCTTTTCAGAGACCTGTGAAATAATATATAAAACTAAAGCTCATAGCATAGTGTCTAGCATACAGTAAGTAAATATTCCTTAAATGTTAAGTACTACTGTAATTTGTATATTATAATTTTTAAAAACCTTTTTTTCCCCCTCCCTAGGATATGGTGAACTAAATGGTAATGCTGGAGAAAGAGAAATACCTTTAAAGAACCTGGGCTCTGATGAAGCTACCACCCCTATTTCCAGGGTCCTCAATGGCAACCAACAAATTGTAGACACTAACCTGAAGCCGACTATAAAGTCCAGCACCTTTGGGAAAGCAGGAATTAAAACTAGGAATTTCATTCAGAAAAACAGTATGGACAAAAAGAATGGAAAATCATATGAAAGTAAATCTGGAGAGAACCAGTCTGTAGATAAGAGTGATACTGTAACAATTCCAAATGGTGTTGTAACAAATAATTCTGGCTATATTACTAATGGTTATATGGGCAAAGGAGCAGATAACGATGGTAGTGGATCTGAGAGCGGATATACCACTCCTAAAAAAAGGAAAGCTAGGCGCAACAGTGCCAAGGGTTGTGAAAACCTTAATTTAGTGCAGGACAAAATAATGCAACAAGAGACTAGTGTCCCAACCTTAAAACAGGGACTTGAAACTTTCAAGCCTGACTACAGTGAACAAAAGGGAAATCGAGTGGATGGTTCTAAGCCCATTTGGAAGTATGAAACTGGGCCTGGAGGAATGAGTCGAGGAAAACCTGCTGTGGGTGATATGCTGCGGAAAAGTTCTGATATTAAACCTGGTGTGAGCAGCAAAAAGTTTGATGATCGGCCTAAAGGAAAGCATGCCTCTGCTGTTGCCTCCAAAGAGGACTCGTGGACCCTATTTAAACCACCCCCAGTTTTTCCAGTGGACAATAGCAGTGCTAAAATAGTTCCTAAAATAAGTTATGCAAGTAAAGTTAAGGAAAACCTCAACAAAACTGTACAGAACTCTTCTGTGTCACCATCTTCATCTTCATCCTCTTCATCATCTGCTGGGGAAAATCAGACCCAATCTTCAAGTCGGTTATCCCAGGTTCCTATGTCAGCGCTGAAATCTGTTACTTCTGCCAACTTTTCTAATGGGCCTGTTTTAGCAGGAACTGATGCAAGTGTGTATTCTCCAGGGGGTCAGCCACTGCTAACTACTGCTGCTAATAGTATGACACTCATCTCTGCTGCGATTGATCCAGTTCTCCAGGACAAGAGTCTGACTTCAGCAGCTGTTGAACAAATTACAACTAGCCTTTTTATCTACCCTTCAAATATGCAAACTGTGCTGGTGAGCACAGCTCAAGTGGATCTACCCTCTCAGACCGATCAGCAAAACCTGGGGGATATCTTCCAGAATCAGTGGGGTTTATCATTTATAAATGAGCCCAGTGCTGGCCCTGAGACTGTTACTGGGAAGTCATCAGATCATAAAGTGATGGAGGTGACATTTCAAGGGGAATATCCTGCCACTTTGGTTTCACAGGGTGCTGAAATAATCCCCTCAGGAACTGAGCATCCTGTGTTTCCCAAGGCTTACGAGCTGGAAAAACGGACTAGTCCTCAAGTTCTGGGCAGCATTCTAAAATCTGGGACTACTAATGAGAGTGGAGCCTTATCCTTGGAGCCCAGTCATATAGGTGACCTGCAAAAAGCAGACACCAGTAGTCAAGGTGCTTTAGTGTTTCTCTCAAAGGACTACGAGGTAGAAAATCAAAATCCTCTGGCGTCTCCTACGAACACTTTGTTAGGCTCCGCCAAAGAACAGAGATACCAGAGAGGCCTAGAAAGGAATGATAGCTGGGGTTCTTTTGACCTGAGGGCTGCTATTGTATATCACACTAAAGGTAACTCATTTGTTTCCTATACAAAGATTCTTATTGGGCAATGTAATATATATTTATTAGCTGTTGTATGAAGGGTGAATTTTATAAGTTGCTATGAGAGTCTTTAAGAATTTTAGAACTTAGCTGATTGCAATGTGGATAAACAGCTGAAAACTAATTCAGAGTGTTTGGAAATAGTACAGTTCAAGTTTAGAAGAAATGTTCACTTTTCCAACTTAAGTTCTTTAAATAATTTTTTGAACAGATGTTCCCCCTCCTTTGCTTTTTACATCATATACTTCTTTATTAGTGAGCTTACTTGTTATAATTTGCTTAAAATTAGTATGAATAATGGGTGCTGAATGGTAACTAGAAAATAATTTAGACAAATTACAATGGTAAGCACAGTTAGCATTGTAGGGACCAGGCTCCTCAGAGGCTGTACTTTTCATAGCCCATGTTAAAAAGGAACCAGATATCTTTCAAGTATCATGCTAATTTTATTAGGATATGGTTTGTGTCTTAAAAATTTGATGTATGGCATAAATAGATTTATTTAAATCCACAAAGCAACTGAGGTTTAATGAAGTTTACAGCCTCAGTACTTTTAAGAACAGTAGGTTTCAGTCTTCCACCCTTCATCCCTCATCCCACCCCCAAGAAAATGCATACCCATGCATGCATGCACACACTTAATATATACTGTACGTTCCCATTAAAAAAAATTTTTTAGTTGACTTATTTTCCAATTTTTGTTGATATATAATGTTAGCTTCATGTACATTTCCTTTTAAAAAATATATATTTTTATTGATTTCAGAGAAGAAGGGAGAGGGGAAGATAGAAATATCAACAATGCCTCCTGCACACCCCCTACTGGGGATCGAGCCCACACCTGGGCATATGCCCTTGACTGGAATTGAACCCAGGACCTTTCAGTCTGCAGGCTGATGCTCTATCCTCTGAGCCAAACCAGCTAGGGCTACATTTCCTTTTTTTTTTTAAAATATATTTTATTGATTTTTTTACAGAGAGGAAGACAGAGGGATAGAGAGTTAGAAACATCGATCAGCTGCCTCCTGCACACTCCCCACTGGGTAGGTGCCCACAACCAAGGCACATGCCCCTGACCGGAATTGAACCTGGGACCCTTCAGTCCGCAGGCTGATGCTTTATCCACTGAGCCAAACCGGTTAGGGCAAGAGTTCACATCTTAAGTGAACCCAAGTCTAAGCAGTTAGTCACTGACAGAACCAAGAGTTGGACCCATAATTTTTGCCTTTTCTGTATTTATCTATACATTCTTCTGTTCATCCATTCAATCAACAAACATTTACTGAACATAGCTAACAATCATTTTGAGGTACTTTAACATTTTACTTACAGGAAGTATTTTGAACTTGGCTGGTGTGACCCAGTGGTTGGGTGTCATCTCATGGACCAAGAGGTCCCTGGTTAAATTCCGGGTCAGGGTACATGCTTCGGTTGTGGGCTCGATCTACAGTAAGGGGTGTACAGGAGGCAGCCGATCAGTGTGTCACTCTCATTGATGTTTCTTTCTCTCTCTCTCTCTCTCTCTCTCTCTCTCTCTCTCTCCCTCTCTCCCTCTCTCCCTCTCTCCCTCTCTCCCTCTCTCTCTCTCCCTCTCTCTTCCTCTCTGAAATCAATAAAAAGTACATATATTTTTTAAAAGAAGTATTTTGAAAATCCAATCATACCCCAAATTTCCGCAGCACACAATGCAGTTGCTCCTGCCTTCTAGAAACTGCAGCTGCTCTTACTGCATTAACTGTGCTCTCTATTCTCATTGTTGAGTGACACAGACATTCATGGAATGCAAAGTTCTAGTTTCAACATTTTCTTTTCTCTACCTGCACCCTCACTCTAAGTGTGCTCTTCAGTCTCTTGGTTGGAAATGTCTTCCATATATTGACTTTCAGAGCTCTTAATCTGTCCCTCCACCCCCAATCTGGTCTTTCTTCACATTCTCTATCTCAGCATGGCACCCAAATTATAGGTGCCATTCTTCATTTCTGCCTTTCCCTCATCTTCAAAACGAATACCCAAACTATAGACTTTCCTCCATCATCCTGTACCAACTCCATCACACTGAACCCCTCATCTCCCACACGAACTCTTGTTGGGGCAGCCAACAGGATCACTAGGCTTGCTTTCTTGCTGCTCTGCAATTCAATCTCCACACAGCCACCAAGGTGTATTTAAAATGTAAATCAGAAGTGGGGTTACTGGGTCAAATGGCAATTCCATATTTAAATTTTTAGAGGAAACTCCATAATGGCTGCACCAATCTGCATTCCCACCTTCCCTTTTCTCTGCATCCTTGCCAGCATTGTCATTTGTTGATTTGTTGATGGTAGCTATTCTGACAACTGTGAGGTGATAACTCATTGTTGTTTTATGCACCTCTATGTTCATAGCAGCACAATTTATAATAGCAAAGGTCTGGAAACAGCCCAAGTGCCCATCAATAGATGAGTGGGTAAAAAAGCTGTGGTACATTTACACCGTGGAATACTATGCAGCAGTAACAAAGAAGAATCTCTTACCCTTTGAGATGGGATGGAGGGACCTGGAGAGTATTATGCTAAGCAAAATAAGCCAGTCAGAGAAAGACAAGTATCACATAGTTTCACTCATATGTGGAATCTAAGTAACAAAATAAACTGAACAAAATACATCCAGAGACATAGAAGCATGGAGCAGACTGTCGAATCTCAGAGGGAAGGCGGGGATGCATGGGTGGGTGGGAAGAGCTACATTTCCTTTTTTAAAAAATGTTTTTCTTGATTTTAGAGAGGAAGGGAGAGAGCGATTGGTAGGCTGCCTCCTGCACGCCCCTCATTGGGGATTGAGCCAGCAATCCAGACACATGCCCTGACCCAGAATCGAACTCTTGGTTTATTGACTGACTAGAGGCCCATTGCACGAAGAGATTTGTGCAATAGGTCTTCCCTTCCCCTGGCTGCCGCCACCGGTTTTCCTTCGGCACCCAGGACCCAGGCCTTCGCTCCTCCTGCTGGAGCCTTCAGTCTTTGCCACTTCTCGCCTATGTATGCAGATTAACTGCCATCTTTGTTGGGTTAATTTGCATACTCTCCTGATTGGCTGGTGAGTGTAGCAGAGGGACAGTCAATTTACATGTTTGTCTATTATTAGGCAGTATGTTCAACCACTGAGCCACAGTGGCCAGGGCACATTTCCATTTTTACTGACTCATTTAGGCAGCCATGTACCAACTGCAGGGTCAGAGCAGCATACACAGGGGGGATGTGGTAATTAGCTTGTTCTCCCTGGAAGAATCACTGGCTCAGAGATGAATAACAAAGCTATTTATATGACTTTTAAGCAAGTTATTCAGTCTGCATATCTTTTCTTATCTGCAAATGGAAGACATTTAATGACATAAACAGATGTCCTTTTTCTGTTTTTCTTCCTTTAAAAAAATGGGAGCAAGTAGAATTGCCTTATAAGAGTTTAGAAGTAGAAATCTTGGCAGGTAAAATGATCTCTCTTCACTTTTCTTCAGCACTGCTCTTTGGAAGTAAATACAAGTTAACTAGCCCTGGTTAGGTAGCTCATTTGATTAGAGCTTTGACCTGATAAACCAAGGCGGTATTCCTGGTCAGGGCACATAGAAGAAGCAACCAATAAATACATGGATGAGTGGAACAACAAAGCGATATTTCTCTTTCCCTTCCTCCCTCTCTCTCAAATCAAGTTAATAAGTTAACCAGGAGCAGTATGTTTTTAGGAAAGTCAAAGGAAAAAAATATGTTTAGTTTCTTAAGATGTGGTTAATTATAAGTTAAATTCTGCCAGGGAAGTTATGTGTTTTTAGTGTTATTTTCTGTGCCATCTGCCCTTTTTAGAGACCATTACTGGGAAAATCTACCTAAGTATTTTGTACTGGTGGTCATTGTGTGAGGCTGAGTGTTATAGAGAACTGCAGGCCTTTTAAAATGCGGGTTTTAATTCCTATTTATTTCTAGGTATTCTGTATTTTCCCTATAGATACGCTAACTGAATATGAAATTAATGGTATTTAGATAAACTAAATGTCCCTATATGGATGCAGTTATATTTAGTTTAGCTGGTGTTATTGAAAGATTTGCTTTAGTAAAGTAGGCAGTTTTGATTTTTGTAGTTGGACATTATTGAGATTAAATTGGTAAAGACTGTTTTCCCCCCTATAATGATAAGCAATATTCTGTTCAATTAGATCCCAAAGTGGCAGGTTCTTTGAATTCCTGCCAATATTTTTCTATTGCTTTTAGCTAGTGGAAGTGTGGGGGAAAAGGGGAAGGGAGAAAGAGAGAGAGAACCATCGATGTTTCCATTGGTTGCTTCACACACACACCAGATAGGGACCAAGCCTGCAACCGAGAAACTGAGGAATGTGCCCTTGACTGGCAATCAAACCCAAGACCCTTTGGTGTGCAGGCCAGTCCTCTAACAACTGAGCAAACCGGCCAGGGTGAGCATCTGTATTATTTTCTTGGTCCTTTAATGTAGTCCTCAAATGCTCAAAAGTAGTCTAGTACTGAGTGAGTTGAAGTTAGGCTTAGAATTGGAAGTTTTGTGTATACCTCCTAACTTTAAAAATAAGCCCTTCAACAACTTTATTTGGAAGTAGTAGGTAGGAGGGTGCCTTATGTCAATTCAGTAGTAATGGTGCCTGTTTTAGATTTATTACTTGCAGCCTTAGAAGTACTTCTGATTATTAAAAATCTGAATGCTTAGTATAGATGAGGATATTTATTTGAAGATACATTAAGACATAAAGGGATTGATGGGAATTCTCGTTTAGGGGATTTTTCCTTTAATTTTTTATATATATTATGCTAACTTTTTAGAAATAAGACTGCTAATTTTTGTATTATCTGGGGGTATATAGTACTATTACATAGCAGTACCAGTATTTAAGGTGAGAGGTATGTCCTCTTTTCCTGTTTATCTAAAGTGATACTCAAGAGGCAAAATTTTAATGAAGTGATATCCTTTTTTTAAAATGTTTTAAACTTTTTATTGAGTTAAGAGAGGGAGAGGAAGAGGGAGAGAGAAAGTTGAACATCTATGATGAGAGAGAGAGCCTTCTGCATGCCCCCCCACTGGAGATGGAGCCTGCAACCCAGGCATGTGCCCCTTGACCAGAATCAAACCCGGGACCCTTCAATCTGCAGGCTGACGCCCCATCCACTGAGCCAAACCAGCTAGGGCTGAAGTGAAGTCTTTTTAAATTAATTATGAAAAAGTTTAAGTATACACAAACATGGAGTCAGTAATATAATGAACTCCAATGTACCCAGCTTCTAGTTTGGACATTTTATTTTTTTATTTTTATTTAATATATTTTATTGATTTTTTACAGAGAGGAAGGGAGAGAGATAGAGAGAGTTAGAAACATCGATGAGAGAGAAACATCGATCAGCTGCCTCCTGCACATCTATTGGGAATGTGCCCGCAACCCAGGTACATGCCCTTGACCGGAATCGAACCTGGGACCTTTCAGCCCGCAGGCCGACGCTCTATCCACTGAGCCAAACCGGTTTCGGCTAGTTTGGACATTTTAAAAGCATTGTCATTTTTGTTTCAACTATCTGCCTTCACACTTTTTTTGATAGGGGTTTTTAAAAGCAAATTCCAGGTATAACATTTTACTAAATACTTTGAGTATGTTAGAGTATCAACCTTTAATGAACATACAACTGTTGTCTCCTTCAAAGTAGTTACTCAGAATTCTTAGTTTAGCAAAATTCTTTGATTTGTTGTCAGTGGCTTATAACATTAGATCCTAGCTTTCTAAGGTGAATTATATATATATAATATTTTGTTTTGTTTTTTATTTCAGAGAGGGAGGGAGGGAGGGAGACAACAATGATGAGAGAGAATCTTTTTTTTAAATATATCTTTATTGATTTCAGAGAGGAAGGGAGAGGGAAAGAGAGATAGAAACATCAATAATGAGAAAGAATCATTGATTGGCTGCCTCCTGCATATCCCCCACTGGGGATAAAGCCCAAAACCCAGGCATGTGCCCTTGGCTGGAATCAAACCTGGGACCCTTTAGTCCACAGGCTGACGCTCTATCCACTGAGCCAAACCAGCCAGGGCAAGAGAGAATCTTTGATTGGCTGCCTCCTGCATGCCCACACAGGGGATTGAGCCTGCAACCCAGGCAATATGCCCTGACTGGAAATTGAACCAAGATCTGAGGGTTCATAGGTCAACACTCAACCACTGAGCTATTGCGGCCAGGCCTAAGGCAAATCTTTGGTTTTGAAATGGTCTAAGTCATTTGAAGCCAAGTCTGTTGAAATAATGGTAGATGGATGTGAGATGTGTGTTTGGTCAGTGTTAATTTAAACCAGATTGATTTCTTTTACCTGGCTAAGAATGCACTGAAGGATATCAAGCATTTAAAATGCTGTTTTTCTTGTTTTTCCTCTGTCATACTTTTCTGTCCTACTCTTTGCCACTGTTTTCTCTACTACTAAGGAGTTGTGCAATAATTTGTGTGTGTGTTTTCTTTCCCTTATGATGTACCTACCCTAGGCAAAGCACTTTGTTTAGTTATGGAAGACTTTGACAGGGTATTTTCCTTTAAAGAACTTAATGAAGTAGAGGAGAAAACAATAAGTTTATATGGTAAGATTTTAAATGTCATAAGAAGGATACAAATAGCTAGGAGATTTCAGTGAAGGAAGAGAATTTAATGCAGTGAAAGTAGAGTAAATGTATGATATGTTTTCATGGAGGCAATGGCTTTAAACTGGGTTTTGATAGGTAACATTTTTGATATGGAAATACAGAAAAGAGGAAGATAAAGAATACAAAAGTTGGAGGAGAATCATGAGTAAATGTAAATATTAGACTGGATCCATCCAGTTAGGATGTGCTGAGTAGCTCTAAAAGAGAAGGAAGGTAAGTTTTTCATTTGAATGTCAGGAAGATAGACTGGTGGAATGGAAGTAATTTAAATGACAGAAGCCAGATACTTGGGCAAATCATTTATCATATTTAAGCGTGGGTTTCCTGATTTTTATTTGTGTGGTCTGTTAATGGGGGAAAAACACATTCAAATCTGCAAAGAATAATTGTCAGTTTATTTGAGCCAAACTGTCCACAATTGCCGGGAAGCAGAATCTCAATTGGGATAATGCTCCTCGAGAATGGCGGTTTTTTCACCTTGTTTTATGCATTACAATTAAAGGAGACATAAGTGGGTTACAAGAAATCCATTGGTGGTAAATTAGGGAGGTGGGAGAATAGCAAGGTGGGAAACCTCTAGGATTAGATAAAAAGAAAAATGATAAGACACGTGCCTCTTTTACATAGGTGGGTACAGGATAGTTAACAGTCAACTATATTAACATGATAACAATAAAGGAATTTGTGGTCTCCCTCTTGCCCTGAGAGGTCCAGAGAAAGGGAGTTACAAGTTACCCTGACATTCCAGTGATAATGTTATCATAGGTGTAAAAGACAACAGACAGGCTTAGTTAAGGTAAAGATTGACTTTTGTTAGGGAAGAATCTAGCCTAGGACATGACTACCTGCCATAAACTGCTTTTAGTTAAAAAGTTTTAATTTCAGACCATCCTTTGTGGTTACTTTAGGTCTCTAGAGTTTGTTTGTAAGGCCACCACACAGGCCTTCCCTGAGCTAGTCAGGTTAGCATGTGGCCCCTTTTTGTCCACAGGTCCTACCTAACACATTACACTCAAGTGAGTTGGTATTAAGCAGTTGACTGACTTGTAGATCCGTTTTCAGAGAGATTAATGTGACACCAATTTGTAGGGTAGATTGGAAACCTTTTTTCTGGTGACTAGAAGTAGGTCAGTTAGACTCCTGGAATAGTCCAGGCAGAAAAATAACAGTTTTCTCTTTGTATTTGCAGTCATGTAAATGTATTATTTATCCTAGAATAAATATTTTATTAAAGTGTGTAGGTTGGATAAGGGCAGGAGGAACTGATTAATACTATCTACGGGATGACTATGTATACAGTTTAGACATTTGTTTACAGAAGGATCTATCTGAATATTAAGTTTTCTCCTTTTAGCACAATATTTAATATGTATTTTCATTTTTACTGCATTTTATAGCAATTGCTCCATGATTTCTTCACAGTTAATAATCTTATTAGAAAATACCTTTAATATTAGAGATTATTAATATTTTAATAATAACCTTACTTTTCCCCTAATCTCATTACCTGCAGATTTGATTTTGCTTTCAGCCCTGGTTATATTGCCTAGATTTGGGGGAGGGATGTCTTTTTCTTCTCTTAGAGACATAGGCATGTATGTAATGAGTAATTAAGATGGCATAAGATCCTTTTTTCTCCAATGAATTGCCATTTTAGCATCCATACTGGGCACTTGATTTCTCATTAAGCTTACTTTATGAGTGCAGTAGTGAATTTACTTTGGTATTAGTCTAAAAGGTAGCTTGTAAGGAATTTGTAGAAGCTAAAATTTAACCCTCAGATTTTATAAGCTTAAGTTATGAAGTTGAGGGAAGTAACCAAAGGACAACTTAAGTTTTTAGGGAGTCAAACGTTATACTCAGATTTTTGACTGCACAGGGAGTTGGTGTCCCTAATCCCCATGTTGTTCCAAGGGTCAACTGTAGTTACTTTCATTCTAAAATTTGTTTGCTTTGCCCTGACTGGTTTGGCTCAGTGGATAGCATCGGCCTGCGGACTGAAGGGTCCCAGGTTCGATTCCAGTCAAGGGCATCAAAACAAAACAAAACAAAAAAAATAAAATTTGTTTGTTTTGTTTTAAAGTAGTATGGTTGCTACTATGACTCGAGTGTAGTCCACCTTCGCTTCTACCCCTCAAAAAAGGTTATAGCATAGGTGGCTAAAATGAAAAGTTTGATTGTTACTTTTCTTCCTCAATATGTAACAATGTAGATTTATCTTTGCATTAAGCAAACTAACAGTAATGAGCATCAAATAACCTGTATACAGAACTCAGGAATTTATTTGTTGTAAAATGTGAGATTTCTGTACTTTTCACTAAAAGAAAAAATGTTGGTTGTATTGGATTAATCTTTTTGTAGTCATGTCAACCAAAGAAAGGTGTTTCTTAAGATAAGCCATTCTGAAACAGAAATTTGTAGGATAACAGTGCTATTCCTGAATGTCTGAAACTAATGGAATTATAAATTATTTTGGAGTCATAAATATGAACACCATGACCAGAATTCCCTTTGTGATGGATCTTCTTTTTTTCCAGATTAGATTGGTTACAATTCTCTCCCCTTCTTAGGCCTCGTAGGAGAGGATGGGCATCTACCTAGCAGTTTAAAGGCAATAGCATCCAGCTAAGCTCTTGAACCAAATGACGATCAGTGCATTATTTCCCAGTCTTTGTTAAATAAGAGAATTGTTGTAATACTTTTTTAAAAAATATACTTTTTATTGATTTTAGAGAGGAAGGGAGAAGGAGAGAGCGCTAGAAACATCAATGATGAGAGAGAATCATTGATTGGCTGCCTCCTGCACGGTCCCCACTGGGGATCAAGCCCGAAACCCGGGCATGTGCCCTTGACCAGAATCGAACCCGGGACCCTTCAGTCTGCAGGCCAACACTCTATCCCAGTGATGGCGAACCTATGACACACTTATCAGAGGTGACAGGCGAACTCATTTTTTTGGTTGATTTTTCTTTGTTAAATGGCATTTAAATATATAAAATAAATATCAAAAATATGTCTTTGTTTTACTATGGTTGCAAATATCAAAAAATTTCTATATGTGACACAGCACCAGAGTTAAGTTAGGGTTTTTCAAAATGCTGACACGCCAAGCTCAAAAGGTTCGCCATCACTGCTCTATCCACTGAGCCAAACCAGTTAGGTCTGTTGTAATACTTTTAATGGGCTTTTATCTGGATAATTTGATCATTGGAATAATTAACCTATTTGTTCCAAATATTCAATTCTGACAAATTTTCAAAAAGTACCAGTTTTTTAGAAGTGAGTTTGATTGGGATGGGGGTAGTGTGGGCAGTCAGGCAGGGAGAGTGTGATTCTCCTCCCATGCTCTAACACCATCCATATTCATAAAACAAAAAATAATTTTTAGAATCTATGCACCTATTTTAGCCATGGAAAAGGATTATGTTGTATCTTAACTGTAATCCATGTCCAGATATATCCTATCTTAATGAGCTCCAGTTTTGTTTTGCTTTACTATAATTGGTTGCTGATGAAAATAAAAAACAATTATACAGAATTCAGTTATAGAGCTTAAAATCACCTTTTGTCTTTTAAAAATGGTAGTTGTATGGTCACAGGAAGAGCACTTATTCCCAGTATTACTTTAGCTCACTCCTGTTTCTAAGTAGTTTTTGTTTCTATTAATCTGCTAGTATAGTATTTTCTTTCAAGGTCCAATTCTTTTTTTTTTTTTTTTTTAATTTATTAGTTTTTTACAGAGAGGAAGGGAGAGGGATAGAGAGTTAGAAACATCAATGAGAGAGAAGCATCGATCAGCTGCCTCCTGTACACCTCCTACTGGGGATGTGCCCGCAACCAAGGAACATGCCCTTGACCGGAATCGAACCTGGGACCCTTCAGTCCCCAGCCCGACGCTCTATCCAGTGAGCTAAACTGGCTAGGGCAAGGTCCAATTCTTTTTGATTCTTGTGTAATAGTCATCTACTCTTTTTTTTTTTTTTTGGATAATCCTCACCCAAGGATATTTTCCCATTGATCTTTTTTTAAAAATATATTTTATTGATTTTTTACAGAGAAGAAGGGAGAGGGGATAGAAAGTTAGAAACATTGATGAGAGAGAAACATTGATCAGCTACCTCCTGTACACCTCCCACTAGGGATGTGCCCGCAACCAAGGTACATGCCCTTGGCCAGAATCGAACCTGTGACCCTTGAGTCCACAGACCGACGCACTGAGCCAAACCGGTTAGGGCCCATTGATCTTTTTAGAAAGAGTGGAAGAGAGAGGGAAAGACAGAGAGGAACAATGAAGTGACATCGATTGGTTGCCTCTTGCACAAGCCCCAACCAGGCCTGGGTCCGGGCCTGGGAGGAGCCTACAACCAAGGTACATGCCCTTGGTTGGAATCATACCCAGAATCCTTTGGTTATTTGATAACATGAGCAGGCCCACACTCTATCCACCCGGCCAAACCGGCTAGGGCTCATCTACTCTTATTCATCAATACTTCAAATATCCTCTTGGTGAAGCTTTCTAGTATGCCTCCCAGGTAGAGCTTTTGCCTTCTTTCTGTATGTCACTTAAGTTTGGTCGTGTGTATATTTCCCTTATTGTAAGATACCAAAGTAATCACATTGTAGATAATCACATTTGAATGGAATTGGAGCAAATAAAGATTGTGTTATTAATGAATGGCTATGGATAGGCATTTTGGCCATAAGGGTTAAAATAAGTGGGTGTGGCTTAAAAAATAGAACCATTTGCTTATAGCAAAATTTAAGTAAAATTTTAATAAGGCATTTTAAGCACTAAGCTTAATCACATTTAATAAATGTTTCATTATGAAGATTTGGGGACCTTGTTGAGGGGTGATGGGTTGCCAAAAAATATCTTTTAAAAATAATAACAATGAGCTATTACAACAAATATTTTAAGCATGCTTCTACATATCTTTGCTATTTATGTAGACAAAATAGTTCTCTTGGCAGTTTGATTTTTAGATAATTAACTTTCTGTAATCAATACTTAAGGCAGCCGAAACCGGTTTGGCTCAGGGGATAGAGCGTCAGCCTGCGGACTGAAGGGTCCCAGGTTCGATTCCGGTCAAGGGCATGTACCTGGGTTGCGGGCACATCCCCAGTAGGAGATGTGCAGGAGGCAGCTGATCGATGTTTCTCTCTCATTGATGTTTCTAACTCTCTCTCTCCCTTCCTCTCTGTAAAAAATCAATAAAATATATATATATATATATATATATATATATATATATATAAGAATATAGAAAAATATGAGTTGTTTTGTCTGAGCTCCATAGAACTCAGCCAGCAATCACCAGTGTAGGTTTTTTAGAGTTCAGCATAACTTTAAAGTGCTCTGCAAAACTTAGTGTATAAAATAATTTTTTTTTTTCCTTTGCAGAAATGGAATCTGTTTGGAATTTACAGAAGCAAGGTAAGAATGTTTAGGTTATCAGAAATGTTAGTACTAATCACTATTTACTATACTTTATTTTGGAATGTGAATAACATGAATAATGGCCTACCAAATAATTAAGATTTTGTATTTTGAGTTATTTGATAACTGTAGTCAAAAGGCACTAGCAACCATATCAAGACTGCTAAGGATTGGGTAACACTAAGGGAAAAAAATATATTAAGTACTCTTTATCTGCTAGGTAAAGAACATAAATATTTTATTTTGCTCCTGATTATGAAAATAAGACAGACCATAAATATTTTTAATCTAGGAAATCAACATAAATAAGTGTTTCCACTTATGGTCAGTCTTTATCTGTACTTGTGTGGTAGACAAGTACTTGTGTGGTAGCCTAAGAACTGAAATTCATAGTTCAAAAAAATATTTGCTGTTTTAGAAACCTTATTTGGGCTGTATAGTTTCTGAAAAGATGGTTAGAAATTGAGAGAATAGAAAATTAGTTTCTTTCATCCCCATAAACAAGATATGAATAGCAGGAGGACAGGAACTAGATAATCCATATCTGGATTATTTAAAATTTTCATAAAATTGGAATTGGTTATCCTAATTAGTATGTGCCTTCTTTCCAAATATATTAAGATATGGTAGTTATAAAGTAAAGTATAGAGAACTAGTCCTAATAGGTTTGGGCCTTCAGAACCCTGTAACTGAATTGTATCTCACTGTCAGATGAATGTGAAATTCCTGGAATTTCAGAACTTGAAGGACATTAGATTTTCTTCTTATGATAGATTAAGAAACTGAGGCCCAGAGAGGTTACTGTATAAGTTAGAAAGTGGCAGGACTAGAATATAGGTTTCTCTGATTTTCTAATACTGCTCCTTCTTCCAACTTGCTCTTATTCTTAGGCCAGGTCTTTTTGGTCGTAAAACAGCTATAGCCTAAAGATAACTAGCAATCTCTTAAACTATTTTGAAACACTTTCTGTGTATCTTTATATTCAAACACATGAAAAAAGGGTAGACAAGAAAATATATCCTGCAAAAAGAGAGGTAGACCTCTCTTTTTACTGTAACATGACTATTAACTATTAAGAATGAGCATTATCTTCAGGGCAGGATGCTAGTGGATGGCCTTTGAAGTCCTAGAAAGAATATTATCTCTGGACTAAATTATTAGATTGGCTCTAAGATGAGGAGAACTTGAGTTTTTCGGTATTATTTTCAGGTCTTTATACTTTCCCATTCGGTGACAAGTTTTATTGTTTTCTATTTTTTATTAAAGCATATATACTTTATTATAAAAAGTTCTTGTGATAGGTAGAAATAATATGTAATAAAATCATTGTCTCTCAAAAGAGGGGGCATACAGCTATATAATAGGAATTTAAAATAACACTGGCATCTTGGCCAGACATATTCTGACTGTTTTATACTTTGAACCGAGCAGATCCATAGACTTTTGCTGTTTTTGAGCAAAAAGGCTAGTTATGCTATGGGAAATAAAAGTTATGATTAGGACACAACCAGCTTATCTTGAAGTTGTTGGTGGTAGGTGTTACTTGAACAATTTCTAACTATAGACAATCCACACTGGTTAAAATAAAATTTGACTTCATTATTCTGTGAACAAAAGAAAAGAAATCCAAGTGTTTTAGTATTGGGTTATTGACAATTTAAGATTTTTGTTTTGGCCTGCTTTTTTCCAATATACTACTGTTATAATCAGGAAAAACACATAAAGAAATCACTTGTTAGTAAGCTCAACTCTCATATGTAAGAGTTAAGGTTTGCATTGGCTTGACAACTCTGTTGCTGGGAATCCATTAGGATGCTGAGCTATTGGGCAGAGAAAAATGGATCATGCATGTGTTAATACAAACAGGAAATGGTCTTTAAATTGTATTTTCATTAAAAGGAGGTGCAGTTTAAATGATGATGTTTATTTTGGATTTGTTATTGGAACATGGCCATTTGATGATTCCAAACCTTATTTTTATTTATGTATTTCTTTTTTAACCTTCCCTCCAGATCCCAAAAGGATAATCACTTACAATGAAGCCATGGATAGTCCAGATCAATGAAGGACCAGACTGCCTATTTGTAACCTTTCTGCAGCATTAGAGCCACTGTTCATGGGGGACACAAGGCTTTTATGCTCCTAGATCTTCAACGCAGCAGAGGAACCATAAGTAGAATCACAGGATAATATATACAAATATATATATATACATATATATATATATATATAGTTATTTAAAAAAAAGGCAACTGAAAGTAATTAGACTTCTTAAGGAATCAAATTTATTTCAAGAGACAACACATGGTTATTTAATCTCCGGTACTGAATAGTTTTTTTTCTTTTTTCTTATGTTAGTTTTTGTTTTTAAGTGTGAATGCAAGTAATTAATGAATACAGACTTGTGGTTCTAAAGTTCCTGCTGTCATCAATTGGGCAACAAATGACCCACTGGAAAAGCAGATCCACTTAAGAGATCTCTGTATCTTATTCTGTGACTAAAGTGATACACTAATCACAGGGAACCCAGAATGAGTCAACATTTTCTCCCACTCCTCCCTTAATCTTTTGGTTATGCTTTGAGCCCTGCAAGAATGCTGGATAAATGCCTTGAAGTTTGCAGGAGTGTATTTTTTTAGCAAGTATGATTTGCATGTCTTGCCAGGAGTTAAGCAGCCTCTGTGGGGTGTTGGGGAAATATTTTCTTTCTTTTATTTTTTTGTTGGGTGGGGTTAGGGGAGGGCATTGAAGTTTTACAGTTCTGGAATAGTTGGTGGTACATAGTTCACTTGGCTTTTAGTTACATATTGGACTTTAACAAGTGAAGAATCCATGAGTGTCATTTAAAGAAAAGTAACATAACAAACAATTGGCTTTAGATATTTAATATAAAAAAATACTCCTGTGCCCATCTTTTAATGTAATTATATAAGTGGGAGCAAAAATATATTCTGCTTTTCAACTGTAGGTGCTCCAAACTTGCTCTCTGTCACTAACACTAAATGTGCTGTTTTTCTTGTTTTTCATCAAACATCTAAAGAGAAACTTCTGTACCTTTTTGTAAATTCTTTTAATTTCTCAGAAATATCCTAAAGGGAAGAAAAAATTCCATGAAAACTAAAACTTTTAATGTTTTTAGCCAGAGAGGAGATAATAAACCCTGCCAATAGGAGATGTGTTTTCATGCAAATTATACTTCTGAGCTTATTAGCTTTCTAATTATATCTTAATAAATATATTTTATTACTAGAGCAAAATGGGTTTTTTTAAGAAATAATGTGAAACTCTGGAAATTTTCTTTTGGGCAGAGAAGAGCATTGACCCTGTCTTATCACATTGCCATCTTGTTGCACTGCAGCTTGTATATAGCATGCTAAAATAAGTTTTTTTGTGTGTGCAGAAACAAAGGGTCCAATTTAAGATTGGGTGATGTTAGTGGCATAAAAACAAGTTCTCTGGCCTGATATAGCATCACATTACACACACAGAAATTAGTATATCCATGTATGGCAGATACAGGTTAAAATAGCAGGGCATTTCTATAGAGAGGTGTAGTCTTCTAATAAAAGTAGACTGGATACCCTGGGTTGTTCAGGGAGAAAGCAACTACTTTTGCTCAACCCTGTTGATTAAGAAATGTCCAGTTTTGAGCGACTGTAGTATGGATGAGTTTTCTTGTTTTGTTGACTATTTGAGGCTTTTAAGTAGTTTTTGAAAGAAGCTATTGGACTCAACATAGAATAAATATCTTTATAGTCTGGATTTCTGCCCTGCTTAGATTTTAAAAGTATAAGCATGGATTGCCAATTCCACTTGATGTAAACAAAACTTTTTATACATAATATATATATATATATATATATGTATGTGTGTGTGTGTATATATATATATGTGTGTGTGTACATATATACATATATATATATAATAACTTATTGTATCAGTCCAGGTTCAGAAACTTGTGATAGGCCAGTTTCAGATAGTTTCATTTCACCTGTAAACTGTATCACTTTTACTGATATTGTAATTTTTAAATGTATAATATGTTTACAGATGTGCCCTGCATTTAGTCTGCCTTGTTCCCATTTTGATTTTTGTTGAGTCTCCTGCCTGCTTGCCAAAAGCTAGGATGCTTCAGGCCCATGTACAATTGAAAGCAGAAGCATCCTTGAGCTTTAAAGCATTGAACAAACTGGAAATGCAATGAAGTGAAAGAAGTCTGTGTTTTTGTGTTCTTTTTTTAATAAAAATTTTCAAAAAGTTTTTTTAAAAAACTATATAAGGTTGATTAAAGGAAAAAAGGCTCCAGTTTGTTTTACAGGTTTTAAAGTTCTGCTGTGTGTTCAATTGCCTTGTGTAACCACTTGTCGCCTTAGGGCCAGATTCCACCCCCACCCTCCCATGTCTCCTTCCTTTTTTTTAAATTTCCATTTTGCTTGCCTGGAATTTTAAAGCTCTTTTGTCACAACTCACAGGAAACTTTCTGGGTTTGTGACATACAGAGGTTGAATTAATATACATTTAAAAAGAAAAAAAAATCCCAAACCAGTCCCCATCTGAATTGGGCTTTTAAATTTAGAAGCAACACTTATAAAATATTTCTAGGAAATTGTTGCTTTCCTATTTCCCTTCCATATCCCTCAGGCCTCCATGTTTAGAGAAGCCAAAAAGAGAATGTATCCCTTCTGTTTGTCCAAAGGTTTTTCAGAGTCTCACATCTAATGAGACAATGCAACATTTCATTTTGATTTCACTGAAATTTCCTTGAGTATATGGTTAGAGGTATATAGTTAGAAATATCTCTTAACCTTCTGGTAACCCTAGTGCCCCATCATATTAACTGACAGTATTTTGGGGGCATTGGGTTAATGGACTTAATTGCTTAGGTACAAGCAGGACTTTGGGACAAATTTCCTTTGTGCTGTTTGGTAACACTTAACTCTCTACTTGTCGCAATCTTTCTCCTTAGGTCCTCACACAATTCCTTACAGAGCACTTATTAAAAAAAAATCTTAAGAGTTGATCTGTTTTCTCATTATTTTTGTGTAAGCTTCTAAAAAAACTTCAGCTGTGATTAATTTAGCACATTTAAATAACATTAATGTGTTATTGTTTGGTATAAAGAATTTTCCTTCAACTCAGAGTATTAGTACTGTAGCATAAACCAAATACAGTCTAGAGGGGATTTTTAACATCCCTCCATTATAAAGACTGCAAATGGGGTGTGTGTGTGTGTATGTGTGTGTTGACTGCTTGTGTGTGTGAGAGGGAAAGAAGGAGATATTAAAAGTTAGTAGACAAGTGTGTGTAAGACATTAGTATTCAGAGAATGAACTTCTATTTATTTTGTGCCATTTGTTTTCATTACAGAATAAAGTCAGGTGGTTTTAATCCTTTAAGGGGTAGTGTTTGAAAAATGGCACTAAGAATGAAATCATGACCTATTTTTTTAATAGCTATGAAGATACTAATTATGGGTGAAGATTTCTTTTTAAAATCTGTCTTGATTATAGGCTTTTGTGTCACATACCACTCTCTTGTAGATGTCTTGAATAATTCCCCCTCCCCACAAAAGACAGGGTGTGTTTATCTTTCTCTTTATTCACTCCCACTTTGCTGAACTGAAGATAATTGCATAGCCTTTCCTCTGACCTCCTAATAATGAACTTTCACATAAAGTGTATTTACAGCATCTGTAGTTAGCCCTTTCTCCTCTGCCTTTGAGGAGGCCATAGAAAATAACTAGGAATTTGTTAATGCCAAATAGTTTTTTTCTTGAAATAAATGGCTGGAAAGATTCCATTTTAGAATTTTGTTGTTAATCACCTGCTTACCTAGTCATCACTCAGAATCTATAAAAGCTTTATAAAGGAAAGAAGTGCTGCATTGTTTTCTTCAAATAACAGTTTCTAGGGAAAGTATTGCAAACCTCAATTATGAATGTTGTCCACAATACAATATGTGTTTATTCACAAAGCAGTACATAGCAGTGGTGGTTTCATCCTTAGTCATTAGGTTTGTTGCTAACCTAATTAGAGGGATCTAATAATGGTTTATCTTTTGCTGTACACTTTTTCAAACATGAAAAAGCCATTTAGTGTGAAATTGTATGTTACATACCAAAAGGCCACAGGCAAAGAAATCTGTAAGAGGACTGTACTTGATTCTAAATTCCACTAAATAAGGAGTCATTCTTTCAAGGCTTTCTTTAGAGAAATAGATTAAAAGTCTCATTTACAAGGATTATGAGTGTAGTTATGCCACTGGACCATATTCTCAAATAACATGATCCCTCTTGTATACCTATGCTAACTGCAAAACAGACACTATAGTGGGAAAAACACACATTTGGACAATAGTTTTTATAATAGGTCTGTTGGCCTGCACCAGTTGAATTAGATTCTAATCAAGCATTGTCTCTTAAGTCCTAGGTGGTACTGCTGAATTTTAAAAGAAAGGGTAGGATTTGCTTAACTTCCCAAAGTATACATATTTGTTTAAAGGGGATGGGCAAAGGACAAGACTAGAAGTATAGCTGCTCAAAGTTTGCAGAGACACATAGGTTATCAGTTCTTAATATTGATGTTATTTTTATTAATGTGATTAACAGGCACCAGGATTCTTTTATGGTGAGAAAGATGGGCTTTTGCTTTAAGTATCATAAAATGTGTGTGTTTTTTTTAATATACTTACATCTGTTCAGATGTGAGAAACAGGACCACCCTATGTTGGTTTTTTAAATGATGAATCATTGGCTCCACTCAAAAGCAGTGCTTTAATGTGTTTTAAATTAAACTTCACAGTTTTGCTACTCAAGAGTCTTATGAATAAATAGTGTTTCAAGTTGTATGCATAATAAAAACACCCAGTGAAGCATGAGTGGTATGTTGATTTTTGCATTACTGGGAGTGTCAGCAGTTCTTGGCTAGAAGCCTATGGAACAGCCATCCTCACATGTGATGGGATTGCTGATTCAGACTTCCCTATTTATCCATACAATTGTGTATGTCCAGAGTTTTAAAGCCATTTTATAATACTGCAGTATCCCTTTTCTACAGCCTTATTAAAATAGTTACAAATGTGTTTTTTCCCAGTGCAGTATCCCTTTCATTGTATATCAGTTTTACTCCACAGACCAATAAACCAACTTGAGGTAAATTATATAGCTTTCCATATACCCTTTTTCCTCAGGTGCTAAACAAAGGCTCCAAAAATGGATACTGCTTTAGTAATGTCTGCTTTATTTTTAAAGTATTTCTTTTGCTAGATATAAAGATTTGGTGTTAACAAAATGATTTTAATATGTAAATATGAATGAATGCCTCTAGTTTGCCCCTGTTTGTCTGTTATTAGTCTGTTTCATTTATCCTTTAAGAGGAGGATCCTTTCATGATCTTGAATACATTTCATTAGGTATGTTGCATTTTTAGAATGAAAATACAACTGTTTATCTGTCTCGGATTAATCCTGCTGCTGCTATGAGAAACTGAAAATCAAAAATGTGATGCACTTTTTACATTACAACATACCATACCTTTATAGGTTGTTTTGATACCTTTCCTGTAGCACAGCCAGTAACAAAAGCGAATGAATTTTAAAATTCTCTTTGGGAGGGAATCAGTACAATTAACTTTGTGGTATTGGCCTATGAAGGACAATAACGTAGGAAAAGAAAAATTCTGTTAGTATTACACTTTTTGGCCTTAAAATGTCTTCTACTACTGAAAAATCCTTTAAACTTAGTTTTGTTTCTATTATTTCCTCTCTCTGCCTCAAAAGGAGGATTTAGGAAGAATGGCTTAAGGGGAGTAGTATTGGTTTGTTGCTGATTTCTCTTTTAGAAAGAAAATGTCTACTATATAAGCTGAGGACTTAATTTTTTGTTTGTATACAGAAGAGAAATAAGGCTGCCCCATGCCAGTCGATTTAGTTTAATTAAATCAATTAGAACTCCCAACTATTCTGCTTCTCTAGTATATTTTTACTTGGCAAAGATAAACAAGTATAGTAGGAATGCTACTTGACAAGAGAAAAGTCATTTCTCAAGCACATACCCAAACTTGAAGATTGAACCCAAAATAGGAGGAAAAAACACCAAATGGGGTGGAGGAATATGAGAAAGATATGTGGTCCAAAGCTATCTGGTTATATTTTGATGTTGCCAATATTGCAAAGCCAAATTTTAATTTGCTTATTTAATATATTTCTTGGCCAGAGATCTATTTTTATATCAATGTGCCTTGCATGTGTATTAAAAAAATAAATAAATTGGAAAGGCCATGTAGTAATGCCTGAGATGGTTGATGGTTCTTACCACCTCACTAATTTTTATGCAGTATGAAATGCTCATTCTATCGCCCAACTGGTGCTCTCTGTTTAAAGTTATAGATCTTGTCACAAACTGGAACTATTTTATAAACTGGGGAAGTGATTTAATTTACTTTTATTGTTTCTTTTGTTTGTTCTTAGTCTGTTAGTGGCTGTTCTAGTAGTGGGAAATAGTAAAAGAACTCTTCACTCCCTTTCCCTCCTTCCTTAGCACCTTCTTCGAGTAATGTGATGACACCATTTCTTGTGTGCTTTGAAAAGTTTCAGCTTGCTGTTTCCTTTAGTGTTATTTAAAAAAAAAAAGTGTTATAAAAAGCATTGTTTGAAAAATCTAGGGAGATAACAGTCCGCTTTAATTTGGAATTCTATGTGAGCTATGATCCAAGTTATTGGCTCTTTCCAACTTTAAAATTTTTTTACTGTTAAAGCACCTTGCTTAGAAAAATTTAAATACTTATGTCTGCAACAATTGTCTCAAAATAATGAACTGTGCAATTCTTGTCATTAAAAAAACTCTCCCTAATGTGACTTGTTAGTTTCTCTGTATTTCTTGCCAGTGTAAATGTGAAAAGCTTTGCTTGCATTACGTTTTAGAAATGCATTTTGCACACTCGAATTTTGCCGAAGCTCCATGAAAAGGTTAGATCTAAGTAGATGAATAAAGCTATGCACATGTTTTGAATTTTAATTTGTGTGTCATTACCCAAAGTGACTTATCCTTATTACTTTGCTGTTCTTAGCTTCACCATTTTTAGAAACATGGCTCAAAATTATAGTACTGGGCTAGCTTATCAGTAGAAGCAAAAGAGAGGAAAACTGGCACCTGTTTTAGTAAACTTCAGTTTAAATGAGAGCTTGACTTGTATCTACTAAAGGGCTTTTCTTGAAACAGGGCATTTTTATCAGTTGTATAAATTGTTGGATGCTCTTACTTCCTCAGTGAAATTTTTGGTTTATTTGATCAAATAAAAATGGGAAGTAATTCAAACTGAAATGAAGGAAGGAGCTTATGCCACATGGAGTTCTGTGATAATTTTATGACTTAAACCTGGTTTAAAGGTGTAGGATGACCTATTACCTTTATGACTAGCATAAATTTGGCTTAATGAATGAATGATTGACTTGAAATTAGAATCATTATCTTGCTTAAATATCTAAGCACAGGTTGTCTTAAAGATAATGTGTATCTTTTTAAAATTATCCAAGCTGATTAGAACAAGTTTAGAATTTGGTTAAATTGCTGCAGTTTGCATGTACTAAATAAATAGCTTTATTTCACATGTATGTGTACTTAAAAGATTCTGTAGATTTACTGGCCAGGTTTTGTCAGTCATCTTTTAAAAGATTGTTTTGTAATCTCTCCAGGACCTTTGTAGAAGAGGCTAATAAGTTTAAGTAGAAGATAATACTAATGGTATTTTCCCCATGCTTCTAGATACAAAAGAAATCCTTGTTTTATAGTTTTTAATTATGTATAGAAGAGTGTTACTTCTCTGTCATCAAGTGTGCTCTTGATGTATTATTGTTGACTTGGAAAACACAGCAGAACCCTTCTGTATCTTCACTGAAAGTGACAGAAACGAAGTCTACTAGTCAAGACTCAAAAGGTGGCCGATAATGCACGGCCTCAGAAGGCATAAATGCAGGAGTGTAGCATCATCTTAGATGGCTCTGGCTTCTCAGCATCTGTCAGTAGTTTACTTATGTTCAGTCTTGTGTGCATCATCATTTAGGAGCTGAGTTACCTCAATCTGGGGGAAAGGATAATTAATGAACTACAATTATATTAGAGGATGTTTTCCTTCTCCCAATTCAAGACTTTTTTTTTTTTCCCCCCACTGTTTGTTTTGCCCAGTCAAAAAGATAGGCCTTTTCTAGGTAAAAGAATAGTGGCCAGAAATTTATCCTTTTGCTAAATGCTTAGGTATTTGCCATAGCTGTTTCTGATAAGGATTCTGAAGAAGTGTCAGTTACGTAATGATCTTCCTTTATTGATGTCTTACTTCATGTTCAGTGTTTTAAAAATATAAATTACAAACACTCTACATCCATACCAAGATTTACTTATTTTATCAGAAAAAAACTTGAGAACTTTGTAGATCCAATTAAGAGACAATAAGTGTACATGGTTGAATAAAAAAATTTTAAAGTTTTCTGAGGTGTTTGTGTTATATATTGTGTGCTTAACAAAAATTACTGAAAACTAAGTTAATATTGTGACATTGATGATATATTTCCAAAAGATGAAATGTACAAACTTAAGTCTTAAATGTACTGTGGTCTTATGTCATGGCATTTTTAAATATCCAGATTATTAAGGTGCTTAAAAATGGCATATTTATTGAAAAATCAGCTGTGAGGACAGCTGTCCTGTCTTTTTGCATGACATTGAGCCTTAAAGTATGAAACCGAAGTTGAGCTAAGCAATTAAGCAACCAAAATAAGCTGCCAAGACTGGATTATTCATAACTTTATGTAGAAATATATGCTAATGCATTATTTAAGAAATTTCCTACGTTTGTTTTGCATTGATTTGTCACCAAGTTGAAAAAAAAAATCAATGCTGACATCAACATTATTAGGGTAGGGGATGAGGAGAAAATATGCAGAAACACTTAACAAAAGTGTGTTTGTCACTGCATAGACTGGTACGTTTGGGTTATATGCTTGAATGTTGTTTGACATTGGGAATACTTGTGGTTGTGCTGGTAAGTGACTTCCAAGGACACAGAAGGAAATCTGGGGTTTTATAGAAACTTGTTTCTAAAAATTTGCAGCCATTTAAGTATGATTTATATAAAGCACACTAGTTAATTCATTTTTTAAATGACATTTATTGTGGATTTCAGCAGCTAACATTTGTAAGCAGTGTCTGAGCAGAACATAAAGCTCATTCTAGATTGCTTAGCAAGGTTGTCTCATGCTTGAGGAATTCTCTTGGAGCTTTTAATCCACTACTGTTGGATACGGCGGATTGATTGAATCTGGGAAGTCTGGGCATGAGAACCCCACTCTCTCCAATGTTTATAGTCTCCTCCATGATGGTCACATTCCAAGATATACTGATAGCCATGGTACCCAGGATACTGGTAGCAAACCCAGCTAGAAAATCCAGAAGCACATAGGCCTATTAAAACCTAATTAGGAACTGGTCAATACTTCAAAACAGCCTCTTTCCTCAACACAATTGGTATGGAATACTTTTAGGCCTAGAAAATGTTAGGAGCCATTTGTAAGTAATGGCTATACTTAATTAAAAATTAACCTTGATCATGAAAAAAGGTATGGGTAGTCAACAAATTATTCCATAGACTCTAGGGGAGTCTCAGGGAAAGAAAAGCTGACCTGAAGTTGGTACCAAGATTTTGAGGTTCAAAATTATAAGTAACTAGACTGTTACAGCCATATCAATATGATGCCAATATATGAAATTTGATAAGACACAATCACTGCTATGTTAATAGTCTCACGATTTACAGCTGTGAGAGTTACTTTGGAATGTGCTCCAACACTCTTTTTGCACTTACGCCCCACATTGTATCTTCATGGAACCAACTTCGTTGTTGAACCAACCCATGGCTTGCAAAGAGGGGTAGTCATCACAGATCTCCCATTGGCGTCCAATAAAGTTTTCTTTCTCAAAGATGGTAATTTTGGACTCCTTATGATTCTGTAATCCAAAATTTTTTTAAAGTTTAGTACTAGTGTTATGGCTATCTTAATTTTGTAGTTGCCATGTTTTTCAAAATCATAAAACTCCTGGTTTACACAAAGAAGTACATGATCATTGAGGTCAAAATATTTCAAGTAGTTTTTTATAAGAAAAAATTTACCCATAATCCTGTTTAATCCAGTTTAATACCATCTAGTCTAATAGACAAACATGGTAATTGACTGTACCTTCGCTACGCCTCCCATGGGCTAATCAGCGTGATATGCAAATTAACCAACAAAGATGGCTAATTTGCATAATCTAGGCAGATCCCGCTGCGCCGCCGCGCCTGGAGCTGGTGGCAGCTCAATCCCCAGCTGCTGCCTGCCCCAGTGCAGGATTCAGGCCTGCAGTGTCTTGGGTGGGGTAGGCGGGGCGGGGCGGGCGGCAGCACAATCTGAGCAGCTGCCCGTCCCATCGCAGGCTCCGGGCCTGCCATCTGCGACTGGGGAAGACGGGGCAGACACTGCGGGATTGGGCGTGCCATCTGCCACCAGAGGTGCGGGCCTAAGCCAGCAGGTGGTTATCTCCCGAGGGGTCCCAGACTGTGAGAGGGCACAGGTTGGGCTGAGGGACCCCCTCCCCTGCCAGTGCACAAATTTTTGTGCACAGGGCTTCTAGTCTATAATAAAAGCGTAATATGCTAATTAGACCAGACAGCTGAACAGCCTTCTGGATGTCCTTTAGGACAACCTTCCAGACGAAGCCAGGGCTGCGAGGGCTGAGCCCTTTGCACAAATTTTGTGCACCGGGCCTCCAGTAACATTTGAAATGTATAAATAACCGGTACTATACTTTGAAACAACAAAAGACTAATGAAAATATAACAGCAGGGAAAAAAACACTTGCAACACACAGCCAACCAAGGGATTAATATTCATTAATGTGGAAAAAGATCCCACAAATTAATAAGGAAAGTAAACATGTGTGCGTGGTGTTGGAAATAATCCAGAAGTCCAGTAGGGGATGTGAACACTACACAAGCATTTCTTAATGCAAAGACTAACCTGTATGAAGTACGAAAACAGCCAAAATTAGCTCTGGTGATAGAATTTGGGGAGGAGCAATTGATTAGAAAGGGACACCGGGAGCTTTATGAGGTGATCGAATTGTTTTATATTTGAGTAGGGTATTGGTTTCTTGGGTGTACATATTTTTTAAAATGCATCAGAGTATACACAGGAAAAATGCAGAGTTAAAATGAGATGCAAACATCCAGATAAGGTAGTATATTTTAGATCTATAACTTTAGGTTACCTTCTTTACTACTTGAATTTCAGTAGGATTTTAAACTAAGGTGAGATCATTAATTAAAATCATGAGAAAAAAAATCACATGATATAGACAAATAATTGGAAAGGTTGTAGCTCAGTCTCACTCTTCCCAATATAAGGATCATTTTCAACAAACTGTTGAAGATTATCCTGCGTCTACTTGAATTCCCAAAGACTGGGAAGTATCCTAGTCTGATGCAGAATTGAATAATGCTTAGTATTAAAAACCAGAAGGTTATGAATCAAAGATAAAAGACTGGAAAATTTATCTGTTTCTTCAGTTATCCCACTTATTGAAAGGTCACGTTAGTACTTCCCTTTTTCTGGGTAAAATGTTATACAGATTGAATTTTAACTGGCTAAGGATTTACTTTTTTACTATAAGGCTCTCACTAGTACCCCATTGCACTTGTTGAAGATCTGGGCTCTTGAGTATCCACTTCCTGCCACCTATAAATACTAAGGCATTTACTTTTAGCTTAATGAAAGTACTATCTAGTAAATAAAAATCAAATGGCAAACTTAGAACAGAGAGACCAGTGGTTTTTCTTCTCTCTTTTACTTTTCTCTTTCTTCCTGCCACATTTCAGCATAACTGATGAGAAGTAACATGTGTGTCAGTCCATGTGCACCCTCTCTTGCCCCATTCCCCACAGGCACAGAAGTAAAAATTTCAGAGACTCACAGCTGAACAGATGGGGCGGAAGGACATGAGGCGCTCAATGTGGTAGGCATTGCTCCCACTCCAGGCATCCCAGCGAGGGTATTCTCCTCTCTCCAGGATAAACTGTTGCCCACAGAAGCTGGTATGCTCATAACCAATCCAGCTGCCAAAGACAATTAGTGGCATTTGCTCCTGGTTTTCAGAGTCTACGTGGCCTCAGGGAGAAGGCATTTTTGTTTTAGATGTTAATAGTGGAGTAAAATATCAAGCCAATTCTAACAAAGCCATACAAAAGAATACATTTACCACACGAGGTGGGAAATGAGCTGGCAGCCGCATTAAGCAGGTTTATAAATGTAGCATTTATTTTGGGATTATCCACTGAAAGGATCTACTTCACTCGTCTGAGTAATGTGTATTAGCAAAGTCAGTCTAAAGTTATATTTCCTTTTTTTCCTAGTTACCTTATTCTCTACTTGGAGCTCCAGGTTCAGGATAAAGTGACTGACTATTGCTTTGGCTCCAGCCAAACCTATTAGCTTCTTCCTAAGGAAGCAAAGGGTTGGACAGGCAACTGATGGATTACAGTCTCTTGTTTCCTTGTCACTTTGTGGGTTCTTTCTCCTGCTGTTGCATACCCATACCTTATTAAAAGACCCCTCAGATCATATTTTCACAACCAGGTTCCAGTTACTGACAATATCTTAAAGTATTATTCCTTTTAAGAAGTTAAAAAGCTCAATTTTGGTGGTGAGCAACTGCCTAGGCCAAATGAGAGTCCTTTCCTTATGTGTTTTCAAACTGATAATAAAGGCCTCGACTATCTTGCCAAGCGTCAGAAGACAAAACAAGAGAAGGTCTTCCTCACCGAAGAGATTAACCATCAACCAGAAACTCCTGGACGACTAAATATGAACCAACATGACTCTCAAGTGCTGTGGTTGAGTTCCTTTTTACACAGAGAAATTAGTGATGTCTGCTCTCTCTCTGGGACATACAGGAGGGGAGTTGGTTGTAAAGAGGCTGCAGCTTGGCTGTTTTTTCTCTATTTTCTGCAGGCAAAAAAAACTCAAGGGTCCTGGGCTGTTGTGAAGGGAATCCTAGGTAGCAGCCTATGGGGTCCAGAAGCATAGATCTGATTACTGTCACTGCCCCAACCCATTATATATATTTCTTTCTCTCTTCCTCCCTCCCTCCCTCCCGTCCTTCCTTCCTTCTTTCCTTCCTCCCTCCCTCCCTCCCTCCCTTCCTTCCTTCCTTCCTTCCTTCCTTCCTTCCTTCCTTCCTTCCTTCCTTCCTTCCTTCCTTCCTTCCTCTTAATCCTCACCCGAAGATATTTTTCCATTGATTTTTAGAGAGAGTAGAAGGAAGGGGGGGGGAGAGAGAGAGAAACATTGATGTGAGAGTGACACATCGATGGTTGCCTTTGGCATGCACTCCCGACCAGGATGGAGCCTGAACCCAGGTATGTGCTCTTGACTGGAACAAATCCTCCCTTTAGTCCCTAGGCCAACGCTCTATCAACTGAGCCAAACCGGCTAGGTCTATATATTTCTTTAATACCTCACAAATCTAGTACCAAGCCACTAAAAACCTCATGTACCTTCTAGCTTTGAGTTACTAAATTACATGTGTAGAGTCTGGGGAACATTTTTCTTCCCCAATTCCCACCTGTATGGCCCCAAGTCTTAGGGGACTGGCAATAAGGAGCCTGAGGTTCTGCTGAGGTCCATACTCACGAGCCACATTCCACCTTGAGAGATCGGACATTATCAAAACTGCGCTCAGAGACATTTGGGCAGGAGCTAGTGAATTCCATCCTCCTCCCCTGGAAGTTCTCCTGGTCATAGATGGTTATCTGAAATGAGATTGAATGGGAAAGAGAGCTAGAATGTGGTACATCAGGAAAAACAGAGTCCTGGTCAACAGTGTAGCTTATGTGTGACCCTGTGTTTTCCATCACTAGCCATAGTCCAGGATGCCTGATGAGGTCTCTTCCAGTGTAGACAGGATAGGAAGGGGTTTGAATTAATGCCACTAGTTGGTGGTGTTCACATGCCCAGGATAAGGATAAGGTGTGGGGGATTGGTTTATGATAGGAACTAGAGGCCTGGTGCACGATAATTCGTGCACTTGGGGTGGTCCCTCAGCCCAGCCTCTGCCCTCTCCCAGTCTGGGAGCACTTGGGGAATGTCTGACTGATGGCTTAAGCCAGCAATCGGACATCCTTAGCACTGCCTGCTGCGGAGGCGGGAGAGGCTCCCGCCACGGCTGCTGTGCTTGCCAGTCGTGAACCCGGCTTCTAGCTGAGCGGTGCTCCCCTGTGGGAGTGCACTGACCACCGGGGGCAGCTCCTGCGTTGAGTGTCTGCCCCCTGGAGGTCAGTGCGCATCATAGCGACCAGTAGTTCCACCGGTTGGTCAATTTGCATATTAGCCTTTTATTATATAGGATGGTCTGTTAGGAACAATAACTGGCCCAGGAGACAGACCAAGGACTCAAGGACTCTTATTCACTATGCTTCCTGCATAAATATGGCCCAGGGGCCAGGATTCTGGGAGGCCCAGGGGCTCCCTGTGGATTATTACTTAGGTTCTCCAGCCAAACGCGCTATAGAAACCTAAGGTATAAAGAAAGAGTTGTAATGCCTTGAATGAGAATTCTTAAACCTGGCTAGAGGACAACGAGCTCCCAAAGCTGTGAACTGGCCTTCAAGTTGATCCAATGAAGAGGGTAGAGGGTCAGATTGAGGATCAGCCACTTCAGGTAATAGTCACAACCAAGTTCAGGATGAGAGTCAGAAGACCTGGGTCCTATTACTTATTTTTATTATTTTTTTATTTTTATTTTTTAATATATTTTTATTGATTTTTTACAGAGAGGAAGGCAGAGGGATAGAGAGTCAGAAACATCGATGAGAGAGAAACATCGACCAGCTGCCTCCTGCACACCTCCCACTGGGGATGTGCCCGCAACCAAGGCACATGCCCCTGACCGGAATCGAACCTGGGACCCTTCAGTCCGCAGGCCGACGCTCTATCCACCGAGCCAAACCGGTTTTGGCATATTACTTATTTTTAATCCAGTGGCAAATCTCTCTCTTCTGGGCTCTCAGTTTCTCCAGGGCATAATCTACTCTGGGCTGCTCAACTTTAAGATGATTTTAGCAGCACAGAGAGGAGTTGAACTAGAAAACTAGGTATTATCTCCCACCCATCATGGGCTTCCACCATCATCCTTCTGCCCAAATGGGACAGCCTAAACGATCCTTCCTGAAAAAGCATCTGGACCTTGGTTGGACCTTCCCTATGAACTTTTCCATGTGATGGGGGAGGGCTTACCTTCCATGGCCCCACAGACCCTGGCATGGGGTTGGTTTGAGCCATTTTGGTGGTTGGAAGGGTTCCTGGAAGACAGAACACACACCAATGACATGGCGTCTGGGATGGAGATGAGGTGATGGAGCAGAGCGGGGAGTGAAGGAGGCTTGAAGTCCAGCAGAAAGACTTCGGTTGGGATTCTGGCTCTGCCTCTCACTAGTTGAGTCTGTTGTCTTCCATCAGTAAAGCTTCTATGGCAGAGTTATTGTAAGGATTAGAAGCAATAGTGCAGGTAAAGCATGGCACAGGCATCGTGACCTCTTGATGACTGTAGCTCTCGTTCACGTGCCAGCCTCCAGGTACCCCCTACAGGTGGCAGCATTGCCTCAGTCTCACACCCTAATGGAAACTCCTTGGCAACCATCTAGTCCAGATCCCTCATATTACCAGTGTGTGGTCTCATCCTCACCTAGCTCTTCACAGCCCTCCAACTGACTGACTGGCTGTACATGGCCATGCTCCCATTCCCCTCCTACTTCTCTGTCTCTCAACCTGCCCAGCTCCTCAGAGAGACTTCGCTGCTCTCCCCAGCCTGCAGCGGCTTGCTTCTTTCTTCCCTGATTTCTAGCGCTCATCACAGTACTGATCTGTGCTCCTATTGAATATGTCCTGGTGAACATCTCAATGGAGGGCCTGGGTCTCCTGAGTGCAAGTTGCAGCACCAAGCAGAGTCCATATTGGGGCACTGGGAGGTTGTGGGTGTGGGGGCACGGGTGCCGTTGAAAAAAACTTATTGAAGGAAAGTGAGGAAGAAAAGAGGACAATAATAGCTAACGCCTAATAATGGCTCACTCTGTGCCAGACCCTGTCCTAAATGCTCTGCATGCTTGAATACATGCAATCTTCACAGCCAGCCTGTGAGGTAAGTACTATCATTGTCCCCATTTTGCAGATGAGGATACTGAGTCTCATAGAGATTAGGTAGACAGAAAAGATGGTAGGAAGAATAAAGAAGGGAAGGATAAGGAGGGAGAAGAAGGGGAGGGAGGGAGGGAAGGAAGAAGGAAGACAGGCAGCTGTGCCATTCATGGCCCTTCCCTCTGTCTAGTACTGGGCCCAGGGGCTGATGCATGTCAATTTTGTGGTATATCTTTCCAGTCTGAACTTCTGAATAAGCATTTCCAAGCTCCTGCCCCCTCTACTTTCTCCCTATGCCCTAGGAGCCTGTCATTTATTGCAGCCCCATGCCTCCTCCCGGCTGTGATGGCAAGGGTCGTGATTATTGTCTTCTTAGTGACTCCTTTTGGGGTGGCAAGAGACGGCTGCCTCCCTGCCGAGTTCCCCACTCTTCTCCAGCCATCCTAGGGGGCTCTGACCAGGCGGCATGAAAATGAGGTCCCCTCCTGGGCATGTGTCTGCAGGAGAAAGGAAGGAAGGGCCCGAGCGTCCCTCAGGACTTTACTCACCCAGCTCTCGACGCACAGTCTGGGTCTCCGTGTGGTGCCACTTTCTCTGGGGCCCTGCCCTTTATAGCCCTGAAGGCTGGCAGCCTCTGCCCTGTCAGCACTCTTCTTTCCCTCTGCGTAGTTCTCCCTGATCCCCAGAGCTTTGGTGGCTCAGCCTGCTGGGCAGACATCCCTCAGGCCTTTGTTAAAACAAGGGAAACAGAAATGCAGAGAGGCCCCACTGCTGTGGGTGAGGCTGGCGGCAGTGGCTGCTGTGGTCGTGATCGCAAAGCAGCTGGGAGGTGAGTGCTTGGCCCTGTCCTTCTCCAGACTCCTCGCGCCACCCCAGGCCCTTCCTAAGACCCCTGTCCTATCCAACACATCAAACCTCACCTCACTTCCCAGATAGGAAATACAGTTTTTGTCTTTGTGGTTAAAAAATGTGAGGGATTATTTTAATTCTGAACTTTATTAAGAAAAAAATGGTTCACTCTGTTCTTGGGAATCTTTTTTGTATACTATATACCTATACATAAATATGTAAGAGTTAAATTCAATTACGGTTGACTAGTAGACATGCCTCTCTGTAGCTATTTTATTAAACATTCATTTTAGTTTTGCAATCTTCTTTGAAAAATTTGGAGCCTACACATCTTTTTAGTGTGTTTTTATAAATATATTGTATTGACTTTTTTACAGAGAGGAAGGGAGGGATAGAGAGTTAGAAACATCGATCAGCTGCCTCCTGCACACCCCCTACTGGGGATGTGCCCGCAACCAAGGTACATGTCCTTGACCGGAATTGAACCTGGGACCCTTCAGTCCGCAGGCCGATGCTCTATCCACTGAGCCAAACCAGTTAGGGCTATCTTTTTAGATTTTTAATATACTGCTTTCGGCCCTTGGCAGTCTCACAGGACCAAGATACTATAGTAAGTACTCTAATGGGTAAAAAGATTTTGCTCAGGAAGGTCAGAACAATTGAGGAGGGTAGTGTAGGGGATTCATGGGCTTCCCCAGGAGCCCTGAAGGGGAGGATGTATTGTTTAAGCACCTCAGCTACTGTGAGAAGTAGGGGTGAGGTGTAGTGGAGCCCAGCAGATGTAGGTTCAAATCCCAGCTTCTGTCTGGGTGACTTTGGGCAAGTCACTCAGCCTCTCTCAACTCCAAAAAAGAAGATACATTGTTGGTTTATTATTACTTATTATCCTACCTTCTTTCTGGTGACAGATACCTTAGAAAACCTGATTGGAGAGAAGAAACCTTTCCCAGTGAAGTTCTCCTAATCCCTCTGCCAACTCTTCGGCCTGTGACTCAAGGTTCATCAGAGTCCCCTGTTCTCAGAACCAAAACTCAGGGGGCAAGTTCTGGTATGTACACAAGTATTTGTAGATTTGGGCAGAATATTCCAAATGGACAGGCCTGATGCTAAGCCCGATGCACTGCGCCAGGATGTTTTTGCTGCTAAATAAGTTGGTGATGTCGGGATCAATGGCCGGCAAGGGACAGAGTCGCATTGGGGATGATCTCTGGCCGGCTGGTGGCTGTGCAGGACTTAAGGTGTCTGGGTCCATGGCTGGTGGTTCTTCCTCACTTTTTCTTCTCTTCCTCCACAGAATTAGGGTCTTCGAGAAACACTTATTTGCTCATTCATTCATTCATCCCCTAAACCCTGGACTGGCTTGGGCACTCCCGCAATGTGCTCTCATGGAACTCTGTACTTCTCCAGTTATTGCATTGATCACGCTGTAGAAATTACTTAAGAAACTAGAAATATTGGGCTCCAAGGAGGGGAACTGAGGCACTTGGGGCTCCGGTATAGAACAGAACTTTTCACTATATATCTTTCTGTACTTTTTGAGTTTTGAACAATGTGAACATATTTTCTAGCAAAATGATTAAAGGTATTCTTGAAAATAAAGAAACTGATTGATCAGTTCTCTGCTTCTTTCACGAGACTGCAAGCAGGGGCTTCATCTGTCTCGTTCATCAGTACATCTGCAGCTCTGGGCAGGACTCCTAGCTCAATTAAACCTTACCTGAGGATATGTTTTTATTAATTTTAGAGGGAGAGGAAGGAAAGAAGGGAGGGAGAGAGAGAGAGATGAGAGAGAAACATCGATCGGTTGCCTCCTGTATGTGCCCCGATAGGGGATTGAACCTGCAACCTAAGTATGTGCCCTGAGTAGGAATTGAATCTGCCTTGGTGCACAGGATGACACTCCAATCAACTGAGACATCCAACCTGGACAATAAATATGTCTTGAATAAATTAATCCTATGATGGGGTTTGTGACTCTATAGGCACAGAGGTAACCATGATATAGTTCTTATTTACCCTGGCCACACTGACTTTTTAAAAATATATATATTTTTTTATTTAGTTCAGAAAGGAAGGGGGAGATAGAGAGATAGAAACATCAATGGCTGCCTCCTGCATGCCCCACACTGGGGATCGAGCCCACAACCTGGGCATGTGCCCTGACTAGGAATTGAACCCTGACCTCCTGGTTCATAGGTCAATGCCGAATCACTGAGCCACTGTGGCTGGGCCCTGGCCACACCGACTTGCTTGTGTTGTGTTTGTGCTTCATATACTCTCAGTATTTTATTTTATTATTTTTAAAAATATTTTATTGATTTTTTTACCGAGAGGAAGGGAGAGGGACAGAGAGTTAGAAACATCGATGAGAGAGACATGGATCAGCTGCCTCCCGCACACCTCCCACGGGGGATGTGCCCGCAACCCAGGTACATGCCCCTGACTGGAATCAAACCTGGGACCCTTCAGTCCACAGGCCGACGCTCCATCCACTGAGCCAAACCGGCCAGGGCTGCTCTCAGTATTTGAATGGGGGAGCTTTATACCCTACTGAAGAGTTAGTACAGTGAAGACTGTTTGACCAACAGAACAGTGGAGCTTTTTAATGTTTGATTGGAAAGACCAAACGCACACGCACAAAACCATTGTGTGTGTGTCGGGGGGAGGGGAGGCGGGCTGGGGTTACTGTGCAGACGATTTGCCAATATCCCTCAAATATTCCCTGAGTCATATACAGTCCCAGCCTGTCTTCTCTCCACTTTCCTCAATTACCTTAAATCCGTGGAGGTTGGGAAAGGATTACCAGATCTCCCGCGCTAACCATGATGTTTTTCAAATATTCCCTCAATGTGGTTTTTAACCAAGTTCTAGAGGATTCCCCCGCTGACATTGCCTGGAACTGTTGCTTCACCTGCTCATGTTGGTTACCTCCGGCCCCACCACTGTCTCTTCCAGGAAAGTCAGGACACAGCCACCCCAGGAGTGGGAAGGAAGGGAGCCACCACCTTGTAATCCTGTCTCCCAAGCTGGGTTTGGCTCTCTCCTGTTTATCCATAATAACAATAACTACAGTTCACTGAGCCTTTACTATGAACCGGATGGTGCCTCTTTAATCTTCACAACAACTCCAAAAAGTAGATCATTATAACACCCATTTTACGGATGAGTTAACTGAGGTTCTGAGGGGCCAAGTTCTGGGCCAGGAAACCCAGCAGGGACTTGAATGCATGTCTATGTGACTCAAAGCCCATATTCTTTCCTCTGGGCAGCCCTGTCCCTCTGACACAAAGTAGGATAATAATACCTACCTGACCCACTGACATCAGATGAAGGGAGATAAAGGTACTTAGGGCAGCATTAGGTACTCAGGCAGAGCTCAGTAAAGGGTAACTACAGTAGTAATTGTCCAGATCAGATATCATCTTCCAGATTTTCACAGACACACGTGGGAGCAAGCAGCAAAAACTTTAGAAAAATGATCAGATTAAAAAGTGTTTTACCGAACCGGTTTGGCTCAGTGGATAGAGCATCGGCCTGCGGACTCAAGGGTCCCAGGTTCGATTCTGGTCAGGGGCATGTACCTTGGTTGCGGGCACATCCTCACTGGGGACGTGCAGGAGGCGGCTGATCGATGTTTCTCTCTCATCGATGTTTCTAGCTCTCTATCCCTCTCCCTTCTTCTCTGTAAAAAATCAATAAAGTGTATTTAAAAAAAAAAAGTGTTTTCTTTGAATTTGGAAAAGACCACGTTCGTTCAGTTGTTCTTTGTTCCCAATATTTTTCTTTATTAAGTTTTAGCCGTGCATTCTGTCAGTCTAATTTTCCAAAGCGCATGGGGACGTGGATTTTGAACCCCGTTCTCAGTGCACACACTCATTGCACAAGCAGGTGGGGCAACTGGGTGTCCAGTGGGATGGACTGTTAGACTTGGAGGTGAATGAGATGACTTTTCAAATGGAACATGGTGGGTTTGAACCTTGGGCTCCTCCACACTAGGGTTGCATGGTGGAGACGCAGAATTTTATGGATGGATGGAATGCCCCGGCCTCGCCTCTGGGCCCAGGGAGCCTCACAGGATGAGGCTCAGTGTGGGAGGGTGAGGTCATGGGGCCAGGACAGCCGCTGGACTCAGCACTTTGTGGCAAGAGCATAATGAGGCTGACCAGGCGGCTGAGCAGCACTTCTGTTGTTTGGGGATAAGCAGGATGGGTACAAAGCAAAGGGCCTTGTCAGCATTCAGCCACCCCTACCTCCCCCAGGGCGGGCTGCTTCCGGGGGACCTTTATTGCCCTGCCCCTTGCTGCCCTTTTAAACAAGCAAGAGAACCAGGGTTACGGCTCCTGACAAGGCACAAGCACTGGGAGAGAACTTGGGAGGCATCTTGAGTCTCTAGTCATCCATTTCTCTGCCTCCAGGCACAAACGGTGCCCACCTGCATGGGGTGCTGTTGTGCTGAGGGACCAGCCTCCCTAGCCTGCTTCCTCTGTACGTAACTGGTGAGGGCATTTCAACGCAATTCAATCTGATTTCCTTTCTTTTTAAAATATGTTTTATTGATTTCAGAGAGAGGAAGGTAGAGGGGGAGAGAGATAGCAACATCAATGATGAGGGAGAATCACTGATCTGCTGCCTCCTGCATGCCCTCCACTAGGGATTGAGCCGGAAACCCAGGCTTGTGCCCTGACCAGGAATTGAACTGGTTCATGGGTGGACACTCAACCACTGAGCCACACCTATACCCTCCTCCACCTCCCCCCACTTTTTTTTTTTTTAACTGAATTTCTTGATATTGCATTTCCTCCCAATTGGATCTCTTAGAAAAATAGGGATGAGGATGGAACTTACCCTACGGGGTGATGATGTTCAGCTCACTCTCTCCACTACAGAGGAGCAGCCCAACTCCGTCTCATTTAGAATGACCAGATCTAGCAAATGAAAATTAAATTTGAGCACTCAGTTAAATCTGAATTCCGGATAAGCAATGAATAATTTGTAGTGTAAATGGGTTCCATTTACACTACAAAATATTCTTCTTCTTCTTTCCTTTTTTCATCACCATTTATCGCTCCTATACCCTCCTCCGCCTCCACCCACCTTTTTTTTTTTTTTTAATAGAAAATAATCCTTATAGTAAAGAATTATTTGGCATTCCTTGTTTTACCTGCCAACGTAGTCTCCTCCCACCTTTGTCTAGAGTATTCTGTGCTGCCCCTCTGCCAATCTGCTTCTCTTCTGTCCTCTGGAGATGACGGTGTAAAAAGCAACCATCCTCAGAAAGCCTTCCCTGGCACACCCAGGCTCACTAGCCACCCCGCAACATCCTGTAACAAAGTGGAGAATAGAATCAATACATTTCTAAGTGTTTTCCCAAATCTTATTTAATCTGCCCCAAACCTATAAGATATGCTTAATGAACCTTATTGTACAGACTCGGGCAGCTTATGTTACTTACCCAAGGTCACACAGCTAGAAAGTAGCAGAGCCAGATGCCAAACTCACTTTTCTTTGGTACCAAAATCTGTCTTCTTTACTGTGCTGTTTAGAGGAGACCCTTACCCTTCACTTGTATGAGCAAGCATAACTCCCAGGAGCAGCTGTGAATGCAACGTTGTTTTCACCTCCTCTGCCCTCTTGTTTCTTCAGTGGGGCTAGTTTCTCTCCCTTGCCCTGGATGTAAACGTGGGCAGTCCCATGATTGTCTTCTGCCCACTTTTAGGGCATAAAAGTGGATGAGTGGATGGTTACTTTAAATCACAAAAAGACGCTCTCAGTGTTCAATTCGAATGTTCAGGGCACTGAGTGTTCAGTAACCAAAACTTTCTTTCCCAATGAAAGGTAAGTCCTCTCCTTGCGACCCCAGATGGGACCTGCTTTAGGCAGAAAGCCTGCACCCTGGGGAAGTGGACTCTTTTCTTTCTCCTGCTTCGTCGGTGGTTTCTGATCCTTCCAGGGTTGGAGGGGATGGGAGAGGAAGGAGAGCAGAACACTTCTTACTTGATGGTCCCTTGGTGAAATGGCTTCGCACTGTGACTGGCAACTCTTCAAAACTGCTTGTCTCGTGGGCACTTTCTGGTTCTCAGGGGGGTCCCACCCGCAGTAACCTGGGCCCAGGTCTGCGTCTTCACTATGGCTGCCGCTCCTTCTGCAGCCCAGAGGCACCTGGTGATCTACTTCTAGCTTCACTCTGCTGAGGACCCATCCACCCTCCGGAGTTCCCGTGGACTGAATCCACTCCAGCCCCACGCCAGCTCTCTGAGGCATGGCCCGCCTGTGGTCCTTTGGAAACTCTCACATGTACTTGGCCACAGCAAACTCTGGTGTGTGGCTGGTTCTTACTCAGCCTCCTCTGTTTTGCCTCATCCCTCAGCGGTTGCCCAACCCAACTTCTGCCCTTTCGAATTCTAACAGCTGGGGACACACAGCAATCTCTCCAAGTGGGCCCCTTGGAGCCTTCTCCTCTGCCTTGAGGTGAGGCCCTTTCTCTCCTTTCCCTGAAGGGCGGGGCGTTCACAGCACAGCTTTCTCCAAAAGTTCTCTTCATAGCCCTGTCTCTAATCTCTCCGACTCCTTATATTCTTGGGGTAAGAAGGGAGGGTTAAGGGCCAGCACATCAGTTCTCAAACCCCTCCTTTGAGATTTCTGCATAGTGGCCTGGCGCATGACTCGCGTTGGTTTCTGATACCTACCACTTTAAGGTCTCAGCCACAATTACATGCTCACATCCTATTACATACGTGTATTACTTCACTGCTGCCTTCATGGTGCTCACCCACCCATATACCCTTTCCTCCCAGCAGGAGACCTTATATCCTGTTTCATCAGGCATGGATTTCCACAACTTCCTGCCCCTGGAACCTACAGTACCTGCAACACTATCTGTTTCCACACCACCCTCACCTCCTCACCTCGTCTCAGATGTCCACCACTTCCTGTCCTGGGTAACATGTGCTTCCACCTTCCCAGGACTTCATAGCCAATTAGCTCCCTCTTAAAGAAGTAACCCCCATATTTTATTACAAAAGTATATATAACTTATGAGGAACTCGTGTTCATAAAATATGTATCATAAATATTTTTTACAAACCCAGCAGCCCTGCTACCTAGAGGTTACCGTGTTCAATTCTTTGAGCTCTGTTTTCTGGTTTTCATTGATTTTAGACATTATGTACTGATTTCCTATCTTGGCAGATAGGATTCTAGCTCTTTCCCTCCCCGCCTCCTGTAGGTATATTACAACTTTTGCTTAAACCCATACTGAACCTGTTTCTGTGGCTTTGTAAATATTGTTGACTACTAGACATCATAACATTTCCTTTCTTGAACCCCATTTTGCTTTTCCTGGAGTTAAAAATTGCCTCTTTTTTTCCCCCATTGGTTCCGTTTTCCAGCACCTTCATTAAATACCTCTTAAGACGGTATTCTACATGCTCATACCTATCACATCATCTACTGGCTCCGTCTTTCCCGCTGCAGACTGCCCTCAGGAAGCCTGTTCTGCTCCAGGCTGAAGAACTCTCTCTATGCGGCTGCATAGGTGTTTCCCAGAAACTTCTCTTGCTGACATTCTAGGAATGCCCTTCGCTGTGTTCAGAGTTGACTCTGTCTTTCTCTTTCATAGTTTTGGTAAAGCACATTCTGTAATAGTATCCTGGAAATTACACATGGAAGTACATTTTTTAAGGTCAAAATGTCTAAAAATGTATTTTTGTGCAGTCACATTTGATGGAAGGTTTGGCTGGGTATAGAGTACCAGTTCCCTGGGAATTAGGAAGGCATTTCTCCTTGGTGCAATGTTGCTGTTGAGAAGTGCAATGCCATTTGGATTCCTGGTCCTTTGTATGAGACACTTTTTTCTTTCTAGAAGTTTTTTGAAATCTTAAAAAAGATTTTTTTTTTATTGATTTTTTTACAATAGGAAGGGAGAGGAAGGGAGAGGGATGGAGAGTCAGAAACATTGATGAGAGAGAAACATCAATCAGCTGCCTCCTGCACACCCCCTACTGGTGACGTGGCTGCAACCAAGGTACATGCCCTTGACCGGAATCGAACCTGGGACCCTTCAGTCCGCAGGCTGACACTCTATCCACTGAGCCAAACTGGTTAGGGCTGAAATCTTTTTTTTTTTTACCTCTCCAGTGATCTGAGTTTCCTGAGGCTGTGCTTGGTGAAAATCTTTTTTCCTTTATTTCCCTGGGCATGTGATTAACTCTTTCAACCTCAGGAAAGGTATGTTCTCCAGCTCTTGGAAATGTTCCGGTGTTATTTCTTGGACTGCTTTCTTATCTCTGTGTACTGTGTCTCTTTTCTGGCAACTTGTATTGATTGGAGGTTGGACCTCCTGAATTGATACTCTAGCGTTCTTCAGTCAAATGCTCTACCACTGAGCTATACCCCCTCTGCTGATACTCTAGTGTTCTTATATTTGTATTCTATTTTTATGTCTCTTTGTCTTTTGGTTCTGACATTTAAGAGATTTCCTCGGTTTTAGCTTTTAATACTATATTAGTGCCCTATTGCTACTAGAGCAAATTACCACAACATAGTGGCTTAACTACCACAAATTTATGACCTGACAGTTCTGGAGGCAGGACTGCATTCCTTCCCGAGGCTCTAGGGGACCATCTGCTTCTTTGCCTTCCCAGCTTGTAGAGGCTGCCTGAATTTCTTGGCTCCTGTCTCCAGCCTCCAGCCTCAAAGTTAGCAGTTAAGCATCTTCAGATCTCTCTCTCTCTCTCTCTCTCTCTCTCTCTCTCTCTCTCTCTCATTCCTATCCTCCTGCCTGCCTCTCTCATAAGGACCTTTATTATTACACACCTAGATAATCCAGCATAATCTCCCCATCTCAAATTCTTTCATCATATCTACGAAGTCCCTGCCATGTCAGATCATATCCACAGGTTCTGGGAATTAGAATGTGGACACCTTTGGAGAGCCAGTATTCTATATACCATAAACTTTTGGGCCAAATTTGTTATTTTAAGAATCACATTTTTAATATTCAAGAGCCCATTTTTGCCCCACTGGCATGGCTCAGTGGTTGAGCATTGACCTATGAACCAGGAGGTCATGGTTCAATTCCCAGTCAGGGCACATGCCAGGTTGCCGGCTCGATCCCCAGTTTGGGGTGTGCAGGAGGCAGCCGATCAATGATTCTCTCCCATCATTGATGTTTCTCTCTCCCCCTCTCCCTTCCTCTGAAATCAATAAAAATGTATTTAAAAAAACACACACAAAACACATCAGAATAGTTTTAGATTTACAGAAGTATTGTGTAGTATAGAGTTCTCATATACCCCACACCTAGTTTTTCCTATTTTACATTAAATTTACAATTAATGAACCAATATTAGCTCATTATTATTAACAAAAGTCTATACTTTATATAGTTCTCCTCAGTTTTCTCCTAGTGTCCTCTTTCTGTTCCCAGATTCCAGCAAGAATACCATATTCCATTTAGTTTGCACGTGTGTGACAGTTCCTCAGACATGCCTTGGTTTTTGATGACCTTGACGGTTTTGAGTACAGGTCAGGTATTTGCGTAGAATGACCCTCAATATGGGTTTATCTGATGTTTTTCTCATTAGACTTAGCTAATGTGTTTTGGGAAGGAAGATCCCAGAGGCAAAGGGCCCTTCTCATATCACATCAAGGGCACATACTATCAAGTGGCTTATGGCTATTTAGATATTCATCTTGAGCACCTGGCTTAAGGTAGTGTTTGTCAGATATCTCCACTTGAAAAGTTATTCCACCCCCCCCCCCCCATCCTTTCCTTACTGTAATCTGTGGAACAAAGTCACTGTGCAAAGTCCCGTGGTGAGTTATGCTTCATCTCCTTAGAAAGTGAATGGCTCCCATCCACTTTTTGTCTTAAAGCTCTGATTACAAATTATATGTCTGCTGGTTTCATCAGTGATGAAATTTGTATTTCTGATTTTTGGTGTCCAGGTAATGTTTCTATAACTTTTTTTAATTCTCACCTGAGGATATCTTTTTCCATTGATCTATAGAGAGATAATTGAAGGGAGGCAGAAGGAGAAAGGGGCGGGGGGGGGGGGGGGGGAGAGAGGAGAGAGGGAGAGAGAGAGAGAGATGTGAGAAAGACACATTGACTGGCTGCCTCCGGCATGCTCCCTGACCAGAATCGGGATCCAACCTGCAACCGAGGTACGTGCCCTTGACCAGGAAATGAACCCGTGACCCTTCGATCTGAGGGCTGACTTTTTAACTAGGGAGAAAAACCAGCCCGGGCTGTTCCTATAATTGTTAACCTTACTCCTACTGACTCTTTTTCTTCTGCCCGTAGCCTGCCCTGCTCCTCCACAACCTCCTCAATCTGTTCCTTTTCCGCTTCCTGCTCCTTCCAGGCCAGTCTTCCTCGGGGTGTGTCCTTGACTGCTTTTCTCTTCTCATTCCATACTCTCCTTAGGTAATCTCATCTACCCAAGGCTTCAGCAGCCACTTTGCCGATGGCTCCTAAATCCATATTTCAGGTTCAGACATCTGTCTTTGTATTAGTTTCCTAGATCTATTGGGCAAATGACCACAAAACTGACTTAAAATAACAAAAATGTATTCTCTTGCAGGGCTGTAGGCCGGAAGTCCTAATCATGGTGTCAGCAGGGTTGATTCCTTCCAAAGGCTTTATGGCAGCCACTGTCCCAGGCCTGTTTCATAGCTTCTGCTACTGGTCAGCCATGCTTAGCCTCCTTGGCTGGTAGATGCGTCACTCCAGTCTCTGCCTCTGTCTTCGTGTGGAGTTCTCTGTGTGCGTCTATGTCTTCACATGGCCTTCTCTGATAAGAACACCAATCACTGTAATCCGGTATGACCTCATCTTAATTTACCTCACTTCATCTGCAATGACCTTATTTCCAAATAAGGTCACATTCTAAGGTTTCAGGTGGACATGAATTTTGGGGAGACACTATTCACTATTCAGCTATAGCTGGATGGCTTCCAAAGATTCCCCAACATAGCCAAGCTGTTCAGGTTCTCTCCACTGTCACTTCTACCCTCACCTTGACCTTTCTCTGATGTTTCCTGTCTCAGAAATTGCACCACTGTGCATCTATCTGGTTATCTAAGCCAGAAATCCGAGAATCAATCTTGAGTCCTCTCTCTTTCTCACCATCATCTCCGACCTTTGACTGAATCTCGCTAATTCTACCTCCCTAATAGTTCTGCATGTGCACACTTCTCCATCTCATTGTATCAGTTATCATCAGTATTGTCTCCAAGTACTAGGAAACCTAATGTAAACTGGCTGAGACAATAAGGAAATTATTTGGTTCACTTAACAGACAATAATGCAGTAAGGTAAGCTTCAGGCTTAGTTGATTCAGTGATGTTTCAATGAGCTGGGTTTTTCCCCATCTTTATTCTACTGACTGCAGTATTGGCTTCATTTTAAGCCTGGCTGCTTTCATGATTGTTGGGTGTTTTCCAGTAGCAATCGGGGCTGTGTGATTCATTGTTCGCATCTATCAGGAGTGAAAGACAGTGGCTTCCTGTGGCTTTCTAAAGAATAAGAAAGAACTTTCTCAGTAGCTTCCAATATCTAAACTTTATGCCTTACTGGCCGGAATTAACAAGTGCTAACATTTTGTCATATTGGCTTCAAATATTTTTAGAAAAGAAACCTTGCTGATAAAATTGAAGATTTCTTTGTGCTTCCTACTAGTTTTATTCCCGCTCGCTCTCCTGCTCCTCAGAAGCAGCCACTATCATGAAGTTGGAATACATGCTTCCCATCTATGTTTGCATATTTTATTACATACTTATATAAATATGTGTAGTCTCTTTGTAAAAAAGTACATAAATAATCTACATGGAAATTGTATAAATGTACATGTACATGACATATACATTTTGTAAATTACTTTCTTCCTTCAACATTATATTTTTGAAATCTGTCCATGTTGCTGCATATAGATCATGTTCACTTGTTTTGTGAATTATAGAATATAGAATATGCTACAATTTGTCATATTTTTAAATGTCTTTTTTTTCTCTTTTTCTTTTACTAGTATTGACTTCAGAGAGGAAGGGAGAGGGAGAGAGATAGAAACATCAATGATGAGAGAGAATCATTGATCGGCTGCTTCCTGATGCCCCTCCCTGGGGATCAACCCTGCAACCCAGGCATGTGCCCTGACTGGGAACGGAACCGTGACCTCCTGGTTCACAGGTCGATGCTCAACCACTGAGCCACGCTGGCCAGGCTACAATTTATAATCTTAATGTTTTCTATTTATTATTATTTTCTGTGGTTTTCTCCCTTCACTCCTGTCTTCTGACTAAATTTTTAAATTATAATTTTCACCCCTCACTGGTTTGAGAAGTATACATTGTATTTCTAGAATTTTAAAAATTACGCTTTAATCTTAAAAGTGTCTAGTTTCTCAATCCTTCCCAGTAAGATAAAGATCTTAATTCTGAGCATTCATTCTCATCTTCTACATTGCTGTTTGATTCTTTATTATTTTATTTTACATTTTTAGTCATCAATATTTATTTAGATTTACTAATTTATTTATTTATTATTCCTTCTTGCATTTCACTCCTTTCTTCTGGATTTGCCTTCCTTGTTACTAAAGCAGTCCTTTAACAGTTCTTTCAGCAAATTTCTATAAGTAATAAACTTTCTAAATCTTTGTATGTCTGAAAACCATTTATTTCACCCTTACTTTTGCATGCAAGTATAACTAGAAATAAACTTCTTGATTGACAGTTATTTCTCTCAGCACTTTGATAATATTATGTCATTGTCTTTTGTGGAAACTTCATCAATAATGAGAAATCCATTATTCTGATTATTGTTCCTACTTAGGTAGTCTGTTCTTTTTAGTAGCCTTTAAGATTTCCTACTTATCTTTGATGCTCTGCAATGCCACAGCATGTGTTAAGTATGGACTTTGTTTTTTTAATTCTATTCAGGCCATATACTTCATTAGTTGGCAAACACATATTTTTCTTCAGTTCAGGAAACTTCACCACTACCTGTTTTTGTAACTGCCTCTCTCTTCCACTATTGTTACCCCCCCCCCTACCCCCCTGAACTTCTATTTGGAGCTTCTCATTCTATATATTCTATATATCATGTCTTTTGTTTTCTCTTATTTTCTATCTCCTTATCTTCTTGTACCACATTTTAAATTATTTTCTCATATTTGTCTTCCACTTAATGAATTCATTCTATAGCAGGATCTAGTTAGCTGTTTAATCAATGCATTAAATTCTGTTTGAAAAACCCAAGTGTCTACGAGTTTTTAATTTCTATAATTTCTATTTGATTGTTCTATAAACTTATCTTCCCTCCATCTTATCTCACTTATCATATAGATTCTATTTCTTCCTTTATGTTTGAACACTTTAAACATATTTAAGTTAGTTTTTACATTTTATGAATTGAAACATTTTTTCATATTGCCCTTTTATCTGTAAACCTGGGGTTATAAGTTTTTGAACTCATTGCATCTGCCATCTCTCTCCATCACGAACTTTGCTTCTTTATTTATTTGTGTCTTCAGGCAGCAGGGTCTTGCTCATTTTCCAGGCTCTGGAGGAATTCTTATAGGGGCTTTTGTGTTTCTCTATGCTATTACTCTATGAGTTTCACTACTTCCAGACAATTTTTGCGAATTTCTTGGACTAGGGCAGTGGTCGGCAAACTCATTAGTCAACAGAGCCAAATATCAACAGTACAACGATTGAAATTTCTTTTGAGAGCCAAATTTTTTAAACTTAAACTATATAGGCAGGTACATTGTTATGAACTTAATTAGGGTCCTCCTAAGGCTTAGGAAGAGCCACACTCAAGAGGCCAAAGAGCCGCATGTGGCTCGCGAGCCGCAGTTTGCCGACCACGGGTAGGGTTCTCAAATAGCAAGTCTAGCGCTGTCATCAGCACAGTGTTAGAGTTCTGATTTTTCCACCCATAGACTCCAGGCAGACACTGAGCTCTCTTGCTCTGCCCCATAGCCCAATAGTGCAGTTTTTCTAGAACCTGTTTTATCTACAAGGCAGCCTATTTGTTCTTGGCTTTGAGGAGGAAATCTGGTCCGAGATCACTGGCCTGCGGTCACATCTCCCATCCCCAGAGGGGCATTAAATTCCTGATTCTGATACCCTGAAGGACTCTGGGCTTCAGGTTGTGATAAATGAGGTCTGAGTGTGTTCTGTGACTCATCATGGGGGACCTATCAAGAGTGTTTTAAAATCTTTTTATTGGAACCTTACAGACTTGTAGGAAAGTGCACAGATCATGAGTGAACGGTCTTGTACGTTTTTATAAGTGCACATACTTGTATAACTGCCACACAGATGAAGACATAGAACGTGCTGGCAGCCCCTGGGGGAGCGTCCTCGTAGCCTCTTCTCGGAAAGGTAGCTGCTATTCCAGTTTCTAGCGGCATTAGATTCATTTTGGCCCCATTGTGCTTTAGATACATGGAATCATATGGTCTATATTCTTTAGTGTCTGGCTTCTTTCTTTCATCGGGTTTTTGTGTGAGATTCTCCCAGGTCACCGTGTGTATGTGTAGTCCGTTCATTCGCATGGCTGCATGGCCTTCTATTCTTTGATAATACCATAGATTTTTAGTTCATTATTGTGTCGCTAAACTTAGGTAGTTCCCACTTTGGAAGCTGTTAAAAATAGTATTGTTACAAGCTTATATCTGCTCTTGGTTATGTTATGTAAGCATTTTGAGGGGAATGTACCCAGGGGAGGAATTGCGGGGTCATACCCATGCTCAGTGTTAGCGGACATTGTCGAACAATTTTCCAGAGCAGTCCTACGTTACCAACGGGGTGGAGCACTTTGCATGTTCGTGGGCATGTATTGGAGGAGTCAGAGCAGTCCTTGTCCCCTCAGCTACACGAGCTCGAGAATTATTACTGTTCTTTTTCAAGGAGAATAAGTCAAGATTGATGCCATGTCTCTTGATTTCTGTCTTCTATGCTTCATGATACATAACAACCAAGTATTTAAATGTCACTGACTTTTTTTAACGCTTTTACCATGTGCCACGTGCTGTTCTAAGAGGCCATGTCACCCTCACTACAGCCCTCTTAGGCAGGTATTCTTATTGTTTCATGTTTCAGGTGAGGCAGCGGCAACCCAGACAGATGACATAACCGGCCCAGGGCCCCCAAGGCGGAAGCAGCAGCCTGACTCAGAAGCCTGGCTCTTCACGCTGCTCTGCAAATATGCTCCTGGATTCCGTTCCAGAGTGTGTGCTCAGCCTTTTTCAAAAACCTCTTTTGCAGCCTTCCGAGAGATCGAAAATACACAGCCATATATTGCTGGAAATGCCTACCCGGGCCAGGTGAAATTTGTGCCTTTGTATTAGTGGAAAAACAAGTGAGCAGCCACCTTGAAGAAGTCGGCTCCCACAAGTCTTGCTTCTGTTGGGTGTGCCGGGAGTTACACTGGCTCAGTGCTGGCACACAGTGGCATCTCAGTAACATTGGCTGAGCAGAATTAAAGAAAAATTCACATTTGTACTGTTGGCCCTGGGGTCTTTGGAGCAGCAGCTCCTGGCCTCCCGTTTCTGACCACCAGGGGGCACATGTCTGTCCCTAGAGCACCCTGATTCCTAGTCTCCCAAAGCCAGTTCCCTGGGGACAGTTCCGTGGGTCCCAGGGAAGGGAGGGGCTCTGCCAGAAAATTCTGTATTTAGAAAAATGATACAAGAGAGTCGGGGTTTGTAGGGTGTGGCCTAAGAACAACCAAATCATAATCACCTCGAGTTCGTGGTTAAAATGAAGGCTCCTGCTTGTTTACCACAGACCTACAGAATCAGGCTTTTGGAGGGTAGGGCTGGGGACTGCATATTGAACAAAGTTGCAAGGCGATTTTTTTATGCACATGACTCTGTAATCAGACTACCTGTATTCAAATATTGGCTTTTTTAACGAGGTGACCTTGAGCAAGTCAATCAACCTAAGGCTCAATATAACCATAATATGGGATCATAAAAACACACCTCTTAGAGTTGCCATCAACAATAAATGAAAATCTAACATTAGATTCATTTTTTACCATGTTGTACTTTACACACATGGAATCCATGTGGAGAGTTTAGCATGATGCCTGGCATTGTCTTAGCACTTATAAAGCTTAGATGATGATGATTATTATTATTATTAAATAATCTTAGGAGGCTAGTGTGATGAGGAAACAAGAGTACAATGTATGAGAACTGGAAGAAGATTGGGGAATAGGATTCCAGTCTAGGCTTTGCTACCCTCACCAGCTGTGTGTCCTTAGACAAGTCACTTAACTTCTCTGAGCCTCAGTTTCTACACATCTACAATGAGGGAGTGGGATTAACTGGTGTATGGGATCCTTTCAATGTTGGTGTTTTATGAAAACCTAACAGGGTTTGAAGATCCTCCTAAACACACACACACACACACACACACACACACACACACACACACACACACTACCCCTACAGCCCTGTGTGATTCCTATGTGGTTCCTCCAGTCCCTGGGTGATTGATTGGATGGCATAGTTTTACGTTGCTCATTCTCCTCTCTGCGTATGGTGAAGAAGACAGGGCCCATGTCTTCTTCATTCCAGGCAGGGCCTCAGAGCCTGGCATACTGCCTACCACATGGTTCCTGTGCAATAAATACCGTTTTATTGGAAAAGTAGAAATATAAAGCGTGACACAGCAGCCGGAAGACCATCGCAGCTGGGGAGAGTTTTAAATTCCTCGCCTTTGCGGGCCCAGGTCCTGGCGTGGATCCGTTATGAGCGTCTTCCGTGCGCACTTAGGGCAGGGCCCGGCTGGGCCGGGCCGGGCCCTTTGGGAGGTAGAGGTGTGCGGCCCGCAGAGGGTGAGGCAGCCCCTGGTGGTGATGCCGGAGCTGAGTTGCGGCTCCATTCTGGGTGTCTCGATACAGGCGACTTTCTTATAGCCTGTCTAAATCTCGCTTCAAGTCACTACCAAGGCGGTCTACCTCCGCAAGGCAGCCAAGAACTCCAAGACGGAATTCTGGTTCTGGAGGACGGTCAAGGTCCAAGTCCTTAGAAAAAAGATCAAAATCAATAGGAAAATCACAATCAAGTTCACCTCAAAAGCAGACTAGCTCAGGAACGAAATCAAGATCACATGGAAGACATTCTGCCTCCCTCGCAAGATCCCCATGTCAATCTCCTAAAGGGTATACCAATTCTGAAACAAAAGCACAAGCAGTAAAGCACCCTCATTTTCGATCACATTCCAGATCTCGGAGTTATCGTCATAAAAACAGTTGGTGAACGACAAGAGAAGAGTGCTAGATAGTCTTTAATCTAAGCTATTAAACCTCTTGTTACGTTAAGTAAAAATTCTTCAAGGCTTAAAAAAATACATAAAGTGTGACACAAATGCGAGGAATTAGAATAATTTTTATCCCTAGTTGCTCTGCGGAGAGAGAAGAGGGTTAGGCCAGGAATGCCAGGGGGAGCCTGGAGGCTGAGGTGGACGAGCTGGAGAACTGGGCGGACAGAGAACTGGGTGTGGGGTGAAAGGAAGAACAGGCTGGAGTGGGAAGCTTGCAATGTGGTTCACCTCCCAGGCTCCTCCTGCAGCTGACCTCCTTTTTGTGGTTGTTATTGTTGATTTGGTTTTCTGTGGGAAGCAGAAACGAGGTCAGCATCTAGCACAGTAACCTGCACGTGGTAGACCTTCCGATATTTAACTGGGAATCATGGCATGGGAGAGCTGGGAGGAAACAGAGGTTGGAGGCAGTCCTCTCATTTTCACAACAAAGCAGAAAGCTATGAGCCCGAAAGGCAGTCCCTTGTTCAAGACGACACGTTAGGTTGCCGTGGAGAGAGGAATGCGGGTCTGTGAGCTTCCACCCGAGGGCCCTGTTTCCTCGGACACTTTTGGGTGAACAATGAGTGCGCACACGTGAGACTGTTCCTGAACTCATGTCCTCATGGTCTTCTGGTCTGTCCAACTCTGTGTGCCCCGCTGCCTCCTGCATGCCTCCACCTGGATGTCCCCCAGGCGTTTGGAATGCAGATTGCTAAAACCAAGCTCATCACCTTCGTCCGGAGTCTTCCACCTCCCGTTCGTTTTTTCCTCTCAGTAGGTGGTCCCACTGTTCATTATTCCGCTGATCAGATTAGACGTCTGGGTGCCAGTCTTGAGTCCTGCTTCTCTCTCACCCAACATCACCACGGCCTGACAATCCCACCTCTTGTTCTCATCCCTGTCCCCACTACTGAGGTTTTAGTCCAGGACCCCATCATTTCCAGGCACCGTACAAACTCCTAAGTAGTCTCACTACTCTCCACCCAATCTCCCGTCCCCAGCAGCTCAAAGCGTCACCTGCAGGCTGTCTGTGAAACGTGAACCTGGTCAAATATTTTTGAGGTCCTGAGCTCAGTACTAAGTGATGAACACGACTGACAGGGTCCAAGAGATGAACCGACAAGGTCGATATAAACAAATAGAGCAGTGGTTCTCAGCCTTCCTCATGCCGCGGCCTTTAATACAGTTCCTCATGTGGTGGTGACCCCCAATTTCATTGTTACAAATTGAACATAATTAAAGCATAGTGATTAGTCACAAAAACAATATGTAATTATATATGTGTTTTCCGATGGTCTTAGGCGACCCCTGTGAAAGGGTCATTCGACCCCCAAAGGGGTCGCGACCCACAGGTTGAGAACCGCTGAAATAGATGGATAATCACACTAGATCAGGTAAGTGCTAAGACGGGGAAGTCCGGAGTGAGATAAGAGCATAGCCGAAAGACAGCTATGAACTTAGTGTGCTGAATGAGTAAATGTGAGTAAATGAATATGCTTCTAATCCTGCAAGGTTCCAATACTGCTTACCCCCTTGTCTCTTGTGGGCTATATGCACGCTGCGTATTGTGAAAGTATCCGTGTCCATATATGTTTCTGTTGGGACTGGATTCAGCTGTGAGTAACAGATAACCAAAATAACAGATAGAAGTTTATGTTTTCTCTAACTTCAAGACTGGACCGATGTGGTCCAGGGCTGGTGTTGTGGGTTTGTTTGTTTTGTGTTAATCCTCACCAAAGATATTTTTCCATTGTTTTTAGAGAGGGTGGGAGGGAGGGAGGGAGGGAGACAGGGGAAGAGAATGAGAGAGAAATATCCATGTGAGAGAGACACATCAATTGGTTGCCTACCACATGCGCCCCAACCAGGACCAGGGATCGAACCTGCAGCCCAGGTACATGCCCAGGCCGGGAATCGGACCCACACTGGCCAGGGCTGATGTTGTGTTTTTTAAACATGGTTGCAAATTCTTTGGCACTCTTTCCATTAAGAAGTGCAGGTCTATGACCCTTATACCTGACCCTGGGTGGGCTTGTGACGGCTTTGACCAATAGAGTAGGCAGAAGTGATGTCAACTGACTCGAGTGGCTCAGTTTCGAAAGGCCATGGAACTCTTTCGGGATCATTGGAGCCCTTGCTCTTGGAGCCCTGAGCTGCCCTGTAAGAAGTCCAGTTCTCCTGAGGCCATCATGCTGGAGAGGGCACATGTAGGTGCTCCAGTTGACAGTCCCAGCTGTGCCTGCTAAGGTGCCAGATATGTGAGCGAAGCTGTCTTGGACCCTCTAAGCCAATCTGTGCACCAGCTAAACACCACTAGGTGACCTCAGTCAATGGCACAAGGAGCAAAACAATCGCCCAGCTGAGCCCTGCCTGAAAGTTGCACAGATACGTACATGTACATCTATTGACCAGAATGTAGTCATATGGCCACCCCTCACTAAAAAGAAGTCTGGGAAATGAAGTCTTCATTCTGGGTGGACGTTGCCCAGCGATAAATAAAAACTTCTATCACTATAGGAGAAAAGGAATCTCATATTAGGGGGAGGTTAGCAGTTTCTGTCAGTGTGTGTGTGTGTGTGTGTGTGTGTGTGTGGGTGCGCGAGTGTGCACGCCTGCGCGCGCTAGCGCACACACACGCACACACACACACTCATCCAGGGAGCAGCTGGACTTGGAATGTGCACTTCTGGTCCTGCCTGACCCCCTCTCAACCCACTAGGGTCAGACTACTGGCACTTGCTTCACCTGACACCTACTTGCTACCTAATTCACTTCTGGGTGGGTGGGGGGATCCTGGTTTCGCAGCATCCCTCAGACAAGAAGGAAGACGCAGGAACACTGGGCAGTGCTTCTGAGCTTGGCCTGGGGAGCCCATTGCCAGGTGGGCCAAGGACCTATAGGCTGGTCTTTTGGTCCTTGGGAGTAACCTCCTTTCTAGCCAACTTCCTGCTCCTTCATGGTGAAACCAGTCACGCCAACGTTCCATCACATCTGCACCCGGGGAGGTACCTGTCTAACTTGCTCATAGACAGAGTTTCTCAACGCTGGCGAGTGGGAGCCCGAGTGACATTGACCAGCCAACTAGTGAGTCTTCATGGGGCATCTGGGCAGTATGGCCAGTGGTTGCTACACGGCTGGCTAACCCAAACTGATTTAGTTGGAGGCAGAAAACTGGGTAAGAACCAGGTTCTACAGTCCAGGGGTGGGCAAACTTTTTGACTCGAGGGCCACAGTGTGTTCTTAAACTGGACCGGAGGGCCGGAACAAAAGCATGGATGGAGTGTTTGTGTGAACTAATACATGTTAACACTGCTGCTGGTGAAGGAGTGGAGGGGAGAGCAAGAGAACCCTCTGCTCTTTCGGCTCCGCGGGCCGGATAGAACAGCCGAACGGGCCGGATCCGGCCCATGGGCCGTAGTTTGCCCACGGCTGGACTAGCCCATAAGTACTCATCATTTATTATTATTATAGTTATTATTGTTGTTGTTATGATCACTATTACTACTACAACTACTGCTAAGCCCTGCAAGGCTATAACATCTCTGCCCCCAAGGATAGAGAAATTTGGAAAAAGAATAATAATTATAATTATAATAAGATTATATATAATTATTGATATAAAAGTTTTGAAATATTACCGAATTTTTCCTTACTAATATCTTTTTTTTAAAAAACATATTTTTATTGATTTCAGAGAGGAAGGGAGAGGGAAATAATGCCCTATCCGCTGAGCCAAACTGGCTAGGGCCTTACTGATATTTTTTTAAATATATTTTTATTGATTTCAGAGAGGAAGGGCGAGGGAGAGAGAGAAAAAAACATTAATGATGTGAGAGAATTATAGACCGGCTGCCTCCTGCATGCCCACCCTACTGGGGATCGAGCCTACAACCCAATCATGTACCCTGATTGGGAATCAAATCCTGACCTCCTGGTTCATAGGTCGAAGCTCAACCACTGAGCCACACTGGCTGGTCATCCTTACTGATATGTTAACACCTCATCCCCAGCACTGCCCCCTTTTCAAGCAGCTGGGTTGTCTTGTGCTCGTTGCCTCAGGAGATAATGTCTCAGCAATAGAGTTGCTTTCTGACCGACCTCTCCAGATACCTAACCTTGCGGGGAATGGCGAGGCCTCTGAACATAGACTGAATATTCAAAGCAAGTGTCAGGGTGAAAGCTGGGTGGGATAAATCTGAGAGGAGTGGGGACTCCCTCCAGAAACTAGAGCAGCTTCCTCCAGGCTGAAGGAGAAGGAGCAGAGGGGAAGAGATGATTACGGAGGCAGCCATGAGTGTATTGGAGCTGGAGCTGGCGCAGCTGAAAGGGAATGGTGGCATAGGGAGGCTGGCAGATGGGAACTCAGCCCCTAGGAGTTCTGGGCCCTCAGACCTGGCATGGATGTATCAAAGAAAGTCAACAGACGAGAAATAAAGGACATCTCAGCAGTAACCCCTCTGCAGGTCAATGGCTGGACGGACAGTGAAGGGCCCAGCTATACTAATCAGGGGCAAATGCCATAGAGGGCTGAATGCTTCAGCTTTGCCGTGGGACCCCTTGAAAAAAATCCCGGTGTTTGCAAAGGAAGGGGATCCTAACACAGACTGGGATTGAGCTGAGTTACGTTTAGCACACATACGACGTTCCCATCTGTATCTTAGACCCTCCAGGAGAGGAGAGTCATTCCTGCTATGCTCATGTCAAGTACTTCATAGCTTTTACAGGAAGCTGTGGAGTTGGAGTCACTGGGTTTGGGCTTGAACTTCAGCTGAGTGACCTAACCTCTCCACAGGAGATCAGTGGGCGAAGTGTGGCTCAGGGAAAACGGACAGCACCCTGCACCCTACTAGCCCAGTTGTAGGAGGCTACAATCCCAACAGCGATTGTCCCTGGTATGGAGGACTAAATCACTAAAAATTGGGCTAGATTGCCCTATCTGGTTTGGCTCAATGGATAGAGTGTCAGCCTGCAGAATCAAAGGGTTCCGGGTTCGATTCCGGTCAAGGGCACATACTAGTACTTTGGTTGTCGGCTCTTCCCCAGCCCAGGCCCTGGTCAGGAGGCAACCAATCGATGTGTTTCTCTCACATCAATATTTCTCTCTGTCTTTCCCTCTCTCTTCCACTCTCTCTAAAAATCAATGGAAAAATATCCTCTGGTTAGGATTAAAAATGTGCTGGATCACCCAATTTTTTCAAAAGAAGCCAGAAATGTGGATTTTTATGTGATTCTCTTGCTGTAAAAAATTGGCAACAAATCAAGACATTTTTGAAAACACAGTGTTAGCCAAACAAAACACATTTATGTGCAGAATGCAGCCTGCAGGCTTCCATTCATGACCTCTGCCTTCACATGTGCCTCGTGGGCTGTACTGCTGGGGACCTAGGGAGCCGGGCCAGGACGAGAGTGAGGAGAGTGAGGCAAGCCCCAGGCACAAAATTTAAGGGATGCCAAAAAACTCAATAATCAAGATAAAGAATACTTTGATGCAATATTTTTAAAAAATTAAAACTAATGCAAAAAACACCCCATGTTGACCAAAATAACAATGTCTCCTATCAAGACAAGATCAGTTACCACATGGTTCCCGGCCACAGTGAAGCCTGAGGCCAAAGGAAAAGCCCATGACAATGATTTGGGACTAAAAGAGCTTAAGGACCCTTGGATCCAGTGCCACTCTCTGGCCCAGTGTCCTAGGGCATGGGGAGGGCGAGAATACTCTAAGACTTGGGGCTGGAAAGCTCTCCAGGCCTTGGCTCTTCCTGTAGACTTCTATGATCTGTGTTACTCGCAGGAAGGCCAAGAGAAGTCTGCCCCGTAGCCTCTCCCAGCCCCAGGATCCACCAGGTGTGGGGCTGATGTGTGATAAGGCCTGTAGCTGCTGCAAACCTGGGGATTCACTGCTCCTGACTCTGCAAGGTCCTTGTTACGTGGCCTTGCGTGGCTGCCTGGAGCAGCACAAGGTCACATGATATGGGGTGGGACTTCTAGCCAGTCAGAGCATGTCATTGACCCCTTTTGTAGTTTTCCCTTTTGGATCCTAGAATCTAAAGTTCAACTCTTTCATCCCCTGCCTCCACGCAGAAAAACAAAATTGCTCAGCCTAGACCAGTGGTTCCAATGGGGGTGACTTTTTTCCCCAGGTGCATTTGGCAATAGAGATATTTTTGATTGAAGTGACTTGGGGGTGGGGATGCTATTGACATCTGGTGAATAGAGGCCAGAGATGCTGCCAAACCTTCTACAATGCACAGGACAATCCCCTATAATGTAGACTATCCTGTCTAAAATGGCAATGAGCTGAGGCTGAAGCTGAGGTTAAGAAACCCTGGGCAGCACAGAGAAATCTCTGTCCCATTTTCAAAGTTCTCCAGAGAGACTATGTTCTCATCTACAGCCTTAAAGCCCTGACAACCAGGAACATCTAACCTCATTCACTCATGTTGTTATTTTAGGATCCTCCCCCCTCCCCGCTCTTTAGCCTTCAAGGGAGATAGCAAATAAGTTTCTCAATCCCCACATTCTTCTTGGGCTAGCTGGCATCCCCCCCCCATCATTTCTATGCCTTCGTGATCCCCCCCCCCCCCCCCCCGCTCCCTTCTCATGCCTGGGACTCAGAGCAAGAGGAGGAGGGGCTCAGTTCTGGTTTCTGGGATTTGAGAAAGCCGAGCCCCTGCTCTGTGGAGAGGTAGGCTAGGGGGCTGGGAGATGAGGTTTAGAGTCTGTTGGGGGGCCACGGACTGACAAGGATGAGCGGGGAGCCCACCTGATGGTTAATAAATATTTGAACAATGGGAGACAGGTAGTTTTCTTTTGCTATTGACTCCTGTCTTTGCTTCGCAAGAAGAGAAGAAAGTTCTTACAGGCCTCCATCTCCCAGGTGCCTCCTCGGTCGGTCGGTCGAGGGCAGACAGCATGCCAGCTCTATGGTAGCTCCTACTTCCTGGGGAAGTGTGAATAGTCAGACTGGGAGTTTTCAGTATCTACTTTCATTTATTGATGAGCACCTACCAGGTGTCAAAAACTAGGCAAGGGTGTTTAACCTCCACGGGTTATCTAAATGTTGTGTGTGTGTGTAGTAAAATATATAGCTTACAATTTACTATTTTGATCATTTTTTAGGTTTACAATTTAGTGGCTTATATTCACAACATTGTTCAATGATGACCACTATCCATTTCCAGAACTTTTTCTTTATCTCCAGCAGAAATTCCATATCCATTAAACAATAACCCCATTTCTCCCTTCCCCTAACCCCTGGTATCCTCAATTCTACCCTCTCTCTCTGAATTTTGGGCAAGGAGTTTTAAAAAAATACATTATCTGTAATCATCACTGTCTCTGCAATTCCATATTAAAATCTCTACTTCCCAGATGAGAAAACAGGCCCAGAAGTTAAGTAATGGCCCTAGAGTCATATAACTAGGAAGCAACAAAACAGCATTTGAACCCAATACACATGTATCAAGCCCCTAATTCATGTTGCGCATAGGAATAGTGATAAATAAGACGCAGTCTCTGTCATCAAATGATTCACATCAACTGGTAGAGATAAATTTTATGTAAGTAAATGTGGATATATATATATATATATATATATATATATATATATATAAGCCTAAGCGACCGGTTGACCGGCAGATCAGCCAGTAGCTATGATGCACACTGACCACCAGGGGCAGACACTCAATGCAGGAGCAGAAACCACAGGCATGGAAACGTGGAACAGACTGATGAATCTCAGAGGGGCGGGGAGAGGATGGGAAGAGATTAACCAAAGATCTTATATGCATACTAGTGGCCCAGTGCATGAAATTCATGCACTTTAAAAGGGGATTAATTACAGGAAATATTTTAATATTGCTATTTGCCCTTTCTCTATAATAGGAATGTCAGAGATGAAAGAAAATTAGTAAAATGTATATGAAAATCTTCCTCCTGTCAGAGTCTGGGACACGCCATGGGACCCAGAGTCAAGTCCCCACCCACCCATTGCACCTCAAAATTGCGAGAGACCCAGACCCAGCCAGCCCCCCTTCATTGGGCTAGACTCAGACCCAGCCGGTTCCAACCTTGTCAAGCCCCACTGGGCGGGGGGTGCAGCCTCAGGTCCCCTGGCCTGGTGCCGGGGTCGGGGGCGTGGCCTGAGGTCCTGCAGCCCTGGGCCAGAGCTGGGGGCACGCCTTGAGGTCCCCCGTCAAGTCCTGCTGGGTGGGGGGCATGGCCTGAGGTCCCCCGGCCTGGGGCGAGGGGAGCAGCCTGAGGTCCCCTGTCAAGCTCCATGGGGGGTGGGGGAGTGGTGCAGCCTCAGGTTCCTGCTGATTGTTCATTAAGGTTTGTTACAGGAACTCAGCCTCCACTGTGGGTGCAGCCATCTTGTGTTACAGAAACCCCGCTTCCAGTGTGGGCACTGCCATCTTTGTGGCAGAGTGATGATCAACTTGCATATTCCCTCTTTATTATATAGGACTAGAGGCCTGGTGTGGTGGGGTCCCTTAGCCTGGCCTGTAGGGATCAGGCCGAAACCAGCTCTCCGACATCCCCCAAGGGGTCCCTGATTGCGAGAGGGTGCAGGCCAGGCTGAGGGACCCCACTGGTACATGAATCCGTGCACCAGGCCTCTAGTATGTAAATAAATGGAAATGACAGTCATTATGTACAACAGATAATGCACTAAGCAGGAGACCTCCAGGAGGGTGGTCAGTACTTTCTGAAACGGGGCCTGGAAAATTTCTTAGAGAAGGTGCTGTTTGAGCTGAATGTTGGGAGGTAAATAAGATAAGAATCAGCTGGAAGGACAGTGGGCTGGAGAGGCAGAGGGAGCAGTGTGAGTAACTGCTCAGGAGTACGGAACTGCCTGGATGTGTAGGACTTGCAGGAATTTTGAGTGCTAAAGAGCAAGGGGCCAGATCAGGGCGGGTCTTATATGTCATCTCTGGGAGTTTGACTTTATCCTGAGGGCAACTGGTAGCCATTGGGGGCTTTTAAAGCCGGGAAAGAAATCACCGAATATTCATTTTAGGGGTACAGCCACTGAGGGAGGTAGACCAGAGGAGCAAAACTGGAGGCAGAGTGACTTGCTAGGATTGTAATAATCCTGTGAGAGAAGATACAGGGCTGGACTAAGGCTATGGTCTGATGAGAAAGCAATGGATGTGAGAGGTATTAGGAGGTAGCACCGAGGGGACTCAGTTAGCAATCCGAAGCGGGGAAGACGTGAAAGGGAAGAACTATGGGTAACCATCAGGATTCTGAGTTGGCGCTACTCACCAAGAGAGGAAGAGGAGCAGGTTTGGGGGAAACATAATAATACCTAACATTAATGAAGCACTTTACGATGTGCCAAATACTGTTCTAAATCCTTCACATATGTTAACTCAGATAACCCTTATAACTTCATGAGGTAAATAGCGTTGTCTCCATTGCACCCACGAAGAAAAAGAAGCAGAGAGAGGTTAAGCAACTTGCTCAAGGGCACACAGCTCTGGGCATCTAAGTCTAAGCTTGTGCTTGTAGTCATTATGCCACTCCTTCTGGAGGAATAAGTTCAGTCCAGACATGCTGCGTTGGAGATGCCTGTGGCCACCTAAGGGACCCCATCCTCCAGGATCAGCAAGAGGTGGGAGACACCGTGAGAAACACTTAATGTTTCCATCTTGGAGAGTGGAAGAACAGCACGTTGACTAAAATGGAGCAGCCATTTAGATAAGAATCAAGACAACTTGGCTTTTTGAAAGTTAAGGGGAGGAATGGTTCCCGTGGCAGCTCCAGGATTCTGTTCAGGAGCAGATTAGGAAAGGCAATCAGTCAGCAGTGAAGGCTGGGTCCTGTCTTGACCCCGAGTTTGCACAGTAAGCACGCTGTTGCTGCTATACTTAGATTGTATGTGTATTTGGGAGACAGGAAGAGGATGCTGATGGAGATAAAGGGTGTAAATGACCACTCCCCTCCCACCCCCCCACCCCCCAAACTATGCCTTGGAAATGTTTTCTGTAATTCCCAGAATCAGAAGCTGCAGAAATGAAAAGTAAGATGAGATCTTTGCAAGGCGAGACCGTAAAGAGCACCCACTGGGGAAGCAGGGGGCTGTAAGACCTGTCTCTTCCAAATCCTGGCATGGTGACCAAAAGTCACACGTTACCCTGGAACCTGGAGGAAAGACAGTCTAAGTCAGCGGTTCTCAACCTGTGGGTCGCGACCCCTTTGGCGGTCGAACGACCCTTTCACAGGGGTCGCCTAAGACCATCCTGCATATCAGATATTTACATGACAATTCATAACAGTAGCAACATTACAGTTATGAAGTAGCAACGAAAATCATTTTATGGTTGGGTCACAACATGAGGAACTGTATTTAAAGGGCCAGAAGGTTGGGAACCACTGGTCTAAGTCATGAAGCGTCTGCTGTGACATCGTGGGGAAAATATGCCTGGTGTAGGAAGGCCTGAAAAAAGCGCCCAGGACAGTTGGAAGTTTCGAAAGCCCATTTAGTTAGGAACATGTCAGCGGAGGCCTAATTGCAGCACGAGTGTGCAGACTGTCTTGGTTAATTTGGGATTGCACTGAGGCTCCTGCTAAGAGTGGCTGCTTCTGTCCTTTATTCTTCTGTATCCTTTTCTCTGCCAGATTGTTCCTCGTGTCCTTGTCAGGTAGTGAGTGGTGCGCCTGCCTGGGTGGCAGGCACAGATGGAGCTGGAGCGCTTGCTGTGGGCCAGAAATAGGGATACAAATCATCTAGCTGCCGAGGCTTTACATTTTCACCCCCTTTCCCTTCCTACTCCCACCCCCACTTAGACTCCTTCCTTGAGGCTTGTGATTTCTGTGTCCACAGAAGAGTGACTGGTTATTCCTGGGCGGGCTCCTGACCAAGTGCAGAACCACTCCACCGCGGTGGGCCAGGTGTAGCTCACTGTCCCCCTGGTGGGAGATGCAGTCTATGGGGATGAGAGGTCCAAGTTCACCTGCAACACCCTGCAGCCTGGCTGCACAAATGTCTGCTCCGACCGCTTCTCCCCACATCTGTTTCTGTTATTTCCAGATTATGCTGGTGGCCATACCCTCTATCTTCTATCTCTTCTATGCCCTGCACCAGATCGCAAGGGAGGAAAGCGTAGCTGTGAAGAGGGAGTACCTGCTGGGCAGATTGCAAAAGCTGGGAGCCCTGCAGAGACCTAGCCTGGGGTGCCTGGGGTCTTCTCAATTCTTAAAGGGACAGCTTCTGGTGGGAGAGAGAATTCTCCCCGAAGGCCTTGGGGCTGTAGACAGGAAGCCCAGCCTGCGGTCACACAGGGGCTTGGCCATCTACATGGCCCACGTGGTGCTACGGGCCTTTATGGAGCTGGCCTCCCTGGTGGGGCGATACTATCTGTTTGGGTTTGATGTTCCATACTTGTTTCACCACCACTCCTACCCCTGTCCCACTAGTACCAACTGCTTTGTGTCCAGGGCCACAGAGAAAACGGCCTTCCTGAACTTCATGTTCGGGGTGGGGCTGAGCTGCTTCCTAAAGACCTAGTCAGTCTGTCTTTGCGGCCTGCACCAGCCGCTGCCACTGCTGGGGGTGGCCAGTCCATCCTCCCCTGTCCTACTCTGATGAGGACAGGACTGGCCTCCAGGTGCCCTCTTGCCAGTCAGGGCCTGTAGGCCCCAGGACAGCGTGCACACCACCCTGCTTGGTGGTGAGAGGCCGCTCAGTGTAGCAGCAGAGACCTGAGATTGGACTGGGCAATGCCACCAGTCCCCCCCACCCCAAAAATAAATAAATAAATAAATAAATAGATAGATAGATAAATAAATAAATAAATAATCCTGCCATTGCCATCACCCTCCTGCTCGATCCTTGCAGGTGAGGAATGTGGAGTGGCAGTGAGGAACCCTGCTTCCTCCTGAAAGCATTACCTCAACAGACAAGGACAGTGACGTGATGCAGCGGAGGCCTCTGGAGCCAGTCGGCCTGAGTTAAAATCCCAGCACTGCCGCTTACCAGCTGGATGGATGCCCTTGGACAAATCGCTTACTCTCTCTGTGCCTCAGTTCCTTTACCTGAAGAGCAGGGATAATAATAACAGATCCTACCTCATGAGAATGTTGGGAGGATGAGATGAGCTTATATATGTGAAGTGCTTACCAGTAGAAGCTGGTTGCGATAGACAAGAGGCATTGTATTAACCTTCTTTGCCTAGGGTGTTGCTTTGTGCCTTGCTGCCTGGTCCACTCAGGATGGTGGAAGCAGTTGTCAACTCCTCCCTCCCTGGCTCCAATAGCAATTGGTAGCCCAGTCCCCACGCAAATCTTCCTTCCTATTCTCTCCCATACCTGTCCCCTCCTTCCAGCTTCCCCATCATCTCCCTGGCTCAGACGGGCATTCTCACGCCCCTGGAGCCGCCGAGCACCTCCCTGCCTGCACTGTGTCCTCTCCCTCCAACTCAGCCTGCACTTGCCTCCTGGTCAGCTCTCCTGGAAGCTCCTCAGCCCGGCAGCCAGCATCTCCAGTGAACCAGCCCGGATCTCCCTCTCCAGCCTGATCACCCACTTTTTGCCCATCCAGATTCACCAGGAGCCGAGCCCGGGCCATCATAGGCTTCCTCCTACCCTTTGCTTGTGCGCCCTCCTGGGGAGCTCTGCCCCAGGGGGCTTCAGAGCCCGACTAACAGGGTTCGAATCCTGCTCACTCACTGGCCACGCGACCTTGGGCAAACTGCTTGGTGATTTGTGGTTCAATTTCCTTCTCTATATAAAGAAACAATAATACCTACTTCACAGGATTGTTGTGAGGACTAAATAAGATAATGTAAACAAAGTGCCAGGTACACTGTATTTCTTAGCAAGCAGTAAGTGCTAGTTTTACCATCTAAATTCTACGATTATGGGCTCAAATCCAACTCTCTTTCTCTGCAGCCTTCCTTGACTCTTCCCCTGGTCTTTTTCTCTTCTGAGCCTCCATGATGATTCCACTGGATACTTAGTCACGCACTGTTTGGTGACTTCCCCTTTACTGCAGCCCTGAGCGGTGATTTAAACCCATCCTGCCTGGTAACTTCGCATGCGGCTCTGACTGGTCTTGGACCTCAGTCGCAGGCAGGGGGGAGATGGTAAGCTTTGCAAGTAGAGGACGCACAATCCTGCTCTCAGCTTAGTGCTTTGCATGGAATAGAGATTCTTATAAGCCGATGTAACTTAGTTTTGATATCTTCAGGCCAGAATTAGGAGTAGGACTAGACAGGGCTACACCTGAGGCATATCAGAAAACCGGAAGAGACTGGCATTCCTTTACCTCCTTCCACAGCTTGGGCCAATTATAACCATCCTTTCACAGCTGAGAAAGCTCTTTCCAAGCTCTAACTGGAGTCCTGCTTACTACAGCAGAAGCTGTTTTCAGGCTATTGATGGGCCTCAGGCTATTGATGTCTATCTAGGTCCTGAGAAGCAAGGGGGCCAGTTGCCTTTGGGCTATGCTGGGAGGCTTGGATTCTATTTCCCAGTCCAGGGCTCAGCAAATTACAGTCTTCGGCCAGATCTGGTCCTCCACCTGTTTTTGTAAGTAAATTCTTTTTGGAACACAGACATGCCTGTTCATGTTTGTGTTGTTTATGGCTGCTTTTGTGCTACAATGGTAGAGTTGAATAGCTGAGGCAGAGCGCATCTGGCCCAGAAAGCCTAAATATGTACCATCAGGTTGTCATGGAAAACGTTTGCTAACCCCCCATGCGAGGTCATTGGGAGCCGTTGGACAATTCTAAGCCAGGGGGAGACATGATCACATCTGTCTTCTAGGATAATCATTCTGGTAGCCACATGGGGGAGAGGGGGGAGGGGATGAGGTGGAAGCAGGTGACTGGGAAGAGGCAGTGGCAATTGTCCAGCTGAGAGCCAGTAAGGCCTGAACCGAGGCAGTGGCAGTGGGGGTGAGCAAATGATGCCAGTTGGAGAGATATTTATGGAGTAGAACCAACAGGACTAGATACCTGAGTAGATGGGGGCTGAGGGAGAGGGAAGAGGCAGGGAGAGTGGACTTCTGACTTCATGGACTGAGGGTTAGGGTCATAAACCGAACAGAAGAAGTTGGTGAGGAAGGTTGTACATTTGGCTTTGGACTTAATTCATTTGGGGTATTTGCAAGAGATGGTAATAGAATCAGGCTAGCCTCTAGAGCAGCCGTGGGCAAACTACGGCCCGCGGGCCGGATCCGGCCGTTTGAAATGAATAAAACTAAAAAAAAAAAAGACCGTACCCTTTTATGTAATGATGTTTACTTTGAATTTATATTAGTTCACACAAACACTCCATCCATGCTTTTGTTCCGGCCCTCCGGTCCAGTTTAAGAACCCATTGTGGCCCTCGAGTCAAAAAGTTTGCCCACCCCTGCTCTAGAGTGATTCCTGCTGTGGGAGGTGGTTGGGAGACCTGGGGAGGAACACGAACCTCCAAGGAGGGACTGTAGACCCTAGGAGCAGAAGGCAGAGGCAGAAATCCTGGGAAGCGCCAGCATTGGGGGTCAAACAGAGGCGTATGATCCGCAAGGAGATCCAGGAGGGGTTCTGGAGGCCAAGCTGAGAAGAGAGTTTCTGGAAGGAAGGCAGGTCAGATAGGCAGCAGCCAGCAAGCCTGAGGGGAAGATACTTGAACTAGCACGTGGGAGATCCCTGGTTGGATGACCAATGTGTCCTCCTGTGCCTGGGCCTTTCTGTTTTAGCACTGAGATCCCACATCCCGAGACGCCCCCAGTGGTGGGCAAACCAGGACAGTTGGTCACTCTGCTGCTGATTTTGCCAAGAATGATGACAAGAAACGTTTAGCTTGCAAAGTGGCCAACTTCCGGAGGCATCCCAATGAGTTGCTAAACTTACGTACCAGGAGCTGGGTGGTGGGGGAGTGGGAGGGGGGGGAGGGGAGGGGAGGAAATGGAAGTGATATCCCCTTTGAATCACTCCAAGCATACTGACAAAACAAAGCCCTCTCCTTGTACCCGTGACCATGATATTACCTGATTCAACCCTTACAACAGCCCTGTGAGGTAGGTGGCTGTAGCCCTGACTTTACAGGAATGGAAACTTAGAGAGATCAAGTCACTGAACTAAGCTCTGATGGGAAGTAAGTGGCAAAGACAGTCCCAACTCCAAGCCTGGGACTCCAGAAGCGTGTGCCCCAGCTGTCAACACAGATGCTGTCCATAGCCTAGGACACTGGGCTTGTGCCTGGTGGGGTGTGGATCCCCTGCTCATCATGGAGTTAGGCAAAGGCCATGAATCTCTGGGAAGCACAGAAGGAGCCCTGCACTATGTGTCGGTCAGGACAGCATAAGGCAGTTGGTTTAGACAAAGGCCAACATATAAACCAAGGCCATCAGGGTTTGTAAGAGGGGCCTTATTTTATGCAGTAGCCGGGCTCTTAACATAAATTTTTGTAGTAAAATGTGCATAACATACAATTTACCATTTTAACCCCTTTCAAGTGTACAATTCAGTGGCATGAAGTACATTCACAATGTTGTACAACCATGACTGCTTTCCATTTTCAGAACTTTTTCATTGTCCCCAACAGAAACGCCATACGAATTATACAGTGACTCCCATTTCCTCCTCCCCCCAGCTCCTGGTAACCTCTATTCTACTTTCTGTCTCTATGAATTTGCACATTCTAGGTACCTCACCTAAGTGGAATCACAAAATATTTGTGTCCTTCTGTGTCTGGCTTCTTTCACTTGGTGTAATGTCCTCAAGGTTCAATCATGTTGTAGCACCTGTCAAAACTTTCTTCGTTTTTATGGCTGAATAATAGTCTATTGTATGTAAACACACATTTTGCTTATCCGTTCGTTCATCTGTTGATGAATATGTTCTTTTTATTCTTACATTTCTAGTACAGACAATCATATAATTTTGATCTCTTAAAGTGTCGTTTCAGAGGCAACAGGACACTGTGTGCTTCCTGAAGAAAGACCACACTACCTATGAAGTATTATTGCCAAAATAAAATAAATAAATAAAAATTCAGCCTAGCCGGTGTGGCTCAGTAGTTATGCATCAACCTATGAACCAGGTAGTCACGGTTTGATTCCCGGTCAGGGCTCATGCCCAGGTTGCAGGCTCATCCCCAGTGTGGGGCGTGCAGGAAGCAGCAAATCAATGACTCTCTCATCATTGATGTTTCTATCTTTCCCTCTACTTTCCTCTCTGAAATCAATAAAAATACTTTTTTAAAATATATCAATAAATAAATAAAATTCAAAGCTGTTCAAGTCTTTAGATCTATTTACCAATTTATAGAAAATACAGAGGCCAGATCATCATATTAAACTATACCATTGAAGTGCAATCAGCCAAGTTTGGATTGTAGGAAATCTGCAGCATAAATGACCTAGTTTCTTCAAGAAATAAGGTGTGAGGGGGAGAAAGAAAGACAGAAGAGAAACCTGTAGATTATAAGAGACTTGAAAGTCACATCAACTGACCGCAGTTGTGAATCTCAATTCAAACAAACAAGCAGTTTTCAAAAAGACATTTACAGAGATAATTGGAAATGTGAACACTGATTACTTGATGATATTAAGGAATTATTGTTAAATTTTTTAGGTGTGACAATGACATTGTGGTTTTGTTTAAAACAATCCTTTCTTTTAGAGATACACATTGAAATATTTGCAGATGAAGTGATATGGTATCTGGATTTGTTTCAAAATTATACTGGTAGTAAGGAATGCAGCTGAAACAAGATTTCCATGAGTTGATAACTATTGAGTTGTATGATGGACACTTTGGGGTTTGTTACATTATTTTGCTTACTTTTGTATATGTTTGAATTTTCCTAAAATAAAACTTTTTATGTCATTTCAGAGACAAACTCCTTTATTTTAGGCTGACCTTCGGCAGGTACTCTCTTCTAAGAATTTCACTGTTCAAAAAAAAAAAAAAAAAAGAATTTCACTGTTCAGTTTCCTGGAAAGTACTCTCCACCCACACTCTCAGCTTATTCACAAAGGGATAAAGGATCTTAAACTAATAAATGCATTTTGAGGAACAATATTCAAAGTGTGCTTTTTGTCACCTGAACACTTGCTCTCAGGCATATTAGCAAGTTGATGGGCCTCTTGAAAAGCTGGCTTGCTTATTTGTGATCCTTTTCGGAGGGTCATATTGCTTACCATGTGAAAAGAATCATCTTACATGCTTTATATTTGCTATTTCTTCTAAGCCTCACAATAACTCTCTGACTTATATATTACTAGAAGCCTGTTGCACGAAGATTCGCGCAATAGGCCTTCCTTCTCCTGGCTGCTGGCACTGGTTTTCCTCCGGCACCCAGGCCTTTGGTCCAGCTGTAGTGGAGAAGCCAAGCCTCTTCAGTCTTCAGTCATCACTCAGGCCGGAGCCTTCAGTCTTTGCTCCGTGTCTGCATATGCAAATTAACCACCATCTTTCTTGGGTTAATTTGCATAGTCGCTCTGATTGGCTGGTGGGCGTAGCAGAGTGATGCCAATTTGCATGTTTCTCTTTTATTAGTGTAGATTATCAGCCCCCATTTTACAGATGAGGAAGTGAAAGGTCAGATGTTAACATCTGTTAACCACTTACTATGTGTCAAGTACTAGGATAAAAATTGCTTCAAATGAATTTGCTCGTTTTATCCTCTTGCACCCTTATGAGATAGGCACTTTATTACACCCATTTTATAGAGGAGGAAATTGAGGCTTAGAGAGGCTAAGGGACTTGCTAGCAGCTGCTAGATCAAGGGCCTCTCAGTGTAGGGCCCCAAAGTCTATACACTCTACACTCCTCCCAGGACAGGACAGCAGAGTGGCTCAGAGCAAGTGTTCCAGCTGTGCTATTTATTAACCATGTGTACTTGGGCAAATTCTTTCTACTTTTTTCTTTTTAAAAAAATATATTTTTATTGATTTCAGAGAGGAAGGGAGAGAGAGAGAAAGAGAGAGAGAAATATCAATGATGAGAAAGAATCATTGATTGGCTGCCACCTGCTTACCTCCCACTGGGGATGGAGCCAGCAACCTTGGGCATGTGCCCTGATTGGAATCGAGCTGTGACCTCCTGGTTCATAGGTCAATGCTCAACCACTGAGCCATGTTGGCCAAGTTTTCTTTCTTTCTTTCTTTCTTTTTTCTTTTTTTTTTTTTTTTAAATATATTTTATTGATTTTTTACAGAGAGGAAGGGAGAGAGATAGAGAGTTAGAAACATCGATGAGAGAGAAACATCGATCAGCCGCCTCCTGCACATCTCCCACTGGGGATATGCCCGCAACCCAGGTACATGACCTTGACCGGAATCGAACCTGGGACCTTTCAGTCTGCAGGCCGACGCTCTATCCACTGAGCCAAACCGGTTTCGGCTCTTTCTTTCTTTCTTTCTTTCTTTCTTTCTTTCTTTCTTTCTTTCTTTCTTTCTTTCTTCTAATACATCCTGGCATTGTGTAAATTTATTTTAGGTTTCTTTTTCCCAATTATAGTTTACATTCAGTATTAACCTGTATTAGTTTCAGATGTTGGGCAAATTATTTCATCTTCCTAAGCCCAGTTTCTAATCTGCAAAAAGAGGATAATAACAGCACCTTCCTAACAGGATGATTGTGAGGTCTAAATGAGAGGGTGCCTGCCATAGTGCCTGGCCCGTGGTAAGGGCTCCATTGATATAGATGGTTTTTATTATTTCCAGATTTCTCTCTGAGGGAACTTCTCCCTTAAAGTCAGATTGCTTTAGGAGCTTAGAGATCTTCTGGGAAAGCTGGCCTTTCCACTGTCGTCTGGGCTATTTTATGTGGACACTGCTTTGGCATTTTCCTATAAAGGGGGAAGAGGTGCATTACTTTTACTTTTACTTTTACTTTTACTTTTACTTTTACTTTTACTTTGAGACAAGGCAGGGATTCTTCTGACCTCTGGGAAGTTAAAGACTAAATACCAAATGACCTAGGGTTTCCTCTTACCTGGTCTCTGAAACTGGTTCCTGGTTAGCGACGCTCTTAGGCACACTGTGTGCTACCCCAAGAGTGCCCTAAAAGTGGACACACATAAATAAAAGTTGTTAATATGCTTGTTCATTCCCTGCTGTGATATAGGGGGAAAAAATGGGTTTTGGATCCTTGGGGACCTCAGTTTGAATCCTGACTCAGCTACTCACAAACCTGTCTTAGTTTCCATAATTGTGAGTTGGGGATATGCTAATAAAGCTAACAGTTATAGAATGCTTACCATGTCCTGGGCACTGTTCCTTTTATTAACTCATTTAATTTTTAAAAAACAAACTATTTTTAAAGGAATTATAGGTTCATAGCCAAAATTGAACTAACTGAAAGTACAGAGTTCCCATATACTCAAAGTCTATAGGGTTCACTCTTGGTATTGTATATTCTATGGGTTTGGACAAACGTATAATGACATTATAGTATCAAAGAGAGTCATTTCACTGCCTAAAAACCCTCTGTGGGTATTCACCCCTCCTTCCCCCAACCCCGGACAACCACTGATCATTTTATTGTCTCCATCGTTTTGCTTTTCCAGAATGTCATAGAGGTGGAATGATGAAGCCTTTCCAAATTGACGTCTTTCACTTAGTAATATGTATTTGCGGTTCCTCCATGTCTTTTCATGGCTTGATAAGTGCATTTCTTTTTAGTGATGATAAGATTCCATTGTCTGGATGTTTATCCATAGTTTATTCATTTAGCAACTGAAGGACATCTTGGCTGCTTATAAGTTTTGGCAAACATCCATGTGCAGATTTTCGTGTGGATATAAGTTTTCAATTCATTTGGGTAAATAACAAGGTGTGCAATTGCTGAATGATATGATAAGGGTATATTTAGTTTTGTAAGAAACCGCCATACTGTTTTCCAAAGTGGCTGTACCATTTTGCATTCCCACCAACAATGAATGAACGTTCCTGTTGGCCCACATTCCCACCAGCATTTAGTGTTGTCAATGTTCTGGATTTTGGCCATTCTAATTGGTGTGTAGCGGTATCCATTGTGTTTTAATTTGCAATCCCCTATGACACATGATGCAGCACATCTTTTCAAATGCTTATTTGCCACCTGTATATCTCCTTTGGTGATGTGTCTGTTCAGGGCTTTGGCCCATTTTAAAATCAGATTGTTTGTTTTCACATTGTTGAGGAGTTTTTTTGTTTTGTTTTTTAAGTTTATTGATTTTTAGAGTGAGAGGAATGGAGAGGGAGAGCACAACATCGATCAGTTGCCTCCTGCACCCCCCTTCCAGGGATCGAACCACAGCCCAGGCTAATGTGCTCTTAACCCGGAATCGAAATGGCAACCTCCTGGTGCATGGGACAATGCCCAACCAATTGAGCCACACCAGCCAGGGCTTATGGTTGAGTTTTAAGAGTTTTTTTGTATATTTTGGGTGAGCCTTTTTTTCAGATGTATCTTTTGCAAATATTTTCCCCCTATCCGTGGCTTGTCTTCTCATTCTTTCGATATTATCTTTTGCAGAGAAGTTTTTTAATTTTAATGAAGTCCTACCTATCAATTCTTTCTTTAGGAATCATACCTTTTGGCATTGCATGTAAAAATTCATCGCTATACCCAAGGTCATTTAGATTTCTTCCTATGTTATCTTCTAGCAGTTTTAGGTTTGTGTTTTGATCTATGATCCATTTTACTTTTTTTTTTTTGAAGAATGTAAGGTCTGTGTCTAGATTCATATTTTTGCCTGTGGGTGTCTAGTTTTTCTAGCATCATTTATTGAAAAGACCATTTCAATAAATGGTCTTTGTTGTTGTTGTTGAAAAGACTAAACTCATTTAATTTTCAAAACACACTTTGAGGCAGGCACTGTTATTAGCGCCATTATTTTCAGATAAAGAAACTGAGACACAGAGAGGTTTTATAGATCACCCAGGGTAACACAGCTAGTACTTGACATAGCTGGGATTTGAACTAGCAACCTGGTCCCAGAGTCCATGTACTCAATCCCTAGCTACAACAATAATGTCCCCCTCAGAGGTTTGTTGTGAGGAATAGAGATAGTGTCTAGCACATCGTAGGTGAGAGTCATTGTTCTACCCAGCCTTCAAGGTTCCACTCAAATGTCAAGTCCTCAAAGCAGCTTTTGTTCCATCCCCCTTCCCCCTAACCCCCATTTGAGCCCCCTGGAGAGAGGTTCTATGTCTTATTTCTCTGTGTCCCCCAAAGTGCCTGATGGGGCGCTTGGCACTTAGCGGCTCTCAGTAAATGTTTGTTGAGTTTGGTTGCATGCTATTCTTTTATCTACAACACATATCCTGGGTGTGGTCTATGCCTCACGATCTCCCAGCTCTCATTCAGTTCTTTGCTCCTGAGCCCTCTCCCTCCAGCCTTCCTGGGCCTGTCAGGTTGGGCCACCTCTGCCTGGAGAAGTTCCTGGTTGGGCTGTCTATGGAGGCAACTGCCCTTGTCTGCTACACCCTTTCTCTTGAACGACTCTTTTCCGTTTCTTCCACATTCTGAGGTCCCCACTCTAATATGAACACTGCCTCTAGGACTGTCTTCATCTCTTCTCTTTCCTACTCTCTCTCCCTTCTTTCCAAACTCAAGACAAAGCACCTGCTCCGGAGGCCTGGTCTCTAAATGCCTCTGGCCTTTGCCAGGCAGGCTAACGTTCCTTCTCACTGGGTAGATCAGCTCTCTTGAGATTTACAGAACATGGGAGGCTCAGGGGCAGGCCTCATTCAAAGAGCCTCTGAAAGGGGTTAATCTTGGCATTGTCGGCCGTAAGGCATGAGTGCCGCTTATGGCTGTGTCCCCTGGGCCTTGGCACACTCCCAGGCAGCTCCCTCTGAGGCAGGGCGCTTTCAGATCAAGCCACCAGACACCTGTGTCCACCTTGGGAGTACATTCCTCCAGTCCCACCTTGGACATGACAGGAGGTGTCTGCTTTGGACGGGGCCATCTGGCACCATGGAGCAGCGCCCTATGTCTGCCTCTGCAAGACCACCCTGGGGAGATGTGGCCAGCAAGACTCTGCTGCTTCCTCTGTACAGCATTATCCTGGGCAGCACCCTCTCGGACACAGCAGAGCCCCGTGCCCGCCTTGGACCGAACCTGTTCTACACATTCAGCATGACCCTGTGCCTGCCCTGGGGATGCCCAGCAGCCTCTAGTGCCCGGTGCAGGCAGGACCTCAGGCAAGGCCTCTAGGACACGAACAGGGGTCCCCGGGGCGGGGAGGGTGCTCGCAGGGCCCGCTCTGGAGGCGCGCCCAGGCGCTGCCCGGAAGGCCGGGCATTTATCCCCGGAGTCGCCAGCAGGGAGCTCCCTTTCGGCTCCGCTCGCGCGGCCGCGGGGGGCGGCGCTGGGTTGCGCCGCGCTGCGCTCCAGCCCGGACCCGGCCGGGGCCGCTGGATGCCGCGTCTCCGCTTGTGCTGCCTGCCGGGCCGGCTCCGGCGGTCGGTGAGTGCGGGGCGGCGCGGGCAGCCGCCTGCAGGGCCCGGCGGGGCGGCGAGGCGGGCTCGGGCCGGGAAGGCGGGCGGGCGGGCGGCGGGGCCCGCCGGCTCCCGCTCCCCCCGTGTCCCCTGAAAGCAGCGGCCCGGACTCCCGGCTCCGTCTCTGGTCCCAGCGGCGCCGGCGGAGCTTGGCGCCCGAGAGTGGGGGCGATCGGGAGGGGCGGGGAGGGCGAACTCCGGCCCCCCTTGCCTGCTGGGGGGTGGGGAGAGCCGGGGGCGGGGAAGCAGGGCAGGGTGGCTTTCAGTTTGGGGGGATTTGGGGCTCGGGGGAGCCCCTGTGGCCCTAAGCTGCGGGGTGGAGGCTGCAGCCTCGGGGGTAGGGGCTTCTCGGAGCCAGGCCCCGGTCCCCCAGACGGACCGACCCACCGAGGCTCTGGAAGGCGGCCGGGAAGGCGAGCACCTCCGCCGAGCCCTTTATCCCTCCCAGCGGCCTTCACCCTTTCACTGCCAGGCCGACAGCGGGCTGCTCTCGAAGGAGCAGCTGCCAGACAGCTGGCTAAACAATGGAGACCCCGCTTCCCCAGGCCCCCTCCCCTTGGGACCGAAGATGGGGGCGGCTGGGTGCATGGGGAGCTTTGGAGATTAGGGCGTGCAGGCTGTCCCCGGTGACTGGCTGCTCACCTCACCTTTTCCTGCAAAGGGGTGGGGTGTGTGTGGGTAGGTCGGACAACCTGCCCCAGGCCTCCGGGAGAGCCTGCCCCGACGCCCCGCCCTGCTAACCTGTCACGCCAGTTGTTTCAACAATGGGTAGGGGAGGTGGTAAGGTTAGCTGTCCCCCACCCCCGCTGGGGGTTGCTGCTGGGGGACCAAACCGGGTGAGGAATGGGTCATGTTCCTGGCTGAGATAAGGCCTGCAGGGACACACCACACATTGGGGCTTTGTTGTGGGGGTGGGGTTTGGGGGTGTCACCCTGTGGCAAGGCACATGTGCCCTGCTGATTAGTTGCAAAGGCTGCAGCCGGAATGAGCTGGGGGTGGGGTGGGGGAGGCATCAGGTTCTAGCGGTGCTCCTTCTGCCTGGCTTCGCATGAGTTTGACAGTGGCCTCATGGTTTGTGTTTGTGTAGGGAGACTTGGAATGATGCTTCCTGGGAGGAGCTCTCTCTCCTGCCTGGGGCCTTCCTGCCCTCAGAGGGTCCCCCAAGCGTCTGGAGTTGGATTCTCACCCCCATTCACCTTGCCCATAATGACTTGGGCTGGTTTTCGAGGTTTCGTTCTATCTTCTGAGTGCCTGGCCTGTCTGTGGCTGAGGAGGCCTTGTCAGTCCCCCTGAGTTCGAAGAGTATATGCATTGGGCCAGGCTGGAAGGGAGGAAACACATCCAGGCAGTTAAGAGTCAGATCACCTTAGCTTAGCAACACATTGACTGGAGAGGGTCAAGCTCCCTTTCTGTGTACTGATCGGGTCTGGAAGCCCTTTTTCTTTTGGGGGGGGGGGGGCGGGAGCAACTAGGTATCCTGTTGTCATGGCAACGGGCCCGGCCTTGCCTAACTGTTCTCCTCCCTTTTGGTTCAGGGGCTCCTTTCTATATGGGGATACTGAAAGTTGCTCTCCTGAGGTCCCTGGCTTCCTGCCGGCCTCACTGGCTCTTTGTCAATGGCCTGCCACCTCCTCAGCTTCCCCTCTGATGAGGTCTTTCCAGGAAACATCCTCCTGTTTGCTGGACATGACTGGTTATATATAGCCCTGGGTGGAGGTGTGTGTGGCCATTTGGGGCTGGGGACACTGGAGTTGGGGCCTCAATTCCAGGAAGACAGTAGGGGAAGCTATTGTGTTGGGGGCTTAGGGGACTGAGAAGGGTTGCAGGTGGGGGTGGGAGGGATAGCATGCTGGTGGTCACTTCCTTCGGGAGCTTTGAACTTTGAACAGTTGATGACCTGGTGCCCGGCAGCTCTGATCATCTGGTTTGTTTACTCTTTCCCAGTCTGGCTCAGGTGCCAGGGTGTGTGCCTGAGGGCTTCCTCCCATGCGCCGGCTCTCCTCAGCTGCCCTCACTCTGATAGCGCCTTTCCTGACTCCTGCCTGGTCCCTCAGCCTCACTGCCTGGCAGCCGGGCAGCCAGCCTGTTGCCTGGAGCTCCCTTCACTGGCCCAGCTTGAAACTGCTCATTGAGGGGTGCATGTCTCTTCAGAAGTTGGGCCTGAAAACTCTGAGGTCCCCCCCTTCCACCCCCTCCCCAGAGGCAGGTACCTGAAGGCAGACAGGGTGGGGCAGAGCTGGAGCTGGTCTGAAAGGGAGAATCCACCCTCCTGGGTGGAGCAGGGAGTTGTTGGAACTAAGGGAGGCTTGATCCCTACTTGGTGTGCACAGGTCTCCAGGGCAGCAGTGCTGTTCTTGCTCCTTCAAACCCAAGGTCTGTCCTCAGCCAGACCTCCCTCACCTGACGTGGACACCACAGGCTGGAACCAGAGCATCCATGTGAGCAGGGCCCTGTTGGTGGCCTTGTCCCAGGCCTCTCCTGGGTTTGGGGGGTAATGCTGAGGCAGTTGAAAGGTGTGAGGGGATCAGAGGCCCAGTCCGCTTTGTACTGTGATTGACAGGTTCCCGCAGGACTTGGGTGGAGGCTTCATGGAACTTTGAAGTCCTGCTTTGGGTCAGGCTCCCGGGTGCTTTAAGATCTGCTCACTGCACCTCACCCCTCATCACCATTTTCTTTTCTTTCCTTTTTTTTACCCCCATCACCGTTTTCTGAGGTGGACTGAATTAGAGGGTGGGGTGGTGCAATGGTAGGAGCTGGATTGGGAGGGTGGGGAGCAACCCTGGAAAGCCCCTCTCCTCTTGCTTTCCTGCCCTTTCTCTGGAGATAGGAATTGTTTGGCTAATAAATTATCCACATTCCTTTGACATTTCAAATAGCTGAGAGTCAGGCAGCAGTTTAAGTTGTGGACTGACGATTTTACAGGGCCCAGGGCCCTCTCTCTCTGCCAAGTACTTTTATCGTCACTTACAAGGGATTGTTTTTTCATTATCCTCTGATATTCTGAGATATTGGATGAAGGGCTCACGGTCACACAGCAAGGCGGAGGCAGGCCAGGATTAGAACCTGCAGTTTGTGGTTGAGCTGCATACCTCTCCAGCAATGGGCCAAGTCTGAACTCTCAGGCCCATAGTTGAAATAGCTGAGGCCCGGAGAGGGGACGGGACTTGCTCAAGGTCACACAGAAGGTGGGTGGGGATGGTTGTGTTTACCGAGTTCAGCGCCCAGCAGGCTGCGGCCGGCTCCCCATGGAGCAGAGGCGTTTCACCTGCAAGAGCAGCCCCGGACCTGGACCTGGCCGGCTGCGGGCACCTCTCCGGCTCCGAGCCCTGCTGCCTGGAAGTGCTTGGCGGCTGCTGGTGCCCGGAGCGGCGGCGGGCAGGGAAGGGAGTGGGGAGCCGGCGGGCGGGCGGGCGGGCGGGCCGGACGGCCAGCTGATGTCATGTGAGAAGCGTGCAGGCGGATGAGGGAGCACACCTGGAGCCAGGGAGCTCCATGTGACCTGGCGGTGAGTCACGGGCTCTGCGGAGCTCAGCACAGCCGCCGGGAGCAGCTCGGCGCGGCCGCAGGCACGGGCGTCACCCTGCGCCGCCCCTCGGGCTGGGCCGCCGCCGCCGGCCAGGTGCCCTGGGAGCCCCACCGGCCCCCTTCGCAGTCCGCAGTCCTCAGCCCTCGGTGGGCCCGCGCTGAGATGCAGGCCTCGGGGCTGTAGGAAATGGCCACTCGGGGAGGTCAGAGGCCAAGCGAAAGAGGCCGGCTCTCTTGGGAAAGCATTTCCTTTGTATTTATTTATGAGTGTGGTCTGGGGTGGGGAAGGGGGGACTGACCCTTTTAAGTATCCACCCACAGCAGCCAGGCCTGGGGGCCCTCGTCTTGCGATTCTAACGCTATAGTTTCCATTTCCTGGGGTTTCTACTGTACCAGCTGCAGGGTGACCCATTTAAATCTGTCCCCTCTTAAAGCCACAAGACAACAGGGCCATCTGTTTTAGCCAAGTCCCCCAAGTCCCTGACATTTTTTCAAGGCGTGAGAGGGCAATTCTTAAAGTTCCCATTGCAAATCTTGTTTACAGCTTTCATGCTAAGTTGATTGCTTACTGCTTTGTCAAACCTTTCTTTTTTCTTTTTCGTTTTTTAAAAAAATCTTCACAGTCACGAAAGTAACATGCTGAAAAAAGGTTTAATGCAGGAAGTGTGCTCCATAGAGAGACAGTGTTATCCCTCTTTGCCACTACTCCACAGAGAAAACCACTGATGAATTATTGTCATGGATCTTTCCAGACTATTTCAAAAGCTTGTTATATGTATTTTATATATATATATTTATAGGTTAAGATCTTATATGTTATACAAATATAATTTTATAAAAACACTTAAAAATATTTTTTTCTGTAGGAAATAAAGAACATGCACAAAGGTAGAAGAAAAATTATATAAACTCCCACTATCTAAAGTCTTAGATTTAAATACACACACACCTACCAGCTAAATTTTCTTATTGTAAAAAATTAAAACAATACAGATAACACACAAGTCTGTTTTGACTCTTCTGAAATCCCTGTCTCTTCCACAGAGCATACATTTTTCTATGAATATGCAAATATTATACATAATGGAAATTATATATATATGCACACATATACATAATTTTTTAAAAATTTCTAAAAATTATATACTATCTGGCAACTTGCTTTTTTCACTTAATAATATACTATAAAATCTTTCTAGGTCAGCATATACAAATCGACCTCATTCTTTTTAATAACTGCCCAGTTCTATAATTTAGCTATTCCTCCAGTGATGGTCATTTATATTGACAGCATTTTGCTATGATAAACAATGCTGCAAAGGTTAGCCATGTTTATTGTGTGAATATATCTATAGATGTCTTATAAGAGGAATTGCCCAGTCAAAGACTATGTACATTTAAATATTTTCATAGGTACCAACTTACCCTCCTTATACCAATTTATACTCCTACCAGTATGTATGAAATGCCCTGCTTCCCATCCTCTAATTTATTGATATTATTAATCTCGGTAGTTTTTTACTAAACTGCTAAGTGAACAATGATATACCTCTTCTATTTCACATGTCTGAATATTACTGCTCATGCTTGTTGGCCGTTCGTGTTTCTGCCTCTCTGAGTTGCCTGTGCTTATCCCTGGCAGTAACTATATGGGACCTCTGGACTTGAGCCAGCGTGGTCCAGATTGGCCCTGTGCTCATTGATTGCCTTCACTTCTTGGGCTTTACTTTCTATATATAAAGGTCCCATCCAGCATTGAGACTCTGTGCCTAGACTTATTTTAGTCACACTCGTGCTGATAGTTATTTGTGTACTTTCCTCTCCTCTCTACCAAGTCCCCCCTCTACTCTAATGGTAGTATACACATCATTAAATAGAGTTCAATCCCATGTAGATGGTGAGAATATGTCCTGCTTCTATCAGTTACCGTTCTTGAGGGCTTACTCTGAGCTAGGCATTATATGAAGGGCTTCTATACGTATCTCATTTAATTCCCATGCCTTATGTGGTAGGTACTATTATTATCTCCATTTTACAAAAGGAAAAATGGAGGCACAGAGGCCTTACGTAACTTGTCCAAGATTGTGTAGCTATTAACTTGAATTTGTTCCTAGGTTTGTTACCTGACATCTGAAACCTAAGCTCTTTCATTAGTTTTATTTATCTTCTATCCCTTGCATTTAATAGGTGCTTGATACATACATATTTCCCCAATATTTTATTATAAAGCTCTGTAAGCATTTAGAAAAGTTAAAGAATTTTATAGTGAACAACCCCCATGTCCTAGATTTTACAATTAGCACTATCTTTGCTTTATCACATATTTATTCCTTGATCTATTCATCAAGCTATCTTACATATTTTATGCAGCTCAAAGTAAATTGTAGACATCATACTTTGCACCAAATACTTTAGTGTACATATCATTAACTAGAGTTCAATACTTACTTACAATTCTTTTTTCTTTTGATTGAATATTTCACACAATGAAATACACAAATCTATGTGCACAATTTGATGACTATTGATGAATATATACACCTGTCAATCCAACCCCCTATCAAGATATGTAACATGAACATCACCCTGGAAAGTCTCCTCATGCCCTCTCTCAGGCAATCCCCACCGCCATCCATACGCTCACCTCCCAAAGGTATCACTGTTCTGAGTTTTTTTCCAGCTTAGGTTGGTTTTGCTTATACTAGAACATCATATAAATAGTACTATACCAGCCCTGGCCAGTGTGGCTCAGTTGGTTGGACATCGTCCCCTGCACCGAAAAGTTGCCAGTTCGCTGGTTTGATTTCTAGTCAGGACACATCGATGCTCGATTCACATCGATGTTTCTCCCTCTCCCTTCCTCTCTCTAAAAACCAATAAAAATATATATTTTAAAAACAGTACCATACCAGTATGTACTCTTTTGTTAAAGCCTTCTTTTACTGTGACTTGACATAATGTTTTTGAGATTCATCCCTGTTGTGTGTATCAGTAGTTGCTTTTTTAAAAATATGTATATATTTATTTATTATTGTTTTTTAAAATCCTCACCCGAGGATATTTTTCCATTGATTTTTAGAGAGTGAAAGAGAGAAGGAAACACAGAGAAATATAGATGTGAGAGAAACACATTGATTGGTTGCCTCCTGCACGAGCCCCAGTCAGGGCCCAGGCCGGGGAGGAGCCTGCAACAGAGGCATATGCCCTTGACTGGAATCAAACCTGGGACCCTTCGGTCGCTGGCCAGTGTTCTATCCACTGAGCCAAACCGGCTAGGGCTAGTTTCTCCTTTCTTATTGCTGAGTAGTATTCCATTATATGAATGTGTAAATTGTTTCGCCTGTTGGTGAACTGATAGATGCATATTTGATTTGAATGGTCCTTGCCCTCAAAATGCTTTCTGTTTTAAAGTGATAAAGCAATTGAATTGACTGAGTCAATGGTACTTTGCTTTGATTTTGAAGAGAGTAGGCTCACGATGATTTAGGTACATTCCCTAATTTACATACATACTCTAGTTTACATGCATACTTTTTCTTCACTTAAAATTAGGAAGGCCTCCTGGAGTAGGGTGAGGGGAGAAAGGCAGAGAAGGAAGTCAGAAAAACTATAAGGTTGGAGAGAGTAAGAGACGAAGGGGGGCTGGTAGAAACTACAGCCTGGAATGGAGAATGGGGAGGTGATATCATTGCTACTGGAGACTTTGGACACGAGGACAGCAGATGCTGGAAGGTCCGGAGTCTACAAAAAGACGACAGAGCCCAGGTCTCTAGTGAATTGGGTGCTGAGGAGCATAGAGCTGCACTGCAGGTCTGACCCAGAAGGGGAAGGTTATAGGTAGCTTCAGGTATTTGGCCCTGGAGAGAACCCCGACCTCAGCCAGGCCTGGCAATTGTAGGGATGATAGTGGGGAATGGGTACCTTGTGAGCTGTCAGATAACAGTGGCAACACAGGGGGGATGAATGAAGGGCTGAAATGGACTCAGTCTCCAAAGGCCCCCGGGTTGGGATGAGAAGGGGTAATGTTAGCAGAAAGTTAATAACTAACCTGTGTCCACAAGAGACTTAGATATTTGGAATTTTAGAGCTAGAAGGGACCTAGATCACCTAGTTCAACCTTGAGCAAAGTGACAGGCTCAAGGTCCCCTGGTGACTTGTTGACAGATCCAGGCCTAGATACCAAATCCCCTAACATTTCCGGCCAGCACTGTCCCCTGCGCTGCTGCTGTGACTGTCCGTCTTCCTGCCTGTCACAATGACAGTGAGGGGCAAGCTTTTGCCAAGACAGGGGTTTACATGAAATTACTTTCCAGGGACCTTTCTAGCCCAAAGATTCTAGAATTTGGGGCCTCTTTTCTGTTGATACTGCTCAAATATTTAGCCCCCAGCAGAGAGCCAGGGTTGTGTAAGGATTGAAGAGTGAGAATCAGAGACCGAAAGGTGTTTTGGTGGGACAGCGGTGAAGGCATTTGGGTTCTCTGTGGTTGAGTTGAGGCGGAGATACTCGTTCATCCCCTCTAGGTCCCCGAGGTGGGTTTCTTTATTCATTTTCCCTCAGGTGGCCCTGGAGCCCTCTTCCAAACCAGCCCTTTAAGACAGTGCAAGTAATGGTGGGTAAGGTGGGTAGCAACCAGCTGAAGATCTTATTTATGTCCTGGCATGTGGGGGGTCTATGCCACACCCCCAACAGTGGTTCAGGAGGAGACAGAGAGACTCCCCATGTCAAAGTACAGCCCTAAAGCAGTGATGGCAAACCTTTGAGCTCGGCGTGTCAGCGTTTTGAAAAACCCTAACTTAACTCTGGTGCCGTGTCACATATAGAAATTGTTTGATATTTGCAACCATAGTAAAACAAAGACTTCTATTTTTGATATTTATTTTCTATATTTAAATGCCATTTAACAAAGAAAAATCAACCAAAAAAATGAGTTCTCATGTCACCTCTGACACGCGTGTCATAGGTTCGCCATCACTGCCCTAAAGAGATGTCTGCTGTTCGGCACTTCCCCAACCCAAGTCAGCCCAGACCCATCTGGCCAAGGTTGCCCCTGGCTGTGTGCCTCTTGGGCCCTAGATTCCTTGTCTTCCTCCCCCCAGGTAATGTGCATGAGCCTTTGGAACCAAAAAGTTCAGAGGGAACTTTGTTTTACCAGATAGAAACGGAGGTGAGAGGAGAAAGGGGGTACCTGAGAGGTTCACAGGGAGCTAGTGACTAGACCAGATTCCCCACCTCTTTGGATGTGTTCTACACCTGAAGATTTCTCTAGAACTGTACTGTCCAATCCTCTAGCCAAGCCACCTGGGGCTGCTGAATACTTGAAATGTGGTTGGTCTGAATCGCAATGTGCTCTAAGCGTAAAATATGCATTGGATTTCAAGGACTTAGCATGGAAAAGAGGATATAAGATACCTCAATGTTTTCTATATAGATTACATATTAAGATGACAATGAATATCGGGTAGGTTGATTTCACCTGCTTCTTTTTACCTTTTAAAATGCGGCGGCTAGGAAATTTTACATTACATATATGACTTGAATTATACTTCTTTTGGATAGTGCTGCTCTGGAGAGGACACATTGATCTGTCAGGAGCCACTGGGAGAGAGTGCTGGGCAATTAGCCGGTGTACCTGGGCCCTTGGGAGTTCCTGGCCTTGATCCCTTTCTAGGCTTTGTATCTGGGTTGGAGGTCCCTCTCAGTAGGATGGGGAGCCTGCTTGGTGGTGGGGGTGGGGTACACAGAAAGGGAAGGCCGCTCCAGGGCCTTGCAGTAGGTCGTTGTGTCTAGAGTTCAGGGGGAAGGCCTTCATGGAGAGAGAACAGAAATGACATTTTGCTTCTAATTAGGTGGTATGGCCTACTTCCACCTCTTGTTCCCTGCTGGTTAGAACAAGAAAGGCCCTCGCCACTCCACCCCCATCGGTTTTTCTCACTCCTCTCCCAGTCCGGTGTGCATTGGGGCGGGAGTAGGTTGGCGCCATAGGCACACGTGCCCTGGAGCTGAGGTCTTCTCTCACCCGCCACAACTTTCCTCCTGAGGCTATATTTAGGTGTTGGTCTGGGGAAACGGATGTGAGTTTTTCAGGATCCTGTTTATCCAGTCGACCCCCTCCCCGCCCTCCCCCATCCCCACCACACAGCTGCCTGTCCTCTGTCCAGATTGGAACTTCCCCTCACTTCCCTCCCGGCTCCAATTTGGGTGCCCAGGACCTAGAAAGAAAACAATGTTTGCCATTGAATCCTGACAGTGCCACCTATTAGCTATTGGACAACTAACATCTACTTAATTTTTTCATGTGTAGAGATAATGATACATTTCTTGCAGGGATGCTGTGAAGTTCAAACGAGGTAGTGTGTGTAAAGGGCCTGGCATTATGCCTACAAGTGGTAGTCATTAAGCAAGTGTTGGCTCTTTGAGGTCCTCCTCTGTCGGGCAGTGACTAAGGCTGCTGTTCTAGGGATACCGGGCTTAGGAAAGCCCAGTGGCATGTGATGTCTGTTGCCTTAAGGGACATTGGCTGTGGGAGGTGATGGCGCACAGAGTCTCTTTTCTTTTTCCCTTGTGTTTGCATCTTCAGTCAAGTCCCAACTTGGCTTAATGGCATCCTCTGGCCAGGAGGTCAGATCGCCCAGATGCCACCTCCATGCACACCCAAGCCTGGGTCTATCAGAGATCATAGGAAATGAGAGACTTTGGAGTTTGGGTTTTTACAACCTTATCTAAACCTCAAGTTTCCTTATTTGTAAAATGGGGGTAACAATAGACCTCCTCATAGCAGTGTTATGAGGCTTCGCTTAACTGAGACAGTATTGTGTGAGGCAGAGAACCTGGCAGAGATCGCTGTGAGGGGTAGCTGTGCTCAGTAATTGGCCCCGTCTGGACTGGAGACGGGGAAGAGGCTCTGCTGGAATCACCTTTCTCTTTCTCTCTGTTTCTATCTGCAGCAGCAAGGTGGAACACAAAGGCCCTGTGCTGAGCACCCATAATCCTCTGGGGGTACCCCCCCCCAAACAGCACCCCCACCATGTTTAATCTAATGAAGAAAGACAAGGACAAAGATGGAGGGCGGAAGGAGAAGAAGGAGAAAAAGGAGAAGAAGGAGCGGATGTCAGCGGCAGAGCTGAGGAGCCTGGAGGAGATGAGCCTGAGACGCGGCTTCTTCAACCTGAACCGCTCCTCCAAGCGTGAATCGAAGATGCGCCTGGAGATCTCCAACCCCATCCCCATCAAGGTGGCCAGCGGCTCCGACCTGCACCTGACTGACATTGACTCCGACAGCAACAGGGGCAGCATCATCCTGGACTCGGGCCACCTCAGCACAGCCAGCTCCAGCGATGACCTCAAGGGTGAGGAAGGCAGTTTCCGGGGCTCTGTGCTGCAGCGGGCGGCCAAGTTCGGCTCCCTGGCCAAGCAGAACTCCCAGATGATTGTCAAGCGCTTCTCCTTCTCCCAGCGGAGCCGGGACGAGAGTGCCTCTGAGACCTCCACCCCCTCGGAGCACTCTGCTGCCCCATCTCCTCAGGTGGAGGTGAGGACTCTAGAGGGACAACTGGTGCAGCATCCTGGCCCAGGCCACCCTCGACCAGGGCCCCGGTCCCAAGTCCCTGAGCTGGTGACGAAACGGTTTCCGGCTGACCTGCGCTTGCCCCCCGTGGTGCCCCCGCCACCCCCTGCCCTCCGGGAGCTGGAGCTGCAACGAAGGCCCACTGGAGACTTTGGCTTCTCCCTGCGGCGCACAACCATGCTAGACCGGAGCCCCGAGGGCCAGGTCTATCGGAGGGTGGTTCACTTTGCTGAGCCTGGTGCGGGCACCAAGGACCTGGCCCTGGGGCTGGTGCCAGGTGATCGTCTGGTGGAGATTAATGGGCACAACGTGGAGAGCAAGTCCAGGGATGAGATTGTGGAGATGATCCGGCAGTCAGGGGACAGTGTGCGGCTCAAGGTGCAACCCATCCCAGAGCTCAGTGAGCTCAGCCGGAGCTGGCTGCGGAGTGGCGAGGGACCACGCAGGGAGCCGGCCGATGTGAGTGTTTCCCTTGGGACCTGGGCAGCGAGGGATGAGCAGGGACTGGGTTGTTGATGTCTACTGTGATTGTACTTAGGTGGATGATCAGGGTACTCAAGAGCTGTAGTGAGAGCCTAGCGAGTGTGTGAGCAGTAAAGCCTGGCCACTCCGTGGGCTTCAGGGACCATCTCCCTGGCTGGTGGGGAGAAGGCACCTCAGGTGGGGGCTATACACGGTCATACAAGCTTCATGATACAAGCGGGGGTTAGGGTTTGGGCACCACATTTCCTGAGCCCAAAATTGAGTCATGGAGGCTAACACGTGCCAATTCCAGATGTGAGAGACAGACAATCTCATATTCTGGACTAAAGTATAGGATTTCCATGTTATTTAGATATTGGAGGTGAAAAAAAAAATAAGTTATGTCAAATCAGGGTTGTCATGGGACATCTAGGATGTACAGCTGCTTTGATAGCTCCTGGGAAGATGACCTCAGGCCTCCTCTTGCCCCTGCGTGAGTGAGGAGTTGAATACCAGGTAAGGTTGCTGAGATAAGCAGGGGCCAAATCATGAAAGACCTTATAAATCGTGGTAGGAGTTTCGAGTTAACCCCATTGAAATGAGACCGTTGTAGGGTTTGAAGCATAGTGGAATGATGATCTGATCTATACAGATCACTTGTGCTCCCAGAGTTTTATTATCTTCCCTGGAGGAAGGCAATGCATGGACCTGGAAAAGTAACAGGGATTAAGCCTCCAGAGATAGTATGACCTGATTATCCCTGAGACCCCGGCCCACAGAAAGCAAAGGTGGGAGGGGGTGACACAGGCCCAGAAGAGATTGAGGTTAAAGGTATCCATCAGTTTAGCAAATACCTGTTTACTTCCCAAGGACCTACCGGATTTAACTCCTGGAAAGATGGTCTCTAGGGAGATGGAGATCTGTAACCCCAGTGGTCTCTTGATAGGTTGGCTCCTTACCAGTTTGGAATGCTCTGCCTGGAGGCAACCCCTGAAGGACAAGTTGGCCTCTGGTCACCCCTCTCTCCAGCTGTGGCTTTTAGGACTGTCCAGGTCCCTGCAGCCTGACCAGCACATGGCCTGGCCAGGACCTTTCAGCACTAAGTGGCCAGCCAGATGTGTCCAAGTCAGAAGTGGGAGGAAATGCTAAACAGGCAGAGTCCCGGTCCTAGCTTTCTCCTGGGAGGGGAAGTGGCTGCTCAGATGGCTGCCTAACCTAGCAGCATGTCGGGCCTGGAGGGCCTGGGAGCTGCAGGGTCATACTCTGGCAGGAAACACTGGAGTTGGGTTCCAGACCTTCCTTTACCCCGGGGGCTGGTGGGGTCAGGCAGCTTTGCTAGTCAGGAAGGGGTAGTGAGTGGGAGGGGAGCCTGTCGTAGAATCCAGGAAGGACCTGGACGCGTTAATTCCAGAAATACATTGTGCACCTACTCTGTGTTAGCCACCAGGCTACGCTGAACTTGGGGGACTTCCCCCAGCTTAGAGGGAGTCTTTATCTCAGCACCAAAGACAACACCATGTTGCCACGTCTGCCTACTTTCTCCCAGGCTAACATTGCCTTCAACAGATAGAATATTCTTCCTCTTAAAGAATGAGTCCCCCGGGGATTGTTGCCAGGTCCCCGCCGAACCACAGCACAGGCCTCTGTGGGGCTCAGCGCTTGGCATCGCAGGTGCTGTTCAGTTCTTCTCTTTATAGCACAGGGATCATCCTGGCATCTCATGTTTCCCGGCCGCTCTCCTTCCCAACTAGCTGCTGTTACCGCATCCCTGGGGAAGTGGGTGGTTTAGCTTTGGAAACCCCGGTGGATCCCACCTTCCAGCTGGTATCTCAGAAATGCTGGCTTGCTCTGGCCCGTGGGGCAAGCCCAGCTGGTGCCCAGAGGACTTCTTCCCCCACCTCGGGGATCGAGCAGGGGACACAGTTGAAAGTCCCTTCCTCATGAGTCTCCTAGAACTGACCGGACAACAAGAAGCATAGGGCTAAAAGAAGCCCCACGTCTCCTCTTACCTGGGTAGGTGGTGGGGTCTCAGGCCACAACGGAGAGGAGCAGAATGAGCCCGGCATTCTGGTTTCCTGAGACAGACCCCAGAGCTGGTGAGGGAGTGCTGTAGCCTCGACTGAGGCTCTTATCCTCTATCTCCTCTTCCTCCCACTCCTACTCCTGCTCCTTTTCTTGGCAGCAGTTCTAATCCTAGTTCCATGCCAAGAAAAGAGCCTTCCCACCTCCTCCATGCTCCCGGGCGGGGTACCCTGACAACTCTAGCCCCACAGGGACAGCTCTGGTGGCCACCCTGCCCGTCAGGCCATCCATCAACTGTGTCCACACGTTGCCTGTCCCCAGGGAGCTCTGAAGGAGCTGGCTAGCCATCTGTTCTCTTTCTGCACACAGATAGGGGCCAGGCCCCATGGCTCCTGTCCATGGCCTGTTCAGAAGGCCCCAGGGAGAGACAGCCCCTTGGGTTTCCTTCTCACATGGTGTGTGTCCAGAATGCTTGGCTCACACCTTGTTCATATGTCTCTGTAGCTGCCAGACAAGGCTCCACTGGGAGGAGGGGTGAGCCACAGTCGTCGGATAGACTTGGGACCTGATAGAAATCACCCAGCAAGTCTGAGAGAAGGAGCCCTTCTTCCGCCATCTATTCCTCCACTCATGTCTACTAAACACATGTTTGTGGAGCACTTACTGTGTGGTAGGCCCTGGGACCCAGCCGTGTGCAGCACATAATTCCAGCCTCAAAGGTGAAATCAAAGAAGGATGTACACCCAGCCCCAAAGAACTCAAAGTCTAGTGGGAGAGATGGTCAAGTAGCAGGTCATCAAATGACATTGCCATTTGAGAAGGTCAGCGATAGACCAGTACGGGGTACTAGGGAGCACAGAAGGGAACTTCAAGTATAGTCTTTGGAATGAATCAGAGTGAGAGAGCTGACATATAGGGGAGGCAAACGGAAGGAAAGGACTGTATTAGACACAAATCAGAGAGAGATGGACACACGTGGGGATAAGGCTTGGGGACAGCATAGGGGGACACTATTGAGAGAAGCAGCAAGAGAAGCAAGCAGGGGCCAGGTCACAAGGCCCTGAGAGTCATGCTAGGGAATGTAAACTTTAACCTAAGGACAACGTAGCCATTTAATCGGGGAGTGATAGGCACAGATTTTAGAAAATCTCTGGCTGTTTATGGGGAATCCTTTCGGGTGTAGCAAGGGGAGAATCGTGAGGGAGCTCTTATAGTAAACCTAGTAGAGTGAACGGAGGCCTGAACTTAGGGAGAGGCATTGGAGATGGAAAGAGGTTTCAGATGTAAGCAACTGAAGTAGGCTCTAGAGCAGCCGTGGGCAAACTACGGCCCGCGGGCCAGATCCGGCCCGTTCGGCTGTTCTATCCGGCCCGCGGAGCCGAAAGAGCGGAGGGTTCTCTCGCTCTCCCCTCCGCTCCTTTACCAGCAGCAGTGTTAACATGGCAACGTCGGGAAACACGGCCGCAGTTCCTTCTTCTGAGTCCAGTTTAAGAACCCATTGTGGCCCTCGAGTCAAAAAGTTTGCCCACCCCTGCTCTAGAGTCTTGGTGACCGACTGGGGTGAGGGAAGGAGGAGCGGAGGGGGTAAGTGTGACTACCAGGTTTGGGGGAGGATGCTAAATTCTTTCCATGATTCTTCAGGGAAAGTGTTTGGGGGCATCTGTTTTGAGAAAATTATTCTTAACTTTTCTAAAGGCAAAAAGAGTTCCCTGAGTCTGATGAGATTAAGGAAGGTGTTGGTAAAGGGGAGGATCTTAAAACCCCAGTTGGATCAAAATTCTTCTCTCCAGTTCCATGAGTCTGGGTAGGAAAGTCAGTGCCCCATTGAGAAGGAGTAGGGGCCGGGTGGGGACTAAGGTTTGGGAGTAGGGAGAGCTGGTCCCTTCCATTTGTATCCTCAGTAGGCCCATCATGGGAGCCAAGTGGATTGTCTGTGAACATACGATGGTTCTGCTGAGCTCAGAAAAGCCCACCTGGCTAAACCCTGGCCAATGAGGTTCTCCTGCTGCCAAGAGCTAGAGGATCTGGCCTGCATGGGAGCCCTACCCAGAAAGCACTGCTTCCTGAGTTTATGAGTTGTGGTAGGAGGGGAAGGGGGTGCTTAAGGAAGGCCTACCACCCCTTCCCAGTCAAATCTAGTTTCCTGCGCCCTGTGGAGCTATCAGGCACTTGCTGGAGATCTGTGGTAGCGTTTCTTCTCCCATTGGACCTTGGGGTTTGTCTACAACAGTTACAGGGCTGTGAGGTTCCTTAAGAGGTCATCCTATCCATCTAAACCACCCGCACATTCAGGAGAACCTAGGAGAGTGCATGTCATAGTGGAAAGAACATGGACTTTGGAACCAGAAAGATCTGCTTGAGTTTTACCAAAGTCACCAAACTTTTCTGAGCCTCAGTGTACTCATTCTCTTGAACAGGTCCAGGCACTGTACTGGGCACTGGGGGGTTAAGTAAGTAAAGTAGACTCTTTCCTTGAGGAAGCATAAGCATAAGTAAAGAAAGGCAACTCAGCGCCATCATTGCTATCATAGATGTCTGTACAGGTAAACAGTGGGGTGGGAAGGAGGAAGTGGCCATTAGAAGAGGCCTCTGAGAGGATGTGACCCTTGTTCTCTATAAATGGGCCTTATTCTGTCCTCTCAGAATTTAAGAAGATGAAATCAAAGAAGGACGTACACCCAACTAACCCACTCCACATCCTCTGAGAAGGAGAAGAAAGGGAGCCTTGTTTTTCACTTTGTGTACTCTCCTTTATGGGTCTTTATTTAAGAATCTGTATGTATGCGGTGAGATCCCTTTGGCAGACTTTGGCAGGTCGTAAATGCTTAGGAAGATTAGTATCCTTCTCTCTGCCCAGTCTCTGAAGACATCCAGGGAAAGTAATTTTGCAGCCTCCTTAATTAATCCAGCCTAGTGTTCTCCCATCATGGCTCCTGGTAAGGTTTTCTTTCCAATAGGGACTCCTGATGCTTTTGTCCAAACTCTTTCACTGTAGGTTTTTTTGTTGTTGTTTTTTTTAAAGCCAGCTTAAAGGTGAGGTGGGCCCCTGGGTGTCCGCTAGCTTTTCCTAGCTTCTTAGAGCCCAGCTTCTCAGGCCTGTAGGCATGGAGATAGGCCAGACAGGGTTGCCTGGCTGGGGGAGAAGGGCAGGTCCCTTTGCCATAGTGGAAGCCCCACACCCCTGGGTGGAAAGTATTTGAGCCTCAGCAGCCTTGTCCACAGGTGCTTTCAGGAGTGGGGACTGCAGATTCCAAGGAACCTCGAAATGGTGCTGCTTCCAGATCCTCTGGGCCAGCTGCCGGCCAGTGGGCTTCCCCAGGGGCTCTGGTGGTGCTGGATGCTGCCTGGGCTCAGAGTTCTAGAATGCTTCTGTTCCTCATGTTGCTCTAAATGATCCTTGGAGGGGTTTTTGTTTTTTAAACAGAACATTTTTACTTCATTTTGTGCCAAAGCTGCAGGCACTTCTGGCATCAGTATCCCCATGTGAGAGCCCTGGCTTGGGGGCTCAAAGCAGGACTCAAACGGAGTTCTTTTGGAAATGAGGGGCCAATGGGCAGGTTCAAGGGCATGAGAATTGATGGGTGAAAGGTTTTTAGGGACATTTTGGGGGTTATCTATCCTGGATTGGGGGTTACATGAGGCCAGCAGAATAGAGTGGTGGACTAGGTCATTTCTATTCTACTAGGTCTCCCTTCTCTGTCCTCAGAGGCACCATTCTGCCTTCTTCCCAGTGAGATGCTGGACAAACTGCAGCCCCTATGTGCCCTGACCACCCGGCCCGTGGGTGGTGGGCCCAGTGCCCAGGCCACATTGAACTGGGTGTGGGTACATGCCATGGTCATTGGTTGTTTTTGCAGGCACAGCTTGGAGCTCTGGTACGGGGGCAGGGCCTTGGTTGAGGTAGCCTGCCCTGGCCCCTTGGGCCTTGGCCAGAACCCCTCTGGCCCACCCAGATCCCCTTGGCCACCCTGCCCTCTGCTCCCTTCTAATCTCTCTTATTTACATTGAAATGGTTCTGGAAAATACCAGATATGCAAACACCCAGACTGGGGGGTGGGTGAGGAGTGGGGTGAAGGGGGGTGTGTGGCGGGTGGGAACACAAGTATTTTAAAAATGCTGCAAATCTCTACAGTGTTTCCCAGAAACCACAAGCACGCGTTCTGCCTGCCAGCAGGGCTCCCGCCACCCCACTACTCTAAGCTGCTGGATTCTCCTCCCTGTAGCCTGGGGTGAGAGCCGCATCTGTGGGGGTGGGGACCGGTGACCCAGCTGGGGAGGGGGCACCCCTGCTGCCTGGGCAGGCTGCCTGGCGCCTCCGTTGTCAGTCCTGGGCAGTGGTACGGCTGTGCCCCAGGCACCCAGCAGCTGGCTCTGTGGGCGCCCACCATGCCAGATCTGCACTGCGAAGGAGTGGAGTCTTCATGGCTCCCGGCCTCCTGCTGAGCAGTTTGGAGGGGGAGGGGGCAGACGGACCCCAGCCAACCCTAGAATCCTGCGTGGTGTTTGGCAGCAGCTTCTGTTCTGTTAAATACAGGGGACAGTGTCAGCAAAGCTTATTATTTTTTTCAGTTGTTGGCTGTAGTCTGGTCGGGAAACGGTTTTCCTTAGACCCAGGTCACCACTCTGGCTCCCTTGATCTCCCGCCATATGTTCCTCGGAATCAGGGCATGGCATGCTTCCCCATCGCGGCTCAGCCCGGCCACTCTGCAGAACGGAGGGTGTCTGTCCAGTGTTCTGTCTGGCATCTAGTAGAGTGTGTGGCACACACGTGCTGCCTAAGTGGTGTTTAATTGATCTGATAAAGATTCAGCTGAGCAGAAAGGCCGTGAGGAAAGGGCATGGAAAATAACAGCAAGGATGAGGATTATGGCTGGCGTTCGCTGCACATCAGGCACTGTTCTAGGTGTTTTATACATATTAACTCATTTAATTTTCCCAAAGGCCCTTTAGGTATTATAATAATCTCTACTTCCTCGGTGTGGAAACTGGATTACAGAGAGGTTAAGGTCAAGTAAACCGTCTAAGGTTTCAAGGCTATTATTAAATGACTTGCCAGGATTTGAACTCAGGGCATCAGCTCCTTGCTCTTCACTAATGTGCTCTCTAATAAGTCCTCCCTTAATGTCATCAGTGGATTCTTAGAACTGTGACGGAACGACGGATAATGAAACCAATTTTAGCAGAGGCTGATTGACATAAGCAAGAGTTACGTGCCTACAGCATCTCCTCAGTGTTATAATAAAATGACGTTGCACAAGATGACATTATTGGAGGACCTGCTGTACTGGGTAGCCTAGCCCAGGCCTGACCCTTCTGATTCCTGCTGCCCTAGAGGCCTCTTCTCCAGAAGGGACGGGAAGCCAGAGTGACTGCACCCTTGCTCTTGTTCTGTGGACGGTGAGCGTAGAAGGTGTGGCCGTTGCTCTCAGGCCCTCCTGAAGATCAACCAGAGGCCGTGAGCCCGAGGGGCAGGCAGGCAGCGTTTCACCTCGTGGGAGCTGGGAGAGGTCCTGGCAAGAGAGGCCGAGGAAGAGAGGCAGCATCTGCCTTGGCAGCATTTGGGTGCGTCACCTCACCCAGAAGTGGTGCAGGGTGCACTTTTGCCCCTTCTGCATCTCCCCCGTGAGATCCTGGAAGGCAGGCGAGTTGCCCCCTCACCTCTTTGGCCCTTACTGACATACTAGTACCTACCGCCGCAGCCCTTGGGGTGGCAGGATCCCCGTTGTCACCTCTGACCACGAACGGGTCCTCCTCCGTTGCACGGGGTGGATCGCTGTTGTTTCCTAGCGCGCACTGTGGGGGAAAGGCAAGGCGCACGGCCTGGCAGGGTGCCTAGCAGGTAGTGGGTGTGCAGCGCAGAGTTCTCATTTGCTGCTGCCATTGCGCTCCTGCTGTTCCTTCCATCCATAGTAATGCTCTTCCCTGCCCACCCTCATGCCCTCACACTCATAGGCTCGGTTTGAATATCACTTCCTCAGGGAAGCCTTCCCTGATCCTCCCCGACCGGGTCAGGTCTGCACTCTGGCGGCACCCCGTCCTTCTCCTTCATAGCATTCATCAAGATTGCAATTAAGGAGTTGTCTCCTTTCTCCAGGGCTGGAGCACGTCATGAGGACAGGGGCTCATTTTTGAAGAAGATGGTTCTCTAGTCAGGAATTGGTTCCCCATCCTCTGTCTAGTTTTCCTTGTGTAGCTCAGGTTGGGTTCCTCGGACACTCCCCACTGGTCTGGGTGACCTGTCTGCAGTACATGACCAAGCCTGGGGGACCACAGTGGGCTGTGACTTGTCTGCAGACATTACCATGACTCTGTTTCTTGTGTCCCTGGCACTTGGCAGCTCCCACAGGCGTGGAGGAGAGATGGGCTCAGGCGTCTAGGAGCAGGAGCCTGGGAAGGGGCTCTGGGAGGGGGGTTCCTGGGGATGGCCTGTCTCCTGCCCCTGCACTGGAGCCCCCGGAGGGCACAGCTTGGGTCAGAAGCACATGCAGGGTCACACCGTGTCCAGCCCTGGGAATATGGATTACAGAGGGGTGAAGGTTAAGTAAGTTGCCTTAGGTTTGTTGCCTAAGATCCCCCAGGGGGCCCTGGAGGAATGTGCCTGTCTTGCTGGCTGCAGGTCTCGGGAGGGGGCGGAATGTGGCCCTCAGGGCTCATGGCTTCCTCCTCCCTTCTGCTGCTTTCCCTGGCTGCCTTCCTGCTGGAATGCCACAGGCTGGGAATTTTCACGGCCAGGATTTTTCCCAGTCAGAGCAACAGATTGCAGCTGGAGCCCGGGGACAGCTCCTGGCTGGGCAGAGGCTCCTGGAGAGGGCCATGGTGGATGCCAGGGCTGCCCTAGCTCCTCTGCTCTTAAGGCCTCGGCTCAGTCCCCACCCTCTTTGGAGATGCAAACATCTGTCTCCCCATTGGGCCGGGTCTGGGGGAACCTGGGCTTCTGGAGCTGTGGGGCTCCCGGAGAGGTCATGGGAGGCCTTGGGGACCAGAGACTCCACCTCAGTGAGGAGAGATCATGGCCATGGTCTCACTTCCTCCAGCCACGCCTGAGTCATGCAGGGAGCGGCCTCGGTTTCCGCCCTCAGGTGGGGCTGTGCCTGCCAGGCCCAGGCTCTCTGGCCCATGGAGGCACCCAGCCTTGGTAGGAGGTGGCGCTGCTGAATGTGTCACCTGTATCTGTCCTCCACTCGGTGAGCCTGGTTCCCTTTCCTAGTGACCTTTCTCCTGTGCCCTTTGTCCCCTGCGCTCAGTTTTGCTGGCTCCTCCCTCCCATTCCCATTTTTGCAGGGAGCTGACTCACTTCCTCTCTCCCTCCCCAACTTCTCTCACTGCCAGGCCCTGTGGTGGGCAGGGTACCCACAGGGAGGCAGCTTCCTCACTTCCCAAGCTCTTTTCTCTCTCTGGCAGCAGAACAGGCTGCCCCTGGCTCCGGGTAAAAGAGGGCTGGGGGTGGGTTGGAGCAGGAAGGGGCATGGCTCTGGACTCTAGGGAAGGCCAAGTGTGAATGGCCCCGGAGTCTTAGCACAATCAAGGCAGGTGTCAGGAAGCCTCGAAGAGCACCTGCTCCATGTCACACACACTGGGCTTGGTTCTGTGGAGGAGAAAGGCTGAGGATGCCTCCTTGTGATCAGGGGGCCTCTGCCTCCTCTAGAGCAGAAGACATCTGCAGCAAGAGAGAGCTCAGCCCAGAGTGGCATGGGCTGGAGGCCAAGCAGTGACAGTCCCGTCAGGCACATGAGACAGGCACGACTCTGTGATACCCAGCTTCATGTCCAGCCCCATCACAACAAGGGGAAAATGTCTGGAGATGCCAGGGGAGCTTTCCAGGGATGTATCGAGGGGAAGGGCCTGATACTATCTCTTGTGTTGGTTCTTCTTGCTGGGGCCTGCAGCCTGTCCCTCCCCTCTCCTTCCCTGCCTCCCTCATCTGCGGTCTGGTTTGATGGTTGAACTGATTGCAGAAGCACAGCTTCAGACAGTGAAAGATTTCCTCCCAAGTGGGCTGGTATCTCCTACCTCGCTCTCCCCGGAGCTGTCCAGGCTGTAGGAGCCTGAGTGTCTGGCACCTCAGGCACAGAAGACCCAGCCCATGCTGGGCCTGGCATAGCCTTGCACCCTTTGCTGCCGGTAGCCTAGGTTACCTAAAGGACACACGGGCGCAGGATAAGGTCCCCACTCACTTGGCCATGCATCAATATCAACGGAGACATGGAGATGGGCCCACCGCCCGAGAAGCCTGGGGGACCACTGTGGGCTGTCTCAAGTGACCAGCAAACACCCCGATTCCCCTGAGCGCTTGGCCTTGCCTGGCAGAGCCCCCTTGGCATGATTCTGGTGTCAGGATGTCTGGACAATGACAGGAGTCTCTTGTTCAGGTGAGGCTGAGGGTGGCAGGCAGGAACGAGGCCAGGGCTTGGGGAAAGTGAGGGTATCAGCCTGACCACCCTGCCCTTCCTGGTGGGATGTGAACTATCCCCACAGGCACATAGATGCATGCAGCCTGCACGCTTCCCCCAGGGCCCTGAGCGTGGGTAGCAGAACCACGCCCTGTGAAGGGACACCCAGCTTGGAAACAGACACACACACACACACACACACACACACACACACACACACACTACAGACTTTAGTCTGGGTTATCCTTTTGTCCCAGACTCTTCCAAAACACGTCTGCAATCAGCTTCCAGTCCAGCCAGCCCTCACCTTCTCTGTCCGGAGGAAAGCTGGCCTCAAACTGGAGGGCCTGGGCTCTGGGTGGGGGGAGGCAGACTCTCCTAGCTTTTCTCCGGGCCCTGGATTCTCTGCCTGGCCCCTGCGTCTTTCTTTGCGGTCTCTCTTCTGTGCCTCTGAAAGAGGGGACCCTGCGTAAAAAGTCCCCTATCTCCTTCCCCACCCATTCTCTTCAAAATCCAACAAAAATGGCAGCTCTTGTTGCTGTAGAGACAGACGCTCGGCAAATACGAAGTTGGATAGAAGAGCTGGTTTGGGCTGTCGGAATTGCCTTCAGTTCATTTTGGGGCGGGAAAGAGGAGGAAGACAACACAGGGCCCACAGATTGGGAGCCGCATAGGACTGTGTATGTTTTATTAATAATTGGTGTATATGGACTCTGGGGCTAGACCGCCTGCGTTCAAATCCTGTCTCTGCTGCTCACTAGCAGGTGGCCTTGGGGAAATTATTAAATTTCTCTGTGCCTCATATTCCTCATCTGTAAAATAATAATAATAATAATAATAATAATAATAATAATACTTCCCTTGTAAGATTGTTTTGAGGATTAAATGAATCAATACATAAAAATCGCTTAGAATAGCATGATCGTTATCATCACTAATCTGTGTCTGAGTGTTGGGAAGCCCTTGGTGCTTGGAAGTTTGATGAGTCCTTTGCCCGCAGGCCTGTTAATGGCTCACTCTGCTGGGGGGTGCGGGCTCTACTCTCGTCCTTTAGATGGTGCTTTTGATTAGGTGGGCATAGGGGAGTTAGGCTCGGACGGGTCCCCAAGGGCCACAGCGTAGCCTCAGAGTGGGATTGCTTTGCCCTGAGCTTCTGGTCTGTAACTTGATGCCAGTCTTTAAAACTGTGCTACTTTCCTGCGACTTCCTCCAGTCAGATTCTTGGCTGATGCCAAAACCTTTGGAATGCCAGCCTTCTTTCTGCCTATTTGTGTTCCAGTTGAACAAACTTGACTTTTTTGTGGTCTCCCTTCACACCTGTCTTGCCTCTGACAGCCCTTCTGGATTAAGGCTAAGCAGGTACGGAGGACAGAGCTGAGGCACCAAACAGAGAGGCGGCCTCGACCTGCCAGGTCCTGGGTCTGATTTCCGCTGCTCCTGTCACACAGAGCTTGCCCAGACGCTCCCACTGGATTTTCTAACAACGGTAGCAAAACCTTCCAAATAAAGTGCCTGTGATAGACTGTCACAGATCTGCACCCCTTCCCCTCATCCCCCTCCCCCCCGCCCCTTGGATACAGGGCTGGGGGAGCTTGTCTCTCTATCATGGCCAGCATGCCCCAATGTCCGTTCTCCATCATGTCCTCCTTCCCTTCTTCCTCATTTGGTTCATCCAGCCGGCGACACAGGAAGGCGCTCCTCTATGGCCCTCACTGCCCTGTGGCCGAACTCCTGGCATGCTGCTCCGGGTGAGGCTTCATTGGCCTTATTTGCCCTTGAAATTTCAGGGTTCTGCTGCGACCTCCCTCTCCTGGAGCATTAATATCAGCCGAGTCCAGCAGCGGGTGGTGTGGGGAAGCCCTCAGGCCACTACATTCCAGATGTCTTACCCGTGCATGGTCCAGAGACTCCAGAAACAAGCCATGATTGTGTGGCACTGAGAGGCTTTCTTCCAAGCCTGGGCTGCCTTGGGGTGGGGGCTGGCTTCTGTTCAGCCTTGATTTTCAGCCCCTCGGCGTGGGGCTTCTGCTCCCAGGCTGGTGTTCACAGTGGCTACAGTCCCCTCCCCCACTTCTTTCTGAGGCCGAGGGGTGAAGGCCAGGCGCACGGGGACATGGCAGGGCAAGCTGAAAGGGGATCGTCTAGGCCAGATGGACTTCGGCAAAGATGGAAATGTCCCATCGCCTGTGATTTCCAACTTGGTAGCCATTAGTCACATGTGACTATCAAGCCTTTGAAATGCGGCCAGTGGGACTGAGGAACTGAATTTTAAATGTTATCTGATTTTCATGTAATCAGGAAGATTAACATTGTTTCTATTTAACTTCAATGTATGTTTTTATTTTTTAAATATATTTTTATTGATTTCAGAGAGGAAGGGAAAGGGGGGGAGAGAAACATCAATGATGAGAGAGAATCATTGATTGGCTGCCTCCTGTACGCCCCCTACTGGAGACGGAGCCCACAACATGGGCATGTGCCCTTGACCGGAATCGAACCCGGGACCCTTCAGTCCTCTGCAGGCCAATGCTCTATCCACTGAGCCAAACCGGCTAGGGCTTAACTTCAATTTAAGTAACCACACATGGCTCGTGACTACCACACTCACTAGCACAGCTCTAGGCAGCTCTCCGAAAAGAGATGGCGAGCTGCTCTTGAAGGCCTGTCTCCTCTCGCAGCCGCCTGGTGAGGCTGGGGAGGGCGGCCTGTTCCCTTCCTTTCATGGAGGAAGTCTGTCCTCTCTGGCAGTTTCTTCACTTCACCAGCTCTGGAATCCTGATGCCCCAGAGCCAGCAGGGCCCTGGCCGAGAGCCACCGCAACTGGGGCAGTGCTCCCCCGCTCGCCAGGCATGTTTTCTGCCCAGCTTTGTGGCACAGGTGCTCACATGCCCCAGTGGATTTGGCCGGGGCTGTTAATGTGGGGGTGGTGGGTTGGTAGGAAAAGTTGGAGCTTTTACTTCTTCCTTCCTGCTTCTATGGAGGTTGGGTTTGTGCTTTATTTTTACCTCAAAGAGTTCTCAAAACAGGCCCAAGAGGGGCCTCCAGAAGTGCACACACAGATCCTCACACGTTTATTGAACGTCCAGTGTTTGGAGGAACCTGAGGCTGATCTAAAGCCTCTGACTTTGAGAATAAGCACCACAGGCCTCCAGTTCTCACCCTTTAGACGTTACGGCAGAAATCAGGTCGGCGGCGGGAAGCACAGAACATGTGCACTCAGAGGCTCAGAAAAGGACTGTTTATTCCAACACTGCGGGCAGTATGGGGGAGCAGCAGGTCATCCACAAAAACCTGCTCTGCTGCCCCCCATAAACCAGCTGCTTATGTAGGGTAGGACACAGATCACACAGGGAAACTGGATTATAGGCCTGGGGAAGTAGGGACCACAGGCCTGGGGAAGTAGGAGGCTGGAGTGGGATCCAATCGTGTGTTAATCTTTCCATGAGAATGGACCGCATTCCAAGGTTGACTCCCAAGTCCCGAGGGCGTACAACTCCCAGCCAGGTCAGAACGTCCCCTCTTTAACCAGCACAAGGCAATCCTGGTTAACAGAGCATGATCAATATTTACCACAACCATAGCCAGTCCCCAATATTCCTTTTTTGCCCCTAACACAAGACGACCTTATCGATATTTTATTTAAATCGGTGTGGCTAACCCTTAAACTGGGTTTCCTGTTTTTCTTCTGTGGAAATGGAGAAGAGTTGTCATTTATGTGGAAAAGAGAACAACACTTCATTATGTTCATTCTCTCATGTCTGCCAGAGAGGGTGGGGATGGGACTATGCGCGCGGGGCATTTAGTAGACTCAGAACTGACCCAAAGAGGATTTTGGGAAACCATCCTCAGGGCCGGCCCTTGGCTTTGGGCCTTGTGGGAGCTTGAGGAAGCAGAGGCAGCTTGGAAATCCCCAGGGCGACGAGGAAATCCCCAGCAGCTGAAGAATCCTCCTGGAACTGAAGGCTACGCGAGCTGCCAGTCAGGTGATTCCTGAAGGCAGCCAGGACCTGACACTGAAGGGACAGACGCATGGTCTTAGCAGAGCATACAAGCCCAGACATCCCTGCGTGGGCTCTGTGCCCATGAGATGGTGTGGTGTCACCAGGCTCTGAGCAGACCTTTGGGTGTGCCAGGGCCGGGCTGGGGAGTGTGGAGCCCTAAGCCTCAGGGATCACCTCTGGGGTAGTGATCTGGGCCTGGCCACCCCAGTCCACTGACCTTCCTGCTTGTCCCAGACCTCTGCCCACCACACAGGTTCAAAGCGTCGCTGGAGTCTTCGGTTTATCCACTCATTCATTCATTCATTCTATTTCATCTCTAAGCATTTATTGAGTGCCTGCTATAGGAAGGGCTTTGGGGATGAAGCAGTGATGAAAGCAGAGTCGGCGCTGAGCTCATCTTTGCCTCTTCTGGCCCTGCCCTCCAGGGTAAAGCCAGAGGCCATGTTGCAGCTGGCCCCAGGCCCCTCAGCCTGGAGCTCTCAGGGGGACGCCTCTTGGAGGTGGGACCCGGGAGCCAGCCCCGCGGAGGTGAAATCCGGTGGCCTGGGCCTCGGTGCGGCCGGTGAGAAGGGGCGGCCCGCCCTCTGCTGGGCTCCAGCGGCGCTGCAGGGCGGGTGCAGCCTGGGGTTCCCGCGCATGTGCCGGCCTGGCCCCGCCCTCAGCTCCGCCCCTGCGCCAGCCGGCGGGCGGGCGGGGCCGGGGCGCACGGGGCGCACCGGGCGCACCGTGAGCCTGGGGCCGCCTGGGCTCCCGCCAGCCTTGGCCTGTCTGCCCCAAGGTCCCAGTGCCTGGGCCCAGCGCTGGGCGTGCGTCTTTCGCCCAGACAGGTTCCCCCCTCCTTTCCCTCCCTGTGGCCGTCCCTAGGCCTCTTCAAGGGGGTCCTCCGTCCTCTTCCACTTTGGTACCCACTGGTCATCTGGTCATCAGTGCCCAGTGAAACTTCAAACAAACAAACAAACACATTGATGCCTCAGAGGGTCCCAGGCACTTCTACTAAAACTGGCACTCCATAAAAAAGAAGATATATATTACACACCAACCAACAAACACATAAGGAATGAAGGGTAACCCTTCTCTGGAGAGGGAAGGCACTGGTGCTGAGGGCCGAGAGCAGGCATCTGTCACCCCGCTGGTGGGGAGCCCTCCTCAGCCCCGAGAGCTGAGCGCTTGGAACTTGACACCCCAACTTCCCCAAGTAAAGAGTTCTCTTAGTGACATTTTATACATTGCAAATTAGTAATGACACAAGCACCACTCAATTAGTGTACATGTATGGAAACGGTGTTTATAGTCTTTTTTTTGAAAGGAGTTTTGACTTAAAGGGGAACCAGTGAGACACATGGGGTCGGAGGAGTATCCTCTTGTTAAGATGTTAGTGAGAAACTCAGTCTCAATGTTTTCCGGACTCTCCCTCTCCATCAGCCTCAGGAGCTCACAGCCTCGTGGTGAGGAGGCTGAAAGGAAGCAGGCGTTGTGCTTCCCCACAGTGTTCACCCGGGGGTACTACAGGGCACTGCTAGTTGAGTCAGTGAAAGACTTCTTTTACTTCTCAGAACCTCCTGTCTAGCCTATGCCCCCACCTCTGCTCAGCCACCATGCCTGGCCCAGTGCCTGAAACATCCAAGGACCTTTTACCTACCCTGCCCTCCCCCCACCCCCCAACATGGGACAGCAGAGGAGTTGAAGTTGTTAATCTGTCTGGATATCCCTTTGTTCCCCGTTCTGTGCTATCTGGCTTATTGTACCTGCACCTTTCAGATCGGTTAGTTAACTCCAATGGGTATTTATTGAACACCAGCCTTGTGCCTAGTGCTGGGGAGTGGGATGAGATCTAACAGAGGTAGGAAGTGGTCCCTGCTGTCCAGGGAGAGAAGGCTTAAACATACGACACAAAGAGCTTCCTATCCAAGCGTTAGTTTATGCTGTGTAGTCATGGCATCTACACCTTAAACTCCAATACATTCAAGTATCTGTTTGTATAATAAACTATATTACTGTAGTCTAAAATTATAAACATTGTATTTTAGGTGTGTTTATTATAAGCTGTCCTTGACTGCATACATTATGCCTTTATGCAGAATATATAGAATAGTATCTACAAAACCATGTGTTTTTGAGCAGGTAAGGGATTTTTAAGGGTAATTTTGACTATGTTCTATTTTTGCCTAACATGCTGACTTTAGAATCTAACCCCATGTAGTATGTGACTCCACTGTATCTAATAGAGCACCTTATCGAGTATAATCTAGAACCAGCAGGTGTGTGGTGATATTTAGGTGTAGACACTGAGTGCTGTGGTTTTTAATTAGACTTTACCTGCCATTCGCCTGGTGCTTACATGTGTTTTCTTTTAAAATTCTCACAGCCCCACCCCTCAAAAAGAGGAAACTCTAAGAGGCCGAGCTGGGACTCAGACCCAGGTGTGTCTGACTGGGAGTCCCTGCTTTTGCACTGCATTACCATGCAGGCCCTGGGGTTCAGGGAAGGCTTCAGAAAGGCGGGGAGACTCGAGATGGACTTTGAGAGATGGGGAGGGTTGAGAAGGTAGAGGGGCTGGAGGAGAGGCACTTACAAGTCTAAGCTCCGGTGGTGGGGAGGACGGGGGACTGTGGGAACGTCAGCCTGAGAGAGTGAGAGCCAGGTGGGCTGGGGAGAAGGAGATGGAGAAGCGACGGTGAACTGCAAGGAGGGGCCAGGTTGGGGCTGTCCTTGGAGGCAAGGCGAGGGGCCTGAGCGTGTCTGGCCGGCTGTGGGAGTGACTCCAAGAACCATAGGTTGAGTTTATTAAAGGCACGGACCTGAGATAGCACCGACCTTTGAGCAGCAGAGGGACTGAGCGGGTTGTGAGGGCCCGAGGTGTCCCTTCTGAATGAAGAGGCCTGGTCTTTTCACTCAGGAAGGTGACCCTGATTTGAGATGCTCTCCATCAGTAGCACCCATCATCTCAGAGGCAGAATGGACAGGATCTAGTCATCTGAACAGAAAAGAGGAGTGGATGGGCACATGGGTAATAGTAATTCAGAACAAGACTCTGCGGATACAGGGACACCTCCGGGACCCAGAAGTCATCTTCTAGAGGACGGCTGAATGGCGGGAAACCTCGAGCTGCCAATATAGCGGACACCACGTCCGCGTGTGAAAGCCCAGGTCCTTCACTCACAGGAGGGCCTGCCGTCTTGCTGACATCCCCCTTGTTCTGCTCTGGACTCTGTTCTCCCAGGCGTGGTTATCTGGTTTTCTAACCTTTGGCAGAAACAGCGTATATAAGGAAGTGAGACTGCTGGAGACAGGCATGCTGACAGGCAGAGTGACAGGAGTAGGGGACAAAAGAATGAAAAAGCAGATATCCAGACACAAGGGGTGCCTGGCCTGCCCAACATGGGCATATAGCGAGGGTGCTTGCTGACTGTGGTGTCTGGATAGGGCTGGCGTCCTTGGAGAGTGGCTGGCGGGTGGCGGGTGGCAGGGGCAGAAGCCAGGCTGTGAAGTCAGGCGTCACCGCAGTGGGGACGACATGCCCTTCAGTACAAGATGGAGTGGAAATGATTGGGTTCAAGAGGGGAAGCTCAGAGTTTTTGAGACGTTTGAGATGAGTTCGGAGTGTTTTACTAAAGACAGAGAGTCTATAAAACGTTTATTATTTTTATGATTGTAAATAGGAATAGAATTTAGAATCTAGGAAACTACTCAAGATAGAAAATGTTTTGTTCCTTAAAGGGGGTAGGCTCCAGTGACCTAGAAATTTTGCTTATGATGTGCCTCCCCCCCCCCCCCTTAATGATCACAGATAGATAATAGTAGTTAAAGCGTATTGAAAGCGATTGTGCTGGATACTGTTCTTAGAGCTTTGCAAGTACTAATTCATTTCCCCCCTACAGTAACCCTATGTGGTAGATGCTATTATGCTTTCTGTTTTACAGGTGAAGAAATGGTAGCACAAGGCTAAGTTGTATAGTTTACTCTATGGGAGATCAGAGAATGAACCAGGCAGTTGGCCTCTGGAAGTCTCACTAACAACCATGAATAATCCCTTTAACACAGTGGTTCTCAGAATCACCCAGAGGCCTGGTTAAAACACAGATCCTGGCCCTGGCCAGTGTGCTCAGTTGGTTGGGCGATGTCCTATGCACCAAAAGGTTGCTGGTTCAACTCCTGGTCAGAGCACATGCCCAGGTTGCAGGCTCAACCCCTGGTAGGGGGTGTGCAGGACTCTCTCTCCTCCCCCTGCCCCCCCTTCCTTTCTCTCTCTCTAAAAATCAATAAAAAATAAAATAAACACAGATTCTGGTCCCCATGACCAGAGTTTCTGACTCCGTGGGTCTGGGAGGGGCCCTAGAATTTGCATGTCTAGAAAGTTCCTAGGTGACGCTGATGCTACAGATCTGGGAACCACACTTTGAGAACTAAAGCTCTTTCTTCACTCACTGGGATTTCACCAGTCATGCTAACCGTGTAAGAGTCATGCACTATAATCCTCATTTTACAGACGAGGGAAATTTATGTCACCTGCCCACAGTCACAGTGGACTTTACAGCTAAGTCATTCATTCATTCGCTGACTCACTCATTGACTGAACAAATGGGCACCTCGGCACTAGGCCTTATGTTGGCTTCTGAGTTGAGCAGTTCTCAGCCTGGGCTGCATGTAAGAATCACCTGGGGGAGCTTTAAAAAAATCCCAGTGCCCACGCCTCCCTCCCAGACTGATTAAATCAGAAACAGGGAGCGTGTGTGTGTGTGTGTGTGTGTGTGTGTGGTGGTGGGAGGGTCCAGGCATCAGTATTTTTAAAGTCCCACAGGGGATTTCAGTGTGCGGCTGAGGTTGGCCCCATTGTGTCAAGCAAGCCGTGAGGATGGGAAGACCGAGACACAGCACGTGCCCCAGGAGGGGCAGACAGACGGTCTTCCCGGGATGACACACCGCTCCTAGAAAGCAGAGCCAGGAGCCCAGTGTCCTGCCGGCTCTGTGTAGCTGTGCTTGCAGTGAGTGGTAGGCAGGAGGCAGAGCTGGGCTTTGGGCTGCTCGGGCAGTTTACAGCCTTTTCCCAAGGAAAGTGATACTGTTTGCCCACTGGCCTCACGGGACTGGCTGGTGTCAGGCCTGGGGTCTCTAGAACTCTGGTTGCACACTGGTTAGGAGACAGCTCTGCTGCAGGGCTTCCAAGCACCACCCCCACCCCCACCTTTTTTCATTTTTTTCCTTCAGAGGAAGGAGGCGATGACTGTTTCCTTTTTTCTGCAGAGCCGAGAGCTTCTGAGACAGCTTCAAAAGACCTGTCTTTTGACTCCTTCCCCCCTGCTCCCAGCTCCCATGTCGGCCTCTCTGGTGCCCGCGGCCCAGGTCTGGCACCGTGTGATGCTAACTGGAGAGCCAGGCCAGTTTCTCTTCATGAGGAGCCCTGGCTTTTCACCGGCAGCCCTTGCTCATTGGCCAGACACCCACAATTTCCTCTGTCTTCAAAGCCAAGGCCCACCCACCCCACCCCACCCGCCCCGCCCTCCTCTGTGCCTGCGCAGTCACTGGCTGTGTGGGGAGAAGGATGTGTACACAGAGTGCGGTAGATTCCACGCATGTCCCCGGTGCATTCCTCACGGCGAGGCAGCAACAGGGGGCCTCAGACCGACAGTGCGGGTCTCTGCTCCCGCTGGACTGCACAGGGCTGCCCGGCTGCTGCCTGGGCACAGGGTGCAGTGGGCCCTCTGGGTTGTATCAGGAGCGACGATAGAGGTCGTCTTGGCCTCTGCCGCAGTAATTAGATGGCTGGGGTGAGCCTGTGATTTGCGTGTTCTTGAGAACACTGCTGTGATTGACTGTTCGTGTGTGCTGGTGTGTGTGTGTGTGTGTGTGTGTGTGTGTGTGTGTGGGTGGGTGGGTGTGTGGACATGAAGGCGCATGTGCTTGTCCTGATCCTGGCCTGTGGGGCCGGGGGCTGCAGGTCTCAAATTCCACTGCTATTTTTAGGGGCCATATCAGCTCAGCTGTCTGGAGGCTCTGGTGTGTGTTGGTAGGAAAGTCCCACTCTCCCTGCCCCTGGCCCCTAACCCTCCAACACGGCCTGTCCCCCACCCAGTGCCTTTTCTCCGAGGGCCTCCACCGTCCCTTCCACACATGCTGTTATCACCCTCTTCCTCCAGGCGGATACCTGGTGCCCGCAGCCTCCCAGGCCGCTCGCTCTCTCCCGCTGGCTCTGGCCAGGGCTGGGCAGCTCCGGACGGGAGGGGCCTGGGGAGAGGGAGGGGAGCAGGGGCGGGGCTGCGGCCAGTGCTATTTTGAGCTGCTAACGGAGCAGCATCTGAGAAGAGACTCCTTGCTCTGGGCCATGCGGGTGAGTGTCCCTCTGACCCCCACCCCGGAAATGTCCCACGCTCCTCATGCCATTTCCTCATTTAGGAAAGGAGGGGCCCGCTTGTGATTTCACCAGATGTGGCTGAAGGAGATGAGGAGGGAGGAAGAGGCAGGGAATTCCTCAGCCCGGGCAGCCTCACGACTCCTCCGAGGCGAGGGGCCAGGCTGCGTCTAACCCTCCGTGTCCTGGGACTGTGCCAGCCTCCCCACAGGCTGACACGCCCTCCCACAAACCATCAGTGCTCGAGGCCTTCCTTCCTCGGAGCACTGTTTTCTTCCAGAGCCCGGAGCCCCAGGCCCCCCAGGTCTTAGAGGTCTTGTCCCCTGCTCTGTGTTGCCAGGACAGCCTCTACCCCCTGTCCCTCCTGGTAGACAAGAGAGAGGGGCTGGAGAGGGGTGGTCCTTGGAGTAGTCCGCGGCCTTTCCTTCCGCTGTCCCCAAGAGTGGACTCGGCACCGCCTCCTCCGTTTCTGTGGGTCGGACACTGTGAAGGGGCACAGAGGGCACCCCGGGGATGCCCTGGTGGTATGTTGGTCTCTTTTTTAGAGGAGGAGTCAGTTCCTTTAAAAAGCAAGTGAGGAGAGACATAACTGCCTGCGTTCCCCCCACGCCACCCCTCCCAGCCACCAAGGGTGAGGTTTTCAGTGGTGTCAGCAGTTGGCAGAGTGTGGGCTGGCCTGGTGTGGAGGTGCAGCAGGAGCCTGAGATGTGCCCCTGAGCATTTGTATCTCTCTGTGCCCAACGACTGCCCTGCCCCAGCCATAAATCTGGCATCAGGGTGGAGGTATGTGGGCTGGTGGGGGTGGGGCCTGAGGTGGGTGTTTCCTGGTCCCGCTGACTCCCCACCCCATCCCACCGGGGGCCACCAGCACCAGGTCGAGGCTTTGGGGCCGGGCAGATGGCAGAGTGCCCTGCACAGGGGCAGTGAGTGTCCCCAGGGAAGGGAGCCTCCAGCAGGGCCGGCCGTTAGGGGAGGAAACCCAGGCCCTCTACAGCTGTGGTGGCAGCAGGAAGCCATTCCAGGGCACCTGCTTCCTCCTGCCTGCGGGGCAGTAGCTGCAAGCGCTGGGCTGCTTTCTGTTCCGCCCCAGGTCGGGGAGGGCACTGCATGTCCCTGCCCAGCTCATCTTCCTCTTCCTCTGCCTCAGGCCACTCCCTGCAGAGCCCCTGCTCCCCTCAAGCAGCTCTGTGTGCAGTTTACTGGGGTCACAGGCGGAGGAGCCGGTTGTCTATGGAAACCCTGCTTTCACCCCAGCTGTGTTCTGGCAGGTGATGCCGTGAAGGACAACAGTGCAGGCGAACTGGGAGGTGGAGGCAGGGCTTGCTCCGTCCCTTACGGGGAGCCTGGGAAGTTCTGGCTGGGGGACACACCTGAGTTCTGATGTGGCACTTGCTGCTGCGAGGCTTGGGCCAGTCATTTCTGGGCCTCCTTTTGCTCGTTTGTAAAGCAGGAATCATACCCGTATCGACTTCAGAGGGACGCCGTGGGGATTACGTGAGATGATGCAAGTGAAGGGGTCAGCACAGTGCCTGGCACTTAGTACCTGCTCAATACTGTTACTTCCTTCCTCCCACCCCACCCCAACCTTTACGTAAGCTGGTGGTGCTGGGTGGGGCCTGTCAGGGAGAGGTTGGCCTGGGACCTACCTTCTGCACCTCAGAGTGGGATAGGAGAGAGGAGGGTGCTGTGTATGAATGTTGGCAGAGAGGGGAGGTGCCAAGTTCTCTTCTTCTGGGTTCTCTCTCTCTCTCTCTCTCTCTTTCTCGGCACCTGCTGCTCTTGGGAGCTGCTAGAGTGTGGGCATCCTGCATGGGCACTTAGGCCTCGATGCATTTGTCCACGTGGGGCATTCCATGCCTAAGGGGTATCTGGTGGGTACAATGACCCTCCTGGGAGTATTCGTGCCTCCAGTCCCTCCTGTGAAGGGCTCAGAGGACAGTACGTAAGTTAAGGGCAGATGGTCCTCGCTGGCCATGCAGAGGGTGAAGCCCAGCCTGGCCCAGCCCCCTGAGTGTTGGGAGCCTCTGGGGCTGCGCGGAGGTGGGCCCCTCAGCACCTTGCTTGGGTTTCCTCCTCTTTGAGAGCAAATGCTTCTAGCTATTATATAGCCTCAGCATTTTCTTTTTTATTGACTAGTCATCTTTACAGTAGAAATAAACAGTAAGTAATCAATACATAAAATAGCATCTCTATTGTATCTAATTCACACAGTTTACAAGATCATCATGGTCACTGTTCTATTTAGTTTCTAGTTTTTTCTGATGGATGTTATTTTAGGTGAAGTCTTCCATGTGGTTACATCGTCCACATATTTGTTAGTGCATTGTACCAAAGTACCATAGTTAAGTCACCCGTAATTCTAGGCATTCGGTTGCTTCCAATTGGGGGCTATTATATAGAGTGTATCTTTTAAAGTCTTCACATGGATTTGTAGATTTTTTTCTTTCTCATCCTTTCTTTTTCAAAATTAAAAAAATATTGAGAGAGAGGAAGGGAGAGAGAAACATGGATTTGTTGTTCCACTTATTTATGCATTCGTTGGTCGCTCCTTGTATGTGCCCTGACCAGAGATCAAACCCACAACCTTGGTGCATCAGGACTACACTCTAACCAACTGAGCTACCCGGCCAGGGCCTCTCTTCCTTTCCTTAAGCCAGTGGTTCTCAACCTTCCTAATGCCGCGACCCTTTAATACAGTTCCTCATGTTGTGGTGACCCCAACCATAAAATTACTTTCGTTGCTACTTCATAACTGTAATTTTGCTACTGTTATGAATCGTAATGTAAATATCTGATATGCAGGATGTATCTTCATTGTTACAAATTGAACATAATTAAAGCATAGTGATTAATCACAAAAACAACATGTAATTATATATGTGTTTTCCAATGGTCTTAGGCGACCCCTGTGAAAGGGTCGTTTGACCCCCAAAGGGGTCGCGACCCACAGGTTGAGAGCCGCTGCTGAGCCATCTTATTGCATACACATTCCTGAAGATGGGGTGGCCAGGCCAGGGGATGATGAATTTCATGTCTGTTGTTGCTCCCAAGGAGCTGTGCATGGCACTGAGTTTACTATCTCTTTATTGTTGCCCAGTTGTTTTTCCCACTTCCTGGGACTCGGGGTGGGAAGGTGTGATTCTCCATAATGCAAAGGAACTCCTTGCAGCACTGCTGTGCAACAAGCATTTATGAAGTGTCCGCAGCAGGATGGGTAAAAGAGAGGGCTGCCCATGAATAAGTCAGAGTCCAGGGAACATTGTAGACACACAAAGAGCTCCTGGTAAGTATTCAGTGAGGATTGGGTTCTCTTCCTTTCCTCCAAAGAGGAGGCCAGAAATGCCAGAGAGGAGGGAGATGGGATGTCCAGGCCTCAGCGAGGGTTGGGGTCCGGTGGGATCTCTCTTTGCAAGTCCAGAGACTCCGTGTGATTGCATTGGACAGCAGTAAACACCGCACCACCAATCCATGCTTTGGCTTGACCCAGCCCTCCTGAACCTTGCCGCGATGCAGAGTATTAGCCAGGGTTGGCCACTCTGACCCTGCCTCACACAGCAGAAAAGGTGACCTCTATGGGAGCAGCACAGGCTTTGCCATCAGAGCGGCTTGGGTTCAAATCCCAGCTCAACCACTTATCAGCCTTGTGACTTAATCTCTTTCTGAGTTTTTTTTTTCCCCCCTCATCAGGAAAGTGGGAGTAATAATAATCCCATGTCAGGAGACGGTTGTGAAATTTGGATTAGAAAATACACGTTGAATACATTGACAGGGCCCATCTCACAGCAGGCGTCCACATCAGTGATTCCTGTTGTTGTTGGAAACAGCCGAACTCTCCCGGGGGGGGGGGGACCAGGTCAGGGAGAGGGGCCTCGGCTCCCAAGCCCCCTTGCTCCACGGGGCCTTTAGTTCCCAGCTCTGGGGGTGACTGTCGCAGGGACATCGCCGCCATCTTTGGGGCTGAGTTCCTATATTAGATAAAAACAGGTTGGTGTCGATCCTAAGCAAATCAATCCAGCAATAAGGAAGAAGGAGAAATATCCAGGCCATTCTGCACAAAAGCCACAGAGAGAACTTCCTTGGGGGAGAACCCCACTTCTGTGTTCAGAGTGATGTTCTTAAGGAACATCTGGTGCAAAGGAGTGGCCCCTGGTGTGAATGGCCTGGCCCTGGTGTGAATGGCCTGGTGTGAATGGCCTGGGCCTGGTGTGAATGAATGGCCTGGTGTGAATGGCCTGGTGTGAATGAATGGCCTGGTGTGAATGGCCTGGTGTGAATGGCCTGGCGTTCTTACAGCCTGGGGTGGATGGGCTCCTTCTGCACGTAGAGGAAACCCAGAGTGGGAAGTCAAGGAACAGAGCAGTTCATTAAGCAAACTGGAAGTCTCCTGTGTATGAACCGCGCGGTAAAATAGAAAAGTCAACAAAGCAAATTAAAAACACCAATTCTTTCGTTTTTCACTGTCACTTCATGATAAGTCGTAATAAGAATGAACCGGTCCTTAAACACCTCTGAGCTGAATGGCTTCTCTGGATGAAGTCTCTCCCAGGACTGAGGCGGATTTTGCTCGTTGCTTTTCAAGAGGAGCAGCTGGGGTTTCTAACCTATGAGTGGGGAGGCTTTACGTTCTCCGGGCCTCTCGCCCCTCGCCCCTGGCGGGTAATGGTGTGTTGTAAGTCAAAGGCAAAGTTGCCAGAGTTCTGGATCCCCTCCCGGGTCACAGTCCTGCAGCTTTGGTTCACTGAATTAGGGCCTGAGTGCCTCTCCCCACCCACACTCCCAGGGCTCCAGACCTAGAACGGCCTTTAGCCATTGTCTAGACTAGCCCAGGCCCTGCTTCTACAGAGAGGCTCAGAGGTGGAGTGGCTTATTTAAGGGCACACAGCGTTCAAGGGCAGGAAGTTCTACGTCCTAGACCCCATGTTGCCTTCTCTTTCCTCTAATGTTTTATTCCTTACTCCTCTTCTGACCTTTTGAGCTTTGTAATCCTTCCCCCTCTGCTCCATCCCTTTCTCCCCCTGTTGCCCACAGTGTTCGCCCTGGCAGATCCTGGCCCTTAGGAAGACTCCGAGTCCCTGAGTCACCCCCATTTCTTCTCTGACCCGGGGTGCAGGCTACTTTCGGCGCCATGGCCTTTTCGTCAAGGTTTGCCTTCTGGGAGCAAAAGGAAAGTTGGATTTCAAAACCGTTTTGCTTTTCTTCTGTGCTTGGCATGGTGTGTGCCGGCAGGAGACTGGCTTGTGAGAGAGGGAGCTTTGGAAACTAGAGATGGACTGGGGCCTGTGTGCATATTTGGGGGTTGGGGAGAATGACCAGGGGGCCAGTGAACTCACTCCTGTCTGAATGGGCTCGGGCGCTGAGTCATGCTCCTCTCCTGAGCTCCACCTCTAGTAAGCTGAGCTCCTTTGTCCCACTGGTGCCCCTCCAAGTTAACCCTTCCACCCCCTTCCCAGCCCCCAAACCCTGCTGTTCCGACTCACCCCTGGGAATGTGGACTGCTGGGGAGGGGCCGCCGGGAATGGCTTTGGCCCTGAGGCCTCGGAACTGGGCCTCTCCGCGTCTGGGGGCTGTGGAAGGTAAGGAGAGAGCCTGGCTGCCCGGGCCCAGGGGGTGATTCAGGCTGCAGAGCTGGGCGTGCCTCCGTGCAGTGCACAGTCCCCAGCTGGGCAATGACCTACGACAGAGAGAGCCCTCTGGGCGGGGGAGGGGGCAGTGAGTCAGCCTCGGGCTAAATCCAGAGCTGAGCTCAGAGCTGGGCCTCGTGTCCCAAACATTTGGGGGGAGAGCCAGTGTTTCCCCAATGCCTCACCACTTGGGTAAGACGCTTGGGGTCCCAGGCTCGAGTGCCTGGAGGGAGAGGACAGATTCGGTGCCGGTGAAGGATGCGGAGTGGACTTGGAATCCGGGCCACCCCTGTGCCTGAACTAACAGCACTGCGTGCAGTAATGAGTGTGTCTGTGAGGTTTGTGAGCATCTGCCGTCCCTCTAACCTGTGTGCCCCGGGGCATGAGCTAGTGCACGGTGTGGGCTCTGGGGGAGGGGTGGGGGAGGGACGGGCATCGGCGGGGCAGCAGGCGCAGACCCACACTCTGCCCCTCCTCTCCATGCCCTCTCCACCAGCCCCTCCCTTCCCTTTCTCGGCTCCAATCCCAGTTTCTAAGTAGCAGAGTCCACGCGGATGAAAAATTGCGTTTTCCCTGCGTCTGTGGCAGCATGAACTACCTTTGAAGCCGGAGCCCATTGAAAGTGGTTCTGTGGGCAAGATGCCGCTTTCACACGGCCGTGGCCATCCTGCTGGTCAGCGCCCCGGGCCCTGCTCATTAGAGCTCAGAATCAGCCATGGCCCTGGCTCCCAATGAGGGTCCCCCAGGTGGATGCTGAACGTCACCCTGGAAGAGTTTCTGAGGATCCTTCCGTTGGGAATGAAAGACTCCTTCTTAGCACATTGTGCTGGGAAAGAAAGGCGTGCGGGGGGGCGGGGGGACGGGCGCGGGCAGGGTGATAACAGACCTTCTTTTTCTACTGTCCTGAGTGACTGAGGGAAGAAGAGAAACGAAATCCACTCGGACTGCCTGAGCTTGTGGAGGGAGAGATGCTAGTGGAGGGGAGGGGGCCCCCCCAGCCTGGAGGCCTGGCCCCCCTGGGTGTGTTCTGAGCCAGTCTCTGATCTGAAAGAACCTTCAGAGCGTCCATAGTGTCTGTCCTTTTTCCCCCGATTCATTATGGCATCCGAGTTGGCCCCTGACTCTGCTCCTCTCCTCTGACCAGGCCAGCTCGCTCCTGGGCCGAGCACAAACCCGGCCAGAGCCGCCGGAGCTCAGAGCTCAGAGCTCAGGCAGCGTGCCTTCCTCCACACCCGCCCCAGCCCCGGGGTTCCCTCCCTCCGCTGCATGGTTGGCAGTTTGTGGCAGGGTCTGAGGTTGGGAAGATAATCTGGCCTCCTGAATCCCTGCCTCTGCCCCACTTTCCGCCTCCAGCCAGAGCTCAGCCACCGGCTTGAGCAGGCACTCGGGCTCTGTGCTGAGGGCATCGTGTGGAGCCAGAGCCAGCCTGACGGAGCCACCATTCACCTCCACGGAGTTCTGTGGGCCCTGCAGCCCCACACTGGGGTCATCCGTCTCCTCAGCTGGCGGCTAGGTCAGACCACTCCTTGTCTGAGCTGGGATGACCTGTGCAGTTTAGCCTGAGTTGAATTAGCCAGATCTCTCTCTCCACCCTGTAACCAAGGCCAGGATGCTGCTTTCCTGGTGGACCTCTTTACACAGCCCCCGCGGGCCACGTGGCTGGTCAGTGAGGGCAAGGGTGCTTGGCCTCGGCTCCCACCGAGACTCTTCGTTCTTTTCTTTCTTTTTTTAAATATATTTTATTGATTTTTTACAGAGAGGAAGGAAGAGGGATAGAGAGAAACATCGATGAGAGAGAAACATCGATCAGCTGCCTCCTGCACAACCCCTACTAGGGATGTGCCCGCAACCAAGGTACATGCCCTTGACCAGAATCGAACCTGGGACCCTTCAATCCGCAGGCCGACGCTCTATCCACTGAGCCAAACCGGTTAGGGCAAGACTCTTCATTCTTGAAGTTGTCACCGGACAGTTTTGACCCCAGTGTATCTGTTGTGCAGGTCCGAGGCCCCAGTATTCCCGGACCCTCAGGAGCTCTGCCCTCAGGGAGAGAGGCCTGTGGGATGCACGCCTTCTGTGCTCTGAGTGCCCGGGTCCCCAGCCCTGCCCTGCCAGTGACTGCTTTGTCTGCTCCCTCAGGTGAAAGAGGAGGACAGAGCCCTGCCGAAGCCTGGCCCTCCTGCCAAGGAGGAAGGGGCTGTAAGTGCTTCTCCAGGACCCCTGTGTGTGGGTGTGCCCGGCCCCGCCTGGCCTGGGAGGCAGCGCCATGGAGTGGGCGGGCATGGGGTGCTCTTTCTGTGTGGGTGGCTGGGGGCATGCCAGGGAAGGGGTAGGAAGTGCAGCCTGTGTGAAGCTAACCTGGGGCGGGTGAAGGCGATGGGAATGCCCAGGCACTTTGGAGACCTCCCCCAAACGCCCCAGCCCTTTAGTTCCTACCTTTAGTTCTGCTTTCCTGAGCCTTTGGGGCTGGAGAGGCTTAGGTGGGCAAGCTCTTAGGTCGGGAGCACCGAACCCGCAGCTGTTGGGACTCTTCATCCCGCTCTGGGCGGCACCAGCCAGGGCAGGGAGGAATTCCAGCGCAGCTGCTGCTGTCTCGTCCCGAGACCCCGTCAGCTGCTTGGGGCGGGTGACCTGGAGGCCGGCTCCAGCTGCCCAGGGCCCCCAGCCACCCCCTACCCCAGTCATTCTGCCTTGGGATGGAGACCCTGAATAAAGCTGGACTCCTTTAAGGCAAGAGAAGGGAGACGGTTCCAGAAGAGCCAGGGCTAGAGATGTGCAGTTGGGAGGTGGGCGTGCCCAGAGCTCGGGAGCAGAGCTGGCTCACCAAACAGATCCGTACGCCATTACCCCAGACGGAGCCTGTCCCCGCTCCCCCCACTTCCTTGGGCGGAGATTTGATTAGTCAGGCATTGTGGCTTCTACCTAATCTGCAAACAATCCTGCCAGGCCAGCCTCTGATTTCCAAGGGATATGTTTGAGATATAGGCGGGAGGGGTCTTGGAGAATGCCAGGTTTTTTTGGGTGAAAATTACATGTAAAGTGTTTAGAAGACAGCCCAGCGTATAATCAGCACTGTATGGATGTTAGCAGTCACTGTCATCATCGTCATTGCCATTGTCCTCATCATCTGCAGTTCGAGGGGACGGGAGGAAAGCCAGAGGGGGAGGGGAGGGGGGTAGGACCCAGCAGCCAGGGCCAACAGCCAGCGCCGCAGTCTCTGGCATGCCAGGGAGGAAGAGCACCTTCAGGCCCTCCCCCCTCCACCCCTGCAGCAGGGCCACAGTCCCACTGAGGCTGGGCCCGGGCTACTTGGCTCAGCTCTTCTCAGGATGTGGGGCCACCTCTCCACATGGCAGCCAGAGGTCTGCCCACTCTGAAGGCATCTTCCTACCAAGCAGAGCTGGCAGGTGGCCCCCCATGGAGCCCACTGTTCAGATATACCCCAGAACCAAGGTCACTGTTTGGGGGAATAAGGGCACGAGCACGGCTTATTAGTGGCAGGGCCTATTAGTGGCAGGGCCTGACCAACAAGGAGCCCCAAGGCTGGCCTGGCTGCCCCAAGGCAATGTGGCTACCTCTGCAGGCAACTCTGCCCTGCTGTTCGCCAGCCTGGCCTTCCCAGTGGCAGTCCTATGGGTCCACAGACAGTCCCCCCCCCCCCCAGTGTTGGGGGGAGGGGAAGCACAGCAGGTGGAGTGTGCCAGCACACTCCATTTAGTTCCTGGGTGCCCAGAGGCTGTAGGACATGGTAGCTTGAGTGCTTAACCCTTTGTGGGCCACAGTTGCCTCCTCTTCTTCCCATTATTCCACACGTACCTTCTGGGAGCTAGGAGACGGACAGAGAGTAGGCTGAGGTGGAAGCTTCCTGGGCCAGCACTGGGTTTCTGCAGCCTTGAGAATGTGGGTGAGGAGTGGACAGGTGGGGAGTAGACAGTGTCTGCCGACCAGAGGAGCAGGGAGGGGGACGCTTGGCATATATTGGGGCCAGGAATTGCTCCCTGACTGTTGTTCTCATCAGGATGAGCAGACTCTGGGTCTGACTGCCCAGAAAACCAGGTGACCGAGGGACCACAAAGGCAGGAGGCCCCGGCGTGAGGCCTAGGAACGGGTTGCCTGCCCTCTCCATGCTCCATCTCTGCTGTGTTTGGGCTGTGAGGGACTGGGCTCATCTGGATTGGGGCTTGGTCGCTGCCCCGACGGATGGCAGTAACTCTGGGGCACCTCATGGGCCTCCAGGGATTCTGTGTTGGCGTCTCACAGCTCCATGCTAAGCCTGGCAGGTGACAGCAGTTCCTGCTTGTCTTTGTGGGAGAGAGACACCACACTCTCAGAGGCTGGCTGGAAAGCCTCTTGGAGCTATGCGTTGTTTGCTGCATGAATGGAAGGTCTGTTTCAGGGCTGGGCGCGAGGCCACACCTCTTACTTCCTCTGGGTGGGGTGGGCAGGGACACGGGCTGATGCTAATGTCTACCTGTATCTGTGTGACTGTAGCTAGAGGGCAGCTCCAAGGACGGCAGTGGCCCATCTAAGAGTCCGCAGCCTCCTACCAGCCCCGCACCTGCGGAGACTTCCCAGAGAGCCAAGAGCCCCGTGCCCACACCGGCCATGAACGGCCTGGGGGCCGCCTCAGCAGAGGGCCCAAGCGAGGAGGCCCCGGGCCTGTCTCGGAAGAAGGTGGCCAATGCAGTGAGGAAGGTGGTGAGCAAGGTGCTGCCTGGCGAGGAGCCGGGGAATGCCAGGGAACCTCCGAGCAGAGGGGTCAAGTCCCCTGAGCACCCAGCTCGAGGCAAGAGGGGAGAAAAGGCAGCCCCCGGCCCCAAGCCCCCTCCCCCTCCCCCTCCGCCGCCTGCTCCACCTAAGCCGGAAGCCAAGAAGGAGGCAGCCAAGGATGAGCTCTCCGTGGGCCTGCGGAGCCTGATGTCCCGGGGCAAGGGCAAGGACCACAAGCCCCGCAGCAGGCAGTCTCCTGGGAAGGGAGAGTCACCCCCCAGCCAGGAGCCAGGCTCCCCGGGGAAACCAGGCTCCCCGGAGGTGGTGGACCCCCCAGCCAAGCCCGGAACCCCAGAGAAGCAGTGTTCCCCAGCCGCGCCAGAAGAGCTGGCCGACTCGGGCTCCGCTGGCCCGAAGTCCAACCTCACTGGACCGCAGCAGTGCAAGTCACCAGCCCCTGACGGGCAGCAGGAGGTACCCGAGTGTGTCACTAACCTCCCCTGCCCCTCACCACCCTCCCTCGCTCGCTCGCTTGAGGGCCAGGCACCCTCACAACCGGCTTCCCCAAGGCCACCCCACAGGCCCCGCATGATGCAGAGGCTAGGCTGGCGCCTGTGCTGAAGGCGGGGCTGCATGGTTCTCCTGGATGGAATGCCGGAGAGGCCGCGGCCTGGGCTCTGTGATGGGCTGCTAACCAGCATGCGGCTGTTCGGTGGGAGTCAGGGCTGGTCCTCAGCGATGTGGGCTCAGCCTGTGGCTCCAGACGCTACGTCGAGATCAGGAGTCTTAGCAGATCCGTGTTAGGGTGGGAAGAACCGAAATCAGGAGGCCTGTGTGCGTTCACCTCCCAGCCACTCCCCCCAGTGGGATCTCAGCGAGGTCCCATCCCCGAGTCTTCATCTGTCCAGTGGGGAGGACGCAGGCCTTCAGTTCTTCTCTGCAGCCCTTGGGGCCAGAAGTATTTGGGAAATGAGTAATTTTTATATTTTAGAATGCCAGGCAGTGTACATAATGAGCAGCCACTCAACCAGACATTTGTATTTCCACCGCAAAACCTGTACATGTTCGCACCGCAGAGGGATAGAATATAAACAGTCAGGACCGGCCACCAAAATAGCTGAGAAGCATCTTTTGGTCTTGGAGGGCTTTTGGGATGTTGGAATTGCTTTGAAGGGCTCCTGTGAAGGTTAGAGGTGGTTCAGATAATGAATGCTCCCAGCCCAGTCCCTGGCATGGTGGGTGCTCCATACATAAACGGGAGTATTGATGGTAATGCTAATAACAGTAGTTATTAATGCCATCATCGCCATCACTGCCTTCAGGCCTGGCACCAGTCCCCGGTGGCAGCAGGATCGCGAGGAGCCCTATGCCTGGGTGGCTAGTGGGCACAGTGGGCCCCCTTTGGATCTGGGGTGCTGTCTGTCCACAAAGTGCCTTCTGGGAGGGACAGGATGCTGAGAGGCAGAGGGGATAGGCAAGGGCGGTTAGCCCAGCCCTTGCCCATGGAAGGTGATGCCTGCTTGGCTGGTCCTAGGCGTGGGGACAGTTCTCTTTAAGCTTTCCCATTGTGTGTAGACCCTTCTGAGGCCTCGTGTGAGGTGTGTGTGTTGCGGGGGGGGGGGGGGGGGAGTGCAGTTTCACCACTGCTTCTCCTTGCTCTTCCGTGCTTCCGTGCTCCTGGCTGGAAGGGGGAGGGGCAGGGCACAGCCTACAGGCCTGTCCTGTCTCCAGCCCCTGGGATTCCTAAGGCCCCAGAACCCGTCTTGCGCCTATCCCATTCTTCTTGGGTTTCGCAGAACCTAGAGAGGAGCAGGCTGCAGCTCTTCCCAGCCCTCGTGGCTCACTCTGCATCAGGAAACGGACCTCCTAGCACACAGGAGTTGGCAGGGGCATTTTGGCTTGATGGGCAGGGCATGAGGTGAACCATCCATCCCTGAGAAAACCTCCAAGAAGCGGACTCCTGGGCTGCTGCCCTCCCTCTGGCTCCCTGTCCTCCACCTCTCACGAGAGTGGAGTTGGGATCAGAGAAGAGCTCTGCTTGGCCTTCAGCCGCCTTGGCCGATGGCAGAGGCCAGAGGGTGTGTGGAAGAGCAGGGCCATCCTGGTGCTGAAGCGGTTAAGATGGTGAGAAGAAGCAGCCTCAGAACTCTCAGGCCCCCGTTCTTTCTTTCTTATCTGATCGTTTAAAACCTCAGATTGGCGCCTGGCTTGCCTTCCTGACCCTACTTCACTTACCCACTGGGTCCTGGTGGCCTCCTGGGCTAGCAGCTTGGCATGCGGTGTCCCCACCTCTCCGGGGCCAGGACTAATGGTGGTTTAACCTCCAGGCAGGAGCTGCCCCCGAGGTCGAGGTCCGGCTGAGCCCCGCGGAGGAGGCCCACCTGCGGCTAGAGAGGATCTTCACCGCGTCTGTAATGCCACCTCCCGTGTGCGGTTCCCCAGGCCCTGGCCTCCTCCTGCCTGAGGCTGGCGGCCAGTGTGTGTGTGTGTGTGTGTGGGTATGGGAGCACCTGCCTATGGAAGCGTGCTCCCTGGGTCCTGGGGGCCTCACAGTGGGCTTCCCACTTCAAGAAAGGAGAGAAGGCCTCTGTGGTGGGTCTGAGCCCAGTGACGCCTGCTCCTCCAGGGAGCCCAGTGCCTGTGGGAGGGACCCCTCTTGGCTGGGGATCCAACCTCCTTTTCTGGCCCTGTCCTCTTGCCATGAGGACATGTCTTGGTGCCAAGGTCTGGTGGGTGTCGAGAGGGGAGCTGACACTCCCCTTTTTTGATGCCCCAGCTCTCCAGACCCAGGGGGGCCTGTTAACTCCTTGTCCATTTCTAAGAGGCAAGGTCCAAGGCCTGGCTGACTCCCCTCCCTCTGCAGGAAGGCCTTTAGGTGACTAGCTAGAGGCCGAGAGGCCAAGGTGCCTTATACTCGGGCAGTTGGCATGTGGACCCGGATGGGGTGATGCCTCCCCGTGCCATGGGTAGTGTGCCCGCCTGGGAGTGGCGTGGTGGTTCCGTGGGGGTTTGAAGAAGGGTCCTAGACTTGGGGCTACTGGTGGTCTTGCTGTCTAAGAAGTGCAGTGATGACATTTCTGAAGGGCAGCCTTTGGGGGGCGGGGTGTGTATATGGAGGCCAGGGATAGCCCTGTCCTGGAGTCTGAGGGCTGCAGGGGAGCTAGGCTGGAAAATGCCCTATAGATAAGGCAAGGGGCTCCCAGGGGAACAAGGCCCTGGATATGGTGAGGGGGGCCTGGCCTGGCAGCACACAGAAGAGGAGCCTAATTCAGAATGGACTCGATGGCCAGCCTGGGAGAGACTGTGGCCAGGATGGCATAGCCCTGTCCTGCCCTGGGCTCAGTGCACCTGCCCGGGCCAGCAACCCCCTCCTGGTGCTAAGCAACTCCCACCCATACCCCACACCTTGGGCAGCCCGAGAGTGCCCGCCCACTTGGCCCAGGGCGCTTGCGGAAGGGGACGTGCGGATGGTCTGCTTGTCTTCACCCCTCTTCTTCTCTCTTCTTTGCTTGCTGCTGGTAGCTGGACCCTGAGGCCGCCTCTCCTGCCCACAGCCAGGTAGGGTGTTCCTGTCCCCCTCAGGAGCCCTCCACTTCCTCCGGTGACCACCTGCCACCCCCGGCCTGTACCTGGGCCGGCGTCTGTGCTCGGGCCTCATGCTGGAGTGTAAGGCCTCTTTCCCCTTCTGGTCCCCACCTGCTGTCCAGCGGGATCCTCCCGGGAGGCAGTGCTAAGAGTTGGAGATGGGGCAGCTCTGTGTCAGGCCCTTGGGGAGAGTCTAGACTCAGTGTCCCCACTTGAGTTTGGCTTCTGTGGTACATGGTGCTTAGCCACTGGAGACCCAGGGTTTTGGTTTCTGGGTGTTTCAGTTCTGCTCGCTCTGGGTAGCTCAATTCCTACCCGCCACCCCCACCCCCAATCCCCATCCAAAACCTGAAGATGCGGCTTTCTCTGTCTCCACCTGCTGGGCAATGTGGGAAACCCACCTTCGAATTAGCTCTGAGGGAGTTCGTTAAAGGCCATGGCCCTTTGATGTCACCTTATACATCAGCCTTCAAACACTTGACCTGCAGAACGTGCCCATTCAAGACAAAGGTTTCGCCTGTCTTACACGATTTTCAAAAGACAACACATACAAAATAATTTTGTTTTATAAAGTTACATTTCTTCAAATATAACAAACGAACCATTTTTTAATGTCTGCACTTAATTTAAGCTATAGACACCCCATAGTGATCCTCCTAATTGAAGGGTGAATTCACTGCCACGATTGCCAGAGGCCGGGGACCACTGGGGTAGCCCCGCCTCCTCACTCCGTAGCTGGGAAGGGCAGTCAGCAAGGGAGAGAGTTCCCTGAAGCCGGAATCCAACCTGGGAGCAGAACCCCGATCTCTCTTTCAGCTCTAGGAAACGTGACAGAGAAAATGCTCCCTCTTGTTATCCGTCTCGGCCCCTCACCAGGGCTCAGTGTCACAAAGCAGTGTGTGTGCCCAGGTCTCAGGTGGGTGGGGGACGCTAGCAGACGAGTTGTACCTCAGAGCTGAGGATCCTCAGAGCTCGGGGTGACCATCCCCCCAGCAGGGCCCCTGGATGACCTGTTGCCCCTTTGCCCACACACAACTAAAGGAGCCTAATGGGTCTGTCTCCTGTTTGCCAAGCTCCCCCTGGCACCATTCCTGCCCAACCCAAGTCGTCCCATGGAGTGCCAGGCTTGGCAGCCCCACACCCTGCAAATGCTTCTTTCTGATGGAGCCACTTGGGGCCTCAAGGGGCTCCCAGCCCCTCTATACCCATTCTGGTGTCCATCTGTGTGGCATTCCTTGTATGGCCTTAGCATGTCCACGTAGGTCTGTGTACCTCCCGCCTTCTGAGGAGGCAGGGAGTAGGAGCCGCGAGGCTGGCGTGGGCATCTGGGCATTGCCCCTGCCCCAGGGAGCATCCTCTGCAGGGCAGGCCAGGCCGAGGCTAGGACTCCGGCCCCACTTATCCTTGTGCACTGTGAGGTCCTCAGGAGACACTCCCGCCCCAGGCCTTGAGGAAATGCCCTTCCCCGGCTTGGTAAGGGAGGGCCCATCGGGATGCAGGAGAAGCTGGGCCTGAGAGGTCACAGCAGCTGTGGCCAGGGAGGGCTGTGGGCTTAGGACGCTAATCCCACCGGCTTCGCAGGGAGGTGGGGGAAAGGGCAGCTGAGGGTGGAACCTGCTGATTTGTTTTCCAGGAATCGCCCTCTCCTGGATACATGCTCCCTGTGCCACTGGCCCTCAGGACACTAGCTCTGTGTCCTTGTCCTCCAGGCTCCCCAGGACCACCACCCCCTCCTGGCTTCCCCACCTTTTCCCTCTGACACCACTGACGTGCCTGTTCTGTGTCTGCCAACCAGCTGTGCCCCCCGCCTCCTCGCCCAGTGACTCCTCTGGAAGCCCTTCCCCTCAGTACCTCCTCTCTCCCGTTGTCCTTGCCTCCGTTTTCCAGAACAGAGTCTGACTATGTATCCTTCCCCTCCCTCTGCCAGGTGAAGACAGAAGAGCAGATTGCAACGGAGGAGGCCTGGCACGAGACAGAGAAGGTGTGGCTGGTCCATAAGGATGGCTTCTCTCTGGGTGAGCCTGGGGGTGCCCAGGGGCAGGTGCCCCGGCCTCTTGGGTTTCAGGGCTGGGGTGCTTTCTGCATCTGGAAAGGGCTGGGTGGTGAGCAAGGAGAGTCCAGTGATATCGTGGGGAGGAGGAGGCAGGACCATAAAGGGCCCAAAGAGGGTAGCAAAGCCTTCCCAGGCCCGCGCCTGACTGTCTGCGCCACTCTGCAGCCAGTCAGCTCAAATCCCAGGAGCTCAGCTTGCCCGAGGGGAAGGTGCGCGTGAAGCTAGACCACGATGGAGCCATCCTGGATGTGGATGAGGACGACGTGGAGAAGGTTGGCAGGAGGCTGGTGGAGGGCACAGGGGGTGGGCTGAGCAGGGCAGGCCTGTCCGCTGGTAGGGCAGGCTGGTTCGGCTCCTTCAGTGCCCTCCCGCCTGTCCCTTCACGCAGGCCAACGCCCCCTCCTGCGACCGTCTAGAAGACCTGGCCTCTCTGGTGTACCTCAATGAGTCCAGCGTGGTGCACACTCTGCGCCAGCGCTACGGCGCTAGCCTGCTGCACACGTACGCCGGCCCCAGCCTGCTGGTCCTCAGCCCCCGGGGGGCCCCCGCTGTGTACTCCGAGAAGGTGTGATGCCCCCTGAACCACTGTGTTGCCTCATGGACCCACCCAGCCACTACTGACCCCACCTTTTCTGGCCTTGCCCCTGCCCCTTGGCATCCCACTGGGCCCTGTCCACTCTCTCAGTTGACCTTGGGAAGAGGTGTCATTTCAAGGGGTGAGGACAGAAAGCCCTTCCCCAGCCTCTAACAGAGGCCGGAACGTGGCGAGGATCCCTCTGCTGCCCTGGAGTGAAAGGCCCAGAGAGAGGTGGATCTTGGGGGCGAGGGGTGTCTGAGGGGACCAGCTAAGAGCCTATCCATCCTCCCCACCCCTCTCCTGCCCAAGGTGATGCACATGTTCAAGGGGTGTCGGCGGGAGGACATGGCACCCCACATCTATGCCGTGGCCCAGACGGCATACAGGGCAATGCTGATGAGCCGTCAGGACCAGTCCATCATCCTCCTGGGCAGCAGTGGCAGCGGCAAGACCACCAGCTGCCAGCACCTGGTGCAGTACCTGGCCACCATCGCAGGCACCAGCGGAAACAAGGTGTTTTCTGGTGAGGCAGGCGCAACTGAGGGACTGAGAATGGGCTTGGGAGAGAGGGTGGGGACGGAGGCCCCTGCTAGGTCCCAGCGTTTTTCTCCCTGGCCTCTCCGTGCCCCGGCTCTCCTGACGGCCCCTGGGCCTCTCTTCTCCAGTGGACAAGTGGCAGGCTCTGTACACCCTCCTGGAAGCCTTTGGGAACAGCCCCACCATCATGAACGGCAATGCCACCCGCTTCTCCCAGATCCTTTCCCTGGACTTTGACCAAGCTGGCCAGGTGGCCTCAGCCTCCATCCAGGTGAGGGGACACTCAGGGTGGTAGGCGATTGACTACCCGGTTTCATGCCCTAGGAATCAGGCTCTCCCCTGTGTCCCATTTTCCTGGGATTCGACCCCAACAAAACGGACCCTGGCCCTGGGGCTGGCCTGCTCTGCCCACGCCTCACCCATTCTGTTCCCCCCCCCTGTGCCTGCTGCCCTGGGTGGGGCCCAGCTCAGCTTCCTGCCCAAGCCCCGCCCCGTGCTCAGGGCCTTCTCTCAGGTGGTTTCACCCAGGGAAGACTGGCTTGTCAGTAAAGGTAGGCCCCTCCCTGCTAAATGAAATCTCTCACCACAACGCGTCCAGCTTCCCGCGGAGGCTGTGCCGAGGAAGTAGGCAGAGTGGCAGTGTCCTCCCGCGAGCTGGGCCTGTCTCCATCCCTTCCCCCCCGCCCACCCCGACACACACACCCTGGTTTCTGCCCGGGTTTGCCCCAGGGGTGCTCTGGCCTCTGGTCGAGCACCTGGAGATTAACCAGCGGCCGCTGGCTCCGTGGGCCCGGTCCTTCCTGCCGTGGGGTGGGAGAAGCTTTTCCCGACACCTCTCTCCTTGGCCCACACCCTTCGTGCTCCGCACAGACGATGCTTCTGGAGAAACTGCGTGTGGCTCGGCGCCCGGCCAGCGAGGCCACCTTCAATGTCTTCTACTACCTGCTGGCCTGCGGGGATGGCACCCTCAGGTGAGACGGGACAGAGGAGACGGGAGGGAGCTTTGGGCTCCAGCCCCCTGAGAGTTCCTAGACCTGGCCACTCGGTTGCATCCCGTCCCGTTGACGTATCGCCAGGCCCTGAGGACGACAAGATGAATGAGCCGAGGCCCTGCCCGGCAGGAGCTCCCTCTGCCTGGGCACAGGGGTCTGGTTAGGTGTGAGGGGCACAGCTAACCCTTCAGTGTTCCCGGTGCTTAGCTAGGATCTCTGCTAAGCCAGCCCTAGCGAGAAAGCTCCCTGAGGTACAGGCCGTCAGGAGCTGGCCTGCGGTCACACAGCTGGTAGGGGGCTGAGCCGGTCCACATGGGGGCCAAGAGCCTAACCCCTTCCCAGTGCCCTCCCTCTAAGCTGGCCCTCCTGCCCCACGTTGGCTCCTCTGCCAGGCGCTTCCCTGAAGGCCTTCGGACTTGCTGTCGGTGTTCACTGACGAGAGGATAAAGGATGAGGCTGAGCCGAAGCCCGTGGGCACTTCCTCTTTAGCTCTTCTTGTAACCGAGGGCACAATCCCTGTCCTGCTGGACTCGCCCTTCAGGCAGGTTTCCTGCCCCCTCCCAGGGGTCTGGCTTGACACTCTGCACCAGGGCATCTCTGGTGACCTGTGCTGGGGAGACTGGTACCCTGACCAGGCATCCAGCCGATGAAGAAAGGCGGTAGCAGCTGGCCTGGCTGCAGGGCGTGATGAGCCGACAGAACTGAGTCTGGAAGCTGAGTCTGTCTGTCTCCACACTGGTAGGGAGATGGCCTTGGCATAGGGACCAAGCACGGTGCTGATGCCTCATTTGTACCCCTAGGACAGAGCTCCACTTGAACCACTTGGCAGAGAACAATGTGTTCGGGATTGTGCCACTGGCCAAGGTGAGGGGGCCTGTGAGGACTGGGTTGACAGCCCTGCGTGTTGGGGGTAAAAGAGGCCTCAGATGCCTCGCCGGTGTGGCTCAGCTGAAAGGTTCCTGGTTCGGTGCCCGGTCAGGGCGAGTATGGGAAGGCAACCAATCGATGTTTCTCTCTCTCTCTTCCCTTCTCTAAAGTCAATAGCATGTCCTGGGGGGAGGATTAAAAACAAGAAGAAGCAGCCTCCAATGGATTGCAGTGCCCGTGGGAATAGCAGGAGCCTGGCTCCAGCTGGGTGACTCTCCCCTCGCCTTGCCCTCCCTGAGGGCATGGGGGTCTGCCGCGGGGGGAGGGGCAGCCTCTCTGAGATCCGGTGCCAGTGTGCCCCTCTGTCCCTGTAGCCCGAGGAGAAGCAGAAGGCAGCTCAGCAGTTCAGTAAGCTACAGGCGGCCATGAAGGTGCTGGGCATCTCCCCCGATGAGCAGAAAGCCTGCTGGCTCATCCTGGCTGCCATCTACCACCTGGGGGCTGCAGGAGCCACCAAAGGTAATCTGCCCTGGGCCCCCACAGTCTGGCTTGTCGCCCAGAGACCTATGGGGGACCCTCCCACTCCTAGTTTGTCCTTGCCCAGCACAGACTCATCTGTTATCAGACACCCCTCTTTCACTGCGCCTCTTCCCAGCCCCCCACATCAGAGCAGAAGGCTCCTGACACCTGGAGAAGCATCTCGGCCCATAGTGGCCGGAGGCCTGGATTTAGGTGGCCGTGAGCAGGAGCTCTGTGAAAACAGGGGGTTGGGGACTTGGAGGCCGAAGGGGAAGAGAAGGGCCCCGACTCAGAGCAGTCCCCTGGAATAACTCTCCTTCTTGTTCCCTTTCTGACAGAGGCCCCCGAGGAGCAAGAGGGTAACTGACCTTGGCCCCTCCCTGGGGTGTGGGGCCTGGCCCCTCTTGGTGCTTGCCCTGGGCTCTCTCTGGGGGCTGGGCTTGTTCTGTTGTAATGCGGGGACTGGCCTGGGAGAAACCTCTGGGTTGAGGTGGCGAGGGCAGCTGCTGGCGGTGGGCTTCTGGGAGTCCCCAAAATAGCTGCTCCTATCTGTTTTGCATCCAGACCCTGGAACCTCTCACGGCGCCCTCGTTGGGCTCAGGCGGGGTAGGGTGGGCCTGCTTCCGGGGGTTTCCTAAGGCCAGTTTTCCCCGAGTCCACCCTTCTCTCCACGGGCTTGGTAGCAGGTTTCTTCCTCTTGCATGTCAGGGTGAAGGCCACTAGGGGGCAGCAAGCACCGTGGTAACCAATGGGCTGCAATTTCGGCACTTGTGCTGGGAGCTTCTGAATGGCTAGCAGTGATGGCGAACCTTTTGAGCTCGGCGTGTCAGCATTTTGAAAAACCCTAACTTAACTCTGGTGCCGTGTCACATATAGACATTTTTTGATATTTGCAACCATAGTAAAACGAAGACTTATATTTTTATATATTTAAATGCCATTTAAAAAAGAAAAATCAACCAAAAAAATGAGTTGGCGTGTGACCTCTGACACGCGTGTCATAGGTTCGCCATCACTGGGCTAGGGCTTGGCCTGGCTTGGAAACGCCGCTGCCTTCCTCTGAGATGACGCTGGTGGGCGGGCACTCCGAGCACCTCTTTACCTCTTTCTCCTCCAGTTTAGGGAAAGGGGAGCCTCTCATAGCACCCGGGGCTTTGGCTTCATCTCCTTCGGGGCGTGAAGGGCTGCAGGCTGCTCAGCAGGAGTGAGGAAGCACTGGGGGTGGGGGGGTGGATACACGGAAGAACCGGCATCTGGGTGTTAAGCTCCTTATGATCCCAGCAGGTGGCATCTCCACCAAAAAGGAAGCAGGCTCCGTTTTAAAGAAGTTATTCCCCAAACCATAGGCGGCCGGGCGGGTGGGTGGCTGGCTGTGCCTTAAGGAAGTTCCTTCGTTCTGAGGAGGTGACAAACCCTGGTTTCCTGTAACCAACCCTACTCAGTGCTGCCTGCAGTGGAGAGAGAGCTCTGGGTGTGCAGCACATGGACCTACCTTGTGAGGAGGGTCTGTTACCGCCTCAGAGCTTCCAGGGGGTTGGGGCCTCGGAGGCTGAGGGGAAAGAGAAGTGTGTGTGTGTGTGTGTGTGTGTGTGTGTGTGTGTGTGTCTGTCTGTCTTTGGAGGGTCTTGTGTATGTGCGTCAGGGCGATTACATACTCCTGTGAGATTGTGAGTGCGTGCGTGTGTTTGTGTCCCCGAGCCTGAACGTGGTTGTGTTTTCCTGCCTGCTCGTCCTCACAAACCCCCACCCTCCACCGCCCGTCCCCGTGGGCCTGGCGGGCTCCGTTGATGACTGTTTGCTAACATGCTGTTTTTCTTTGCATGCTGCATGCTGGTCCTTTGCCTTACAGAAGCTGCTGAAGGTAAAACCTTGTTTCTTGTTAGCTTTCCCTAATTGCCGTGATTAGACACATGTTGGCTGAGGCACTTCTGTCTGCGTGGGCTGCTTTCTTTCCTCTGAGGCTTCCCCACGTCCCCACTGCTGGGCCGTGGGTGGGTGTCCGTGGTCTCCCCTGGCGGATGCCTGGAGGTAAGAGGGAGGGTCCTGATGCGTTCCTGGAAGGGAAAGCGTTGTACTCCCTCCGGACCTGCCCCCCCGAGGCACAGGGGGATCTCGGTGCTCATCATAGGTGGCTCATCCTCTGACTGCATTTCCCCAAGTTGGTACCCGGGAGCCAAGCCCTAAAAGGATGTTGGAAGCTGGCAGGATGCCCTCTGGTGGCAGCAGTGTGTATTACCTCTTTTAGGACCTGCTCATTCTCTCCACCCTCCAGGGGCACAGGAAGCTGGCAGTTGCTGGCTGTCCTGGTTTTGCCTGAAGCCCTCTGGTGTCATTTGGGCTGGTTTTGCCTCTGGAAGATGCCTACTCCCCAGTCCAATGGGAACAGGGAGCCAAACGGCATCAAGTGGCCTAAGGAGGAAGACCCAAGGTACCAGATGGTTCTTTCTACCCCGTAGCTGGGCGCAAGCAGTTTGCCCGCCACGAGTGGGCCCAGAAGGCCGCGTACCTGTTGGGCTGCAGCCTGGAGGAGCTCTCCTCGTCCATCTTTAAGCACCAGTACAAGGGTGGCACCCTGCAGCGCTCCACCTCCTTCCGCCAGGGCCCCGAGGAGAGCGGCCTGGGAGATGGGACAGGTACCCGGAGCCCGTTGGCTGGTGAATGTCATTGGGAGGCTTCATCCAGGGCTCACTGCTCTCTCTGCCATGGGGAGACTGCTGGGGTGACTAGAACTTCCATCAGGGGGAAAGGAAGCCCCAAGACCCCTGCTGACTTGGCCCTGGGTAGGGAGGGAGCATACCCAGGTGGGGAATCCCCGGGAGCAGGAGACACGTCTGATCCTCTTGCCCCACAGGCCCCAAACTGAGTGCGCTGGAGTGCTTAGAGGGCATGGCGTCCGGCCTCTACAGCGAGCTCTTCACCCTTCTTGTCTCTCTGGTGAACAGGTGAGTGCCAAGCGGGAGGGCCCAGGAGCTCATGAGCCTCCTGCCTTGACCAAGATGGAATAGAAGCCTCTGTGCTGCTTGATTGCCGAGGCAGAGCCATGTTCCACCAGCAGATGGCTCCGTGTCCTTATAGGCCAGTGATGGCGAACCTATGACACACGGGTCAGAGGTGACACGCCAACTCATTTTTTTGGTCGATTTTTTCTTTGTTAAATGGAATTTAAATATATAAAATAAATATCAAAAATATAAATCTTTGTTTTACTATGGTTGCAAATACCAAAAAATTTCTATATGTGACACGGCACCAGAGTTAAGTTAGCGTTTTTCAAAATGCTGACACGCCGAGCTCAAAAGGTTCGCCATCACTGTTATAGGCCAAGGGAGGCACATCCTCCCCACCGGGGTGTTGGGCACGCGCACAGGATGGATGGGAGCTTGCTTGGGGCAGGGCTGGGCTGCCGGTGGGGCCTGTTCAGTGGTCCTGCCCGCGCCAGCGCTGACCCAGCCTCTCCCTGTGAAGGGCTCTCAAGTCCAGCCAGCACTCACTCTGCTCTGTGATGATTGTGGACACTCCGGGCTTCCAGAACCCTGAGCAGGGCGGGGCGGCCCGAGGAGCCTCCTTCGAGGAGCTGTGCCACAACTACGCCCAGGACCGGCTGCAGGGGCTCTTCCACGAGCGCACCTTTGTGCAGGAGCTGGAAAGATACAAGGAGGTAGCGCTCGACCTGGGCCCGGCCTGCCCCCTCCCCCCAAGCCTCACCCTCTGGCCTTGGCCCCTCAGGGAGGGCATCTGTGGGTGAGGGGACGAACCACCTTCCCCGCTGGCTGCTCCTTCCCAGCTTCTATGCTCTTGTCATTTCTGCCCACTGGTGCTCTCTGCACTGGGCCTCTTTTCCTGCCCAGGCTACATTCTGGCAGGAAATGTGGAGTTTGCTCCCCAAGAACTAAAGATGCATTCAGGGTCCCAGATGCCCTTTCTTGCCCACCTTTGAGGCGCCACCTAAGCCCTGCCATCGCCACTGGGCGTCGGGCGTGGCCCTCCCTGTCTCCTGACCTGTTAAGATGGTGATTGATCCTTTGGGAGCCCCTTCACAAAAGGGGGTCCTGGATGAGACGAGATCTAGAAATCCTCCCTCATGTGGAAGTGAGGGATCTTAATCCTGGGGAGGATATTTATTGGGGATCAGAGAAGATTCAGGAGGAAAATGACAGTTGTCTTCAAGTGTCTCAAGGACGAGTGTGAAACTGGAAGGCTTACTCCCCATAGTCTACTCAGTGGGTGTGCATAACGGAAATCGGTGCCTCTAGCTCAGTGTGAAAGGAGGTTAGGAGAGTTTTCGTCGCCCGTGGCACGAGGTGCCTTGGGAGGTAGTGAGCATGGTCACTCGGGCTGCTAGAGGGGCGCTCCTGGGTGGGACAGGAGGTCAGACTTGCTGACCGCCTCGCCTGCTCATAGAGCTGCGCCCACCCACGGCCCGGTGCTCACTACGCTCTGCCTTCCTTCCCAGGAGAACATCGAGGTGGCGTTTGACGACTTGGAGCCGGCCACGGACGATTCTGTTTCTGCCGTGGACCAAGCCTCCCATCAGTCCCTGGTAGGAGCTCCAGCGAGGTCCTGGGCCGGTCTCCTCTCTCCTCTCCCACTCTTCTTCCTCAGCAGGACCCTCCCAGTGGTGCCCCTGGGTGCTGAGGCCGGGGGAGGGGGCAGCAATCAGGCCCAGACACCAAGCACTTTAGAGCTATGGTCCCTGCCCCTCCCTCACCCCTCAGCCAGTTTGGCCAGGAAGGTGGCACTTTCTTCTGCCCTGGTGTAATGGGGAGCCTCAGCCCCTGGTGTCTGAGCCAGACAGGAAGGTGTACCTCCTCTCTCACCAGCCGGGCTTAGGCCCCCTGTCCTGTGACTGGCTGAGCCTCAGGTCCTCCTAGGTGGCGAGGGCCTGGCTGGACCCAAAGGACATAGTCATTCCCTCCCATTGTCCCCAAGAAGAAGACTGATGCGCCCAGAGTCGGGTGAAGAGGCAGCATTGCACCCAAACAGGGAAATAGCACCCAGCTATAGACGCCCACTGAGGGCCATGTGGATATGAGCATCCCCCCCCCCCCCACTTGGGATGGGTGGGCTCTGTCACCCTTGGGACTAGTGTCTTGGACACCTTATTGCCTGGGGACTGGCTGGCCTGAAGTGCATTTGGCATTTGGTGATGATCTCCAATTAGGGAAGTCATCTGAGGCGTTTTACTGGAGAACCGACATTTTTGCCAGGCTTGCTGATCTCCCCTCGGCTTTGAGTCCTGTCTCCCTCTCCTTCTTCCTTGTGGGAAGGCCCCCGTTGGCTAGCAAGGGAATGGAGCTCGGAGAGAGTGAATGTTCCCCCGGGACAAATGCCTGAAGTGCCCAAGGTTCACATCTCCCCAGGGAAGCGGCTTTCCCTGACACCTGGGCTCCCGAGGTGGCCTCCCTCCAGTACCTTTGCCATTCCCACGAGTATGAGGAAGTCAGTCCGTGTGGCTTAGGAGTAGCAGTGGGTCAGGCAGTGTATTTGGATGGGGGTTGGCCGTTCTTTCCCTTCTTTGCTCTTCCTATCTGATGGGCCTTGGCATCGGGCAGTTGCACCCCTGGGGATGAGGGCCCCTCGGTGCCCAGCCGGCCCCTCACCATCTGATGACTTCATTGCTCATTCCTGCTGGCAGCTCTGGCCACTCTGGGACCATAGTTGCTCATCAGTCCTTGGTCACCTCCTGGTAATCACACTGACTTCCTTGGGCAGCTTCAGGGCGGAGAGGTAGGCAGCTGGGGTCCAGGAGGGAAATGGCATTTCTCTTCGTTCCCTTGTCCCCCAGTCCCTAAAGGCCAGGCCAGAATGGGTGTGGGGAAAGTTCAGTCCTTCTTCCTTGAGGAAGACTTGGAAATTCCATTGAAAAGATGCCCTCGGACCAGATGTGGCCACAGATATAGGTGGTTTGGCTTACATGGGGCATTAGAAATCAGAATTCAATATTTCCACCTTCTCTTGAAAAACTGGAGGATTTACCAATACTAGGCCAACATTCTTGCAGGACAGCAGTTGGCTGCTGCTGAGTGGTGGCTGTTTCCTTTCGATGGGGACACCTGGTCTCCAGCCAGCCTCCCATTTGGGCTTTCACAGCCACTAGGTCACTTGTCTTAGGCTCTTCACACTTGAGTTTATGACTCTGCAATGACCCCACCTGCAGTGCCCTGGGTGCGCCTCTCTCAGGTGAGCCCACAGCTGTCACTTACTGACAGCTTCCTTTAGGCCACGCGCTATGCTCAGAGGTGATGCCCAGGGCGTGACTGCAGCATGAGGCTCTCGCAAACCCCATGTGACCCGCAAGAGGATGAGGATGGAGGAGAGCCTCTGGGTGTAAGAAGCCTTTGCTGACTTTGGACACGAGTCCTGGGAGTCATATTTTGCCGTGGGCTTCTTCCTCTGACCTCTTTCTGGCCTCCTCTTTTTCCTCTCTGCCCACCTGCTCCACAAGGTGTCAGCAGTGAGGGGCGGGAGCTGCTGCCATGTGTGTGCGGTGTGCGTGTGTACGTGTGTACGTGTGTACGTGTGCAGCATATTGATCGTGCGTGGTTAGGGACTGGGCGCTGGCTCCTTTCCCACAGCTCCATGTGACACTGGGATTTCTTCGCTTCTCCATAGGTCCGCTCACTGGCCCGCACAGACGAGGCCAGGGGCCTGCTGTGGCTATTGGAGGAGGAGGCCCTGGTGCCAGGGGCCACTGAAGATGCCCTCCTGGAGCGCCTTTTCTCCTACTATGGCCCCCAGGAAGGTGACAAAAAAGGTAGGTGGCACCCCTGGAGGGCAGCTCCTCTACTTCCTCTCCAGGGGACCCACCTCTATGGGTCCAGGTGGCACTGCCTAGGGGCTCACGGAGTCCCTGGGCTTTGTGGAGCCGGTGCCCTGATGGTCTGAACCTTGCATCTCCCACCCTCAGGCCAAAGCCCCCTCCTGCGCAGCAGCAAACCACGCCATTTTCTCCTGGGCCACAGCCATGGCACCAACTGGGTGGAGTACAATGTGGCTGGCTGGCTGAGCTACACCAAGCAGAACCCGGCTACCCAGAATGCCCCCCGGCTCCTGCAGGACTCCCAGAAGTAAGAGTACCACTCACTCTGCCCCTATCCCACCCCCAAAGGCTGTTTTGGGCCCCCTGGTCAGAGGCCTCCTTCTCCAGCAGGGTAGATACCCTCTGCTTCCTAAGAGGCAATAGCCACGGCTAGTTGAGAGCTTGGGGGTGGCCTCCTGGAGTAGAGGTGGGGACAGACATAGTTGGAGGGACCTATAGGTATTTTTGTTTTCTTGTGTGTGTATTTTAAAAAATATTTTTATTGGTTTTAGAGAGGAAGGGAGAAGGAGAGAGACATCAATGATGAGAGACTCATTGATGAGCTGCTCCTGCACACTCCCTACTGGGGAGAGAGCCCACAACCCAGGCATGTGCCCTGACCGGGAATCGAAACCTGAGCTCCTGGTTCATGGGTCGATGTTCATTGAGCCACACCAGTCGGGCTTATTTATTTATTTACTTATTTAGGGGCGGGGGGGAGCTATAATTTTAGATTTGACTAACACCCCCTGCATTCCTCACAAAAGGCAGGCATAGCCTTAGAAACCTCTCAGGTGTATAATCCTTGTCATCCATTCATTTATTTAGCAGATAATTATTGGCACCTTCTCTGTGACTGAATAAGACACAAATCCCTGCCCTTATGGAGTTTATATTCTAGTGGGACTGGAGACAGTAGACATAATAGATTATATCTTCTGTTAGAAGATGAGCCGTAGCCAGTTTGGCTCAATGGATAGAGTGTTGGCCTGCGGACTGAAATGTCCCAGGTTCGATTCCAGTCAAGGGCATGTACCTTGGTTACGGGCACATCCCCAGTTGGGGGTGTGTGCAGGAGGCAGCTGATCGATGTTTCTCTCTCATCGATGTTTCTAACTCTCTATCCCTCTCCCTTCCTCTCTGTAAAAAAATCAATAAAATATATTTTTAAAAAAAAGAAGAAGAAGATGGGCTCCACTGTCTCCTGCTTCATGGGCACCCTTTTCCCCCCTCTGCCCTGCCTAGCGACAGAGAACAGATCTCCTGCTCTGTCCAATCCCTGGCTGCGCCTCCCTCGGCTGCTGCCCACCCTGGTTTTGTCTGCTCACTATTCAGAGATCTCTCTACAGTGTCTCTGTAGGGGGAGGGGCACGCAGCCCTAGGCCGGGTAGGCCAGGCCCCTGGCCATGGGGGTTGTTGGCTTCCTAGGAGCTCAGAGCAGGAATGGCCTCTACTGCTCTGTGAATGTGACTTCTTCCCCTCCCCTGCCCTCCCTCCTCTGGCAGGAAAATCATCAGCAACCTGTTTCTGGGCCGGGCGGGCGGCGCCACGGTGCTCTCGGGCTCCATCGCGGGCCTGGAGGGGGGCTCGCAGCTGGCGCTGCGCCGGGCCACCAGCATGCGGAAGACCTTCACCACGGGCATGGCGGCGGTCAAGAAGAAGTCACTGTGCATCCAGATTAAGCTGCAGGTGGTGAGTCTGCCAGCCCGGCCCCGGTGCCCCTGCTCACCCCGGCAGGGAGCCTGGGCGCTCTGGGCACACTCAAGTCGCCCAGTGCCCGCTCTGCGTCCCACTTTGACTCGATCGATGCTGGTGGGGTCCCCCTTTTCAGTGCTGTTGCCTGAGCGGTGACTCAGACCTGTTTTTGTTGTTGTTGTTTTAATATATTTTATTGATTTTTTACAGAGAGGAAGGGAGAGGGATAGAGAGTCAGAAACATCGATGAGAGAGAAACATCGATCAGCTGCCTCCTGCACACCCCCTACTGGGGATGCGCCCGCGACCAAGGTACATGCCCTTGACCAGAATCGAACCTGGGTCCCTTGAGTCCACAGGCCGACGCTCTATCCACTGAGCCAAACCGGTTAGGGCTGTTGTTGTTGTTTTAAATATTTTTATTGATTTCAGAGAGGGAGGGAGTGCCAGAGAGAGAGATAGAAACATCAATATTGAGAGAGAATCATAGATCGGCTGCCTCCTGCACGCCCCACACTGGAGATTGAGCCCACAACCCGGGCACATGCCCTTGACCGGAATTGAACCCGAGACCCTTCAGTCTGCGGGCCGGCGCCCTATCCACTGAGCCAAACCAGCGAGGGCGGTCACTCAGATCTGTGAAGGCAGAGTTATCAGGCTTGGCATGTCCTCGGCAGTGGTGGGGCGCCTGCCAGCCTGCAAGGAGTGGAGATGCTGGCACCAGTTCCCTGAGGGCCATCCCTTCCCCTTTGGCAGGACGCCCTCATTGACACCATCAAGAAGTCGAAGCTGCACTTCGTGCACTGCTTCCTGCCTGTGGCAGAGGGCTGGGCCGGGGAGCCCCGGGCCGCCTCCTCCCGCCGAGTCAGCAGCAGCAGCGAGCTGGACCTGCCTTCAGGGGACCACTGCGAGGCTGGGCTCCTGCAGCTGGACGTGCCCCTGCTCCGCGCCCAGCTCCGCGGCTCCCGCCTGCTCGATGCCATGCGCATGTACCGCCAAGGTAGGGCCTCCTTCGCTCTCAACCTCCCTTTTCTGGACCTGCCTCTGTCCCTCCCCATCTCTCAAAGGGGGACCATGGGCCGAAGAGGGTGCTGCTCCCCTCCGGTCTCCAACCCGCCCTTGATCTCTTTTCCGCCCCGGTGCCTCCTCTGTGGGATCTCATCTCATCTTCCAGCCCAGCGTTCTCCCTTCTCTTTCTTTCCACTCTGCTGACTCCTCTCTTCTGCCTCTCCCTTCCATATTCCTGTCTTCTTTATCCCCCTGCCCCACCCCACCCACCCCACATGCCTTGTACCCAGAGCTCCATCCTTTCCCCTTCACTGGTTTGGATGGTCACCTCTGCCCACAGCAGCAGATGCCCTCATGGAACCATCTGCCCAGTGGAGGTACCAACCTCCAAGAGCAGGCCGGTGGCTGGGTTAGCCCCGCAGTGAGAAATGAGGTGCTAATCATAGTTAACATCCACAGAGCATTTACAGAGTACCAGGCACTATTCCAAAGTCATCACACACACTGACTCACTTAATGTGCGGAGGCAGAGCTGGACTACCTCATGACATGTAGGTACTGTGACCATCCCCAGATGAGGAGACTGACGCTCAGAGAGGTTAAGGAGCTTGCCCAACATCACACAGCCCGTGAGTGGCAGAGTGGGATTTGACCCAGGCAGACCAGCTTCCCAGTTCATGCCTCTCAGGTAGGGTTTTGCTTGTCTGAGAAGTTAGGAATGGCCAGGTTTGTGCCCGTTTCCCTCAGCAAGAGGAGCGGGCAGGGGCCCGCCCACCCACAGCCGGGTCCCCTGGAGGCCTCCCCGTGGGCACCGCCACTTTTCTCAGCAGCCAAGCCAGGAAACGGGCTCCCTGCTCTGCTCCAAATAAATCATCGATCTGTCCCCACGTCTCGATATGGAGTTGGTGTTTATTATTTCAAAACCAGATTGTTACCGCTCTGAACAAAAATCAATGTGCTTTACTCAAACAAGCAGATCGATGAGGCCAGCAGCAGCCGGGCCCCCCTTCACTCAGCCCCCAGCCACCATCGATAGCGCTGATGATTAATTAAGATGCCTGGCGCTCGGACCTGCTATCCCGGCCCATCAATTTAATTGCAGTTCAGATACAATCAATAGCTCACTTTGTCTTGGCCCCTCCGCGGCCCCCGCCTCCTGTTTCAATTATCAGGCACATGCATCAGCCTCATCTCCCAGTTGGAGGCTTTCCCAGAGCCAGTAAGGCCGGCACGGTGGAGAGAGCCCCCGACCGGCTGTCGGAGTTTGGGCTCCGGGTCCAGCTCTGCCTCCAGCCACAGCCTTTGTGATCTTGAGCATTCAGTTGGTCTGCCTCTCAGGCCTCAGTTTCCATGTCTGGAAGATGAGCTGTGTCTGGTTTAACACCTTTAGCTGTTTGAAAGTCCATGATTCTGTAGAAGTTGGTTTCTTGGTCCTCCGCTGTGGGTTCTGGCCTCCTTGGGTGGGTCCGGGTAACCTTCTTCCGGCCACCATCCTTTCCTTGCTCCAAACCTGAAGCCGTCTCACCCTTGCCCTGACCGCAGGCCCAGGCAGTAAGGGCATCTCTGCGAGAGGTCACACTCTTTAGGGAAAGAGCGTCTATAAGTCTTTTTGGGTCACATAGCCTAGGTCGGCAAACTGCGGCTCGCGAGCCACATGCGGCTCTTTGGCCCCTTGAGTGTGGCTCTTCCACAAAATACCACGGGCGGGCGCGCACGTACAGTGCGATTGAAACTTCGTGGCCCATGCGCGGAAGTCGGCATTTTGTGGAAGAGCCACACTCAAGGGGCCAAAGAGCCGCATGTGGCTCGCGAGCCGCAGTTTGCCGACCACTGGCCTGGGACTCAAGGTCAAGATGGGGCTAGGAAGGGAGCCCTTTCCCACATCCTGCTTCAATAGACTGAGGAAAGGAGCCACCAAGTGAGTCAAGCTTTCTACATATTTTCTAATTAAATGACTATCATGCAAGATACGTGGTAGGGCCCCCACTTAAAGATCGGGAAACCAGGCGCAGAGAGGCCTAGTGACCCATCTAAGGTCACATGATACCAGGAGCCAGGGCCAGGTTCCACCCCCAAGCTCATGTACTGTTTCTCTCAACTACTGTCCAATGCCCTATTTTTATTTTTTTTCTTCTTATTAAGTCCTCAAGACATTGTTCTCTCTGGGTGATGACAGTCATGGAATGGAGGACTGGAAAGCGTCTTAAAGGCCATCTGGCTTTTATAGCATCCCTTCCAGGTGGTCAGCCATCCCCCATGTGCACCCCTCACGGACAGGGAACCTGCTTCCTTCCAGAAGAACCCGTTCCCCTTTTAAACCTTGTAATACCACCGTAGGGCAGCCCTAGATGTCCTCTCGGCTTCCTGTCCCTCGCCCCTGCCTCCTGCCTCTCCGCTCTCTCCTTTCCTGGGCCTGCCTCCACCGCAGGCCCTCCTCCCCCCGGCCCGCTGTGTCTTCCCCTGCGGGTGACCCTCCTCGCCAGTGCCTGGGCGCAGTGGCTGTTGGAGAGTGTGGGAGCAGGGGAGGTGCTGATGGGCCTGGCCCTGGGCTGCGTTCTCTCTAGGTTACCCTGACCACATGGTATTTTCCGAGTTCCGCCGCCGCTTTGATGTCCTGGCCCCACACCTGACCAAGAAACACGGGCGCAACTACATCGTCATGGATGAAAGGCGGGTAGGTCTGGGCCCCAAGGCACCCCCTACCAAACCCCCTTTTCTCAGCTCAGAGCCCTCTGAGCAGCTACCCTTCCTTCCCTAGAGAGAATTGGTCTGGCCCTTGCTCAGGCTCCTGGTTCTGGCCATCCAGAATGAGGCCAGGGGCAGGCGCCTGCCAGCCTGTGTCAGTAGAGAGAAGGTAGCCTGGGGAATGGACTGCAGGAATCTGAGAAGAGCCACCCTCTTTGGAGGCCCGAGGTGGGGTGTCTGCTGACAATCCTTCAGGAACCCCCAGGTGCAGATGAGAGCTCATGTTTTCGTGTGCCGCTGGTAGCCCCTGGGCCCCTCAGCCTTGACCTCCACTTGGGACTAGTTCCTGCAGCGGAAGCTGTGCCAGGGTCAGCCTCAGGCCTCCCGGGCCCCTTGTCAACCCCGGGTGGGTGATTCCTGGCTGCGGAAGGGGATGTCCCCCTGCCATTCTAGGCTGTCGCCTTGACCCCCTCCTGAGCAGAGCAATCCTCCCTCACTGTGCTCTGCCCTTAGGCACCCTGCCTGACTCTGAGGGCGTCTGACCTCAGGATGGCTTCCCTGAAAGGGCGGGTACTCTACAGAATGGGCAGAAAGCCCCCCTCCCCTTGTCCCGAGTCACACACAGACCCACACCCACGGAGACCCCAGAACCTTCTCTCATTCAGGACCTGCCAGGGTCCTCAGCAGTCTTGGTGTGAATGTAGATGACCTGCCCCACAACCCCTAACTCTTCACCTTCATTCCAGCCTCCCACTCATGGCCACGCCCAGCACCTTGCCCGCCCTGGAAATGCTCCACCTCTGAAATTCCAGTTTGGCCTTCTCTGACTTCGGCCTCCCTCCTGTGCGTCTCACTCCTCTCTGTCCATTGAGACCTCTCATTCCTGGATCCCACCGCATTCTCTCTACTAGGTCCATCCCCTCTCTCTTTACTTCCTTTTCCGCTCAGCCTCAAGGCCGCAGTCTAACCCTCTGGTCACAGCCTTCATCACCGTCCTCAGCTCTTCTGAGCCTCCCCTAGCACCTGCCCTGCTCCCCTAACCCCCACCCTGAAGGACCAGCCTTTGGGCATCCACACGCCTCCGTTTAGCGCTCCCAAGTTGCTGTGGGAGAAAAAGACACAACCATGTGCGCTTGAGTTCCTACTTCATGGTCTCCAGCCCCAACTGGGCCCTTGGGGTGGCCTGGCAAGTTTCCGTGTGCCCCATCCTTCCCCGGGCCCAATTCTAAGCTCCTTCCCTGACTCACCATCCTCCACCTTCTCCTCTAGTACTCCCCAGCCGTGCCTTCCCAGGTCTTCTGGCCAGCAGCTGACCTGGCCTCTGAACGCTCATAGAATCGAGGCTCCAGCTTCCTCCTCTGTCTTCTGTACACTGCTTTTCAGGGGCCTCCCTCCTCCTGTCTGGGTGGGAGAAGCACCCTTCCCTCGTCCAATCCCGTCCTCCTGTGCTTTGGACCCCATTCCCGGTGGTCTCCCTGGCGACCTGCTCCCTTGGTGGTAACACTCCTCTCCTGCTCCTTCGGCCTCTCTCCTGCTGGCTCTTCTCTCAGTGGAGAAACATCCCACAGACGTTGCTGTCAGAAAGGAGCCTTCTGTTAACTCTCTCTCATGCCGGACCGTTGCCTGTCTCCTGCCTGCCCTGTGCCTTCAACACTTCCTCTCCTCCCGCGTCCTCCCACCCCACCGCCATTCATCCCTCCACCCACAGCTGCCTGGTTCCCATCCCTGGCACCTGGGCTTGGTCTCCTTGTCTCCTCCTGCACTTCGTGTTGCAGAGCTAACGGGCACCTCTCTGTGCTTCTCCGCAACATGTGACTCTGTGGACAGCTCTGTTCTTTCTGAAAATCTCTGCTCAGCCTGTCTGCTGCCACTCCGGGCTTTCCCTCGTCTCTCTATTCTTTCCCTCTCAGAACTTCTGAGCTTCCCTGCTTCCACTTGCCCCTGAAATAAAGGTCTCTCTCTCCTTTGAGACTCTCTCCTTGGCCATATGGGTTTTCTATTCTGCATCCTCTTCCAGGGCAACCTAATTCACACCCATCACTTCAGTTACCACATATATATTGATGACTCCCCAATCAATAGTTCTAGCCCAGGCCTCTCTCCTGAACTCCAGACGTGCATTTTTATCCAGCTCATTTCTGGACTTCTCTACTGGTGTGCCATAGCACCTCGAACTCAGCATTTCAAACCAAACTGATTCTATCGCCTCCAAAACCCACTCTTTCTCTTGTATTCTCTACCTTAGAAAACGACACCATTGTCTATTTCTTTACATAAGTCAGAAACTTCAGTGTGTCCCTAGATTCCTTCCTCTCTACCCTTCCTCATACCTGGCAAGGCTCTATCTCCTTAACATCTTCTGCATCTACCCCGCCTCCCCCCCTCCCCCACCCCCACCCCCAACCCTGTCGCCCTTTAGGTCAGGCTCTGTGTAACCTTCTCTCCTGTAGATTATTACAGTAACTGCCTAAGGGGGTTTCCATTCACCCTCTGCCCTTCTACCAGTGATATCTCCTGAGAATGCAAATCAGATCACGTCCTTCCTGAGAGAACCCTCCAGGACCTCTCAAATCACACAAATCCCAAGTATTTTAGCTACTGCTCACCTCCCTAATTGTACCCTAACTACTCCCACTTCACTCCAAAGTATGCTGACTACTTTTCTCAGCACATTCTGTTGTCTTCTGTTCCCGGGCCTTTGCTCATGCTAGTCTCTCTGCCTGAAATGCCCTCTCACCTACTTTGCCTGGCTAATTCTTGTATCTAAAGACTTAGTACAATCCACACCTCCTCCAGGACGCCCTCCAGGATCCCCTTGGCTGACTTAGATGCCTCCTCCTCTATGTACTTCACTAATTCATTTGTCTCACAACACCCAAAAGATAGCTTGTATCCTTATAGCCCCAGAATCTAGCAAATGCCTGACCCTGTGGGAGCCACCGAAAGTGCTTGGTGCACAAATAAGGGACTGAGTGGAGGACAGGGAAGGACTAAGTGACTGGGCGGAGCCTCTGTGGATGGGGAGTCCCTGGGTCGGCTCCTGACAGAGACCCCTCTCTCTGCAGGCGGTGGAGGAGCTGCTGGAGTCCTTGGACCTGGAGAAGAGCAGCTGCTGCATGGGCCTGAGCCGGGTGAGTTGTCCCCACAGGAAGGCAGTCGGGCCTCACTCTCTGGTCACCCTTGTCCACATGGCCGGCCCTCCCCCCACTGCCCTCCCTGCTCAGTCTTACTCCAGGAATCTCTTGGTGCCCCTTCTGAGTCTTGCCCCCCGAGCCCCCTTATCCACGGCCCCAGCCACCCTGGGGCCGTCCTTCCTCTCAAGCTGCCCTCGTTAGGGCGAGGGGCCAGGAATTTAGATATCCCAGCTGCCGCAAACTTGATTTTCCTCCCTCTGAATAACTGGCTTGTTCACTGCCGTGAACACCTTGTGATGTCAGGAGGGAGTGGGTTGGAGAGTGGCCCTGAACTTGCCCTGGGTCCTGGTGTGGGGAGTGGGCAAGCCAGAGGGAGGAGGGCTAGAAGAATCGGGAAGGCAGTAGGCAGAGTTCTCCGGAGGGCAGAGCCCCCTCTGGCAGCTCGTTTGGGGCTGCCAGGGTTCCAGGAGGGCAAGCAGGACATGGTAATGCTGTGCTGCCACCCCCTGCCCACGGGCCGAATTCCTCATCTGAATGGAACGTAGCACATGAAAGGCAGGCACGCCCGCCCCGGGTGCCAGTCTGCGCTTCACCACACGAGAGGGTCAGCTGAGCATTCCTCCCGTGCGCCAGGGAGCCCTGCACGCCACTTTCCCGTGACTGGGAGGCTTGACCGGCAGCGTCCACGTATGTGCTCCAGGGCTGTAGTGGGAGGGAGAGGAGTTGGGAGCCAGACGGAGGGTTCTGGACCTGTGCGTCTGTCAGCAGACAGGGAGGAACTCCCGTCCCAGGGCCTCAGGGGGAGAGTGAGGTGGAAGGGGAGGCTCGACAAAAACCTTAAGTATGGTCTGTCCACCCTGTTCTCTCTGTTCTGCACTCGGAGCTGCGTTCTTGGCACCTCCTGCCCCTCCCTCCCTGGGAATCCCTTTCCAGGCCCCTCGCTGCATCTGTGTCTCTGCTGCCCTTGGCGCTCCCTTTTGCCCTGCGGTCCCTGCTGGTCTCCGTTCCTTAGTTTCTGGCTCCATTATTCTATTTCTTTCCTCGGCCTCTGTGTCTTCTGCATCCCGCCCTCTTTCCGTGTCATTTTTCTGGTTCTGATTTCAGCTGTCGGCTCACCTCCTCCCTCTCCCCTTCCCCAACTGTCTCTAAGCTGGGGGCTGCCAGTTCAGCTTCTTCCCTGGGAAGCCTGCAGTCAACGATTTCACTTCAGCCTCTTGGTCCTTCCCTGGGTGGGCTCCTGCCCCTCGGGCAGGCTGAGCTGCTATTGGCTGGCATTGGGGGTGGCACCTCCTCCAAGGCAAGTTGTGGGCAGGACAGGGCCTGCCCAGGCTGGTCCTCCTCCCGGCTGCCATCCCAGTCCCTCTGCATGGTCCCTGTGCCTGGGTGAGGCAGTCCCGCCCCAGGGGGCAGAATTAGGGGCCACGGCAGATGTTCGCTCACATCTGGTTTGGGAGAGAAGTTTAGGACTCCTGTGGTTAACACTGGGTGGTGAGCAGGACTCCCTGTTTGTCATATCATTTCAAAGGAGGAGGGGAGGGGTCTCCGTCTGAGCCCACAGGACCTTGAAGGTTTAGGCAAGGAGTTGGGGTATCTGAGGACCCCTGGTTATTGTTTGTGAAATTTGTGTGGATGGCTATGTTGGGGAGGAGATGGCCCTGAGATTTCACCTAATACTCAAAAGGACTCCTTACCTCACAAATACACAGCTGTTCAAGACAGGTTTGAGGCTCCCTGCCCTAGCCTCTAGACCAGCGGTTCTCAACCTGTGGGTTGAGACCCCTTTGGGGGTCAAATGACCCTTTCACAGGGGTCGCCTAAGACCATCGGAAAAACACATATTGTTTTTGTGATTGATCACTATGCTTTAATTATGTTCAATTTGTAACAATGAAATTGGGGGCCACCACAACATGAGGAGCTGTATGAAAGGGTCGCGGCATGAGGAAGGTTGAGAACCACTGCTAGACCATCCCTTTTCTTCTCAGGTGTTTCTGGGCCATTATCTGTCCCCCACCTGGCCCCTCACTGCTTCTGTCCCAGTCAGACAACTGTGCATGCCGGCCACTGGCACAGGGGGCTGGGATATTCCCTCGCCCCTGGCAGGGTCGCAGGCTCACACGCTGTGGGAAATCAAGGCTCAGGTGGGACCCGGGACCCATGGGAGAGGCCAGGCGCTCGGCCCCACATGTGGGGCTGGGGAAAGTCTTATAGGAGACGGAGCTGCCTTTCTCGCAGGCCAGCCTCAGGGGACTAGGTTTCCTCGGCGTCGCCAGAGGCAAAGCTTTCTCAGCAGAAAGCGGAGGCCCTCTCCCCACTGGTCCCCTGAGGGAGGCCTGGAGCTTGTACCTAGTGGTTTTGAGTCTTTCTCGTGGAGTTCACGTCTTCTCTTTGCCCCACAGAAGGGAATTGTGTGTGTCCTGGCGTGGTGGAGGTGGGCATATACCTGTCCCTCTGCCCTCTCCAAGGAGACTAGAGCCTTTTCTCACCTGACCATCTCCCCCTCTTCTTCCTCTCTTAGTAGAGAAACATTTACCCAGCTCCAGCTCAGGGCACCAGAGAGTGAAAGGAAAGGCTGGGTGTGGGGGCACCCAGCTGGTTCCTCTCACATCTGCCCTCCAGCCCCCAAACCTGTATGACAGGTCCCTTGACTGGGCCAACCTCCACCCACCACACTGGCTTCTTCATGAGATGAAACCTGGGTGTGTGGGTGGGGGTGGGGTGTTGGCACATGAAAGAAACTGAGCTGGGAGGGTACAGAGAAGGGGCTCCCTACCCTTTCCCACCCCCTCTCTCTGCACACTGCTTTCTGGGCCTTTTTCTTCTTCTTACCCACGGACACCACCGTCCACTTCACCTGGCCTCAGGCAGCTGGATGCCAAAGGCAGTGGGAGCATGTGGCCGAGGGGTGTCCTCTCCCCATTTTCCTTCTCAACCCGACACCTTCCTTTGACTCCATCTCCTTTCATCGCTCTTTGAAGTTGGATTTCCCACCTACTCCTCCCCTTCCAAAACCTCCCAGCCCCCAGCCTGGCCCTCGTCTTTCCGCTTCCTGGGGCCTCTTGTTGCTCCTTCCCTCCCGTCTTGGACACTTGGATTCTCAGGCTCTTCCCAGGCCCAGGGTCTCTCGGGTAGGCCTGCTGGTTTCCTGCGCCTGCTTCCGGTTTCCTCGCCGGGCTGCCCCGCCCAGGCTCCTGCCTTCACCGGCCCGCTTCTCCACAGGTGTTCTTCCGGGCAGGCACGTTGGCACGGCTAGAGGAGCAGCGGGACGAACAGACCAGCAGGAACCTGACCCTGTTCCAGGCGGCCTGCAGGGGCTACCTGGCCCGGCAGCACTTCAAGAAGAAAAAGGTGCCACGCCCCAGCCTCGCAGGCAGAGCTGAGTTCCAGGGGTGGGGTGGGGTGTGGTGGGGTGGGGGACTCGAGGGGGGAACATGGAGGGGCAGGAGGCTGGTCTCAGGGCTGTGAGCTATTGCCATCTGGGGGAGAAGATGTAGGGGCCTCCAGGGGCCACCATGCCCTGGGCCAGGCTGGGGAATGAGCAGTCCCTCTGTGCCAGCGAGAGTGCTGGTCGGCTCACTCGCTGAGCATGAGGCCTGGTCCAAGAGTTAGGGTGGGGTGGGGGCCCAGGGCCCAGACAGAGGTGGGCGGAGGATCAGAGGCTGCTCCATGAAGATTAAGGAGCTGTGTCAGCAACTCCTTTTCTTATTAGCAAGTCCATAAAACAGCCAGCACCGCCGCCTCTGTGTTTCAGCAAGATTAGGTTTTATAGCATTTGCAGGCCAGGGTGCTGGAAACAATCAGGCCGCAAATAAAGCAGATGGAATTATATTCCTAATGATGGTGGAGTGGCCGGTGCCCAGGGCCGTGCTCCCAGGGCCAGTCTCTGTCGCCCACTCTCTGAGAGAGGCAGGGAGGCTGGGGGCAAAGGGCAGCAGAGGGAGTTTGGACTCCAGGATAGGTGGCCAAAGGAGCAGCCCAGCGGGGAGGATCCAGGCTGGGCCTGGTACTGAGAGCCCCACTGTGCGCCACCCCCACCCCAACTTAGATCCAGGACCTGGCCATTCGCTGTGTGCAGAAGAACATCAAGAAGAACAAAGGGGTGAAGGACTGGCCCTGGTGGAAGCTCTTTACCACCGTGCGGCCCCTCATTGAGGTGCAGCTGTCCGAGGAGCAGATCCGGAACAAAGACGTGCGTAACAGCCCCGGGAGGCCCAGGTGACCGGGAGGAAAAAAACCAGTTCGTCCATGTGGGCAAGAGCCTTAGCAGCTTTTCTTGGGCTCCCAAGTGCTTCTTTGTTTAGTCCAGAGAGCTGGTGTCCTTAAAGTAGGCCCATCAAACAGAAGGCTTCCCTCTGGGGTGCTGGCTGAGCCCCTGGCGAGCCTCATAGGATAAAATCTTGGGCACCCCCGGAAGGCAGTGGCTTCCTGTTTCCTCGTGTCCTGGCCCCAAGCTTTCCCAGCTTTGTTCACCCCAAGGGTGCAGGTCCCGGGCCCTCACCTCTCGCAGCACCTCTGGCTCACTTTGCCCTCCTTGGGGCCCCCAGGACAGTGATGGCGAACCTATGACACGCGTGTCAGAGGTGACACGCGAACTCATTTTTTTGGTTGATTTTTCTTTGTTAAATGGCATTTAAATATAAAAAATAAATATCAAAAAGATAAGTCTTTGTTTTACTCTGGTTGCAAATATCAAAAAATGTCTATATGTGACACGGCACCAGAGTTAAGTTAGGGTTTTTCAAAACGCTGACACGCCGAGCTCAGAAGGTTCGCCATCGCTGCCCTAGGAGGAGATCCAGCAGCTGCGGACCAAGCTTGAGAAAGTGGAGAAGGAGCGGAATGAGCTGCGGCTCAACAGTGACCGGCTGGAGACCCGGGTGAGTGGCTCCTCGCACCAGGCAAACTGGCTCCCCTCCACAGGGAGGCTGGGCCTCCCAGGCCTCCCTCCCCCACCTCCCCAGTGTTCTGGCTGAAGGAGGCAGGCAGTTCAACTGGTAACTGGTGGCATCTCCCTCGGCCCCCCCGCCCAGATCTCAGAGCTGACATCGGAGCTGACAGATGAACGTAACACGGGAGAGTCCGCCTCCCAGCTGCTGGACGCGGAGACTGCGGAGAGGCTCCGAGCTGAGAAAGAGATGAAGGAGCTGCAGGTGAGGGCAGGGCCGGGGTGAAGACAGCCATGCTAGCGGCTGCCACCCTCTAGTGCCCATCGGCTCCCCCCAAAGACAGGTGGCATCTTTGCCACTAGCCCAGCACCTCTGTCTGCCCTGGGTAAGCATGTGACTGTGGTCTGTGTGGTTCAGGGACGTGGGGGGTACTGAGTTAGGGATGGAATGGCACACCTGCTCACCCCCTCTCCTGCAGACCCAGTATGACGCACTGAAGAAGCAAATGGAGGTGATGGAAATGGAGGTGATGGAGGCCCGTCTCATCCGGGCAGCCGAGATCAACGGGGAAGTGGACGATGATGATGCAGGTGGGTCTCAGGCCGGAGCAGCTCGGTAGTGGCCTGAGCGGCAGCTCTGATGCCCACCCCTGGGTAACCACACTCCTTGTCCAGGCGGGTCCCTTTGTAGAGTTCTGTGATAAGGCTATAGTGCAGTGGTTCTCAACCTTCCTAATGCCGTGACCCTTAATACAGTTCCTCATGTTGTGGTGACCCCCAACCATAAAATTATTTTCGTTGCTACTTCATAACTGTAATTTTGCTACTGTTATGAATTGTAATGTAAATATCTGATATGCAGGATGTTTTTTCATTGTTACAAATTGAACATAATTAAAGCATAGTGATTAATCACAAAAACAATATGTAATTATATATGTGTTTTCCGATGGTCTTAGGCGACCCCTGTGAAAGGGTCATTCGACCCCCAAAGAGGTCGTGACCCACAGGTTGAGAACCGCTGCTATAGTGACATAAATGGACAGTAGAGGTGCCAATAAATGCAGGGGATTATCATGGAGGGCCGCAATAACCGTGGTAATGACCGTGTTTGAGGGCCAAGGTCTGGCAGTCCCCGCTATTGGCTCCTCCCACCTGGGGACGAAGCCATCATTCCAGAGACATTTCTGAGTCCCTGTGGCTGACTCCACCTGCTGCCCCTCCCTGCCCCATCCTTCTTCCCCTCTGCCCTTTCCTGGGGACTCTCAGAAGCTCAGGCCTCCCTGTCTGCCCCCCAACCCCACAGGTGGCGAGTGGCGCCTGAAGTATGAGCGAGCCGTGCGGGAGGTGGACTTCACCAAGAAGCGGCTCCAGCAGGAGTTTGAGGACAAGCTGGAGGTGGAGCAGCAGAACAAGAGGCAGCTGGAGAGGAGGGTGAGTCTGCCCGAAGCCGTGGAGGCCTGGCCTGGGAGGGCAGGGAGGGGCTCGGTCCCACATGTGGGCCCAGTGAAGGGCCAGAGGCAGGCCGGCCCTGGGAGCAATAGGAGAGGAGTGGAGGGGACCACCAAGGGCAAACTGTTGTTCGAGTGTCTTAGTTTCCTGAACGTCCCTGACGTCATCCCTCATCTCTGGTTTCCCCTTCACTTATCCATCTCCTCCTCCTCTCCTTCTCCAACACTGCCGGGCCTCTCAATGGCTGATGACCCTGCACCCATCTGGGCCGCTAGCTCGGGGACCTGCAGGCAGATAGTGATGAGAGCCAGCGGACCCTGCAGCAGCTCAAGAAGAAGTGCCAACGGCTGACGGCTGAGCTGCAGGACACCAAACTGCACCTGGAGGGCCAGCAGGTCCGCAACCACGAGCTGGAGAAGAAGCAGAGGAGGTGGGTGGGGCCCCTGCCCTGGGCTCAGAAGACCTTCTAGAGCAGCCCCAGACAGGACTCCTTGCCTCTCCCTCCAGGGAGGAAAGAAGAAAGGGCCTGAATTTGGCCAGGGGCCTCGCCTGCATGGTCACTCGTCTAGAATGTGAATGGGTCTTACTCCTGACCTCTGAGAAGTACTCAGACCACATCCCACCGAAGGCCTGCTCAGGCCTCTGCTCTCGGAGATGCTCCCCCAGAGTCCTCGTCACCCTGCCTGGGCCCGTAAGGACGGGCACCAGCCAGGCCCCCTGCAGGGATCGTTCCACCAGGGCCCTGCCCTCGTGCCCACCCCGCCCCCCAGCTCCCCTTGCCTCAGCTACACAATCACACTCTCCTGAGTAATGTCATTAAACCACCGTGCCACTTCCATCTCATTATGGTAATGACACGAGGGAGGGGGGCAGCCCTCACAGGAGAAAATCCAATCTAAATTAATTTCCCGGGCTGGGGATGGGAATGGGACGCCTTTATTAGCAACGCCGCCGAGGAACCACACACCCTGGGAACAGCAGGACGCCCCAGGGAGTGGGAGCAGCGCCCCGCTTTCCTTTGCAGGGAGAGGTTCTCAGCAGAGGCACTAGGGAAGGGGCAGCCCCACACCCACACCCCGGAGGTGAGAACTGCAGAGCCCCGACCTTCCAGTGACCCCAGGTTCCCCTCGGCCTCCTGGCTGGGCTGCTGCTTTGTGGAGAGTGAGAGGAAACAAGGTCCGAAATTTCTTCCTCGCAGCACCCTGACTCTCTGCTTCCCTAGTTCTTACCTTTACACCTACCCTCCCTTTTCCCTGGCGGCGGGCACCCTTCTGAGCACCCCAGTGGCAGAGCCAGTGAGGCCTTGCTGCACTCCCCACTGGGCAACTTATTAGGTTTCAGCTGCCTGGAGTTTTCTTACTTTTTTTTTTTTTTTTTTTTTTGGTACAGTGCTGGGGTAGGAGGAGCTGTTCAGTTTTCGACAGGAGCCTGATTAGCTATTCAGGGAAGGTGCTAAGAGGAATTTCAGTCATTTGCTCCTTATTTAAAGTCACTGGGCAGGAAATGGAAGGCTGGGAAGTGGAGGTGTGAAGAAAGAGGCCCCCAACCCTGGATGGATGCGCACTTGCCCATGGGAGCCTGGGGCCAGCTGGGCACAGTGGGGCTGCTGGCTTCCAGCCCAGTGTGGGTGTCCTGGGGGCGGCATGCGCACCGCTGGGGCAGGTGGGCCTGGCCAAAGGCTAGTGCGGACAAGCGGGGGCAGGAGCCAAACTGAACTGCGGGAAGTGAGTTAGACGAGGCGGCGGGCTGTCCATTTCTACCCGTCTTGATACCCTCGCTGCCCTCACCCGGGGCCCTCATTCTTGATCTGTTGAAATGAAAAAGGTCGAGACTTACGCCAGAGGAGAGGATGTTCTCTGCCCGGGCACAGTCCGTGGGTCCTCGTAGGCCCCCCTGGTGAAAGGGCTCCTGGGACCAGCTTGGTGAAATGCCTCCCCGCCCCACCAATCCCAGACCAGGCTCCTGAGCAGGGCCTGGATGGCTTGACCCCCGAAATGCCACCTCGCCCCGGCCGCAGTGCAGGCTGCATGAGTACCCCCTCCGCTTGTATCCCATTTGTACTTGCAGCGGTGTTTCCCGGAGGCCTCTGGGTGCTGGAGACCCAGACTCTTCCCTCGTCTGACGGGGCCGCGATGGCCGTGCTTCCTACAGGTTTGACGGCGAGCTCTCGCAGGCGCACGAGGAGGCGCAGCGGGAGAAGCTGCAGCGGGAGAAGCTGCAGCGGGAGAAGGACATGCTCCTCGCCGAGGCTTTCACCCTGAAACAGCAGCTGGAGGTGCGTTGGGCTGCCCACCACCCACACCCCGTCCCCTTCGCAGGCCCAGGTCGGCCCAGGACCGGCCTCAGCTTCTCTTTTGCTCCAGGAGAAAGACATGGACATTGCAGGGTTCACCCAGAAGGTCGTCTCCCTGGAGGCTGAGCTCCAGGACATTTCCTCCCAAGAGTCCAAGGATGAAGCCTCTCTGGCCAAGGTCAAGAAACAGCTCCGGGACCTGGAGGCCAAGGTCAAGGACCAGGAAGAGGAACTGGATGAGCAGGCGGGGACCATCCAGATGCTGGAACAGGTGCTGGAAGGCTTGGCTAAGGGAGGCACCGCAGTCCCCACAGCTAACCTGAGGCGTGGGCAGAGGAGGGCAAGATCTCCAATTCAGGCACTCATTCCCTTAGTCACCAAATGCTGAGTGAGCACCTGACCTGTGCCAACCACAGTGTGCGGATAACTAAGCTTCCGTAGTGCTTTCCACACGAACAAGCCTTGGTTGAGCTCTAGCGGGAAGGGCAGGATGCACAGCAGCCCACCCCGGCTGCCACTGAGCCACCGTGTCAGCTAGAGCCTGGAGGCCAAGAGGAAAAGCTTCAGGGTTGTCCCACCCCCGCAGCCTTCTCTGGGCCTGGGCTAGTCACCTAGAAAGGGAGTTCAGCTTCTCCGGTAAAGCCACAGGAGCAAGGTGGGAGCGAAGCGAACTGCCAGCAGAGGCCCTCCCTGCTCCTGGGTCTGAGAGAGCTGCCCATCAGAGTGCAGTGGGCAGGGGTCAGAGTGCCATGGGCAGAGGTCAGCGAGCTGCTGGGAAAGGAACCCAGCCTCTACTCCCACCCACCTCCAGGCCAAGCTGCGACTCGAGATGGAGATGGAGCGGATGAGACAGACCCATTCCAAGGAGATGGAAAGTCGGGATGAGGAGGTGGAGGAGGCCCGGCAGTCATGTCAGAAGAAGGTAAGGCAGCGGGGACTTACTGGTCCCGTCAGTATCCACACCGGTTCCCCCAGCACTGCTTCAAAGTAAGGGACTTCCTGTTTCCCGGCCTTAGCCACGCTTTCCTTCATTGCCCTTCTGGACCAGGAATCTCCGCTCCTGACGAGCTGGGACGTGTGCTCTCAGGGTCTGTAGAGAAACTCAGGCCCCGAGGGACTAGTGCTCTCTGCTGTCTCTGCTAATCAGCAGCCCACCCTGAGCCACCCTGTGCCACCAGCTCGCCTGGCTCCGTGGGGCCTGCCCACTGTTTTCCCGGGGGGTGGGGGTGGGGGATTCAGGAGGAAAGGGGACTGCCTGGCCCCAGACACTGGGCACTGATAGGGCTCTGTCCCCACGGTTCTCCAGTTAAAACAAATGGAAGTGCAGCTTGAGGAGGAATATGAGGACAAGCAGAAGGTGCTGCGAGAGAAGCGGGAACTGGAGAGCAAGCTCACCACGCTCAGTGACCAGGTGAGTGGAGACCGCTGGCTGGGGCCCGGCCGGCTGCCTGCCCCATCCAGACTTAGGGGTGGGACTCTGGGCAGGGGTCAGAGTGCAGTGGGCAGAGGTGAGAGATCTGGGAACATGGAGGGTGGTGCTGGGATCTGTGGAGCCCACCGCCATCACGTGTAGAACGGGGGTGATAACCATACATCGCACATCCAGGCTTTCCTCACTGGCCGGCGTGATCCTGGTACTTCCACTGTCGTTGCTCATTAGGGGGCCTCAGAATGAGAGCCAGGGTGAGGCGTGAGCTTGGGGAAGACAGGAGGGGGCCCTGTGGTAGAGCCCAGAGCCTCCACTTCTGGTGTCCACCCATCCGTGGTCGGCAAGCTGCGGCTCGCGAGCCACATGCGGCTCTTTGGCCCCTTGAGTGTGGCTCTTCCTAAGCCTTAGGAGTTCCCTAATTAAGTTAATAACAATGTACCTACCCATGTAGTTTAAGTTTAAAAAATTTGGCTCTCAAAAGAAATTTCAATTGTTGTCCTGTTGATATTTGGCTCTGTTGACTAATGAGTTTGCCGACCACCGACCCAGGTGAACCAGCGGGACTTTGAGTCAGAGAAGCGGCTCCGGAAAGACCTGAAGCGCACCAAGGCCCTGTTGGCTGACGCCCAGATCATGCTGGACCACCTGAAGAACAACGCGCCCAGCAAGCGGGAGATCGCCCAGCTGAAGAACCAGGTATCTGCAGAGAGGACGGGGTCCGCTCTCAGGGCACCTGGGCTTACTCTCCCAGTGTTCCTTCTCTCCCTCGCGTCCCTCTCAGTGGGTCTTGAGTCCTTGGGAAGGAAGGTGACAGGGAAGCGGGAGAAGCCACTTGGAACAGCCATACTCCCTGGGGTCTCTGCATGATGCCCAGCGTGACTGCCAAGCCCCGGGCTGCTGGGGGTGGGCCCGGCACCCACCCCTGTCACGGGAGAAGATGCCTGTGCACGCACCACAGCACCCTGAGGTCCCAGGGTCTGAGTACACGGAGGAGGAAAGGAGAGCGCCTGGGCCCCCTCTCCCCTGTGAGCACCCTGCACAGCCCGCCTGTCCCCAGGGAATGGCTGACGTCTCTCTCTGGGGCGGGGGTGGCTCTGTGTCCAGCTGGAGGAGTCCGAGTTCACCTGTGCCGCCGCCGTGAAAGCACGCAAAGCCATGGAGGTGGAGATCGAAGACCTGCACCTGCAGATTGATGACATCGCCAAAGCCAAGACAGCGGTGAGGAACCGGGGCGCGCAGGCCCGGGCTGAGGGAGAATAGAGCCGTGACAGCGGCTGCCTTCACTCCAAACAGGGACCCTTCCCCAGCCAGGTCCCTTCACGCCAGGACGTTCTGCAGGGAGAGCAGGCCTTCCTCCCCCGTCGCCCCCACTAACAGCCGAGGACCGACAGGGGGCGAGGTGAAAGGGAGCCAGCCAGGGCCCCTTGCCCTGCGTAGCCACCTGCCTGTGAGAGCTTGGCTGCAGGCCCCAACACCATTAATAAAAGCCGCTAATGTGGCTGAGGGATGTAAGCAGGTGCCTAGAGATTAGCAGAAGCACCGATAAGGGGATGGGATGGCTCGTTTCCCTCCCCTACCCCTGGCCAGCCCACTGACAAGCCCAAGCAGCAGCTAATTAGCACTCTTATTTAATGCCTCCCTTTTTAATTCCCCACCTCTCCCACGGCCCATGCAAAGCTGGGCGAGAATTCATTACTGGGATGTAGCCACCGGTGCTATGGTACTATCTCCGGCAGGGAACGGGGCAGGGGAGGGGGCTGGGCTGGGCTGGGCTGGGCTCCACGACCCCATAGCTAGCCACCCGGCTACCGATGCCAATCTTCCAGGCTTGATTTATCCCCGTGACATTTGTGCTTTTCAGCAGTTTTCAGGTGAGTAATTCAAATTCCTTAATTGTGTTAAAAAAGGCTGTTATAAAATTACCATTTTATTTAAATCCGAGTTAATAAATTTCTTGGCAGAGGCTTCCCCAACTCCCCACAGCCCGGTAACAAGATGGATGGGGCAGAGAAGGAGCCAACGCAGTCATTTTGGTTTGGAATTACAGGCTAATAGATTCATTCATTTCCTGAAGCTGCTGTTGGCTGTCTCTTCCCCTCCCCCCACGAGTGGCCTGGCTCTGGGGGCTGGAAGGCCAGGGAGCAGGCAGTCCCTGGGGAAACAAGAGCTTCGAGGATTTGAGGGGTCCTTCCTGGGACCTGAAGGGGGCCGAGGGCACGAAGGTTAGGGCTGCTAGTGCCTGGGTGCTGGGTCGCTTGTTCTGGGCAGATCTTTTCTGCCTTTTTAATTAGCCTCCAAAGAGCTGCCAGGAAGCAGCTGTCATTTAGCTCAGGGTAGGCCTGAGCTGCAAAGACAGCCCTTTCCCTCATCTCCCCGGCCCAGAGCCGGACAGGCAGCTCCCTGATGGTCCTGGTCCTGGAACCCCCTCTAGCAGGGGGACCTGGCCTCAGTCACCACCACGCCCCTCCCATTGAAGGTGACGTGGGGAAGGTGACACTCAGACCGAGGCCCTCTGAGCTGCCTTTGTTTCTGTCCAGCTGGAGGAGCAGCTGAGCCGCCTTCAGCGCGAGAAGAACGAGATCCAGAACCGGCTGGAGGAGGATCAGGAAGACATGAACGAGCTGATGAAGAAGCACAAGGCAGCTGTGGCTCAGGTACCCGGCCCAGGAGTGCCCACCGCACCCTGTGCAGGCACTGACCTCCTCACAGGTCCCCAGCGCGGCAGCATCTTGGGAGCGGTGGCAGTGCCTGCGGTCCCTGGCACTCGGAGTAGGGTGGAGTGGGCTACATTCGAGGGTTATGGAGGATCCTGTTCAGCACTCACGCCTTTCCCAGGCCTCCCGGGACCTGGCTCAGATGAATGACCTCCAGGCTCAGCTAGAAGAAGCCAACAAGGAGAAGCAAGAGCTGCAGGAGAAGGTGGGCACCAGGGTCTGCCTTGGTAGAGAGAGAGGGTGCCCAGGTCCCCATACGTGGGGATGAAGCCCCACGCTCCCGGATAGCAAGCACTTCTCTCTGCCATCGGCAATCCAGGGAGCAGTGTCAAGTGCAGAGAGCTAAGCTTGGAGCCATGTCACCATAGCAGACACTTTGGCTTCAGCTGCCTCGTTTCACATTTCTATTCCCACCCGGGTCCTCAGCTTTCTCCTCTCTCTCCAAAGGGCTAAATCTGTGCCAGCGCTGGGCCAGGTGGGGGCCGCCTCTGGCTCAGGGCCTCATTCTTCCACCTCCCCTGTGCATCCCTCCCTCCCTCAGCCTTCTGGTCACCATGGTGATCTTTCCAGCCCCAGACTCTACCCCCTCCCTTGTGGGCTCAGTTCTTTCTTCTCCTGCTGCTCCCCACCCCCAGCTACAAGCCCTCCAGAGCCAAGTGGAGTTCCTAGAGCAGTCCATGGTGGACAAGTCCTTGGTGAGCAGACAGGAAGCTAAGATCCGAGAGCTGGAGACACGCCTGGAGTTCGAGAGGACCCAAGTGAAGCGGCTGGAGGTGGGTGCACACTTCTCCTGGTCCGCAGTGACCAGGCAGCGCGGCCCCTGTAGCTAGAGCCACACGTGCTGAGCAGGGCTGGGCAGAGGCCGCTGCCAAGCTGCCAGGCCAACTGCCAGGGTGGTGCCTTCTCCCCTGCCCGCCTGGCCTGTTCTCTGGGCACCACGGAGCCTGCCTGCTTTACATTCTGTTTTCGTGCTTACTTTCTGCCAAGGGACCAGAGCAGCTTAGCTTTTCGTCTTCATATTTTCCTCCACCATGAGCTCCCCCCGCAGGTCCGCCTCACTCGCTCTCTGGCAGGGTCATAAATATGCAGTGAATGGCGCCACTTCTATGAGGCTGAAGTCTGTTCTCTCATCTCACTGCTCTCTCTTTCTCTCCCTTCCCTTTTTTTCACTCCCTTTTCCCCTCACTTCTTCCCACCCTTCTCGTCTCTGCTTTTTCTCCTCACCGTTTCCCCCCATTCTTTCTTCTCTTTGTATTTCTCTTCTCCCTAATCTTATTCCCCCTTCTTACCCCCTTCCTGTTTTTTCCCTTTCCCCTCTCCCATTCCTCCTCTCTCTCTATTTTTCATTTTCTTCCCTTCAACCCTTCTCCTTTTTCTGTTCACCTCTTTTCTTTTTCTCTCTCTCCTTCCTCTCAACTGTAATCTCCATCAATCCTTTCTGTTCAGTGTCGCGGAGCCAGCATGCTCCAGCTCCCTCCCTTTCCGGCTGAGCAGGTAAGAAGAAAGAGGCAGGCAGCATTCTGTCTCCGGGTTTCCACCCCTCTCGCCCTGTTTTTTACGTTCTTGTCCTTCTCGAGCTTGTAGACACATGTCTAAGCACCCACATTTCTCCATGAGAACTGTGTTCACGGGTGTGGGTGCTGAGGATCACCCCTGCCACCTTCCATCAACCCCTCATTGGTGGAGCAGGCACTAGGGTGGGGATGGAAGCAGTGGCTGTGGGCTGGCAGTGGGCATGGAAGGTGCCCTTGACCCAGGAAGAGAATATGGCTGAACCTCCCAAGATGGGGTCACAGTCCGCAGGAGAGCTAGCGAGAGTTAGAAGAGACTTAATCATAGTTCACGTTCTGCCTTTACCTACAGGAAGGGTTAGGTAGGCTGCCTAAAGTCACAAAGCTGTCAAGGGCAGACGAGGCCCTGGTCTGGTGGCTATCGGACAGACCTGCTATATTTGTCTCCTTTTCTCGTGGGCCCCAGCCCCTTTCCTCAGCTCTCTCTTTCATTTTCCCTTCTGCTCAGAAAGGCAGTATTGTGGTTTAGACGCATGGAATAGTAAACACAAATGGCCCTTAGAGGTCACGTAGCCTCACACCGTTATTTTACAGACACAGAGATGGAGAGCGGGGGTGAGAGGCGGAGGCCCCGCGTCAGGTAGGGTGGAACCAGGGTCCTTCCCCCACCCTCTGCCCAGGCTCCAGGCCATCTCCTGCTCAGCATCCTGTGGCCCAGCAGGAATAAGTGTGTTCATGTTCCTGGGGGAAGAGATGCATCGGGCTTAGAGGGATGGCTTTGTGCTAGGAATCTGATGACAGCTAAGTCTCCTCCCAACCTGGGAATTCTCAGTAAAGCCATTTACCTCTGAGCTCAGGATGTAGCTTTTGGTGCTTCTGGGTTCGGGGTCTCAGAGGGAAGCCTGCTATTCGTGGAGGCCCCACACGTGGTGTCAATAGGACAGGCGCAGCTGGAGGCAGCCCTCGGTAGTGAGGGTGATGCTGCTAGCACCTGTCATCTTCCAGGCCTTCACCTACTTTACCTTCCTCGGTCCTTAAAAGACCCACGGGGACTAGGTGTTATTCTCCTACAGAAAGGCAAAGGAGGCTGCCTCAGAGGGCTTTAGTTGCTTGCCCACCAGTGAGTGGGGGAGCCGGAGTGGACCCCAGGCCTCCTGACTCCGGAGTTCCGCCACAGCCCTCTCTCTGCCTGGCTGATGGGCCCCTCTTCCCGCCTCCCTGTCCAGAGCCTGGCCAGCCGGCTCAAGGAGAACATGGAGAAGCTGACTGAGGAGCGGGATCAGCGCACAGCAGCTGAGAACCGGGAGAAAGAGCAGAACAAGAGGCTGCAGCGGCAGCTCCGGGACACCAAGGAGGAGATGGGCGAGCTGGCCAGGAAGGAGGCTGAGGCAAGCCGCAAGAAGCACGAACTGGTAATGCACCCCACCCTGGGGCCCCACGCTGGCAGCTCTCTGAGTACACCTTACCCGTGGGCTGGTGGGTGAGGGGGTCCCAAAGAAACCATGGTTTAGAGAATTGGAGGAAAGAGGACAGTCCAGGGAGCCCTGAGGGCAGGCCAGAGGCCAAGGGTGGTCCTGGAGTCTCCATCAGGCGAAACTAGGCACCACCGCCCAGCAACACCAAAGCAAAAAACAAACAAAAAAGCCCTGTAGACTTACACCTAGGTAGCTCCTGCCTGGCTGGGCGAGCCTCAGAGTAGGCTTTCTCTGGGGCAGCTGGACAAGAGACTGGTCCTCCTGTGGACTGGACTCCCCACTTCCCTCCTAGGAAATGGATCTGGAGAGTCTGGAGGCTGCTAACCAGAGCCTGCAGGCCGATCTAAAACTGGCATTCAAGCGCATCGGGGACCTGCAGGCCGCCATTGAGGATGAGATGGAGAGCGATGAGAACGAGGACCTCATCAACAGGTGAGAGGGGCGTCCAGGGCAGCTTCAGGCAGCACGGAGGGCCTCTCGGCCGCCTCTGGGCCAGGCCACCAGCTAGAACAATTACAACCTCTGTCTGCCCATCACTGAGCCACCAGCCTCCCTCCCCTCATTGCCAGACCCCAGCACAGACCTGTCGAGGGCAGAACAGGTGCTACCTGGGTGAGACTCCTCCCCTCATCCTCGCGGTCCTCCCTCCCCAGGCCTCCCCGGATCTGGCTGTCCAGCGCTGCCTGTTTGGGATGAGTTATTCCCCCGTTTAGCTGCATTTCCGATGGCGCCTGCCCTGCTCTGGGGAGAGCGGAGATTTAAGGGCCGTGGTGCCTTGTTACCATGCCAGAGGTTTTCTCTCATAAAACCCACCCGAGGAATGGTTTAGGAGAGACAGAGAGATTTGTAGTCTTAGGCTGGGGAGGAAGTCATGAGGCAGGCAGACCGGCAGTCGAGGGCATGGGGTGGTCAGGCCCTGGAGAGGCTCCCAGGGCTGCCCTGAGCAGCGTCCCCAAAGCTGCCCCCTTCCTGCATGAGGGCCAGGGCTGCATCCTGCAGGCAGGTCTCAGGGCGTCTGCTCCTTTGTGTCAGGGGAAAGGTGCCTGGGGCGGCCCAGACCTCCCTCTGAGGACAGCACCATCACTCCTCCCACACCCTGGTCTCAGCCAGCCAGCACCATCTCTTGCTGAGGAAAGAGGGGTCCTCAGCTGAGGGGTCCACCTGGGTTTGCCTGATTTTTTTTGTCTTCTTCTGGCCCCCCTGGCCCACCATTTTCTTTCTGTTTCCAGTTTGCAGGACATGGTGACAAAATATCAGAAAAGGAAAAATAAACCGTGAGGACTGGAGCGCATGCGCTCTCTGCCTCTCCTGGCGTGGTGTCTAACCGCCCCTAACACTGGCCCCCAACTGGCCTGCTGCATGACGCATGGGGGAGGCGGGGAGGGACACACAGCCTCTCGCATCTCCTCTGAGCCAGGCTCTCACGCTAACACTGCTGACTCTGTCCTGAGGGAAGGCCGGGTGACAGGCTGGGCTGCACAGGAGGCAACCGGGTGCGCTCCCCCAGGAAGGCTCGCCCGCCCGCCCTGGCGGGCAGGATGGGGGCTCCATCAGCAAGGAGAGCTCAGCCTCAGGAGGTAGCACCCACAGTCTGCCTTCCTGAGCTCCAGCCCTCTCCTCCCTCCGAAACCAAGTGTCGCCGCCTCCCCAGCCTATTTCTCTGGGGAGAAGTCTGTTTGGGATGGATTTGCCCGCATCCTGGGGCTCCTTTGGAACCTGAGAGAAGCGGGTCTGTCTCGTTTTGCAAGGTCTGCCACCTCCGTTGGCAGACAAGGGCAGGAGGTGAGGGGCATCGAGCAGTCACTTGTTTGGAGAAAGCATTCAGGCAGCTAATCACGGCCGCTCTGCTGTGGCTGGGAAGGGAACACGGCCAGATGTGTTTACTCTACTCCCTGCGGGCACATCGGGCAGAGGGAGGCCCCGGGCCTTGAGCTGGTGGCAGGAAGCCCAGTACGTCCACCCGCTCATCGTCTCCCTCGCTCTGGGTGGGAGCCGGACAGCAGGTGCAGATGTGCAGGCCTTCAGGCGGACCCAGGCGTCCCTCCGCCAAGTTCAACCGGGCTGTTTTGGGGAAGATTGTTCCTGTAGCTTGGGTTGGGTTTCCTCCCCCACTCTCTCTCTCGCCTGGCAGGCCTCATGCCCTGGCCAGGATGGGCTGGCGGCCGTGCAGAGGACTTCGTGAGCTAATGATAAATGTAATAGTGTGTAACAGTGATAGAGGGCCGCTGGAGCCCAGTTGTCACACACAATTAATATCCCCCGCCGTTCTGTCTCCGTTTGTTTGTTCCCCCGCGATTCGGCTCCCAGTTAACTAATAGCACATGAGCCTGGACATAAATTGTATTTGACACGAGGTTTAATTCCAACCATTTAAAATTTCAACTGCCCCCTGAGCCTGCCTGCCCCTGGAGTTTGTTTACGGGCTTGATTATTTAAGGGAAAGAGCCCAAACATCATCTATATGCTTGAAACTGCAGGGAAGGCGAGGGCAGGCAGGCCAGCGTCTCCCCCGACTCGTCGCTCTGAATGTGAGGAGCACGATTCGTATGCTGGGCCCATGGCGTCTGTCCCCTGTGTGTACCAGCCCCGCCATCCTTGGGCTGTAGCAGCTTCAAGGACTGATAAAACGTGCACTTAAGATCATATTCTAAATCATTGCCCGGCACAACACATGGGTGCTTACACACACACACACAGAGCAGGCACTCACGCAGGCGCACAAGGGCATGCAGTCCAGGCTGGGTTCCCGCTGACGGCAGCGAGGTGATGCGGCTCCTTCCTCAGCAGCCCTGGGCCTCAGCTCCAAGTTATCGAGCGAGCGTGCTAAGGCGGGCAGAAAAATAATGTTTCGATTTACTTAGAGATACAGTTGTTATTGCCATAACCTTAATGAAAGCAGTAAACAGCGTGGTATTAAGGGAGATTTATACAGAAACGCTTTTAACATGTAGACATAGATTTTGCGATGCATACAGCACCTCCTTTCTAAAGGCAATCAATATGGTTATGAACGGCGGTGATAAATTACCGGCTGCGAAGCTGGAGGAGGCGGTTTTCTGCGCGGGCGTATAAATCAGGCGGTATTGGCATTCCGTGGGGCCCTTGCACCACGGTAAATCTGCCGGGCTCGTTTGGCACGGGGCTGGCATTAGTGGTTACGGGGCTGTCTGCTAAACTCCTGTTTACCCGGGGCATCAGCCAGCCTCGTCTTTGTTATAATTCTGTATTTGACAGGAGCCCATAAAATGTGCCTTTTTATTCCCCTCCCCACGAGTCATGCTCTCTCACAGTCCCCAGAATAGAGTCTGGCAGTGTCGTGTGTGTGTGTGTGTGTGTGTGGGTGTGTGTGTGTGTGTGTGTGCGCGCATGCATGCACACGCACACACGCCTGTGTGGCTATTTATTCAAGAACATAATTCAGGGACAGGGCTGCTCCTGTTGACACAGATGAAAGGAAATTTATATCAAGGAGAAATCCTAGCATATCCATAGCAGGGGAACGTGACAAGCAGACATTTTGCAGAATCCTGGGAGCATTCTCGCTTGGAAGCCGTCTCCAAGCCCCTGCTGCTCTGTGAGGGGTCGCCGTGACTCCGGCCTCAGAGTTTGACTCCTTTGGGCTTTCCTGCAAGTAGAGAGGGCTCAGGCCAGCGTGGCCAAAAGAAGCACCGAGGGGCAAGAGCTGGAGGCTTTCTGAGGGGCAGAAGAGGGGACTTGGAGAGACAGAGCCTTTGTCCGGGACTTTCTGGGCCCGACTGGATCTCAGGGTGCAGCTCCTTGGGAAATGCTGCTGTCCCCTCTGTTTCCTAAGGGCCAGGGCAGTCGCAGGATGGGTCGGGGATATGGCCTCGAGGGCCCGGTTTGGCATTGCCATCAGCTCAGGAGACTCCAGGTTCAAGCTAACTTAAAGTCACAATGAATCCCTTCTCTTTCCTGTCTCAGGGCCAGCAGCCCAGCTCTTGCAAGGAAGGCATGGAAAATTACAGCAGCTAGAGCCACATTTTGGGGAGTGGGTAGATAAGAAATAGCAGAGTAGGCCTCAGGGAGTAACTGAAGGGCCCAGGACTCCTCTTTTTAACCAAGAGCCCCCCAGGTGTCATTGATGAATGAATGGTCTCCTTATCATTCTCTCTGGGTTGGTTTGCTGAACGGTCACACAGAGTGGAACGGGGGTGCCGCCATGCTCCTCAGGGTCTTGGTGGCTGTCACACAGTGCGGCCTGCTGAGTGGGGCCAGGGTTCTGATGAACGGTGCGCTCTCTCTAACCTCTCTGTTCTCCCTGACTCACTGATGCGCATGCCACCCTGCATCCCACCCCCGCCCAAGACACACCTGCTGCCCCTTCAGCGCTCCCTGCGGGGCAGCCGGTGATCACCTGTTCCCCAGCCTCACCTACCCTTCTGCTCCTCATCCCATAGCGAGGGCGACTCAGATGTGGACTCGGAGCTGGAGGACCGGGTCGACGGGGTCAAGTCGTGGTTGTCGAAAAACAAGGGGCCTTCTTCCAAAGCAACGTCCGACGATGGCAGCTTGAAGAGTTCCAGGTGAGCACGTGGCCTGGAGCGGGGAGGAAAAGCCACCCACGCCCCAGGCTGGACGAGCAGTAGGTCTTTATCCCAAAGAGGTAGGCCTCACGCCTCCTGCGTCTGTGGCGTGGCTTGAGGGTGAGGGGCTTCGGCCCCCCTGCCCCACCCCCGCATGTGGAATGAGCACAGGAGGCACGGTTTCTTCTTAGTCAGAGTCTGCGGTGCCCCAGGCTCGGGGCTTGGGTTTGGTGTAGGTTTAACTTCATCCCCACTTACACTTTCAACAAATGTTGACTGGACTGCCTGATAGTTTGGGCCGTCGGAGGTCTTAACAGGAGCAGCTGCAGCAAAGGCCCTGGTTCCGACTCCCCTGTCACCGCTGCAGACACAGTGCCGACTTTCTCTGCCCATTCTCTCCTTCCTCTAACCTTTTTACTGCCCCCCCGCCCCCCGCCATGCTTCTGTTCACACCCATGGTGGGGGGCAGGTAGGCTTGCTCCCCTATTTTCTAGCCCATTCACAGTCTCCTGATCAGACAGCTACTTCTGGTATCCAGGGGTCTGCCTTCCCCATCCCTCACCCGCCAGCCAGCATGGCAGCAGGGAGAGCAGTCCTCTGCTCCCACCCTCCCGGCGTCCCCTTCCCCCTCCTCCCCAGCCCAGAGCCATCGCACCCCACCTCCTTCCAAGACAGCAGGTGGGCTGGGTAGGAAAAGGAATCCCTCTTCTTCTCCAGCCCTCCTGAGGCTCCTTCCCAAGCCCAGCCCCTCACCACAAGCACCCAGTGGCCCCCTCTAATTGATTTAATTTATTCGGCCGAACAACATTTTGTTATTGCAGATAACGCTGCCTTCCCCGCCCCACTGCCATTCACCGCTGCGTGGCATGAGGCTCCAGGTAGTTGACAATGAAATAAATTGAACTAAACGTTTTAGAGGGGGAAAAGTGATGAAATAGAACAATAGTCTAATTTACATGACATTCTCCATGAAGCTATTTTCACTGACGCAAATTATTTTGCTTCATTTCCTCCAACGTTCTCACCGCCACTTTGCCAGGGCTGCTGCCGATTTCTCCTCCCTCCCCCTGTGTCTGTATTCTGTAGGTTTAATGCCTCTCTCTCTCTCTCTCTCTCTCTCTCTCATTCTCTCTTTGTGCCCCTAATCCACTATCGGTTCTCTCTTCCCCGGTCGCACCTCCTCCCGCAGAACGGCCCTCAGCACCCTCGGGAAGGAGGGCAAGGAGGGCAAGGGGGTGGAGGAGAGGCCGGCCTCTGCACTGAGCTCCCTGAGCTATCGGAAGAGGCTCACCCTGAAGGACTCCATCGGGGGCACGGGGGACGCAGAGTCACTCTTCAGCACCCTGAGCGAGCGGGCCGCCTCCCCCGAGAGGCCCCCGCGGAAGGCTCGCCCGAGCCCCAGGGGGGAGCCAGGCCAGGGCAGGAGGTCCGAGGAGCCCAGTGAACGTGGCTCCATCCTCTCCGCGGTCGGGAGCCGTGCCAGCCGGGGGCTGGAGAAGCGGTGGGGCTCAGACTTTGACGGGGCCTCGACCGTCTCTGCACCTGTCAGCCGGGCCTCCTCGGCCACACGGCGTGGCTCGGGCGAAGACGGGCCCCGCTCCTCCATGAGCATCTCACTGTCGGGCTCCCCCAGTTCCCGCCGCAGCACCTCCCGGCTGGACAGCCTGTCCAGGACCTTCAGCCCTTCCTGGGGCCGGGCCTCGGGCCTCGGCCGGGAGAGCCCTGACTCCCGCCTGTCCCTGGGCCGGGGCTGCCTGGATGAGTGGGATGACGCGGCCAGCGTGGCCCTGAGTGAGGCGCACTCGCAGTACAGCCACCCGTCGCTGGCCCGCAGCCTGTCGGTGCCGCCGCAGCCACGCCTCTCGGCCTCCGCCACGGAGGAGCCTCTGGGCTCCGGCACCCGCCCTGTCAGCCGCCACTCCTACCTGGACCCGGACCTGGAGGCTGCCATCAATGAGGTGTTGAGCTACAAACCCGTCCCATTCCAGCGGACCAGCCTGGAGCCCGGCTCCGAGGAGGACGACCGGAAGAGCATCCGGAGTGCCCGGAGCGCCCAGCGGGAGTCCCCCGAGCAGGCCACCAGCATCCGCCGCTCAGCCTCTGCGGCCGATGTCTCTCGGTCCCGGTCCCGCAGCAGCCGCAAGAGCCGGAGCAAGAGCAGGAGCAAGCGAAGGAGCAGCTCCAGCTCCAGCTCCAGCTCCGAGGATTCCTCAGAGCACAGGCGGCGGAAGAAGGGGCGCTCGCGAAAGGGCAAGAAGAAGTCCAAGTCGAGGAGGAAAAGAACGGAGTCGGAGTCCTCATCCTCATCCTCCAGCGGCTCTACGGTCTCAGGCCACAGCCGCTCCAGCGTGAAGAAGGGCCCAGCCGCGGAAAAAGAGGAGGCTGGGCAGGCGCCCCGGCCGTCTCGGAAGGAGGAGAAGAAGCGTAAGAAAGAGGTGGACAGCCTGATGATGCGGTACCTGTACCGGCCCGAGAGCGACTAGAGCAGTAGGTGGCACCTGGCGTGCAGTGCAGCATGGCGTGCGCCCCTCGGTGTGAACTAACATGCTCCTGCCACCACCTCGGCCCCTCCCGATGCCTCTCGGGCAGGCCTGGCCTCCGAGAGCCCCCGGGCTACCCCGGAGGGCAGAGGCCAGCTCAGCTGGCTAGTCATTCAGAGCCCTGAGCCCAGTCAGCTGAACGTGCAGGTGATGTCAATCACAGCTCCCACTCACCGTGTCCTACCCTGGGCCAGGCACCCTCCTAGGTACCTGGCACGCTTTATTCACTCGATCCTCACACTAACCCCATCGTAAAGGTCTGATTAGCCCCATTTTATAGAAGAGGAAGCTGAGGCTCAGGGAAGCTAAGTCACTTGCCAGGAAGTGATATTGCCAGGATCTGAATGGAGGCGAGTCAACTCGTCCTTAACCACTCCTCCATATCGCCCAAGGCGGAGCACATGGGGCCAAGTGCTTACCTGGCAGCACACCTATAGGAGCCCTTGTCTGTGGCCCCAACAGGCTGGGCCCATCCCGGCTGACCCCCTGGTCTGGATCGGTGCATTAGTGGCCACCGGCTCTCATGGGTTCTTTGGCTCAGCTATCCCCTGCCCTGCACTGCCACCTTCCTCCCTGGCATGGGTCTCAAGCCGAGGAGTGCCAGGTGCACTCCCGCCCCCACAGCACTGCACCCTGCAGCAGACCCGGAGATGCCTGACTCTCTCCCCGCCCCTCCCACCCGAAGAAGCCCACGCAAGGGCGTCACCTCTTCTCCGCTCATCTTGTAAAGTTTTAATGAATAGAAATTAGCAGCGGCTGAGTGACAGCCCCCTCCCGGCTTCCCTGCCTCCCCTGTCTTCTCCCTGTGGGGAGGGAGAGCTAGCAGTCAGGCCCTCTCTGCCCCCCCCCCCTCCCGCCTCGGAAGAAAGGCAGAGACTGACTCATTGGAATCCCATTGTTGCCAGTTCCCCTGGCGGGTGGTGACATTTGGCTCACCCTGCCTCTGTGAAGCCGGTTCCGGCATGGCACCCTCCCAGGGCCAGCTTGCTGCTTCCCAGGAGGCCTGGCCCCAGAGCGCAGCCCCCTGAGGCACGGGCGTTTGTTTCCTGGATGCATGAACTAACACACACCTGTCGCATGCTTGTGGGAGCAGCTGAGGAGTACACTGACTTTGTCCCTTTTATACCGAAGGGACCAAGTTTTGTTTTAAGGGATGGAGCAAGTGGAAGTGAATAGTATCCGAAGCTGTTTGGAGATGGTGATGGGATGGGATTGGGGGGGGATGGGATAGGGAAGATGGAACTTGAACCCAACCAGGCTCATGGCCAACTCGGAATCCTTGGGCCCTGGGCTGCTCTGAAACCAAGCCCTTGGGCTCAGCACTGCTCTGTCGCTCCCCTCAGGAAGCAGATGGTTGTAGGTGCTCTGGGAAGAGCAGGGAGTGTCTCGGTTGCACTGGGGTGCCATGGCAGCTCCATAGTGAGAAAGGACAGGAGTCGTCATATGTCTACCACCTCAGCAGCCCTGGGGGTGCCCTGCTGCCCCCGCACAGGAAGGCAGTTGATGGACCATGGAGGGAGGTGAGGAAAGCAGAGAGGGCCAGGCCCCCCTGAGCACTGCACCTGCAGAGGGAGGCCATCCCACACTGGCCAACAACGTGGATTTCAGACTCCAGTGGGTGCTCTCAGCCCATCGTCACCCTTGACTCCACCACCAGCAAGAACAAAAACACAGAAAGCCTGTTTCTTCCCCCAGCCACCAGCGCAGTTCCTCTTGTCCACCGGGAAAACAGGAGTAGTTCTGAAACCCTACACACCACCACCTCCGTGGAGGATTGTATTCACTGCGGGGAGAGTGGGCACCAAGCCAGCAGCCAGCCAACCAATACAGAGCCGGCGAGACAAGGGCCGGGGGAGGGAGGACCTAGTTGGACTCAGCATGTCCTGGCTTTGGATGGATAAACTGCCAAGAGTGGGGGCGGAGGCAGAGTGGTGGCTTAGCTTCCCATCTGGCGATGGGGACCAGCGAGAATTCAGAACACGAGTGCACCGCGTCGTAGCTAAGGCAAGGGGAGGAGGCTGCCACCCTGGGCTCGCCCGGCAGGAATTAGCTTATGTACCAAATTGTTTGTGACAGCGTTGAGCAGGAGACAGTGGCTTGTGAGGAGGAAAGCTTTTTAAACAATTTGGTTAAAATGTTCAAATTGCCAGCCCTGACTCTTGCCCTGGGGAGGGGGCTGGCTGCCTGCTGTAGGCTCTCTGACAGCTGCAGCCGATAAGCCACGGAGGAGACTGGCTACAGAGCGCCCAGGGTTAGAGCAAGGAGGTCTTGAGGCTCCACAGAGCAGGGAAGAGAGGCATGGGGTTACCCCCTCCCCACTGTCCAGCAATCCAGGATGCTGGATTGGATGGAACAGTGTTGAAACCTGGCTGTCATTTTGCCAGGGGCCTGCCTGGCCCGCACAGCAATGTGGGAGTGGGGGCTGCAGCCCCACTCTGAGAAGGGGTGAGAGTGGAAAGGAGCACCCCGGGCTCTCCAGCAGCACCCAGTTAGCATCTGGGTGTCAGCCCTGGTATCTGCCTCGCCCCCACCTCTGCCCACCAAATAACCCCACTGTCTTTTCACAAAGCCAGTCCTTCCTTTGCCTAACAGCAAACCTCAGCATTGGATGCCCAGAAATTGTGTCTAAAAAATGAAAATAAAACCTACTAATTTAGAATTCAAACAACCCAAGAGCTAAAATAACCCCAATTTTTTTTCTACGTTGCGTAGTCATCATTGGCCTTTATAATTTTGTCCCTGAGACACCCCAGCGTCCTTAAGTGCCTTTGGCCCATCAAAGTAAGACTCATTTATGTTCAGTCTAGTTTGTATTAAATGTGTTTTGTGCTATTGTGATTCCGTTAAAAATGGTAATTCATTCATGAGAAATGCGATAACTATTAAGCAGACTGCCCCATTCCTGAACCACTTTGCATAATTGAACATGTATTTTATCAGGCTGTTCCTTCTCCCCAGGGAGGGATAGAGAGAGAGAGAGCCCTGGCTTCACACACAGCCCGGCCTCTCACCCAGGCCAGCGGGAGAAATCCGCTTTGGTCTTGTTTTCTCCTCAGGTCACCCAATCTAGTGGCAAGGCTTTGAGGTCTAAGAGTCCCAGGTTCAAATTCACCCACTGGCTGTGTGACCTTGGGCCAGATGCTCCGTCTCTTTGAACCAGCTTCCTCGTGGCACTGCAGGGGTGGTTGTGAAGATAACATAGCATATCCAGAGCGCCTAGGGAGTGTCTCACACAGGAAGTCCTCGGTGGCCAAATCCTTTCTTCACCACAGAGTGTAGTGCATCCATGCAGAACTGATTCTTGCTCCTTTGGTTTGGGGATAGAACCTTGAAAGGACTGGTAAACAAGGCCCCTCCTCCTCGGAGTCTTAGAGTTGTCGGCAGAGAGATCACAGAAGTCCCGTTTAGCCCAGTGGAAGCTCTCCAGGACCTGCAAGCAGGGCTGTGTCCCTGGAAGCACCGGGCAGGGACCCGCTGGTTGCAGGGCACTGGTAGGGGTGAAGCCACGCTGAGCTGCATTTTCTCCAAGAAGGTTGAAATGATAGTGCACTTGAACTGGCAGAGGCAGTGGAGGTGGAGGTGGGGGGTGGGATAGGGGAAGGCTTTGGGAAGGAAAGAAAAGAAAATGATACCGGACCTGGAAGATGAGGTTCCATCCTTGCTTGAAGCCATGAGCCTGCTCCATCCAGGGGTGATGCTGCTCAACATCTTGGTGGGGGCAGATATAGGTGGAGGCTCTCAGCAGCCTGAGGAAAGCTCTATGGGGCTGGGTTATGGTGCCAAGAGAGGGACATCTGTGCCACCCTGAAACAGAGGTCTTGCCAGCTTCTACATCCTGAGTCTGCATTCTGTATGGTAGGTCGATGATGCCATGGTCAGGGGCAGATATTCTCACAGGCCTTAGGAAAACCTGATGAGGAGAAAGGGTTCGGATCTGGGAGTCTTCAGTGGGTCAAGGCCCTCCTTCTTGGAATCTTTTCAGGAATAACTTTACCTTAGACAAGTTGTAGTCATGTGATCTCCAGACCCTCCGTCTCCACATCAGTGTGGCCCATGGACTCCCTGCACCTGAATCTTCTGGGAAGGGAGTTAAAAATGCAGAATTCCTGGGTCCCACCCAAGAGCTAGCGAGTCAGAATTTCTCAGGGGAAGGACCCAGGAACCTGCAGCTGATTCTTATGCACTCAAGTCTGAGATCCACTGCTCTACGGCATCGCTTTCCTTGGAGTTTTCCAAGTTTTCAGAGTCGAGACCATGTGCTCCTTTCTCTTACTCCTCTGAATATCCTCTGGGGAAGCCAGGGGAGGTTTTTACTTCTCAATGTGTGGCTTTTGGAGAAGGCTATCACAGCTTTGGGGAGGGGGGGGGCTCCCCCGGACTAAAGGCTGTGGTGCTGAAGATTCGGAATATCGTTCCTGTGTGACCTCATTCCTCTCTCCCCACAGCCCCACCAGCTACTGGAAGTCCCTTGCCCCTGACCGGTCAGATGAAGAGCACGACCCTGTTGACAGCACGTCCAGGCCCCGACACTCCCACAGCTACCCCAGTGACAGCGACACAGAGGCCAAGCCAACGGAGACCGACGCGTAGCCTCCCACCCCATGGGCTGCCGCCGCCACAGCGCCTCTCCCAGGAAAGAGCGGGGCACAGGTCTCCCCACCTGACTGCTGATCTGCAGGAGACACACCTGACCCTCTTGGGTCAGGCTGTGGGGTCTGATGTCTCCACATGGAAGAGGTGGGGGAAGAGGAGTTTCTGATAAGAGAACTTCTTGCTCCTTCTGCCTCCAACAGGCCACCCTCTTGGCTTCGACCTTGGGCCACTGTGGGCAGTGGCAGGTGGCGTAGCACTGCACGGAGCCAGCAAGTTGACCTCCATCTCAGCCCTCTGCTCAGGGACAGTGGACAGATTGCCTACTGGGACATTCTCGGTTGCTGGGTCCATGGGGCGGAGTTGGGGGCTGGAACAGCAATTCCTTCCCCCTGGCTTGGGGTGAGGGCTTTCTCTTCTCAGTGCCTGCTGTCTTTTTACTTTTTAATTTAAATACCCAACCTCTCCATCACAGCTGCATCCCTGAGTGTGGGCGGGGGCTGTGGTAGCAGCTGGGGCCCCAGGATGACTGGGGGAATTTCATCTCCATGTTCACTTCGGAGAGCAGCCCTTTCTCTGTGCAGCTGGAGAGACGGCTAAGCAGAGCTTCCAGGTGCTTCTGGGTTTGGACCGAGCAAACCTACCTAGACCGGGGTGCATATGTACCATCCGGAACGTCCAGCCCCTCCTCCTCTTCAGCTCATCAGCGTGTTAAGTGCAATGACCTATTTAAAAGTAAACCCATTCCACCTACGCCAGTTTGGGGCTCAACCAAGCACTGTCTCCCTCCCGCTCTGGACCATAAGCTCAACTTGAGAGGGAAGGCCTTGGGTTGAGGACTTGTGCTCAGAAAAAAACTAAAGCTGGAAGTTTGGGTCAGTACTGATATGTATTAGACACGGGTCCTCACCCTGTGTCCTGAGCCTAAGTCATTTTTCTTCTTCCAATCACCCTGCCCGCCCGCCCCGACACACAAACACTTATCCTAGACATGATAACAGGTGGCCTGACAGTCCCAGCCCCGACACTAAAGGTCATCCCTCCAACATCACCAAACTTGGGGGCCCAAGAGCAGTGCCTGGCGCTGCTCCCATCTGCTGTCCCCTCTCCTGCAATTGGTTTGTATTCATTGGGCTGTGCTCTCTCTTCCCTGATTACCTAATGTATGGAAATAAACGTCCTTTTCCTCCTGGCTCTGCCCATTTTTCTGCCTGTTCCATCGGGTAGCAGAGTCAAGATTCTGCTGGGGACCTGGGAGGGATCGCCTACATCAGACCAGAGCCATTCAGACCAGAGCCACTCGGAGAGCTTTGGCAGGTCATTTGGGGCAGGCAAGGCAGTGAGATGAGAGGATTGGTCAGAGGAGATACAAGCCCCACTTTTAATTTGAAGAGCCTGTGGATTGTAATTCAGGTTGGCACAGCTACCAGGCCTCATCTTCCCCTGGCCTCTACTTGGAATTGCTGAGGTCCCTCTGTTAAGTCTCACCAATTACAGAGATCCTGCCTGCTCTACCTTTTTGTTGTTGTTAAAGGAATCCAAGCCCTGTGTGTTAGATTTTTTTAAAGTTTAATTTTAGTCATTCCAAAGATGACTTTTTGATCAAAGTTGACAGCACTCTGTCCAGCCCCAAATTGGACCACAGGGCAATTTGAACAGGCTGGGACTTCTGGCTTCTCTGCCTTCCTGCCCCAGTTGACACTTGGTCTCCTCACTGAAGCCAAGAAGCAGTTCATGCAGAAGGACTAGAAACAAATGGCTTACTCCTCCTCCTCCTCTACCTTCTGTCATGTGACCACTTGTAAGCCTCCTCCTCCTTTACCTTCTGTAATGTGACCAGTTACAATCCCTGCACCCATGACATGTTGGTTGGTACAGCTGGTTGATCTGGCTCCCCTGGTCTGGACAGGTAGTCAGGAAAGAATATCAGACAGCTCTCGCTAATGCTGAGGTTTCGGTGATATCAGCTACCCAGAAAGGGTCAAGAAAGAGAAGGAGGGAGAAAAGTCTCCCCCAAAATGAGTGGGAGAGAAGTATAAAATGGATCCATCTTAAACTTGAGACTGCCTCTCTACACTTTCCCCCAAGGTTGAATAGAGAAGGTAGTAAAAGCAAAGTTATTTTTATATACTTTTTTCTTAAACTACTGGTCCCTCATGTTCAGGTCTATCACATCTTTTACTCCTGTTTGCATAGACCTTGGTGCGTTTTCTGTTTTCAGGAACTAGTATGACAAAGTCCCTGCCACCTACAGACAAGATCCCAATTCTGTTCACACACGGACTCGGGTCTCTGGTTCACTGGAAAGTCCAGCATTGATCTCCAATAGCCTGGCCTGGGACAGAGGGGCTTCGTTCAAGTCAGCAAACTTACATTATTCACTTATTAATTAACTCAACAGTCAATTATATTATCCATCCACTCAACAAATATTTCGTAACTGCTTGCTGTGGTCTAGGCACTGATCTGAGTGCTGGGGATGGATGAGGTCCTTTCTTTCATAAAGCGGATATTCTGAGAAGTTAGACACAAAATATGTACTGCACTTACCAATATGTGCAAGCTGTGGGTGAGTAGAGAGGAGCAAGTCATAGTGTTTGTCCTCCAGGGACTCGTGAATTAGGGCTAGGGCAGACCCACGTGAAAATAGTTACATGAGACATAATAGGACAAAAGAGTTGCTTTGGGCATATTATGAGCAGAGACACTGAGGAGGGGGGAGGCCTAGAAAGGCTTCTAAAAGGAGGTGGCATCTGCCCAGCTGGCATGGCTCAGTGGTTGAGCATCTACCTATGAACCAGGAGGTCACAATTCCATTCCTGGTCAGGGCACGTGCCCGGGTTGCCAACTCAATCCCCAATGTGGGGTGTGCAGGGGGAAGATGATCAATGATCCTCTCTCATCATTGATGTTTTTCTCTCCCTTTCCCTTCCTCTCTGAAATCAATAAAAATATTTTTTTTAAAGTAAATGGAGGTGGTATTTGAGCTGGGGTGGGAAGAAAGAATAGCATTGCCACAGGTAGATGTTGCTGGGACAAGTATGCAGAGAAGAAAGAACTTGAGCAAAGGCTCTGAGGCAAGGATAGAGAGGTGGTGGTTGGAAACACCAGGCTGTCTGGGGAAGCCGGCCATTGCCTCATCTGACCAAGGCTTCTCCAAGCTCTAGCACAGCCTCTTGGCCAGGGTGCTGGGCTCCAGGCTGGGAAGGAGGCAATCCCCTCAGCACCAATTCCCCAGGGGAGCCCAGGGGCCTGCAGGATCCTCAAGGCCCTGCTTCATTTTGGGTGTGCCTTCAGCACCCTGTAAGCTCCTGCCCTCACCTGCACCCTGAAGTAGCTCTGGTCCCTAAGTTGTAAGTGAGTCCCACAAACTGACAGCAAATCTGTCCCAGTGCCAAGTTCAAAGCCACCTCAATAGACCCTCCTCTCTAATCTCAGCCCCTCAGGGTCGCTCTGACTCTTGGACAAGAGGCATGGGCGAGGACCAAAGCCCTGTGAGGCTCCCCATGGTGAACGGAGACAACAGCTGCACCAAGTCACCAAGTGACCCCCGCCCCCCCCCCCAACTACTTCCTCTTGTCCCTGTGTCCTCTTGGCAAATTATACCAGTTGTCCTTCCCCCCATGCCCCGCCCCTATGCCTGGTGGCACAGACACTTAGCGATTTGCTCCTTAATTGTCCCCCAGCTAGGCTGCGCAGATGCTGCTCTTTAATCTCTCCTGATAAATGAATCACTCCGCTCCTTTAATCATATGTTCATATCCAAGCCAATTTGAATCAATTTGGCAGGGAGTGTGTTGCAAGAGATGCCATGACGGCTGCTTCTCCCCCCAGGGCCCTGGAGCCAGCATGTCTGCTGTCCTCACCCTCAGCAGAGAGCCCAGGGGGCCGATCCAGGAAAAGGATCTCCTACCTGAATGGTGGGGACCTTACAAAGTCAACTGTCATTCCTGTCCTCCACGCAGGCCCGAGTGGGACTGGAGGCTAGATGGATTCCCAGTGGCCTCAGAAGTGGGAGGAAGTCGGGTGAGTCCACATCCTTCCTCGGTCACTGAATAAAGGGCCCCATTATCACCCCTGGGAGAAAGTGCTGCCTTAAATCTAACCCTCATCCTTCCTGTTCCCCTTTAATTTCCTCCGAGCTGGTTCTCGGGGAAGCTGGAACACTTTGTCACCTTTACATGGCAACACACTCCAGGCCAGTCTATGATCATTTGTCCTTGCTTGTTATTGCTCCTGGCTGCCACCCCAACTCCTTTCATCTTTCCCCAGGAAGTATTCTTTCCTAAAGCCTCCAGCCTGGTGGGCAGTCCTGGACTTGCTTGGTAATGGACCAGGTTTTGCCGCCTTTGGGATTGTTGCCTTTTCACCTACAGAGGGGGCTCCACGTGCTTTGGTGAAAACAAAACAAAACAGACAAATAATACCTGCTCAACCGAGCACTTCTACCGAGCACTGAGCACTGCGACCTTGGAGAAGGGACTTAACCTCTTGGGCCTCAGTTTCCCCATCTGTAAAACAAGGTGGCAAGAACCTTTTGGCTCCTAAGTTCTGAAGGAGCCCCTCAATGCTGCCAACATCCCCACCCGCATCACCCTCGGTGAGGAACCGAAGGACCTAACGGTGGCACTAGGGGGGCCGTGAGATCCCCATGGGGGGAGGCACGTCTTTTCCCAGAGCGAGGTCTGTCAGGGTTGGTTCGGTCCCAAGCCCGGTTGCACCTCTGCATCAGCTTCAGGCTTCACAGCCCTTGGCTTTTAACTCGAGGGCTCGGCCAGTGCAGTCTGGTGCCCTCCCATTGATTGGGAAACCGAGGTATATTAGCATATTCACATCTTAGTTGCAGGACCTGGGCCCCTAGCTCCGTCCCCACCAGCAGGTTCTTTCCACTCTTCCAGGAAACCACACCCCTTTAAAGATTCCTAACCAGTTGACCAGGCCAAACCCAGTCTCGTTGCCCTTTAAGGATTCCAGAGATGTGAGGACACCTGTCTTTGCTGAGCTCTTTTAAGGGCTCCTGGGAGTCTTTGGCAGGAGCTGAGGCTGAGTAGTGACTGGGGCTTCCGGCCTGTCAGTGGCGATCCGTGCGATGAAGAGGATGATAAAAGCCAATAATAATTCCCACTTGTTGAGCACTCACAATGTCCCCAGCACTGATGCACTTTGCCTACCTAATCTCATTTAACTTTTGTCACAACTCTATAAAGTGTCCTTATCCCCGTGAGGAAACGGCATCTGTCCTCTCAGGGTTCTCAGCTTGGTTCCAGCAGTCGCCAGGGACTGCGAGCTATTCTGGCCTCGTCAGAGGATGAAGAGGGAGGTGAGAGAGCCAACAATCACTGTCATGATCTTCATCTCAAATAGCTGGTATCCGCCGAGGCCTTAGGACGGAAACATTTCTTGGCAATTTTAGGGGGAAATGCCAGCTTCCCATTTGTGTTGCTCCTTAACAATTTCAGAACATCCCCCACACGTTACCACATTGTGCTTCACACATACTGTGCCAACAGCATGAATAACAGTTCCACGTGGCCCGGGATGCATATTTCAAGCTATATTCGCCTCATTCTAATTCCATTACCGTACAAAGGAACGATCCAGGCCATTCTCTGCGATTTGATCTGGGAGGAGTGATTTCCAGAGCAATAGCCATTTTGGAGTTAACAAGAATGCCGGATTTGTTTAGAAGAAATTTCACAGAGAAATTGAGTCTTCTGTAGTATAAGCCCCGGTAATGGGTCATACACATAAGGGAGATTCCAAAAAGCATGTGTGCTTTGCGATTGAAGTCAGTGACATAAATCTCCCAGGGGAATCCTTAAATGTGCAGATGGAATTTGCTTTAGATATCAAAAGTCAGCTATGACAGTTTTACCCAAAAGCCTCAAAAAGGATATTAAGTTTTGACACTCTTCAGGCAAATTATATTTGAGGTGGCTTAAGAGTCAAAGAGTTTCCACAGTTTAATAAATTTTGATCTGTTTTGTGCCATCTATGATCTGCCTAGATTAGGAAAAGAAGCAAATGGATTTGGGGAAGAGAGAACGCTAAGGAATTTGAAAGTAGAGAATACCAAAAAAGGGAGGGGGAGGGTTTTTTTAAAAAATAAATCCTGGAATAGGGAAAATGCAGTCAATAGTTTCAGAACCATTAGGTCTTTGAAGGACAGAACAATGACTGGTAACCAGGCAAATATAAAATTGTCTGAGGTGAAATAGGCCTCGTGGGTCATATTTCTCAAAAGACTGGCATCAGTTGCAAGTTGGCATTCTTTTTTTTAAAATATATTTTTACTGATTTCAGAGTGGAAGGGAGTGGGAGAGAGAGAAAGAGAAACATCAATGATGAGAATCATTGATTGGCTGCATCCTGCACACCCACTACTGGGGATTGAGCCCACAACCCAGGCATGTGCCCTTGACTGGAATCGAACCGGGGAGCCTTCAGTCTATAGGCCGACGCTCTATCCACTGAGCCAAACCGGGTAGGGCAGCAGGTTGGCATTCTTGCTTGAGGGCTGCTTCTGGCCCCCACGGGAATATCTTTCTCTGGAAAGCAAGGAGAGTGACCTTAGTGAGGGCACTGCCCCAGAATGTTCCGCACCGGAGGCACGGGTCTCATGGCCTGCCTTCGAGGGTCCTGGAGCTCATCTGTGGGGCGGTTCTTTCTAGTGGATCACACACTGAGCCACTGGGCAGGCTGTCATAGCAGAAACGGAGCTTCTGCTCCCAGGAACTGGCAACATAAGCCTAGAGAACCAACTAGAAAGTGAGGCAGTCTTACCGCTCTGTGAATGGGTTCTTAAGGGAACGCGTACGTGACCAAAGTACATGTGAAAACAGAGAAATAGTAGAAGGGACCTCTGAATGTTATAGTTTTATTCTGTCATGTGGGGCGATAGATGAAGTATCTGTGCTCATATTATAAAAAATTTCAGCCATTTTTTTAAAAGTCAGTATAGGTGTGTGTCTGTGCCAAACACTGAAGAAGGCCCCAAATCGTCCTATTAGTGTAAGAGAAGCTTCTTCCTGGCATTTCATATATAGAAATAGTAGCCGTGGGGGGAAAGCCATGTGGAGAAGCTGCTTAGAAACTGCTTGGATCCCTTGCTCAGGGAATGCCATTCTTAAAGCAGCAGGCAACTCTTGGCATGGCTGAGAGTGAAAGCAGGAAGAGGAACAGATTGGAGGGTGGAACTTGAACAGGGTATTTCGGGGAGAGAAGCAGCCGGGAGAAGAGAAAAGCATCTCTAGACGGTGCCCTCCCATGCAGCCTGGGGCCCTGCAGGTGACAGGTTTAGGTGAGGGGACTCATGGACTGGGTGAGGAGAAGCCAAGAAGGTCATTTAGAATATTTGGGTCATGGTCATATACATTTTTTTTTAAAGATCTGTAAGGGTGGACACGGCTCAATAACCAGACTTTGTGTCTGGCTGATGGATTTGTGTTTCTCAGACCTGACTTCATCTAAGAAGGGTTAGCCCCTGAAGGAAAAAGTATTTTTGCTCTTTCGGAGAGCAAGTGACCAGTGAATTCTCTGAGAAAATGAGAAAGCATGGGTATTTGAAGGGAATGCCTGGGGTTCAGGCATCACAGAAGGTGTGGGAGGAGTAAGTCCCCTGAGGATGGGGGAGGGGGTGATCTTCATCTCCCTCCCCTCCCCCTCTACTTGCTCCCCAGTAGAAATCAGCTACAAATCTCAGCTTGTTGGGAACAGATGGCCTTGGCTGACGAATAAGCCACCGCAGGCTGCTCCACCTGTTCTCGGGCTGGAATAATCAGCTCGAGACAAACATCGGCGCTGAAATAACTCATGGCAGCGGGTGATGCGCAGGCACAGATCCCAAAAATCTCTTAAGTAGACCCCCTCTAACTCTCTCCCTCCCCGGCCCCGAGAGGCCATCAGGGGAAGGTAATGGAGCGGAGAAGACAGATAGGGCCTCAAACTGAGCATGATGCCCAAGCTGGCGGTGGCCTGGGGTGGGGTGAGAGGGAGGGGCTGAGTGTTGTTGGGTGTTGGGTGGGGGGGGGGCGGGAGGAATTGGGGCTGGGGTACCACTCACCTGGAAGGGCGGAAAACATGGGAATGGTGAGTCCATGCCAGGGATAAGAATGAGGAGATCCAACCAGTCAGGGATGGTAGAAAACTGAGAATTTGTGATTCATTTGAATTTGTTCATTACAGGAGTGATATGCAAATGAGATCAAGCTACCAGCACCTCTCTCAGCAGCTCAGCCAGCTCTGCCAGCAGCCACTGGGCATGGGTGCCTGGGTGCCCCTACTTCTGTGGACTTGCGTGCAGCCTCCCCTCACCTCCTTGATGAAGTCAGCTGGGCTAATGTTCTCTGGCAGAGGCAGATGAGCCCGTCCGGGGAGTGACAGTGCAGGGAAGCAGTGGTGACGGCAGTGGGGGAGGGGGTGTCCAGCTGAGATGGGGGTCCAGCCCCCGGGGGAGTTAGTCAGGCGACAGCGGGAATTGAGAAAGGAGAGCAAGGCTGAGTGCTTGCTCTGGGTGCCTCAGGCAGGCAGCTAGCTGGCTTTGGTCCAAGTGCACCGAGCACGGAGGCTCTGAGTCCCCAGCGGCCGTGCTGGCCAGGGAAGAAGGCTGGACCCCCAGAGCTGCAGCTCTAACTGCCAGACATTGTGTCCCCAAGGGGGCCCACGCAGCCCGGCCCGAGGCCCAGGGCCCTGGAGGCCAGTCCCACAAGCTGGCTCTTGCCCTTGAAGCTGGTGTGTTCGCAGAGGTGCCAGGTGGCCCTGTCCTGCTGAGGGCCTGGCTCTGGGCTTCTCACCTGCTGCGTATCAGAAACACGCAAAGAGCTGTTGTTTTTGTTTTGTTTTATATACAAGAAGTGGAAAATAAGAGTATAATGAACTTCTTTATCAAGTAGCTTTAACAATTATCAACCCAATGTTTTTTAATCTTCACCCAAGGATATGTTTTTTAATTGATTTGAGAGAGAGAGAGAGAGAGAGAGACATTGATGTGAGAGGCAAACATTGATCAGTTGCCTCCTGTATGCACCCCAACTGGGGATCCAACCCGCCACCACGGTATGTGCCCTGACCCCGGAATTGAACCCGCCACCTTCTGGTGTATGGGATGATGCTCCTACCAACTGAGCCACACAGAGCGAATCTTGCTTTATCTGCACTGCTGTCCACTTCCCCACTCCACTGGGTTATCTTGAAGCAGACTCCAGATAGATCACTTTGTTAATAAATACTTCAGTATCTATTCCTCAAAGAAAAGAAAGCGACTCTTTTTAAAATGTAATCACAAAACTCGTATCACACCTAAAAAATTTATCAAAACCTCCTTAATACCAAATAGCCAGCCAATGTTTAAATTACCCTGATTTTACTCTATGTCAATATGTTAATAAGTACATATATTAAGTTAGTTCAGCGGTTCTCAACCTTCTGGCTCTTTAAATACAGTTCCTCATCTTGTGACCCAACCATAAAATTATTTTCGTTGCTACTTCATAACTGTAATGTTGCTACTGTTATGAATCATAATGTAAATATCTGATATACAAGATGGTCTTAGGCGACCCCTGTGAAAGGGTCGTTGGACCGCCAAAGGGGTCGCGACCCACAGGTTGAGAACCGCTGAGTTAGTTCCAATCTATTAGTTCGTTGGTTGTATCCAAACAACACTGAGGAACTTTTTAAGAACTACTGTGCCCAGGACCTTCTCCCTCAGGGATTCGATGTGATTAGCCTTGGGTGGGGCCCAAGCTTTGTATTTCTAAAAGCTAACCAGGTGGTTTTAATGTGCTGCCAGGGTTGAGAAATGCTCTACCTTTCCCCTACCGGCTTCCTGCCAACTCCCCCTCATCCGGGGCGAGGCTGTTAAATGCCTCTCCCTGCCTCTTGCCGCGGACCAGCCAGATACCAGAGCAGCTGGCACTAGCGTGCCCACCTGGATGCCCCTCTTCTCTGGGCTCCTCTGTGGCGTGAGCTCCAACTCTCTGTGGACACAAGCATTCCTTTTCCCTGCATATTTATATACCATGTGCACGCGTTCCTGTATTTTCCTCCCCTAATGTGCCTGGTGCCTGTTCTTGCCTTGCAAGCGTAGCAGAATTTTTTTTTTCTTTTTGTGTGAAAATAGCAAAATTCCTACCTCAGGAAAAAATGAGCACTGCCCTGGGGGTGGTACTCATTTAGCTGCTCAAGGGGCTCTGGGCTGTGATGGAGCCAAGCCACGTGCCTGCTGGGGATCGAGTAGGACTTGAACCCAGCACCTTTCAGGGAATCTAAGAAACCTTTCTCTCCTGAGGATGTTGGCCCCGGGGTTATTTTAAAGAATGATGACCGCGTCCCTAGCTCACAGCCAAGCTACCTGACTTCCCATGGCCGCTGCTTCTGTTCGCCCCCTACCTCTCCACTCAGCCTGCCTTTGGAGGCCTCCCTCTCTCCTGTGGTCCCCACTCCGTGCCTCACTGAATGTTGGTGAAACAAATCTAGTCTAAAATAATGAGCAATCAACTACCCTGATGCTTGGGGCCGGCGGGGCAGGGCTGGGGGCAGGGGTAGGGAGCTGAATCATTTATAAAGCTTTAATAAAGATGTAGATGAGCATGCTGACTAAGAGCCCCAGAGCTGGGCTTATTCATTATTCAAAGTTATGTAAACGCCTCTGGGTCCTTCGTGTTAGAATCCTGCCCCCTTGATCCTGCGGCTTCTCCCAGCCTGACAAACCCAATGCCCTTGTGCATCCCCCTCTCCCCCACTCTCAGGTGCCCTAGGCCCTGGCCCGGACAGCCATTCCAGACCCTCTCTCCAAGATAATAAAACCCTCCGTCTCCCTTCTAGCCAGGAATCTTCCAGAGTTGTTGGGGGAGGTCCCAGCCTCCAGGCAAGCCTAGAGGCCCACATAGACGGGGCTTCTCATTTTTAAAGGTTTCCCAGGAAAGAATATCATAAGAGTGCTCATATACATGTTTTACTATCTCACAAATCTACTTACTGGGATAATATCCTGAGGTCTAACCTGAACCCCTCTGGCTACAATGGAAGCCCACCATTGAAATGGAATATCCAGCCCTAACCGGTTTGGCTCAGTGGATAGAGCAGCGGTTCTCAACCTGTGGGTCGCGACCCCTTTGGCGGTCGAACGACCCTTTCACAGGGGCCGCCTAAGACCATCCTGCATATCAGATATTTACATTACGATTCATAACAGTACCAACATTACAGTTATGAAGTAGCAACGAAAATAATTTTATGGTTGGGTCACAACATGAGGAACTGTATTGAAAGAGCCAGAAGGTTGAGAACCACTGGGAAAGAGCATCGGCCTGCGGACTGAAGGGTCCCAGGTTCGACTCCAGTCAAGGGCATGTACCTTGGTTGCGGGCACATCCCCGGTGGGGAGTGTGCAGGAAGAAGCTGATCCATGTTTCTCTCATCGATGTTTCTAACTCTCTGTCCCTCTCCCCTCTTCTCTGTAAAAAATCAATAAAATATATGTTTTTTTTTAAAAAGAAAAAGAAATAGAATATCCACCTACCAAACTCCCTTTAATCACTCTCATGAGAGGTAAAATGCGAGCATTAAGTCACACTCCAGCCTGCTAACCCCAGAACAACTCATCCTCGTGGCCTCCTTGTACCTTTCCCGACAGTTGACCCGCCTTCCAAGTTACACTCACACTCCTTAAGCTCTTCAACCTGTTCCGGGTGCCAAACTCCGGCGAGGGTTTAACCGACACTAGCTACATACACTACATACCTCCTCTTGTCCACATCGCCATGACTGATTTGTACCCCACCATCGCCTCGGTCTTAAGACTCCAATTACTTTCCTCTGACTCTCCTCTCTATCTTGACCAATCTTTCCCTTTCCCCTGTCACCCCCAAATTTTTCAGTTTGGTGAGGCTAAGGGGTGAAGAATTGGGTCAGAGGCGCGACGGCATCAATGGCTTCTGCTTTCCCTTCTTTTTTGGACTGGCTCTCCTCCCTCCCTCCCCCCAACCTATTTTTAGCCTGCCTCTGTTTTCCTCCGTCTGGTTGGCAACCACTCGGGCCTCTTTCCCTCCGCTGCCCTTATCTCTCCCCTGCAGCCTTGCAGACCCCAGCTGCCCTTCCACAGGTCTCATTGCCCGCCCGATTTATTTTCATTTTCTTCCATCTTGAAGATAGTCGGGTCTGCCTGAAAGGGGATGCCTGGCCACGCTCAAGCAGAAGAAAAGCCGGGAGATAATGCGGGTGAGTCTGTTTGGGCAAATCCTTCAGTGTTATTAAACCCTCGCGGATCCTCTGACCCTCTCTACAATGGCTGATCCTCTTCTCTATGCCCATTGGCTGTTCTCTGCATTTCTTCTCCCCGTCTAGGACCCCTTCCCACCCCCAAAAAGAAATGCTCACTTGGCAGTCGCATTGCTTGGCCCGTCCAGACCCGTTTCCCCTGGTTCAGGAGATGTGCAGCATGCCTGGAGGTCCTTACCTACCTTTTTGGCCTGCACATTGCCAGTCTCTTCTTACCCACGTCCTGCTTCTCTCCACTCTGTCCTGACCTCCCCACTCCCACACACCTGTCCGACCCTGCATGCCCTGGTCCCTGCCCCTCCGTGCACCCTGTTTCTAGGACACACCAGCTCATTTGTCGAGGGCCTCAGCCAGCTCAGGCAGGGCTTGTCAGCATCCCCCACTCGTCCTTTCTCAGCCTCCTCTAGACCTCGGTCCCCTGCTTTCGCTGCCACCAGCAAGCTGAATTAGACTGGATATTTTGGAAGGGATGCTGCAGCTGGCTGGGGGAGGAGGGTGGCACAGCGAGAGGCAGAGGGAACTGCGGGCAGCCGTGGAATGTGAGGGAGAGGTTCCCAGCACCCTTTCCCCCCAGCTTCACCAGCTTGGGAGCTGGCAAGAACTTAATTGATTCCTCTCTGTACCTCATTTTTCTCTCTCATACACACAATGCCTAGCTTTACAACTTACCACATTCTCTTACATACATCCAGATACCTGCCTGGCACACTCCCTCTCCTCCAAGTTTGCTCAAATGCTCCCTCCTCAAGAGTCCCACCCTGACCACCATCAAAAAGGGTAGTCCCTCCCCCCACATTTACTATCTTCCTCACCCAGTTCTGTTTTTCTCCAGCATACTTGTCACCTCCTAACATGCGATGTAACTTACTTATATATGTCATTTACATTTCTTCCCCTCCCTGGACTGTTCATTTCATAAGAGCAGAGATTTCCATCTGTTTTGTTCATAGTTACATCCACAGTGCCTAGCACAGTGCCTGACACACAGCAGAAGCTCAATAAATATTTGTGTATTGAATGAATAAATGAATGAATGATCTTATTTAATCCTCACACACTCCTGCAGAGTTGGTTGATATTATTACCATTTTTTTTATTGTGGTAAAATATATATAACATAAAATGTACCATTTTAACCATTTTATGTGTGTAGTTTAGTGGCATTAAGTACACTCAATTAAACCATGATTGTGTTTGTGATGTGCTAAATTAGGATGTGAAAGCATCATAATATCCATCTCCAAAACTTTAAAAAAAGCATGTTTCCTCCTTTATTTATTTTTAATTTATTTCAGAGAGGAAGGGAGAGGGAGAGAGAGATAGAAACATCAGTGATGAGAATCATTGACTGGCTGCCTCCTGCATGCCCCCCACTGGGAATCGAGCCCACAACCTGGGCACGTGCCCCTGGCCAGAATCGAACCCGGGACCTCTCAATCCACAGGCCCATGCTCTATCCACTGAGCCAAACCAGCCAGGGCCCACTTTATTGATTTTGAGAGAGAGAGAGAAAGGGAGAGGAATAGAGAGACAGAAACATCAATGATGAGAGAGAATCATCGTGCCTCCCACATGCCTTCCACTGGGAACTGAGTCCACAACCCGGGCATGTGCCCCAACCAGGAATCAAACCAGTGACCTCCTGGTTCCTGGGTGGACACTCAACCACTGAGCCACACTGGCCGGGCTCCAAAACTTTTTTATCTTCCCAAACTGAAACTCTGTGTCCATTAGATATTAATTCTTCATCCTTCCCTCCCCACAGTCCCTGGAGACAACCATTCTACTTTCTGTTTCTCTGAATACAATATGTGTCCTTTTGTGTCTGGCTTACTTCACTTAGCATTTTATCTTCAAGGTTCACCCAGGTTGTAGAATTCTGCCCATTTTGCAGATACGACGATGGTTATTATTGCCACTTTCCAGAGGATGAGGTTCAGGGAACAATCTGAGAGCGGCTAAAAAGCAGACTCGTCCTGGGGCTGATGGGATTGTCTGCCTTTTATAATCCCCTGGAGAAATCAGTGCTAAGCCATGTGCCTAGGCCTGTATGGCAGTTGAAGAGTAATTTCCTTTGTGTTGTATTTCCGTTGGGAATAGTTATGCTCTTATTCCCATTTCCCACTCTTTCCCGCTCAGTAACTCCTCCTAATATTTTCTCTCCCGCCACCGCCCTCCCACCAGTCCCAGTTTTCTCCTCCCCCGAGCACTCTAACTCCTCTCTCTTGGGCCCAACTGGCCTGGTCTGGAGGGCCTCCTGCGTGGGTCCCATCTGAGCGCGTTAAGCCTTGCCTGAGTCCCCGCTTCCACCCCTCTCCCCTCCTCCCACCCTCGGGTAGTCATGAGCCTGTTCCCTTTCAAAGCAATTAGTGCAAGGAGGCCAGCCGACTCGGTGCTAATGCCGTTTCATTAAGTGGGAGCAATCCTAATGATAATAAAATGGCACATTTAACATTCAAACATTGAACAGGGTTTCTAAGCGAGTGTGTCTCTCTTTCTTTCTGGTATAACAGTTCCATCTTCATAAGGACCTGACAATACACCTTAATGGGAGACTGGGGGACTGAGCATCTTTCCAGAACCAGAGAGAGGATGAGAACCAAAGAATCCAGACAAAGAATCCAGAGAAAAGGGGTGCAACGCATCAAGGGGATAAGGACGCCCAAGGATTCCTGGGGTAATGGATTCTGTGGTGCTGAGTCTATAGGAAATGGGGTCACACGAAGAATAAAGCCCACCGCCGACTTTAAGGCAATGCCATTACTTATTTGTCGATTCAACACATTTTTTTTCACAAACATTCATGGTGCACCCACAATGAGCCAGGTTTGAGCAGAGCTTGTGATGGAGGGTGGCTCTAGTTTTAAGGAAAGGGAACTTCAAGGGCAATAGTCCCCTACAAATCATCTTGTTTACCCTCAGCTGGGCAGCCTTAGTCAAATCCATCTCCAATTCATCAAATGTCCCAGCAAAGAGAATTTTAACAACCACTTTGGTCTCCTGCCCAGGTCCTTGTGCCCCTCGTTGTACAAACAGACATCTTCTCGAAGGTCCTGGCTACTCCGTGATGATAGAATATTTGATTGACCATCTAGAAGCAAAAAAGTAATGGGATTGAGGAGCTGGCCAGGGAAGAAGGTACATTCAACAGTCTGGTGTTTAGGGGGGACTCTAAAAGCCGAATAGGATGACATCCCACGGCACTCCCTCCCCCCGCCCCTGCGAGAAGCCTTCCCAGCAGACAGCTTCACTCACAGCACCTGTGCTCAAAGGAAAGGCTGCCAGACGTCTTGGATGTCTGGGTCAAAGGTGAACTTTGCCCAGGCCAGGGAAGCGGCTGATTCGAAAAGGTGTCAAGTCATAAGATGGTGTCAACTTCATGCTTAATTCATACAGGATCTTGCCCACAACAGGGGACAGCTTGAATCCATGCCCTAGAGGAAGAAGAGCAGCTTGTCAGGCGTCCTCAGAGACAGGGGCTGGGCTCCCTGGAGGCCCCGACACCGTCCCGAGATAGAGCCTCCCATTAGGAGCACCCGTTCCTCTGACTTCCCTGCCCAGCCCCTTACACACTCAGTGTCCAGGCGCTGGCCCCCAATGGCCAGCTAACACCATTTTGCCTGGCACTGAGCACCGGCACTCGGCTTTAAGGCCCCTCATCTCCCCCTCCTCAGACTCACCCGAGAATCCAGCACCAATGATAATGTTGTCATACTTCGGGTGTCGATCAAGAATGAAGTGTTTGTCAGGGGTGTCCTAGAAAGAAACAGTCACACCTGTGTCCTTGGAGGGCGGAGGGAGGAAGAACTGCAGGCTCAGGAGGGAGAGGGTTAGGCTGGCTTTCTTTCCAGAAAGAATGGGAATGCGGCACAGGAACGATTTCTGCACGCCAGTGCCCCCTTTGGGTATGTCAGCCTTTCTCATTTGTCCATCTGCCTCTCTCCTCCACAGAGCTATGAACACAGTAGGTGCTCAGTGAATGCGCGTAAACGAACTTAGCCAAGATGCCTCAGGCTCTGGTGACATCTGTCTCTTCTCTTTGTCCCTAAGGCCCGCTCAACTAGAACATCTTGCCAAAAAATCTTTTTAGAGCCCTTCTGGGAAACATAGCGAAGGACTGCCAGGCGTAAGTCTAGTTTCCTAATGAAAAGGCATATGAATAACCTCTAATGGGCCCTCTCTGGTGGAGGTGAACCGAACCACAGAAATTAACTCATTTGTTTCAAGTCACATCCGATGTCAGGAGTCGAGGAGAGTCAAGCCTGAGCGGCGCCGGGCCAATCTGTCTCCTTCCCCTGTTCTCCGGGGCCGCCCGCCCCCTTACCGTGTACATGCAATGCTCCACCACGGCAGGCTCCGGCTCTAGGTCAGGTAAGTGATCTCTGACAAAGCGGCTCAGGATCTGCACGTCCTGGATGTCTGAGAATGCTGCGGGGCAGTCTCTCTCCTCGGGATCCGCGTTGTTGCCGTGGTGATAGCAGACCTGGCTCCCAACCAGAGCAGGGTGAGTGAGCTTCGAGGGCCGGCCTTCCCGCACACCCACCCAGCCCAGGGGACAGGCTTGTACACACAGTGTCCCCATCCATCATCCCAGCCTTCCCCAGTTCCTGACAAATGCTGCTTGCTGCCACGCTAGGTTGCCTAGTTGTTCATTCCCTGCCAACTCTCTGTTTGCAAAGGAAGGGCTCCCCTTGTGGGGCGCCAGGACAGCTGGGTTCTTGCGATGCAAGTAGTGAATAGCGAGTAGACGCCCGCTGCCGCCCACCGGGATCTGAGGGAGTCCGCTGGGGACGGAAGAGCAGTGGCCCCGATTCTGTGTGCACCCCTCCTGGCCTTCTCTCTGTCTTTCACTCACCTTCATCAGCCCTGGGTATTCTCCAGAGGGCAGCCCATATATGTGGTGGGGAGTCAGGGTGAGGTCCAGGCCCAGGAAGCATGGAAAGGCCTGGGACACACCATAGCTTCCGGGAACCTTCTCTCGCCAGTAACACACATTGATCCGCAGGGTCTAGAAGCAGGGAGAGGAAGTGGGAGATGAAAAGGGAAAACCTTCAAACTCTAAAGACAACACTGGGGTCTTATAGCCCTGCAATACAGCCCGGATGCCCCACTCCACTCACCTATCTCCTTTTCATCCAGTTCTCATGTCATTTGCGTGTTACATTATATGATGATGCACAAAAATCTCTGAATCTGTCTCCTCTACCATTCTTAGTCTTCTCCTATAACTAACAGCCTTCCTGCTTTCTCTCCAGGAGTTAACAATGCCTTCTATTTCTGGAGTGCTTACAAGTGGCCAGACCAGCCGTGGGCAAACTACCGCCCGGATCCGGCCCGTTTGAAATGAATAAAACTATTGAAAAAAAAGACCGTACCCTTTTATGTAATGATGTTTACTTTGAATTTATATTAGTTCACACAAACACTCCATCCATGCTTTTGTTCCGGCCCTCCGGTCCAGTTTAAGAACCCATTGTGGCCCTCGAGTCAAAAAGTTTGCCCACCCCTGGGCCAGACCATCTCCGAAGGGCTTTATGTATATCTTTTCATTTAATTCTCCAGCAGCCCTACCCCCCATTTTACAGGTTATACAACTGGAGGCTCAGTGAGGGAAACGAATTTGCCCAAAGTTGCCCACCAGCAAGTGGCCATCTGGCTCCAAGGTTTCTTCTCTTAAGCACCAACTCTCGGGCTTCCAGCGTCCCTTACCTGGAGAGGCAGCTCAAGTCCCAGGGGACGGAGGAGCCTGTTGGTCCAAGGACCTGCTGTGATGACCAAGCTGTTGGCTTGGTAACTCTTACAGGTGGTTTTCACTATGATCGGTAGCCCTGGTTTTATCTCCATCACCTTCTCTCCATCACACACTTTGCCTCCTAGCTGTCGAATTGCATCCTGAGAGGACAGGATCAGAGAAGGGCAAATGGTTATACATGCAGTTCACCCTGGTGGACAAAGAGTCCTTTGCTTAGGGCAGAAAAGAATGCAGATTCTAGACCTCCTCTCCCACACTGGCAAGACCTGGCAGGGTACACAACTGCCCCGCCCAAAGGTCAAGACTAAAGCCAGCATGGAGAAGGCTCTCATCCAGTGGGGGAAGGCGGGTTGGGGCATGACTGATTGGGACCCAGGATCCTAGATCAGGAGCTGCATTGCCCCTAATACTGCACAGTCTCACCTGAAGGACTCTGAGGGCCTTGGCTGCATAGAGAACTCCTCCAGACTCTTCCAAGAGTCCCACTTCTCCCTTGGCCAGCCGAATGTTGGGGAAATGTTGCTTCAGTTCTTCAGATGAAAGACACTGGTGTTTCACCCCAAACCTAGACAAAGTAGCCTGGGTTGTCTTTAATTCTTGATTTTCCTTTACTCCCAGCAGTAGTAGTCCAGTCTGCCTGTAAAGAGAGAGAGAGAGAGAGAGAGAGAGAGAGAGAGAGAGAGCGCTGGGTGAAGGTTTGCATCAGGGCCCTGGGCCGTTCTCTCTCATTCTTCAACAAGGGTCCCAGGGCCAGGTCAAGGAGAGTCCCAGCCTCCCATTAAACACACACACACACACAAGTGAAGTTATCTCAACTCTGTTGCAAGAATCACAGTGATACTGAGCTGGTTTCCAGGCCATTCCCAAGTCTGCCCTTGTCTCTCACTACTATCGGTTTGCTTGTTTCTCCCTCATCCCTCTCAGGATATCCATTCTGACTTTGAGGGCAAAGATCCTAAGTCCTCTTCTTTTTCCACACCTAGAAAGTGGTAGGTGTTCAATGAGTTGGATGTGATCTCTTCCCTTCCTCCCATCCCCTGACCCTATCTATTCACTACTTTCATCTTTACCCTTCACCTCCTCCCCCACCCCTGCTGTTTCTTTTCTCTGTCCCTTTTCTTGTCAGGTAATGTTTTGTCCCTTCCTTGTCTTTCTGTCTCTCTGTTCCTTCTTCGAGGCTGCGCATTTTGTGGAAAAGGTCCTCCGTTGGGAGGTCTGGCTCTGGGGCCAGTCCCAGCATCCCCTGTAACCTTGCTCTGGTTTCTCCAGGCCCCAGGTTCCTCCTCTGTGACAATGTCTATTGGACTATTGGTGGTTCCACATCAATGTGCACCATCGCCAACCCAGGGGCATGTGAAAATGTCATGGGCCTTTTTTTTTAGTTGTCACAATGCCTGGGGGTTGCCATTCACGTTTAGTGGACAAGGACCAGGGATGCTAAACCTGCGATGCTCAGGAAGACCCCACCCAAATGCCAATGGCACTTTCATGCAGAAATGCCAGTCGATGGCCTCTTGCAGCCCCAGCAATTAATTTAGTGATTCTACAATGTTGTTTCTCCTTATACTTCCCTCTGTGCTTCCTACTCACTAAGGGAGTAAAAGCGGTTTCTCTGTAATGCTTCTGTCTCTCGTCACAAGAAACCAGAGATCCCTTTTTTTTTTTTTTTTGTGGAAACTGATCTAAACAATGGAAAGGTCACTTTGGCCCTTGGAACCATTCCTGTCATCGCTCTCAGTTTCAGCAGCCGTAGTGGCCGGCATCAGCCTGGTACATCCTCCGGGTACCGCATATAAAGCTCGTAATAGCCTATAATGGAGTCTCATGGATATTACATGCTTCCAAATCCCACATTATCTGGTTGGGGGGATTAAAGAGAAGATTGGGAGGGGTTAGGAACACAGCGGGCCCCGGGGCTGGTGTCAGTACACAGAGCCACGCAGCGTGCCCAATTCATTTGCCATGGCCCCCGCCTACCCAGCGTTCACCACTGGTGAGAAAGCAAGGAGTACCTCTGCCTCTTCAAAGCTCAGCAGAGGAAGGATGCTAGAGAAATCCCCGCCACCAGCAGACGGCCTTTTTCCTGTGGCCCCAAAAAAGAACCTCAGATGGGCGCTCAGCTAATGGAAACTTGCCTAGTAAACATCATGGTCAACAGGATAATTAAGAAGTCACCCAAGTGTATGTTCTTGAACCCTTTTTACCCAATAGGGTTGTAGCTGGGTAGAATTCTGGGAAAGACTTTGGCTTAACCCCTCCCTATAGCAGTCAGATCGCCGGCCTGGAAGTAGAACCCACATCCTAACCCTGCCTGCAATGTATCAGCCTTGGTCTCTCATACGCTCTCAGATTTAGTTCCTTTCCCTTTCTCCCTCCTCCCTGCCTCCCTCCCTTCCTCCTTTCCTTTCTTCCTTCCCTCCTTCTCCCCTTCCTTCCTTGAAATAAGAACCCCTCTCACAGGAATGTACAGTACAGGGGAAATGAACGCAGGCCAAGACAACGGGCCGACCGGCTGAATTATGAAATGCTGAGTGACGTTCTCATTCCCAAGCCGTCCTGTGGCGGGGGAGGCAGGAGCGCCCCATCCAGAGGAGTAATCAGCGAGCCGGTTCTGCCGGCGAATGTAATTGTGCCGATCGTAATCATTTTGCTCCTGCTCTCTGCCCCTGTGGCATTTATTTCTTAGCCCAGATATTGATCTAACAGTGGGAAATTTTCCATCTGAATCGGTGATGCTGGACCCTCCCCTAGTCCGAAGATGCGTTTGGGAAATTCTCATTTTCCGTGGATCACGGCTGAGCTATTTGGCCTGAGGGAAACCGTGCCCTGCTGGAGAAGCGCCTCGGATTGGAGAGAGATTTTTTTGACCATTATGAGCAAATCGGAAATAAATGTAAAACACTGCCTGGAAATGCAAAGGCCTGTCATTATGGGAGATAGGTGAGAGGCTCCAGTGGGAAATGCTTAGAGAATTGGAAGTCAGTCAATCAAAACCGGGATGGGAGAGTGGGCCTCTTCCCCCAGTATGAAGATAGATGACTTCCATGGGCAGATTGAAAATCATTTAAGTGCTTATTTTTTTTAATGGCTTTTCTAGATCCCAATAAACAGACTGCTCATTCTGCATCAATTTCTCGCCCCCGTGCCCTGGGCCTCCCTCTCCTCTTTTTGGCTCTGACCTAGGCTACAAAATTTGGGGAGGTGTCACAGGAAAAAGAAATGCCCAGAAAATGACTGGTCAGGGCTGGCCTAGCAAGAAGGCACCCCGAGAGAGGCTGGGGTGTCAGGAAACCCTGGAAAAAGTGCAGATCCCAACTCTTCGAATGTCCTCAGCTGAGTGCAAAGCATTTGGTACGAATCGCGCCTTCCTCCCAACCCCAGCTGGATCCAGCACGAGGAAGAGGTAATCAAAGATTCCTCCCAAGGCTCACATCAACTCGACAGCCCCACTAAAGCCACGGAGTTGGTGATTAGGGATTTCTCCCAGTTACTATAGCAGGACAGGAGGCAAGATGGAGTGGGGAGGAATTGGGGGGGAAGGGCAGACATCTCGCCCCACATCTGCCAAGTCCTTGCCCCGTCTCCAGCTTCCCCATCTCTGGGTTAAAAGTACCAGGCAAGCCAGCTCTCAGAGTCACCTTGGGGAAGGGATTCAAGTAAGGACTGGGTGGTGGCTGCTGTCTTTGTTGGTGCTGGAGGAGCTCCTGGCGTTTCATCTTCTGCTCAGTGGGCCGAGGTGGAATCGGTTAACAAAGACCGCTCCAGGGAGGGGATGTGGCTGACAAGCCAGACACTTCGCAGACACAGGAAGCAGCAGCTGCGGAGGGGGCCACCAGGTTCTGCCAGCAGCTGTACTGCCTACGGCTGTGATCTTGTCTGATATTGTCAGCTAAGCAGGGGCAGCCGGGGTCAGGAGCTAGATGGTAGGCCTCAAAGGGAAAAGGCAGGGCGGGGAAGAGAGGGGCCACAGAGCTGGGATTTGCTGTTGCTATCAACGTCCTGGCTGTACACATCACAATGATTCAGACCTTGTGATCTGACACATGTGTCACAGTCTGTTTCCAGAATGTATGCAAATATCCCGAGCTCACCCATGTTTAGTATGCCACTGTCACAGGAAGCGACAGAACAGAAGAAAAAGAATTGAGCAACTCCTGAAGGTGTTATTTTTTTAAAAGTCATCATCAAATAGCATTAAGTAAATGCATCCATATCTATCAGTTAGATTATGATATTGTGCTAGTTCTTCCAGAAGGACCTGTTACTATATGATCCACCATGAAGATGATGGATCATTTAGAAAATCCGAATTAAGAACAACAGCTAAAGGAATTGGAATGGGAAGTATCTGTTCTGTGTCCCCTACTAAGTTAAAGGGCCAAATAAATTAGTGTGCCTGAGTAAATGAGGTTAGCCGTAGAAAGGACTTGTTAATAATAATGATACAGAACACCTAACACTCCATAGGACTCTTAAGGTTTTCAAAGCACATTCACTTTACTCTTCCTTTTTCATAATTGAGGCTGTGAGACATCAGAACGGTCTTTTAAGGAGGGCTATCTATGTATGTCTCTGTCTTTACATGTACCATACATTAGCAGTCTTCTGATCTGGGATGATTTAGCAACAAACTTGTTTGGAGACAGGGGGTAGACAAAGTCACCAATCTGTGGTACCTTCTAAACCAGGGGGCCAGCAAACTATGACCCAGGGGAAATCAGGCCTGACACTTGTTCTTGTCACAAGCCAAGATGGCTTTTGTGTTTTTCAATGGTTGATAAAAAGCAAAATTTCATGACATGAAAATTATATGAAATGTTTGTGTCCATAAGTAAAGTTTTATTGGGACACAGCCATGCTCATTTGTTCACATATTCTCTGTGGCTGCTTTCACACTGCAGTGGCAGAGTTGAGTAATGGGCAAAATTCAATAGTTGCAACAGAGGCCATATGGCCTGCAAGACCTAAAATACTATTTGGCCATATACAGAAAGAGTTTTCCAAACGCTGCTCTAGACTATAAGAATTCTGTGATGTGCACTAATGGGTTAAGGCCCTGACTACTCACTAGCAACCCTCTAATGAGATTTAATGAGAATTAAATGAGTTAATAAAATATCAGGTAGTTTTAGAACAATTTGACTTTCTTACTATAAGCACTAAATATGTGATGATGATGATGATGATGCTTTGTCTAAGCCCTTTTCATACTTATCCTCACAACAGCCCCTGAAATAGATATTATTACTCCTACTTTACAGATGAGAAAACTGAGTCTCAAAGACATTAAACAATTTGCTCCAAACCACACAGCTAAAATGTGTCAGAGCTGATATCCAAAGTCCTGTCCTCCTGCCAAAGAAGAAGATTATGAAAATATGAGCATCTCCTACCCAAGGGTGCCTTTCCCTCTCTCCCTTTCCAGCAGCCTTTCCCCTTGATGTTCTTGGTTGCTGCATCCCATCTGTCTCCTCCTGCCCTACTTTCTCCCTGGCTCAGTTGAGATAGGATGTGGCTAACCCAAAACAGGTGGGAGGAACTGCCATTTATTGAAGAGTGCTAGGCACTGGGCCAAGTATTTCACAAGTCTCGTTTTATCCTCACAAAACCCTGTGAGAAAACATGAGACACAGAGAGGTACAGAAACTTCCCCAAGGTCACATAGCTGGTAAGAGGTAGAGCACAAAGGCAAATTCAAGCCTTCGGACTCCAGACACTCTTCTTTTAAAAAAAAAATATTTTTATTGATTTCAGAGAGGAAGGGAGAGTGAGAGAGAGAGAGAGAGAAACATCAATGATGAGAAAGAATCATTGATTGGCTGCCTCCTGCACACCTCCTACTGGAGATTGAGCCAGCAACCTGGGCATGTGACCTTGACTAGAATCGAACCCAGGACCCTTCAGTCTGCAGGCTGACAGTTCTATCCACTGAGCCAAACCGGCTAGGGCTAGACACTCTTCTAACGTCTCTTTTAGTCGCCTCCTTGTCTGCTAGGAAAGAAGTTTGCCCTCCACGGCTCAGCATTTCTTTTAGCACAAGAGACTCAGCAGTATTTGCAGATGGCTGACAGACAGGGGTCCCTCTGCCAGGCCGCCCCTCAGCGGGACATGCTCTTTTATTTGGGTGCTGGGTGCATTAGCTGCCTCTGGAATAAATCTGTAATTAGTTGCCCTTGCTGTATTTGCATAATGGATTTCACTTTGTTCTTAAGTTAATGGTGTTTTTGCAACAGAACAGTAACCTCTTGGTTCCTGTCCATTAAAATAACTGCCACCCTGTAGGGTAGAGCTAGAGTTTGGTAGGAAGTTCAGTTAAGAGCCATAGAGATCAACCATAAAAATAAAAAAGAAGGAAAAAAAAGAGCCACAGAGAAGATGGGAGCGGAGGTGGTTGGGTGGTTAAAGTTCTCTGTGTATCACAGGCTTTCTTCCCCATGAGCGTGTGAAAGGTCAGTTAGGAGGGGGCGTTGACGGTTGTCATGGGGGCAACAAGGAAAGAGCTACAGGCTCACTCCCTGGCAAGCAATGGGGTCTGAGGAGCATCCCTACTTTGTTCTATGGGAGGAGGCGTTCAGAGAGAATAAAATGGATTTATAGGGGTCACTCTGGGAGTTGGGAGCTGCACCCAGCATGAAAAGTTATGATACTGGTAGGAATATAAAGAATCAAGACAGCAGCCTCCTGTTCTATAACCATCCCTGCCCTAAAAGAATCTCAGATGGCTTCATGGAGATACAGACACAACCTCGGCTAGCCTTGGACACATGGTCTCAACCCAGCCCTGGAACTCAGACCCCGGCAGGAGCCATCTGGACCTGTGGGTGACCATGACGGTGAGCAGAATGCTTCCATGTGACTGGCACTCCCCTAGGCCCTGTGTCCCTCTATGGCATTTCAAGTGTGCACGGCACTGCTCCCTCACATCCTAGAAGCACCTCCAGGTGCCAGGCCCCATGATTCAAGGAATTCTTCAACCTGTATAATTGGGTTCCAGCTTCGTGCTCCAGCTGGGCCCATATCTGGTAGCACTCATCCATCATCTGGGTGTAAAACGCTTCAGGGTATGCCCTTCGGATTATCCGGCTCTGCCCGTGGGAGCTTCCTCGCGAGTGTGGTAGAAAGAACTGGAAGTGGAAAACAAGAGAGACAACTGAAGCTGTTACCCCCTGCACTCCCCCGCCTCCACGCCCACCCCACTCCCTTTAAGAGCCAGCTCATCAAGTCAACCAGGAGCTGTCAATCAAGAGCACTTATTCTTCAAATATTTCCATACACTCTCCCTTTATGACCACGTCCTGATCTGGCTGTCAGAACAGAAGTTCTTCGGCTTCCTTTTTTGCTAACATCATTCACATCCCCGAAGCCCCTTTGTTAGTGTGCCTTCAGTCATCCTGCTGCTACCCCATCCTACTTAGAGGCACAGAGAAGCAGAATTAGAAAGGGCCTTTGAGATCATCCTAGTCTAGCCCCTCATTTCATGGACAAGGAAACGGATGCTGACTATTTCCCTGTGGCTTCAGATCACTCAGGACAAGGAAACCACTTGGGATTTAGCAAAAAATGGAGAGTTGCCTGCAAGGTTGAACCAAGAATCCCTCGGGCTTTGAGAAAAAATGACAGAGAAATAAAAAAAGGTTTCCAGCCCTAGCCGGTTTTGCTCAGTGGATAGAGCATTGGCCTGCGGACTGAAGGGGCCCGGGTTCGATTCCAATCAAGGGCACCTGCCTAGGTTGCAGGCCCAGTCCCCAGTAGGGGGTGTGCAGGAGGCAACTGATCGATGATTCTCTCTCATTATTGATGTTTCTATCTCTCTCTCTCCCTTCCTCTCTGAAATTTCCAACCAATCCAGCTTATTACCAAGAAGAATCAACCAAACCAGGCAGAAGGGGAAGGGAGAAATCTTTGGCAGGTGAGCTGGGTGGACATGTCCTGGGAAGAGCCCTGTAGACAGGCAGGCCCGCCCACATGTGCATGGTCACGGTAGACAGCACTGCCTGGCGTCACCTTTTCTATAAGGAAAACTAAGACCAAAGCCTTATTTCCTGTGCATCAAACAGGCGGCTGCTATTACCTGGAGGTGGCAGAAAAAACAGAAGCCTCCGCTGGGTGCCAGGGTGAGAGGCCAGGAATGTGCAGGGAAGAATCCTACCTCTGAGGCTGACAAATCAGCCTTGCCTCGAGACAAAATTAGCTTTACTTAAGATTACCCAAAGCAGAACTGATTCTTTCTCTGGGCCAGATCAACCATTTTGGCACAGAAGAGATAGCAAGAAGGAAGAGAACAGGGCCTGGGACACTTCTTGATCAAGGGCAGGAACTGGGCAGGCGGGGGGGGGCAGGGGGGGGGGTAAAAGGAGAAAATACACCTAGAAACCCGACATGGGTCTTGGCGGGGGGCGGGGGGTGGGAGGTGGGGTGACGACTTTCTTTGCATTGTAATGATGCACACACCAGGCAGCCAAGCTACAGATTGCACAGAATTTGTGATGATCAGGCCCTTTGGCCTGGCCCCATAGCCTGCTAGCTCTGGAAACCTCTCTCTAGGGGAGAGACAGGGACAGTCCCTAAGGTCAGGAGCACAGAGGGGACACAGTACCTGCTCCAGCAGGAGAACTCGCTTCCCGTGTTTGGCCAGGTGGTATGCAGTGAAGCAGCCCTGGATGCCAGCCCCGATCACAATGGCATCGCAGAGGTCATTCTGAGCAGCCATGATGCCCACTTAGCCCCACAGCCACAGAGCCCACACACAAAGGAGAAGGCGAGCAAAGCAGGGCTCTGGGCTGAAGGAGGAGGAGTAGGGCAAAGTCCAGCCTGGTCGGCATTCCCACAATCCCCTGGGGCGGTGTCCTTCTCCCCTCCCCCAAAGCCTGGCTCCGGGCTCAGCCTGGCCTCCCCTGCAGAGCAGAGCTGGGTAGTCTGATTTGTGAGGGTTAACCCAGCTCAGCTGCCAGCCTCACCCTTTCATCTCTCTAGCTTTCTATTCTTGGCTCAATTATTGTCATGCAAATGGGCTCCTTCCTTTGCCACCTTCCTGTCTCATTATGATCTTTGTCTCTGGGACCTCGGCCCTGGAATTTCAATGCCTCCTAGACCAAGCTGGGCACCAGGAATGCTGCCTCCCCCTGCTGGCTTTTCTCTCTTCAGCCTGGTTTCCTTTGAAGATTCTAGAGGGCTGAACTAAGAACTTGGCACTCTGCCCAGGATAAGGTCCACCTCCCTGGGGGTGGTGAGGTCAGGGAGTAGGTGCTGGGGCCAATTGAGAGGGCAGCCTTGTGATTATAAAATTACTCTCAGCGTGTTTTACTTTCATTTAGTTTAAAAGGAGAAGAAGAAATGATCCTGAACAAATGGAAAGGACAGAGTGAGAGGAGCAGCCTTCTCCTGAGCCACAGTCAGGGGGCCAGGCACCAGCCCAGGGCTAGGCAGTGTGCTAAGTAAGTTCTTCCACATGCATTTGGGACGGAGCCAGGATGGGTAGGGCCTAGTTCTCATATGATTTGGCGGTCCTCTTTAAGAAAAGGAAAAGGAAAATGATGAATACAAAATTAGGTGCTAGGACTTGGAAGAAACCATGCAATTAAGGAGCCCCCTGGTTGACGTTTCATTAGCTTCACAGTAAAACTGCCTCTGCATGCATTGTCCTGCTTAATCCTTACAGCCCTAGGCGCAAGTATTTTTATCCCCACTTTTGGCAGGTTAAAGATGGCCCCCGATTCTCTGTCCCTCCTCCTATCACAGGCTCTGTGATTGCTTGACCAATAGAATATGGCAGAAGTGACAATGGGACTCTTTCTGGCCCAGGCCTTCAGAGACTGAGAGCTCCCTCTTGTCTTGGAGCGCTCACTGCTAGAGTCCTGAGCTCACATGTTAGAAGTGCAGCCGCCCTGTGGGAGGGACCACGTGGCGAGGCCCTGAGACTACATGGAGAGCCAGACGAGAGAGTGAAGCCATCTTGGACCCCAGCCCAGCCCAGCCCAGCCACCAGCTAAATACCACCGAGTGACCCAATGTATGCCACACGGAGCAAAAGAATCACCCAACCAAGCCACATCTGAATTCCTGACCTGCAAAATCATAAGATGGGATAAATACGATCGTTGTTTTTAGCCATTACGTTTTAGGGTAATTGGTTATGCAGCCATGCCAAAATACCACTTTACAACCAAAGACATCCAGGCTTACAGAGGTTGTAACTCACCCAGTGCCACACACCTGCTAAACCCAGGCACTGAGGTGTGAACCCAGGTGTATCTGCTCCAGAACCTTAACCACTGTGCTATACTGGGGAACAGTCAGAACTTGTCATGATGATTCTAAATTGAACATTTTGCTGTTTCTCTTATAGCCATACTGTCAATGGGAGAAAATAATGGACCGGGATATCCATGTGAACTCGGGGAGCTGCCCAGCCTCTGTTCAGTGGCCGCCCCCAGCAAAGAATGCCCCTGAGTGATCTTGGCCACAAGCTGTCTTCTCAGCCTAGCCCTTGCTTTTCTGGGAATCTAGGAGCCCAGAGAGGAGGTGCCACATGACTGGCTTTCTTTTTCCTTCTGAAAAAAAAAAATTACTCTAGAATCCATAAGTCATCTCAGCCCCACCTCACCCCAACCCACAAGGCACAAGATAACATCCCCCTCACAACTGGACAGCTTCCATAGGGTAAAAAATGGCAAGCATAACCGAGAAAAATGTACTATTTAAGTATATATAAAGGCTTGATATAAATATATAAGGTCAGCCCCCAGATTTCTCTTGATAAGATGTCAAAGGAGATAAACAGTTTACACACAAGGAAAAGCAGATAGTAAATCCTCGCATGGAAGTGTGCCCAGCCTCACTAGCAATGAAAGAAATGGAATTAAATAACTTCAAGGCACGATTATGTGCCCATTAAGTGAGCAAAAATAAATAACAATGATAACATCTGACGGTGTCAGTGCTGTGGGGACGGAGAGGAGGGTGGCAACCCAGAGTGTCCGGGGACTGCGCAGAACGCTGGGGCAGTGTGCACAAACAGTAAAATCGTTTAAACCTTCTGACCTAGAAATCTGACTTGGGGAACTATACCCCAAGGGAATATCAAGGGGAGAAAAAGACATTTGTATGAAGACTTTTCAGCTGTGCTCTTAGAGTAGGAAAGATTGGAAACAGCCGGCCACAGGGAATCGCTGAACAAACTCTGGCACGTGAACACAATGGAATACTATGTGGCGGTTCAAAATGACAGGCGCAAGGACTGTGGGCTCCGCAGAAATGTGTACAGTGTATGACATCACACTGAGGAGGAGAAGCAGGGTACAAACAGACACACAGATCACAACCCCTAGTCACGTGTGTGTGTGTTAGCAAAGATCTACAGAGAATCTGGCGAGGTAATTGAGCTTACTGCTCATTAGTTTCCGTATTCTGTAAAAATTGTGCTTCCATTGACAATTTGTGAAAGGAGGAGGAATCCCCCGGGGATGCAGATGCTTTAGATCTCCCCGGTTCCTGGTTCCGGGGTCGGGGCAAGTTCTTTCTTTGTTCTCATCTCCGTTTTGCTGGCTGCCCGTTTTGCCGGCTGCCCGTAACATTTCTTATTGTTCGTCCTCCAGAAAAGCTACAAAGCCGCTGGCATCCCCCCCCCCCTCCTTTGTTTAATATGATATCCCTTCAGAGATAAAATGACAATTCCATTTCCTCATCCCTACTTCACAAGCCTGCCCTGGATTCCTGGACTCAAGCATTATGCTGCTTGTTAAGAATTTCAAACGGCTCCTCCGAAAGCATACACTGGCCGTGGCCCAACCTTGAAATGAAAAGCAAATTGACTTCTGAAGGTTTCTCCTCTGTCGCAGGGCTGCCCGTCCTTGTGGCTGTCCTGACAGGGGAGGGAGAGAGGAGCGAGCCCCTCAAATTCCATTTTAACGCCCATTCTGGGTCGGAAGACCATGAAAGGGAGAGCCCGCAGCCCTGCGCCCTGCTGTGGTGTGTCAGCAATTGTGGCTGGTGTCCTGGGGCAGAGCCACCGAGGATGTGAGGCTGAACTGCTCATCTGACGGCTTGATTGGCACTTCGCAGGTGGGGGTGGGAGAGGCAGGCCAGGGAAGCAGCAATCTGTACAGATCAGAAATAATTAGGGGCCCCGAACTGAGAGAGAGAGAGAGAGAGAGAGAGAGAGAGAGAGAGAGAGAGAGAGAGAGAGAAGAGAGATCTAGGAGTTGAATGGTGAGGGAAAGGGGCTTCTGTTGTCTTTCCTCTGCCATTCTATGCCAAGAAATGGCTTCCTGGGGTAAGAAGGCAGACAGGCCAGGGGAGATGGCCCCTCCAGACCCATCCTGCCAGCTGCGGGTGGGGGTGGGGGGATGGGGGGAAGTTAGGAGCTGAATGTGCAGAAGACTCCAGCGTGAGGGAATGAAGAGGGGCAGAGCTGGATCCCTAGGTGGTCTCCCTACACACTGAGGACCCACTGAATGCTCAGATTTCATCCCCTCGCCTCCATCCCTGCTCCCTTTGCCCAGGTCATCCATCCGCCTTCCCTCACCTAGATTCTTGCATTAACCTCTTAACAGTCTCCCGGCCCCATCCTGGCCCCTCTTAATCTACCCTTCCACCCTGCCTGGCTCCTCCCTCTGAACCATGAATCTGAACGGGTCACTCCCCTGCTGGACCGTCTCTAACAGCTGCCCATTTTCTCTGAAGCTAAAACCGCAGCTCCTTCCTTTGGCACACAGGGCAGTTTGCGCCCTGGCCTCCGCCTGCTCCTGCAGTCTGTCTACCACAGGTCCCTTCTCCCTGTGCTCGTTAGGCCTGGCTACTCGGAGCTAAGGGAGGTTCCAGCGTTTGCTATGATGATACCAAACTCCCCCACATCCCTTCCCACTCGGTCTAGTCTCAGTGTTAGCAATGAGCACAGTGTATTGTAATTGTTTGCATGCCTGCCTTCCCCCTCAGCTCCGTAAGGGGGAGGGGGTCTTCTTTTGACTGTCATTTTTCATAGATAATGCAACAGTTAAAAGGCAAAGAAGAGAACAGAAGTCTCCATCCCACCCTGTCCTCAGCCACGTCAGTCACCTCATCACATGCGATACTGTTACTGTTTTCCTTGTGTCCTTCCTGAGATGTTCTGTGGGTACACAAGCTTACTTACATGGTATATTCTTATTCCTTTTTCATCTCAGAAGGAGCGCCTTGCTGTTTCCATTTCCTGTATTTTGGCTTCTCCGTGAGTCATAGGGCGCTGGCACATTCTGCTGGCGGCTGCATAGTATTCCATGGACCATTCGGGGGAGGCATTTGGGACAGAGAAGGCACCACATGTGTTTGCTGAGTGAATGGAGGGTCTCTCTGGCTGTCACAGGGGCCCTATAACCATGCGGCTCTCTAGCTATTTGGTATTAGGTGCTCAGGGAGGGGAGAGGTCCATCTGGGCTGGCCCCCGAGTTACATCAAAGGCTGACGGTGCCTTGCGTGAGCGGCTGAGGGCAGTACCCACCTTCAGGCCAGGAGGGGTTGGGGACGGGGCTGGGACACCCAGAGACTCTGGCTTCTGCTTCCCGCCCTGCCTTTGTTTTTGCGTTTGTTAAATGGCACTATTAAGGTCAACTCTGCTCCCTGAAGATACAAGAATTCAATTGCTACTCAGTCTCCAGGAGAGGGAGAAAAATAAGGAAAGTCCTGGAAACTGGAGCTGAAACCTGTGAGAAAATATTGTCATCATTTAGCCCAGGGACGCACCTCCCCTGTTCTCCGACCTCACCAGGACAAGAGGAAAGGCGGTAAAATGAGGGAAGAGGTGTTGTCATTGTCTTAAGACGAACACTGGCATCTCCTTACTCTTACCTCAAGGTCTTTCTATCGCAGCTCTTTTCAAATATGTGTGCATATTTGCACACTCACCTGATTGCGGTGCCCTCAGATATACCCAGGTGTTCATTAGCAGGTGTCTTTATACATAAGTATATCCCAGTGGGTACATTCCCACCTCTAGGCTTTTGAGAAGGGCCCCTTAAAGCTCAGCAGCCGTTGGGGGAGATGACCAGTCAGAGTGCTGAGGACTGGTGTCCCAATTCTCAGGTGAGAGTGTGTCTGGGATGGAGGCGACATGTGCATCTCATCCGGAGCCTCCCCTCCCTTCCCTTCCATGTCTTTTCCATGATTCATAGCCTGGATTTCAGGACACTCTGGGGTGAGGAAATGTGGGGAGGAGTGAGACTCGGGGGCAGGAAAAGTAAATACCTTCCGCGTGGATTGGGCTGGCTTGACAGGTGACGAATGACAGCCCAAATTCAGTAGCGTGCAGGAAGATTAACTCCAGGGATTTGCTCTCTGGTGCTCTCCGGTTTTCAAGTACATGTGGTGCTCCCCCTGCTATGTCCGCCGCCTGGCCACGGATGCTGCTGTTTGCTAGGGAATGCAGACACCACACTGCACACCACCATACTGCCAGGCCCAGGGCCATGGAGGCAGAGAATCCGAGGAAAGCCACAGGGAAAGGAGAGAGGGAAGGGAAGCAGAATTCCGGATATCAGCCTCTCTAAGTCATCTTCCGTTCCCGTTTTCTGCAAACTGGCCCCCACAGCCGGTCTGGCCCATCTCCTGAGCCACACGCTTGCAAGACTCATCTCTTACTCTGCTTCCTCCCTGGTTCTTACTCTTCTGTTGTTTCTTCTGTTTCTGCCTTGGGCGGCCCTCCTTCCCTTGAAGTAGAGTAAGAGAGATTTGAGGGAAGGCCTTTGCCTGATAAGTGGGAGGAAACAGAGGCCTGGGGGGGGGGGGGGGGGGGGGGGGAGGGGGAGGCCTCCAGGCAGTGGAAGAAGGAGGAAGGGAAAAGGGAGCGGGGAGTCTCGGGCACCAAAGCCACTTGGCTCTGCTTCTTAGTGAGAAGCTTAGTGCTCTTTCTCCTAATTGGGGGCTTTTATGGGACGTCTAGCCTGCGGGGGCTGGCAGGGCAACTCTCAGCGGTGCCCCTCTCTCCTCTCAGCTGGCTGCTGGCTTAGGCAGGACTTTCAGGGTTGGGATTTACCAACCTCTTGAATGAATCTGTGAGCCAGTGTCTTCCACGAGTTCTGGAGAACTCTCAGCCATTATCTCTCCTCAAATATTTGCCTCTGCCCTATTTGTTCTTTCCTCTCTTTCTGGGACGTTCATTAAACATGTATTAGGCCTGCATCCACTGTATCTCCTATCTTCTCCATTGTCCTCCCCTTTTATGTCTCTCCGTGCTGCATTCTGGGTAATGTCTCACTATTATCTTTTACTTTGCTAATTCTCTATTCCACCGCATCTCGGCTGCTTTTAAATTAATAAGCTGAGTTTTAATTGCAGCTACAGTGGATTTAAAAAAAAAATTTTAGGATCGTTACCTTTTTTTTCAGTCCATTTTGTCACCTTACATCATTTCTTATTCCCTGCAAATATTTCCAAGCTGGTCTTTTATTTCTTTGGCCACAGTAAGCATGTTTGTTTATAGCCTGTTCTGATCATTCTGAGGGGTGAAATCTTCTCAGCTGTTTTTCACTTGTCTCTGGTTTCTATCATTCTGACTCACGGAGCCTTATTTTCCTGAGTGCGTGGCTATCTCTCACCCTGCTCTGGGAACAAATATATACGAAGGGGCCTCCATCTAGAGATGATTGTGCTTACGGGGGCACCACCAGTCCCGAGCTCTCTAGATTGAGTTCCCTGGATCACCCAGGCAACGTGAACCTGGGATGGTTGTTGGGGGAAAGCCCCAAACGTCTAAATTCAGGATCGATTCCAAAGAACTGACTCGTAGCCTTATTCAAATTCATGAGCTTTAATAGGAGCAACTTACATAGACGAGGAAAGCTGCTGCACTCCCAGGGGTGGCCGGCTGGGAATTAGCCACACCTCTCCCAGGACAGGGTCTCTTTTTAATAGGGGGTTAATCATCAAATGTGGGGAGTCACATAGATCACCAGAAAGAACAACGCATTCCTCAGTTAACAGATTCAGGCAGTTATCATGCGCTGTACGTTCATTAACCTCCTTCCTGGGGGGAAGACGTTTATCTTTGGGCGGCATTCCAGTTTTCTGGGTAGTCAGCCACACCTGGGGCTACAGAGAGTTAAACAGACACAGAAGGTTAAACAGCAAGTCCAACATTTCCCAGACACCTTTGCTGCTGGACCCACATTGTATCTCTGCGTCCCCGGGACCCTGACGGCGTAGCCCTTTGGGGTCTCAGTGTATCGAGGGGAGGATCTTCCATTAGTCTCTCCGCCATGTTCAGGGACTGCGCTTGAATGTCTAAGCCCCTCCTTGTTCCAGGTGATCAGAACGAAAGTTCAGGTTTGTTGAGTGGTTTCCATGCTCTGGTCTTCTCTTGCATGTTGGCCTGGAAATCCCTCGCTATTTATCAACTCTTTGGGGCTTTCACGATGTTTTTGATGTATTATCTAGCACTTTCAGTGGTTTTCACTGGGATAGTTGGTCCAAATAACTCAACCTGCCATTATCAGGCTTCCTACTTCCGTTGCAATCAGATTATTCGTACCCCAAATCCATCAGCTCCCCCGTACGTCCTCATTTACACTCCCCTAACCTTCCTCCTAAGATAGAAGGGGGGAGGGGAGGACAGAAATGCCAATTGTCAACAAGAATGACCACCTCCCTTAGAGGGCAGTAGAATGGGAATCTCATAACAGCCACCTTGGGAACCAGATTTAGGGGTGGACCAGCCAGGTTTTCGCTAAAGGGCCAGGATACATAGGACCCTAAAGCATCATCATGAGTTGCAAAAAGATCAAAGGAAATTTTCCTGATGAGATGCTTTTTAGGGAATTACTATATTTGTTTAAAAGGAGGCATGAGTGTTTTGATAAGATGCAGGTGTAGGCTGTGACACCCCCCACCACCACCACCAAGGTTAACTGCCTTCGCCTGAGGGTGGGCCCTGCCTGCTGCACAGCCTTTGCTTTCAAGGATGGAGCATGCAATTGCCCACCAAAGCTGAATTGCTCAGAACAATAGAGCAATGTGGTCTTCTGTTCATCCTTCCTCATGGCAGCGCCTAATCTCTTTAAATAAAGTGCTGAACAAATATTTAAATGAAATCAGTTTTCTCTCCATAAGGGTAGCAAGAAACTGGCAACACATGTCACCTCAGGGGAACGACGCTGGGTGGAATCTCGTTACATGTAGAAAAAGGCCTAGAAGAAAAGCCTACAGATAATTGCTATCCTGAGGGGCTTCAGGGGTAGACTCGGCATGTCGGCATCCTGCCCGCACCTAAGCTCCCCACCACAGCGGGGGCCTGGGCCTGAGTAGGATGAAATCCACAGAAAGCAGGGGAACGGTGGTGTGCGGCATCTGGAATTTAGGGAACAGAAGGGAGTGGGATTGCGGGGCCCACGCTGGACCTCATATCACCGCGCAGGGTTCTTGCACAGAACCTTGAGAGTATCCAGGCCACGCTTGCTGCATGGATACTTGGCAACGGCTCTCCGCTTCCTGCCTCAGCCTTGGCAGCTCTCTCTCTCTCTCTCTCTCTCTCTCTCTCTCTCTCTCTCCCTCCACTTATCATACTTGCCCATCTTTATTTTCTCAATATTTAGAGGGGCAGAGGAAGGGAACAAAAGCTTAGAAAAGACATTGGGAAGAGTCCAGTTATTTTTGGAACAGATTGTCAGTGCTCCCTGCCCAGATTCTTGAAGGGAAGGAAAAAGCTGAGGTTGGGTGAATGGGGTGGGGGAGGTCTACCTGGAGCCCATCCACAAAGGTTTCCGGACACCCCGGGGGTCTAGACAACCCTGGTCCTTATCATTGCTCCTTAATAGCCCCTCACCACGTTACATACGCTTACCAAAGGTTTCAGGGCACTCAATTTATAGACCTCCCAGTCCATCTTCGCAAGAGCCCTGGGAGGACAGGGCAGGCATTTTTATCCCCATTTTGCAGATGAGAAAACCGATAGCTGGTGAGCAACAGAGCCAACATTCCAACCCCCACCCAGGCTTTCACACCCAGGCCGTTGCCCACAGCCAGAGACAGGCCTCATGCTCTCACTCCAGAGCATCCTGGGCCCTAGCTCAGTGCTTTTACGGGCAAGAATGTGGTTCATTCCATGCTGCAAATAACAGCGTTCCCCACCCCCCACCCCTGCAAAGGAAGAGAAGGAACATAACCCCCAATGGGAAGAAATTCTAAAGCACCCCCTGGGAACCTTGGGAGAAGCTGTTTGATTTATTCCAATCCCTACTGGTATTCGGTGCCACATTTATAAAAGTCAGAGCCGGAAATGAAGTTCCCCCGCCCTGGCAGCTGCTGGTGGCTGCTACTGCTCACCAAGGGTTCAGAGCAAGTGTTTCCCCCTCCCCTTGATTGATGGAGAGCTGAAAATAAAAGCCCCCTGGAGCCCCGATGGGAGGGAGGGCAGCTTCTCAGGAAGAGAAAGGAAGTGATCTAGAAAAGGCTGATATTGATGGAACAGAGAGGGTGTGCGCGAGTGCATGAGTGCGTGTGTGCGTGTGTGCGTGCGTGTGCGTGCGTGCGTGTGTGTGTGCGTGTGTGTGTGTGTGTGTGTGTGTACATAAGGAAAAGATGCGGTTTTTAAGGCCATGTGGAAAATAAATACATACTTTCTGCTCATGTACAGAGAGGGAACGTAGTAAAATCTGTGGTTCCTTTCAGGGGCTCGGACGCAAGATGAGGGAAGGAAAGGGGGTCGGTGAGGTTGTCTTTGTAGCTTCCAGGGTTCTGCTCTCTCTAAGCAGAGCCTGCTATCTCCTGGGGTCTGGGCCAGGGACAGGGGTTGGCAGAGACTTAGAGCAAAGGGGTCCTGGGAGAGAGTGAAAAGAAAGGAGAGGTAAAAGGCTCCCAAAGGACCACACAGATGCAAGGTCTGTCATTATTAACTAAACCAGTGGCTGAGATCAGAGCACCTTCTCCTCGCCCTTCCCCCGCTCCCTGGCTGGGAGCAGCTGTGGCCCCATAGGGACTGACGGACGCAGACCCTTCTGCAATACCGCCTTCCCTTGCCGGTCTCCGGTCTCCTCGGAGAACAGCCCTGGCTGAGCACCTGGAGGATGCAGCCCTTAACCAGGCCTGGCCTCAGTGGTTCCCCAAGGAACAAGACATTTACAAGTCACTTTTAATTTGATTCTTTGTACCTTTATTGCAAAGCCTACTACACCAAGTAGTTCCGAATGAGCATTGTCCTCCTCGCAGACGCCCCCTGCGAGCCTGTGCCGTTAATCCCGCACCGCTCGCTGTGTGGCCCAGATCCTCTTGGAAGCTGCTGTGCGGAGCACCTCAGGGCCCGTTTACAACCCAGGCAGTAAAGCGTCATGTTACTTTACAGGGGGTTCCTTTCCATCCCTTCACTTGATTTATCAGACCTGCTTCCTGGTAACTTCTGGCCCTTTCCAAGCACCAAGTGCTCTGCCAAGCTGCCTTCCGGGAGCGGTCCGGAACAGCCGGAGGACGGGACTGTTCAATGGCAGGTGGAGGTATAATTACTAACGAAAGAGAGAAACACACAAAAGGGAGAAGCGTCGTTATGTTAATGTGATACGAACCTGGGTGAGTTTTCTCTTCACTCTCCTTATGTGGATAGAAATGTTTCTGTTTAAAAAGTGTGCAATAGCCCTGACCGGTTTGGCTCAGTGGATAGAGCGTCAGCCTGCGGACTCAAGGGTCTCAGGTTCGATTCCGGTCAAGGGCATGTGCCTTGGTTGTGTGCACATCCCCAATCAGGAGTGTGCAGGAGGCAGCTGATCAATGTTTCTCTCTCATCGATGTTTCTAACTCTCTATCTCTCTTCCCTCCTCTCTGTAAAAAAAACCAATAAAATATATTTTTAAAATTAAATAAATAAATAAATAAATAAATAAAAAGTGTGCAATAAAGAAAATGCAGTGTATCCATGCAATGGAATATTATTCAGCCTTAAAAGCGAATGAGCCCTGGCCGGTTGGCTCAGCGGACAGAGCATCGGCCCGCAGACTGAAGGGTCCTGGGGTCAATTCCGGTCAAGGCACGTGTGGGAGGCAGCCGATCCATGTTTCTCTCTCACATCGATGTTTCTCTCTCCCTGTCTCTCCCCGCTCCCTTCCACTCTCTCTAAAAATCAATGGAGAGAGTGAGAATTAACAAACATACAAACACACACACACAAAAACAACTAATGAAATTCTAATGCATGATGCAACGTGAATGAACCTCAAAGACACTAGGCTAAGTAAAATAGGCCAGACACAAAAGAATAAATACTCTATGAGTCCACTTATTTGAGGTACGTAGAGTAGTCAAATTCATAGAAACAGAAATTAGAATAGTGGTGGCCAGGGGCTGGAGGAGGGGATGTGAAGGGGGGAGTTACTGTTTAATGGGCACAGAGGTCAGTCTGGGATGATGAGAAAGTTCTGGCGACGATGGTGGCTGTGGTTGCACAGCAATGTGAATGTACCGCATGCCACTACACTTACACTTAAAATGATGAAAACTGTAGATGTTCTATTATGTGAATTTTGCCACAGTGAAATAAAGGTGTGGCCAGCACAAGCAAATCTATTCTCAAAAAGCGAAGACTTGGTATCCCTGATGTTATTCAAAAGAAGGTGCTATGGTGGGCCAAAGCCCAAAATACCACTTTGTCTGGAGTGAAACCCAGCGCCGCCAGGGTCAGGCAGTTGGCCGTCACACCTGCTTCGAGAAAAGCTCTGGGAAGGGCTTCTGTTCTCACATCTACATAATGCCGTGCAGCTTTGTTGCTGCTGTGAGGCCTCTCCCAGCCCTGGAACATTGCACAGCACAGCTGGGCCGGCCTGACCTGGCCCGCTGGGGCTGGCCCGCTCCCCTGGCAGCCTGAACGAGGCCACAGCAAGTGGCGGCTCTGCTGGCCAGGAGGCTGCTGAGGTGGCTTTTTAATCCTCCAGCCGTGCCGTCCTAGTGATTGCTTTTATTAGGAAATGTAATGAAAAAGACTATATGAAGCCCCTGCCAGATAAAAAAAAAAAAAAAAAAAAGCTAATAAGATTTTGCACCAAGTGTGGCGAGAAAAGAAAGGGGGGAAAAAGCACATTAGGAGTCAGATAATGAGATAAATGAAAGACCGCAGGGAAGATCATTTTTGCAGACTTGCCGGATGGTTGTAAAATTTTTAATTTGCTGAATTCTCTTTTTTTCCGTTGTCCCCGACTCTCTGCATCTCTCACTCTCTTTCTGATGCTCTGGATCTTGTCTCCGTCTTTCTCCCTCTGCCTCTCCCTCTCTTCCTTGGTTTCTCTGGTTCAGCTCTTGCTTTTCAAGTGAGTGTGCCCTTTCACTGTAGCCAAACCCTGCCTCTCAGGACTTGGGTAGGAGGCTGGTACCTTGGGCAGTGAGGCTCCGCCAGTCAAAGGTAGGACGAGGACAAAGGACTGCCTCCCCACACCCTCACCTCCACGCACACCCCAGGCCATCCAGAGAGCTGCTGTGGTTTGGCTGAAGGGAGAGAAAGAGGGAGAGATCAAGGGAAGAAGCGGGGGAAGAGGACTTTGGAGGAAGGACAGGAGATCAAAGACCAGGGAAGTAAGGAGGAAGAGAAAGCCCCCGCTGCTCCTGCAAATCGATTCGCCGCAATGCCCGCCCTCCCATCTGCGCTCTGAGTTGCTGAGCAGAATGCCACCTCCGTGGGATGCCAAGCCTACACAGAAGGGCTCTGGGGCACCGGGCGGGCATGCAGGCCAGGCTGCTGGGACCCACGGGGCCCGCCTTGCCCCGTAGGGAGAGGTCCCGATTCCCCCCAGCCCTCGATGTCACCACCCAGCTTCAAATCTAGTGTTTAGTCCTTGCTTCAGCAGACTCCTTCCTCCTGCCCCACCTTTGAGATTTCTTAAGCGTTTGCTACTCTGCCCAAGTCCCAGTTCCCTGAGGCAGCTGGAGGGATTGAGAGTGGACACAACTGCTGCTTCCCCTCGGGGAGGGACAAAGCTTGGAAAGTACAGGAATGAATGGCTCAGGGTGGAAACACACTGTTCATCATTAGGAAAATCGCTCTCAACCCTCCCACCCTTGTTCCTTCCCCAGGGGGAACTGTCTGCTCGGCTGGCTCCCGGGAAAGTCCTCTCTCTGTGCTCTGCCTCCTGCAGGCCTGTGCTGCTGGCTACCTAGCGAATGGGCATCTCCACTACAGCCACCGCAGAAGATTAATACACGCACACACACACACACGCAAACATCGGTGAGGTCCGTGGGAATGGGAGGACCTTCGAATTAGGCAAAAGACCAGGTGACATCCGATACATGTCAACAGAACTCTGGGGAGCACCGGGGAGCCACCAGGATCTGGGGGAGTCTGACAGTGGAGCCCCAAGCCAGGCTGGGCAGAAGGGGAAGGGGCCTGGGAAATAAGATGGATTGAGACTGACATGGGCAAGCCCCGCGAGGGAAGATGGAATAGGTTCAAGGTTAGTTGGGAGTGCGTGGCTGCAACTTGACTGTGGAGTAAAATAAACGGAAGAAAAAAAAGAGGGAGTATACATACACACTTCCTACGCCACCAGCTCTGAGAACCTGAGGGTAGTTACTCACGTATCCTCACCCACAGTCCTATGAGGCTGTTAACATCTCCATTTTAAACAAGGGGAAACTGAGGCACTGTGAGAGGGAGGCGCCAGGATTGCAAGCTCCAGAGTCTGTGCTCCTACCCACTTCTCTCCACTCCTCCCCACCCCCGCACCCCGAACAGGGTACCGGTTTGACAATGTATTAGAGACTAGTCAAGCGGAAGAATAGTTCTGTGGTTAAGAATGTGAACTTGGGGGCCAAACAGCCAGACACTGACTAGCAGTGTGACCTTGGATAAGATCCTTAGAACCTAAGATCACCCCTCAGAGCAATGCTCAGAGTGACTGAATGCATGTAGGTTAAAATACTGGCCCCTAAGCTCAGGCAGTGGCAGGGTGTTTTTTGTTGTTGTTGTTTTGTTTCTTTTTTTAATATATTTTTATTGATTTCAGAGAGGAAGGGAGAGAGAGAGATAGAAACATCAGTGATGATAGAGAATCATTGATCGGCTGCCTCCTGCATGCCCCATACCGGGGATTGAGCCCGAAACCCAGGCATGTGCCCTGACCGGGAATCGAACCCTGACCTCCTGGTTCATAGGTCGACGCTCAACCCCTGAGCCAAGCCGGTCAGGCAGTGGCAGTTTTTAATGTTGTTATTCTCCGCTTCTCGTGAGAAGAGGGGAGCATCTTCTGTGACAGCTGGCAAGCTTCTACTTCCCACCCCTGGCTGCCCACCAGAAACACCGGAGATGGGTCTTCCCAGAGATGGACTTCTGAGGGGCACACAGTCCTGCAAACTGGCCCTGAATAGCGCCAGCACCCAAGCTTCGCCTCCTTCCCCAGGGCCTCCCTCCCCCGCTCTGACCTGGGGAGCCCAGGAGTTTCCAGGCCAAGGGAGCACCGTGGTCCCGTGGTCCCGTGGCTCATTGCATTGTTCCAGGGAGTGTGTGTTGCCACCCTCTTTCCTGCCTCCTTCCCTCCCCCACAGCCTCTGCTTTCCTCTTGATGGAGAAGGCACAAATTAGGCAGAAAGGAAAATGTTGACAGTTCCCAGCCCTCCCTGGCTGGGGATAAAGAGAAATGCGTTAACAGTTGAAGCTTTAGGCGGATCAAACACGGTTGGGGAGACGCTTCAAATGTATTATTCATCTCACCAATGAGATGCAATCGTGGGCTTTCTCTTTTCACCCCATGAAGAGGAATCCTTGGCGACTGTGGGATGCTGGGCTCTGGGAGGAAGGGGCGTTTTCTCGACACCATCTTTTCAATATTACATCAACAAGTCTGTCTCGAGTCCCTCTTGTTCCTTTTGAAGATTTCCAAATGAGTGGGGTCACCTTGCTAGAGAGTCTAAGGATGCAAAGGTTGCAAGTGGGACCCAGAAGAATTGGGCCGCAGGAAGCACTTGGAATCCTAGAGAAGATACTTAGAGGAAGCAGGCGCTGGAGACATTGACCCTGGAAGGTCCTCTGCGTGCCAGGTGAACTTGAGGGCTGTAACTCTATGGGCTGCAAGAGCTCGAAGAAGAGCCATGCCTTTAACTCTGCAGACCCACTGCAGATGGTGGAGCAGCACCCACACTATGCATGGATGCCTGGTGGAAGGACCTGGATCCAGACTTAGGTGCCTGCTGCACAGCTCTCAAGCCTTGTGACTTGGACTGGTGGAGGCCCCTGCCCCACCCGCCTGAGGGTTCTGCAGTCATTCTTTGCTCCTCCTCCTTTCCTTCCCTTTGGCCACCAAGGACCCCTCTCGGCTCCTGCTAGCATTCAGGGTGCTAAAGCACCAGTGCAGGCTCCCATACTGGATACTGTCCCCTTCTTAAACCTCATCCAGAGAAGAAATGGCATCACCCTCCTATGTTTCGCCCCACTATCTCATCAAACCTCACAGTTGTGCTGTGCTGGACCAATCGGAAGTTGGGGTGAGGAGCAGGCACTGTTGGTGGAATGAGAAATTGAAACAGTCCAGGAAAAAAGGAAATTTGACATGATGGATCAAAAGGCCTTAAAGTGAATATACCCTTTGACCTAGCAATTCCATTTCCTACTAACTGCTCCAAGAAAACATTAGACAAGTGTTCAAAGATGTATAAAATGTCCAGCCTAGCCTCGTTGATAACAGCAAAACTTGCAAATATCTTAAAACCATGATACTAAAGGGTTGGTTAAATAGTAGCCTCCTGCCTGGCCTGTATGGCTCAGTGTTGACCATCGACCCAGGAACCAGGAGGTCATCGGTTCAATTCCCAGTCATAGCACATGTCCTGGTTAGGGGCTCATCCTGGTGGGGGCCATGCAGGAAGCAGCCAATCAATGATGTTTCTATCTCTCTATCCCTTCTCCCTTCCCTCTCTCTCTACATTTTTTTAAAAAATAGTAGCCTTCTGATGCAGTTATTTAAGATCAGATTCTGGAATGATGGGGGGAAGTCATATACAATTATATTTTTACTGGAGGCCCAATGCACAAAATTCGTGCAAGGGCCTTGGCCCCAGCCCTCATCCACCGCTGCTGCAGCCAGGGACCTCTGCCGCGGCCCTCACCCGCTGCGGCTTTGTCCAGAAGGACGGACGCCAGGTTTGATTAGCATATTATGCTTTTATTATTATAGATTCTAAAATGTTTCAAATAAGTAAAGCAAAGTTCTCTCTTAATCATAACCCAATCCTGTTCCTCGAAAGGTACCCATTCTTAGCAGTTTAGCATGTATCCTCTCAGACCTTTATTTTTGAAGAATCGTAGTTAATATAAACAAATAATAAAATCAGGTTACTCAAGTTTGTAACTACAAATAGAAAAGCCTTACAGATTATACACCAAAATGTTAACAGTATTCGGCTCCAGATAGCGGAATTGTTTATGATTTTTATTTCCTTCTGCAGCAATTACTGTATTCTCTGCATAAACAGAAAAGAGAAACAATGCTATTTTTAAATATAGTAAAATAAGGAATTGGTAACATTGGCTGCCTCTGAGGAGTGAGAGAGACTGTGCACCATGTACTCTTTGATGCCTTTTGATTCTGCTCCTTGGGCGCGATTACCTATTCAAAAATATGCATAATTTCTTTAAAAACTTAATATGGCAATAAAATAAAATGAGGGGCTGGCGGATCTCCGAAGGATGGCAAGCCCTGATATTCTGGGAATCTGTAAAATCCTTCAAGCTGTGGTTATAGTCTCTGAATCGCTCAAGATTCACTCCAATAGCACTAGTATCTTTTCGTCGCAACAGACAAGGGATTGGGGCCCCTAACCTGGAAGAAATGGGGTAGGGTCTAAAATAGACCAGGCTGCCAGCCAGAAATAACTTTGTAATAATTTCCAGCATAGCAACAGGAACAGCTCAGATGAGCTGGTTTTTATACTTTTTCAAAGTACTTTTCATCTTTCGGTTCTGCAACATTTCCTTGAGGCTACCTGCTACTGTCAGGTTCCTGGGCAGGAAAAGACTCAGCCGAAGTCCTTGTCTAAAGGGCCATTGTTTGAAGTCTGCCTGAAAGATCCACACTTCCCGGGGCCTGGTGTTGGGTCTCAGACAACAGTCCTTTCTCCCTCCTTCCCAGGGCCCATCTCATCTGCCAGCACCCAGCTCCTGTCGTGTCTCTGAGCCTCAGGTTCCTAACCTGTAAAATGAGGGTATTCAAGCCTTGCCCCATAAACTGGTTGTGAGATGTGGGTGATGGTTGATGGACTGTATGGCAAGAGTGCTGCCCTAACCGGTTTGGCTCAGTGGATAAAGCATCAACCCATGGACAGAGGGTCCCGGGTTCAATTCTGGTCAAGGACATGTACCTTAGTTGCAGGCTCAATCCTGGCCCTGGTCAGGGCACATGTGGGAGGCAACCAATCAATGTCTCTCTCTCACATCAATATTTCTCTCTGTCTTTCCCTCTGTCTTCCACTCTCTCTAAAAAAATCAACGGAAAAATGTCCTCGAGTGACAACAACCAAACAACAGCAACAACAACAACAACAACAAAAAGAACAGAGGGTCCCCCAAGCTGGAGCAGCTTTCAGACACCCGTCCTGGGGAGAGGATCTACACGGGCTGTGGAGGCCTCTATGAGGCCTGGAGTCGCCGATATTTATCAAATGATGACATGCACTTTCAATATCAATGAGATGATGTATGTGCACGTATGAGGACAAAGGCAGCCTGCCCAGCTTAGAACCTGCTTCATGAACTATTAATTCCCTCCCTGGAAAGCCTCCTCCTGGATCCCCTCCAGTCCTGCTAAGACACCCCTTTCTTCTTCTGGGCTGCCCTATGCATCTATCACTCATGCATCTCCCTGTATTGTAATTGTAGGCTTGTGTGACACACACAGTCTCCCCAGACCAAGTAGCTTGAGAGCAGAATTTGTCTCCAAATCATTTTTATATATCACACAGTAGGTCCTCAGAAACTATTTGCCCAGTGAAGAAACGAATGCTATTTATGGAGCCACAATCCTTGTAAATTCTCACTTCCTGACCCAGAGGCTGCCCTTAGACCTGAGCTCCCTGTCCAAACTCACTGTAAACCAGACCCAGAGGAGGCAGAAGGTCAGGGGGGTGAGGAGGCCGGGGGGGCGGGGGGGCAGGAAGCAGGTGTGGTGAAAAGTGGGCTGAGCTGTGGTCCTGGCCATCGGAGACTTAACTGCTCTGGGCTCGGTTCTTCATCAGACCAGATCAGGAGTTAAAAACTCAAACGCCTACAGAGGAAAATAATGTAGAGAGGGAAGCAAAGGGTGGGGAGTATGGTACCAGTCAGGGATCGGGCCTGAACTTGAACAGCACTGCCCTGCAGTGCGAGCTGGTCATTGCCAAGCGTGGCAAGGTTTTCTGATTTTTCAGGAGAAGCCAGAAATCTAGATTTTTATGTGAAGTCTCCCGAACAGATCAAACTCAAATCCATAGGCCACTTATAGCCTGGAGGCCTCTACTTTGTGATCTGAACACCAGCTGACCACTCCCCTCCCCTCCAGCTCTTAAAATCTGCGAGTGCAAGAAAATGGCCTGAGGACTCATGTTCTTGGGGTAACCTTTCAGAACAAGACCCAAAGTTCAGGCCTCATTCTGGCAGCAGAGCCTCTGGCAACGGCCTCCCTGACCCCCAACACAGCTCTATGGGAATGCTGCCCCCTATCTGCCACCCCCCCACCCCCACCCCCAACACACACAGGAGTCAGAAATGGGGGATAGGAGAAGCCGATGGTTTCTGCCCTGGGGTGAGCAGGGGTGCAGCCTCTCACGTTCTGCCCCTCCCAGAGCCTACCCTTCCCAGAGACCTAGGCCCAAGGCCAAGCAGCCACCTTCACACTGCCCGGCGCAGGGACCCCCACCGGTGCCTCCGTCTCACCTAATAAATTCCTGTCAGAGAAGCTGTCAGGGCCTGGGAAATAAATAATGATATTTAACATTTTGTAATAACAACAATTAACCAGTAAATAATGTCCTTTAAACTGCAAACGCAGGAGTAAATTAATTCTTCTAATGAGCTGTCAGGCACGGAAGAAAAAGAGGACTCGTTTTTCGGTGGTGGCACGCGGCGGCCATGTGAGCAGCCGGGGACGTTCACCTCGGGCCCCGGGAGCTCATTACCGCGAAGCACGCGGCGTGGGTTTCCCGGGGAATCGGCAGCCTCCCCGGCTCGCACGTGGGTGCGCGCCACTGCTGCCCGCTCCGCACCCGCCCCGCAACCGTACCCAGCGCACCACGCATTTCAATCAGAAATGCGCCCCCCACCCCCTCCCTGTCCTTCCCTCTGCGGGCAGCGCTCCGCCTCCAGGTGGCTGGGGGCAGGAAGGAGCTGGGGACCGAGGAGGGGGAGAAGCCCCTGCGTCCCTAGTCCTTGCTGCGTGACCTTGGAGAGCTTTCCTGCCCTCTCTGGGCGGGGACGTCATAAATGGAAATGGGAAGCTAATCAAACCAGATGTGATTACTTCTGAGCTCCCAGAAGCCTGTGACCATAAAAAGACACCTAAGAGCAAGGCAGCTCTTTATGTACTGATTCGGAGTAATCTCCAAGATATATTGTCAGGTGACAAAAGCAAGGCGCAGAACAGTGCAGGGTGTGCTACATCTTGTGTATTAAAAATAGGACTAGAGAAGGAGAAGGTGTCCCTGTTTGCTTGTGTATGTCTAGACAGGGAGCGCCTCGCATGGCTTGCCCCTGGGGAGGGTAGCTGGGAGAATTTTCACTGAACAGGCTTCCCCCACACCCTTATTTTTTGAACCGTGAGCAGGTATCACCTATTCAAAAATAAAAGACAAAGCCACACACATATCAGAGGTCATCTCGTTTCTCAGAAAGTGGAAGCAAGGGGGGAGGCAGGGTGTGTGTGGGGGGGGGGGGGGGGGGGGAAGGCAGCCGATCTGAGACCCCTCCCGAGAGAGCACACTCCCTAGAGACCAGCTAATGAGTCAGGAAGTCCTTCCCAAGATCTAATCCCATCCCTCCTGCTATAATTTTGGTTTCTTTCTTCACGTTATTTGGTGGGTGAAAAGGCTGGTGGGTAATTCTTTGCAGAACAGGACGTGTTGGGGCGGGCAGCCCACTATACCTAGAAGAGAGAGGGGAGGCAATCCAGCCTCCAGAGCCATTCAAGGCCTAGGTTTGTATCCGCTTCTGTCACTTGCTAGCTGGGTGACAGTGTATGTCACTCTCCATTGTTAGGCTTCAGAGTCCAGATGTCCCTGCCTCCCTCAGGGAGGATGCACGTTCCTGAGCCTAATTCCTGAGCCTAATGAGCAGGTATCGACCTCCCACAGGAGCCAGCCCAGGCCCGTTGCTACCAGGACAGACAGAAGACCCCCTTCCCATCCAGGACCAACTGGGCCCAGATCTATGCCTCCCCAGCCACAATCCTCAACCCCCCTCCTCCAAGGAAAGGGATATGTGGCCTCCCTCTGGCCAGGGGCGGGTTTGCCCACTTAGCACCTAAATTGTCTCTCATTAAATCCAGAACAGACTCAAGGTAGCCATGGCTGACAAAGAGCCCCAGGGCCCAGGGCTGGGTGAAAGCCGCCGGGGGCAGCTTCGGGTGGGGAGGAGAGAAGAGGTGGAGCAGGAGGGCTCCTAGCCACCTGTCTCCATCTGGCCAACTCCCGTGTTATTTGTATCCTTGCCTTCCTTATACGGTGTCTCTGGATTAAAGCGTTTCTGAGCTAAAAAATATTTGAAAGGCCCTCATCTTGGCCATTTGGAACCGGGCACCCAAGGCATGGAGTCCAGAAAGAGCAGGGGCAAGATGGGGGGGGGCGGGGAGGACCCAACACATGGAGCACCCCCCACACACTCCATGCTGGGCACTGTCCTAGGCACTTCAGCTATAGTGGTTCATTTTAACCCTCACCACCTGTGCTCGTTAACTCAAATTACTCTATCGACTCAATGCAAAAAATCGTTCGTCGGGACACTCGTAAGTCAAGGCCCCACTGTATCTGCACTATGTAGACCAGATAAGGGAAGTTTCAGGAGGATAAGAGACTTGCCTCAGGTATTCAACTAAGTGATTGGGCTAGAATTTGGACCCAGATCAGCTGATTCCAAAGTAACATCTCCCAGGCACCACCTAGATATACTAACAGCTCTGGGGAAGAGGGAGGGGAGTAAACACTGGGGGTGAAAAGGTAGCCAGCTCAGCCTCCTGAACACCCTCAACTCAGTACCTAAAGCATCAAAGTGAATATTCAGGGAACAATTGCTGATTGTGAAAATTCCTGAGAGGGGCTCCCTTCCCTGGAAGACTGGAGGAAAAGAATGGCTTATTTTAACCAGATAGAATCCAGACAAGGGGGATACCGAGGGCATCTCCAATGTCATCTTTAGGACAGAGCGGTAGCAAAGACTTAGGGACCTAGGTTCAAATCCAGGCTCCATCACTTGCAAGCTGTGTGACTCAGGGCAAGTTACTTAACCTCTCTGAGCTTTGGTTTCATCTTCTGCAAAATGTAGATAATTGCTCCCTATCTCTCCGGGTTGTTGTGTTAAGAATATGAGGTGTGTAAGGTATTTAGCGTAGTGCCTGAGCATAAAGCAAGCACCAGTAAATGGCTATATCTGTTCTCGTGAGCTTTTTGCTGCCCTGCTAGACAAAGTCCATCTCCAAGACCAAGAAGGGCAGGTGTCTTGGTGCCTGAGGTAGGCAGACTACCTCTGCAGCTCCCTGATTTGGGAGGCAGCCCAGAAAGGCCTCCAGGCTTGTTTTTTTGCAGAGGGCAGCGGAAAAATGGGAGCTGAAGCCAGCAAAACAAGGATCCCAGCAGCGGATCTGAGTCAGCTCCTCCTGGGTCTGGGGGTTCAAGAGCCTGTCTCAAAGTCACACAGCCTCCCAGTCACCTTGTCCTCCATCTGACTGCCCCTTGGCCTGAGCCCTCTGAGGGCCCTGGGCACCTGTGTGCGTGGAACCCCAGCTGGGAAAGAGGGGGTGCTCCAGTGAGCAGAGGAAGCTGGGTCGCAGCCAGGCGGAAATTAAAACCAGCTTGCCCAGCGCTGAGTTACCATGTCGCCTGAAATCAGATTGATTTCTCGGGCTTGTTGTGACGGCAGTGTTGCAATTGATTCGTCTGGATGGCAGGGAGTTTATCTATTTGGAGCTGTCTGTCATTGATCTGAATAAGCTTCTAAAATAGCCCAAATACCTGGTGAGGGCGAGGTCACCACCAACCCTGGCTCGATATTAATTATAATAATGAACAGGCATGAGGAGGATTGGTTCATTGCCTGCCCTGCAGGGCTGGCCCCTGTGAGGTGTGGTGTTTAATATTCATTGCAGGTCAACCCATACAAAGAGCTGGTGGACACTCCTAAACCGAGGGAAGTTTGCATGCGTGGCGATGCTGCATTCTGCTCCCATGGGACGGAAAAGGAACTGGTGCTGCTGAAACATGAAAGGTTTAGGTTAGACCTCAAGGAGGACTTCCTAATGACAGAACATGGATGGGTAGAGCACCTCATTCACGTATTAGACTTGACAAGTTATTTCTCTGAGTCTGTTTCCTCCTCTGTAAAGTGACGATTATAATACTTCTCAGAATCGGTTGCTACTGTGCTCCCGGCCCCCCCCCCCCCCAAAAAAAATAAGACAGAATAAAACTAGAGGCCTCTCCTGGGCTGCCTTCTGGTTCAGGGAGAAGCAGAAGGGTCCTACTTTGGGTAACAAAGCACCAAGTGAGCATTCAATCAATGGCGTTTTATTATCATAATAATTATTGATTCAATGAATATTTATTGAGCTCCTGCTACATGCCTTGCCCTAAGGAAACACTAGTGAACAAGCCACGATCCCTTGCTTTTGAGGAGATGAAATCTGGGTTTCTATGGGGGCCAGGGCATCCCCCTTGCTGGAGGCTCTCCGGAATAAGGGAGAATCCTATTTCTGGGAGACGGCTTGGAAGTTGCTCCTGAAAGCAGGCAGGCAGACAGACGTGAGGACCTAATGGGATGGCTGCAGGCCACAGGGTTACCCAGCAGAAAGCATCTGTACTGCAAATCCGCCAGCAAGAGCCCCTTCAGAAGAACATACTTCCAGAAAGAAGAGGATCCTGCCCTCAAAGGAACTAGCAGAAGCGTGATCAGACTCGGGGTTCAGGTCTGCGAGAAGCAGCCCATAAGCAGCTGACTCCCACTGCCCCTAAAGACACCAGCTGAAACTGCAGCAAAAACGTGGAGGTTGAACCAACGTGAGGACTTCCTGGCTGAAGGAAGGCAGTGAAGGAGACCATGGACGGACGGGCTCTCGTCTGTCTGGGACCCTGGTCTGCTGCCTTCCGTGTGACATGCCTTCCTCTGTTCCTACGGAGCTCTCCTCCCTCCTCCAGTTCCGTGGCTGGTGGAGACCCCACGGCCAGCCTTAAGAGAAACATCAGAAGCAAGCTAATAGGGAAACGCTCTGGTGGATCTAATTGATTTTTTTCCTATTGGTTCCTTAATATAGGCAACACTGTTCCTGCCGCTTTTCTGGGCTGGAGATTATGTCATAAATAAAGAGATTTGCTCCCTATTTCCATGTGCTTATCTTTAATAAGTTAAGAACTCAACAAGCTTTTAGGAGGACTTGAAATAAGCAAGGGATCCAGTGGAGGCTTTGGCGGCGGCGGTGGCAGCGGCAGCCGCGGCTTTACTTCAGCAGAGAGGGAGGCGGGTGGCTGAGGCAGGTCAGGGAAGAATTTCCATTCTTTGGGCTGCATTAAGTCCAGGCTCAGCTGGAAGAAGAGAGGGCAGGAGGCAGACCTGACAGAGGAAATTCGTGGTGGCAGATGTGGCAAAATGGATGGACAGCGCCCATGAGTCTGGGGGTAATGTGGGAGTTAAAGCACAGGTTCTAGAGCCAGGTAGCCTAGGTTCAAATCCCAGCCACGCTATTGCTTACTAGCTGTGTGACCTTGGGCAAGCCACTTCGTCTCTCTGTTCCCTCCTTTTAAAAATAAATAATGAGCCAGGTCACCATGGCTCAGTGGTGTAGAGTCGACCTATGGACCAGGAAGTCACAGTTCGATTCCCAGTCAGGTCACATGCCCTGGTTGCAGGCTCAATCCCCCAGTGTGGGGCGTGCAGGAGGCAGCCAATCAATGATTCACTCTCAGCATTGATGTTTCTATCTCTCTCTCCCTCTCCCTTCCTCTCTGAAATCAATTTTAAAAAATTGTTTTTAATGGATAATGAGCCTGGCCAGAGTGTTTCAGTGGATTGAGCGTAGTCCTGTGCACCAAAAGGTTGCCGGTTCCATTCCCGGTCGGGCCCATACATACCTGGGTTTGGGGTTCAATCCCCAGTCGGAGCACATCCCCCTTCCTCTCTAAGCATGTCCTCAGATGAGGATTTTTTAAAAAATAATAAAATAAACAAAAATGGATCATGATATCTACCTCATAGGTTGTTGTGAGGATCAACAACATGCAAAGTACTTAGAACAGAGCCTGGCGTGTGGTATGTGCAGAATACATGCCGGCCAATATATGATGATTAAGATATCATCTGATTTGATTCACCTTACCTGCTGCTGAGCCTCTGCCATGTGCCAGGCGTTAGCAGGGGTTTCACAGATGAATGAGACACAGCCAGGCCCTGACTTCAACGCACACCAGCCCAGCGGGGGACCCAGCCCCTGTGACGGGCATGAACTGGGCAGCACTACTGGTATCCACGCTGAGGGAATCCGGAGGAGTGACGACCCCTTCCTGGGGGAGGGGAGGGCTGCCATCCTACGCGCCTCACCCACTCTCCAGTTCTGGGCATCCCACAGATTAACTCACATTTCCTTAAAGCTGATAATGGACAGAAACTCTTCGGCATGTGCGGAAATAGCCCTACTCAAGAGCACATTCGCCACCATCCTCTGTGCACTGAGCATGTGCTGAGCTGTGCTCTCTACTTGCCTCATGTAGCCTTTAGCAACCCTTTTTTTAAAAATATATTTTATTGATTTTTTACAGAAAGGAAGGGAGAGGGATAGAGAGAAACATCAATGAGAGAGAAACATCAATCAGTTGCCTCCTGCACCCCCCCTCCCCACAGGGATGTGCCCGCAACCAAGGTACATGCCCTTGACCGGAATCGAACCTGGGACCCTTCAGTCCGCAGGCCGATGCTCTATCCACTGAGCCAAACCGGTTAGGGCTTAGCAACCCTTTAAGTACAATACTATCATGATCTTCCATGCCACTAGTAAGGAAACTGAGGCACAAAGAGGTACAACTGGTAAGGACCAGGATTTGGACTCAGGTCCACTGACTTCCCTGGCTCTAAACTGTATCCCCTATATCTCCCCTACTTCTCTCACAGCACTTACAGTCACAAGCATTAATGAAGCACATATAATATGCAAAGCCCAAGGCTAAGGATGGAGAGGATTGAAAAGGAATATAACAAGCATTTATTGAGCACCTACTATATGCCAAGCCCTCCTACAGGTTATTTTACTGAAAACTTCTCTGAAAGGTAAGTTGCACCGTTTTCCTTTCACAGGTAAAGAAGCGGAAGCCCAGAGAGGCTCAGAAACTTGCCTAAGGCGAGCTTAAGGCTGAGGTGACTTAAACCCAGGCCTGAATTTGAAACCTGGGTAATGTTCAGGATACCCCTCAGCCTCTCGATGAGCAGCCTGCCTTTCCAACAGGCCAAGCTTGCTCTTACAAACCGCCAGCATGGCCTCAGAGGAGCCAGCCCTATCCAAGAACACCTGCAGGAGCCCAGCTCCACCCTTCTCCACTCACAGCAATTTCCCTTGCGGATTCACAGATGATGTATGGCAAGCCCAACAGCATTAAGCCAATCTGTTTCTTATCTTAAGTCAGGAAAAGGACTCCTTAGCCCAGTGGTTCTCAACCTTGGCTGCACATTAGAATCACCTGGGAATCTTTTTAAAATCCTGATTTCTGGGCCTCATCCTCTGGAAATTCTGTTTCTTGGTTATGGGGGGAGGCCACAACATTAGTAACAAAGAAACAGAATTTCCGGAGGATGAGGCCCAGAAATCAGGATTTTAAAAAGATTCCCAGGTGATTCTAATGTGCAGCCAAGGTTGAGAACCACTGCAGCCCCTTCACACCCTCACTCCTTCTCTGATGGGGAAATCAAGGCTCAAGCATGGGCCAGATCTTGGCCTGTCTTTCTGCTGGGCTGAGACCAGAACCATGCTTCTACCTCCCCTTCCCACTGGTACATGGGGCCAAGTCAATGATCCCAGGAAGCTGTTCAGCAGATCCCATCAATCTCTATGGCTCATATAAGTCAAATCATAGGAAGTTCCACCTGACCAGTGTGGCTCAGTGGTTGAGCGTCAGCCCAAGAACCAAGAGGTCCCAGGTTCCATTCCCGGTCAGGGCACATGCCCAGGTTGCAGGCTCAGTCCCCAGTAGGGGCTGTGCAGGAGGCAGCTAACCAATGATGTTCCTCTCTCATCGATGTTTCTATCTCTCTATACCTTTCCCTTCCTCTCTCTAAAAATTAATAAAAACATATTTTTTAAAAGACAAAAATTATAGGAAGTTTTCCCTTCATGGGCAGTTTTAAAGGGGTTCAGTGTCAACTTAGCTTTTCAGTGAAAGACAAGACCAAGAGGCTATTTTTACCTTTCTTTGAAGATGGGCTAAAATTAGAGTTCTCCTCGATCCCATAGGTCTTGGGTAGCCATCCCCATACACGGTAGCATATGGTTTCTTTCTTGGGCCCCCATTTTACATTCTCCCTCTTTCCTCCAAGCCATGCAGATTCTATTGCTTTAAGGATTGGTGACCTCACGTTTGGTTGCCATAGAGACCATTGTGATGTCACAAGCAGAGGACAAGTAGTTCAAGGAGGAGTGGAGAGGGGGGATGCATGACTGGGGAATTGAGGGACATTTGGAATTTCTGTCCTACTTTCATGCCCAGAAAAGAAAATGTCTGGAGCTGGATTCTGATATCTGAAGGAGACCTGGCCGAATTACCCTGTGTTCTCCTGGGACTCAGATGCCTCTGAGACCCCAAAGAAGCGTAAATATAAAGGAATACCAGAAACACTCCCCACTTTGGGGCTGTAAGAAGTGGGCTACTTTTATAGCAGAAAAGAATGAGATTGGATGCCAGCAGGAGCTGTGTGGCTGGAAGATGCCCCAGAAGAGATGATGTCGCCTTGGCTTAGGAAGTTTGAACCACGGGAGACACTTGGCCTCTAGGGCTTTCATTGCCCTGTGTGAGTACCTTGTTGAGATTGACATGCTATTACTACTATAGCTCCCCTCCCTGGCCTGGGAGCTCCTCAAGGACTCTGCCTCTCCAGTGCCACACTCAGGTCCTGGCACACACTAAATGCTCAATAAATGTTCCCTCATTCAGTAAACAAATGAGAGGGTGATGAATGAACTGGGTAGGTGGTCAGGTGAAGGATGAGTGAATGCATGGACAGATCAACGGATGGACAGATGGGCAGGTGGGGAGCCTAGAGATCATGCACAGCTCCTAAGCTTTAGAGCTATACGTCTGCCCACCTCTCTAGCTGCATCCCACCCCACACCTCGTTCTCTGAGATCAGGCCACACTAATTATCTCTAGGTCCTGCCTACCACAGGACTTGGTACATACCGTTCTCTCTACATGGAATGCACTTCCCTTCCCTCTTCAATCACATAACTCATACTCATCTTTTGACTTCCTACTCAATCATTGCCTCCTCCAGGAAGCCTTCCCTGACTAGCCAAATCCCCAGTGTAGGACTCCACAGCCTTGGGAACATCTCCTGATCGCCAGCTATATTGCAATTTTGCACTTAGCCAAGTGGTTGTCTGAGGTCTCCCATTCTAGACCTTGAGCTATGAATAGATAGGGGCAGTGGCTGCTTGCACTCACCTGTGTATCCCCAGCACGTAGCACAGTGAATACTTAAGTATTTTTCTAATAAAACATTTAATAAGTATCTATGCCTGCACTGCCTTTTCTAAGCAGCCCGTCCTCCATGGACTGGCACCAGAGGAGAACATCGAGGCACAGGCCGCCTGGAGGTGAACCCAGAGCAGAGGCCAGAGGTCCACGGCACCTGAGATCCCTCCCACCTCTGCTCCTGCAAAGAGCCACTGGCACCTAGGTCTTTCTGCTCTGCCTTGGTTTTATATCTTGGTTTTACCAGTAACTAGCTACTGTGAGGATGTGGTTACCTCCCCCAGCTCAATGTCTAGTAACAGTAAATAATAAATGGTGCCATTGTTCATTTTTAAAAGTCAGGAACAGCCCACTAGATTCAGGGCTGAAATTGTAAAAAAGAAAATGGAGAACATACTAAATTTTTATGAATCTGCTTTAAATGTATGTGACAATCTTTTTAAAAGGAAATACTTAAAGCCCTTCTGTAAAATATGAGCCAGCTACGAGTCCATCCTTTATGCAGTCCCAAAGCTTCATGCCTGGGTTTGCTCAAGGGAAAACTCAATTACCCTCTCACATTATTCAAAGCAACCCCCTAATCTTGTCTTTTGCCCCAGCCACAGCTTGACTCAGAGTGAGTACCATCATGGGCAGAGGAATGAGGTCAATCTGGCGGGGATATTTGTTCATGCCTTCCCATCCTGCCCTAGTCCCCAGAGTTTGGTGAAGTTGGCCTTGGGATTCTGTAGGGTGGAAGGGCTCTTCATGACAAAAGGAGACCAGCTTTTTGGTCACTGGCACCTCCTCCTTGCTTGTCCTATGCATAAATATTCTCAGATCTACTGGCCAAGATTGCAGGTCAGGCCACCTCAGGCAAGAAATCAGTGGAGCATCCTTGCTGGATCCACATAGGAAGGAATTAAGATGCCTTTGAGCCAGCCTGACGAGCTTTGCTCTTTCCACCCCCACCCCAGCTCACTGTAGCCCCTTGAGTCCCATCTGCCAGGGGCAACCCACATGGTGCACCTGGGGCCTCCTCCCCCTTTCTCAGGAGCTCACCCCACCTGATGACCCAGTTCCCACCGCATGGCTATCATCCTGCTTACCAGGTCCCCGGCCCCCGAGCCACGCCACCATAAACCCAATGCCTCTGGACAAATGTATTTTATGTAAGTTCAAGCACTGGAAATATTGAGTTCAGAGAATTTTATTTCAAGAGCCCTCTATATTTCTCTGGGATTATCACCTGTCTTTGTTCCCGCCCTCTCTGGGTTATTATCTTTGGACACTTTCCAAGCCAAGCTGCCTGATTGCTTGGGGAGAAGGCTGCCAGCATCCTCCCATGGCTCCTCTGGGAAGGGTGAAAGCAACCAACTGTGGGGGATCCTTCCCTCTTCCTTCTGTATAACTCTGCAGGTGGCCCCACTACCCAGGCAGCCTTGGCTTTTAGGAGCTGGCTTCACCAAGAAACTCTCCAAGTGCCAGGGAACACTGAGTGGGTGATAGAAATGGAGGCCTCATGCCCCCCAAGTTAGGGAGGGCTCTGCTCAGGGTGAGCCTCGGGGCACAGAGGGGAGGGAGAAGGCCAGCTGTTCTCTTTTTCTACACCGAGCCAACCTAGCCTGACAGCAAATTAATAGCATTCAAATGATATGCAAATAATTATGCAAATCTAAAGGAGAAGGCTGCTCTCACCGGGCCTTTGGGCTATTGAAAGGCCAGCACCTTGAGCCCTTTCCCAGAGGAACCCACAGGCTCCCTTCAACTTCAACCCTCATCCCTTCAGCACCAGCTGGTATGAAGAATCCAATGAAACTGGTGTGAAGCTTTTAAGGTCCTCTGATCCAAGAGCCCACTCTGGCCTCACCCCCCAGGCACTTGGGTCCTCTTCAGTTCTGAAATGACGCAGAGGCAGCCACAGAAGGTGGCGTGACCTCCCTCTGGATGCCAGCACTCCAGCTCCCCACTCATTAGCTGTGTATGCAAAGTAGATGCAAAGTGGTTTGGGGTTGGTTTTTTCCATTTAACTGTCCGTTAAAATGGCCCCACTTCCATCACCTCCGCACAGGCGCAGGCTTCCAAACTGCCAGCCCCTGCCGCCTGCAAGCACCATGTGGTTACTGCGCCTGGTAATTGCTGTGGTGTTTGTTGAGCTGTATTTGCATTTGATTGTCATTTAACTTTCATCTTTCTCCTTCAATCAAACTGGGGATTGGGCTTCCACGATTGATTATTTGTTTTATTTTTCAACCCCTTGATGGGTTTTCAGAGTTTCCTTTATTAGTGCCACAAACTTGAACCCTGGGACTTCTTCTCCTGTCACGTGGAGGGGGAAGGCCTCCGCCCACCATCCCAGGGCTCCTACGTGAAAATAATCTAGTCAACATCGTGGATCTTAAGTCCTATCCGCAGTCTCTCTGCTCCTCCACCAGTGCCTCATTCCTGCCCAGCTGGTGGCATTAAACATTGATGAAGCTGAGGAGGATCAAAGGCCTTGGTTGGGGGTGGTGGGCAGGCTGGAGGCCTCGGTTTGGAGATGCGAAGCAGCTCAAACCACTTTCTCCTGCTGTCTCCATCGACGCTGGGCTCTGCCACAGCTGACCTGGTCCTGCTCCCGGAGCGAGAGCAAATGCTCAGGAGCCAGGGCACAGGACCCCCCGGTTACCAGGGCAGGGCCCTCCTCTCACCCCTAAATTCAGGCTTGACTTTGGGTACTCCAGGAACCTGGCCAGAGCCACGGCATCCCAGACTGTTCCAGATGCTGCAGGAGTGGATTGAGGTGAGCAGGCAGCTCTGTGCCCTGAGGGTCTCTGGAGTGAAGCAGCCCTTGGCCCCTCCTTCCCTAAAACCCCTAAAGCCCCCTGGCTCCACACAAGATATAGCTCTGCTTTGAAATCTTAGAAAAGACTAATGTTTTTCTCCTCTCACTCAGAGAGAGAGTTTAAAATCAGTTACCAATGTGCCCGTGATCCCAAAATGGGAAAGTGGGGCTGGCTTCTCCAGGGTTATGGGCTGATGTCTGACACTGTCTGGGCTGAGGCTGTGAGGATCCCTGGAGTGAGAGAGCCCCTACTTTTCTCTCTCTGGCTCTTAGTCCTAACACAGCCATTGGAACTCCCTCTCTCTCTCTCTCTCTCTCACACACACACACACACACACACACACACTTTCTGAGTCAGCAGTGAACCTCTCAGTTCTTACCACTTGCCATAGTACTTGAAAACTTACCTTAATAATTCCAGACTCCCTTGATTTGGTACAAATATCGTTATGATAGGGTAACCCCTTCAGCGTAGCCAACAAGGGTGCCACGCATCTCAGATAACCACAAATCCTGACCCCAGCCTACTCCCTCCCTTCCTCCTCCAACCCTGCAGGGACTCCCTGCTCCACTAAAACAGGTCTTCTCACTGACCCCAGACTATCTTGCATTTTCCACTATTTTGCTTTGTATAAGACACTCCCTCAACTTTGGATGTCTTCCCTCTTCCTCTCCACTGATGGAAACCTAAAACATATCTAAGACTTCATTTTAGTCCACCTTTCTTCTTTCAAAAAAAAATATTTTATTAATTTTTTACAGAGAGGAAGGGAGAGAGATAGAGAGTTAGAAACATCGATCAGCCGCCTCCCGCACGCCTCCCACTGGGGTTGTGCCCACAACCAAAGTACATGCCCTTGACCAGAATGGAACCTGGGACCTTTCAGTCCGCAGGCCCGACGCTCTATCCACTGAGCCAAATCAGTCACAGCAGTCCACCTTTCTCCTGTTTAAAGCTTTCAATGACCTCTTCTTATATTCATAGAAGCAATTGTCTGCCTAGCCAGTGTGGCTCAGTAGTTGAGCGTCCACCCATGCACCAAGAGTCACCAGTTCAATTCCCGAGTTTCAGGCTCAATCCCCAGTAGGGGACATGCCAGAGGCAGCTGATCAATGTTTCTCTGTCATTGATGTATCTCTCGCTCCCTTTCTCTTCCTCTCTCTAAAAATCAATAAAAATATATACATTTTTAAAAGAAGCAATTGTCTCCTTCGCCATTATCTCACAACATTCATTGGCACCAATGACTTGCCTTGGGCTTTAGACACCCCACCCATGCCATCATTCATAAATATTTATTAAGCATCTACTATGTGCTGGGTGGTGGGCTAGGTTGGTAGTAGAGAAAACAGACATGCTCTGTGCCTTCACAGATTTGACAATTAGTAGAGAAGACAGGAAATTAAGCAAGCAATCACATAAACAAGGGAAACCCAGGCTCCTCTGGGGGCAAAGAGCCAGGTCTGAGACACAGAGAGAATGCGAGAAATAAGACCAGTGAAGGGAGACTTGCAAGTCTCCCCAGGCTGCCACTTTCAAATGTGTATATGACTTGAGTACACAATAAGCCTGCAGCATACAGTTGAATGTCCCCTAGGGCATCTATTGTCCTCAATTTGTGGGTGATGCTGAGATCTGGACACAATGGACCCTTTGCAGCGCACGAGACAGGGTGCTTGACATAAACTCTACTGCTTCCCAGTTTGACCCAGGCTCTGCCTCAACCTAACTGGGAATCCATTCCATGGAAACCACATTGACCACCTTTAGGGGGAAGGGACAGCCCAGGTACATTATTCTTCCCATTATGCAGTACAAACCCATCCTCTGAGCTCAGGGCAGAGTGCTGCATTCTGGGACTTGTAGTCTCCATTGAACCCCCTCCTAAAAGCTTTTCTTTCTTGGGGCAATGAGGAGGCTGATGTGCCAAGTTCCTGGGTGACTCCTATCACCCTTCTTCTTGGGAGTGCCCAGCCCGTCAAGGAGCCCAGCTGCTAGGAAACAAGCCTGCCACCAGCCTCCAAATCCATATGAATCATCCTGGCATACAAGGTTCATCACTGGATCATGACTCACCCTCCTCTGCGCAAGCTGCTTAGTCCAGAGGGGCCCAGGAATCAAGGAGGAGTTCGAGAATCCCTTTAAGGAAGAAAGAGGAATCTCATGCCACTTGCCAGTATCTCCCCAAACTCCCCTCAGCCACAGAACCTCCCACCTCCCTCTTCTGTTGGTAGCCCTTTCTCCCTCTCTGCACATTCTTCTTTCCTGGCTTCCTCTCCTTACCACCGATCCTTTTGTCAAGTCCCCCCTTCTGCCACCCTTCTGCTACTGCCCTTTTTTCACAGCTTCTTGAAACAACTGTGCAGAAACCCTCTCCCAGTGGCTCCCTCAGATAATTCCACACCACCTGCCTGCTGCCTGGGATTCTTTACAGCAGTTGAGGTACAGAAAGAGGATCCAGAGAGGATCTGATGAGCAGAACTGGAAGACTGTGGAAGGGCTAAGGACCAGAAGACTCTCTGAGGAATGAGCCTTAAGAGCAGAAGTCTTGCCACCTGCTTCCAGGATGAGGTCAGGAAGGGCGCTGGACAATGACTGGGGTCTGGAGTAGGGAGGAGCCTAGTGCAGTTGAAAAGAACTAAACAGAAAGCCGTGTTCCCTAGGGAGCACGGTGAGTTCCGCCCTCCTCTTCCTCTGCAGGGAACGATAATAACACCAGTCACAGGATCCTGTCACACTGTATCCACTGAGGCTCTTCAAGTGAGCCCGTCCGTGGCGCCAAAATCCCCAGGGTCTACACATCAGCCCCTGGGATGGCACCACTGTGATTGTCCTCTTTGCTGTTTGGTGACTCCCGGGGGCTCCTCAGCCCTGGAAGCTTATTTCTCTATGCCCTTGAATGGCGCGGTGTTCTGGCTACCCTTCTGCGCCTCCTTCAAGTCCTTATGTCAAATAGCCCTAGGAACCTGGGCAGGGATAGGCGCAAAGGTTCTGCTCTCACGGGCTGGAACGCATCTGCTCTGACCCTGTGGGGGTGGGGAGTTGTCAAGGAAGGGTCCTGGAGATCCAGGGCTGCATTGGGGACCCGGGACACTAGCTTCAGCGCCCCACAGGTTGGCCCAGGTTGCCTCCTGCCAAATGAAGACTGTCTTCCCAGGACACAAGTACCACTGGCTTTTAACTATAATATCAGGATAATTAAGCTTTTCTGTGAGCACAGTTTGCTGCTGATGCAGCTGCCTGGAGCCCTGGCATTTATTGAGCGCAAAGTAATAATTTATTGTCCCTTGTACGTTCAAAGCCATCTTCATTATCGGCCCAGGACTGAGCTGTCACAAGGGCCTGCGGGCCTCGCCGGCTGCCTCACTCGCGTTCTTCCCAGGTCGCCCTTGGCGCCCTCAGGTACCAGGAGGGGGTGGGGAGCGTGGGGAAGAGGATGCTCGCTCATGGAGAATCCAGTTAGAACCCCATCTCTTCGGCAGGCTGCTAAGGAGGGCAAGGGTGACTGGGCTTGGCTGGGCGTGGGCAGCGCGGAAGGGCGGGGCCGTGTGCCCCCATGAGCAGGGCCGCGCTTCCCCGGAGCTGGAGGCAGCGGTGCCCGGTGCTCCCGCCGCTGGGTCTTCTGCGCCTTTGCTTGAGACTTTACGGTAAGCCGCTCCTCCCGCGCCCCCGCCCCCAGGCCCGCTCCGCGATCCCCGGCGCCGACGCCAGGCGCTGGCCGTGGTGCTGATTCTGTCAGGCGCTGGCGGCGGCAGCGACGGCGGCGGCCCCGCTCCCTCTCCCGCCGGACCCTGCTCTGTGCCCCGCGCCCGCGCCCCAGCGAGCCCCCCGCCCTCCCGCCGCGGCCCGGACCCGGGCGCGGCTACAACCAACATCATGCTCCCGGCAGCCCTGCTGCTCCTGCCCTCGCTGCTGGCGCTTCTGGCTCACGGTAAGGGACCCTGGCGTCCGGCCGCAGGACGGGGACGAGGACAGGTCCCGGGGTGGGAAGGGAGGGCTGTCCGGCGCCCTGCTCCGCGCATCTGGCTGTTCCGCCGGCTGCGCTGCCCCCGCACCGGCCGAACCGGGCGGGGCGCGGGCTCCGCGGGCGGGAAGCTGCCGCGGCTCCCGCCATTCGCGCCCGGCCGAGACCTCGCCTTTAATCATCTTCCCGGATCTAATGGGATTTCTCTGCTGCAATTCATCACGCCACCCCCACCCCGCACACACTCTCGCGCTCACCCGCGCGCTACCTCGCCACGCTCCAGGGAGGGAGGCCACAGGGCGGTGAGCCTGGACGGTCCTGCCGGCGGCCGCGGTCCCGCCTTTCCTGCCGCCCTCCAAACTTCGCTCGACTTTGCTGCGGGTTCCAGAGGCCCTCGCGCCCCCGTGGCGGAGGGACGGGGCGGGATGGCGGCCGGACCCGGAGTTGGGACGTCGCTCACTTCCCTCGGTCTTGCCGCTGCCATGCCGGAGTCGGAACCTCGTGTACGATTCCGGGGAAAGTCGGCGGCTCTGGGCCCCGCAACCGGCTCCGCGCTCGGCCCTAGGCTGCAGCGGCTGAGGTCCTGGGATAGATACTTTGTCCTCCCCAGGTCTTTTCCGCGCGCGCGCAGCGCTGGTCACACACACACACACACACACACACACACACACACACACACACACACGTCCAGAGCTCTTCCTCCTTCCAGGCCAGCCCTCCTCTCAGCTCCCTCCCACCCTATGTGGGGAGACTCGTCGGAGAAGACCTGCCACCCACCCTACCGCCTCAAGCCCTCCGCCATCAGTGCAGTCCCATCTCCAACTTCATCTGTCCGGGGTTGAGGGAAGCTTGGCCTTGGAGTGGGCAGTAAGGGGGTGTTGGGGAGAGGTTGGTGGTTCTGTGCCTTTGGGAGGAAAGGTTTCCGAGCCTACAGGGGACCTGCTGCCTGGGCTTAAACAAGCACTCACCAAAGCTACCTCCGCCCAGGTCTTTCTTGCAGTGCATTTGGGTGGGCTGGGACCTTGCTTGAAGTTGGGACCTGCTGCCTTTCGCAGTGTGGTTTGTAGAACCCAGTGTGGACGAAGGAGAATGTAGACACTTCTAAACCTCCGTGCTCAATCTTTCCAAGCCGTTTTGAGGTCAGGCAGCGGGGCCGGGGTCAGAGTGAGCCCCGGGATGGCAGTTCTCTTCACTCTGCGGCCCCAGGGCACAGAAGTCCTTCTCTGAACCTCTGGCTCCAGCTGCATCCAGCCGTCGCATTGGGCCGATGTCCTCACCCCATCCCCTAGCTGACCTCGCAGGGTTCATACTTGGTGCCCAGAATTCAGAACGTGTGTGTTCATATTAAGGGGGTTGTAGCCCCTTAAACCCCATACCATCTGGGACAGGCAGGGAGGGGAAGCCAACATCCTAGCCCAGCTATCCCAGGAGCTAAGACCTGTCTTGGGGTCCAGCCGGACTTCCGATGGACAGCTCTCCTGGGGCACAGGGCCGGCGTGTGCCTCCTCCCCTGCGTGTAGTCTGGAGCCTGGTGTGTGGGTGTGTCAGTTTGAGTGTGAATGTAATCGAGGCCCAGTGTATCTGGAGTAGAGGGTCCAAGGGCGTCTGTGCTTCAGGAGGTCTGGATGTTGGGTGAGAGCTCAGCTGTGAGCAGGTGTGAGGAGTGTGTAAGAATGCTAGTGTGCAGTGCAGCCTCTACCAGGGAGCTCTCTGCAGGGCTGGGGTGAGATTGCCTGCGGGTCTCCAGGAGAATGGCTGGTGTGGCCAGGAGTCCAGGGAGCCCTCCTGGGGGTGAGGGGTGAGTGTCCACTCTATGGCTGAGGGTCTGTGTATCGCCGGCCAATGTCCCTCCCTGACCCATCCAGACCTTCCTAACACCCGTGGGGCCACCCGCCCAAGGGATATGTGGGGTAAGGGAAGATCTTTATTTTCCCTCTTTAAGGGAGAAGAGGAGGCAGCCCGGCAGTGCCCAGGCTGAGGCGAGAGGGCTTGCACCTGGGCTTGCCCTGGCACCCTCTTCCCTCCCAGCAGGTGTGAGGTCCCAGGTGGTGGGCTACTAAGTCCTCTCATCGGGAGGCAGTGTATCGGGCCACCTCTGGGCTCCTGGCGGCGGCTGTCAAGAGAAGGCTGAAGGGGCTGTGAGCCTTTGCAGCCCAGGCGGTGCATCCGCAGCCTCGTGGCCTCAAGAAGGGCCTTTAGAGCTTTGCTCACACAGAGGCCTAGGTCTGCAGACCCTGGGATACGGCCAGGAACAGCCCAGAATCAGGAGGTGGAGGGGGCAGGGAAAGATGTCTCTGGGCCTGGCTCAACCTGATAAATGCAGTCCCTTATTCCACACCTTCCCCCACCCCCAAAGCTGCCGGGCTAATTGTTCCCAGCCGGGAGGGGTGTCAGGGGCCACTGGTCATACTCCCAACCTGTGAGCAGTGCCCAGAAGATCCTGCCACAAGTAGGAGGGAACCGGTGTAGGAGGGGCAGCACCGTGCCGGTGCCGTGCCAGGGCCTGCTGTGTCAGTTTCATGATTTTTAATGAGTAATTACCTTTAGTCATTCTCCTAATTTTTGAATATCAATAAAGTTAATTAAACTCTGCATGTGTGAATGTGGCCTGGGGAGATTGCCAAGGTGGTAGTGGCAGAGGAAGGGCTGTAGTTGAGTCTCCAGGGGGCAGAGGCTGTGTGACCTTAAAAGGGATGCTCCACCTCTCTGAACTCCGGGTGCCTGGTGGAAAGAGGGAGGGATGAGGTGACAAGTAGGGGTTGCTCACTCTGCCAAGAACTTGGAGCATGGCGTATGGAGGGGGAAAGAGAGGAGGAGGAAGAGTGTTTGGCATCCAGCACCACAAGGGTTAACAAACCAGGGCTGTCTTAACCTAAAATGGTAATTGCTGCTTCCTGAAGACTCTGTGCTGGGCTCAGGATTCTGAAAGAACATTCCTGAGTCTAGGGGCTGCAGCCAAAGCCAATACCAGCCCTGCTCCCGGTCCCCCAGCCTGGCATTTTGGAGGCAAAAAGTGGGTGCTGGGGACAAGGCTGCATGGGAGCCAATCTAGTTTCCACTCAGTGCCCCAGAGGTTGACATGGTGGGCAGGAGGCTCCCCTGTGCTTCTGAGGAGACTGGAGGACTTAGTAACTGCCAGGGACGGAGGGGAATTATGGGTTGATTTTTTTGCCCCTCACGGGCCTAAGCTCTTCAGGCTTGGCAAGCCCTGGCAGCGGTCCCAGCATCCTCAGCAGGGTGGCAGCTTAAAATGCCTTGGGAACACCATGGGGAGCTAATGGGGATCGAGGAGACACAGGGGCTGGGCTTAATTAGAAACTGGGCTTAATTAGAGCTTCTCTACCCCTCTCACCATGGCTGCCTGAATGGTGGAGGGCATATCAGAAAGCCTGTTTCCTTAGCCCCTCCTTCCACACTGCCCTAGGTGCCCAATCCCTCCAGTCTCCTCCCACCCTCCTGGTCCCCAACTCTCCAAGCCCTTTCAGGCCCAGTTGCCAGGCTGAGCTCAGCTCAAGGATGCTGCGCCCCCACCTGGGCAGAACTATCAGAGCAAGGCACCCCACCCAGCAAACAAGAGAGTGTGGGAAAGAGCCTATAGGTAGAGGTTACTTTAGTGAAGGGAACTCTCCGCCCAGACGGTTAGGAGACCAAGCTCTCTGTGTGGCCTCAGGCATGCTTCGGTCCTCTCCGTATCTCTACTTTCTTTTCTTTTTTTTCTTTTTTAAATATATTTTTATTGATTTCAGAGAGGAAAAGAAAGGGAGAGAGATAGAAACATCAATGATGAGAGAGAATCACAGATCGGCTGCCTCCTGCACTCCCCACACTGGGGATCGAGCCTGCAACCTGGGCATATGCCCTGACCAGGAATCAAACCTTGACCTCCTGGTTCATAGGTTGACGCTCAACCAATTGAGCCATGCTAGCTGGACTGTGGGTCTCTACTTTCTGCAACATCCAGGGTAAGGTTGCACCACTCTGGTGGTTGCCAAGTCTGGGATCACACCAGGCCTTCACGGGCTGTCAAGTCATGCAGATTCCTGGGTCCCCAGCTTCCTCTCAGGGAGGAAGAGCCAGGATTTGTATGTAAGAGGCTGGGGGAAGGCAGAAAGAAATGCTGCCCGGCCTGGTCATTAGCTGGGAGGTGGACAGCAGACACTAGGAGGTCTTCAAGGCCTCTTCCATACTAATTCCTTCTGCCTGAAATTCTTTTCTCCCGCTGGGCCAAACTGCCTCACTCCACCTCATACTTCAGGTCTTGGCTTGGTGGGCACTTCATGTAATTCCTTAGCACATATGAATCATCTATGATATGGTTTTCAAAGGAAGCCTCACCTGACCTCCAGTTGAGTCAGGGGACTGCTGTGCTCCCACCATCCCCTGGCTTCCCCCATGAAGTTATTCATTGTGTTGGGTCGTGAGCGCCTGATTGCTTGATACTCCCCTCCAGGAGCAAGACTGAGGCCACGAAGTCTGTTTTGCTCACTCCCTCCGTCTTGGGGCAGCTCCAGAATTCCTATTTGGAAGAAGTTTAGTGTCAGCTGACTGTTTAGAAAGGAGTGAGCAATGGTGGATGCATGGCAGCTGAGGCTGCGTCTTGAAGCTGAGTTTGCATAACCACCACACTATTTTTACATAGATTTCCTAACGGCTGGCCTATTACCCCGACTGTAAATTATAGCCTTTACTTAGTTTTTTCCTCCCACAAATTAAGCTGTCACACCATCAGCCTGAAGTGGCTTGGAGATGGGGTGCTGATGGCCATTCTGAGAGGGCTAAAACCTCCCGCCAGCCACTTCTTACGGCTACCACTGCTCGTGTCCCCAGTGGCAGAGCCTAGCACACAGCAGACATTAAATACATACTGAATAAACTCACGAGAGTTGCACGGTGGCAGAGTTAAGCCTGGAGTTCAGGCTTCTTGACTCCCTCCTCCAATACCTACCCACCACCTCTGGGGTGTCCTGTATGAACTTAAGGACTGAGGTAAGGGGAAGGCAACCCCATGCCATCTGGCTTCATAGCCCCTTCATTTATCTCAGCTTCACACACCCTCACAGAGCTTGGAAGGGAATCTTGGGGACAGCTCTGAAACTGTCAAGCTCATGAAGGCAAGGTGGGGGTCAAGGTGTTATTCAGGACCACAATTCATGCCCACAAACCTTTCACATCTCCTAAAAGAGCAGTCCCTGAGGTACACCCATCTAGGGTTCATTCACTTCACAAACATGTATTGAGGCGTGAGGTATGGCCCAGAACACTCAGGAGCCAAACCTTCCATATCCTTTTTCTATTTAACACAACAAGGGACTAGTTATGTCCCACTTTACAGATGGGAAAACAGAGTTTCAGAGAGATTAAGTCAGTTATTCTGGGCTCCAAGCCAATAAGCTATAAGGCTTCTCCTAATCCCCTGCCCATTTTTGCAAAACCTGGCTTTAGCCAGTTGGTAGCTATATCCAACAGCCAGCCTGAAGCAGAGCCTCCGTAGAGGCAGATGGGAACCCAGGAGAGTATCACTATCCTAATAATAACAATAACAACAAGAATAAAATAGCAGCAACCATAATAGCAAACATTTATTGGGCATTAACTATGTGCCAGGCACTGTACTAACTGCTTTATATACATTCACTCATTTAGTCCTCATATCATTCTACGAGATAGAAGCTATTATCTGCATTTTATAGGCCAGTTCAAGCCCGTGCTGCCAGACAGACCCAGGTAAATGGCCCCTAACTTTCTTCCAGCACATTTCTGGTGATGACAGTGGCTTATCTTCTTGATGTCTACCCTCAGTCCTTACTGCTGTAGATTAGAAACATTTTATCTTGCTCAATCCTTAGTAGCAAAGCAATAACACTTCCTTTCTGACACTTGGAGATCAGGGTACAACACAGGGCTGGGAGTGAGGTGAACCCTGAATCTTGGCCCAGAGGTCAGTGACCTTGCATGACTCATCCTCTCACCCTTTGGGAGCCTTGGAGAATGATAGGACCAGTCACTCTAGTCTTGGCATCCTAGGCTGCCCCCCATCCCCTCCACCCCCCTCAGCCTCAGCCCCCAGGTGAGAAGACCCAAACTGGCCTGAAGCTCAGCTCCTAGATGGGCTAGACGCCAAGCCTGCCTACCTATACCCAACTGCCAACCCTGGCATAGGAGGGCTGATCGATGCTGAAGCCGCCGGCGGTGTTGTTGGCCATTGATTGTTGAGATTTCTCGGCGGGCTCTGGAGCAAACAAACCTGCCGCTTTTCCAACAACAATCCAGGTCTCCGGCTGCAGAGTCTGCAGTCTTGCTGGCAGGCGGGCTGGCGGGAAGGGGTGGGGGTGGGAGGTCCTGGCTGGGCCCAGCAGGGACAAGGGGCTCTGCCAGGAGACAAAAAGGAACTGAGTGGGTGTGGGAAGGGGGACAACAGAGAGACTGGGTGAGGATGCTGGAGTGACCCCTAGGCCCTGTGTATGCCTTGTACATCTATCAAATTTTGCTCCGGCATTTTCCATACCTAGAATGCTACTCTGGGTCCTTCAGCTTATTTCAGTTCTCCCACACTCTCTTTTCCTGATCATTCAGCCCAGAGAGCTTTCTCTGTCCTCTGGACACCAAATAGCTCCCATCAGGAACTTAGCCTGTCCATCCTTCATCCACCCATCCATTTTCATTCTATTCAGCACCTAACAGGCTCTCTGATGGGCAAGAATACAACATAATCCTTGCCCTTCAGGAACTCAGGTTAGACGGGTAGCTGCCTTCTTAATAAGCTCAGCTGTGACTGCCTCCCCAGCTAGACCAAGGACCCTCTGATCTTGATTAAATGAGATTCAAATGAGATGCCAATAGCACCTACATGGTCCAGCCACTCACCTTCCTAAGAACAAGAGATTTCTTGCCAAGGACTGCTCTGGGCCTCAGTTTTTCTATCTCTAGCAAGAGGGCTCACTTTGTGGGTCTTTGAGGGCCCAGCAAGCCTCGGGGATCCCTAGGCCTACATTCCCACAGCTCTTCCCATCTCTGCAGGGTCGGGGTGCTTCCCCAACCCCCCAACAAGAAAGAGCAGGTGCAGGGTCCCTATTGCCACCAAGCCGCATGTGTTGCAGAATCCATTCAGTGTGTCTCTCCCCTCCACCAGTGCGGTCCCCAGGGGCCCAGCCTGTATCCTGGCATCAACCTCAGCATCTCCTCCAATCCCCCACTCCTCCCTTCCCCACAAGCTCCTCTCTCCACCCTCAGGACCCTCCTTCCAGCTGGTCATCGGGCTGAGAGGGCAGAACTGTGAAATGTGCCTGAACCACAGATCACCGCCCCCCACAGATGCTCATTTGTATGCTGTTTTACCCACCCCACCCCCCTTTGCATGCTGGCTCCTTATTAAAGGCACAGAGGCAGACCCTGCCCCTCCACACTCCCAGTCCAGAGCTTCCTCTCCTCCATAGCCTCTTCCTCCCTCCCTCCCAGCCCAGCAGCTGAGCACCCGTTCCTTTGTCCCCCTAGCAGCCACCTGCTGAGTGTCTGGCCTGGGTCCCACCAGCCAGCAGGTGCCTAGGGAGACCCAGAGCCTGTGAGGGAGCAGTGTGGAGAGCCACGTTGTGGGTCAGGAGGAGGGTGTAGCCCCATAGGAAGAACATAATTAGAAGAGTACTGGTCAGGGAGCCAGAACCCCAGGGTTTAAACCCAATATTGGCTCTTGCTGGCTGGGTGATCTTGGGCAAGTTGTGTCACCTTCCTGTGCCTCAGCTTCCTTGGGATTCATGGTGCCTGTCCCACCTCTTTCAAAGAATAGCAGCAAGATCAAAGGCAATCAGAGGGGTTGGTACTGGAAAGAAACCAGAAGACCTGCTTGAGGGGAGGGTCCTCCAGCAGCCAGAGCTGTCCATCACCAGGAGGGGCTGCTTTTCAGGTAGTCGCCGGAGGGGCTGGATCAGAAGCTGGAGGAGCCCAGGGCTGGACAGTTGAGACAGCTGGCCCAGGTCTGACCAGGAAGGCAAGACTAGAAGTGCAGAGCGATGAAGGTTGGGTTCGGGGTGCTTCTAAGGGCCTCCTCCTGGCTCACTGCTCTTATGGACATTGTCTTAGACATCATTTACATCCAGCAAGGGATGTGCTGGTGGTTTGAAACATCTGGTCTGGCAGCTGGCAGGCTCCCTCCTGCCCTCTTTTCTGGCTGATCAGAGGAAATGGAGTAGATGAAGGAGTCACCTTCTTCTGAGTACAGAAGAGTCCATGGCATCTCCAGGCAAAGGGACCAAACAAAGCATGCACGAGAGATCAAGAAATCATTTGTACATTTGCTTATTCAGCCTCCTTTGTCCTCCTTCCTTCACTGCCCACTCAGTTCTTGCCAATCTACTGGCAGAGCCCACCCCTGCCCTACTGGGTCTGGACACCTCCCCTCCCCCCCCCCCCCCCCCCCCGCCAGTGCCTGCCAGCCCAAGCTAGGAGGAAGCCTGCTGATCAGGTTGGGGTGGTGCTCCTGAAGCCCCAGCCACCTGAGTGGTGCCCTGAGTCTGGTCCCTGTTGCACTGCACTGCTGATGCTGCCTCTGGGGCCCCTGGTCCTTCCCTGCCCTGGGCCTCAAGCAGAAGAGTTTGAAAGGGACAGGGGAAGAGGTCCTAGCACTCTCAACTCAAGGTGTCAGCACACCCAGACTGGCAGGGTCCTTGGAGGTCAAAGCAAGGTTAGGGTAAGAGAGAAGACTGAAGGGTTGGAGGTACGCCAGCTGGGCCTATTTGGGGTTCCTAGGGGTCTCAGGGAGAAGCCCCAGATGTGCAGGTAGCCACGTCTGTGCACATCTCTGCCCTGCTTGTCCATCTATTCCTCGGGTGTCTGTGTCCACACGCCCCTACATATCGTGCCCTCTGTCTCTGTATCTTGGGACTGTGGTCCTTGGTGTAAGCACAGCAGGCCCCAACTCAGGCCTGTCTCTCCCTCCCCCAGAGCCCCTTCCACTCTCTTCTTCCCCACTCTTGGACTCTATTGTTCCCTCAAGGAGACTCAGAGCTGGAGCTGCCGCTGCTATTTTTAGCAGCTCTGCACCCCTCCCCTCCCCCTCTCAGACTTGCTGGGGGAATGGGGTTATGGACAGGCCAAGCCTGGGGAGCCTCACAGGCTGGGGTGCTGGGAAGGTAAGGCCCTTTCCCCTCAGTCTAACAAGGCCATGATGGCACGGAGAGCCTGGGATCGGCTACAGGTGCAGGGCCCACACTCTGGGGCAGGTTAGGCTTCCTTCTACTTACCTGGGCTGGGAGAAGGTCCCAGGCTGTCCTCCCTCTGCCGCCTCCAAGTCCCTAAGGACAGAGACAGAACTCAAGCCTCCAGTGACTGTTCCCCAGGCCGTTTGGAAGTAAGGCCAGACCTCCGGGGTCTCCCCCATGGAAGCTGGAGAGGCAGAAAAGGGTGCAAAGTGTCAGGAAGTCAAGGGGAGGGAGGCATACCTGGATGAGACTACCACCCCACCCCGCCCAGGGACCTCTGGTGCCACCCTGGCACTTTCCAGAGGGGTTTCAGATTCTTGCTAAGGCTCAACTTTGCCAAAAGGCCACGCTTAGAGCCCCTAGCCCTCCAGACCCTTGGGGCTTCTGGGTTCCACCCCATCACTGTCCCAGCTGATCTGAAAACTGACACCAGCTGGGAGGGGTAGGATACAGCAGTTCAAGGAGCTTAAACCTAGGGACCAAGAAGGAAGGCAGCCCTGGCCCAATCCGAGTCGGTGTCTGCCCTATGGGCTCAGGCTGCCCTTGCTTTCAGAGATCTTTTGTCCCTGCATCTGTCCTTCTATTTGTCTCTTGGGCTCTGCAGAGCAGGGACAGCTCCAGGCCAGTCTCCTGGGCTAATGGTTGCCCAGCTAGAGCACTTCTCTCAGCTATCTGATCCTATTTCTCTATCCGTGGCAGTGGTTCTCAATCTTCCTAACGCCGCGACCCTTTAATACAGTTCCTCATGTTGTGGTGACCCCCAATTTCATTGTTACAAATTGAACATAATTAAAGCATAGTGATTAATCACAAACACAATATGTAATTATATATGTGTTTTCCGATGGTCTTAGGCAACCCCTGTGAAAGGGTCATTCGACCCCCAAAGAGGTCGCGACCCACAGGTTGAGAACCACTGATCTGTGGGCTGGGGAAGATTAATCAAATAGTGTAGGTGAGTGGGCCAGCAGACCCTGGCACACAGTAGGTGCTGGAAAATGTTAAATCTCTCCCTTGGTCTTTGTCTCACACCTCCATCTCCCACCTCCCACCTCATGCCGCCCCCAAGCACATGCATATATATGTACACTTGCATACTCGCATGTATGCACACACACAGCCAAGCCCACCAGATGCTCAGCAAACACTGACCAGCAGGTGGAGATGAGAAGGGGCGGGGGGGCGGGGGTCAAGAACCATACAGAAGGAAAGCAGCAAGTCAACAGAGCCCAGTCCCCTGCCTTGCCAGGCCCCTCCATCTTTAGCACTACCCACCATGAGGCTCCATCAGCCCCTGAGGTTGAACACTGATAACAGAGGGGCTGTGGCTCTCCATCCACCCACCCAAAGACTTTCTAGAATACCTAAGTAAAAAGCCAGACAGCCCGGCCAGCGTGGCTGAGTGGTTGAGCGTTTACCTATGAACCAGGAGGTCATGGTTCAATTACCAGTCAAGGCACATGGCCGGGTTGCAAGCTCAATCCCTAGTAGGAAGCATGCAGGAGGCAGCCAATCAATGATTCTCTCTCATCATTGATGTTTCTATCTCTCTCTCCCTCTCCCTTCCTTTCTGAAATCAATAAAAATAGCGGGGGCGGGAGGGAGATCATGAAATCTTGGGGCTATCGGGTTGGTCATTCATCTCAGAGGTGGACACAGGTGCTGGGACAACAGCAGTGGGTGCTGGCTTTTGAACTTCAGGGTGGGGGCTGGGAGGAGGCAGCAGCTCAGAGCTGCTGATCAGGAGCCCAGGATGGTACCTGATCTCAAGCCCTGGCACCTTATGGCCCTGTCTTGCTGGGCTCGGTGGCTGGGAAGGACTGTCCTTGGCAGATGCTTGGAGCTGGGCAGGGGCAGAGGATGGAGCGGATGGCTGCTCCTCCCTAGATCACCCCCTGTTCCCAACTTCACCACTGGGCTGGGCTGAGCCAGCCCTGGTACTAGCTCCAGGGAGAATGCAGTTCCTGCTTTCACAGCCTTCCTCATTCCAGCTGACATTTCCAAGGTTTTTCATTCAGAGAAATATGGTCCCTGCTGCTGACAAGGTGGTGGTGGGAGGTGTTGGTGCTAGGGGAGGGCTCATCTGAGCACCAGCGCAGGGCCTTGTCTGTCCCCTGCCCTGGCCACACTACTGAGAGCCGGCATAATTGGTGGCGCATGGTAAATTGATTACTTACCTTGCCAGGAAGGGAGGTGGTGCAAAGGAGGCGCCCGCTGTTCCACTCCTTCTAGCCTGCCCAGGGTGGGGGTCGATTCTACTGTCCCCACCTCCACTGCCAGCTCCTTTCTCTTCCCAACCCCCACTCCAAGCCTCCAGCTCCTGTGCCACCTGCCCAGCCCCAGGAGCTGTGGGTAGGCAGGGCCAGGACCCCCAGGTCCCCAGGGCCAGCAGGCAGGCAGGAGGGGGAACACACGCAGGGCTGCAGGGGAAGGTGTAGAGCGCAGCAGGTGACTCTGTAGCAGAGGCCTCATTAATCACCTCTCCAGACCCCAGCTCTGCAGTGGCAAAACCATATTAGATTTTAAATTGGAAAGCGGAGAACGAGGCAGTTAGCTGGGAGTTCCCTCTACCCTGGGCCCCTGGTCACAGCCTCATGGGAGGGAGGGGCAGTGGGGAGAAAAAGGCAGGCCCTGCCGTAGCTCAGTGCTGCGTTCTTCTTCCCCTCCAGGCACCCAGAGCCTGAGGGACTGTCCAGGCCACATGGCCCCAGGAAGGATCGGGTTGGGGTCCAAGAAGGCAGCAGAGTGAAAAGCGGGGAGCAGAGCAGTTACCTTGGGAAAAGGTGTGTCCTTTCTGGGAGCCGGGGCCTTTCTGGCCTTGAGGACTGTGTGAAGCCAGGCTCCAGGGTGTGGTGAACATGGGCAAGGACAAATGGTAATGACCTGTGGCCCATGAATATGTTGGGCCACACACGCGCACACACGCACGCACGCGCATGCACACGCACACATGCATGCACATGCATTCATGTGCACACACAGGCCCACATACTCGCATGCACACACACATGTTCCTATGAAGCAGCAGCTCAGTGCTGTAGAATATTGAGCTCAGGCTGTGAAACAAGCAGACCCAGTTCAAACCCCTTATTTACCACTTTTCTCCTCTATGAACTAGGATGAGCAACTCTGTTTCTCAGCCTCAGTTCCTTCACATGTAAAGTGTAAAATATGACCCTGACCAGTGTGGCTCAGTTGGTTGGGTGTATGTTGGGTGTTGTCCCGTGCACCGAAAGATTGCAGGTTCAGTTCCCGGTCAGGGCACATGCCCAGAGTGTGGGCTCCATCCCTGGTAGGAATGTGCAGGAGGCAGCCGATTAATGTTATATCAATGTTTCTCTCTCTCTCTCTCTCTCTCTCTCTCTCTCTCTCTCTCTCTCTCTCGTTCCCTCTCTCTAAAAAATGAGAAACTATTCTTTTTTAATGTTTTAATGTAAAATATGGATTATAAATGCAAAAGGCTGTCATTCAGGGTGGAAGACAGCTCTCTAGAAGGTCCATGCCTGACCTGTAGCAGGTAATCAGTAAATGGGAGTGTGGCCCCCACCCTGGCCAGACTAGGCCCCTGTGCTCCTGACTGGGCAGTGAGATAGCGGCAAGTCAGTAGAGCACATCAGGAACCACCAGGGAACAGTCACACACCCTGGGCCAGATCCCACAGGCCAAGCATTCCTGGCTGTCCTTCCCCCATAAAGTCCTCCTAAACTGGCTCCGTCTGAGCTCCCAAAATTACCCATCAAACACCCCGTCCCTCAGCACACCAGTGCTCAGCCAAGGCTGGGAAGCAAATGTCATCGGTAGATGCCACTAATCCTCCCTAAGGAGTGAGTGGCTGATGGGCCCAGCTCCCTCGGGCTTTTATGAAAAATTTAAAGTCCCAGGGCTCCTTGTCATCTTTCCCTCGCCAACCCAAGTCCCCAGTTTCCTCAGGTCCGAAGGAGGGGAGCAGACACCGTCACCCTATCTTAACTCTTCCCTGGGAACCCCCCACTCCAGGCTCTTCCCTTCTGAGAGGCGGCGAACACTGCAAGCGTTGAGAGGCCCTGTTATGGGGCTGAGCTTTCCATTTTGGTAACCGCTCACCGCATGTGGCTCTTTAAGTATAAATTCATTAACATGAAATAAAATTTTAAATCTGTTCCTCAGTCTCACTAGCCACATTTCAAGTGCTCAGTAGTCATGTGTGGCTACTGGTTCTCACATTGGACACAGATAGAAAACATTTCCATCCTAGCAGAAAGCTCTGTTAGACCAGCGCCACTCCAGGGCTGGCCGACCTCTGGGTTTGAACATGATATATCCAAACTGGTAACTTGGGAGCTGGGTCCCAGTTTCCTCATCTATAAAATGGGATAATAAAGGTTCATATCTCATAGAGTTATCGTGAGGGTTAAATGAATTAATTCTGGTAAAGTACTTAGAATGGTGCTAGGAGTGTGGTAAATTCTCAGTAAATAGCAGCATTCAATATTTTTATTCACAGAGCCCTTTGTGGCTCATGGGATTCTATATAATATGAGAGCTGGCAGGGCCCTTAGATACTGAATCCATTTTACGGTTGGGGAAATAGAGGCTCAGGTTGGGGAAGTGATTTGCACATAGGGACCTAGTAAAGGGGCAGGACCAGGACCAGTGGGCCGCTTCCTGGCTGTTACCCACTACCCCCACCCATTCCTCCATCTGGCAAGGAGACCCCAACCCTGAAGACGCCGAAGCCCAGGGTTACCCACCACCCACCCCAGCACAATGAGGGAAATAGCTGCCCTGGCAGCTCAGGAAGCAGTGCGCTCTCTGCCCCTGGAGGTATATACCCATGGGTGGTAGACAGCCCAGAGCACTGGAGGGTTCGTGCTTCAGAGCAGTTGGGCCAGATGCTCTCTGAGCCCCAATAGCCTAAGTCCCAGCCCTGCCCCATGTTCGCTGTGTGACCTGGGACTCCGTTGCCACCTGCATAAATGAGGGAGGGATGAGATGCTCACAAAAACTAAAAGGATTCAGATTCTAGGATCAACCACGTCCTTGCTGGGAGCCTGGCCGAGAGGAGATCCGCCATTCATATCTGCATTGTGTATTTGACTGACTGCCGGGGGCTGACCAAGAGAGGGTAGTAAGAGGCTGTGCTGGGAGGTGGTCAGAGGCAGGGGAAGGGAGGGTAGTTGGGGCCAGGGGACCCGCCAGCCTATGCCAGCAGACACTCTTCATCAGCTGCCAGTGGGCGCTGTACTGGGACACTGCTGTTCTGGCTGACTGTCTTCTCCCTGCAGGACCCGCCCTGCCCATCCCTAGCTACCCTGCTGGCCAAGGGCCAGGTGCAATGGGGAGCAGAGAGCCTTCCCAGGGTGCGGAAGGGCAAAATCCCAGCTTGGAAACTGTGTGCCCTGAGTCCACCCTTCACCGTGCCTACCACCAAGAGTCAGCTATTGTGGACAGAGATGGAGGAAAAGAGAGATGCCTCTGGTTGGATCCTTGTCTATCAATGCAAGCTGTACATGGGCTGAAGTTCCATCAGGAGATCAGAAGAAGGAGCTATTGTCACTCAGCGGACCAGGCAGGGATGACTCCCCAGCGCAGGGATAGGAGGTGGGCCCAGTAGGATGGGGAGAGTTTGAAGAGACATAGTGAGCAAGTGGGCCAGAAAGAGGAAGAGAAGATCCCTTTGAGTATATCTCTGTGCCCACCCTAGCAACTGCCCCACCATGACACGATCAGGGCATCCTTCCCCATCACCCTGAGATACAGGGCTCCCAGCACAAGTGCCTCAGATGGTGGTGGCCAGGCTGGTGGGGAGACAGTAGGAGACCCCAGGAGCTACAGCTGAGGGCCTGTGGGAGCAGTGCACAGAGCTGAGCTGTGGAGCTGCCCACATCTGGGTTCTGCTCCTGGCTTGCCACTCATTAACTGTGCAACCTTGGACAAGTTAATTAACCATTCTGGGCCTCAGTGTCCTTGTCTCTAGGGACCTCCCTGGAGTAAGGAGAGAAGAGATGACATGTTAGGGTGCTAAGGACATGGTCCACACGCAGTTAGCACTGAGTAATAGCAACTGTTACCAGCCCCAGCTGCCTGGCTCCAGGCCACAGGAATGTGTCCATTCTGGCTCTGCTGTATGTTCTAGGTGACCTTGGAGAAGCCACATCCCAGCTCTGGGTCTCAGTATCCCCATTTGTCATATGGGACTTATATTATTGCCTTCCCTGTTAATACAAGTAGTCAAACAGCAGCAAACCTACCTCAGATGCAGAGACGCTGTAGGGGTAGTTATTTCAGTAGCACGTGGAATTAGAAGCTCTAGAACAGGATGTCACCTAGGGCTTCGGGGATCCTATTTGGCCCCACCAGCCTCCAGCTGGGGCCCCTCAGGTCAGCATGCGGGATGGCCCAGTGAAACCCTCACTGTGGAGACCGGCCCTGGCTCTGGGGAGCTCAAGCACTCTCACTCCCAGGGCCTCTCTTCCCTCCCTGGGGCTCTAGGATAATGGGGGTTCTGCAGGGGCCAGGCCCTCACTAATCCCCTATTAAAACTTCAAAGGGGCTAAGAAACCTCTAGAATAAACTCATTAACTTTTATGGGCTAATAAATGGATCCCATTAAATTCTCATTCTCCCTGTGCTGGGCCAGCTTAACCTCCAGAACCCAGCGGGGTGGGCTCCTTGCCCACTGCATCCCCCAGGCTCTCCCTGTACCTACCTGCTGTCCTGCCGCCCGCACCCCATCCCAGAGCTGGTGCCACCACAAGGAGGGAACCAAGTCTGACATCTCAGAACTCTGGATTCTGCTCCTGTGTCTACCTCCAAGGGGCCAGCAGCTCAGGCCCCGGAAGGGGAATACCTGGCACCCCTGCAGGGGCTGCCCTTGCAGAGGATGGGGTGGGGCTGGCAGATGAGAACATAGATGGTCCTCACCAAACTCAAGATGTCCCCAGTCCACAGACGAAGAAACAGAGGCTCAGTGGGCACAGCCCCCTGCCCAGGTCAGACAGCTGGTGAGGATTGTACCCTGAGGATTTCTGGCTGTGTGGTGCAGAAAGATCTGCAGGAAAATAGCCCCACGGGGACAGCCCAGTTGGCCCTGAGATGGCATCTGGAGTCGTAAACTGTTGCGTGGTCCACACAGACCAATTTCAGCTTCACAGCACTGTGACCCTTGGCAGCCTCCTGGGCCTCTCTGAGCTTCAGTTTCCCCAACTATCAGACAATGACAAGAGCACTTACCTAGCTGGATGCTCTAAAGAACCGTCCCCCCCAAATGTTTTGGCTTCCCCTAAACATTCACTAGGCACCCCTCCTCCCATTCTAATCTGAGCCTGTCGGGGTAGAACACGTGGGCCCTCATCTCTACTTTTACCCAGCTGGGCCCTGGGAGGAGGGGGCAGAGCAAGAGACCTTCCGTGGGAGGCCCAAGCTGGGACTGTGGGGGAGGGGGCCTCCAATCCCCAGAGGGGCGACATAGGGGGGTGGCACGGGCCAGGAGGCAGGAGAGGGAGAATCCACCGGGGAAGCATCCTGAATGGCTCATTAGTGCCGATGAAAGCCTTTTTTCATTTCGTCTAAATACTTTAAACAGGGCTCCCTCCGATGTCTATTTGCATAGCTTAAGAGCTAATGCAGGGGGAGGGCCCGGGCGGCTGCAGGGCCACTCCAGGGCTGGGGGCGGCAGAAGCTCTGGGCAGCCTCTGCCTCCACAATGGTGGTGGGGGAAGGGGAGTGGTATTTCCCAGACCCAGCCCTAGGATGCTGCCAACTTGGGGGCGTTGGGGGAGTACATTCCCGTGTTCAGGCACTGGGTGGATTGGGCAGCTGGGGATCATCATGGGGACTGTCTTGCTGTGGGCATGTCCCCCACAGACATGCAGGCCTTGAAGGTGGCTGCATTTTGCAAGGTGGTACCACATTGTCCTCCACACCTCAGCCACACAACAAGGAACATGGACCCTGAGAGTACAGGCCTCACCCTGGGCCGGCAGCCTCCCCACTCTAGAAGCCTGCCTCTCAGCCTTACCCTGGCAGGGGGCTGCCCAGCCTCGCAGTACTATGGCCGCTCCCTCAGTGCCCTCAGGAAACTGCTATTTAGAGCATTCAGAGTCTCACAAAACGCCTCCAAAGCGCCCATTTTATAGCCAATGATACAAAAACTCGCCCAGGTTCACATGATGTTTAAGTGGCAGAGCTGACATTTGAAGGAACCTGGGCCCCAGCCCTGTGGAGCAGTGCTGTTGGGTCTCTGGTTTGGGTCCCAGACTCAGATGTGCTTCGGGAATGTGGTGGGGGCTCCCTGGGTCCCAGCCTAGCTTGGCTGAGACTCAACTCAGGTGCCAGAAGCCTGAGACTATGGCCCCAGCTCCACTTCTAACCTGTGTGATCCCTTGGACAAGTCCATTCTTCTCTCTAAGCCTTGGTTTCCTCCACTGGCTGGAATGTCTCTGCTGGGTAGCTCTAGTCTCTTCTGCGAGGCAGGCTGGTGAGGAAAGACTAAAGCTTTGAAGCCAGATCAGCGTCGGTTCAAATCCCAGCTCCAGCCCTGTGTCATGGGGCAAGTCCTCACCTCACCTCTCTAGGCTTCAGGTTCTTTGTAATGTGGGGATAAGATTCTCATTTCATAGAGGTGTGGTGTCAATTAAATAATACAGGTCTGGGAACGGCCTGACTCAGTGTCTGGCACATAATAGGTACCTGATGAGACTGGGCATCTGGGTCCCTGACATCTCCTGAATCACACACTCTCGCCCTTTGTCAGTCTGCACCTTTGAACTTGGTCAGCCCAGGCAGAGAGACTGTAGGGTGGGGTGGGGGGTGTTGGGAAGGGGACTGTCACAGGGCCTCAGGCTTCCATCGGAGTTAACCAGGGTGTCTGAAGATGCCCTCTTCCCAGAAATGGCTTGTCTCCCCGAGATTATCTTACCCTCTCTGACAGTGGGTGGCACCCTCTGGGACCAAGTGGCAGCTGATTGCAGAATCAATTTGCTCGTTTGATATGCTATCTCAATCCCATTTAACCAAGTGCTCAGTGCCCCCAGATAACACAATCAGTGCAATCGACAGTGATGGGAGGTGCCCATTAGCTCTGCTCCATTGCCCAGCACCCACCTGGCAGCCAGCGGGAGGAGCTGTGCCCACTATGGACCCTTCCTGAGAAAGAGGATCTTTGCACTCTCCCAGGGAAGAATCCCACGAGTATCTATCCTGGGAGCCATAGGCCACGTCTTTTATTGGGCAATCCTGGGAGGGGCAATCCTGGAGCCCCCAGGAAAGGCTTCTCTTCCTTGTGCCACACTGAGATCAGTCTCAGCTCACCTGGCAACGACCATGTGACATCTGTGGGGGGAGGTAAAAACAGTCCTGGCAGGGCACTGCCTAGACCTTCCATCCCTACTCAGATGAAAGACACAGGGCGCTGGCAACCATCTGCTCCAGGGGGTCTGGGCCTGGCCGGTCATCTAGTTTGGGCACTGTGTTGCCAGTGTCTGGCGCAGAATGCCAAGGCACAGATGGGCTGCTTTCGTGGGCGTCTCGGGAGATAGGAGTTGTTCTTGGTTTCTCGGGGCTTTAAGGCATCAAAACCCAGAGGAGTGGAAAGCCCTCTGACCTGTACCCACCTTCCTCACCCCAATTTCCTCCCTGCTCTCATTTGTCTGACACATCAGAGCTGCCATAGTCTCCTGAACAGAATGTAAGCCATCTGCCGCTTCCTCACGCCTGCCAATCCATGGGGTGGGTGTGAGCCTGTGGAATGACACCCACCACCAGACACGCAGAGGAGCCAACCTTCTCCTTGCAAACTATCTCGCCCTGGCTGTTTCCCTTCAAGTCTTCTTGCAGCCATTTTGAGAGATGTTAGAATCAAAATTTCCTCCCAGCTTTCTCAGAGCTGGCAAATTATAGATAGATAGATAAATAGATAGATAGATAGATAGAGATATATAGATATATATAGATATAGATATAGTGAGAGAGAGAGAAAAGAAATGATTGAGAAGTGAGAGAAATGGGACAATGAGACAATGAAACACACAATGGAATCTATGATAATAAAAGCATAATATGCGAATTAGACCCAACGGCCTTCCGGACCAAGTCGTGGCTGCAGCCACCTCAGCTGCGAGGGAGGGACCGAGGCAGCCAGCCCGCGGCTGCGAGGGCCTACTCTTACACAAATTTCTTGCATCGGGCCTCTGGTCTAAAATAAAATTCCAAATATATGACGATTTACTGAGACTAGTGACCAGCAGCTTCATTGAGAACAAAAATGAACTGTTATCTCAGGCAGAACAGCCACTGTGGTGGGCGATGGCACTCTTGCTAAGGGTATCCTCTCAGGTCAACCGACTGGTCATAGAGTTTGAGCAAGTTGCCTCCTTTCTTTGGCTGTTTGCTCATCAGTCCAATAAGCCTGTGAGCTACATTAGGCATGGCAAATATTTATTTGTCATCGGTCTGAGGAATTAAGCATGGCTGCCTGGAGTGCTGCATTGAGAAAGAGTCCGAGGCTGAATCTGAGAACAGAACAGGGAATGGTGCAATAATAGATAGTAATGTCCACTTCTAGTGCTGGAGGGGAGAGGACAGCTCATGTGCCATTCTTTGTTTTCTTTTTAATATATTTTATTGATTTTTTTACAGAGTGGAAGGGAGAGAGATAGAGAGTTAGAAACATCGATGAGAGAGAAACATCGATCAGCCGCCTCCCGCACACTTCTCACTGGGGATGTGCCCGCAACCAAGGTACATGTCCTTGACCGGAATCGAACCCAGGACCTTTCAGTCCGCAGGCCGATGCTCTATCCACTGAGCCAAACCAGCCACGGCTCATGTGCCATTCTCGAAGTATGTGATATCATCTTATGTCCAGCTCTGAAATTCTGCGGTTCCGTGATTCTCAGTGGTGAGCGCACTCCACAGATGAATCTCCTACTGCCTGGACTGAGCGTGATGCTGCTCTCCCCGGGGCAGGGGCACACCTCTGATCATCCATTGTTATTTCAGGACTCTCCTCAGAGGCCCCAACCATGGCGGAAGGTCAGGCCCCAGGCATCGAGGAGACGGATGGGGAGTGGACAGTAGCCCCCACACCTGAGCAGCCAGAACGAGGCATCCACTTCGTCACAACCGCCCCCACCCTGAAGCTGCTCAACCACCACCCACTGCTCGAGGAGTTCCTACAAGAGGGGCTGGAGACAGGCGAAGAGCTGAGGCCAGCACTGCCTTTTCAGCCTGATCCACCTACGCCACAGACCCCAAGTCCCCTTCCCCGCCTGGCCAACCAGGACAGCCGTCCCGTCTTCACCAGCCCTACTCCGGCCATAGCTGCAGCACCCACTCAGCCCCCGTCCAGGGAAGGACCCTGGAGCCTGGAGTCAGAGTCCCCTGAGCTTCATGTCACAGCTCCCCTGCCTCCAGGGCCCAGCATGGCAGTGCCCACCACAGGCCCAGGGGAGAAGCTGGGTACTACACCCCCTAGCAGAGCATGGACTCCAACCCAAGAGGGTCCTGGAGACATGGGCAGGCCATGGGCTCCAGAGATCATGTCCCGGACCACAGGGCTTGGGATTGAGGGGACCATCGCCACCTCCACGGCTTCAGGGGATGATGAGGAGACCACCACCACCACCACCATCATCACCACCACCATCACCACAGTCCAGCCACCAGGTCAGCTCCTTGCTGGCTTGCAGATCTGGATATGGGGGAGCTGTGGGGCCCTAAGTTCCTCTCTCCATCACTGTGCCAGTTGGCCTTGCCCTTCAGTACCAAGGGCCAGGATGCAGGAGGCATGCAGTTTGGAACCAGATAGACCTGGGTTCAAATCCTGATTGGAAGCAACTACACCAGGCCCTTGGAACTTTAACCTCTCTGAGCCTCCATTTGTAAAATGGCAATAAGAATACCTCCCTCATTGAGCCATTGTGAGAACTGAGATAAGATTGTACACCAAAAGTGCTCAAGAGAAGGTGGTCCCCTTCTTTCAATAGGGGAATAGACATCCCAAGAGGTGGGCTTCACACACATACACACACACACACACACACACACACACACACACACACACATCAGCTTTGGCTGGACCCACTTCTCCAGGGCTGGGCTTAGCCTTGTGTCTCCTCCTGCCTCTCAGGCCCTTGTAGCTGGAATTTCTCAGGCCCAGAGGGCTCTCTGGACTCCCCTTCGGCCCCCAGTTCACCCCATGATGTCGGCCTGGACTGTTTCTACTACATCTCTGTCTACCCTGGCTACGGTGTGGAAATTAAGGTGAGTGACCTGGATTGGGCAGGGGCAAAGCTAGGGCTAGTGTGTTATCTTTCCAGAAAGATACCTGCTATGGGAGAAAGGGGGGGATGCTCAAGGTCATCAGTTAGAGGTGGGGCTCCTCAGGCCAAGGCTAGGCGATTGGCCTAAAACATGGTTGGGTTCTGGACCAGTGAGCAAAGAGGCTACTGCTCCCCTCAGCGGTGTCCTAGGCTAAGAGGGGCTGTGGTGTGCCCCTCCTCTTCCCACAGGGGTTTGATCAGGGGCTCAGGAGAACCTGTGGAAGGGGCTCTTGCCTCAGTGGACAGGGGGTTGGGTGTCTGAATCTGTGTAACTGAGTAGAGAGAGCACAAGGCTACTTGGCCATTCACTCATTTATTCACTCACTCATTCCTTCAGCAAATACTCCCTGAGCAGCTCCTCTGGGTCAGGCCCTGTGCTGGCTCCTGGGATGCAGAAGTGGGAAGACAGTCATGGCCACACAATCAGAGGGGTGACCAGTTGGTGAGGGAGTCAGACCTACAGCCCCAGCCTCTTGCTCCCACCTCCTTGGACCATCTCATCCCTTATAAACCCCAAACTCTCTCTTAATCCCAAAACCTGAGCCTGCAGGTCCTTATGAATGTGCCAAAGGCTCCTTGACCTCCACATGCCCCAAACCCAGCTCTTCCTTTTTGTTCCTTCAACCTGCTTACACCCCACTCTTTCCTCAGAGACTGACCCCTGTTCAGAAACCTGGACTAGGGCAACTACAGTGCAATGTGGATGGCATCCCTGGGGCAACATGAGGTCAACTTGGCCCTTTTCTCTCCCTCTTTCCTGAGTCCCATCAACTCACACCTAAGTCCTATCACCATGACACTCCCCACAACCTCCAGGGCCCCTCCATCCCACACCCACTACATGCTCCAGCCTCCATCATCCCTCCCCGAGATGATGTGGTGACCGCCTCACTGGTCACCCCACTCACGCTTGTCCTCACTATCCCTCCTTCACCTACACTGCGGTCACTTTTTCCAAACGAAATTAATCCTACCCCCACACCTCCCAGGTGCCTCAGAATCAAGGCCAGTCCTCTGGGCCCATCTTGAACACTTCCTCCCCTGTTCTCTACTCCCCCTTTGCACAAACAGCTTGCAGCTAACTGAATGGGCCAAGCCCGCTGCCCCCTCAAGCCCCAATTGTACGTGCTGGTCCCTCTGCCTGGGAGAGCCATCCTACTATTCCCTCCCTTAGGACTCAACCCTGGGATCACTTTCTCTGGGAATTCTCTCCTGATTCCCAAAGCCTGGGGCATCCCCCATTCTATGTCTTATTACTCTGCCTTCTACCTATCTGTTTACAGCTGTCCATCTCCCCAGCTAGGCTGTGCGTGCCTTGGAGTAAGGGGCCCAGAATGGGTTCTCCACAGACTAACTGAATGAATGGACAGTTGAACGCATGAAGGAAGGAAGGAGGTGACTGTTGAAGGCAGTCAGGAAGGCAACTGAGAGGCACAGGGAAGGGGGCAGAGGAGGAGTCGAGGGAATGGGGCAGCACTACCTGTTCCCCACTTCCAGCCACCTCCCCGTCTACTCCAAAGCCCTTAGGTACGGACCTAAAGTCAGCTACACCTGTCCTGGGGTAGCACCCCAGCCCTCCCCTGGGGATGTCAGGCCCAGGTCTATGAGACAGGCCCTGTGGAGGAGGGACCTCTCCCACCACTGGTGGGCCCCTTCCCTTCTTTCTTTCTTTCTTTCTTTTTTTAAAGAAATATTTTTTATTGATTTCAGAGAGAAAAGGGGAAAGGGAAAGAGAGAGAGAAGCATCAATGATGAGAGAGAATCAACTATCGGCTGCCTCCTGCATAGCCCCTACTGGGGATGGAGCCCACAACCCAGGCATGTGCCCTGACTGGAATCGAACTGTGACCTCCTGGTTCATGGGTCGACATGCAACCACTGAGCCACACCGGCTGGGCCCTCCCCTTCTTTCTGTAACTGTTTGCTTCTGCTCCGCAAAACACTGTGCCCCTCACTCTGGGCTGACTGGGAGGGTAATTAGGAAAAGCCACCATCCCCCAAGCCATTAGCACTCAGTGCCGCTTAATTAAGGTAATTAATGTAAAATCATCACCTAATGAGAGGTGGCACTGGCTGTGGCTCACCAGGTGGAAGACACCAGTTGCAGGTGTGGGGAAGGGGGTAGGAGGAGCTGATGCCAGGCTGGGTGCCCCCCTGCAGGCCTAGGCTGGCTCTACCAGCCCCCCAAGCCTACCATCCCCACTGAAGCCCACTGGGCCAGGCTGGGCTCAGTCCTGGTACTCTCCACAAAGGAGCAAGATGTTGGCTCTGCCTGCCCCAGCCTTGGCCCAGGCACCAGCCCCACCCTAGATGCCCACCCTCTCATGTAAGCCCAGTGTCTGTTGTTTGCTGCCGCCACATTTTTTTCATCAAAATGCAAAAGCCGTTACCAGGCAACCTTGAGAGGAAGACCTGCCACAGCCCTGGATTGCCGTCAGGAAATGTGGAGGCAAATGCTGGCCCCACCCTCCGCCTCGCCACCAAGGAGAGAGCACTGATGGCCGGAGACAGAGTCTGAGGCCAAGGCAGGGAGGGTCGGAGGGGAAGGGACAGAATCATCCAGGCTGAAGCAGGATTTAAAGTTGTTCCTGCCCTGGCCGGTGAGCTCAGGGGTTAGAGCAGTGGCCTGTGCACCGAAAGGACACGATTTCAATTCCCAGTCAAGGGCACATACCTGGGTTGAAGGTTTGATCCTTGGCTCTGGCTGGGGCATGTGTAGGAGGCAACCAATCTATGGGTCTCTCTCACATCGATGATTCTCTCCCCTTCCCTTCCTCCTGCCCTCTCTTCCTCTCTCAAAAAAAAAAAAAAAAATCAATGGAAAAAATATCCTTGGGTGAGGATTTAAAAAGAAATAAAAAGTTGTTCTTTCAGGGCCAGTTCAGGCAATCTCTACTCCTACCCGGGCCTCCTGGCTACACAGGCCACTTGGGGACCTGGAGAATTACTGACACTGCATATACCAAAACCAAATAGCTAGGTGGAAAAACCAAGGCCAGCAAAAAAATGGAATTGCCCAAGGTCACTCAGTTAATCATTAACTAATGTGTGTTTTTATGAATGAATTTGTTCCACAAATATAACTTGAGCGACTACTAGGTGCCCGGCTCTGTGCGAGGTGCTGGGAACATAGCTCTTCACAGTCAGCGGAGGAGACAGAAGTCATAAACAATGACCACAGAATGCTCAGTGCCGTTGGGAATGGAGTGGGAAGCACAGGGAATTATGGGAATTCCAAGCTGGGGCACACTTTTCCAGTCTGGGGGGACAGAGAAGGCTTTCTGGAGGTGACAATACCTGCTCTGAGACCTGAAGGAGAGAGGCCAGCAGCCAAGTCTGGGTTGGAAAGTAGCGGATGTGGTACACTGGCCCTTGAAAGCTGCTGAGCAGTTTTGCACCGGTGACTTTATTGCATAGGAGTAGGCTTAAGAGCTTCTGGATTACACTCCTGCCAGAGGCTAGGCCTGAGCAGGGCCACCCTGCCCAGCCAGGGCTGGCAGCTGGGCTAGGCCATGCTGGGCATTGGAGGTGGGATGGGTGAGGCAGCCAGAAGGCCTAGAAGACAGCCCATTGCTCCTTCAGGCTTGGGTAAAGTCTGTGGCTTCTGCCCATTGTGGGTTAGCCCCTGTCTGCCCTGCATGAACGCACGAGGATGGCTAGGGATAAGCAAAAGGGATGGAATCTGGGCAAGGGAGTTGGGAGGAGCCAGGGGAAGAAAGGAGCACCCTAAGGACCCACAAATCCCACCCCTGTGCAGGTCAGCCTCACATCATGCTGAGCCCCTGCTATGTGACCGCAAACTTGGCTAAAGTCTGGGGCCCTGGGCAAGACCCTTTCAATGTCCTTCTCATGAGGAATAGCCTCCGGGGTTCCAGAATCCCTGACAGCTCAGCTTTGGACCACAGCCCCTCATACCCTGCTTCATGCCCTGCCCCACACCTCCCTTCAGGGCACTGCAGATATCTGTGCTTGCTAAGGCCAGGAGTCTGAGCCGCCACAGCAAGGAGGCCAGCTCAGAGAAGTCTTGCCCGCTTCAGCGGGGGTTCAGGCACTGGGCTAGGCTCTTTCTTGAGAGATCCAGAGAAGCCCTTTTATGATGGCTTTATAGGTCCCATCCCCTCCAAGCAGCCAGTCTCCCCTGGGGGCTCCAGGTCTTTCTGGGCCTGGCACATGCCTCTGACTGTGCTTGGCATTCCAAGAGCCTTCCCACTGCCAGCCTCCATCCTGGCTTGGTTGCTCCCTATACCATCTGGAGCCTGGGCACAGCTGCCCACTGTCCCTGCCCTAGTGCCCCAGGTGGCCCCATTGGAACACACTTCTCTCATGCCAGGCCAGCTGCCAGTTAAATAGCCAAAGCACCTAGTTCCCTGCCATATCAAGAGGTGAGATTTCTGGCTCCTGGAAGGCTCATTTGAGGGGGGCCAGTGGGGTACAGGCAGCTATAGCTCCATAGGTTTAGGCCCCTCTCCCCATCCTTAAAGCAGACCCTACCCCATAAGAGTTTATGAAAGAGCATCCGTTCAGACAGAGCACAGAGGCTGCTGCAGGCTCCAGAACTGGAACTGAATTTCCAGTCCTACCTAGCTCTGCAGCCCGTCTTGGTGACTGGGCTCAGCCCCTGACCTTCTCTGGACCTCAGTTTCCCTCTCTGTAAAAGGAGATTGAAACAGAAGGCCCCTCCCAGCTAGTCACTCTGAGTCTGCCTCCTTTCCTTGGTTCAGAAAGCTCCCTCCTGGGCCATACTGGGCAGTGGCACCTCAGGCCCTTGACCCTGCTTCCCAGCAGCTGCAGAACCTGGGCCAGGGAGAGGGTGGCTCCCAGGCACAGTGCTTCCCAGGCAGAGCCCTGACAGGCCTGCGGGTGGGGTGAGTCCACAGCCAGCTATCATCATGGAGAAGGACATGGCTTTACCAGAGGAGGGTGCAGGTCTCCTCAAGAAGGGAAAGAGGCCTGTGAATGCTCTGCCCACTCTGTGCTGAGCCCCGTACAGGCAGGATCTAACTTAATCCTTACAACCCCAGGAAGTGGCAGGATTATCCTATTTCACAGATGAGACTGGGGTTCAGAGAAGTCATGGGACTTCCCCAAGGACCTTTCAACTTATCAGTGATGGAGCTTGGATTGATCCCAGGACTCAAGAGCCCCTGTCCTTCCATTAGCCCAGGAGATTGGCCTGGGGGTGGCATTTCCAAAGAGGGAGTTCAGGTGGGGACAGTAGGGGAGGTGGGGGGGCTCCCCCTCTGACCCCTTCTCTCAGCCCAGCCCTGCCTGCTCCTGTAGGACACCCACCTGGAATTCTCCCAGTTTGGGGGAGGGGCTGGGATGCTGTGCCTAAAGACAAAGCCCTGGACCAGGAATCAGGAGCACTGGCCTGGAGTCCTGGTTTTGCCTGGGAATTACTGTGTGACCCAAAGAGGAGCTCTCACTTCTCTGATTACACATTTCCCTCTGCTATGGAGTTGAAGTAAACACAGCTTGTCCCGCTTCCCTTATGGAGGTTTTGTGAGATCGGAAAGGATAATGGGTGTGAACGAACTTTTGAACTCATGGGGGAGATTGTGATTATACTACTATTGGCATGAAAGAGCACGTGAACCTGAGGGAGCGTACAGATGTGAGGACGCACTTGTGCCAGGCCATGTGTTTGAGGGAGCTGTGTGCGTGCAAGTGGGCCTATGTCAGAGGACACAGGTGTGTGTCGGTGGCCAGGAGAGTGTAATGGAGCAGGGACTGTGGTCAGTTGCAGGGGGTGTGAGGCTCAGGTGCTAGGAATGAGGCTCACACACAAGTCATCCTTGAGCTCATCCACCTGTGCAGGGTTGTACTGAGGCAATTGTGTGCAAAGACTTGTGGCGCTGTCACATCATTAGGGCCTGTTCTGGAGACCCGACTGGCAGCTTCTATGGGGACAGACAGGGCGGTCAGGCTGATGGTCTGGGGGATGGCAAAGGGCAACCTGCGTCCTCCCCACCTCCCATCCAGGAAAGAGTCAGTCCCCTCAAAGTGGCTACATTTTCTTCCTTGAACTGACCCTCTGGTGGCTTGGAGTCTGGAGTCCTATGGGAATTGTCCTCATCTCCCTCTGCTTCTCTCTTCCCACTGCATGGCCCCCAGCTCCGCTCTTGTCACTGGCTAGAGGTGTGAGAAGACAGTCCTCATGAGCAGAACTGACATTTCAATCTGTCTCCCAAGTTCTTCAGGTGCCGGCAAATTGCATCAAGACTTCATCACCATCCTTGTCCAACACCCAGCCCTGGCTGGCTCCTGTCAGGCCTGGCCCTCAAACAAGCGACAAATTACATTCCAGCTACTGCAGCAGGCCTGCAAGTAGGTGTCGGAAACCTGAGGGACCAGACAGAATCTGGCCAAGAGCAGGGCGCCTTGTGGATGTGATCCCCAGGGAACCCGGGCCCTCTCAATTCCATGCACTCATCACAACCGTCACCACCACGCGGAGCTAGGAGCCAGGCCAGCTTAAGGGGGCATTGCCTTCCCCAGACCAGAGGGAGCCAGAGGCCTCAGCTCCCAGTTTTCCCAGCTTGACAGGCTTCTGGGGGGAAGGATGGCTGGTGGGAACGTAAATCTCAACATCTTGCAAAAAGCCAAGTCAGGCCAAGTTCCAACTCCCTGCTGTGCCTGGCAGGCCTGGGGCCTGCGAATAAAGATGTCTGGGAGTCTATCTGCGGGTGACAGCCCCACGAGGTTGGGAGGAAAGGAGCTGCCTTTTGCCTCCAGCAAAGCAAGACTCTACTACTCAACACTTGTGTGTGACCTTTTGCAAGTTCCTTAGCCTCTCTGTTTACTTATGGAGATTTTACCACCTACCTGATACAACTGTGGTGAGGCTGAAATAATATCCATAAATAGTAAAGGCTTGGCATGTTATGGGTGCTCTGGAAATGGTAATTATTGTTGTTGCAATGATGCTGTTGCTGCTAGCAAAGCAGCAGGGTCAGGAGCTGGAAGCTAGAGGTCAAAAGGGTGTTTAAGGGAACTAGAAAAAAATGCTAATTCATTTCTACTTCTCTGCCTTCGCTTCCTGAGTAATTTCCCAGTAGAGATGTCCTCCCTTCCTCCTCCTCTTTCCAGTCCCTCCTCCTTCCAGTCCACCGTCCCCCGCCCCCCCGCAACCCCCACCACCACCACGTGCTCTCAGACCCACCTGCTCTGTGCGCTTTCCTCTGCCGGCAACTCCTCCACTTCCCCCGAGGATTCCTGCTGCACGCATTTGGTGCCACTTAAGGCAGAATTATATGCTGCCTGGCATCTCTCGATAATTACAGATTCCACGTGTGTGAGTCTTGTTTGCCCAACTCTAGAATCACAAAATCTCCAAGTTTGAAGGGGCCTCATCCAGTCTCCGCCTGCGGCAGGAATTCCCTGAGGAATGTCACCAGCAGATGGTCAGGCAGCCTCCACCCAAATGTGCCATGGTGGAGAGCTCCTGGCGGAGGAGGCGTTTCTGCCCAGCACCCTCTCTTGGCATTCTCTTCCGCCCCAAAGACCCACCAGGTCTTTTCTCCCAGTCAGGGGCGTCCTCAGGGCACATCTGTTCTCAGTGCCCACAGTCCAAGGGGCCCAGAGCCTAGTACGGCCGTCTCCTTGGATATGGCTGTGTTCAGCCTCCTGTGGCTTCTCAGTTCACAGGAACCTGGGGAGGACGGCACCACCAGCAACCCACACACTCCCTCTCTCCGCACATCTTGACTGAGAATGCCAGTGAAGAAGGAGTGGTGACCCCAAATGCCACCCTGGGGAGAGGACAGGTGGGGAGAGCCCAAAGCAACGGAACTGACTGGCCTGGCTGGGGGGGCAGAGGATGATGGCCCTGAGATCTGAAAGGAAGAGAGGAAAGCATTCCCTGGGCAGGGTCCTGCACAGGCAAATACCCAGAGGGCAGGCGTGAGGCAAAGCCTGCGGCTGCAGTGCAGGTACATGAGGCTGGCAAAGCCGCTGGGGCCAATTGCGAGCTGGCAAGTTTGGACCTGGTGCTCTGTGCAATCTGAAGTCACCAACAGGGTTTGGGTGGGAGAGAGACATGATCTGATCTGAGACAGCTGAGACCTGGCAGATGCGTTGGGAATGGGAGGTGTGAAGGCCATTCTCTAGGTGAGAAACAATAGGGGAGATCTGAGCCAAGACAGTTACAAAGGGATGAGAGGAGAAAGCAACTGGAATATTTGGAAGGTAAGACTGAGGGGGGAGGCTTGGTGACTCACTGGATGCCACTTAACTAGCCCACGTGGTTAACCCTTGAAGGCCCTGTCTCAGAGCAACATGGTAGGGAGCCTGGAGATCATGTAGATCAGTGTTTCTGAATCACCTGGGGATCTCGTTAAAATGCAGAGTATGGCCCTAGCTGGTTTGGCTCAGTGGATGGAGCGTCGGCCTGCGGACTGAAGGGTCCCGGGTTCGATTCCGGTCAAGGGCACATCCCCAGTAGGGGGTGTGCAGGAGGCAGCTGATCGATGTTTCTCTCTCATCGATGTTTCTAACTCTCTATCCCTCTCCCTTCTTCTCTGTAAAAAAAAATCACTAAGATATAAAAAAAAAAATGCAGAATATGATTTAGTAGATCGGAGGTGGGTCTAAGATTCTGCATTTCTTACAAGCTCCCAGGTGATGCTGATGCTGCTGGACCACATTTGAGTAGCAAAGGCCATTTTAGAAGATGAGGGAACTGAAGCTCAAATGGTCAGCATATTTGTCCAAGATGACACGGTTAGGATGAGGTCCCAGATTTCTGGGCTCCCAATCCAGTGCTCCTTGTAGCAGGCCACACTGCTACTTCCCCTCTGGGTGGAGGCTGTTGCTGGTCAATGTTTGTTTGACTGAATGGAGGCATGGAGCCTAGAAGGATGCTCCAGGGATTAAGGACCTGAGGACTTGGGTGGTGGCAGAGGGGCCTGTGACAGCCAGAGCGAAGGACTGGAAAAAGAGGTTACTGAGAATTGAAGAGAGAATAGAATGGTTGCGGCATGGGGAGGCTCATGGTATAAAGCCAGCAGTCAGCAGGGGCCAAGTTGGGCAGGGCCTTGAGGGCCACAGCAAGAAGTTTGAGCCAGATACCATGGGCTTTGTGGGCTCAGCGGAGAGCCACCAGAGGATTTAAACACAGAAGCACCATGATCAGCAACAGGATGAGACTGAACTGGCTGTCGTTCAGAGATACTGATGTGGAGGGTGGAGTGGGTTAAGCCCTGCAGACAGGGAGGCTGGCCAGGAGGCTGCTGCCATGATCTAGGTGAGAATAACAGTGAGGTACCAGGGAAGTGGCAGTGGGGACGAAGGGTAGGGAACAGATTTGGACCCACCTGACAGGACTGAATGACTGATTGGATGTGGGAGATGAGGGAGGAGGCAAGATGCCAGTTTCTGACTTGGGCACGCAGGTGGATGGTGAGGTCATCCCCTGAGATGGGGAGCCAGGGGAACAGCTGCCTGGGGGAAGAGGGTGGCTCAGTATGAAACAGACTAGATGCGGGGTGCCTGTCAGGCACCTAACAGAGGAAGTCTAGGGGAAGCTGAGCACGTGGATCTGATGGTTAAGACTTCACAACGCTGCCCTGGCTAGGTAGCTTAGTTGGTTAGAGCGCCATCCTGATATGCCAAGGCTGCTGGTTCAATCCCCTGTCTGGGTACATTCAAGAATCAACCAATGAATGCATAAATGAGTGAAACAGCAAATCTCCCCCTTCCCCCGCCCTCAAATCAATTTAAAATCAAAATAAGACCTCACAATGCTGGCCAGGCTTTCAGACACCATCTAGTTCAATATACCTACTCCATCCCCACTTTACAGATGAGAAAACTGAGCCCAGAGAAGTGAAAGGACAGGAAGCAGCGGGTGTAGTTGAAAAGCTTTGAGACAAACATGCTTACAAATCTTAATTCTGCTAATAATCTCTGTGTGCCCTTGGATTATTTACTTACTATCTTTGAACTTCAGGTCCTATCTCACAAGATTACTGGGAAGGTAAAATGACCTCCTCCTGCACTCAAGTGCCTAGCTCATGGCCTGGGGGTGCCAGTGCCCAAGGGACACTGAGGACTGGCCAGGCCCCGGGCCTGCAGGAACCTAAAGGCAGTAGGACTCAGCAGGACAAAGCCTGACCGCTCTGCTTTGCTGTCTATTCCATCGGCAGGTCCGGAACATCAGCCTGCAGGAAGGGGAGACGGTGACTGTGGAGGGCTTGGGGGGACCTGACCCGCTGCCCCTGGCCAACCAGTCTTTCCTGCTGAGGGGCCAAGTCATCCGAAGCCCCACCCACCAAGCAGCCCTGAGGTTCCAGAGCCTCCCACCACCTGCAGGGCCTGGCACATTCCATTTCCACTACCAAGGTAGGCCCAGGCAGCAGAGGAAGAACCAGCCCAGACTGGCTACCTTCCTGGGGTCTCTGGTGCTATTACGGCATGGGGGCACGGGGAACAGGGAGAGGCTAGTAACTGACAGCACAGGCGCCTGGTGAAGCTGTATAAACCGGAGGTAAGTATTGTATACATCTGACACTTCCAGAACCTTCCCTCCTCCACCTGCAGAGAACTGGTCTGGAAGGGAGACTGACACAGGACTGGGTAACCCCCAGGGGTGCCTACTGCCACTCATTCATTTATTAATTCATTCAGTATACTTTTCCTAGGCATCTACTCTTTGCCAAGCCTGTGCTGGATACTGGCAATATCAAGATGAACCAGCCTAGTCCTTGACCTCAAGGAGTTAAAAATCTCTGGGGAGGCAGATACTTAAAAAGGCAATAACATTATAACCTTTCCCAAAATGCAAAGGGGTCAAGTTCAGTGACCATGTGGAGGTGCTAAGCTACTAGCCTGGCCCTCCTGAACTGCATAACCCACCCTAGCCCTGGCCCATACCCCAATCAGCTCAGAACACCTCAGGAAATAGGGAAGTGGCATTATCTATACATATAAAAAGCTAGCGACTGGAAAGCTGGAACGACTGGAATGACCAGTTGCTATGACGCCCACTGCAGCCAGCAAACCAGCCAGATAGGGGCCAGGGCCAGCCTGCCAACCCCCCATGGCCCCTCCCCCACACAAGGCCTGCCCCCGATGCCCCTTCCCCACTCCGATCAGGGGCAAGGCAGGAGGCTACCACCCACGGCCCCTCCCCCTGGCCAGCCCCTCCTCCAATCAGGCCCCCCCACCCCAATAGGAGGCAGGGCCTGCCAGCCAATCGCCCTCAGCCCCTCCCTTCCCCCCTTGTTCCCCCCACACACACACTGGCCCAGTGCACGAATTCATGCACTGGGCCTCTAGTGTAATGATAAAATCACAGACCAGGCAGATCTGTGTTTGAATCTCTTCCCTACTGGCTATTGACCTTGGACAGGTCACTTGACCTCTTTAACTTTCCTTTTCCTCTGCTGCAAGATGAGACCAAAACACTCCACAAAGTCATGATAAGGATTAAACAAAATGGTGCATGTCCAGTGCTTAGCACATGCTCCATGAAGAAACCAGAAACTAGTATTAAAGAGCTAGCAGGATGGGAAAGGGAGAAGGGGCTTGGAACTGTACCCCTTCCCATCAGCATCCCTCCTGGCGCCCCCTCCTCCAGGCAAAGTCTTCTTGATCTCTTGCACTGCTGCAGCAGGATAACCGGTTTAGATTGGGGAATGCTAATGGGGAAATAATTGGTGTGAACAGTTACAGGATTGCTTTGAATTGTCACGGACCACTTCCTCGGCCCTGTGGGGGGCCGCAGCCTAGGGAGGAGGGCAGGCACTCCTCTGAAGATGCAGATGCTTGGAACCCACCTGAGGAGCACTCACCCCTTCCGGAGCTCACCACCCAAACTGGGGGAACAGTCTGGCGTGGCAGCAGGGGTTTGGTGGTGGGGCGGGCCGGGGGCTTGGCAGAGGCAAGAGGCCAGCTAAGGAAAGGGTGAGCATCTAGGCAGCCCAGTCAGCCTCCCTAATGGCTCATCAATCCTCCTAAACAGCAGGCATAATTTCACGCCATGGTAACCTTCTCTCTTGCTGCAAATTCCTTTGCACAAAAACCCGGACCTCCTCTCTGTTGGGCCAGACAAAGGTGGCTGAAAGGCAGCAAGTTGGGGCCCTGACACGGGAACAAACGCTATGGAGGGGCCAGGAGAGCTAGCCCAGTGCTGCCTCCTTCTCAGCTCCCAGAAGCCCTCCCTCCTCAGCCCAGTTTTTGTCAATGATCAGCTCTTTCCCTAATGAGTGTAATTCCCCTAATTATAGGCTGTAATTAGCCCTGATCCCAGAGATGGGAACAGGAAGAGCATGTGCTCACACACGTGTCTCCCTGGGCTGGAGAAAGAAGGTGCCAGCAGAGGAGGTAAGGGACCCAGTACCAACACTCCTGCCGGACCTGTCCAAGATAATATTGGAGATCACAAAGATGGGGCCCCACAAAGGCCTCAACTGCAGAACCAAGTCCCAACTCCCCTCCCACAGCCTCAGGCAGGGTGAGGAGGCAGGGAGCCCTGCCAGGCACCCCCCTCCTCCCTCCTGAGCATTCCTGGCACCGGACTTGGCTCCAGAAACAGACACCAGGGAGAAAATAGCTCAACAGATTGCAGTGGTGAAGGCACTCCGGGAACAGTCGTCATGGCAACAGGAGGAAGCTCGTCCTGCAAAGTGGCACTTTACCCACTGTGAAGTCCGGGGGCTTTGTCATCTGCCCCCAGCATCCTGCTCTCACCTCATCCCAGCTCAGTTTCCTAATCTGTGGAGCAGGGGGACCTCCCTTCCCAGAGTTGTGACAAGAACTCACAGAGAAGATGTAAGTGATGAGCATGACATTGGCTCATGGCCTAGAACTCCCTGAATACCACGCTCTCCACTCTGGGTAAAGTGCCCCACACCCTTTTCCCCATCCCACCCTGGCCGAGAGTGTCTTCCCGGATCATTGTGAGTGGCTGCCCTGAACAGCCACTCAGGTCAGCCTTGTCTATTACTCTCAGGTTTCCCTGCCTCCTAAGCCCAGGTCTCTACTTCACCTGGGGAAGCAGGTGGGACAGGGGAGACGCATAGCAAGTGGGCTCTATGGCCAGAAGCCTCAAGGGCCCACTCTACCCCTTATTGGCCGTGTGATCAGGGCAAGTCCCTCAGTCTCTCTAAACCTTCATTTCCCTCAGCTGAAAATGAATTAATAACCCTACCTTGCCTGCCTTCCTCCTAAGCATGTTGTAGACATCAAGTAAGAAGAGTATGGAGACATTTTAGAAGCTAGAAGGTGAATTCCAATGTGAGGTGTTTTTATTAATCAAGATTATAAACAACAGCAGGCTGGTGTGTTCAGTATTTGTTCTGTGCCAGGCACTGCCCATCTGTCCTCTCATTTAACCTCTCATGTAACAACATTGTATGTAATCTTCTAAATGGATGGATAAACAAGGAAATGGGCACAGAGAAGTTAGGTAACTTGCCCAAGGTGGCACAGCAAGTGCGGAGCCTATGTTCAAATCCAGGCCATCTGACCCCAGAGCCCACTTCCTAAGCCCTGCCCTGTACTGTCTGCCAATCACAAGTAATCATTCATTGGCCATTCTCTTAAGAACCCTGTGAGAGCCCAGCCAGCATGGCTCAGTGGTTACGCATCGACCTGTAAACCAAGAGGTCAGGGTTTGATTCCTGGTCAGGGCATATGCCCAGGTTGTGGGCTCGATCCCCAGTATGGGGTATGCAGGAGACAGCTGATCAATGATTCTCCCTCATCATTGATGTTTCTATCTCTCTCTCCCTCTCTCTTCCTCTCTGAAATCAATAAAAACATATTTTTTAAAAGAACCCTGTGAGAGAGGGAAGAGTAGGTATCATCCTCCCCCTTTCAAGACCTAAGGCCAGAACAGGTGAAAAAAATCACTCAACTTGATTCTGGACCCTGGTCAGCCCAGAGGCACCTCCTTTTGACATTCACACAAAGGCCCATGGAGGCTCGCAGAGTCCCTGCCTGAACCTCTCTTTCCATCCACCTGGTGCCATCAGTAGGGGTCACCCTCCCATCCCAAAACCCAGGAGTGGTCAGTCCTCATCCCTCCCCCCGGTCCTCAGGGGTCTTCAGACTCTGTAGCCCAAGGCTTTTCTTTCAGCCTCTCTCCTTGACCCCTCCAGATCTTTCTCCCCCGCTCAGACCCAAGCCCTGACCCCCATTTTAGCTACCACCCCAGCTTGGCCCGGAGTTGGAATTGGCCAGGCTGTTTTGTAGGATTTGCTGCCACCATTTGGTTGTATTTGGTATGACAAATCTAAAAGCTACCAAGTTTCCTAGGGCAACTTGTCCCGCCCCCAACTTCCTTGAAGGCATGCCTTATCTTCCCACCCTTGCCCATCCTGTTTTTTAAAAAGTGCACTACCTTGCCATTGAGCTTTTTAGCATTTCTCAATGAACATTGGGAAAGTTTTTACTGTCTGGCTTCAATCTTTCCTGCCGCAATTCATATTTGTCCCCTATGGGAAAAATAATATAGATACATTAGTATAGGCTTTTCGCTGTTTCAAGTGCTTTCACACCTTCAAGTCTTTCAGTAATATTTTTTGAAGATTCCAGGGATACCAAGCTGAATAAAACACTACCCCCATTTATTCTCACAATAACCCTGTAGCTGGGCTTTAACCTCATCTAACAAATGAGGAAACTGTGACAAAGAAAGGTCAAGTAACCTGCCTAAAAGTTCGAAACCTGGGACCACAACCCAAGCCACGGCACCCAGGCTGCTGGGGAAGGGATCAGTCTCTTTTCTGGAACTCCTGATGCTTCCTCTGGCCCCAAGTGACACCACCAGGCAGGCTGGGGCCGACCCCTTTTGCCCTGGCTATGACCCAACAACCCCCTCAGCACCAACACACACACACACAATGTCACCCATTCTTTCTCTGCAGCCTATCTCCTGAGCTGCCACTTTCCCCGACGTCCAGCTTATGGAGCTGTGACTGTCACTAGCCTCCATCCAGGAGGCAGTGCCCGCTTCCATTGTGCCACTGGCTACCAGCTGAAGGGTGCCAGGCTCCTTACCTGTCTCAACGCCACTCAACCCTTCTGGGATTCCCAGGAGCCTATCTGCATTGGTGAGTGGCCCCAGGGGACTCCGTGCTGAACGGAGAGAAGGGGGGCTCATCTTTGTTTTCTGTTACTATGTAGTCCCTTCACAGGCTCTCCATAAGGAAGCCCGAAAATGGTTTCACATGTCAGTGGCATTCATCCAACCCACACTTAGTGAGCACCTACTATATACAGGCACCACAGGTATATAGAGCTGAATTAAACAGGGACTGTGCCCTCAAAGGGCCCACCCTTCCAGGAAATGGGGGAAGAAGAAAGCATGTGAGTCATCAACTTTCACAGCAGGAAGTAAAAAGTACCAGTGAAGAGACATAAGTGACCTGGGAGGCGAGAAAGCGGTCATTCTTAGCTGGGCATTCACAAGGCTTCCTGGAGGAAGTGGCACTGAAGGTTTGACATTTCAGTGGACAGTGACACAGAGGAGAGGTAAGGGAGTATTTGAGGCCTGAGGCTTGTGAAGAAGACAGAGGGAGGGCCTTGAATATCAGCCAAATTACTGGGGTGGGAGCTGTTTAAGTTTTGGAGAGGAGGCGAGAGGCGCTCAGAACTATTCCCCAGGAAAGCCAAATCAGGTGGAGTCCAGAGGCTGGGAGGCCAGCCAGGCAAGCGGGTTTGAACTTAGTGACTTTGGAAATGAAGAGGAGGGAAGAGATTCCAGAGACAGGAATGAGAGAAAGGGCGAGAGTGGAAGGAGACTCCCAAGTTCTGCTGGCAGGAAAAAGATGGAGTGTTTAGTTTGCAATATGAAAGGCGGTTTGGGCTTTTTTCCTTTCTTTTAGCTTGGGCTTTTGAACCTTATTCCATTCTATACACTCTTCCTGGGTGCCAGGCACAAGCAGAGGTGAATGAGCCAGGCATGGGCTGTCTAGTGAGACCAGCAAGCAGCTCGGCACGTTCAGGGCAGACACGGCTGGGAGGGGACAAAGTCAGAGTGCAAGGGGGACCCACGGGGGGCACGGGAGGCACGGGGGTTGGGGGGGGGGGAGGGCAGGCTGCTCCAAAATGAGGAAGGAGTCAAAGAAAGCTTCCCAAGGAGATGACTTGGAAGGATTACAAGAATGTCAGCCCAGGGAGGTGGAGTGGATTCCTGGGACAGCACGTGCAGAGGTGCGGAGGCACGAAGCCGCGTGCTACGGTGAGGACTCGGTGAGCTGGGCCTAAAGAAGAGGGGAAATAAGCAGAGGCTGAGGCCAAGTCCAGAATCAGTTTCATACAGGGCTGAATGCCATCTTAGCTTGGACTCTGTCCGGGGGTCACAGGGAACCACGGAGGAATGTAAGTGCAGGACAGGGCACGATCAGATTTGAGGGCATTCTGTTCTGAGAACAAGCCAACGGTAGCTTTGCCCTCTCTGCAGAGAAGCGGAGAGGAAACTCACCACAACCCCCTCCGCACGAGGTTTATTCGGGGAAAACATTCTGCTGTCTTGAACATTTAGAGACAAAGGCGCTGTGTCTTGGCAGCAGGGCCCCTGCGAGCTGGTAGGGTCCGAAGCTCTCTGTCTGGGAAAGGAAAGTGCTGCCTGAACCAGCCACACTCCTCTCGCCCGAGACCGCTTCACTGGCCCCACTTAGCAGCTGGGAGTCTAAGGCCAACGGACTGAGCCGTCCTTAGTGATGGGGACAAGTGAGCTGCTCAGCCTCTCCTCGGGAAAGAGGACCATCCCAGGCCAGAGGAGGCAGTGCTGGGAAGGCCCTCAAGGGTCAACCCGGGAATGACAGTGGCAGTGATGCTATTTCTGAGTGTTCGAGGCCATCACCTGACTAGTCCTGTCTACTCAGGGCACAGAATTTGGAGGTGACTGGCATGCACACCATGTTTGTCATCCCTGATCTAGTCCTACCCCCCTTTTACGTTGATTCAATCATTTGATTCAACAAATACTGAACACCAATCTGTGCCTGGCCTGAGAAGACTGGCCCCCACCCCAGGGGATCCTAGTTAAGGGACATATCCAAACAGTAACTGGTTTTAGGAAGTGGCATGAGGTAGAAGTAGTAGATACACCCAAGAAGATTGGAGCCTGGGTAAGAGGCTTTAATAAAGTCCACCTGGGGGGCAGTCAGGGAAGGCCTCCCGGAGGAGTCAGCAGAGAAGGAAAGTGACTCCTCCAGGGCCACACAGCCAGGCCATGGCAGAGCTACCACACTCAAGGGAGTCGCATATGAGTAGTCCCAGAGGTGAACGGTGAGGAGGCAGATTCTGGAGTCCAGGCTGCCTGGAGCTGCAGGGTTACAGGGGCAAAGGGTTGATCTTCAGCACCATGAAGGCAAAGATCCCCGCTGCCCCATGCACAGGGCACAGAGCTGGGAAAAGCCGGAAGGCTTGGTAGGCTGCCTGGGCTCCAGCCAGGGGGCCCTGCCCACAGTTCTGGCCCTGTCTCCCAGCTGCCTGTGGCGGAGTGATCCGCAATGCCACCACCGGCCGCATTGTCTCCCCTGGCTTCCCGGGCAACTACAGCAACAACCTCACCTGCCACTGGCTGCTGGAAGCTCCCGAGAGCCAGCGACTGCACTTGCACTTTGAGAAGGTTTCCCTGGCAGAGGACGACGACAGGTGAGGGCATGTCCTGGTGGGAGGGGAGCACCTGGCTTGGCAATACCCTCCTGGAGGGACAGCACACAAGCATGGGTCACACCCCACCCGGGGCAGCAACCAGACACACAGCTGCCACTCTGCTGACCCAGGCTCATCATCCGCAATGGGGACAACGTGGAGGCCCCGCCCGTGTATGATTCCTATGAGGTGGAGTACCTGCCCATCGAGGGCCTGCTCAGCTCTGGCCGACACTTCTTTGTGGAGCTCAGCACTGACAGCAGCGGGGCAGCTGCAGGCATGGCCCTGCGCTATGAGGGTGAGCCTGTTGGGGCCTACCCAGGGGTGAGGGGCTAGAGCGGGGGCTTGGGCCTAGGGTCTCTTCTCTCATACCCTCCCCCTCCATGCCATCATCACTCCTTCCAACTCAGCCCTTGCTCACCTGGCACCAAGGCCTTCTCTCTCCATTCCTTCCTTCAAGTCCAGGATTCCTACCCCATCTGCAGGAGACCCCTGCCTGGACCCAGGCCCTCTGGTCCAAGTGAATGAATTCTCTAGAATTTGAAGAGCAAAAAAAGGCCCAATTCTTAGGGGAGGAGAATTGCTACAAGAGACATTCTAGAACCACTCAGGCATGCATTCATTCAAAACATGTATGGAGTGCCTTCTATGTACTAAGCACAAAATTGGGTGCTAGAAATATAACGGTGATCAGGGCAGCCTCCTGAGCATAATAGGGATGGGTGCTCTGGGCTGCTCCTGCCCCCTGCTCCAAGCCCAGGAGAGACATTTGTAGTCAGGACGAGGAAAGCCCTAGAAAGGGAACTAGGAGGACGTTTGCCCCGTTTGACCCAGTGAAGGCTGAGCCCGGCCCTGTGGTTTACAGCCTTCCAGCAGGGCCATTGCTATGAGCCCTTTGTCAAATACGGCAACTTCAGCAGCAGTGCACCCTCCTACCCTGTGGGTACCACCGTGGAGTTCAGCTGCGACCCTGGCTATACCCTAGAGCAAGGCTCCATCATCATTGAGTGTGTTGACCCCCATGACCCTCAGTGGAATGAGACAGAGCCCGCCTGCCGAGGTCAGTAGGCACAAGCAGAGGTGGGCCTGCCAAGGGCAGGGAGCAGGGTGGGCACCAGGGAGCAGCCACAGAACCTGGGGCCGCAGGGTCCCAGTGACGTGTCATGCAAGCTTCCCCGAGGAAAAGGTGGGGACTCCCAGCAATGGATAGGCACTCCTGGGGGCAGATGGCAGCTCCAGGACATGGCACTGGGGGGAATGCGGAGGGGACGTGCCTCCCGGGCCTCCCCTGCCTTCCAGCTGTGTGCAGCGGGGAGATCACAGACTCAGCCGGCGTGGTGCTCTCCCCCAACTGGCCGGAGCCCTATGGCCGTGGGCAAGACTGCATCTGGGGCGTGCACGTGGAGGAGGACAAGCGCATCATGCTGGACGTCCGAGTGTAAGTGCCCACTGGGCTCGGCCAAGCCAGCTCCTAAGCCATGGAGACATCTCTTGCCCAGCCCATCCTGGGGTCCCCAGACCCACCCTCCCTGACAGTCCTCCTCCATAGGCTGCGCATAGGCCCCGGTGATGTACTTACCTTCTATGATGGGGATGACCTGACAGCCCGGGTTCTGGGCCAGTATTCTGGGCCCCGAGGCCACTTCAAGCTCTTTACCTCCATGGCTGATGTCACCATCCAGTTCCAGTCAGACCCTGGGACCTCGGTGCTGGGCTACCAGCAGGGCTTTGTCATCCACTTCTTTGGTGAGTTTGCCCCTGCCCCACCCTGTGCCTGAGGGAGAAGGGATGCTAGAATGCAGACCCCAAAACATGCAAGTCAGAGAGGCCAGGGTGATGAGGAGCCTAACAAGGGAAAGCTCAAAACACTCTGGGCATCACCTGAAGCTAGCCTTGTTCTCCATCTTCCACCAGAGCCCAGGGGGAGAAAGGGACCTTCTGTCGCAGCAAGAGAGATTTGGTGGGCAGCAGGCAGAACTTCGTAACAAAAGTAGGGAACTAAGGAAAAGTATTCTATTCTACCTTTCTGGTCATCTTCACTAGAAGTGACAATTTCCCCCACTTTACCCGGCCCATCTCTCAGGACCGAGAAACTGGCCAACATGTATTTGGAGCTAAGGTCAAAGCCTAGATGATAAACCAGGAATCAAGGAGACAGTCATGTCAGGGACGAGTAAGGAGGGACACTTTGGAGTGGGGAGAATCACTGAGCCGGCCCAGGCCAGGCCCAGGCCAAACTGGCAGGAGCCGAGTGTCCTCAGGAGAGGGGAGGCTAGCACAGTTACTCTGGTGCTGGCTGAGGGTCTACATCTTTTGCCCCTGTGCCCCTAGAGGTGCCCCGCAATGACACGTGTCCAGAGCTGCCTGAGATCCCCAATGGCTGGAAGAGCCCGTCACAGCCTGAGCTGGTGCATGGCACTGTCGTCACTTACCAGTGCTACCCTGGCTACCAGGTGGTGGGATCCAGTATCCTTATGTGCCAGTGGGACCTAACCTGGAGTGAGGACCTGCCCTCCTGCCAGAGGGGTGAGTGTACCTGTTCCCCATATGTCCCTCCCCAATGCAACCTACAAGCCTCTCTCTTGGACTATGAACCACACTCCAACTGTTACTAGCTGGTATCCTTGAAGTTCTTCCACCTTTCATAGCCTCGGTTTCCTCATCTGGGAAATGGGACAATACCTTTCCATAGTTATCTACCAAGTACTCCAAGTATTTTGGTCCTGGTAGCTGGCCAATCGGTGTTTGTTTGTTGTTGTTTTAATCTTTATTGTTGGAAGTATTATATATGTCCCCTTTTTCCCCCCATTGACTCCTTCCAGCCCACCCCACCCCCCACTCCAGGCCTTCACCACCCTATTGTCTGTGTCCATGGGTTATGCATAGACCTAGTATATGCATACAAGTTCTTTGCTTGATCATCTCCCCCGCCTTCCCTCCGAGATTCCTCTCTGTTCCATGCTTCCATATCTCTGGATCCACTCTGTTCATCAGCTTGTTAATTAAATTCCACCAATCAGTGTCTGTTGACTCTCATGGATTGGAAGGGGACAGAGGTAGGGATACACCAGCAAAATGGTGGTGACAGATAACTAGAGGGTAAAGCTCCCTGGCATGAAGATGTTGGCTGCCTGGCACAACGCCAGGGAGGACCGGCTTTTGTTGAGTTCTACTTGAGCTACTTCCTCCCCATCACCCTCCCCCCACACACCCATAGTAACTTCCTGCCATGACCCTGGGGATGTGGAGCACAGCCGACGCCTCATATCTAACCCCAAGTTCCCCGTGGGAGCCACGGTGCAGTATATCTGTGACCAGGGTTTTGTGCTGACGGGTAGTGCCATCCTCACCTGCCATGACCGCCAAGCCAGCAGCCCCAAGTGGAGCGACCGGGCCCCCAAATGTCTCCGTAAGTGTCAAATGGGTAGCAGGGGAAGCCTCTGATAGGAGAAAAAGATGCTGCCTGAGGGGCGTGGCACCCTCACTAGGCTCCGCCTGCTTTGCAGTGGAACAGCTCAAGCCATGCCATAGCCTCAGTGCCCCCGAGAATGGCGCCTGCAGTCCTGAAAAGCGGCTACACCCAGCGGGGGCTACTGTCCACTTCTCGTGTGCCCCCGGCTATGTGCTGAAGGGCCAGGCCAGCATCAAGTGTGTACCCGGGAACCCCTCACATTGGAGTGACCCCCCACCCATCTGCAGGGCTGGTGAGTCGTCTGCCCCCCTAAACCCTCTGCCTGGCTCATAGGGCTGCTCTGGCAAAGAGGTCAAATGTTGAGAACCAGAACCCACTGCCCACTCTCTCTTCATATTACCCTTGGTCTCCCCAGTCTCTGCCCGATTTTCCTGACCTGGCGACACCAAGACAAATGCTGGGGTGGGTTCTTCATGGACAAAACCTCCCCATGATCAGCCCACCCCCTGCCTTAGTGGTTAGGCCTGTTGGACTCAACCACTGCCCTTGGCCCTCCCCTCTTGTTCCAGCCTCTCTGGATGGGTTCTACAGCGGCCGCAGCCTGGATGGTGAGCCCCCACGCTGGAGGGCCAGGGAAGTAGTCTCTTCCGCTGGTTCTCATAGATCCCAGGCCATTGGGTTCCCCAAGGAGGGTGGATTGATAAAGAGAGAGGTCTGGGACTAGCAGCTCCTTCCCTGCCCCCAGCCAGCCGGAAGGAGCTGCTGGCTGGATTTCCCTGGGCAGAGGTGAGGGGCTGTGGGCTCTCAGTGACTGGGACCTCTGCCCCAATCCCACCCTCTGTGCTTTCAGTTGCCAAGGCACCTGCTGCCTCCAGCACCCTGGATGCTGCCCACATTGCAGCTGCCATCTTCCTGCCACTGGTGGCAGTGGCGCTCTTGGTGGGAGGTGTGTACCTCTACTTCTCCAGGTGAGGCCGGCTTCCCTTCCTACCCTGCACACCTGCCTCACTCCTGCCTCGCACTCTACTCACAGGCTACTCTGTCCCACAGGCTCCAGGGAAAAAGCCCCAGGCAGCTGCCCGGAACACGACCCCGCGCCTATGACCGGATCACCGTGGAGTCAGCATTTGACAATCCAACCTACGAGACTGGAGTAAGTACCCAGGCCGGCCTTGACACCCTACCCAGCACCCATGCTATGCTCCCTTGGGCAGGTACCCCTGAGGGCCCTATCAAGTCCTCTTGCTCTTTTCCTTTTCCTTGGGAAGGTGGATTACGGGCTGGCAAACTTTACGCAAGTTTCCAACTCCCAGCAGTCTCTTTCCTTTGCAGGAGATGAGAGAATATGAAGTGTCCATCTAGGTGGGGGAAGCCAGCTCAGCCCTGCGTCACAGCCCAGCAGCGGGGCTCCCAGCTTCCTGCTGTCCCTCCACCTCCTGTACATACCACCCGGGAAGAGACACCACTAATCTCTCAAGAAGTGGTGCCCTTCCCCACCTGCAATGCCCACCAGGTCCTATTTTCTTGGTTCCACTGCCCACTTAGGGCCCTTCCTTGGGTCCAAGTCGGGGGGCATCTGCCTCTGGGCAGAACACAGCTGGAGCATTTGCATCAAGAACCAGCATTTCTCCTGACCCTCCTTCACGCCCTGCACCTCGAGCCTGGAATTCAGAGGCAGAATGCAAGCGCCGTTCTCCATGGGACCACCATCCAGCGCTGGCAGATAGCTCTGTGCAGCAGGGTTAACGTCATGATGGCAGAAAGCGCGCCAGGGTGCTCCTCACAGGGCCATCACCGGTGGCCAAAACTGCTCTCAATAGTGACCTCTGGGTGGTCCTGGCCCATGAGAAAGCCTCTAGTCCTTCTCTAAGGCCCCGGGAATGGACAGTTCTGCTCTTGTCCCTTCCCAGTGGAGGCAACAATTCTAGGGGATCGTGAGGGGTTTAGAGACCTTACCCAAGCTAAGGCTGGGGTTCCCTAGGTACTCATGCTCCACACCAAAGCAGGAAGTCCCCCTGCTCCCCTACGCTGAGGAGAGAAAGACCTCCTCCTGATGCCAGTCTGGCTATTAAAACATCCCCTTTCCCACTAATCCCTCCTCTAACTCCAACCATTTGCCAGACTCCCCTCCTGGCTACTGTTTTGGAATAAGGGGAGTGGGCAGGCATATTCTGGAGAGGCGGAGAAGTCTAAGGGTCGAGGAATTTGGCGTGGAGCAGGGGCTCAGAGAGGCCCAGGAGCCGGTTATAGGCCGCTTTGTATATGTAATGTATCATATGCAGTCTGGCCTCCAGCCAGAGAATAATCTTCTATTTCTGTTGTTTCCTTATTAAAATGGTGTTTTGGAAAAAAAAAAAAAACACACAAGCAATGGCCAGGTGGATGGTGCTTTTTTGAAGGGAAAGGAGGTGGGAGATAAATGGGATGTGAACTTCAGGACCATAAGGTATGCTGGACACATCAACTAATAATCCTGGCTGGTGTGGCTCAGTGGTTATGCATCAACCTATAAACCTGGAGGTCACGGTTCAATTCCTGGTCGGGGCACATGCCCGGGTAGCGGGCTCGATCCGTTGTGAGGGATGTGCAGGAGGCAACAATTCTCTCTCATTGTTGGTGTTTCTCCCTCTCTCTTCCTCTCTGAAATCAATTATATTTAACAGTTATAGGTGCTACAGCATTCACTGTCCCAACAAGGTCAGTGCAATAGATGGCAGTGAAACATGAAGTCCAAGCGTGAGAGCCCAGAAACCCAACTGTTCATCCACCTCAAAGCCTCATTTCCCCCTCTTTTCCAGGTCTAGAACTACAGGGTAGCAAACTCCCAAGCCCCTTCTCAATGTCACTGTATTGCTGACAAGGCCCAGGAAGCCTGACACATACATCTCTTCTTCCTCTTCTTTCCCAGCTAGCAAGACTTAGGAAACTGGAACAGGAATCAGAGACAACCCTAAACATGAGGCTCAAGTCTGCCTTGCCCTCAGAAAACATCCAGGCTGTCAGCAGCAGGGACAATGAAGCTTAGAGGTTTGGCTCCCACTTTAGCAAACGCCCCAGAGCCCAGAAAGAAGTGGCTGGATGGGATCTGCTTAAGTTAGTCAAGTTTGGTCCCTTCCAGCCCCTGAGCCCATTACCTGTGGCCCCAAGCACCTCCTCAAATGAAAGTGTTTGCCCAGCCGTGATCCACAGCATGCATGTCCATGTTTAGACTGCTCTGCATGGCTGCCTCCAGAATAAGAGCAAAAAACAAGCAACAGGGAATTAGGGGAACTCAGAAGCCAAAAGACAAATCTCTGAAGGAAATAACAACAGCAACCAGCACCTTCTGCTTCTACAGTCTTCCAACAGAGAAGTCTTGACCACTCATGGCTGACCACCTCTTGGCTCTAGCACAGGCCACCTGGAAGAATGAAGTAGCTGTCCAGGCAGAGTGCAGTGCCTAGATTAGCCACAAGAGGTCACTTCTGAAGGTATTTGTATCCCACCTGCTCTCTCCCCTCAATCCTCCTGGAATAACCCAGGCTGGAGCTCTCCAAGGTGGCACCAACTCCTGGACTCGCTGGGCTGACTTCACCCCCTCCAAGTTCAAAGAAGAAGGAGTGTGTCCCTAGCCGGTGTTGCTCATTGGTTAGGGAATCTGCGTGCGCACTGAAAGGTCATGGGTTCAATTCCTGGTCAAGGGTACCTACATGGGCTGCAGGTTTGATTCCCTGAATGCAGGAAGCAACTAATCAATGTGTCTCTCTCACATCAATGTTTTTCTCTCTCTCCTGCTCCTCCCTCCCTTTTTTCCACTCTCTCTAAAAATCAATGGGAAAATATCCTCGGGTGAGGATTAACAAAAAAGGAGGAGGAGGAAGAGAAGGAGGGGTGTGGAGTGATTAGTTCTCCTGGCACTTGTCAACAAAGCCAAGTATTATTTCCCTCATTAGCTCACAGCCTGTTCCAATTCTCAACTGCAAATGATGGTGTCGATCAAAGTAAAACTTTGCTTATTGGGCTTGTGCCAATGGCTTACTTATCTGCCCCATAATGCCTTCAGGCTGACACAGCAACACAGCTAGGCCCTGAGCAATAGGAAGGAATCCAGTAAGAGAGAGAACATGAGGCTCCAACTTCTGAGGGCATGAAATATAGCCCCAGAAAAGATGAAGTCTGGCCACTTCCATACATCTAACTCAGCCCTCCTCTCTCTGAGGGCCACATCTCTGACCCATAGCCACTATAATTTGTTTGCTGAGGTTGGTAGAGAGCAATGATAAGGCCCATGACCTTATAATTCTTCCCAGGCACCAAGAGGATCATCGGAAACCAAAGACCACACACTGACATACCAACCTATCTAACTCATCCTCCTTACTATCCTAAAAGAAGGAACAGCAGCAACTCCTCACCGGCAGTGTCCTGGCCTGGGAATCAAGAAATCTGTGTCATTCCTAGGTCTTCCATAAATTGAACTAAGCAAATCACTACTCCCTTCTGTGCATATGGAAATTCGGGGATTAATACAGATGGTCTTTAAGCCCTTTCCAGTTTTCCGCTTCTGGGAGTGGTAAGTATACCTCAGCAGTGAGCTGTGACAGTGCCATCTAAAATCCTAGTGTCAAACACAATGATGCCACTCCCTTCTTCACCGCTTCATCTACAGTCGGCAGGATAACTGGCCATCTCTGAAAGAGATACCAAGGAGAGGGGCGGGCACCGGAGAGGTAGCATGAAGCCCTTTTCACAGAACTCGAAATGAGGCCTTCAGACTACAAATACCCCAGCATACAGAACGGCCGCTCCCAAACGAAGCCCTTCCTAGAAGGCAAATCACTCTTCCCCGAGTCCATTCTACGGTACAGCGCATCGCATGCACACAGAACTACGGCTCCCACAATCCACCAGAGCCATCGCGAGCTTTCCTCCCAGGGTGCAGTGCGCTCCCGTTAGCTTTTTGGAGCCCTTGCGCATTGCAAACTGGGAGTTGAAGTCCACTGTAGGCAGGTAGCTGGGCGTTGTCAACATTATAAACTCTTGGCTTTTGGCTTCCTCTTGAGCATTTCTCATGGACAGTGATCAAAAGAGGGTACTAACAGGCATGCGAAACTCTCCATGGTGTCATCACTACGCAAGGCAGAGATGCTAAGACTAAAATTAACTGTGGGGAACGGGAGGGAAGTGGGAACTGAGCCATCCAACCCGACACCAAAAGCATCGTTTTCCATCGCAATGGCTTTTCTTTTCTCTTTAAGAATATGGCGCCTGGTCCAGCCACACCTGACGCTGGAACGAAACAGTCCAGCGCAACATCCCTGGGAGTGCTGCTGTCACCAACAGCCTACCAGCTCCAGCCAACATCACACCTTATCCTTCCTGTTCATGCCTGAGGATTCCAAGGACATGATAGTCTATATCCCGTTACCAAAATGGCGAAAGGAGAAGCATTCTTGTTAGGGCCTGCAGGTGACAATACGCCTGCGTGAGAGCTGGCTGTGTTGTAGGCGGGAGAGGAACATCCTCAACACGCCTGCGCAGGAACAGCGTATTCTCGGTCCATATACAAACCCCAATGGATGAAGCGTACTCCTGTTTCTGCGGCTGCGCTATGACCCTTACGCGCTCTCCCAGGCGCCTGCGCGATTCCTCAGGTCCCGCCCTTTTATCTCAGTGCGCTGGCGCAGGGGGAAAAAAGCCAGGGTTTCGGCGCTTCAGAAGAATGCCAGCGCGGCTGCGCGCTGGGGGGTACCCCCTCATTGCGGCTGCGCGGGAGCCCGGCCGCCGGCTGTCACTGCGGTTGCGCGCGGCGAGCGGCGATCCCCGGGCGCCTGCGCGGGTGGCTTTGCGGGCGCTCGCGGTAAGTTTGCGCCAAGTGCGCGGCAGCCGGGACGCAGACGGCGGCGGCGGCGAGAGGCGGAGCCCGGGGACCACCCCTCATCACCCTCCCCGCAGTCACCTCACGTACCACAACCTCACCTAACCTCTCACCCCCCCTCCGAGCCCCCAACCCCGGGATGGCAGCGCCCGCCAGCCTTCCCTGCCGGACCAGCGGTCGCCAGCGCCGGCTCTAGCTTGTGGGACTAGGCCCCGCCGAGGCCTGACCCCCGGAGCCGGGACCCACCGTGCAGTCAGCCACTGGGCCGGGGCTGAGGGGCCGCTCCCCCCTCACGGCCCGTAGGGAGGACGCTGCCATCCCGGGGACTGGGGGCCGGGGGGTGGGGGGGAGCCAGGGCAAGGAAGTCGGGACCTGTGTTGAGAAAAAAGAAGAGGGACCGGGGTCAGGAGCGCCCCCTCCTCCCGCTTCCCCCCTCCCCCCGGGGTTGGGGGGGCCCGAGCAGAAAGCGCCCAGCCCGGGAGGTGGATGAATGTGGGAGAAAATGGAGACCAAGACGATCGTGTACGACTTGGACACGTCAGGGGGGCTGATGGAGGTAAGAGGAGCCCTCCTCATCCCCTTCCCCCAGCGCCGGGAGGGAACCTCCGCCCTCCGCCCCACAAAGCGCAAGTGGGCCGGGGGAGGAGGGGGGTTCTTTCCACCCAGACTCTCCCATCTTTGCAATCCGAGGGGGCCGAGCGCAGCCTCCGAGGACGTTTGCAGCAGCCTCACCACCCGCCGCCCTCGATTTGCTCTCCCGAAGCACCAACCCACTCCATCTCGTTGCACCGGCGGGCTTCCCCACCCCCTTCTTGTCGGCCCCTTTGTGCTCCCCACCCCCCTCCCCAGCACGCCCGGGTACCGGGCTTCAGGCCTCTCCAGAGCCCAGCTTGGAGTCCCCCACTGTCCATACAAGGAAGTGGCGAGCTGGGAACCGCGCACCCTCTCCCCATCCCCCTACCCTGATTCTCCCCATTTGGAAGAAGCTGCTCTCCTTGTTGTGCTGCAGGAACACGGTTAGGGTGGGCTCCCCCTGGTTCCGGGGGCCGAGAGGTTCTGGGAGCAGCCTGGATGGGAGGAAGAAGGACAAAAGGGGGGAGAGGGGTGGGTGACGGAGAAGCCGCGCCGGAGGGGCGGCGGGCAGCCCGGGAGCTCCGAGTGTGCACACACGCCGTGTGTATGTGTGTGCAGCAAATCCAAGCGCTGCTGGCACCCCCCAAGACGGACGAGGCCGAAAAGCGGAGTCGGAAGCCTGAGAAGGAACCCCGGAGAAGCGGCAGGGCCACCAACCACGACAGCTGCGATAGCTGCAAAGAAGGGGGTGACCTCCTGTGCTGTGACCATTGCCCTGCCGCCTTCCACCTTCAGTGCTGGTAAGGTCTGCGGACACCTTGGGAGCCCCATGGTGGACCCTCGTTGGCACATTCCTTCACCCGGCCTACCCCTGCCTGCCAAATAACGGGCGCTTGCAGCCGCTAGATGCCTTTCTGTCGCCGCTGGGGCGAGCGCCTCCCGGCCCCAGGTGTATGCAGGGCTCTGGCCGTTTGGGGGGGTGGGGGTGGGGAGCAGCGATGGGTCCGGACCCCGAGGTGGGGATTGGGAGGAGTGAGGAGAACCCCATCTGGGACTGGAAGTCGCTAGGGAGCCGGGACTGAGCCTGCCGGGCACGGCCGGCCGTGGCGGGGAGGAAGGGGAGGAGCTCTGGGCCCTGTGCCGCTCGCTCGCTCGCTCGCGCGCCCGCCGCCCTCGGGCTCGGGTCGTGCCGGGCCGGGCTCTCCTCCGGGTGGGTGCGCGGAACCCTCGGCCGCCAGGGCTGCCCAGGTCCAGACCCCGGGACCCGGCGTCCGGGCGCTTGCGGCTGTAGAAGAAAGCATGGAGGGTGTCTCTTGAGTCCGCCTCTTCTCTGTCTCTCTGTTTACAATATGGCGACCTGTCTTTAAATTATATTTTTATTCTCAGCGCCATTTTGGCTGCATATATGATTTGCAAACGCCTCCCGGGGAACGGTGGGGTTAGCCCCTGGGTCCTTTCTGCGGAAGCTCCTCGGAGGCCGAGGCTGGGATCTCACCGCTCTGGTCCCCTTTCTCTGCCGCCGCTTGCCCCCTGTTGCCTCTCGAAGCTGCCTCCTCCTTCCCCGCCCCGTGCTGCCGCCTCTTAGGAAATCGGGCCCTGTTAGACAATTAAAATTGCCCTTGGGCGCCGATTTCACTTATCCGCTCTGGATCGGCGAACCCTTCACTGCAAGATTATTTGCTGCTGGGGCTGGATTGTATGCGGTGGCTCCGCAAGGACATTTTTAAGGAGCGGAGAGATGGGAAGCTGTGCGCTTTTTTTACACCACCACCCCCCTTACTGAACTCGAGGGGAGGGGAGAGACCACGGGAAGAGAGGGAGGGACCTGGGTTGATGGCCCGATGCTTGATCCTCCTCAGCAGCTCAGCCCTGAACAGTCAGGCCAAGAAGAGTTTATACTCCAGCTTCTGCCTGGAGAAATCACCTCTGCCCTCCACAGAAAACCCCGTAATTTGCTCATAGAACCCAGATTGGGTCTCATTCTGTTTTTCAGCAACAGTTGACTGAATGGGCGGTTGTGGAAAGAGACAGGCTGCAGAGAGAGGGGGGAGGAGAGGGGCGGTTTGTTCCACCCGTTTTTTTCATGTTGTCTTGTTTAGCCCTGTTTAAAAAAATTTTTTTAATGAGGTTTTCCTTAGGACTGTACACAATTCTATTCAAATTCCATGTTTCAGTTTGTGGAATAGCACCTATTGTATACTTACACTAATTGCAGGTTTTGGAACACCTATTAAACAGATGATTGATCCTGGGCAAATTAAGTCTGTGGTCAGAAGTTATGTAGAAAGCTCCAGTTACCATTCCCAAAATACTTTTGTCCAGGAGGGCACCCCATCTTGGCTTGTAATGTTGCAGAAACAAAAATGATTATCCTGGAGGAAGCTTTGCTGCTAGCTTTAAAATTTTTATTATGAAATGACTAATACCAGTAGGAAGGGTCTGTGGGTTTATCCTTTTTATCCTATAAGTTGTAATTCACCTGGAGAAAAAAAATCTCGGCAAGTTTCCTGTTCTGTTCTTGCCAATGGAAACAGTTTGTACCTGAATACGTTGCGTTTCTTACAAGTTATTCCCAGTTGCTTACATTTTTTTATATTGTGCTTACTTAATACATACACCAGGACTGAATTGTAGATTGCTTGATTTTAAATATGGCTTAATGTTTTACCTAACTTCTTAAAGTTAGTGTTAACCATATTGAGTGAAAATTTGATAAGCTCTTTATTGTTTTTAGTCTCGTTTGTTTAATAAAACTGAAATTGTTTATTAGAAACTTTAGTCCTGGAAAAGTGTACTGTTTTGCCTGACATTGGACTTTTAAACTCTAAAATCTAACCTCTGAATCTTTTAATTAGGTGAGTCTAAATCTTGTCAAGTTGTACAATTAGCAGTTTCCACTTTAGCTGAGAGGAGAGGGGGGAGGACTTTTTTTAGCTGTTGGTGAGATTCAGCCTTGCCAGACTGTGCATTTCATTGAATACTTTTTACAAGACCATGAATGGGAACTGGTAATCAGAGATTTGAGAATCCTAGTAAACGAGGTAGGGCTTGTTTCACATCTCCAGTTCCCCCTTTGAAGATGCCGGTACTGAATGTACCATTAGCTTATCTGAGTTATTATATAAATCACAAAACATTCTAGATAGTGGTACAAAAACAGGAAGCCTTGTTTTAAGTGTGGCTTATCCCATTTTCCTGCCTCCTAGCCTAGGCTCTTTCCAGCACAAGTGAAGTGCTTCGTTAGCCATCTCAACCGAAGTGGCTAGGTCCAGCGGTTACTTAATGGTCTCAGAAAATTTCGATTCCTGAGTGTGTTCTCCTTAACTTGTCCCATTGCTTTCTTGACCCATGTGGGAATGAGGTTAGAAGGTATGGTTATATTTTCTCTTGCTTCCCTTTCTAACTAGCTAAGACTGGGTTATTTAGGTAAGCATAGGGTGATAATTTTCCTCATGTACAGAATGTACAAGAGTGAAGGTGGAGTTTTGCAAACCCTGTAGGTCCTAACTGCAGTGCTACTGTGGGTCTCCATTCAAGGCTCTGAGACAAGTCCTTTTTCAGTCTCCAGTGCGCCTTGCCAGCTTGCCTCACAGTGAACCGGATCTAGTAAAATGTTCCAGAAGTGATTCTAGGCAAACTTTACTTCCTGGGTTTAGTGACAGCCACCACCACCAGGGATTTTTCTAAGATAAACTACTGGAGGAAATGACTGGTCAAATAAGCTGTTTTAATTGTCTTGTCTTGTCTCAGGGTCAGTGCTTTATATGAAGAACAGTCCTTTTCCCAATTAGACTGGGAGTCCTATTTTTGGGTTTTCTGTAATGATCTGGGTGAGGAAATGAGTTTTCCTGTACTCAGTACCATTAACTCACTAAAGAATTAAACTTGGGAAGCTAATGATGTTTTCATATTTGTTTAAGTGATAGTATAATCGTTTTATCCAAGTTTAACTGGTTATCAATTATTCGGAGTGGTAGCAGGGGTTACTAAACCTGCCCCTGGAGAGTTGGAAAGAGATATGTTTTTAAGTGTTCCCTGGTGAGCCTGACCTTTATTATAATTGTCATGCCATAAGTTGAGCCTTCTGAAAATACTGGTCTCCGTGGACTGGTCCCTAAAACATCAGTTTAAAAAATATTAGAATAACGGATGGAGCTCTAGTTGCCACTGACCCATCTTTCTGTTTGAGATGGATAGAATTATTCTTACTGGTAGAGTATCATAGGGCATTGATAATGAGGCTGTCTAGAAACTGGATGGTTTCCTCTGATTGCTTTCTCATGGCATTTTGCTCCAGACTGAGGGACCAAAATGGTCTGATTAAGAAGTGCGTCTACCTCAGCAGACCTCAGCATGGTTGCTTCCCGTCAGACAGATTTCTGTAGCATTTGCCTCCGCATGTTATATTTGGAATTGTTGGCCGCTTTCCTCTCTCTGGTGTTGGCAGCAAGATCCAAAATGAGGTTTTCGAAGAATGAGAGTAAAAAGGTCTCTGTGCACAGGCAAAACTAAGCTCAGCTTGGAGTTTTGCATATTTAATTTTCAGTGAGTCATAACAAGAAAGGTTTCAAACAGAGTAGAAAACTGCCTTACAGAAACTATTTGCCATGTGAACTTTTAAGGAGGTGGTTTTTCTGATTTTGTTGTATTTAGCTCCTCATTAGAATAGTGTCAGGCAAGAGATTAATTAAAATACATTTATGTTAACATTATCTTATGAGTCTGTTGTTTCTGACATCGTAAGTGCTTAGAAGCCTGGCACTGAAGAATTGGAGGTGGCAGCATCAGGACTGCCTCCCCTTACTCTGCAACCTCAGTAGTAAAATGATTGAACAATAAACCTAATTTGGTTTTATGTGTATTTTATGTATTTACTTTTGCATTTGCTAAATTGCATTTGTAGTATTCTTAAGTGGTCCACTCAAACAGGGAGGGTCCATTGCCAATCACCTTCAACTCAATATCACATGTATGCTTTGTAAACCTATGATGGGGCTCAGGGACTAATTCTTATTACATGAGTGCTTTAATCCAAGGATAAAGGATAATCACTGTTTAAAAATATAAGAATAATATTTGGTATGAGTTGTTTGCTCACAAAATGTTTGTGACTCAGATGGCTTTTGTTGAAAAAGGGAAGCATGGGAAGTATTAAAAGTGGGAAAAGAGGTAATACTCCTCAATCATGTGTAAATGTGTAAAGACATGTTTTAGGCACAGCCTTTATTTTTAATATGGAGATGCATTTGTATTTATTTTACGTTCTTAAGTATGTCTCCAAAAGAATTTTTTGACAGCCAAATCATAAAAATTGCACCCTGGCCGGGTAGCTCAGTTGATTAGAGCATTGTCCCCAATATGCCAAGATTGCAGGTTTGTCTTCAGTTAGGGCAAATACAAGAAGCAACTAATGAGTGCATACATAAGTGGAACAACAAATTGATGTCTCTCTCCTCTCTCTTAGTCTCTCTCAAATCAATAAATAAAAAATTTAAAAATAAAGTAAAATAAAAAATTATTTGATTTGGACTGAAAAGGGATTCAAATAGTCCTGTGTTAAATGAAACAGTGGGTTTTGGTAAGCTCTGAATGAAATTGCAAGTGATACTCAAAAGGGCTCAATGAGTTTTCAAGGTTCATCCTTGTAGGATTTATCAGTACTTTCTGTGGCTGAATACTATTCTATGTGTGGCTATAATACATTTTATTTATTCATTCATTAGTTGGTGAAAATTTGGGTTGTTTCTACTTTTTGCTATCATGAATAATGATGCTATGAACATTCATGTGCAAGTTCTTTGTGTGAACATCTGCTTTCATTTCTCTTAAGTGTATATTCAGGAGTGGAATTGCTAAGTCACTCTAACGTTTTACCTTTGAAGATCTGCCAGACTATTCTCCAAAGTGGTTGCACCATTTTACATTCCCACCAGCAATGTATGAGGGTCCCAGTTTCTCCACATCTTTACCAACCCTTGTTATTATCTGTCTTCTTTTTTTTAATATATATATGTGTGTGTGTGTGTGTGTGTGTGTGTGTGTGTGTGTATATATATATATATATATATATATATATATTTTATTGATTTTTTACAGAGAGAGGATGGGAGAGGGATAGAGAGTTAGAAACACCGATGAGAGAGAAACATCGGTCAGCTGCCTCCTGCACACTCCCTACTGGGGATGTGCCCGCAACCAAGGCATATGCCCTTGACCGGAATCGAACCTGGGACCCTTCAGTCCGCAGGCCGATGCTCTATCCACTGAGCCAAACCAGTTAGGGCATTATCTGTCTTCTTGATTAAAGCCATCCAGTGGGTACAAAGTGCTATGTCACTGAGATTTAGATTTGCATTTTCCTGCTGGCTAATGAGATTGAACATCTTTTCATGTGCTTATTGGCCATTTGTATATTTTCTTGGAGAAATGTCTATTCAGATCCTTTGTCCAAGTTTAATTGGGATTTTTGTTGTTTTTTTATTGAGTTTTAAGGGGTTTTTCTATATGTTCTAGAGATACAAGTCCCTTGTCAGATACATGATTTGCAAGTATTTTCTCACAATTTATGGGTTGTCTTTTTATTTTTCAACTTTTGAGTCTTACCTAGAGAAAGATGGTAGATTTAATTACAGGTTAATGTCTATGCCTGTATAACCTATGTAATGACAGTGAGTAAACTGTTTCTTCTGTGAACTGCAGTCAAGATGGTGCATCTCAGTGGAGAGAACCTTACAATGTGCTTTGGTGTGTTGCTGTTTCAACTTTTCTGAGTGACCCTTCTCAACAAAGAAGTCTAAGGCTGAAAGTTACCCTAGAGGAAATATAAAAAAATCCGCCACCTGCCTTAAGCAGGATGCCCACCCAGCACCCACCAGCCACAATAGAAAATTTCTGTGTATAGGCACTTCTCATACATGGGGGCTCCTAGTGTAAGGAGGAAGATTTTTTTTTAAATACATTTTATTGATTTTTACACAGAGGAAGGGAGAGGAGAGTTAGAAACATCAATGAGAGAGAAACATCAATCAGCTGCCTCCTGCACACTCGCTACTGGGGATGTGCCCGCAACCAAGGTACATGCTCGAACCGGGGACCCTTTGGCTGTATCCACTGAGCCAAACCGGTGGCAAGGGGGAAGATTTTAATTGCCTCAGTTTGATTGGTAACAGCTTGGGGTGGAAATAACTTCAAATCAATTAATGAGCTGTCTTTTGAACCAGTTAACACGGACAAAAAGATTTTTGTACATTGGTGAACTCACCTGTTTATATGTGTCTTTATGTAAGCCCAAGTAGCAATAAATAGGGAGAGAATATTTGCCTGCAGGTTTTATATAACTTGTAAAAAGAAACAGTCTGCTTTGATGTTCCCAAGAGGATTTTTTTTGTTACCTAGAAATGCAGTTGTCCTGCTAATTAACAGAAATGGGTACATCTTTTCTTCTACAAGAGACAGGGCAATAGAATATAGATGAAGCTGAATGTTGTTTGCTTTTGGTTATAGATAAGAATGTTGAGGGGGGAGGGGTAGAGGGTAATGTGGGGACAAGGACACATATGTAATATCTTAATAAAAAATATATTAAATAAAAAAAAAAAGAATGTTGAAATCCATCTTTGAACTAGCATGTATAAAACAATTCCTTGGGTGTGTAGTTAAGCAGGTCACCCTAGTAGAATATTCTGGTTGGGGTTATGATGGACTTATGATAATGTAGCACAAGCTCCTGGAAATGCATTATTTTAAGGTACCAGAGTTTTAAGTGACCAGAGCAGGGGGGCGGGGGGGAGGGGGAGTTTGTTTTCCCACCTCCACTGTGCTTTCCTTTTACTTAGAGTCCCCAGGGAGTACAACATGGCCAGCTGCATTGCCGTTGAATGAGTGACACTTATAAGAGCACCTCTGCATAATGCTATCCTCCCAAGAGATAGGACAAGAGTACAGCTGTCCCCCTGCCAGTTTCCTGAAAGAGGAGGACATTGTATTCAGTGCAAGTCCTAGACCAAATTTCAGAAAGGCACTTTGGTATTGCGGATTTGTCACCATGCCCAGCACGCATGCACAGGTCACTAGCTGACTGCTTTTCCCATGACTCGAGAACAGTTAAGAATAAGGTGACTCCTTTTTCTGCCTACCTCTTATGGATATCAAAATCCTTATCTTTTAAACCTAAGGTTATTTCTAAATCTAGGTAGGTCTCAGCAAATAAGAATAAAGATGATGTTTTAGCACATTTGTGTGGGAGGCAAAAGACACTGAAGGAAACAATAGACACTGATAAAAGGAGAAATCATTGATTTTACCCATCAGCAAAGAGGAACTTGGCTACTTACTATATAGAGCTGTTGGTGAATTCACAATAAGCAAATACCAAGTACACCTTCAGGTTGATAAAATTATCTAATAAAAACTCAACTCATTCAAAGAGCTCCTTTCCCTTTTACAGTTGTGTACTAAATGCTCACTAAACTACAGTTTCTGGTTTACAGTGGTCAACTTATGATTTTTGTTTATAGTGCAAAAGCAATACACATTCAGTAGAAACCAGCTAGGCTAAGCTATGGTCAGTGGGTTAGGTTTATTAAATGCATTTTCGACTTACAATAGCTTCAACTTACAATGGGTTTATTGGGATTTAACCCCATCATTAAGTCAAGGAGCATCTGTACTTGAAAGCCAGAGGCTGACCCATTTCCTCTGCTCACGGGTGCATAATACTAATGGTATTACAAATGAGAATGTGCAAAGATAAACACTGTTTGGGGAACAGAAATTATGTCTGGGTTCTTCCAAGTGGATGGTACCTTTGTTAATACAGACATACAGTGCCCTAGCCAGTTTGGCTCAGTGGATAGAGCGTCGGCCTAAGGACTGAAGAGTCCTGGGTTTGATTCTGGTCAAGGGCACATGGCTGGGTTGCAGGCTCGATCCCTGGTAGGGGGCATGCAGGAGACTGCCAATCAATGATTCTCATCATTAATTTTTCTCTCTCTCTCTCCCTCTACCTTCCTCTCTGAAATCAATTAAAAAAATACAAACACAGAGTGACCATTCCTTTCCCTCTTAATTACATTTGCTTTCCTGTATGTTAATGGCTTTGGTGTTTAATCTTTGCCCTTCCCCTGTTTTCTGACAAATTGTACAGCATATCTCTCAGAAAATGTTTCCCAGTCTTGAAAGGACAAAAGACAGAGAGTGACTGCAGGGCAGAGGAAAACTCCATGCCTAAACCAAGCCATCAGTCCACTGATTTAGGCTCTGCATGAGGCTCTTTTTGAAATAAGCTTGAGTGAGCAAAAAAGGACTCTCTGCAGGGTTTGAATTTAACCATAACCCAAAGACATCACTTCACCTCTAGACCAGGCAGGAATGGGGGAACCGCTCAGAGTTACTAGAAAGCTTGAGTTCCAGGGTGGAATCCTGTTTTTGACAATGCAAGCACATTTACAGGCTTTTATCCAACTGTGATATTCAGAGGGATGTTGAGTATTACTTTTCTCATGTCTGCAAGAAGCTAATGAAATGTACAGCACTTCAAGTGGATTTAGATAAGTCTCTGCGTTACAAACTTGGGCATTGTGGAGCTGCTCTTGTTCTGCGTTCCACCAGTTATGAGCTGTGACAAGCTGGTAGCTTTTTAGTTCCCACGTCCACTGAACATGGGAATTAAATCAGAGCTCTACTGATTCTTGGTTTTAACGAAACTCTGGAAACATTAGAGGGACACTACACCGTGTACTTTTTCCATTGACGGTCATCAATTATTGGTTAAAATGCACTATGAAAATTATACACCATTAAATGTGTATAAACCTGTAACTTTTCATAGTTCTATACATAGGTTTACTACATTCAGCTTTCTTTGAGCTTGCTTGCCATTTTTTCAAAGAGCATTTTAAATTAGGGAGAATTCTGGCACTAATTTTGGCCTTTTTATAAACATTGTTTTGCTTTTTCTTGTTTTACTTTATCCTTCTGTAGCCCTTCCGGTTTTGCCTGGCACAGATGACACTTAGCAATTCTAACTAAATTCTAACGCCTAATTCCATAATATCAGGCATCTTTGAGTGCAGGCTGTAGTTTGTAGGTGTTGTGGATATAAGCTGAATAGTAAGTAAAGTGTCTGCAATTTAAGTTATGGGAAAGAGCTCATGTCAAAGGCTTGTGTGCCTACTGCATACAAGCTTTTCTAATATCTTAACATTTTTGTGCACATATTCAGGTCTTTAGGATGATTGTTCTTTGATTAGGGACCATCTAGGAAGAAAACTGGGCCAAAGGGAAAAATCATGGTGCTCTGTCTCTGAGAAGTACGTTCAACTCCTAAATAGGTCACTGTGGGTATAACTGGAAGGCTTCAGCAGCCCAAGTCAGCACTTAGCTGTGGCATCAAACCACGACGGCACAGTTTGACAGCATGCCCAGGAGATTACTTCAGTCATGTAGGGCGGGGGAAGTGTTGAAGTTTATGAGTAAAATTGGGGGAGGGGAGAAAATAGTGGTCAAAGAAGGAAGGAATAACCTCTATGCTGTTTTGCCCCAAATAATAGCATTTTCCCTCCTTTTTTTTTTTTTAATAGAAGACCCTGTCAGTAAATGAAGCAGAAATTCTCCTTAGGGAAAAGTAGCTGGGTCTTAAGTAGAAACCTGTTCTCTATATACAAAGTGGAACAAAACATGGCTTACAGTTTGTATGGAAAATAATACAATAATGAATAAATGATAACACAAGAATAAACTTTCGCATATTCACAACTGTAAAGCTACTTTTGTCCCACCCTGTTTTTAGTAGGATTTCAAATAAAGACATTGTTAATATTTTCTTAGTTTTCCTAGTCTTTATAGAATTTTAGGTTCTATATCTATATATAAGATGTAAATTGGGCCGAAACCAGTTTGGCTCAGTGGATAGAGCGTCGGCCTGCGGACTGAAGGGTCCCGGGTTCGATTCCGGTCAAGGGCATGTACCTGGGTTGCGGGCACATCCCCAGTGGGGGATGTGCAGGAGGCAGCTGATTGATGTTTCTCTCTCATCGATGTTTCTAGCTATCTCTCTCCCTTCCTCTCTGTAAAAAATCAATAAAGTATTTTTAAAAAAAAATATGTAAATTGGTCCAGATTCCCTGAGCTATGTCTGTAAGAATAGTGTGGCCTGAGTATTACTTTGTTCTTGATAGTCCACTAAAATTTGGCCACAGAACAGTACTCAGTTTTGTTGGTTCCTCTTTTCAATGGCATGTTCCCTAGGAGTGTTACACAGTGACTGTTGAGGCCAGAATATTGACTCTTCCAGAACAGGTGGGCTCCTACAGCTATCATGAGGTGGATGAATGGAGCCCATTTAAAAAATGTTTGTAGTAAGCCCATTTTCCATTCTAGAGAAGCCAGAATTGCAAGAATAGCCAAACTAGTAATAATAGATCAGGCCCTGTAAGCACCTGGACTCAGCTTATAGAGAAGTTAGCAGAAGCAAACACCTGGTGTAACTGTTGGTGCTCTACCCTCCCTCCCTCCTTTCCGTGCACTAACTTGTAACCCTCTTCCCCAGGTGTCCTTCACTGGGAGGATGTCACAGGCCAGCTTTACTTAAAATTTGGGAGCACAGTCAGCTAGTTTGAAAGGATTGTAGCCTGTGGAAATGACGCAACTAGCTAAGTTTCTCAATGGGGTATTTGTAATGGCCTGGCACTTCATTGGTCTTTTTGTTAACATTGCTACTGAGGCTTTGCATGAAAACCAGCAGTCCTTGTATTTTTTACTTTGTGGTGTTAGCTGTATTTGAGTCAGTCAGTAGCTGGGATGAAGGAGAGTAAGGTATTAAGGTTCAGGGACAACGCCCCCCCCCCCCTCCACCCCCATGAACTTTCTCTGTGCTTTCATCTCTCCAGTATCCTTCAATGTGACCATCTTTCCTGCCTTTGAAAGGTGTACCATATTTGAAGATAAAAGCTGGTGACCACACAAGTGTCCAGGGGAAGCTTACTATTTCTGCTGCCATTTATTTTATTTTTTTTTTAAATATATTTTATTGATTTTTTACAGAGAGGAATGGAGAGAGATAGTTAGAAACATCGATGAGAGAGAAACATCGATCAGCTGCCTCCTGCACACTCCCTACTGGGGATGTGCCCGCAACCAAGGTACATGCCCTTGACCGGAATCAAACCTGGGACCCTTGAGTCTGCAGGCCGACGCACTGAGCCAAACCGGTTAGGGCTCTGCTGCCATTTAAATTTCATTAAATTTTGTTCCCTCAAAACCTAAACCATTAAATTTGAGTATATTAATACAGCTTTCAATTTACATTTTAAAATGTATTTTCAAGTTAAACTTCACCCAGGGCCTCTTAGCTTTTCCAGGACAGTAGCTGGTTTCAGTTTGTAAAAGGCTTGTTTTCTGTGCTCATAGGTCCCTTTATAGATCAAGATGTCTTCTGGGAGCCCAGCCAGTGTTGCTCAATGGTTGAGCATTGGCCTATGATCCAGGAGGTCATGATTCGATTCCCCGTCAGGGCACATGCCCCGTCTGTGGGCTAGTCCCAAATGGGGGGCATACAGGAGGCAGCCAATCAGTGATTCTCACCACTAATGTTTCTCTCTCTCCCCCTCTCCCTTCCTCTCTGCAATCAATTTTTAAAAAGTAAAAAATTTAGAACAAACTGAAAAAAGATGGCTGCTGGGAGGCTGAAACCTGATTGTGGTCCTGCTAGTAGTCACCTTTACTCTCATTTTGGCTGGTACCAACACATTTCCGGAGCTAGCAGAGGATAGCAGGGCCAGTTAGAGGGAGTAGTCCTGTTCTGAACATGTATGGTATTGTCTTTTGCAGTTGGTATTACACAATGCCACTAAATATAATTGTAGGATTTTTATCTGGTAGTGGACCTCAGGTGGATGAATGGGATCCATGAACTATGAATTTAAAAATCAAAACTGTTTAGTGCTATTGTTTGCTTGCTGAATACCCCACCACCATCAAAAAAGGGAGATGGTGCCCTAGCCAGTTTGGCCCAGTGGATAGAATGTTGGCCTGCGGACTGAAGAGTCCTGGGTTCGATTCTGGGCAAGGGCATATGCCTAGGTTGTGGGCTCGATCCCCAGTGGGGAGTGTGTAGGAGGCAGCCAATCAGTGGTTCTCATCATTGATGATTCTATCTTTCTCTCCTCCCTTCCTCTCTGGAAAAAAAAAAAAAAATATATATATATATATATATATATATATATACACACACACACACACACACACACACACATATATGCATATTTTTTTTTTTTTTTTTTTTTTTTAAGGGAGGTGGGCTGTGACTGGTTTGGCTCAGTGGATAGAGTGTTGGCCTGTGGACTGAAGGGTCCCAGGTTCGATTCCAGTCAAGGGCATGTACCTTGGTTGCAGGCACATCCCCAGTGGGAGGTGTGCAGGAGGCAGCTGATCAATGTTTCTCTCTCATCGATGTTTCTAACTCTCTATTCCTCTCCCTTCCTCTCTGTAAAAAATTGATAAAATATTTTTTTTTTTAAAGGGAGGTGGTATACAGATGATGGTAGGGGGCCATTGAGATCTTTCTTAGTTTAACTGATATTTTATTTCAACTCAAACTGCCATATGTGGCTAGAGAGCTTCTGTTGCTTGGAGAATCAATGGATTCTGACAGGAGGGACTCTACCAGTTCATGCAACCGACCTCTTTTAGAAGACAACCCAAATGGAAGACTGTTAGTATATTGTGTAGATATGTTGTCTACATAGTGTTCCTATTAAGTGTTTGTTTTAAACAGAATATTTTGTCAGCCTGGGAAGAGAAAATGGGAGTGTGTTTTTTCTTAAATATATTTCACCCACTTGCTTCCTTTTGTCCTAAGACATACACTAAAGCTTTTAATTTGGTTAAATGATATTGTCTTTCTGGCTGCCTTTGGCTCAAGTTTTAAAATGTCAATGTCACTTAGCTGGATGGACAGTAACCTAATATATTTTTAAAAAACAAGTCCAGAACGCAACACCATTTTTATCTGCGTGTTGTAATGTAAAAAATAGGTCTTTGAAATAAAAGGCGGTCTTTTTGCTTCCCTATCTCCCTTTCTTCCTCCACCTCTCCCTTCCCTCCTTTGTTCTTTTGTTCCCTTCCCCCTGCTCCCTTCCAGTTCCATATTGAAAAACTGCTTGCGCTGGATGGATAATTAACGCAGAGCAACAGGTCCCACTGGTGGGGACTACATCTGAAGTAAATGTTAATGTCGTGCAGGTTCACGTGCATTAATAAGCGAGGGAGATGAGTGAGGTTAGACTCAGATCAGCCATACTAGGGTACGACTTGAAATAGATCCTCTTAATTAGAGAGCCAAGAACCATGACAACTACCAATATCTTCCACCTGCAGTGGTGAGCTGCAGCCTCATTAGGGAATGAAAGAGGCTTTCTGAATTAAAATTGGGGCTGTCCTTTAGCTGTAGTTGGAGTCATCTGGCTGTAGGCTTTGAATATTTGACATGGAGGGGTCTGTCAGTGCAGGCTTTACAGTTAACTGAGAGGTGTGTATTTGTGGTTTTCTCTTCGATAACTCTGAAATAGACCTATGTAAACACCCTTATCAACAATGGATTTGTTTATGGTAGTCTAGATGCTAGAGTCCTACTGCAGAGGTTGGCTTGAAGAGTTTTACTTTTGAAAAATTAATGTCCTTCACCAGCTTTCTAGTTGGTTGGTGTACAGATATTACTGTTAATAGTTTATAGGCCTCTTAGGCCTTATAGAAAACTACACCAAACTCTTAGACACATATACTTTAATTGTATAATCTCTGAAGATTTAGAGTTCTATTGTTATGAATTATTTTATAGCTAACAGAATGTCTTTTAAGATTGGGCAGTGGTTAAAATAAATAGGGAGTTGGAAAGCAGTGAACAGGCACTTTCTAGCCAGGACTTGCAGTCCAGCGCTTTTCAACAAGTGATCTTGAAGGAAACATCCACAAGCAGTGAAGAGGGGAAGGTATTCTGCAGAAGCTCCATCCTCACGGGGTACCTTCTCTGCCGTGGAGAAGAGTACCTATCTCAAAGTACTATATAGGCCATATTCTTTGGAAGCCAGAAAATAGAGGTCCTTGGCCTGTTAGCTTAAGGGCTACCAGTTTCCCAAGACAAGCCTGCTCATATACCACAGCCAACTATTCCAGGACTCACCTTCCTTCTCAGGACTTGGACAGTCCTTAGAAGAAATCTAAAGGCTCAAATACTATTATGCGCTAGATAGACTTAAACGTGGATTCTCAGAAAAATGCTCCCACTCCCAGAACCTTCTTTTTATCAAGTAGCTTTTCAAAATTCAGAATATACCTGCTTCTAAAACCATAGTTTCTTTCTGAATACCTTGAGATCCTTAATTTTGCCCTCTTTAAAGGATCACTGGCTGAACTATCATTTGCTGAGTAGCTCTGGATTGTAGAAAGAGAGTAGAGAAAAGGCCACTGTCACCTTCATGTACCTAGTAACCAAACATCTGGGGCTCTTTGCTGAGGTTGGCACCCATGAGCAATTGAGTCTTATATAAGTCTGTACGGCAAGAATCACTTTGTAGTTGATTGTATGTGGTCGCATTGCCAGCTGTCCTTTTCATGTTGTCTCTAGTCTCTGATCCCTGAGAGCAAGGATCATGTCTGAAATCTCACCACTTAGCATATTGCCTAGCATGAAATAAATGTCCAATAAATGCTTGAATGGACAAATGACCTTGATCCTCTCTCCTCAAAGGCTGTGTTTCTTGATGGGGTAGATCATAACTTTGTTTGCTTTATATTCTTTCTTCAATGTGGCACCTCCATTGTGGCATTGGTTAGTAAGCAGTGGGAACTCAATAAATATTGACTGATGAAGAAGGAAATGCTTGACCTTGAAGTTGAGGAAGATACCCTGGTAGATATTCTAATGTGTTCCTTAGAAATAAGAGAACTACTGAACAGTCTTTAAAAACAGTTTGAATTCAAGATGTGAAAGAACTAGAAAACTGACTTGGGTTCTATTTTTTTTTTAATATTTTGTTGATTTTTTACAGAGAGGAAGGGAGAGGAATAGAGAGAAACATTAATGAGAGAGAAAAATCGATCAGCCGCCTCTTGCACACCCCCTACTGGGCATGTGCCTGCAACCAAGGTACATGCCCTTGACTGGAATCGAACCTGGGACCCTTCATTCCACAGGCCAGTGCTCTCTCCACTGAGCCAAACCTGTTAGGACTTGGGTTCTAATTCTGCTGCTTATTGGTTACATGGCTTTAAATACATTTTTTAGTTGATTTTTTACAGAGAGGAAGGGAGAGGGATAGAGAGTTAGAAACATCGATCAGCTGCCTCCTGCACACCCCCTACTGGGGATGTGCCCGCAACCAAGGTACATGCCCTTGACCAGAATCCAACCCAGGACCCTTCAGTCCACAGGCCGACACTCTATCCACTGAGCCAAACCTGTTAGGGCAGCTACATGGCTTTAGATAAGTCAGTTTTCTCACCTGTGCGATGGGAATAATAATTAATTCTCACAGTATGGTGGTGAAAATCAAATAAGAGCATCTGTGAAAACACTTTGTGAACTGTGATACACTGTCTAAATGTAATATCACTGTGCTATTTCTAACTTTAGTGATTAGGAAGTACTGGCTCATTATAGTATTTTCATGGTTTTCACTGCTTACAGAAACTCGGATAGAATAATTTCAGCACTACCTGACTTTTAGCTTTTAATTATTTCCTTTAGTAGAGAATGGCCCTTGGCACCCTGTCTTCATTGATATATCAGGATGAGAGGGAGCTGGGACAGAGCCTTGTTTTTCTTGACAAGCATATCATTAATTTTCAAGAATCTGACATAAGTACATGTATAGGTATTCCTTTTTTTATTGTACTCCTCTTTCTTGTGTTTCACAGATACTGTGTTGTTGTTTTTTACAAAATGAAGGTAAGACCCTCCAGCAGCAAAAACCCTGCAACTTGTTGAAGGTTCAAATAATGGTTAGCATATTTTTTAACGAAGTATTTTTTAACATATATATATATACATATATATATAGTGGTTTGTTTTTGTTTTTCTAGACAGTGCTGTTGCACACTTAATAGCCCTGGCCGGGGAGCTCAGCTGGTTAGGTGTCATCCTAATATGCCAATGTTGTGGGTTCGATCCCTGGTCAGGGTTTATACAAGAATCAACCAATGAATGCATAGATAAGTGGAACAACAAAATCAATGTTTCTTCCCCCCCCCCCTCCCTGCCTTTCTCTAAAGTCAATAAATAAAAATTTAAAAAAAAAAGACTATAGTATAGTGTAAACATAACTACTATGTGTACTAGGGAACCAAAAATTTGCATGACTCTCTATTGTGATATTCATTTTAGTGCAGTGGTCTGTAATTGAACCCACAACATCTCCAAGGTGCGCCTGTAATTATTTCAGAGTTGCACACTAAACTTAGGGGTACGTCATTCTTATGGGGGTAGGAGCTTTAAGGTGGGTGGATGAGGTGGGGAACTTCTCAGGATGTGTACTTGAGTCCCCTGAGGCAGAATTTCCTTTCTCTCTGGAATCCTTTCCCTGTTGACAATATTTAATGTGGAACAGAACTAGTCTATTTGCAAAACAGCCTTTTTCTGGAACTGGTTCCTGAGCTTTTTACCCCAGTGACAGTCTGTCTTTCCTGGAGGCATTTCATAAATCCTTTTCCTTTTGAATTGAAAAACTGCCATCTAAATTGCTTGAAAGGAATTGCTAGTAGCAAAGAGGAATCATCATTATGAGAAAGCTTTATGATGGGCAATTCCTGTGTTCCAGCTATGCTTATGATGATCATTTTCTAGAAACATAGACAGACCTTCCTTCCTTTTCAGTCCCATCTTAGATATTATTTTATTACTGTTTCTCAAGATAACCACATTTTCAAATGTATTTCAAGATGCATGTTCTGTCTCTAAGAAAGCAGCAAAATCCCAGCAAGGCCTTACTGTTTTAAGTGTTCTACATTAATCTTGGAGATAACCCTCTAACTTCCCTGCATACTCCCTAAACTCACAGTCCTCATCCCATACTTTAGGGCAGACAAGAGGAGCCTGTGGCCATAATCTAGAATTCTGAAAAATGTGTGTTCTTAAACTTGGTATCTCTAAAAGTGAACTTTTAGAAACCAATCAGGAGCTACTTTTGAAAGCCTCTTAATAAGAATTTTAAGCATTTCACCCTGGCCGTTTTGGCTCAGGATAGAGTATCAACCTGCAGACTGAAGGGTCCCAGGTTTGATTTTGGTCAAGGGCACATGCCCGGTTGCTAGGCTCAATCCCAGTAGGGGGTGTGCAGGTGGCAGCTGATCAATGATTCTCTCTCCCTCTCCCTTCCTCTCTGAAATCAATAAAAAATATATTTTTAAAAAATCTAAACTGACACACAAGAGAAACAAGGCCCTGACCAGATAGCTCAATTGGTTAGAGCATCGCCCAGATACACCAAGGCTTCAGGTTTGATCCCTGGTCAGGGCACATAGAAGAATCAACCCATCTTCTATATATGTAAAAGGTTAATATGCAAAGTATCCCCTTGAGAGTTCAGGAGACCAGGGGTTCGATCACTCACTATGACATGCATTGACCACTAGGGGGCGGCGCGGAGAGAAGGAAGGCCCTAGCCCGCAGCTGGGGAAGGAAGGCCTAGGGACCCTACCCGTGCACAAATTTCATGCACCAGGCCTCTAGTGAATGCATAAAGAGATGTTCCTCTCTCCCTCTCCCTTCCTCTCTCTCTAAAAATCAATTTTTAAAAAGAAAGAGAAACAAGAAAGCACCGTGGCCAGGTGGCTGTCAGAGAAGGCTTCCGGTAGGTAACACCTGACTTGAGCCCCTATAAAAGATGAGTCCACCAGGTGAAGGAGTGGGGAAAGACTTGGCTTTAGTGGTTGTGAACAGTGGCCCTGGAATGAGCAGAGACAGAGTTGAGAAACAGTATAGGCTGTGTAGGGGGGGGCCACCAGACTTAATGGAGCTGGAGAAGGAGGCAGGGTTCTGGTCACGGGGTCTTATCTACAACATTGAGGAGCTTGAACTGTAATGGATGGGGTGTTATTGAAGGGCATTTTAATTTGGAGAGTGATCTGATCTGAATTGTGTTTTAAATATACCATTCTGCCAGCAGAGTTAGAAATAGATTAGGGGAAGCATGAAGGGTAACCAGGAGGCCATTCACATCTTGGTAAAAAGATCTAAGCCTGTACCACCTTGCCTTGCCCTTCTCTGCTTTACATGTGGTGTAGGGTATCTTGGTTCAAAGCCAGTAGGCAGATTTCTGAAAAGAAATGATGAAAAACAGAATCAGAAATGACAGCCTTTTCAGGGTTAATTTTAATATAACAGCTGCTGGAGCATAGCAGAGTCTGTAGACCTTTGCAAATTACATGTGTGCATTTCATTAGTTTGGGTCTGGTCTATGCAGAAATACATTGGAGAGAACAAAGGTAGACATTACAGGTGATGTTCACCTGTGGTCCTCCAGGGCTTGAAGACCTATCCGCACAGGCCAGTGTGCCTCCAGTTTTCTGCTTCCTGATACAGGTCCTCCTGTGATCCCACCAAGGTAACAGGGAAGAAAGGGAACAATGAGGCTTGCTGGGCATCCTGACATGTATGTTCAGGGCTCTGGGGAAGCATGGAGCTAGGAAAATTTGCCAGCCTGAGGCTATTTTAAGTAGAAACGGTAAAGCAGGAGAGCATTAAGCCCTGGGACTTGAAGGAGTGTCCTTATACACTCAACCTTCGAGTGTGTTTGTTTGTTTTTATAATATCTCGGATTCTTTGAAGAAAAATTTCCTCCTTACCATTCCAAGTAAATACCTTCAGGAACCAAATGTAAGAATTTCTTAAGCATAAATGTAGCCTATTCTGTATAGCAGGGGTTTTCAAACTTTGGTGTTGAGCATAAATTGCTGAGGCCTATCCCCAAAATTTATGATTCAGTGAATCTGGAGTGAGGTCTCAGAATTTGCATTTCTAATAAGTTCCCAAATGATGCTGCCAGTCTGGAAACCACACTTTGAGAACAACTACTGTATAGGCATTATAAATATGAGCCTCCCAAGGACTTAATAAAGGCTCATATGGATCTTGGTATAACCTTAATGGAAATCAATCACCTGGAGAATCAGCAAGGCTAGCCCTACACAGCTTTAATTTTGATTCAGTATTGACTTACTGAGTAGCTACTGTGTACACCTCTTATAAAGATACAAAGAGGGAAGAGATTCAACCCTTGTCTTGGTCCCTCTAATAAAAGAAGTAAGAGAACTATCACATAAGGGAAAGCATGAGAAGTGCCAGAAGTGAACCAAAACCATGCAGCCAGGGGTCTAGGATGCTTGAGTAATCCCAGTAAAACACCTGGAGGAGCTGTCCTTTGTGTGCCATTGTTGCTGACAAACTGCCCCAAAACTCCGTGGCTTAAAACAGACACTAGTTATTATCTCTCACAAGTCTATAGGTTGATTGGGCTCAGCTGGGTGGTTTTCCTGTTCTATATGCTGTTGTCTGGTACTGCAGTCATGTGGAAGCTTATCTGAGCTGGCATGGTCCAAGATGACTTGGTCACATAGCAGTAGTGGTGCTGGCTGTTGGCTTGGATTTCAACAGAAGTTGTTAATTGGAGTGCCTTAAGTCTCCTCTGTGTGGCCTCTCACAGCACAACATCAGGGCTCTGAGGTAGAACATTCCAGGATTGTAAAAATGGAATCTTCAGGACCCAACCTTGGAAGTTACAACATTGTCACCTCTGCTACATTCTGTTGGTCAAACAAGGCACAAGAACAAGTCCAGTTCAAGAGGAAGGAAATAGACTACTTCTGGATGGAAGGAGTATCAAAGAATTTGTAATGACCTTTCATCTATCATAGGCTGATTGAGGCAGGCCTTATAGGCATGGCTTTCTAGGGGAAGAGTGTTCTAGAGAAAGAAATTATGTCTTTCCCTATAAGTATTAATAGCTCTGGCTTTGGCTTCTCTTTCTAAGATAAGGAAGGGATGCTCACTCTTTAGGTTATTGTAAATGATGCCAAGTAAGCATTTTGAAAGATGTGAGAGTGTAGGGCTGGCCAAAATAGAAGTTGAGGTACATGAGTCTTTGTGCCAAATCTAGATAGGCTTTTTCCACTGCTTCAAAGGATTAGTTAGTTACTTAGTCTTGCCCTTGTCTTTTCCCCACAGTAACCCTCCACTGAGTGAAGAAATGTTGCCTCCTGGGGAGTGGATGTGTCACCGGTGCACTGTTCGTCGAAAGGTAATAAATAATGCTGTTTTCTAAAGGCTTTGCTCAGAATGCCGGATCTAGAGTACTGATATTCTAGAGCTAAGATGGCCTGGCCCTGAAGGTGTTTTTGTCCCTTCTTCTTGTCTCTTCCAGCCCTGGAATCACCCACATTCTCCTCATGGTGACTGTTTGGAATCCAATAGGGCCTAAAATCCAAACATGGGCTGCTGATATGGGCAGAAGAGGTGTGTTAATTTACTAAGCCATGTTCATTCACTAGTGACAGGAGTAGTGTTTGATCTTGTAGACCTCCTATAAGTGGCCTGAATGTGGCAACTATATCCATGGCTAAAAGTGGTTGAAGAAAAAACAGACTGCTCCAGCTTGATGGAAAAATGGTTTCTGTTACCCCAAGACAAATAAATCACTAGTAACCAAAGTCTTAGCCAGGTATATGGGGGTGGGGGGACTTTGAACTCACTTGTTCCCCAAATTCCTAATCTCTCTTTAGTTTCCCTTACCTTGGCTTCAATTATTCAGTACTGGCTTTGAGAACATTATTTTCTACATTGAGAGAACTGCTGTGGAATGCAAAAGCTAAATTCTCCTTTATCAAAAAAGGAAGTAGGTGTGTTTCCACTCAGATTAAGAGAGAGCCAATCCTCAGATTATAGACTGTGGATTACACTGTGTAAATTGTAAAGCCCCACCCCCACCCCCACACTAATTATACACCAAATAACTTGCTTTTGTTGTGACATCACTTCTGTTTTCCTGGCCCCTGTACATGATGTCACAGTGAATGATGACTTCCTTGGTTGCAGAAACAGGATGAGATGATTCAGAGATTGTGGTTTATGTGTGTAACAGTTTTCAACCTTTAAGAAGAAGATAAACAGTTAGGTAGACATTTTTTTTCAGTGTGTTCACAAGGGTTCCTATTAAAAAGCAAGCCAGGGCCAACTCAGCCACCTAACACAGTTGTAGTTTGATTTCTCCTAAAATCCACAAAACAGGCTGTCCTCCAGCGTGCTCACCTCCCTAGGTCTATTCCTGTGCATCCTCGGTTAGATTAGAGCAGGGCCAGTTAGAGATAGCTTCCAGCCAGGAAGCCTTTCAGAAACTTGCCACTCAAAGAAGCTGGACGTGAAAGGGTTAGGACAGTGGAGGGAGAAGAGGTAAAGCCAGGAAAAGAGGGTGGAGGAGATAAACTGTTCTTTTAGTTCCCATCATCTGCTGGGTATTTCATGTGCCTTATTTAATCCATGTAGCCATCTGTGGGTGCTGGTGGTAGTATCTCCATTTTAGAATGGAAGAAACTGAGGCTTATAAATGCAGAATAACTTTCCCAAAGAAAAGGAATTGGCAGAGCCAAGATAAGAACTAAATCCTGTCTCACTCCAACGCTCTGTTACCTCTTCATCAATTTTCTAGAAGCAGAACTACTTGCTAGAGATTATAGTATGCTTTTTTTCTAACATAGTTTGTATTTTCTGAAATTTCACTCTGACCTTCTCTCAGATGGCCCTCTTTGCCTACCAGAGCCATATCTGTCTTTTCCACCACCACCACCAGTTCCAGGCTTTGGCCTCCTGTAGTTACACTGAAGTGGATCAAAATGATACATCCTCTGAGCCTCATCAACCTCCAATGTTCAGGTTCTGTTCCTAGTGGAGGCTAGATTCTCCCAACTCAGAGCCATCCCTTGCATATATATGATTCTCTTTATCGTCACCATGTCCCTGAGAAAAGAAGAAAAGTTTTACTAGATTCACTTTACAGATAGAGAAATTCCTGCCCACCAGCCTGAGCCACCCAACGTCATAGGAAATCAGTGGCAGAACTGTCTTCTGACTGGAGACCAATGTTAAACTTTCATTTGACCACTCTATTTGGAATCCTGGAGGAAAATGTATTGTCAGTCATCTAGTCCTACAGAGTACACTTAGTCTTTTTCTACTTCTCCACCTTCCCATTCAAAGAAGTATCACTTTCAGAGTTCTAGTTAAATTTGAAACATTGAAAGCCACCACGATGATTGCTGAGTCCTTACCCTTCACACACTATCTTTCCACTGTGTAGTACAGATACCTTCCAGGCTAGCACTCAGTCTCCCTAGACAGGGAGTTCTGCTTGCCTGTTTTACATATTACCTTTGCTTTTGCAGACTGTTATATATATAATTTTTTTTTAATTTATTTCAGAGAAGAAGGGAAAGGGAGAGAGAGATAGAAACATCAATGATGAAAAAGAATCATTGATCGGCTGCCTCCTGCAGGCCCCACACCGGGATTGAGCCCACAACCTGGGTATGTGCCCTGACTGGGAATCAAACCATGACCTCCTGGTTCATAGGTCAATGCTCAGCCACTGAGCCACACCTGACGGGCCAGACTTTATTTATTTTGAGCAGTTCTTAAAACCATTCAATAGGTCAGGCTGCTGCTCCAAGGCAAACTACAGTGATCTCATTGGTTCCCACTGTTATTCTTACTGTCCTCAGTCTCGCTGAGCTTGTTCTCACTGTGTTAGTTGTTTATTTCTTTACTTCTCTACTTGTATAGAGATATTGTGTATCATATGATGACTTAGAGGAAATGATGTGTGATTTGTATAATACTTTCTAATTTCCATGCCTTTTGGTGATTCCCTGCTGCAATAGTTTTGCCAGCATTAGTTCAGCTATAATTTTGTCAACTTTAACAGAACTGTGTTCCAAGTCCCCAGGTGGATGAATCTGTGACTTTCATAATTTTGGTTTGTAGTCTAATAGGATTTTATAGCATCTATTTCTTTCTGTTTTGTGGTACTTTGTATGATGGGCCCTCCTGTTCATTTGCACAGAAGCGAGAACAGAAAAAGGAGCTGGGCCATGTTAATGGACTGGTGGACAAATCTGGCAAACGGACTACATCCCCCAGCAGTGACACTGACTTGTTGGACAGATCAGCTAGCAAAACTGAACTCAAGGCTATGGCCCATGCCCGGATCCTGGAGAGAAGAGCCAGCCGGCCTGGCACGCCCACGTCCAATGCCAGCACAGAGACCCCCACCTCTGAGCAGAACGACGTTGACGAGGACATCATTGACGTGGATGAGGAGCCAGTGGCAGTAGAGCCAGACTATGTGCAGCCCCAGCTAAGGCGGCCTTTTGAGCTGCTGATTGCTGCCGCCATGGAGCGGAACCCCACCCAATTCCAGTTGCCCAATGAACTGACTTGTACCACTGCACTACCAGGTTAGCCAAACCATTATATCCCCTCCCCCACTCCACCTTCCAGAGGATTATTGTCCAGGCAAAGGGTAGTGCTGCCTATGGGATCACTGTCTGTATAGCCACTGTCTCATACTGTTCTTGGTTCTTCCTGGAGAGATCTTTGAAGGTTTTAGCTCTTACAGTGCTTATTCAATTTTCTCTTTCCACCCTTCCCAGTATCACATTTTTTAAAAAAGTAATATATTCACATGATTCAGAAATCAAAAAATATAAAAAGGCGTACGGGAAAAATTTCCCCCCTACTTCTGCCTGCCATTTGCCTAGTTTCCACCTTCCTACCCCTCACAGATAACCACTGTTTTGTTCTTGTGTATTTCCTCTAGAATTTCTTTGTGTATGTATAAGCAAGTACAGATATATGCTCATTATTTCCCCCTTAAATAGCATACTTGATATTCTGTTCTACACGTTGCTTTTTTTTTACTTCATAATGTGCTCAGGATAGAGATCTTTCCATATTAATATAGACATTACTTAGTTTCTCTTAATGGTTGTATAATGATCTATCATATACATATAGATGCACTATAATTTATTTAATTCCCTGTTAATGGACATTCAGGTTTTTCCTAATCTTTTGTTTCTATAGATAGTGCTTCACAGATAATCCTGTAAATACATCATTGTATACTTGTGGGTGTGTGTCTATAGGATAAATTCTTAATATTAGAATTGCTGAGTCAAAACTGTGTTTATAGTTGTTGTTTTTAAGGCAAGTTACTTTATTTTTTATATATATATTTTTTATTAATTTCAGAAAGGAATGAAGAGGGAGATAGAAACAGCAATGAGAATCATTGATTGGCTGCTTCCTGCATACCCCACACTGGGGATCGAGTCCACAGCCTGGGCATGTGCCCTGACCGGGAATCAAACCATGACCTCCTGGTTCATAGGTCGATGCTCAACCACTGAGCCATGCCAGGCGGGCTGTATATTTATAGTTTTTGTTTGTTTGTTTTTAAATATATTTTTATTGATTTATTACAAAGAGGAAGGGAGAGGAATAGAGAGTTAGAAACATTGATGAGAAAGAAACATCGATCAGCTGCCTCCTGCACACCTCCTACTGGGGATGTGCCTGCAACCAAGGTACATGCCCTTGACCGGAATCGAACCTGGGACCTTTCAGTTTGCAGGCCAACACACTATCCACTGAGCCAAACCGGTTAGGGCAGATATTTATAGTTTTAATAGATACTACCAAATTACCCTCCTTGTGTTTTGTTTGTTTGTTTGTTTAATCAATCAAGTCATGGCTTCTTCTTGATACCATGAAGCTTCTAGATCTTATTTTTTTCTTTCAGATAGAGTGAAATTGGCAAACTTAAGAAACTTACGGTCAGTAGGATGCAGAATCAAAGCTTTTCTGATTTTTGTTAAAATGCAGTGAAATTGTAGTTTTTTCCTCATCTACCTCCAGATAATAGGCTTTTTGACCTATTTACATTTCATAGGTTGCCAGTATATAAGCTAGGCTTCTGGCCACTTTATGTTTACAAAACCTTTAGAGGTGTTTGTGCCACAGAACAAGTGACTTCTGATCAAGGTTCTGACTTATGTCTCAGTCTCCCTTCTAATTCTTTTTCTCACTTGAAACCAGACCAGGGGGCCTCAGAAAGAGATCCATGTCTAGGCCATAGCACATGCTTTTACTGAGGTCTCTTCCTTTCGCTTACTATTGTGTCCATATCTGAGGCCAGGAACTCTGCACCTAGAGAAAGTCCAGCACCACCAATTTCTCTTCTAGGTTCCAGCAAGAGAAGAAGAAAGGAGGAAACCACAGGAAAAAACGTTAAGAAGACACAGCATGAGTTAGATCACAATGGTCTCGTTCCCTTACCGGTCAAAGTCTGCTTCACGTGTAGCAGGTATTTTTCCTCCATACTAAGGGGCTTTTCCTCATATTCAGCAAATGATGTTTTTTTCTCTTTTCCAGCACCTCTTTCAAACCATATATGTTAAATGTACATAATATATATTTTGATGATATGAGAGCAGAGAGACTGAGTGACTAATTGATCAGAGCCTTGAATATTTTAACAAGTATTGTAAACTGTAGAGGCTAAACAAGAGGAGTTGAAAGTAAACTAAAGTATGAAATATTTAGACTACCTATCAGGAAGAATTCTAGCCTGCAGCGACACAAGTCCCTGGAAACAACAAATAATTTTTAAATCGCTCAAGTTTAGTTTAAAAGTAGTACAGGTATCCACAGTATGCGTTAGCCTGGATGAATTCCAAAAGCACCTAGGTTGCCCCAGTTGTAGCTTCCCTGTGATACTGGTTTTCTTCAAATCGGATCTCCTCAGTGACAGGAGCCAGCTGCTACTGAAGATGGACTTGTTTAGATATGTTAGAAGGACAGGGTAACAGGAGAAAGAATATGAAAAAGAAATGTTCCACACCAAAAGCTATAGGAGACTGGATAGCAGAGTGCAGGACTCTGAGCCCAAACTGTGGCTCCAGTGCATTTTGAGGACCCGGGAGTATCATGGTTACAAATCATAATTGACATTTGCTTAAGCCCCTCCCTTTAATTATGCTTATATTAATACATTACAAAATCATTTTCCCAGCACAACTGTCTCTGATTCTCAGTCTGAGTGCTTCATGCAGAAGAAAAGGTTCTTTTTTTTTTTTTTTTTTTTAATATATTTTATTGATTTCTTACAGAGAGGAAGGGAGAGAGATAGAGAGTTAGAAACATCGATGAGAGAGAAACATCGATGAGCTACCTCCTGCACACCCCCTGGGGATGTGCCCGCAACCCAGGTACATGCCCCGACCGGAATCAAACCTGGGACCCTTCAGTCCGCAGGCTGACGCTCTATCCACTGAGCCAAACCGGTTTCGGCAGAAGAAAAGGTTCTTGCTGTAGTAGATTTTAGAAAGGTTGCTAGTATTTTTGTTGTTGTTTAATGCAGTAGTTGCTTTTTTTAAGGACTAGAAAGATCAAGTAGAGCTGGCTGTCTTCCCCCAGTGAGTACTGAGCATTTATCATTCATGCTCTGACAGCCACTTTAGCGTACTCCACGTAAGCATTCACTTCCTGACAAGACACAGTTCTCTTAGAAGAGCGAATAATGGAGAGCTGTGTGGTGGCCCCCAACTTCATCCATCTTTCTAATCATGAATGTAACTGAATCATTGGGGGAGGAGGACGTGGGAGGATGTTGTTAGGATTAAGGAGGGGAGGTTGTTTTGAGTTCTCCCATCTTGCCACAGAAATGGCCTAATCTCTTTTTTGCAGGAGTTGTCGCGTGGCCCCTCTCATCCAGTGTGACTATTGCCCCCTCCTGTTCCACATGGACTGCCTTGAGCCACCACTCACTGCCATGCCCCTGGGCAGATGGATGTGTCCAAATCACATCGAACATGTGGTGGTAAGTACAGCAGTGTCCCTTCAGTCCTCTATGGGCACAGTGGAGCGTGGACTGATTCAGTAGAAAGCATAGTAAGGTCAGCTTTGTACCAGAATTCACTATAATCTCTCCGATGCTGGTTTCTGCAGACCATTCTACTCAATTCCGATTATTTTGACATGCGTTAGCTGTGCATTTTCCCTTTTATCACAATGCCTTATTTTAGCTGCATGGACAGACTTAACCCACTAGCATTTGGGTGTTCATTAATATTTTCTTCCAGAGTGAATCAAGCAGATGTTATAGCCCTAAACTGGGGTATATTAGGTCCAACCTTACGGAAATAAATACTCTCACAGTGGTTGCTTCCATATTTTCCTGCCTCTTGTTTTTAGAGGGAACAAAGAAAATTCTAAGATATTAACTGCACAGTAACTTCAGCGAATTGACGTGGATATAATGGTATTCCAGACAGTCAACCATTTATTGAGCACCTCATCTTTCCTAGGCACCAAATAAGGTTCTTTCCCTCCTCTTACTTTAATTCTTGTCATAACACTTATAGGTGTTGAGTAACTAAGTTGTTGAATGAATGGTGTGAGGGTATTATCTATTTCCCAGAAGTCTTGGGTACATTTTCCATACTGCTTCCTGGGGCCAAAACAGAACTGTAGTTTGCTATCTCCAAAGACATTTCCTTACAGGCACTTAGAATAGTCACTCATAGATTGAGTAGGAGAGGGCTTCAGGAGGAGCAGGTCCCTCATAAGAACAGCCTTTCCAAATTAAAAAATGTTATTGCATAAGACGTCGCCTATCAAATGGTGATAAGCGTGGAATGACTGTTGCCCCTCAACATGGCAATGTGCTCTCCACTTTACACTGCAGGAACCTCAGTTATAGACTTGCACATATGAAAGAAAATAGTTGCTTTGTCCTCTTATTTGTCTAATGCTGTTCAAAAAGATTTATCTAGGAGGAAGCTTCTCTCTGGGGCTCAGTGTGAGTATCTTGTTTTGCCTCTTACTGAACCAAAAACAAAAAGCAACCATGAGCAGTTTACCCAAATATGAATCTTAAAGATCACCTTTCCAGCAGATGAGAAGTTATTAATTGGGTAATATTTTACTAGCCACTTAGGGGTTTTTCCTCTTTTACTAATTAGAAGCTGCCACACGTTTTTTTTCCTTTTGAATTAAAGTGTATGGGACCAGTTGTAGAAGAAGAAATGTGACATAATTTCTGTATGCTGCTGCACAAACTTCCCTCTCCTCCCTTTGGCCTCTTAGAGCAGTCCAAGTTTTCTGCCTCCTATAGACTGATATATTCTAGGAGGTTGCTTCCTAGTACCATGGAGGAGGAAAAGGGCAGGGCACACAGGATTTAGGTGCTGATCCCAGCTGTCAACCAAACTCCTATATAGGAAGCAGTCCTGCTTCCTGTGGGAGAGGTTCCTCTTGCTAGGAATGGAGTCTGGGTCTCTTGAGGGCCAAGGCCTGCATCTCCTCAGAAACCTGTACACTAAAAGAAAAGAAAAAAAGAAACCTGTAAACTGACAGAGGGTGGTCTGAGCTGGACAGATGACTTTCAGAGGCTGAATTTGGAAGGTCACTTCTTAGCTAATTCCCTATTTCCTGCCACTCTAGGGAATAGGAACATACCAGTTGTCCCTTGTTGGACTGGGCAGAGCTGAGGGAGAAAGTCTTATGCAACTCTGACAAGTGTTGACATGCCAACCCCTGACAGACAATCCCATTTGGTCCATTTATAGTTAGCTGGGAGAGGGATGTCTTTTGAGGTTCACCACAGGAGTGTTTCTGCTTTGATCCTAGCTGAACCAAAAGAATATGACACTGAGTAATCGGTGCCAGGTGTTTGACCGTTTCCAGGACACCATTTCACAGCACGTCGTCAAAGTGGATTTCCTAAACCGAATTCACAAGAAGCACCCTCCTAACCGCCGTGTGCTCCAGTCGGTCAAAAGAAGAAGCTTGAAGGTGAGTCACAACCTGGTTCAGGCAGGATGGTGGTTTCTGATCACCTTCAAGGTATAGACAGAGGGCCATGGTCCCACTTCCACAAGTAGGGAAACTGAAGTCCCTGAGACTTCTCTGTGGTATCTGAACAAGTAATGAATGTGGCTGTACATTTTAATACTTGAGGAGGGTGGTCGGGATTATGAATGCCAAACCCCATAGTAGGCCTTCAAACTGCAGGTCTCTAGTTCTCCTGAGGATAAACACTCTTTAACCCCTTCCACCAAATGTAGGTGTGCTCTGCTGTTACTGCCCCTCACCTGGCACTCGGTGCCATCTCTTCCTGTTTGATGGCCCCTTTCCTAGAGCTGTCATGAGGTGAAGGTGGGGGTGATTAAGCAGAGGGCCATGTGGAAAGTGAGCTATCCCAACTGAGGAATTTAAGAGGGGAAAATGTCTAAAGGAAAGTTAAATCTCTTTTCCCAGGCTGCTGTTAATATATTAGCAATACATTTTATGTACTTAACAATTATTAAAGTGTATCCACAGAGATTTGACAGAGAAATTTGAAGAGTATTTGGTGGTGTTGAGGCTGGTTCTCATAAACCACTCAATCCCCTCATTCATTTAACTTAGCCCAACACTATATACCTATATATAAACTGATTTTTCTCTTTTGAAATAATCCCAGACTGTCATATGTTATCAATAGGAACCAGCAATTCTCAATTATGGCCACTTGGGGGCAGCCATACTTTAAAATCACACCAGCCCCGCCCTGGCTGATGGTGTAGCTCAGTTGGTTGTCCCATGCACTGAAAGGTTGCAGGTTCTATTCCTGGTCCAGGCACATACCTAGGTTGCAGGTACAGGAGGCAACCAATTACTGTTTTTCTCATACATATTCTCTCCCGCCCCCCCGCTTCCTGTCCCTCCTTTAACCTCTCTCTAAAATTAGTAAAAACAGCCCTAGCCAGTTTTGCTCAATGGATAGAGTGTCGGCCTGTGGACCAAAGGGTCCTGGGTTCGATTCCAGTCAAGGGCATGTACCTCAGTTACAGGCTTCTCCCTGGCCCAGGCCCTGGTCAGGGCTTATGCAGGAGGCAACCAATTGATGTGTTTCTCTCACATTAATATTTCTCTGTCTTTCCCTCTCTCTTCCACTCTCTCTAAAAACCAATAGAAAAATATCCTTGGGTGAGGATTTAAAAAAATAATAATAAATAAAATTAGTAAAAACATATCCTCTGGTGAGGATTTTTTTTAAAAAAATCATACCCATCATTTCCAGTGGGTGTCAGCACCAGCAAGATGTTAACTGTTGAAAATTGGATAACAAACTCTTAACTGTGTAAATATTTATACTTCAGTGGAAACACCAGTTTTCCAAAATTAAGTTAGGTGTTTTCAGTTGGGGGTAAGAAATATTACAGGTGACAAGCCTCATACCTTAGTTCAGTGGTCCGCAAACTGCGGCTCGCGAGCCACATGCAGCTCTCTGGCCCCTTGAGTGTGGCCAAAGTTTCAATCGCACTGTACGTGCGTGCCCACACATGGTATTTTGTGGAAGAGCCACGATCAAGAGGCCGCAGTTTGCCGACCACTGCCTTAGTTAAACAGATCTAGAAAAAATCTAGACTTGCCCAAGCCGGTTTGGCTCAGTGGATAGAGCGTCGGCCTGCGGACTCAAGGGTCCCAGGTTCGATTCCGGTCAAGGGCATGTACCTTGGTTGCAGGCACATCCCCAGCAGGGACTGTGCAGGAGGCAGCAGATCGATGTTTCTCGCTCATCGATGTTTCTAACTCTCTATCCCACTACCTTCCTCTCTGTAAAAAATCAATAAAAAATATATTTAAAAACAAAAAACAAATCTAGACTATAATTCACCATATAGGTATGGAAGAGAGCCAGGCTACCAAAATGAAGAGGCCAAGAGGCTTTGATAAAACCCTGTCACTTTATAATGTTCCCTTTTAAAATGTTTCTCTATTCTTGAAGAAAATCCAAGGGCACAAATTTTCTGAAAAGCATTTTGTAATTGGACAATTTGAGAGTGAAATAAGGACAGGGAGCCCTAGCTGGGTGGCTCAGTTGGTTGGAGCTTCCTGCCATACATCAAAAGGTTGCAGTTTTAATTCCATTCAGGCCACATTCCTAGCTTGTGGGCTCAATCTCTGGTTAGGCACATACGGGAGGCTACTGATCGATGTTTCTCTCTCTCTCTTCTCCCCCCCTCCCCTCTAAAGTCAATAAAAACATATCCTCAAATGAGGGTTTATAATAATAATAAAATAAGCCCTCGCTGGTTTGGCTCAGTGGATAGAGTGTCAGCCTATGGACTGGAGTCCTGGGTTTGATTCCAGTCGAGGGCACATGCCCAGGTTGTGGGCTCAATCCCCAGTAGCGGGCGTGCAGAAGGCAGCCAATCAATGATTCTCTCCCATCATTGTTTCTATCTCTCTCCCTCTTCATTCCTCTCTGAAATCAATAAAAATAAGTAAGTAAATAAAAAAATAAAATTAAAATAACAATAATAAAATAAGGAAAGGCAACCATTTGGGGCTTTCCTTCCCTTATCCTCCCTAAGAACCTGCTCACCAAATCTCTTGATTCTCCCAAAATATTTTCCAAATCTACCAGGTGCTTTTACATCTCTGCCTTAGGTACTGCTTCCCTACCCTATATCCCCTTGGTCTGCCTGGAAGTTCCTTCTTAACTGCCAAGTCTCAGCTCAAATACCGCCTTCCTATAAAATCTCTAATCCCAAGCTTCTGTCCCCCAGGTAGAAATAAGCACTTTTCTCCATGTTTTTAATAGCTACTTAGACATACCTTTATTCTAGGATCCATTACATTGTATTATAATGTTTCTGTGTTTATCTTCCCTACTAGACTGTGAGCTCCTTGAGGGCAAGGCTTAAATTTTGTTCATCTGGATTTCTAGGAATTGGCATAGTGCCCAGACTCAGGAGATGCTCAATAAATGTTGGTTGAATGTATGAATGATTGTTTCTTTGCTTGTGTGGCTCTTTCATTCTTACATGGTGAGATTCAGAGTGTGTCTTCTGTTTGTGCAACAAAGAGGTCTTCAATTGTTTTATGAGTCATGCATGAATGGAGAAAACTGACATTGAGTGCTTATCTGGAGCCAGGCCTCATGCTGAACATGTCTACTGTGAATGTGATCTCATTTAACTTTTTATCTCTTAAGATATTGTTTACCTACTTTCCAAACTTGATCCTAAGCAATAGGAGCCCAGGGTACCACTCTGGAGCCCTGTTTGGTGTCAGTCTTCCACTTTTTAGACCAAAGCAGAAGGCAGTATGCAATGATTTCTGGCTTCCTCAGTCCTTAGACCTTAATGAAGTAAAGTGGGGGGCATGCCTGCTGTTTCCAGTTTTGTGCCTTCTCAAGCTAGCGTGCATATGTGTTAGGCAAAGAGATGGTGGCACAGAGCAGTTGCTGCCCACCAAGCCACCTTATCCCAGAGTGGATGATGGTCCCCTGGGCATCAGCACCAAGGACAGAAGAGCACGGTCAGAGCACAATCAACTGGCCATGTTGGCACTATCTCCCTCTCCTTCCTCCTCCCATCTCTTCTGAACAGGTTCCTGATGCTATAAAATCTCAATACCAGTTTCCACCCCCACTCATTGCACCCGCGGCCATTCGGGATGGGGAGCTGATCTGCAATGGGATCCCTGAGGAATCACAGATGCACCTTTTGAACTCTGAGCACTTAGCCACCCAGGCAGAGCAGCAAGAGGTGAGTGAAGGCAAGGCTGGGATTCCAAATCTAATCTTCCATCCCACTGCAGCTGTTATGGAAATAGCCTCAGTGTCATTCCCATCCCCATCTTCTACAACCCCACCCACCCCCACCCCCACCCCCCAAGAGTTGACTATTTCAGGGAGAACCTCTGACTCAGATCTTGAGGCAAGTAAGAGAACTACAGAGTCAACCGGTCTGCTTCTCTCCATCGGTCTCCCTGCACTGTGAGATGGGCAAAACTGTCTGTAGAAAGAGCTCAGTAGACCCATAGAGAGACTAGGTGATAGTGCTGGACACACAGCCGATGTTTAGGGTACTTGCTGAATATTGGTCACAAGGTGAGCCTTAGGGGCAAAACCAGAACGGGAATCCCAAGCTCTGCTGACCAGGGTGTTGTCTGCTGAGTGTACCAACAAGTCTTGCTTGGGAATGGAAATGGAATCCTATCAGGAGTCAAGCACACCCTTTCTGGGCATTCGCAATGGGACCTCGGAAACAGTGTTTATCAGCTCTGCTGTAGCCCTGGCCACTGTGGCAGGAAGGACCAGCGCCTCCCAGGCCTCTTACCCTCCTCTCCTCTCCTCTCCTTCCATTACAGTGGCTCTGTAGTGTTGTTGCGCTCCAGTGCAGCATATTGAAACATTTATCTGCTAAGCAGATGCCTTCGCATTGGGACTCTGAACAGACAGAGAAGGCTGATATTAAGCCTGTTATTGTGACTGACAGCTCAATCACCACCTCCCTGCAAACAGCTGACAAGGCACCTACTACACCTTCCCACTATCCCCTGTCCTGCCCCTCAGGGATTAGCACCCAGAATTCCCTGAGCTGCTCTCCACCCCACCAACCCCCAGCCCTAGAAGACATCAGCTGCAGTTCTTGTGCGGAAAAATCCAAGAAAACTCCCTGTGGGACTGCCAACGGGCCGGTGAACACAGAGGTGAAAGCCAATGGCCCACACCTCTACAGCAGCCCCACTGATTCCACGGACCCCCGGCGACTTCCAGGCGCCAACACCCCCCTACCAGGCCTCTCACACCGACAAGGCTGGCCCCGGCCCCTCACACCACCAGCGGCTGGGGGGCTTCAGAACCACACCGTCGGCATCATTGTGAAGACAGAGAATGCCACTGGCCCCAGCTCTTGCCCCCAGAGGAGTTTGGTTCCTGTCCCAAGCCTGCCCCCTTCCATTCCCAGCTCTTGTGCCAGCATCGAGAACACCAGCACTTTGCAAAGAAAGACTGTCCAATCACAGATAGGACCTCCGTTGACAGATTCAAGGCCACTGGGCTCACCCCCAAATGCCACCCGGGTGCTCACTCCCCCCCAAGCAGCAGGAGACAGTATCTTGGCCACAGGAGCCAGCCAAAGTTTCTGCTCACCAGCGCCATCTTCAGGTGAGTGCTACTCAGCCTTAGGGTGATTTGGAGTAATTTTATGCTCTTCCTGACAAATAAGCTTCAAAAAATCCTATCTGTGAATATTTCAGAGGGCTTTGATCTCTGTATTATTTATTCTTCCCCCATTTCTGTGATGGAAGAGAAAGTACATGTTAACTTGTCTTCGTCTATTCAATGGGACTGCTTAGGCTCTGAAAGCTTAAGTGATTTCTTTAAAGTGATCTAACAAGTCAGTTGCAGGATTGGAACTACAGCCTGGATCTCCTGATTCCACCTTCCCACTCCTTCCAGGCCTGGGTCTTCTGCCTGTTTTGTCCATCACCCTTGAGGAAGGCAGCATGTGCTCCAAAACCATTGTGCTCAGCCTGAGGCCCTGAGTGATAGCCTCTGTTTCATGCTCCACACCAGAGATTAGATCCACACCTGATCCAGATTCTCAGAGCCTGGTTATTTTGAAGGAACTTCCATGTCAGGGAAAGCAGGGCTAGAAAGGAACACTGCCTTTAGAATTGCTGCAGAGTGGGATGCCCATAGAGATAGTTCTGGCCCAAAAGCTTGCCCTCATGTCCACACTTGACCTAGTGTGGCCCTGCTCTCTCAGCTATCTCCAGTCAGCACTTGGGACCTCGAGGTTGCTGACCTCAGCATCTGAACCAGGTATCAGATGCTGCTGAAACCCCCTGTGGTCTCCTGTCTGAACTGAACCTGGCCTCCCTAGTCAGCTGGAAGTCTTGGTAACAAGGTGTCTGTGACTTCTCTGCATGGAGCCCCTGATCTCAGGGTGGCCCCACTTCTCAGGCTTTTTTCCTGGATAGATTTTGCACCTGTGAGTCAGACTTCAGTAGGCAGGAGCTTTAGGGGCAGGCACCACTTATTTAAATGAATAGAGGTAGTAGGGAGGTAGTCATGGCTCAGAGAATGAAGTTACCCCACCAACATTCCCCAGAGCAGTAGATTTCACTGGTTCTCAGTTCTCTGGAGCCTTCTGCATGCCTGGGTGCATTGTCGTTCCATCTGCCCTTCCTCACCACACGTTTTTAGCTCTAGGAGTTCCAGAGCCTATGGGGTGAGAATCGAGAAGGGAACATCACCTTGGGTCCGAAATCCAGACCTGTCTCGGCAGTGGGGGATTGTACCGGTGGGTTTCCCTCAGGCGACGTAAGTAACAGTCTTCCTGCTCCGTCCCCAGATGGCAAGGTCAGCCCCGGCACGTTATCCATAGGAAGCGCTTTAACCGTACCCTCTTTCCCAGCCAACTCTACTGCCATGGTGGACCTCACCAACTCACTTCGAGCATTTATGGATGTCAATGGAGGTGAGTGAGTGAGCTGCTGCTCTGCCACCAGCTACTGTGGTGGAAGTGCTGTCCCCACGCAGCATTCAGCTCATTTCAAAAGGGGCAGAAGGGATGCCTGATCTCAGGGTTGGAGAAGGGAGTAGTGTAGGGGAAAAGCCCCTTCTATCTCTGCCTTATGCATATACACATAATCAAAGATGAAGAGAGAACAGAGCCAAGCTGACCAGTGAGAAGAGAAGAAAGAAAATCACTATAGTCAGATCACCTGCACTTGCAGAATAAAATCAGGAGGCATCTCGCTCCCACAATCAAGGAGAAGCAGGGCAGAACTCGATCTCTGTAAACAGAGAGTGGGTAGAAATCCAAGCCCCAATATCAGACATCCAGGCCCTTCCCCATGCACAGGCAAATGGTTTATCTTGCTCTACCTTTCTAGGACCACTTTACCTAAAATCCAGCTACCCAGGGGCAGGAGGCATCTATATATTCTGCACTGGGGCCTGTCTCTCACTGCAGATGGCTAGTGAGATGCCCAGCCAAGATCTTTGTATCACTTTGTGCTATTTTTAAAAAAGCTCTTGGCTGGATTTTAGAAATGCTGCACTATTTGCTCGGTAACCTTAGCCTACTTCTCATTCCATTTCCTCCTCAGCTGCTTTTTTAATCTTTCTCTTTGGTTAATAGAAATCGAGATAAATATGCTGGACGAGAAGCTGATCAAGTTTCTGGCCTTGCAGAGAATACATCAGCTTTTCCCCTCCCGGGTCCAAACTTCACCGGGCAGTGTCGGGGCACATCCACTGGCTTCTGGAGGGCACCACACAGAAGGTGCGCATGCACACCTGCCACCACACCACGCCATCAGATCTCTGTGTGAATGGCCATCTCCCTCCATGGAAATCTCAGCTTTCAGTGTGTGCTTTTTATGGGCTTTATAAAGCACCATGGTTTTTGTTTTTTTCCTCAGAAAACAGATACAAAATGGCACCCACAGCTTTCAGCTCAGACTCCAGGAAGTGCACTGTAACTTTCTTTCATACATATCCACTTTGAGACACAGAAAGCAGCTACAAGTGCCTTTGGGTATATGTAGTGTTTTCTGCTCAATTGCTGTCAAATATTCAAGTTAGAAGAATTTCCCAAAAGGTGAGAAACAGAGTAACAGTTGGGCTAGCCTCCTGGAAATCCTTCCCAAGAGGTTAACTCTGCTTAGGATTCCCCTTGGAGCATTAGATGTTAAAAGTTTGGTCCCCAGACCAGCAGCAGCAGCTGCATCTAAGAACTTGTTAGAAATGCAGAGCTTTGGCGCCACCTTAGACCTACAAAATCATAATCTGCATTTTAACAAGATTCTAGGCAAATCATACGCACCTTAAAGTTTGAGAGAGATGGTCTGTGCCCTTTTTTGCACAACCTCCCTATAGGACCAGCTAGTATATCCCTGACAAACCAACCAGCAGCCAAGAGCTCATCAAGTACTATCATCCTTAAATTCTGTGACATTGTCAAAGCGCTGGTCCTTCTTACCCCATGTGAGGGCTGCTGTGTGGGACAGAGCCTCACCGTGAAGCAGCCCAGTGTTAGATGTGAGTTTGTAAAGATTACTCATCCAGTGGGATTATATTCTTCAAGCGATGCGCCAAAGGTCCAGGTTCTGTTAATGTTTGAGCCATATGTTCTGTTGGTGTGCATTTGAGTGTCAGGTTCTGAGTTTCTGAATAACCCTATCCCTGTGTTTGTCTTGTAGTGCAAAGAAAGGAGGTACAGGCCCGAGCTGTGTTCTACCCTCTCTTAGGGTTGGGAGGAGCTGTGAACATGTGTTATCGAACCCTCTACATCGGGACAGGTGAGCCAGCTAGGAGGTGCTGAGTCTGTTCAGCCCTAAAGACTAACACTCTGACCCTCAAAGGCTAGAAAGGGGCAGACTGGTTTAACTTGATGGATGTCCCAACCAGAGGGGCTAAGAAAGGAGACCATCAGCTGCTTGTCTTCCCTGTCCTCTGGCCCTTTGCTTTGTGCCCAGTGTGACATCAGGAGAGGTAAAACTTCTGACTGCTGCTCAGTGAGGCATTTAAAACACTGCAAGGAGATACCCAAGGAGAGAGCACATGCTTTCTCCCTGCAGGTCTTTGAAAAAGTGACGGGGCTCACATACACCTGAGCTTTAGTTCGCCCTCTATCTTGTACAGAGGTGCAGGCAGATTAGCCCCCAGCCTAGACATTTCCCTTCTTTCAGGTGATATGATTTATAGGCCCTGCACCCCATGTTGTGTTCTCATGAAAACATCCCATCCTCTCCCTAGCCAGTTTGGCTCAGGGGATAGAACGTTGGCCTGTGGACTGACGCTCCAGTCAAGGGCACATGCCCAGGGTTGCAGACTCAATCCCCAGTAGGGGGCATGCAGGAGGCAGCCAGTCAATGATTCTCTCACATCATTGATGTTTCTCTCTCTCTTCCTTTCTCTCTAAAATGAATAAAAAATATATTTTAAAAAATGAAAAGAAAATATCGCATTTTCTTCAGTAGCTCACTGTACCCACTGGGCAGGAGCCATATGTTCTAAAGCAGATCAACTGGCAAAGACAACTGTTCTTTAGCAAGAGGTTGAAAAGACATCAGCTTTAGTTTAAAATACAAGGAGGGGGCCCTGAGCTACCTGTCCCTCAGGGTCTCCTAGTGCCTGCCCAGAAGCTAACACTCCCCCTCCCCCACACCTTCACACATACACCTTACAATTTGTTCTCTGCCCGCCTTTTCCTCTATTCATGTCACCTTGCAGGAGCTGACATGGACGTGTGCCTTACAAACTATGGTCACTGTAATTACGTGTCCGGGAAACACGCCTGCATATTCTACGATGAGGTAAGGGGTGTTGATGGGGTAGGAGGGAGCTCTCCCCACCTGAGGCCTCTCCCAGGCACTGGGTTTTTGTTCAGTGCCTGGGTGAGAAGGGGGTTGGGGGTCTTCTTCTTTTCCCTCCCTGTCATCTGGGGAGGAGAAGAGTCTTGGTGTGAAAAGGACATTCTACCATGGCCATCTGCTCCCCAGGAGCAGGGCTACCATATTTCCTGAGGTTGATCACAGGCTCAGCTGAGGTGGGGGGAGGGGTGGGGCTAAGCAGGGGGAGGAAACAGCATAGAAAGAAGCCAAGCCCTCTTAGTGCAACTCTGTGAGTTTCATCATCTCATATGCCAGTGATTTCAACAGGAGCCAGTGCTGAGGAGGCAGAAAAGAGTGGGGGGGGGGGGGGGGTCTAAGAAGGAAGGCTTCCCTGAAGGGGTGAATCTTTTTTGTTTATTTGTTTTTGTTTTTTATTGTTAGAGTACATTCATGAAAGCTGGGGATAGTGAAACAAGGCAGGGCTTAGGATAGAAGAAGCAACAGGAGAGAACCTAGGCGAATCTGCTTTGGCTCTGGAAAGTCAGAGAAAAGGGAGCCTTAGAGATAGGTTCAGGGGATGAGCCTGGGACTGACAGTGCCCATTGCTCCCCTGGTTGCAAGTCTCATGGGTTCCCTTAGAGGTTAGGAGTTGCATGCCTGTGGGGGGAGGAGAGAGGGAAGGGAAAGGCGGGAGCTTGCTCCTGGGAGGGAGAGCACACAGGAGGTGAATTTTGAGCCCCAGTGGAAAAGTATAGGGAAGAAGGGCACGATTGGGAAAGAAAGAGAGCTCCTCAGATAGAGCAGCACAGCCTTCTCCATATGTCCTCTCTCCCCTTAGCCCCAGGCCCCACGCAGCAGACCACACATCTTATCTTCCCTCCTCCTCCTCAGAATACCAAACATTATGAGCTGTTAAACTACAGTGAGCACGGGACAACGGTGGACAATGTGCTGTATTCATGTGACTTCTCTGAGAAGACCCCGCCAACCCCCCCAAGCAGTATTGTTGCCAAAGTGCAGAGTGTCATCAGTAAGTTGGAGCAGAGGCCTGTGGCCATGAGGCCTGCCATTTTTGGACACATTTTCAAAGGCTCTGTCAGGGGGGCTCAGGCTTGCTGCCAGTGATATGCTGTCTCTTGCCTTCCTGGTTGCATTGGCCAAGTGCTTACTTCTGGGCCCAGGGAGGGTCACGGAGAACCAAGTGCTGTGCACCCACTTATGTGTACAGCACTTCAGACTTGACCAGTCCTTTCTGAGCATCCCTCACCCCAGTCATGCAGCATCTAAAATGGGGAGGTACAGGGATCCATCTGGCAAACGGCCCAGATGGTTGGACTGCTCACTGTTCCTCTCTGGTGACCATCCCCTTTTTCCCCAGGGCGCCGCCGGCACCAGAAACAGGATGAAGAGCCAAGTGAGGAGGCACCCATGATGAGTTCCCAAGCCCAGGGGCCACAACGGAGACCCTGCAACTGCAAAGCCAGCAGCTCGAGCTTGATTGGGGGCAGTGGGGCCGGCTGGGAAGGCACGGCCTTACTGCACCATGGCAGCTACATCAAGCTGGGGTGTCTGCAGTTTGTCTTCAGCATCACTGAGTTTGCGACCAAACAGCCCAAAGGCGATGCCAGTCTGTTGCAAGATGGGGTCTTGGCCGAGAAGCTCTCTCTCAAGCCCCACCAGGGCCCTGTGTTGCGCTCCAACTCCGTTCCCTAGGACTGGTGGCTACCCCATCACCCGCCTCACCCACCCCAAGACTCCTGCAATGCAAAAATGTACACAAACCAAGCCCGGGTTTTTTCTATACTCCACCAGAAACCCTTCAACTACAATCTTTGCATGACATGAAGAAAACCTTTTGACTGTTTTTTAAAATCCTTTTTCTTTTCTCAAGTTCTAGGGGGCATTTGCACATATATTTGTACTCAACATTTCATGGCAAAGCGGCAGACCCGAGCTGAGGAACAGCGTGGGCAGGGAGGGGAAGGCCAATGGTCTGGACACTTCCTCCAACACAAAACCGTTCCCCACCCACCTGCTCCCTCCCCCTCGCCCGCCGTTGTAAAATAATCAGAAACTTGTTCTATTTTGTGGCAGTGACAATAGTTTTATATTAAAAGAAAAAAATACAGTTTTCATACAGCAAAATCTATACAATATCATTGTTTTATTTAATATAAAAATCGCTACCCACCCTCCTTCCATGGTTCCCACCCTCCAAGTTATTTTCCCTTTCTGCAGCGGTTGCACTACAGGTAGCTACTGTGTATTATGGACAAATGAGAAATGAATCCTTTTTCTGGCTGTCCATCTATTTTATTTCGAATAAGGAAAAGTGTATTTGGATTTTGTGTAAATACATCTAGTGATGACATTTTTTCAATGTTTTTAAAAACTGTGTACAGTACTACATGTGGTAGAGCGTTTTCTTCAAATTGTCTATTGTAGCAAAAATGTTTTTTGTCGTAAACCTGTTTTGTCTCCTTTTTTTGTTCTCTTGCCACTTCTCTCCTCTTCCTCCCACCCTTGACTCCCTCCTCTTCTCCTACCCCACAACTAGTACCAATGTACATAGTAATTGTAATGTTTTAGACTTTACAGAAACTTTCCTGTATTCTGTATATAAAAAAACAAAAATACTTCAAATTATGTTTTCTGCCTGTCTGTCCTACCTGTCATCATCCTTGGAAGGGACCCTCCCTGAGATCTTGGCCCCACAGTCTCCTTGAACAAGTCACATTCCCCAAGGGAAATCAGGAGAGGGGAGGTGTTGTAGGAAAGTGAGCCTACAGTGCATGGGGAGTGGAAATGGGAGGGTAAGGGTGCATCTGCTAAGGGGAGCTGTTGTATGACTTTGTGGGTGACTTAGAGTTTAGAGGGTTTGATTATTTGACATGATCAGATTCTGCAAGATTCTAAGAATGTTCAGGCCCCTGCTCTTATTGGCTCCAAAACCAAGACATTAAAACAAGCTGGCATGAGTGAGACCTCTGCATTCTGGTCTAGAAGCTTTAATCTAGAGAGTAGAGACTGCCTTTAGTTCCAATTATTTGCTGTCATACTTTATTCATCTATTCTGGGAGGTCATAACACCTGGTTTTGTCCTTTCCCTGTCACCTTAGCTGGACATGGAGCAATTCAAGTACCACTTGACCCTCTGTGCCTGAATCTTGGTCTAGCTCACTTGCTATGAGCAGTCAACAAGGCAGATGTGGCCCCTGTGTCTTAGAATGTAGTGTGGAGCAATTTGTTGATTCAAACGTCTCTGGGGAAACATGAAAAATGAGAAATCCAGTCTCTAACCCCGGATGTGCCACAGTTTATAGGACTGCATTCACTACTCCACAGCAGCAATTCCTCAAGACGAAGTCTATGCATTACCTTAATTCTAAGGCCCTGAGCCCTCTTATGAAACCAAATTCCACCCTTTCCTCTTTGAAGACCTTACATGAGAAACTATCTGGGAAGTTTTTCCTAAAGACAGTCTCCCAGCCCTGGCCAGATGGCTCAGTTGGTTAGAGCATCGTCCTGATACATCAAGGTTGCAGGTTTGATCCCAGGTCAAGGCACATATAAGAATCAACCAACGAATGCATAAATAAATGGGACAACAAATCAGTTCTTCTCTACCTTCCTCTCTCTCTCTCTCTAAAAAGTCAATAAATAGCCTGGCCAGCGTGGCTCAGGGGTTGTGTCAATCTATGAACCAGGAGATCACAGTTCAATTCCTGGTCAGGGCACATGCCAGTCAGTGTTGTGGGCTCGATCCCCAGTATGGGGCATGTAGGAGGCAGCCGACTAATGATTCTCATCATTGATGTCTCTGTCTCTCCCTTCCTCTCTGAAATCAATCAAAATATATGAAAAAGAAAAGTCAATAAATGAAAATAATGACAGTCTGACTCAGCTGAAGAGCACCTGTGTGTCTGTCCCAGCACTGTTCAAGTAGGTGGCCTGTCGGCCTGTCAGGATCTTGCTTCAGGGGTGGAGAAGGCACTGTGTCCTTAATATTCCATCCCCAGCCTCATCCCACAACTACAATTGAACCGTGAATCCACAGTGCAGCTAAATAGGAAACTTGCCGGGGAATCTGAGGTCTATTCCAGGCTTCCACCTACCTGTCAAGCTTTGCCCCTGCCCTAATGGGCCTCCTGAACTCCCTAAGGGCAGAAACATACCTTGTTCAACTCCATCTTTCCAAGGCTAACCATACTGCTGGCACACCGTAAGTGCCAAACAATGGATACTAAATTGTACTGGATTTCTCAGGCAAGGTCCTTTCTCGGGCAAGTCACCTGGCTGGCCAGGAATATCCTTACCCTTGCCTCCCTGGTTGTTCCCACCCACCTTGCCATCAAAGTCACTTCTTCCATTGGGTGATGGAGTTTCTTTACCCATTTCTACCACCTGTGAGAACCATTCCATGGAGAATTTCCTCCTGGAAGTCAGATAAATATTACACTCTTTCTCTTCCTGCTTCCCTTCGGAATTGGAGGGGGTGGGGAGCAGAGACAGGAAGATATAGACAGCTAAGGAAAGTGAATCCTGACGGCCCTTAACTGATGGTGCCATGCTGAGCACTGTCTCACCTCCTTGCTTTCTATGGGAAGAATCCTAGGAGCTGAGGACGGGTTATGAGGATATGAATGGAAGGACTTGTTTATGGAGGAAACGGTATCCAGGATGGAACTTGCTTTCAGATACAAGAGTATTCATGTACGAAAGCCGCTTCAGAGGGAACGACTCTGTTACACAGTCACCCAGAGGGCTCACACACACACCCTGTTAGCCCTCCTACAAGCCTTCAGTTATAGGGCACCACACAAAGGACAGGTACACTTGATATTCATTCAAACACACACACACTCAGAGACTACAGATGCATGCACATGCCTGGAGGGGCTCTCAGCAACATGGACACAAACACATGAAAGATGCACACACAAAGGATCCGGCCCTGGCTGGGTAGCTCAGTTGGTTAGAACGTGGTACCCATATGCCAAGGATATGGCTCCATCATTGGTCAGAGGGGAGTCAACCAATGAGTACATGAATGAGTGGGACAACAAATCGTTGTTTTTCTCCCTCCCTCTCCTTCTAAAAGGAGGGCGGCCCTAGCAGGCTAGGCTCAGTGAATAGAGTGTAGGCCCACGGACTGAAGAGTCCTGGGTTGGATTCCAGACAAGGACACATTCCTTGGTTGCAGGCTCCATCCCTGTCCCTGGTGGGGGTGTTTGGGGGAGGCAACCAATTGATGTTTCTCTGTCACATCTATGTTTCTCTCTGTCTCTCCCCTCCCTTCCACTCTCTAAAAAAGTCAATGGAAAAATAAATAAAAGAGAAAAATTAACATAAGTAAGTAAGTAAGTAAATAAATAAATGGAAGTGGGGGGGAAACCTGAAGGGTGATCCCAGAGCCCATGGGTACATTATATACCCAAAAAATCACTCACACACGGTATGTGGGTGCATGTGCAGACCTAGAGGGCACCCTCAGCGTGCCGGTGCACACACACGCATCTAGAACGAGTTCACGCGGGCACACCTAGAGGGCGCTCCCAGGGCCCAAATGTACACACGCACCGTGGTGTTCATACACACACACATAGGAGGACACAGACGCGTGCCTAGGGGGCGCTCGCAGGGCCCACGCACGCACACACCCCTGCACTGCCTGCAGCCGCCAGTCTTCCCCTCCACCTCCGCCTTCCGGAGATCCTCGCGGCGCCCTTCCAAGCCAGTGCGGGCTCGATCGGCAGCTGCCAGGCGGCGATCCAGGGCGGCACGGGCCTGGGCGGGAGCCCGAAGGCGCGGCCGGCATGGAGGCGCTGCTGCTGGGCGCGGGATTGCTGCTGGGCGCCTACGTGCTCGTCTACTACAACCTGGTGAAGGCCCCGCCGTGCGGAGGCATCGTGAGCCTGCGGGGCCGCACCGCAGTGGTAACGGGTGAGTGCGGGCCGGCGGGTGGCGAGGGGCCGGGGCGGCAGGGGGCGATGCCCGCCCGGCTCAGCTGGGCTCCCGCCCGCCCTCCGCAGGCGCCAACAGCGGCATCGGGAAGATGACGGCCCTGGAGCTGGCGCGCCGAGGAGCTCGTGTGGTGCTGGCCTGCCGGAGCCGGGAGCGCGGCGAGGCGGCAGCCTTTGACCTCCGCCAGGTGAGGGAAGGCCGGGGTGGGTGGGACGGCGCACAGAGGACCGAGACTTCGGGAGACCATGGGCTGAGCAGAGTGGCCCCGGGGGATCCAGTCCAGAGGGGAGAGGTCAACTCAGTTCTTTAAGTGCCGAAGAAGAGGGAGTGCACAGGTGCCTAGTCCCACAGGGAAGGAAGGGGCACAGACCCAAGCTGGGGAGTGGACTTGCAGAAGTAATTGCTGCTTGAAGACGTTTAAGGACTAGTAGAAGTTACATTAATGAAAAACAGTAGGGAAGGGAACAGCATATGCAAAGGCCCTGAGGCAAGAAAACGGGTCTAATTTAAGAAACCGGGCGAGGGCGGGGGATGAGGCTGGAGCACGGGGAAGTACGGAAGAAAGAAGCAAAATGAAGGGGTCAGGGCCAGGTGTAGGAGGCTCTTATAGACCTTAAAGGGGGGCTCAGATTTTATAGGGTGGGCAGTAGAGATCCAACGAAGGGCCCTCAGCAGGCACTGGACTGGCAGCCTTTTGGAACCAACCTTTGGTGGCAGTGTGATGCCTAGACTGGAGGGGGCAAGAGGTTTGAAAGGTGACCAATAAGAAGTCTAGTGTAGATCTTAGGGTAGGGTAGAGGGGACAATAATAATAATACAGTAATAGCAAGTACCTACATAGTGCTGTGTGCCAGGGACTATTCCAAGTATTTTACACATATTAACTCATTTAATCCTCACAACTCTATGATATAGGCACTATTATCCTTCCCATTTCACAGTGAGAGAACTGAGACACAGAGAGATTATCTTGCCCAAGGTCATCCTTTAGTAAAAAGCATAGTCAAGATTTACATCCTGCCCTGGCCAGTTGCTCAGTGGTTAGATCGTCGGCCCGTGGTTTCAATTCCCTGTCAAGGGTATGTGCCTCCGTTGCAGGTTCAATCCTGGTGGGGGCGAGCAGGAGGCAGTGAATCGATGTGTCTCTCTTGCATCAAGGTTTCTCTCTCTCTCCCTCACCCCTCCCTTCCACTCTCTCTAAAAATCAATGGAAAAAAATATTCTCACCTCTTGGGTGAGGATTAAAAAAAAATTACATCCAGAGTCTACACTCATTCATATCACTCTAATGCATAGGGGTAGATCTTAATAATAGTAGGAGGTTGACTCTCAGAATTTGGTGTCTGGGGATAGGGGAGAGGAGAGAGGCGTCTGGTCACAAGCCCAGCCCTTGCTGCTCCACAGGAGAGCGGGAACAATGAAGTCATCTTCATGGCCTTGGACTTGGCCAGTCTGGCCTCAGTACGGGCCTTTGCTACTGCCTTCCTGAGGTCTGAGCCACGGCTGGACATCCTCATCCACAATGCTGGTGAGAGGCAGCAGGCCCTAGGGGGGTGGGGGGCGGGCGGCGGGGAGGGCTGAAGGGGGGTTGTTGGAGGGGCAGCCATCCCTTCCCAGCCAGGCATTGCTGGGGGTCAGTGGATATGTGGGAAGGATGTCCCCTGCCACCGTCTCACAGATGGGGCCACCGAGGCCTATGGGGATCACTCCAGAGCCATTGCTCACGCCTAGTCCCTGCCCCAGGGATCAGTTCCTGCGGACAAACCCGTGAGCCCTTTAACCTGCTGCTGCGAGTAAACCACATCGGCCCCTTCCTGCTGACACACCTGCTGCTGCCCCGGCTGAAGACATGCGCCCCTAGCCGCGTGGTGGTGGTAGCCTCAGCTGCCCACCGGCGAGGGCGCCTTGACTTCACACGCCTGGACCGCCCGGTGGTGGGCTGGCAGCAGGAGCTGCGAGCATATGCCGACAGTAAGCTGGCCAATGTATTGTTTGCCAGGGAGCTCGCCACACAGCTTGAGGGCACTGGCGTCACCTGCTATGCAGCTCACCCAGGTGAGGCCTGGCTCTTTGGCTGTTTTACTTTGATTCCCTCTCCCCATCCCTGCCCCATCCTTGCTCCCCCAGCCTCTCATTGAGCTACAGGATCTCAGAGCAGGAAGGAAGCATGTTCCAAGGAGAGACCTGTTCTTTGCTAATCTTGAAACCAGGCTTTTTTTGTCTGGGTTCTTGCTCTCCTACCACAAGGTTGGATGCTGACTACTGGACAGGGCAGTGATGGCGAACCTTTTGAGCTCGGCGTGTCAGCATTTTGAAAAACCCTAACTTAACTCTGGTGCCGTGTCACATATAGAAATTTTTTGATATTTGCAACCATAGTAAAACAAAGATTTATCTTTTTGATATTTAGTTTATATATTTAAATGCCGCTTAACAAAGAAAAATCAACCAAAAAAATGAGTTCGCGTGTCACCTCTGACACGCGTGTCATAGGCTCGCCATCACTGGGATAGGGTATGGCCATGAATAAGGCCCAGGTTCTCACCCCAAGGAGCCATCTCTATGACTGAACTGACTATAATATGATGATAATAGCAAATGATTATTCTTTCAGGAAGCAGTAACTGAGTACCTACTATGTGCCAGGCATTAATCTCAGTGCTGGGGCTATAGCAGTGAACCAAACAAAGTAAACTCTATCATTGTAGAGTTTAGGGGAAGGAGAAACCACTAATAAATATATACAGTGGCAGATAGTGATCAAGTGCGATGGAGAAAGATAAAACAGGTTAAGGGGACTAGAAAATGCCGGGGTGCTATTTTATCTATGGCAGTCAAGAAAGACATACCCGAAAAGGTAACATTTGAATAGAGGCCCAAAGGAGATGAGAGAATGAGCCGTGTGGCTTTCTGGGGAGAAGAGGGTAAAGAACAGAGCAAACAGCAAGTACAGTGGCCCTGAGGCAGAAGTGCCTGATGTGCTTGAGAAAGACCAGGGAGCCTGGTGTGGCTAGAGCAGAGTGAGAAGGGGAAAGTGGCAAGCGATGTGGTACAGAGATGGGCTGGGCCATCCAGGGTCTGCAGGTCCCCTGTAAGCGTTTTGGCTTTTACTCTGAATGAGTTAACTGGTGAATACGACCTACCCCTGCCTTTAGGGAGCAGGTTACTGGATAACAAAATCTGCCCTACCCGTATTACCATACTGCATTCTAGATAGTCATGGCCCGTGGCTAATTAGTAATTACAAGCGTGACAATAATAATCACAACTAGTAATTATAACAGTGAAAGTAATAATCACAACTAATCTTTAGCAAGCCTTTATTACACTCCATATCTCTAGTGCCCCAAAGTGTGGCTGGTCTACCATCGCTGTTAATAATAAATGTTTGCTGGTTAAACAGAGGAAGATGGAGACAGAACTGTACCTCACAGGGGGCATAGCATGAGCTAACTCTGGGAGATGGGGATGTACAAGAAGTTAGGATGGAAATGAGTGAGGTCACCTAGTAAGGGCCCTGAGTGCCCAGTAAATACTACCCTGGTTTCCCTGGAACTGGAGTCTGTGCCCACTCCCTTCTAGCCCTTTTCTCACAGCTCAGACCCTGGGCCCTCACCCATGGTACGCCCCACTCCTTCCTTTCTCCTGTTCACAGGGCCTGTGAACTCAGATCTGTTCCTGCGTCATGTTCCTGGATGGCTGCGCCCACTTTTGCACCCACTGGCTTGGCTGGTGCTCCGGACACCAGGAGGGGGTGCCCAGACGCCCCTGTACTGCGCTCTACAGGAGGGCATTGAGCCCCTCAGTGGAAGATACTTCGCCAACTGCCACGTGGAGGAGGTGCCTCCAGCTGCCAGAGACGACCGGGCAGCTCACCGGCTGTGGGTGGCCAGCAAAAAGCTGGCAGGGCTTGGACTGGGAGAGGATGCTGAATCGGATGAAGACCCCCACCCTGAGGACTCAGGGACCCCATCTTCTCTGAGCAGCCCCCACCCTGAGGAGCCCACCGTTTCTGAACCCTATCCCAGCCCTCAGAGCCCACCAGACTTGTCTAAGGTCACACACCGAATTTGGGTTAAAGCTGAACCTGAGCCCCAAGCCTCTTAACCCCCCGGCTGGGATGCTTGCTATGGCACTTGGTGGCCCTGGAAAACCTTAGTGTGTGCCGGTCCCTGGCCTGGCCATGCCATGGAGGAGTTTGCAGTTTTTACCTCCATGGTTACTTTCTGGGGGCTTCAAGGTATGACCTGGACAGCTCTTTTCCTAGTGGAAGGAAATATAGGTGGTTGTTTCTTCCTGAGAGTGACAGTAAGCCTAGTTTGAGAAGCTGTGTGTTGCGTGTAGTGTGCCAGACACTGCTTCTCAGGAATTTGTCTTCTTTGTGAGGTCCCACCCTCAGTGATGCTGAGCAGCCCTGGATGCAGGCCAGGGAATCTGTCACTTGATGTACTGCCAATATTGGGAATTACTGAACTGGTGGCAACCACGTAGCTAGTCAAATTATCCCCGTTTTACAGAAACAAGGGTAGGCAGCAGAGGTAAGAGGACTCGCCCAAGGTCTCACCGCTAGGAAGAGTAGGGATGAGATTTGAACCCGGGTCCGGCTGCAGGGCCAGCTGCTGTAAGGTGGATGCTGGCGAGGCGGGGCAGAGCGGGGCAGGGCGGCTGTTATCGGGGCGCCCCGTGGGAGCAGAGGGACGATCCGGGTGCTTTCGGGCTGGGCCCCGCCATCCCACCCCACGTGCAATAAAGCGCGTTGCCCACCCAGGCTGAGCGCCTCCCGGCCTCTCTCGCCGAGCCGGCCCCGCCCCCCGCCGCCCCACTTCCGGCGGGGCCGCGGCCGCGGAGGGGCGCTGGCGGGCGGGCGGGCGGGGGGCGGCGCGATTGGCTGGGCGCGGCCCGCGGTGCGGCGGGAGCGAGTGCGGGCGGCTGCCTGCTGCTGTCCGTCCCGGTCTCCGCGGCCCCCGGTGGCCTTCCGTGCCGGCGGCGCCATGGGCAATTGCCACACGGTGGGGCCCAACGAGGCGCTGGTGGTTTCAGGTGAGGGGGCAGCGAGAGGGGGGGCCGGGGCGCCCGGTCCGGACGCTGTTGGGGGCCGGGGGGCGGTGTGCCTGGAAAGGTGGGTGAGGAGGGGTCTCGGGCTGGAGAGCGACGGGGAAGAGTCGGCCTGGGAAGGCCCCCGAGGGTGGAGGGCCCCCGCGGGGGGACGAGGTCGGGACCCCGAGAATCGGGCCTGAGTCCCCTGCGCCCCGGGCGGCACCCGAGACCTTCCCGGAGAATCCCCCACGCTCTCGTCTGCGGGGCTCGGCGCCCCCCAGGGCTCCTCCCCCGCAGCGTGTTGTCCCCATGTTTATTTCCTCCTTTCTCCGCCTTCCCTCTGGGCACGTCCTCCCTCCGTGGCCTTGGCGGGGGAATGGGGGGGGATCCCGAACTGAAGCTGTGGGGTTCCGGGAGGGAGAGGAACAGCGCCCCGGACCTGGGGTGGGTCGCGCAGCTCCGGAGAGCAGGTGCCTACGTGGGGAGCGGCCCTGGGACACACCGTTCCTCCGGGCGCTCGGAGACCCGTTAATCCCCAGCAGGCTGGGGCTCGCTGGGGTTTCCTGGCACCGAGCTGGGTGCGGCCTCTACAGGTTGAGAAACCGGGTTCTGGTTTGTGCTGTCCCTGTTGCAAAATGCTGCAGGCGCCGGAATTTCTGTGCGCTTAGGTGGGGCTTGGCGACTCTGCAGTACTAGGGGAGGGGAGACAAGACTATCTTGTCTTAAGGCTGCCTTTTAAATGGTATATTTGGGTTTCTTGGAAGGCGGCTGAAGCCTTTCAAGGCACCAGCTTGTGCAGCAGCCCTGGATCGCAGGTGCCAGGGAGGGTCCGTGGTTCCTAAAAGCTTGGAGGCCTCATGTCTTACTTGCCCCCTCTCAATGCCGATTTTAAGCCTGTGCGCAGAGTTTTACAGCTGTCGACAGAAGGAGGTAGCAGCGGGTAGGCTAAGCCAGGTCTTGTAGCTGCCCACCTTTGGGAAAGATTGATAAATCCATTGAAAACTTTTACCCCAGAACATGGCTACATGACTTCTGGCACAGTCTGGATCTCAAAATCAATCTCTTCACTGGGATAGGAAATCCCCACTCTCCCTGATCAGGCTCTTATTCCTGTGGAGGAGATAAGATATTCACTTGCCTATAGAGATAGCCTATAGGAGACTCTTTTATTAGGAGGGAGATCCCCAGAGAACACTGAGGCCAAATATTTTGATTTCAGAGAGGAAGGGAGAGGGAGAGAGAGATGGAAACATCAATGATGAGAGGGAATCACTGATGGGCTGGCACCTGCACGCTCTACTGGGGATGAGCCCTCAACCCCTGGCATGTGCCCTTGACCGGAATTGAACCCAGGACCTTTTGGTCTGCAGGCCGACACTCTATCCACTGAGCCAAAACAGCTAGGGCAACTGAGGGCCAAATTTGCACCTGCTTCTGTAAGACCTGGACCAGTCTCCCAGCCCCCACTCGTAAAGAAGGCTTTTAGAACCCGAATCTGCATTATGTTTTTCTTTTTTCTTTTTAAATATGTTTTTATTGGTTTTTAGAGAGGAAAGGAGAGGGATAGAGAGAAACATCAATGAGAGAGAAACAGAAACTTCATAGATCATTTGCCTCCTACACGCCCCCTACTGGAGATCGAGCTACAACGTGAGTATGTGCCCTGACCGGGAGTCAGACTAGTGGCCTCTTAGTTCATGGATCGATGCCCAACCACTGATCCACACGAGCCGGACTTTTTTTTTTTTTAAGAGAGAAAAATATCAACTTGTTGTTCCACCCATTTATGCACACACTGGTTGATTCTTGTATGCACCCTGACTGGGAACTGAACCCACAACCTTGGCTTACTGGGACAATCCTTTAACAAGGTGAGCTACTTTGTTTCTCTTGTGAGTTGCTTTCTGGAAGCCTGGTCTCTGAGCTCAGGAGACAAAAGCTCTGATCTTCGGAGAGGGGTGAGAGGAGCCCCTGAGATAGGCTGCTTAGTACCTTCCAGTTGTCAGAAATGAGGTCCTCTTGCCAGAGGCGGGTGCAGTGCTCCTTTGGAAGCTGTTTTAGGGGTGGGGAGAGGAGGCTGTGCTGAGAATTGAGGGTGCTGGAGTCAAGGAAGGGTGCGAGAGAAGAGGGAAAGATGATGCCTAGCATAATAGTACCTTGGGGTTTGAAGTGACCAAACTGAGATGCAGCTCTCTCTTGCACATGGACTCCCAGGAGAACAGAGTAACTACTCCCAGCCCGCCCCACCTGCTTACTTGGCCTGTATCTAAGTCCAGGCATCTCACTAAGCCCAGTTTCAGAAGAAGGATGCTGCTATAGCTCATGGTCATCTTCTTCACCTGAGAAGTCTGGAGGTTCTTCTGGTTGTCTAACCTTCCTCCTCCATTCTATAATATAAAACCTTTTGCTCTTTTTCTATCTTGGGATTTTTAAAAGGGGAATCCAAATACCGTACATAATTCTCTCATCTCCATAATAGGTCAGAGTGTCTTAACCTGGGATTGTGGATGAATGTAGAGGTCTGTACGTTTGGATGGGGAGAAAAGTGCACTTACATCTAGTGACTCCTATGATTATGAAGGCCGGTGACAGCCCGTAATGGTATTAGCAGATATTTTCCTACTATACTGCATGTGTTGTAATACCTTAAAAATCATTTATGGCCCAGCTGGCATGGCTCAGAGGTTGAGTGTCGACCTTTGAACCAGGAGGTTGCGGTTTGGTTTCAGGTCAGGGCACATACCCAGATTTCTGGGCTGGATCCCCAGGGTGGGGCATGCAGGAGGCAGCCGATCAATGATTCTCTCATCATTGATGTTTCTCTTTTTCTTTTTCTTTTTTTTCATCACTGATGTTTCTATCTCTCCCTTTCTCTCTGATATCAGTAAAAATATTTTTTAAATCATGTTCATCACTACTTTGAAAATAAGCCAATTATTAGATCTACCATAGACCTTATTTAATGTATTACACTATCACACATATTACTGTGTATTACATGTCCCACTGCACCACATACTTGGTAGCTTTAATATTTTTATAACTTTTAATATGATTTGTTTCTTATGAATTTCATTTTCTGCCTTTATGAACAGTCCAGCATTGCTGGACTCCTAAGGATGTTTGTGGCTCAAAAAAAGGCTAAATCCCTCTTGTAGAGGATGGTTTTTCTGGACTAATAGGAAGAAGGAAGTGGGAGAGGGAAGGATAGAAGGGAAGTGAGTTTTCCTGGGAGGGCAGAATGTGTCTGGGGAGGGGCTAAGAGTGGGGCGGAGGTTATCTAGGCGTGTTTTGTTATTCTTCAGCTCTGTGAAGGATAGACAAAGAAAAGCAAGTTGGCTTAGAAAAAGTGAGATAAAATTAGGGAGAACTTTCAGGTCTCAAGACAGTGGGAATTAGGACAGGCAAGGAAGGGACGCCTACGTGTTCTCTTCTGGGAATGGTGCTCAGGCTCCGTGTGACCGGGAAGCTGGGCCGAAGATGCCTTCCAGAAGAGGAGGCTGCTGGGGACGGGGTAGTCTGGCAACCCCAGCTTCCTGTTGTTGCTACCCCTGGGAACCTGGCCATGTGGCTCCTGGCCAAGGCCCAGCTTGAGCTGTGTGTGGCCGCCTGCTCCCAAGGTCAAAGACTGAGTTAAAGGTAAAGGGTGGACATCCCCCTAACCGTCACCCCTAGCCCACCCCACCACGACTGCCTCCTCCCCCAGCACATGGAGAAGGTGCCCTGGAGCTGGCTGGAGGCAGCCAGGCCCCACCCCCCACCAGGCCAAGAAGAAGTGAAACAAGCTGTGATTTTTGACCTTCTTCCAATCTCACTGGATCCTGAGCTGGTTTAGGTTTCAGATTGACTGCTTGTCCTTAGAGGCCTCCCATACCCCACTCCCCAGGGCAGGGAAGCCTGCAATAGCTTCTAATGAACAGCAGCCCGGTGAACAGGTATTTTCACCACAAAGAAACAGAGGCCTAAGACCTCCTCTTCCTACCACTGCTCACATGTGGGCTGATCTTCGCTCCCTGGACCTCCGGCCCAGCTACTTGCCCACTGTGCCCAGCAGCAACCCTAGGAAACTGAGCTGGCCGTTTTGTGAGCAGTCTCCGATGCCAGTTCATGAACCTGCAGGCCCTCTGCCCTCCCGGAGGCTTTGTTCCTTCACCTCCACTCGTCCAAAACGTCTCTCCAGGTGGAGCTTCTCTCCGTTGTGTCTGTTTTGGTTGCTTCACCGCTCACCCAAACCTGGACTGTAGAGCTACACCGATATGGTATTCAGTAGCCACAAGTGGCTACTTCAATTTAATTAATTAAATTAAAATTCATTCCCTCAGTCGGAGCAGCCACATTTCAAATGCTCAGTAGCCACCTGTGGCGAGGGGCTGCCGTTGTGCACAGTGCAGCCACAGAACACTTCCACTTACACAGGAAGTTCTCTGGAACTTACCCCTCATCGCCAGCCACTGCAAGAGGCTGCGGCCCAATCTCCCTGACCCCAGCATCTTCCTCCTTGTGCAAAGTAGTGTTTCTAAAGTGTAAATATAATTTTATATTTATAAAATTAAAAATAGGGTGTGTTTTTTAATTTATTGATTTTTGAGAGAGAGAGGGAGGGGAGAAAGAGAGGGAAACAGCAATTTGTTGTTCCACTTTTTTATGCATTCATTGGTTGATTCTTTTATGGGCCCTGACTGGGCATTGAACCCGCAACCTTGGCATATAGGGACTACGCTGTAACCAAATGAGCTACCTGGCCAGGGCTTGTTGCTCCCCAGTTTAAATCTCTGTGTGGTCCCTCATCTCGCTCGCGCTCTCTCTCTCTCTCTCTCTCTCTCACACACACACACACACACAGCTCCTTGGTCTGATACCTGAGACACTGTGATCTGCACTCCCCCATCACCAGCTTGCCCCTTGCTATGGGTCCTCGTAGACACTTACTCAGCTACAGGAAACTATCCCTGACCCTTGACCTTGAGAGGCAACTACCCTAAGGCTTTCCTTAAAACCCCAGTTTGTGAACATGGAAATGATGGCATCCACTGACTTTTTCCCCCAAGTCATACTGCCTTTGTTTTGTGTTTTTAATAAACAATCACATTTCCTAATAAACAATCACATGTTTCCTGTACATTTCTTTTCACTACAAGTGAACTGCCCCTCCAGCTTTTACGCAGGTTTTCTTGAACTTGAGTAGTTTTGGCATTTGCTGGCGCGTTCACAACAAGAATTTCGGGAATTGATTTTTCTCATTTTCTGTACAGTGAGCATGCGGAACATGTCCACAGCATGAATCTGGGTCCCGGCCAGATCCACATCCTGTTTGGTTGATACATAGTTCCCAGGAGAACTTTCTTTGTAGACCTTTTCCCTTTATCTTCACTCTTCCCATTGGTACCATGAGTTGGCCTTTGTGTTGAGGTCTTGCCTTCTCTATCTGCTCCCACAAGAGGAACAAAGTCACTCTGAACCCCTGCGAATATAGGACAGCCTCACCGAGATGTGTCTGCCAGGCTTGAGCAAGGCTCCCACCTTAGCTCGAGTCTCCCTCCCTCCCAGCAATCTCCCTGTGTGTGAGGGGTGGGGGGCTGCATTCCCTCCCTGTCTGGGTGGGAATAGGTGAATTGCTTGGCATTACAATCGTCTCCAAAAAAAAAAAAGTAGGTCCCTCCTCCTGGTCTTATCTCCTTCAAGACAGGACTTACCACCTTCATTTCTGTATTCCTAGCAGAGAAAATACTCTACTTCTTTGCTAAATTAATGGCTGACTGAAAGATTGAAGCTTTTGCTGCTCACTCCTGCCCATGGACCTCTCCTATTCTCTGAATGCACATATGTTTTGATCTACTCATTGGATAGCCTCCTTTCTATGCAAACTGCCTATCTACCTAACTAGATTCCAAGACCCTTAAGGGCATGTCTCCCGTTTGTATGTAACCTCAGCACCTGGCACTCAAAATGCGATTTAAGTGTCTGAGCAGGTAAAGGCCCAGGGTTGCTGTTGGAGGGATTGGGGATAGACAAACCCAAGAGCTGATTGACAGCAATGTTTTGCTTTGTTCTCCAGGGGGCTGTTGTGGTTCGGACTATAAACAGTATGTGTTTGGCGGCTGGGCCTGGGCCTGGTGGTGTATCTCTGACACTCAGAGGTAAGGACCTGGGGGCTCAGGGAAACTGGAATCCTGGTGGGCAAGGGAGAGAAGGTTTTCAGCTTTCCCGTCTCCCCGCAGATCAGCTAGAACATCTGCCACTTGCCACATTTCATTCTGGGGGTGGGAGCCTCCAGAGAAGCAGGCAGAATGGGTTACACAGGGATGCTGGGTGTACTTTTTTTCCATTGGAGGCCTCACTTCTGGCCCAGAGAATTCAGGGTCCTGCCCAGGCAGAATCCAAATGCCCTGATTTTAGCTCAAAGTTATTTGTGAAGCTTTAATTATACACCCTGTTCAGAGTGGGTCTGGGGAGGGAGAGAAGGCTGAAGAGACCCCTAACATGCACCCTCACCTTTACGGGCCCTGAGAAATGCAGGCAAGGGCTAAATAGCAGAGAATACATGTCCAGTGTGAAGTGGCTCTCTGATAACAGTGGGTTAGAGACAGGAGTGGAGATCTAAGGAATTAGTGCCAGGGTGGGCAAGCCAGGCCTGGACTTCCTAAATCAGTGTGGAAAGACTAGAGGAAGGGATAGTTCAGCTCCCCAGAGGGACTATCATAAGGCTATACCTTCTGGCTCCTCCAGAGCCCCTGACAGGGCCAGATCAACCTGGACCTTTCCTGCTACCCTCACTGCCCACCCAAGAGGAGATGAGGCATGCCAGCCACCTTTCCATCATCACCCCCTCCGGGCTATGGGAGATCAGGGGAGGGACCCAGATCCTTCCAGGCCAGGACCCAGGCCAGAAGGACAGCAGGCCTGTGAAGGTATGGGCATTTGGGGGCCAGGAGGTGTCACCCTGAAGGGGAAGTGATGGAGATTCCAGTGGAAATCCCCTATACCCCAGCCCCACCAGGCGGCAGATAGAAGTTCCATGGCTGCACTGAGCTGTCAGTGCCTGTGGTTCCAGGAAGTGTCAGCTAGGGTCCAGGGCTTGGGAAGCATGTCACAATTTTTTAACTTCCCTGATTGCCCAGTAACCCCTCCCACTTTCCCATCTCTCCCCTCACTTTGCTCTGCCTGAGTGGGATCCTGGGGCAGTGGTCGGCAAACTCATTAGTCAACAGAGCCAAATATCAACAGTACAACAATTGAAATTTCTTTTGAGAGCCAAATTTTTTAAACTTAAACTATATAGGTAGGTACATTGTTATTAACTTAATTAGGGTACTCCTAAGGCTTAGGAAGAGCCACACTCAAGGGGCCAAAGAGCTTCATGTGGCTCGCGAGCCGCAGTTTGCCGACCATGGTCCTGGGGGACTCTTTTGGCCCAAGGCCGAAAGCGTCAGGGAGCAATCAATACTGGTCACAGCTTCCTCTCAGGAGGCTCATGGGCACTTCTGAGTAGGCCAATTGCCCTGTCAGAAACCAGGGCTTGTCCTCTCCAGAGACACTGCCACCCCTTTCCATATGCCCTGCAGTCCTGGGACAGCAGTATGTCCTGTCCAGGCACCTCAGTGTACAGCGAGGCCCAGAGAATTGCAGCTTGCCCGGAGATGGGTCCTGCATGGGCAGCCACTGCTAGGGCAGCAGCTCTGCAGCTCTTGGTCCACATTCTTGGTCACCCACTCCCGCTTCTTGCTCCAGGCATCAGAGGCCCGAGACGGAGCCACGCTTCTCTGACAGCAGGTGTGGAAGTGAGGGGTGGAAGACCACGTACCATGTCCTAGGAAACCAATCTCACACCCAGGCTCTGCATTCTCCCTCTGTCCCACTTGCTGGACAGTCTGAGTCTGCAGCCCTCTCCTTCTTGGGCCCTATTCTGGGGGCGCCTCTTTCTCCAACCCCTAGCCTGCTGGAGGACATCGCTACAAACCCAGGCCTTTATTTCCCTAGAGCCTGGATCCTCAGCCTCCTTTTCGAGGTACTTTCCATAGCTGTCCTACATGTCACCCACTCTCAGTGCCAGCTGTCTTCTCCAGGCTCTGTGAAGTCCCTTCTGCTGCACTTTCCTGCCACGTCCCATATTATCATGATATGGGCGGCTCTCTCCTTACCTGAGCGATTCCTCCACCTCTGGCATCTGAGCTGCAGCCTCCTGTATTCCCTCCTTCCCTCCCTCCTTCCCTTCCTCCTTCCTTCCCATCCTGCTATCTCCCTCTCTCCTCCTTCCCCAGAAGAGATCTTGGTGGTTTCCTGTCTGAGCCAGGTCAAGAGTTCTCTCCGGCCCCAGGGTGCTAGTGGTAGGAGCTTGAAAGAAGGCAGCCTTTGCACATCTGCATGGCCGGAGCCCCCAGGGGTGGCATGTGAGAGCTGAGGTGAGGGTTTCCCATCCCCCAAACTACTTGCTTCTGCTCCTTCAGCCTCAGTCTCTGTCCTCCCTTCCTCTGGTTCAAGGCAACCTTCCACGCTGTCCACAGGCTGGCCTCTGCCTAGACCACTTCCCTATACACATTCGCGCACACACACTGCCCTGGGGAGGCCCAAGGAGCCCAAATTGGGGGCCAAGCAGCGTAGAGGCGCCTGGTTCTCTTTACCACGACTCTTCTCTGCCTGTGCCCAGCATTGGAAGTTCCAACGTGACTTGCTCTGTCATCTCCCAGTTGTCCCTGTGAATATCCCGGCAGGGGCACACCTCCTCCCCCAGCCTTCCTTGACACCTACACCCCCAAATCAGAAAATCCAAATTTTTCTTTGGACTTTTCTGACCCTAAATTCCTTTTTTTTTTTTTTTTTTTTTTTAATCCTCACCTAAGGATATTTTTTCCATTGATTTTCAGACAGAGTGGAAGGGAGGAGGGGGTAGTTGGGGAGAGAGAGAGAGCGATTGGTTCCCTCCTGCACACGCCCCAACTGGGGTGGAGATCAAACCCACAACTGAGGTGCATACCTTTGACCAGGAATTGAACCCGAGACCTTTTGGTCCGAGAGTCAGTACTCTAGCCACTGAGCAACCGGCCAGGGTCCTAAATTGCCTTCTTAGTGATATGTAGCAGAGACCTTGAGCTTGTGTGCCCCAAGCAGGATTCGGTATTTCCTGTGGCTCATTAAGGCCCAGAATGACCTCCCTCTCCCAGTTTCTGGAAACGCAGGTTTGCCTGTGTTTGGAGTGTGGAGCTGAGGCTAAGTGTCCCTGATCATGCCAGAAATCTCCTGGGGAGCAGGCGGGGAGCAGCCCAGGTGCCCTGTGCACAGGCCTCCTGACCAGATCATAGGTCCAGGGCATCAACAGGCTCTTTTCCCAGCCAGGCAGCACCTCCTGGGAAGAGTATGGGGGCTAGAGAAGAGACCCAGAGGCGTCAGGCCAGCACGTGGGTGTCTCTGTCCCCCTACAGCCCTAGGCTGAGCTGGCAGTGGGGGGCTGAAGTATGGAGAGCAACCCTGCCCCCAGGCATCAGGCATCGGTGCTTATCTGGTAACCACTGTGTGTGTTTGCTGTGTCCCCTCCTACCCCTTTCCTGCCCCTACCTCTCCCTACCCCCGGCTGCTCCTCAGACTGTCTCTGGAGGTTATGACCATCCTGTGTCGCTGTGAGAATATTGAGACGTCGGAGGGGGTCCCGCTATTCGTAACAGGGGTTGCACAGGTAATAACCCACCTGCTTCCTCCTCTGTGTCTAACCTTCTCTCTTCCTGCCCTGTGGGGCCTGGCAGGCAGGAGCCAGATGGACTCCCCTCCTGAGAGTGTGCCTCCCTCCTCTCTGTTCCCACCTCTGCTGGTCTGAGCACCAGGATAGATCCCTGTAGATCCCCTGTAGATCCCTCACCCACTGGGGCTCCTAGTGGGGAAAGAACAATGGATCTGGAAGCTGTGGCAGAGTCTACCAGTTGGTGTCCTTGGATGCCAAGCCTAAATTGGGAGTGAGTTGAGGCAGGAGACACAGGCCCTCATGTGATAGAGCTGGGCTGTCTGGGTGGAGTGGGTTCAGTCCTATCTACAGCTGATGAAGTCCTGGTCCTCCAGGTACCACAGAGCCCCTTGCTAGCCTCTTCTCCAGGCTGACGCCCTAATGTCAAGCCCTAGCCCCCTCCTTGCAAGGCTAGAAGATAGGTCTCATGGGGAGTTCTACTCACCCAGCCCCTTTGACCCCTTCAATCTTCTTGACAGGCCTGAGCAAAAAGAGCCTTGGCCGTTCCCTAACCCTAATGCTTTGTTGAGGGGCCTTTGAGCAGATCTCTTGTCACTGGACTTTGTTTTCCCATCTGTGAAATGGGTGGGGAGAATCGTGTCCTCTCTGTGCCAGGTAGGGATATTGGAAAGGCAAGTAAAACAATATGAGGGCACTTGGGGATTTTGGGGAAAAGAGTATAGAGAAACCCAAGCTTTATGATGAGTATGCTTTTACTCTGAAAAGCAAGTAACCTGGTGTCTCACTCTTCATTGCCGTGTCGCCGTAGCTGATGGAATTCATTCCTAGACCAGGGCGTTTAGTAACTCCAGGTGCTCTCCTGTCATGTGCAGGTTCCCATTACAAGAAGAGACCTAAGCGTCATCTTACCCAGCCCCTTCCCTCTGCGTGATATTGCCCTTCAGCCTTTTCAGGCAAAAGCTGTACCGCTACGCCCTTCCTCCCCCATGCTGCCATCTCCAATTGGGAAGGGGACCGCCCATCGCACTTGCCCCTGTAGCCGTGGGAGGGCAGGCGTCAGCACAGAGGCCTGAGCTCAGAGCACTTCAGACAGGGCCCTGGCCGCCCGCACCTGTCTAAAGCAGCCCCGCCTGCCTCCAAGCCCACTGCTCTCCTTGAGATAACTGCAGATGCCTAGGTCCTTTTTAAGCTGGTGATGTGGACCCGTGAGGCCTCAGATTGTCTGGGTAGAACAAGCCTTTCTAGCACTTTTTGGCCGGGAAGCTCTAGTGTGGCCCCATTCCCAACTTGACCACCTGGGCCCAACCCCAGAGGGTAAGCTTCACATCGTAGTCTGCTGTCAGGTGGAGAGACCAGGCAGGGCTTCCCTGGCAAGGGGCCGAGGCAGGATCCCGTCATCATGGCCCAGCAGTGGGCACGCCCAGGCAGCCAGACCACCGAGCAGAGCTTGTAGGCAGCCTCCCGGGGCATCCTGGAGGGCTGAGCACACCCAGGGAACAGGCGAGGGCCCCTGGGGAAGGTTCAGATGTCACCCCTGAGCAACCTACCCAGCACAGCCTGGAGTACCAGCACTTTCTTGCTCTCCCGGGATATATACACACAGCTGCTCCTGCACTCTCCCCACCCTTCCACCAGCCCAGACCACCACAACCACTTCTCTGCTTCCTTTTCCCACTCTTTAAGCCAGGCCGATTTCAGCAGAGGCAGTATACACAGGGATAGCCACTCACACTCCCCCCGGAGGCACCTGCATCACCCTGCCCTGCCTTCCCACCCATCCCCTTCACACACTCTTCCAGCCACGACCCCGTGGGGACCCTCCCCACCCTTCTCTGCAGCAGGACCGCTGGCCAGTCCCAGCCGGAGCAGGGAGGTATTGGACTCTTCCCCCACACCCCAGGCCCCGGGCCCCCAGACCCATGCCCCTGTTTTGCATTTCTTGGCAGGATTACCCTAGAGATTATGACGTTGCAGCCCCGCTGCGAGGACGTAGAGACGGCCGAGGGGGTAGCTTTAACTGTGACGGGTGTCGCCCAGGTATAGTAACTCAGCAGCCCTGCGCATGACCGTTGAGCTGCCTCATCCTGTGCTGGGATTTGGGGGGAGGAGAAGACAACAGCCAGGGGCATTCTCTCCAGCACCACTACCCCTGCCCCCCCCCCTTCCAAAAGAGGGTCATCGCCACTGGAACGTGCTCTCTTGGCGCCTTGGCCGCCCAGCAGAACTAACAGACACCCCTTTTCTCCTCAGCGGGCCTGCGAGGGACAGAACCAGTGCTGAGGGCTCCTGTCGCACTAACCCCGTTCTTTGCAGGTGTCGGAACTGCCAAGCCCCAGCATCCAGGCCCTTCCCTGTTCCCTGGGCAGGGGGCTGGAGGTGTGGGGACCAGAGGATGAGGTCATGTCAGGCAGGCTCTGGAGTCGGAGACTTACATTCCCAGCTTGGTGCCTGGGTGAGGGGCTTCCTGCCCTCATCCACCTCTCAACTTCAGAGAGCAGAGAGATTCAACAGTGTTGTAGGCCTCTGGTGAGGGGGTTGTTGGCTTAGTATCTCAGGAAGGTCTGGGTGGCACCCCTGGAACCACCCCTGCCCCATCTAGGCTCTCTTTCCTAGTGGGTTTGTTTCTGTCCCTATTGTTCATTGTCCTTTTTGCATTCTCTGCCCCTCAGTCTTCAGGTCTCCCACCTGTGGGGAGCCTGCAAGGGAGGAATTGGCTAATGAGGGACAAGCATGTGGACTGGAAGGGTGAGGGGACAAGCCCCACATGCCCAGGAGAGAGGCCACATCAGGGCCTGGACTGGCAGGAAGGATGAAATTCCTCAGTGCGAGAATTCTCGTGTGCTGTCCCCACTAGAGGCCTCAGACTCCACTCCCGCCCCCAGACCAGGTCTGAAAAAGGAGGGGAGGGACATAGCCACCATCCTCCACACTGGGTCTGCGGCCTCCACCTGCCCCCTTCCTCCTGGCTCAGGCGCCTTGTGCCCACTGGCAGGTGAAGATCATGACGGAGAAGGAGCTTCTGGCCGTGGCCTGCGAGCAGTTCCTGGGCAAGAATGTGCAGGACATCAAGAATGTCGTCCTGCAGACCCTGGAGGGGCACCTGCGCTCCATCCTCGGTGAGACCCTGCCCAGCCCAGGGGCCCCTCCCCAGCCCTGGAGGAGCATCACAGGGCCCCAAACCAGGGCCAGGGAGGGGTGCAGGAGGTGGGGCGGGGCCTGTCAGACCACCGAGGTTTCTAGATGAAAAGCTGAAACATTTTCCTCAAGTATTTCCTTTCAGAACTTCAGGTGACTTGTGTGAAGGAGAGGGCATTGTGGGGGTAGGGGTGCCAGTCTGACCAGGCACCAGTGCTGCTTAGAACACTATTCTTCACCCAGCCTGCACTCTGCAGAAGGCAGCTTGGCGCTAAGCACTGTTGAGAAGAAACCAGGAAGACCCAGCTCAGACTGCACAGCCCTGCATAGACTCAGACCTCTGCTTGCATGCCTCCTCCCTTCCCTAGCCGGCTAGGTCCCTGGGGAGCCAGCCCATGATCCTTCTGCCCCCAGGGACCCTGACTGTGGAGCAGATTTATCAGGACCGGGACCAGTTTGCCAAGCTGGTGCGGGAGGTGGCAGCCCCTGACGTCGGCCGCATGGGCATCGAGATCCTCAGCTTTACCATCAAGGTGTGATGGATGGGAAGACTGCAGTCCCCTACAACCATCTGGGAGTGGGGGGCTTGGCAGGAGGGGACCTTTGTGCTTATAACTATTCCTTGGGAGCCTTGGCCAGGAGGCCTCATCATTAGAGCATCGTCCCAATACGCCAAGGTCACGGGCTTGATCTCCTCTCAGGGCACATACAAGAAGCAGCCAGTGAATGCATAAATAAGTGGCACAACAAATCAACGTTTCTCTCTCAAATTAAGAAAAAATGTTTAAAAACTGTTCTAGGGGTGACTCCCTCTTCCTTCCCTCCCCAGGATGTGTATGACAAAGTGGACTATCTGAGCTCCCTGGGCAAGACGCAGACGGCGGTGGTACAGAGGGATGCTGACATCGGGGTGGCCGAGGCCGAGCGGGATGCAGGCATCCGGGTATGTGGCCTTTCCTTCCCGCCCCAGGGACCGGGAACTCAGGGGTGGTGCGACCATGGTTTCTCAGGGGCCCCTCAGCACCTACCCCTCCTGATCCCAGGAAGCCGAGTGCAAGAGGGAGATGCTGGACATGAAGTTCATGGCAGACACCAAAATCGCCGACTCCAAGCGAGCCTTCGAGCTGCAGAAGTCAGCCTTCAGTGAGGAAGTCAACATCAAGGTGAGGAGCCAGAGGGCACCTGAGTTGGGGCTTAGGACTCGAGACTTGGCCGCTAGCCTCTGACATGCTAACCACACTCTGCCACAGACAGCTGAGGCCCAGCTGGCCTATGAGCTGCAAGGGGCCCACGAGCAGCAGAAGATTCGGCAAGAAGAGATCGAGATCGAGGTTGTGCAGCGTAAGAAGCAGATTGCAGTGGAGGCACAGGAGATCCTGCGCACGGAAAAGGAGCTGATTGCCACCGTGCGCCGCCCCGCGGAGGCCGAGGCACACCGCATGCAGCAGATCGCCGAGGGCGAAAAGTGAGTGCTGCTGGGCGGCAGGGGCTGGGCGGCGTCAGGCTCCTCTGCTGTGCACGCACGCCCTCCACTCTCCTGACCACAGCTTAGAAGCCAGTGCTCCTCCGTCCTGTTTACTCACTGTGAAGAACGTGGCATTATTGTTAGAACTGAATTAGATAAAAGAGGTCTGAGGGCCTGGAATGGTGCTTGACACAGCATCCTGGTTAATCTCCTCTTCCGTTTGCATCTGGAAGCCCATACCTCTCCCTGGCCAGAGCCAGAATGCCAGGGCACCCCCTTCACGGGTCCCCCACCCTGACACCACCTGGCAGAGTAGAGGGCTGGAGGGTTTGCTGGCCCCCAGACAAGGCTTGAGGGACCCCTGGTACATCCCACTGATCCTGCCGCTCCTGGACTCCCTCAGGGTGAAGCAGGTCCTCTTGGCTGAGGCAGAGGCTGAGAAGATCCGAAAAATCGGTGAGGCGGAGGCAGCAGTCATCGAGGCGATGGGCAAGGCAGAGGCTGAGCGGATGAAGCTCAAGGCTGAGGCCTACCAGAAATATGGGGACTCAGCCAAGATGGCCATGGTGCTGGAAGCCCTGCCCCAGGTGAGGCTCCCACCTAGGCTGGGACTAGCTGGGCAAGTGCAGGAATTTCTCTGGGCCTTGTCAGGAACACTGACAGGCTGGCTAGAAGGGTTAAATGGGAGAGTATTCAGCAGGAGGAGGAACCCTACAACAGAAATCCAGACTATGGCTTTCAAATAAGGGCCACCCAGGCTGTGTGGGGGTTTAGGTGAGATGGGGAGGGAAGAGATGCTGGGCAGGGCGAATGGATGGAGACAGAACCAACCAACCAAGCTCTCCTCCCACCCAACCTAGATTGCTGCCAAAGTCGCAGCCCCATTGACCAAAGTCGATGAGATTGTGGTCCTCACCGGGGACAACAGTAAGGTGACATCAGAAGTGAACCGACTGCTGGCCGAGCTGCCTGCCTCCGTGCATGCCCTCACTGGCGTGGACCTATCCAAGGTGTGTACTTGGCTCGCTGTGATGAGGTTGCCTGGGTAGCTATTGGACTGACCCATGTGGAACGGTTGTGGGCCCCAGAGCCATGGCCTCATGGCATCTCCCATCCTTACAGATACCCCTGATCCAGAAGGCCACCGGTGTACAGGTGTGAGACTCCCGAAGAACCCACACCCTTCAGCAGCTGCCCGCTCCTCCCTCCAGCACCTGTTTCAATACTGCAGGAACAACGGGAATGTTACTGACTCTGGTGCCTTATTTGTAGGGACCAGAAGTGCTGCGTGTTCAGGCCTTCTCTGGCTGTCTTCCCTTCTGTCTGTCTCCTTCCCCTTCTCCTTTACCCCACACCCTCACACTCACTGCCATATTCATCTGGTGTGTCTCTTCCACCCTCATCTTCCTGTACATATGCCTCTTCCTTCGTCTGTTTGTCTTTTTCTCTCCCTCTTTCCTCCCACCCATCCTTTACACACATCATGTAATTTAAGCTGAAGATGTTTATTATAATCACTGTCTGTCTGTAAGGGGTGGCCCTGCTGCTCTTCAGAATCCTGGTGCCTTGAAGTTCTCTGTGCATCCTCCCTGTGGCCTTGTCCAGACCTCAGCATGGGTGCAGGGGGTCTGGGTAGAATGGCCACCTGCCCCTCTCCTGGCCTGGTTTTCCAGCCCTAAACCCTCCCCTGGGAAACCCCAGCCTCACTCACTCTAGCCCCTCTAGGCTAGGTAGCAGTGGCCTACAGACCCAGGCCACTGCCCTTCTCTTCACACCTCCCCAACCCCAGGTCTGCTCTCATACCTTACCTTTCTACCCACCCCAGGGGCACAGAAGCAAGGCCTCCTGTCTATAACAACTCCCTCAGTTGACTACTGCCTTAGGAGGCCCCTGCTTGTGCTCAGGGAAGTCCCCCTCATGGATATGTCTCTGCTGGAGTGAGGCTTGGTCCCAGCTCTGCTGAGTCTTTCTGGGATCAGGGTCTAGCCCTGTTGGGGACTAGAAAGTCTGTAGACCCTCTTCCTGCTAGGGCTGCTCTGTTCTGGGTATGAGGCCAGGCCCTTCCAGTGGGCAAGGCTGTGCCAACCCTGTACAGAATCGAGTGCTGTAGACTGGCCAGACTTCATACTCCTTGTGCCATCTTTCTTCCTGGCCAGTGATAGGGTCCCAGCCATGGGAACAGCCCAGCCCTCTGTCTCCTTGCTCTAGTGGAGGCAGAGAAGCCCACAGGCCAAGCACCCAGGGGTGCTGTGGATGTCCTGTGGTCCCAGTCCCCCACCCCTGGCATGGGCCCTGCCCCAGCCTGTGTAGCTGTTCCTGCATGTGGATGCTGCATGTTTGGTCTGGGGCTTGGATGCTGCACTGCCCCACTGCCTGTCCCTTCTGGTAAAATAAAGATCTGTTATGCCAATGCCCTATAGTGTGTCTTCTGTGACTGGGAACCAAGCACTAACAGATAGCCCTCCCATATACACCTTCAGCCTGAAGGCTGTACTTGGTCTGTCTTTCCCGCCCCAGCCACTTGAGGGCATCAGCACACTTGCCGTGTCTCCAGTAGTATCCTGAGACAGGGCAGCCATTGGCCCAGCTGCTGAGGCTAGACCTGAGCTCTGGGACACCCGGCTCCGCTCCATTTCGGGCAGAAGAATAAGGGGCTCTCAGGTCCACTGTATCTCTCTGGCCATCCTGAGCCCCACTCAGTAATGGAGTCCACGTCTCAGGCTTAAGCATGAACTCTGGAGTTAGGCTGCTTCGGTTTAAATTTTAGCTCAGTTGTTTATGACCTATGTCCTCTTGGACAAGTAACTTCATCTTTCTGGGCTTCAATATTTACTCATTTTACAAATTTATCTAACGCTTGCTGTGTTCCAGATATTGTCCTAAATCCTGAGGGGACTGCAATGAACAGAACAAATCCATAGCTTTTAGAGCTTGCACTCAAGTAGGGGAAATGAAATAAAAATTAAATACATATGCAATACGTTACATGATGGTGTGTACTAAGAAAGAAAATAAAATCCTGAAAGAACTAGGAAGTTTGGGAGGGTGTTGAAATTTTAGGGTGTTGAAGGGAGACCTATTTGAGAAAGGTTAAAACTACATGTATTGTGAGACAATTTCTCTATACTGCTTATTTTAAATTCCAAAGGTGACATCTCTGAAAATAAATCATTTTTCAGCTAAAGGGTAAAGGAATAAGCAATGCAGATATGTGAGGGGCAGAGCTTCCCAACCAAAGACCTTCAAGGTGGGAGTGTGTCTGTCATGATCAAAGAACAGCACGAAGGTCAGTGTGTTTGGAAGTGATGAGTGAATGAGCAGCAGGGAGGGTGGCAGTAGATGAGGTCATGATGGAAATGTGGAAGCTTACTGTAATGGCATATTTGGGGCAATTACTCTCAGATGGGAAACCACTGAAGCTTTTTGAAAGAGGAGTGATGTGCTCTGACATACTTAAAAAGATCATTCTGCCCTAACCGGTTTGGCTCTGTGGATAGAGCGTCAGCCTGCAGACCAAAGGATCCTGGGTTCGATTCTAGTCAAGGGCACGTACCTCAGTTGCAGGCTCCTCCCTGGCCTGGGCCCTGGTCAGGGCTCATGCAAGAGGCAATCAATCGATGTGTTTCTCTCACATTGATGTTTCTCTCTGTCTTTCCCTCCCTTCCACTCTCCCTAAAAATCAATGGAAAATTATCCTTGGGTGAGGATTAACAAAAATAATAATAATAAAGAGATCATCCTAAGCACTGTGACAATTCAAGGAAAAAAGACAAATCTTTTTTTAAAGTATATTTTATTGATTTTTTACAGAGAGAAAGAGAGGGACAGAGAGCCAGAAACATCCATCAGCCACCTCCCGCACGCCCCCTACTGGGGATGTGCCCGCAACCAAGGTACATGCCCTTGACCGGAATCGAACCCGGGACCCATCAGTCCACAGGCCGACGCTCTATCCACTGAGCCAAACCGGTTAGGGCACAAATCTTTTTTAAAATGGTGTTAGAACAACTGAGTCTGTATGAGGGGGAAACTTAATCACAACCCCCACCTCACTCCATATACAAAAACTAGTTTGAGATGGATCATAGACCTAAAGTTAAAACTCAAATCACAAAGCTTATAGAATAACAGGAATGTCTCTATGACCTTGGCATAGGCAAGATTTCTTAGGGGGGAAAAAAGACCATTAAAGATGAAATTGATAAATTGGACCATATAATTAAGTGGGTTCATCAAAAGAAACTTAAGCCCAACAGGCGTGGCTCAGTGGCTGAGCTTCGACCTATGAACCAGGGAGTGATGGTTTGATTCAGGTTAGGGCACATGCCCGGGTTGCAGGCTCGATCCCCAAAGGGGGCATGCAGGAGGCAGCCAATCAATGATTCTCTCTCATCATTGATGTTTCCATCTCTTCCTCTATGAAATCAATAAAAATATATTAAAAATAAATAAGTACATAAATACATAGAAAAAAATTTAAGAAAATGAAAGGGAAGTGAAGTCAGAAGAAATATTTACAATGCATATATCTGTTAAAGGACTTGCATCCCATAATACCAAAACACCCCAATAAGAACATTGCTCTAAACACCCTCCTGAGAATAGATGAAGAGGAGTAAGCGAGGCAGCAGGGAGACCAGCTGCTTCTCACCAGTATTGCAATAATACGGTTTGGCTCAGTGGATAGAGCATCAGCCTGCAGACTCAAGGGTCCCAGGTTCGATTCTGGTCAAGGGCATGTACCTTGGTTGCGGGCACATCCCCAGTAGGGAGTGTGCAGGAGGCAGCTGATCAATGTTTCTCTCTCATTGATGTTTCTAACTCTCTATCCCTCTCCCTTCCTCTCTGTAAAAAATCAATAAAATATAAAAAAATAATAATACAGGTGAATATGATGGCCACTCTGACCAATGGGGGTAGTGGAGAAGCACTCAGATTCTGTATATATTTTGAACTAAGCAGAATTGCTGACATACTGGATATGAGAGAAAAAAAATGAAATAAAAAAAATGCCTCCAAGATGCCATATTCATGTATTTGAAGACTCAGTATTGCAAAGATATCAATACTCCCCAATTGGTCTATAGGTACAATACAATCCCAATCAAAATCCCAAGAGAGTTTTAATTATCAAACTAATTATGGGCAGTTGCTCTTCGAGCTTGCCTGCTCTCTTTCCCTCTCTGAGAGTGTACTTTCGCTTTAATAAATCTTGCCACTGCCACTTGAACTCCTAAAAAAAAAAAAAAACCTAATTATGAAAGTTATAGGGAAATGCCAAAGGACCAAGAATAAGCAAGACAAACTTGAAAAAGAGCAAAGTTGGAGGATTTAACTATCAGTATCGAGACTTAAAGTTTTAGTTATTAAGTCCTAGCTGGTTTAGCTCAGTCGCTAGAGCATCAGCCTGCGACAGAAGGGTCCTGGGTTTGATTCCGGACAAGGGCACATGCCAGGTTGCAGGCTTGATCTCCAGTAGGGGCGTGCAGGAAGCAGCCAATGGGTGATTCTCATCTTTGATGTTTCTATCTCTCCCTCTCCTTTCCTCTCTGAAATCAATAAAAATATATTTTTAAAAAAGTTTTAGTCAATAAGACAGAGTGATTGACATTGGCACACTGTAGACCAATGGAATAGAATGGACAGTCCAAAAATACACTTGTTTTAAGACAAAAGTGACAATGTAGAGCTATGTGGAAAGAATAGTCTTTTCAATAAAAGATACTGTATATCTGGGAGGGTGGGAAGGGGGAGATGGTTCTTGCTTATGAACCTCACATTGTACACAAAATCAATTCCAGATCAATTCTAGATCTAAATGTGAAAAGTAAAATAACAAAACATGTAGAAAATAACAGAATATCTTTATGACCTTAGGGTAAGCAAAGATTTTTTAAACCAATATGAAAATCAGTAACTACAAAAGAGAAGATTGATAAGACATTAATCTCCAGGGAGCTTTGCTAAGCAAAAAAAGCTAATCCCAAAATGTGGCATACTATATCGTTCCATTTATATAACTTTTTTATTTTTAATTGCAGTAAAATATACAGAATAATAGACTAATGATAGGTTCAAGCCCTACACAGAATGGCGAAGGGATGTATGAAGACGTGTTTGGAAGACTGTATTTTGCAAAGACAGTGGCAACAATATCTTCTGTTCCACCTGTTTCTCTTACAGTGTGACTTTGACTTCCAATCAGAGGCAGAGCCGATGCCCGCTCCCCTTGAAACTGAGTGAATTTTGTGACTATTTACATCAGTAAAATATAGTAGACTGGACGCTATGTGACTTCTGAGGCTAGACCATGACAATGTAGCTTCTAACCACTATGTGAGCAGTCTGACTGTTCTGAGGTCACTGTGCTGTGAGGAAGCCCGAGCAGATAGACACACAGATAGGCCCTGAGTTATATGAAGAGAGAGAGAGATGCCTGGCCAGCCCCCAGCTCTTCCAGCCCCCATCTGACAGACCTCAAGCCAACTGAGCCCAGCCTACTTCCTGAAATCCTGACCCCCGAAGCAGTGAGAGAGAGTTTACTGGTAAGTTTCCATGTTTGGGGATGATTTATCACATAGCAATGGATGATGGGAATAGCATGCATAACTTCATTAGTCATCAGGGAAATGCAAATTAAAACCAGGATAAGATATCACTACACACCCACCATAATGACAGAGTAAAACAGAGAAGAGTAACAATACCAAGTGTAGATGAGGCTGTGCAGCAATTGGAACTTTGATACACTGCTGGTAGAAATGCGTACCGATACGACCACTTTGGAAATCTGTTTGACAGAATGTAGTACAGCTGAACATAGCATAGGTTTTGACCCAACCATTCCACTTCCAGCGGAAATATACATACATGTATGCACAAGAGTATTCATAGCAGCATTATGAATAACGACCCTCAAATTCAAACAACCCAAATGTTTGCCAATAGTGGAATGAATACAGTGTAGTATGTTCAGGAAATTAAATACTAACAGTAGCCCTGGCTGAGTAGCTCAGTTGATTAGAGTGTTGTCCCAATACACCAGGGCTGTGGGTTTGTCCCCGGTCAGGGCACAGACAAAAATTAATCCATGAACACATAAGTGGAACAAAAAAAAAATCGATGTTTCTCTCTCTCTCATCTCTGTAAAAATCAATAAGTAAAAAAGAAGCCCTAGCCGGTTTAGCTCAGTGGATAGAGCATCAGCCTGCAGACTGAAGGGTCCCGGGTTTGACTCAGGTCAGGGGTACATACCTCAGTTGCAGGTTCCCCTACCCTGATCCGGGTGCATCCAGGAAGCAACCAGTCGATGTGTCTCTCACATTAATGTCTCTCCCTCTCCCTCCCACTCTCTCTAAAAATCGATGGAAAAATATCCTTGGGTGAGGATTAACAAAAAAATAAAAGTAAGCAAAAAAGAAGTTAAATAAGTACTACACAGTAATGAAAATAAACAGATACATACAACAACTTGAATGAATCTCAAAATGGCCCTAAACGGTTTGGCTCAGTGGATAGAGCATCAGCCTGTGGACTGAAGGGTCCCAGGTTTGATTCCGGTCAATGGCACATGCCCGGGTTGTGGGCTCGATCCCCAGTAAGGGGCGTGCAGGAGACAGCTGATCAATGATTCTCATCATTGATGTTTCTATCTCTCTCCCTCTCCCATCCTCTCTGAGATCAATAAAAACATATTTTTTAAAAAATTTGTTCTTCTAATATAATAATACTCAATTTGCAAATTAAAAAAAAAGAATCTCAAAATGTTGAGAGAAAGAAGCCAGACCAAAAAAAAAATAATAATATATCATGGCCTGGCAGATGTGGCTCAGTGGTTGAGCATTGACCTAGGAACCAGGAGGTCACGGTTCGATTCCCTGTCAAGGCACATGCCTGGGTTGTGGGCTCAATCCCTAGTGTGGGGTGTGCAGGAGGCAGCTGATCAATGATTCTCATCATTGATTCTTCTATCTCTTTTCCTCTCCTTTCCTCTCTGAAATCAATTAAAAAAATATTTTTAAAAAGTAATAATACATTGTGTATCAGTCCATTATACAAAGTCTAAAAAAGTAGGTAAAGCTAATCTATGACATTAGAAATCAAGATAGAAGGTCATCTTTGGAGAAAAAGAGGTCATGACCAAGAGAGGACACAGGAGGCTCCTGGGAATGTTTTCTTTCTTGATCTGGGTGGCTCTTACATGGGTGTGTTAACTTTGTGATAATTCACTTATGAGTTGTGTACTTTTTGAATGTACTAGTATGTTGTACTTCAATAAAAAGTTAATTCAAAAATAAATTGCCACATGAAATATTCCTTGGTCATAAAAAAAGAATGAAATCTTACTATTTGAGATAGCATGGATGGACCTAGAGAATATTATGCTAAATGAAATAAGTGAGACAGAGAAAGACAAATACCAAATGATTTCACTTCTATGTGGAATCAAAAGAACAAAATAAATGAACAAACAAAATTGAAACAGGCCCGGCCAGTGTGGCTCAGTGGTTGAGCATTGACCTATGAACCAGGAGGTCACAGTTCAATTCCCAGTCAGGGCACATGCCCGGGTTGTGGGCTCAATCCATAGTGTAGGGCAGCCATGGGCAAACTACGGCCCGCTTGAAATGAATAAAACTAAAAAAAAAAAAAAAAAAAGACCGTACCCTTTTATGTAATGATGTTTACTTTGAATTTATATTAGTTCACATAAACACTCCATCCATGCTTTTGTTCCGGCCCTCCGGTCCGGTTTAAGAACCCATTGTGGCCCTCGAGTCAAAAAGTTTGTTGTCCTGACCGGTTTGGCTCAGTGAATAGAGCGTCGGCCTGCGGACTCAGGGGTCCCAGGTTCGATTCCAGTCAAGGGCATGTGCCTTGGTTGCGGGCACATACCCAATGGGGAGTGTGCAGGAGGTGGCTGATCGATGTTTCTAACTCTATCCCTCTCCCTTCCTCTCTGTAAAAGATCAATAAAATATATTTAAAAAAAAAAAAAAGTTTGCCCACTGCTGGTGTAGGGCATGCAGGAGGCAGCCAAGCAATGGTTCTCTCTCATCACTGATGCTCTATCTCTCCCTCTCCCTTCCTCTTTGAAATCAATAATATATATATATATATATATATATATATATATATATATATATATATTTTTTTTTTTTTTTTAATTGAAACAAATTTATAGATACAGAGAATAGATTGATGGTTGCCAGAGGAGAGAGGGGAGTGGGGACTGGGTAAAAAAAGATTAACCTATTAAGAAGTACAGCCCAGCTGGTGTTGCTCAGTGGTTGAGCGTTGCCCTATGAACCAAGAGGTCCCTGGTTCAATCCCTGGTCAGGGCACATGCCTGGGTTTTGGGCTTGATCCCAGGTGTGTGTTGGGGGGGGGTGGGGGGTGGGGGGGATGTGGGAGGCAGCCAATCTCGGTGATTCTCTCTCATCATTGATATTTCTATCTCTCTCTCCCTCTTCCTTCCTCTCTGAAATCAATTAAATAGAGGGCAGTAGCTCTCAGGGTTGACTTATGGATTAAATAAGTACAACATATATATCATTTTAGTAATCAGTTGGAAAATAAAATTTAAATTTAAAAAATGCCTGCGAGAGGGATTTATAAGCTGGCTACCACACAGATAATACCAGCTAATACATGCTAACTGCTCATGAAGTGCCATGCTTGAAGCTAACATGAACTCTGTCATTTAGTTATTATAATAACTATACACAACCCAGGCTCAATTCTTGAACCTCAATCACTGAACCACACCAGCCGGGCCTCTATTTTATAAAATGAGGGAACTGAGAAGCATGGAAGTGAAGGAACTTGCCCAAGGTCACACAGTGTCTGAGCCAATACCAGTACTGGAAGCCAGACTCTAAGACTCTGAGGTTCCTGCTTTTTTATTTATTTATTTATTGATTGATGAGAGAGAGAGAGAGAGAGAGAGAGAGAGAGAGAGAGAGAGAGAGAGAGAGATTGTTCCATTTATCTATGCACTCATTGGTTGCTTCTTGTATGTGACCTGACCAGAGATCGAACCCACAACCTTGGCATATCAGGACAAAGCTCTAACCAACTGAGCTACCAGGACCCTGAGACTCCTACTCTCTTTACTACTTTCTGTTGACCTTCACGAAAGGGAGGCCTGGGTAGCTGCATGGGGTCTAACTAGGAGGTGGTCCTAGTTAGCCTTAATGCCAGGAACAATGGCTAACGAGAGGAAATGATCAGAGGGGCCTGGGAAAGGCCGCCTGCAAGAAAACAGGCAGGGGCCTTGCTGAAAGAGGCTTGAAGGATGCTGGAGAGGAGAAGGGGGCAATAATTTGTGAATGGAGGGAGGGGGTGACGCACCTGCATTAAAGCCAATGGACTCTGAGAATGGAGTGAACCAGGCCTCCATCCCCAGAGCCTGGAACCAGTCTCAGGAAGGGGGATGGTGCAGTACAGAGCCTCTTGTCTAAGCCCTCAGAGGCCTGCCCAGGGACCTAGATGAGGCAAAGAGTGTGCAGACTGGGCTCCTGGAGGGCACAGGTAATGCTGCTCCCCCACTTCCTTGTGCTCATGGCTCCAACCTTGGGAATTGGGTATGGGAGACACAGGGTCTACCTCCCTTCTCTGTTCTTTCCAATCTCTGGGCCTCAGGCCCAGCACAGAGGGGGTTAAAGGCCCTGGAGCCTTTACCTAAAAGAGTGTGGGGGGCAGGGAACTGTCACAGGGAACCTCGTCTGACCTGATAATCCAGGCGGCCTATCTCTTCCATAGCAGCTGTGGAGCAGACAGATTGTCCTGGCAGGGAGGAGGGTGGTAAGGGCCTGGCTGATGGCGGGAAGGATTTGAGGAGAGAGGAACACCCAGGCTCCCTGGGGATACTTTCCCACCTAACAGCTACCTTTAGTACTGTGCATGGAGACTGGATAGGTCAGGGCTGGAGTCTGGCTGGACATGGGGATTCCCACTGACCCAGAGAACAGGAGCTGGGAGCTAATGAACAGATTTGGGGAGATGTTAACTGAAAAGGCTCCGTTTCTGACTCAGTATGTGCCCAGGCGGATATGCGCTATCATGTACATCTGCACAGGTATGTGCGTGAGCACACATGCCCATGGTACATGCCCCACTGGGACGGACAAGTAGGAGAAGCCCTCTGCAACGCCAGCACAGGAGCGAGGCATTTGTTGAGTTCCTGTAATATATGAGCCAAGCTCTAGGTTAGAAAGTTTCACCTGTACTATCTTATTTCATGTACCCAACAATCATTGAAAATAAGGCATTTTAAGCCCATTTTACTGATAAGGAAGCCAGAACTCCAAGAGCAGGGCAGGGTGCAGGTAGTGGAGCCCTGGCTCTGACAAACCTAAAGCTGTGCTTTCCCCTTCCGGCTCTGAGTCCGTCCTGGGCAGATGGTTCTCAACCTTCCTAATGCCGCGACCCTTTAATATAGTTCCTCATGTTGTGGTGACCCCCAACCATAAAATTATTTTCGTTGCTACTTCATAACTGTAATTTTGCTACTGTTATGAATAGTAATGTAAATATCTGATATGCAGGATGTATTTTCAGGGGTCGTGACCCACAGGTTGAGAACCGCTGGCAGAAGAAAAGCAAGAACTCTTTAAGGCACAACCCCTGAACCAGAAAGGCCGAGGCTGTCTCTGCTGTTCAAGCCAAAGATGGCCTGGGATTCCAGGGCATGTGAGCTCCATGGGGGCCTGGCTCACAAGCTGCGGGAGGTTAGAGGAAAGAGAGGGGATTATTGTTTGGTTGGAGTTGCCCAAGAGCAGTTTGTGGAAGAGGTTTTAAAAGGAGTCAGATAGCCCTAGCCGGCTTGGTTCAGTGGATAGAGCCTCAGCCTGCGGACTGAGGGGTCCCAGGTTCGATTCCGGCCAAGGGCATATGCCTGGGTTACGGGCTCCATCCCCAGTAGGGGGTGTGCAGGAGGCAGCCGATCAATGATTCTCTCTCATCATTGATGTTTCTATCTCTCTCTCCTCCCTTCCTCTCTGAAATCAATAAAGAAATATATTTTTTTTAAAAATAAAAGGAGTCAGAGAGGTGGGAGGACGCAAGGCAGTGGAAGTAAGGATGGAAGCCTTGCATCCTGCAGTAGCTTCCCATGCTTTCTTTCACTGACTCTTCCCAAGGATCTTGTGACTTTGCCATCCCCATTTGAGAGATGAGGAAACAGACTAAGAGAGATGGAGTAAACAATACTCAGAATCACATTACTGGTAAGTGGCAAAACTCAGGTCTGAGTCCATTGCCTCTGCAACTCAAAGGCTCCACAGAGCCCCGGCTGGTTTGCTCAGTGGTGAGAGTGTTGGCCCACAGACTGAAGGGTTGTGGATTTGATTTCGATCAAGGGCATGTACCTCAGCTGCAGGCTCAATTCCCGGCCCAGATCAGGGTGCATATGGGAGGGAGGCAACCAATTGATGTGTTGATGTGCTTCTCTCACATTGATGTTTCTGTCTTTCCCTCTTCCTTCCACTCTCTAAAAATCAATGGAGAAGGTATGTTCAGGTGAGGATTGACCAAAAACTAATTAAAAGCCCCTTAGAGACACACACACACAAAATCAACTTCATTCAGAGCAGGTCTGTGCACAGAACCTGCGATGGAGAGTCTGGAGAGTAGAGCGCTGGTCCTGCCTCTTTCTTTCTTTCTTTCTTTTAAATATATTTTTATTGATTTCAAAGAGGAAGGGGGAGAGAGAGAGGGGGGGGAGAGAAGAGAGAGAGAGAGAGAGAGAGAGAGAGAGAGAGAGAGGGAAACATCAATGATGAGAATCATTGATCAGCTGCCTCCTGCACACCCCACACTGGGGATTGAGCCCACAACCCGGGCATGTGCCCTGACCAGGAATCAAACCATGACCTCCTGGTTCATAGGTTGAAGCTCAACCACTGCACCATGCCAGCCAGGCCTGCCTCTTTTTCTGACTTACTGTGTGATTCAGGGCCACACATTTTCTCCAGAAGCCTCAGTATCTCTATTATAAAACTGGCGTGCAGCCATCTTTTGGAGACTGATGGACATTGGCAAAGCCCCCAAGGGTCCCACTGCATCTGGGTTCATTGCTCAACATGCGCACTTGCTCATGGGGCCAAAAGGCATAGAGAGTGTAAAAGCACTTGAGCACACGTTGGCCACTGCCGGCAGGGTTGGCATCTATTCGGTGTAAGGCATCCTCTGAGCACCTCCCAGAATAAAGCCCACGAAGGGTGCTGGGGCCACAGAAAATAATCAGACAGGGTGCTGCTCATGGACTATTAGAGACAAATAAGGACCGGCGAATTCTCACAGGGTAATGAGGAAAACAGAGCAGGTCCAAAGTCTGCACATAGAGGGGCCAGTGTCAGGGCGGGTCAGAAGCTTCACAGGCTGCTCATGATGAAACGAAAATGGGGATAAAGCTGGGATAAAAGGCAGTCGCCAGCAGTTGTCCCTGACAAACCCCCGAGATCTCAAGCTCCAATCTATCACACGGGAGGAAAAGGTGAGAACCGTTTTCCAGCTCTTCTTTTTCCACACCTCTTCAGCTGCGAGAACCTGCTCTTGCTCTGGGACTCCTGTATCGAAAGCAAAACAGGAGAGCAAGAACCTCCCAGAACTTCTCCAAGTCCTCAGTTCCAGGATGAGTTTTGCTGCTGATGTCAGGCTATGAGTGAGACCGTGAATATTATTTAGCCTTTTTCATGTTTGCCAACTTCATGAAACTTAATAAAGCAACCAAGAAGAAATTAAGAGTCATTTTATTTTAATAAAAACAAACAAAAACAAAATGGAGGCATGCCCTCCCCCCTCTCGGGAGTGTGCCTGCCTTTCCCTTCCCTTTCTTTCTCCCCAGGAGCATTGCTTTCGCCGTTCTCTCTCCTAAGCGCCTAGGGCCCTTCTGTTGCCTCTGTAGCTTGTTTCCTGAGCCCATTTCTTCTGGGGCTCACTTTTACTACCTCTGTGACTTTCTAAGTGAACTTTTTCTTATCATTTGAAAAAAAAAGAGAGTATTTTTACTCAACCAATAGGAAATTAGGAGTAATTTTGCTAGCTAAACCTATTCTTTTAAAAAAATATTTTATTGATTTTAGAGAGGAAGGGAGCTATGCCTCCCCCCAGGGATTGAGCCTGCAACCCAGGCATGTGCCCTGACTGAACCGGTGACTTTCTGGTGCATGGGATGATGCTCAGCCAGCTGAGCCACACCAGCCAGGACTGAACATATTTTTTTTAAATATATTTTTATTGATTTCAGAGAGGAAGAGGGAGAGAGAGATAGAAACATCAGTGATGAGCCCTAACTGGTTTGGCTCAGTGGATAGAGTGTCGGCCTGCAGACTGAAGGGTCCCAAGTTCCATTCCGGTCAAGGGCATGTACCTTGGCTGCAGGCTCGTCCCCAGTGGGAGATGTGCAGGAGGCAGCTGATCAATGTTTCTGACTCTGTCCCTCTCCCTTCCTCTCTGTGAAAAATCAATAAATATATTTTTTTAAAAAAAGAAACATCAATGATGAGAGAGTATCATTGATCGACTGCCTCCTGCAAGCCTCCCACTGGGGATCGAGCCCACAACCCGGGCATGTGTCCTTGACCGGAATCAAACCTGGGACCTTTCAGTTTGCAGGCCAACCTCTATCCACTGAGCCAAACCGGCTAGGGCTGAACATATCTTTTAATGAGCATCCCCATGTGTTGTGTGTCTATGTGGGCATCAGACATGTGTTGTACACATTAAGTGTGTGTCTGTGTATCTGTGGGAATATGCTGTTGCCTTCCTGTTCCTCTTAGGGACCTAGGTTCCCCGATGCTGAGAGGAAGAGGGAACACTGAAGCATTGAATGTTTCTTTCCCCTTCTCTGGCTTCAGTTTCTTCTCTTATATAAATGAGGAATTTGAACTCCATGATGTTGAAGGACTCTTTAACTTCACTTGCCACATGGTTTAAGGACTTCATTCAAAAGCCTGGTGGGTTTTGCTCAGTGGTTAGAGCGTTGACTCGCTGACTGAAGGGTTGCGGGTTGGATTCCTGGTCAAGGGCATGTACCTGGGTTGCAGGTTTGATCCCCAGCCCTGGTCAGCAGGAGGCACCCCCCGCTGTGTCTCTCTCTCATTGAAGTTTCTCTCTCTCTCCGTCCTTCCTCCCTCCTTCCCTCCTACTCTCTAAAACAGCGGTCGGCCAACTTTTCAGACCTCCAGTTGACAACCGCTGCTCTAAAAATCAACAGAAATAATATACTTGAGTGAGGATTTTTAAAAAAGTCTAAATAAGAGTCAAGGACTAAAAGTTGCAATGGAAAGGACTAGAATTAGACTTTAGAAGGATAAGGTCCCAGACTAGTCCACCCTGGCCTCAGGAGAGCCATGCAGCTCCTAGTCTGAAGTAAAAGCTCTTAGAATGCAAGGCTGAACCCAAGGTCCCCAGCCCCATGCCAGCCAGGCAAAGGGTGAGTCTCCATATGACTTGGGGAAAGGAAGGACTCCCATCCTCTCCCCCTTCGGGCTCAGAGGAGGCACGGGGACTAAAAAGCAGCCGTCAGGAGACCGTCAGGAGACGCGGGAAGCGTCCTCAGGTCCGACTGTGGCCCTGCTGGCTCTTGATAAGCAGAAAGGCCCCACCCTGATAACCACAAGCCTGCTTATCAGGGCCCCCAGCCCACCCCTCCCAGGCTCACTCTCCTCCAGCCCACACCCTGATCACAGGCCCTCCACCCCAGCCGGGCCACAGCCACAGACGTCTGGTTGGCCGAGATACTGTTCTTCTCTACCTCCAGGACCCCTGGGTTCTGTCCACGCTCACCTTTGGGGGTCAAGCAGAAGCCTAGACAGTGAATGGCATAAAGTTTAGCCCTAATGCATGGAGCCTTTACTCTGGTAAAGGAGCCTGAACTATCTGTGGGGTCTCTGAGTAGGAGGGGTCACAGGACAGGAAAGGGGGTCACAGGGAGGCAAGAATAGACATAATTCCTCACTTGGTTAGAGCACCTGGGTTTACAAAGGTTTCTCACTTAATTCTTACAACTTAGTGAAGTGGCACTTTGCCCCCAGTCACATGCTCATGAGAGAGAAAAGGAGGGAAGAAAACTGACATTGGTTCTCTACATGGTAGGCTCTGATCTGGGTTTGAATTGAATGCTGTTAAAAAAACAAAAGTCAACCAAGTAAATTTGAAGGTCTAGTTGGCTTTAAGGGATTCATGAATCCCATCCATCGACTAGAAAGGCTCTGTGAGGGGTTGTACAAAATAAAAGGCTTTTATAGGGAGAAGAGTGCAGCAGGGGACTAGTAACAAAAGAAAGGAGTATTTGGGGGCCTTGACTTCTTTGAGGGGGGAGGGGAGAATGAGAAGGGTTTTTATTGCCTCTTCTTTCTACAGGAGATGGAGAGGGCTCCCATGACAGATTACCTTACTGATGCATGACCAGGAAATTCCAGGCTGATTATTGTATTTCTGGGAGAGGTAGAAACTTCAATTATATCAGGTAATCTAGGTTTGCTTCATGGGCTTTTAGGACAGTGACATCATTTCGGGCCTGTGAGTTTCTCTTAAACAGTGCTTATATCATCCTGGCAACCATGAGGTGGGTATGGATAGCTCCTATTTTATAGTTGAGGAAACTGAAGCTGAGGGAACTTGGTCCAAAGTCACCGAGATGGGTGCAGTAGAGTTGGGACCGTCACTCAAGGCCTGTGGCCTCTAAACCTGGGCTCTCTCAACGGCCTTGACCTGCTTTCAAGAATATTTCATGTACCCTGCCTGGTGGCTCAGTTGGTTGGGGTGCTGTCCTGTGCACCAAAAAGTTATGGGCTCAATTCCCAGTCAGGGCACATGGTTTCAATCCCCAGTTGGGGCATGTACGGGAGGCAACCGATTGATGTTTCTCACATCCATTTCTCTCTCTCCCTCTTCCTCTCTCTCTAAAAATCAGTAAGAAAACATATCCTCGGGTGAGGATTGTAAAAAAAATAAGAATCTTCTAGTCTTGCTGAGGTGGCTCAGTGGCTGGGCATCGACCTATGAACCAGGAGGTCACGGTTCGATTCCCAGTCAGGGCACAAGCCCAGGTTGCAGGCCCGATCCCCCAGTGTGGGTTTGCAGGAGGCAGTCAATCAATGATTCTCTCTCATCATTGGTGTTTCTATCACTCTCTCCCTCTCTAAAATCAATAAGAATAATTTAAATAAAAAAATAATATTGTATAAGCTTTCAGATGTTTAACAACGGGCCTCTCCTGTGCCTTCAGTGAGTCTGTGGGAAGAGGGTGAAGTAGGAATGAACTTGCTTGAACCCCTTCTGTGGGCCGGCACTAGCACTGTTCAGTGTTTTACTAGTAGCTAATCACCTGCTCTCTGTGAACTGGGGACTGTTATTAAAAATGACTTGCCTGAGAGAGCAACACCTTAGTCCATCTGCCTTCCCAGGCCAAAGTCTCTCTCCTCCCCCACATTACATTGGGTTCAGTTCCATGTCAGTCATTTGACATGAATGTTTAGTCACTACTCTGTGGTAGAGATACATTAGTGAATAAACAAGACCCTCATAAATCATTTACTTAATGCAAATAATCATACAAATAAATGAGCCCATAACTGGGGGATTTAACTAACCAGGGAAGACTTCCCGGAAGAGGTGACCCTTAGACATCTGAAGTGGGAATAGGAGCTAACTAGACAAGAAAGGAGGGAAGATCATGCAACCAGGGAAACACATGTGCCAAGGTTCTGTGACATCCGGAACTAGAACACCTCCAAGGAACCAGAAGAAGGTTGGGTCTCTCCTCCCACTCCTCATCCTGGCCTCATCTTCCCCTGCAGAGAAGGAGTGTAACTGCCTCCTAGAACACAGACCAGGTTCTCTAGGATAGGAAAAGTGGAAGAAGCAGATGTGTGTCCCCCAAGAATGGGGGTCTAATAGAAGCCCTGCTTTGAGGCGTCTCTACCCAGGAGTCTCCTCTTCCCCAGAGGCAGAGAACCAAATACTGCCGGGCTCCTACTCCTAGTGCCTTGATTTTGGAGAACAGACCCCTTATGTGGTCTCTCACAAGAGTTTGGGATTCAGCTGCCTTCAAATTTCCCAGCAGGGCACATACCTAGAGGACCTTGCCATGTAGAGGTAGGAAAGGGGTCTGCCTGCCTAGGTCTGGCCTCCTTGGGCTCAGCATAAAAGTAGACAGGGACCTTAGTGACTGAAATTTAGGCCAGAGCATGTCCCAGGAATCTAGAGATCCAGCTGTAAGGATCCTCCCTACCTTATAGAGATTCAACAGTCACACACACACACACACACACACACACACACACACACACACAACCTCCACCAGCAATTAAGCCCTGAAAAATGGGGTGAGGCTGTTTTTTCTCCTCCCTGGCCCAGCAGATAGATGGCCAGCTTTATGGGGATGAGAGTAAAGAGTGGATCCTAGGCTTGGCAAGGTCCATAGGAGTATGTGAGAAAGGGCATAATAGGGAGAGGGGCCAGTGACCTTCCTTCCAAGGTGTTCAGCAGGGAAAGGGTTAAGAGGCAGGGCCTTCCCCAGGGGAAAGTGCCCCACCCAGGGGAGGGGCCAGTAGATTAAAAGGCAGCGCTTGGAATCCAGGCAGGGACAGGGTGTCTCTTCCTCTCCAGTCTGCAATTCCTGCTCTAGGTAAGTGCCCCTCCTTTGGGTCTGTGTGTTGGTCTGACCAGAGGCAACCTTCTGCCTCATTAGGAGATCTCAGGCTTAACGCTGATGCTGGGTCCCTAAGGCGATCTCAGTTAGGTCCTTGCTCTGCAGAGTTCTCTGGGCCAGTGCCCTTCCCCTGACCCACATGGGAAGGAAGCTCTTGACTACAGAATCAAAACGCTAGGCCAGGAGCTGTGGAGCAAGGACAGGGGAGCTCTGTGTGTCCTGACCCGCCCTGCTCTGCCCCCAGGCCCTGGCTCTCCCTGCCGCAGCGCTCTCTAAGCCATGCTTCCTGTGATCCCTGCAGGGCCCTGGCTGGGATATCATCGTATACTGTAAGTTTGCAATGAGACACTACAGTATAGATGATGTACTAGTCCGGGCACCCTCAGCTCTGGAGCCTGATGAGAAGGGCAGAGGATGCCACAAGCCTACCTCGCTCACCGGTCAGTCTATCACAGCCTGCCTACAGACAGGGCACTTGGGAATGGCGAGGAAACCGTTACCATTACTGAGTTTAGTAATGGTAACGGTTCTCTTGCTGCACCCAGAAAACGTGCCAAGAAGAGACCTCAGAACCCTGGAGCAGACGACTGGAAGGGAGGGAGACTCCAGCTCAGGCAACAGGGTGGGGGTGAGGGAATGGGTAAGTTTTCTCTTTTCTGTTCTATAAAAATAAAGGTGGGGAGGGGGGATAAGGACACATTTGTAATACCTTAACTAATAAAGAATTAAAAAAATAAATAAATAAAGGTGAGAACCAGAATGCTTGTCTTTTACCTTTATTAGCATCCAAGAATGGGGAGAATGATGGGGTGGGAGGTATCAAGGACTTGGGGAACAGGTGGGAGGCACTATTGCACTCAGGACACACGGGTCCTTATATGACTTCAAGGTGGAAGATCTGAGAGGGGAGGAAAAAGATCTCCGCTCTGGGGGGTGCGGGCGGCTAGGGAGAGGTCAATGGGGGGAGGACTTATGTAACACTTGTAACAATAAAGAATTTTTTTAAAAAAAGATCTCTCTGCTAACCACTGGCAACTCAGGGAGAAACTCTGGGCCCAATGGCAGGAGGAAGCAGGGTGGCACTGCTCCCACCAATGGGCCAACTTCTAGACCAAAGTATCTGTGTCCCCAGTGAGAGGAATTACCTGGGGACTGAGCTAAGATAGGTTCCTTCCTTCAACACAAGACAAGGCTGGGCAGGGGCTGTGCAGACTAGGCCAGGCAGAGTTAGCCCGTCAGTCAGTGTCCATGCCCCTCACTAGTCTCTGCAGGTTCCAGGCAGGGACAATTCTGGTCAGTAGCTCCTGCTAGCAGCATGGGCTGGCATAGCAGAGGGTGGTCCATCGAAGAGCTTCACAGAGAGGTGTAGCTGAACGTCACAGAGAAAGATGTTCATGAGGTCGCGGCCCACCTCATCTGCAATCAGGGAGATCAGGCTCCCCTTCGGACCAATCAGGATCCTCTGAGGGCGGGACAAAAGAGAGGGACCCTGAGTCTGCTCTCAGGGCTCCCAAGCAGGGAGAGAACCCCTGCCTAATAGAGCCTTACTCTCTCCTCCAAGCCCAGCCCTGCTTACCACATGAGATTCTTTGGGCACCAGAAGCCTCTGTACGATCACCAGCTGCCCACTTGGCCCTTCCTCCCACACAATTGTTTTCTGCACAAGGAAACATTAGTCAGACAGGTCCATACCCCTACCTCTCTGGGACCCAGCTGGTGGAGAGCCCCCAGATCCTTTCACTGGGCCTGTACCTGCTGCACACTGTAGGGCACCTCCTGGGGCAGGTGCTCTAGGAGTTTCTCTCGGATGATGTTGGAGCAGATCTCCTCAGGTGTCTGGCTAGTGAGGACTTCACTATGGAACTCCCAGGGCCCTGGCCGGGCCTGTGCCAGGAGGTATTGCTGTGGGTTCAGAGAGAGTAGATGAGCATCTCAGTTCCAACCAGGACTTTCCTACTCACTCTCACTTCTAATAGGAACTCTGAGGCTTGTCTTCACCCGACTGACCTTTAGTATTTTCACATCCTCCTGGCTTAGGGCTGACAACATGAAGATCTCTTGGAAGTGGGGCCAGCCAATCCTCCGAGGGCCTCCAACAGACTGTGTGTTTGGGTCCTTAGCTGCTGGGCTGGGGCAATTGATGCCTGGCTTTGACGGGAAGGCCTGCCTTATCTTGAGCTTCTTGCCATTGACCACCCCTTCAGTGAGGGCTGCCGTGAGCTCCAGGAGAACTGATTTCTGCTTTAGGCAATCTACCTGGGCATGGGGGATGGGCAGAGGGTGTGTGGTCAGCAAGGTGGGGGCCTTGAAGGAAAATAAACCCCTTCCTCAGATATGTGGTGTTCACCTTATTCATGACAAGGATGCTGGGGACTTGGGAGAACTGGGTCAAGCACTGGAGCACTTGGGGGCTGAGCTGGTTCCGAGTCCACTTGTCAGAGACATCCACAAGAACCATAACTGGAAGAAGTTGGAAGGGTGAGGAGAACAAAGATATGACCACTCTTTTCCTCACCCCCCAAAACCTTCCAATACATGAGCTCTGGCCAACCCCATCTCCCAAACTATCAGGAATGAGAGGCCACAACAGTGAAAACTGGGCTTCAGATTCCCATCGTGAGCCTAACCCAGATCAGCGGATTCCATGCTCTTCCATGGATCTTCCAACAGAGAGAGCTCCAGATTGTGCCTGAGGGACAAACATGTGTAAGTCAGCAAGGGCTTATGACTGATTTACTCCTGATAAGGGATGGGGTGTGATAAGGGGGTTTTCCAGCCCCTATGATGGAATTTCCCCACCCACTCTTCAACACGTTTCCCCTTATATTATAAACCTGTGGGTCGCGACCCCTTTGGGGGTTGAACGACCCTTTCACAGGGGTCGCCTAAATACATCCTGCATATCAGATATTTACATTACGATTCATAACAGTAGCAAAATTACAGTTATGAAGTAGCAACGAAAATAATTTTATGGTCGGGGGTCACCACAACATGAGGAACTGTATTAAAGGGTCGCGGCATTAGGAAGGTTGAGAACCACTGCTTTATAACTCTTGTTTCCATCACAATTACCTTTTTTTTTTAACAGGGCTGATCAGGCCAGGTGTGTCAAGTAGAATCTAAAATCAGAAAAGAAGGTTTCTCAGACCCCCAGCCCTCAGGAGGAAAGATTGTGATTGGGAGTGAGAGAAAGGCCACCCTCGATGTCAGGAGCCCTTTGAGCTTCACCCTCTGTCCTGTCGCAGGTACCCACCACCTGAGCCTCTTCCTCTGTGATGACCCCCAGAGCCTGGCAGCGAGTAGTGTGCACCTTCTTGGAGACAGGAAACACCTGACACAAACAAAGAAGTTCCAAGTGAGGTCCCAGGTCCCTTTAAAACAATACATGGAGAGATGAAAAGTGTGTGGGGGGAGAGGGGGAGGCAGACAGGGGGGAAGAGGGGGTTGTCGAGGATGTAGCATACTTTTCGGCCCAGCAGCTGGTTGGAGAGTGTTGACTTCCCTGCATTCGGGGCACCCAGAATGGCCACTCGTAGGACTCGGGGGTTCGCAGGCATGTTGGGGGGATGAGCCAAGAGGAGAGTCTGCTCATCTGTATGTGGGGACAGGAGGGGAGTGAGAGAGAGTACAATCTGGATCCTGTCAGGCACAAAGTCCTACCCACCCACAAAGGGAGTAGGGATACAAGATTAGGTACCAGGTTGAAGCTGAAACTTGGCTTTGAGACTTTGTCCATTAACTAGTTCATATGACTTTGTCAAGTCCTCTAACCTCTCTAAATTCCTTAGATTTCTCATATATGAAATGAGGATGATATTAATGATACCTACTTATAACTTTCTTTTTTTAAAAAATATATTTTATTGACTTTTTACAGAGAGGAAGGGAGAGGGATAGAGAGTTAGAAACATCGATCAGCTGCCTCCTGCACACCTCCTACTGAAGATGTGCCTGCAACCAAGGTACACGCCCTTGACCGGAATCGAACCTGGGACCCTTCAGTCCGCAGGCCGGCACTCTATCCACTGAGCCAAACCGGTCAGGGCTATAATTTTCTTTAGACAATTAGAAATTGTGTGAAACCACTCAGCACAATCCCTGGCATTTAATACTCAATTACTAAAAAACAAAACAAAACAAAACTCAATTACTGTGTGGAACTATACTGTGTGGTTGTGCCTGTAAATATATGTACATGAGAACACAGACAGACCAGATAAAGCCAGACATCACTCCAGCCCTGACAGTCACACCTTCCTATAGGGTAATGAAGGTTCTGAAAGCATTGAGTCTTCTTGTATCAGCTTCTTATGATATTGCATTACAATGACCAGTTTATGTGTCCAGACTCTAGTCCAGCGGTTCTCAACCTGTGGGTTGCGACCCCTTTGGGGGTCGAACGACCCTTTCACAGGAGTACCTAAGACCATCGGAAAACACATATATAATTACATATAGTTTTGGTGATTAATCACTATGCTTTAATTATGTTCCATTTGTAACAATGAAAATACATCCTGCATATCAGATATTTACATTACGATTCATAACAGTAGCAAAATTACAGTTATAAAGTAGCAACGAAAATAATTTTATGGTTGGGGGGTCACCACAACATGAGGAACTGTATTAAAGGGCCGCGGCATGAGGAAGGTTGAGAACCGCTGCTCTAGTCCATGCTACTCCCTACCGGAGCAGAGGGCGCTGTTTCCCAGGTGTAATTCATGTCTTGCCAAGTACAGGGGGTACTTATTGGGTCGAGTCAGCTTCCCACGTGGAGTCAGCGAGCCACAACTCTGCCTGGCCTGTGGTCCTTCAATCTCCTGCTTTGTGAGCGTTTCTGGTTGTGATCAGATGGGCTCCCTCTGGCTCCCAAACTCTTAGAACCTGGTATCTCTCCCCTCTGAGATCCTTCACTGCTCCTCTCTCTCGAGGCCCTTAGACTGTTTTCTATAACACGGGGCCAAAAATAGTATCCCCAGATTGAGGGTTTCCCCCGATACGGTACTTTCAGTGATAAAACCGTGACAGTCCCGGGCAAATCCACCTGGGCCCTTTACCTCTGTTCATGGACACGGCGGGGACGCGAGGAGTCAACGTTAACGAACTGTCGGGCTGCGAGAGTCCGAGGAAGCGGTCCAGGGCTGAGTTCTGGCCATAACACCTGGAAGCCGAGGCCGAGAGGGGACCAGAGGAAGTGGCGCCTGCCACACGGGATACGCACCTCCTCTGACAGCCCAAGAGCGACGGGAACCGGGTCGCCCACTCCCTCGCGGCGACAGGGCCCAGCTGCCAAAACCCCAACACTGCTGGAAAGAGAGCAGCCCCGCGCCGCCCGGGGGCCGCCATGACAGCCGCAAAGCACTCCGGGAATTGGCCGGGAGCTCCCCTGCGATTGGACAGAGCGGCAGGAAGCGAGCGAGTGGAGAGAGCTAGATCGGCCCAGAGAGGGAGACGCCAGCGCCTTGGGAGGGAATGCGGGAGAACTGCTCCGGAAACGGGCCGAGATCCAGAAAAGGGAGAAGGAATTATTTAGAATGTGAGCACGATGGTCGTTTTGGAGTCCTATACACGTCGTGTTTTCTTTTCTGCCAGTTTTGTAAAAGGCTCTTCTAGCCCAGTGTCCTGAAGAACTACATCTCCCACAAGGCCAAGCGGCAGAAAGCGTTCTCTCAGCGCCAGATTTCACCCAGCTGGAGAAACCCGCGCACCGCAGAAGCAGTGGTCGTGGCGAGGCAGCGGGCCCTGTTCCACCGGGCCCCGTAAGGCTCGTTTCAGTCCTCTCCAGTCTCAGGATTGCAGGTCCTCTCCCGGTTCCACGCTGAGCTTGTCTAGCGGTCGGGAGCGGCCTCCGGCAATCTTCACTTTCACTGTAGGCGAGCTTCCTGTGAGGAGTGGTGCCCGGGTCGGTGTCCCTGATGAGCATCTTCTCCCGATTTCCCTGCTGTAAACCTCAGCTACTGTCTCCTCCCTGGGGTCCTTCCATTCTGGAGAAAAGGCAGAGGGTCTGCAGAAGGAGAAGAAGCTGTTCAGCCATCTAGGATCTCCCAGACTGCCTTAGCGGCCTGTGGAAGTTGACTTACCTTGGCCGATTTGTGGCCTTAAAGCCCCCTTCATCCTTTGAAGTTTCTCGATCGGACTCTTGAAATTGAGAGATAACTGCTGCGGGAATTGAAGGGGATGGGAATGCATTAAGTATATACTATATACAGGCTCTGTCAGGATTCCGGGGATACACCAATAAACAAAACAGACAAAATTCTTCCATCACTTGTCTTCTGGGGGCTGTGTGTATGTGTGATGTTAGTGACCTGATAGGAACAGTTCGGTATAGTGATCTGGGTAAAAGCCTAAATGGAGTGTGTTTAAGAGAAAATGAGAGGGGAGGAATTAAGGATAGCCAGAAGTGTGTGTGTGTGTGTGTGTGTGTGTGTGTGTGTGTGTGTGTGTGTTTATCTTCCCAGAGGAGCAGAGCAGAAGGGAGTGGTAACAGAAGAGGGGAGAGAGAAGTAGGGTTAAGAGAGAATTTTATTTTCTTGTTTAAGATGGGAGATTTTGTTTGTTCATAGCAATGACCCAGTAGAGAGGGAAAAATTGATGATACAGGACAGAGAGGAGAGAATTATTGGAAGATGGTGAGAACCAGCTGGCTTAGGCTGCTGTTGTAGGAATGGAGGCTGAGTGTCCAGAGAGGCTGAGTGACACAGGATTGACAGAGCCAGGGCAGCCAAGTACGCTGATGGTTTGCACATGGCACCAGGTTCCAGCTTTCAGGCTGCCTGCTCTATTAGTGGAAGAAACAGCTTTCTGGGAACATGACATTCTGGATGTTCTTTGGGCACCCATATGCCCAAAAAGCAAGATGTCACTAAATACAGGACAGGCAGCACTCAGGAAAATACGAAATCTTTCATGGACAGCAAGGTGAAATGCATTTTAGCTGCAATTAAGGTGAAAGGAAATTACTGGTTAAACAGTGAATGAAGAGTTTAAATATGTAAATGCAAAATTACTCAAGGAACACATATTAAGTACTACAGTTCTGGCAATAGATAGTACTATGGCAGAATTCCAGGGAGGATAAAAAAAATAGGGGAAATGAGTCAAAGTGTCTTGTTAATTCTCTTCTTTCCGAGAAAATTTCCCTCAAATTATGTTGTTGGAGAATTTTGTATTTTGTGAGGTTAGGAGAGGCTCATCAAATGAAACAGGCTGTCTGAGTTCATATCTCAGTTTGACACAAGTTATGTGAGTTTGGCTAAGTTATTTAAACTTTCAAGTGTCAGTTTTCTCACCTGTAAAATGAAGATGATAAAAAAATGTATGTTCATATACTGAACATATAATTGAACACAATATAGGCTGTCAATAAATGTTCATATCTTAAGGCTAAATGTTTTGCACCTCCAGAAACCTTTTTCCATAAATTTCTGTACGGACAATTTATCTCTACTGTACTCATGTCAGCATTTTTTAAAAATGCTTAGTTGATTTCATCTGAAAAGCAAAAAAACCCTCCCTGATTCCAAATCCTGTTCCAAATAGGTGTCATTTTATCTTATTAAAATAGTGCAGTGATGATGGTGGAAAGACTGAAGGGGATAGAATTGGGAGGAGATGGTGCCTAAAATTCTCCTATGGCCTCCTCTTCCAGCTAGGTTAATCCAAAGTCCTTGCATACATTGAGCCCTTATTCCTAAGGCTTCAGCCACATTGGCTTTCCATCTCTTAAATATACTAAACTCATTTCTGCCTCAGGGTCTTCAGAGTCTTTGATCTTACCAACCTCCTCATGGCCCCAGTCTGACCAAGTCACTCCCAGTCCCATTTTTTGTCACCCAATTCAAGGGAAAAATTTTCAGCTCAATTGAATTTTTTCAGTCCCCAATTGCCTGTTATTCTTTTTTACTTGAAGGCCTTTCACTAGACTGTTCCTTACAAGATTGGTTAAATTTTCTCATAGGACCTTTCTTCCCTCCTGACACGGCAGTTTATAATATGGTGAATGAGCACACAGGTTATTGAACCAAACATCCTAGATTTGATTCTCAGATCTATTATTTATTGCATGGCCTGGGGAAGTAACCTCTCTCTACTTCAGTTTCCTCATATTTTAAAATAGGGGTAATGATAGTAGGCTGATAGGGTTGTTGTTATTACAAGAATTGATAGGTGTAAAGTGCTTAGAGTAGCGCTTGGCACATAGTAAATGCGATGTAAGTGTTTGCTGTTATTGTATATCCTCTACTAGATTATGAGTTCTATGAATATAAGGAATATATATTTCACTACTGTAGTGCCTGCATTTAGACCAGTGTCTTGTACAGAGTGGGTACTCAGTAGATTTTTGTTCAGTGAGTGAATAAGTTACATCTTTCTCTGGATTGGCTCTTCCTTTGTGGCATCAACATGTTTGCAGCAGTTCCGGCTATTGCATCTTCTCATATGTAGTCTTAGTGGGAAAGAACAACAGACTTTCTCAGAAAGAAAATTCTTGTGCATTTTGGGCTCTGGCTGGATTATGTGCCCATCCCTGAAACAGTCACTGTAACTTAGGAAATGTTATGTGCTGACTGACTTCAGTATAGGTTACGTGTTTATCCACATGGTCTGAAAGTGGAGTAAGGGTGGTTTCTCTGAATGATTTTCATTAGATATAGTGAATGAATGCTTGGCAGGAAAAAGAAATTCCACCATTCTGCCCTTGGTAATAAAGTTAATTAGAGAAATGGCTCAGGAGACCGTTATGGTTGAAATATAAGCAGATATGCTGCCCTAGCCAGTTTGGCTCAATGGATAGAGCATCAGCCTGCAAACTGAAAGGTCCCGGGTTCGATTCTGGTCAAGGGCACATGCTCGGGTTTTGGGCTTGATCTCTAGTAGAGGGTGTGCAGGAGGCAGCTGATCAATTGCTCTCTCTCATCATGGATGCTTCTCTCTTCCTCTCTGAAACCAATAATATATATATATATATATTTAAATCTTTAATTTATTGGTTAAGGTATTACAAATATGTCCTCATCCCCCCATTAACCCCAACCTCGCCCGCCCCAATAAAAATATATTTTTTAAAAAAGAAGATATGCTGTCACCTGGCCAATGTGACTTAGTGGTTGAACTTTGACCTATGAATAAGGAGGTCATGGTTTGATTCCTGGTCAGGGCACATGCCCAGGTTGCAGGCTCGATCCCCAGTGTGGGGCATGTAGGAGGCAGCCAATCAATGATTCTCTATAATCATTGATGTTTCTATCTCTCCCTCTCCCTTCCTCTCTGAAATAAATTAAAAAAAATATTTTTTAAAAAAGAAAATATGCTGTCATACAGATTTTCAGCAGGTCTTCCTGGGGGCTGTATGTGGTGTGGAGGTTGGGAAGGTATAGTTCCCAGAAGCTTCAGGATCTGCTATGGCCATCTTTTTAGTCATCCATTCATCAGAACATAATGTCTATATTAATTCTTCCTCCTTTCTGACTTTGCAATTCCCCTAAGGTGCCAAATGTGCTCTCATTCCAAAGGGTAATACATTTGCAAGTAATGCCAACTCTTCTAAGCCAGAAGCTAGCCTCGGGGATAGATCCAGAGCCGTACCCACAGGATGTCCTGTCTATTGCCCATCACCCTGTTCTGTTAGCTATCATATTTTACTCTACATATCCTATATAATGAAAGGTAAATATGCAAATTGTCCCCTGGACCAGGAGTTCGACCAGGGGGTGGGACCGGCCAGCCAACCCCCCGTGGCCCTTCCCCCCAGCCTGTCGGACCCCACCCATGCATGAATTCGTGCACTGGGCTTCTAGTGTCAAGATATAATTGTGTAGGTGGGAGGCAATCATACATGAGATCTGTACCTTTTTAAAAATATTTTCTTATTGACTTCAGAGAGGAAGGGAGAGGGAGAGATAGAAACATCAATGATGAGAGAGAATTATTGATTGGCTGCCTCCTGCACACCCCTTAAGTAAAGATCCAGCTGGTAACCCGGGCATGTGCCTTGACCTGGAATAGAACCAGTGACATCTTGGTGCATGGGTGGACACTGAACCACTGAGCAACACTGGCCAGGAAATAAAAACATATTTAAAACAAAACAAAACAAAATATGCAATAACTGACTAGTTGGGGGCACTGACCTCTCTTCTCCTTGATCAGGGGTGGGGAACATCTGGCTGGCGGGCTGTATTAAGGCCTGTGAAATCATTTGGTCTGGCCTTGCCAAGGCGCTAGCGGTGGGTTAATTAAATGTTTGACCAAATATAGCAGGCTAATTTTTAAGTTGATAATTTTGTATGACCCCTGAATGATGTTACAAATATCCAAATGGCCCTTGGCAGAAGAAAGGTCCCCCACTCCTGCCTTAGATTGTCAAATAAAAAGAAATGAGAGCAGCCAACACAACAATAACCACTTGGTGTGAATGAATCAAAATTAGAACTATTGTTTTTGTCAGATTGGCAAAAAATATATTTGTTGGTGTGCTGCAGAATTTTAATAATAGTTTGTGTGCTGTGAGTTGAAAAAGGTTGAAAATCTCTGCTCTAGAGCCTATTCTTGCTTCTTTCCAAAATGAGGAAAACTTTCCTTAATCTTAGATTAAAAGTTCAAACATTTATCCTGGGACCAGGCCTAGAAGTAGAGAGAATTTAACACCATTCACAAAAAAAAAAAAAAAAAATGGAACTTCTTTTTTTCTTCTTAATTTTTTTTACCTCCTGACATTATATCTTGGTCCCTATCTTTCCAAACTCTGAATTGTAGAGGGAGACTGGGTTAGAGGTGTGATGGAAGAGTCCTAGTGCTAAGGAGAGCTTAGTCTTCTTTTTTTTTTTTTTAATATATTTTTATTGATCTCAGAGAGGAAGGAGAGGGAAAGATAGAAACCTCAATGATGAGATTCATTGATCGGCTGCCTCCTGCACGCCCCCTACTGGGGAGAAGATCAAACCCACAAACCCGGGCAAATGCCCTTGACTGGAATTGAGCCCGTGAGCCTTCAGCCCGCAGGCCCACGTTCTCTCCACTGAGCCAAACCGGCTAGGGCGAGAGCTGAGTCTTGTACCTCTTCTTCCCTGGGACTGTAGCGCATTGCCTGCAGCTTTCAAATTTGTGTTGTTGAATTCCAAGGACTCAATGGAGCCTAGACTCTTGTTGGGCGATGCCAAGGCAGCACAGTTGTCTAGGGTCTGATAGTTGGGCCTCCTTAAACTAAAGGTCTGGTTTTCCTTTACCGGTTTGCAAAAGGCTCAGGCTCTACAGTGAGAGCTGGAGAGTAGGGGATAATTAGCCTGCAAGTCCCTCAGTGGCACATACGAGGTGCCTAGAAAATTTTCGTCCAATAAATAATAGTATGTGCTTGATAAACGGACTCCACTTAGCAGTGCCCCAGTGTATTCTGGGTGCAGTCGCCTCCTAGACAAGTGTACTCTGGAATGTCACAGTTGCCTCTTACACAGTTATCCCCGATGCATTCTAGATGTGCTCATCTTCAAAGAAACCTAAACTTATCAGTGCTCCCCCCAGAGCACCTAAATTCAGGTCTTTAGGTTCGAGTGGGACCCAGAATCCTGGAAAGTGCCATTAAGTCTATAGCCCTTACGGGTCCGAACGTTTAGTAACCTAGGCAAAGTATTTTAGAGGCCTTGATCCCGGGGCAGCCGCCGCAGCCGCTGAGCTTAACGAGTCCTCGAGGCCCGCGGCCATGTTTACCTGAGACCCAGGCGTTCAGGGCATCAGGCACTGAGTCAGGCGCCCCCGAAGCGCACTGCGCAGGCGCGGGCGGCCCGCGAAGGCCCCGGCACTCCAGGCTGCGCAGGCGCAGGAGCGGCTGCCGGCGAGTCGCGACGGCGGCGGCGGCGGCGGCGGCGGCGACTGAGGGGCCGGGGCGTGGAGCAGCGGCGGCGGCGGCGGGCGGCAGCGGAGCAGCCATGAGGGCCGGGCCCAGTCACCGACAGTGAGTGGTGATGGAAGGAGGGAAGGGGTGGCTCGGTGGAAGGATACGCTGGCTTGGGGGGTGAGGGTGGGCTCTGCCTGTCGGGAGGGAAGGGGCGAGGGGGAGGGACAGTTGGAGGTAATGACGGGCGAATTTGGGGCCCGGGTGGCCAGGTCGCTACCTCCAGGACTGGGCAGCTTTGTGGAGGAAATGGAGTGCGCGTTGCAGAGTGGAGGAGCTCACGGCAGGGCCAGTGCCCCGCGCTGCCCCGTTTGTCATCGTCCCTTCCCCCAGGAGCTCTCTCGGTCGCCTCTCCCTTTCCGCTTCTCTCAGAGAATGGTCGCGGGGGGAGGGTGGTGGAGGATGGAAGCCCTGCTGGAGCTGAAGAAGCCAACTCGGATCCCGGCAGGGAAGGGCCGGGCGCCCGGAACGGTAGGCTGCTCCGGCAGGGGATGGAAACCGGAGCCCTCTGTTGAAAGCCGGCAGGGATCTAGAGAGGAAAGAGCTGGGGTTCGACAGGTTCCAACCCACGTCCACCACTGATTAACGGCGATGGGAAATCTTGGGCAGGTCCCACTTAACATTTCTGAACCTCTGGGAGACGGAGTGATACAATGGGCTGTTGCGAGCATCACGTACGCGACTGACATGGTTTATGTAAATTGTAAGAACTGAGCTGATGTTACTGTATCACGAACAGTCTTGTTGGGTTTTAGACTTTGTTATTAATGGAATGACTAATGTCTTTGTCAAGGTTGAAGTGTATTGTTTGTAAAACCCCCCAGTAAGGCACATAGGTGCTTTCCACTTAGGCACAGCAGATCATGTGCAGAAATACCAGTTTGTTCTGTGATGTGACCGATTAGTCAGCAGACTTAGGTAGGAGAAAGACCATACTCGGGCATTCTGACAAGCTCCTGACCCAAGAGGAAGGAAATAGCGGATGGAGGGCCAGTACGTCAAGTGCTTTCTGAACGTCGTTCATTCAGGTTTGTTCCCTCATAGCACCGTTGGTACCATTGTGTTGTACTTGGTGCAGAGAAAACTAGTTTGAGACGATCTGGAAGGGCTGCACAGTGAGGGATGTGCGAGGACAGTTTGTTATTTTTAAATTATTAAAAACTTTCCTTTGCAAAGGAGTCTGCTTGCCCCCCAGGTCCCTGTCTCTGTTTTGGAAGTCAGATAAGCATATAGCGGCTTTTCCACTCCACTTTCTGTTGCTCTGCCAGTGGAACCTCCCCGGTGGAGTGTCTCAGAGAAAGATAGAAGCAGCTGTGCATGAGCCCAGGCGGTGGCTGACGGGTCCGTTCCCATGGGCTGAAGTAGCGCACCCCCGGAGCTGTGTTGTTCTTACGGTTTGGGGTAGGAGATCAGAGGACAGAGTTAAGCTGTGTGCTTGCCGAGGAAGAAGATGGCTTTCTAGCCACATCTTTTGAGAGAGAGGTGAAACTCTTTTCAAAAGGACGGAAAGAGACCAGCTTTGGTGGCTCTGAAGATTGAGAGCCTGAAATGGTGAGGCCTTTTGGAAATTAGTGAGTGATGTGTCTCCTCTGAGCCAAGGTAGGGAGTGGCGGCTGTCCTAGATCCTTGAAGATTCACAGATAAGAAAAATGAGTTATTTTATAGGAATGAGGAAAATGAACTCTAGTTGTCTATAACTTCTCTATCTGGTATAATGTGTTTTGCTTCTCTTTCCTGGAACTGCACAGTCCTATGTCATTTTTTGTTGTTGTTTTGTTATTATTTTTATCTTTAAATTCTTTATTAGTTAAGGAATTACAAATGTGTCCTCATCCTCCCCGCTCCATTGACCCCCCCCCCCCCCCCATGCTCTCATCCCCCTGTTGTCCATATCCATTGGTTTGGCTTATATGCATGCATACAAGTCCCCTATGTCATTTTTAACTCTTTGCTCTCCCAGTAAATTTTCTGTTCATAATACTGATTATCTTTTTTTAAAAATATATTTTATTGATTTTTTACAGAGAGGAAGGGAGAGGGATAGAGAGTTAGAAACATCGATGAGGGAGAAACATCGACCAGCTGCCTCCTGCACACTCCAAACTGGGGATGTGCCCACAACCAAGGTACATGCCCTTGACCGGAATGGAACCTGGGACCTTTCAGTCCGCAGGCCGATGATCTATCCACTGAGCCAAACCGGTTAGGGCTGATTATCTTTTTTTTAAGGATAGTTTAAAAAAGCAAGCATAGCCTGGCCGGCATGGCTCAGTAATTGAGCATTGACTTATGAAGTAGGAGGTCGTAGTTCAGTTCCGGTCAAGGCACATGCCTGGGTTGTGGACTCGATCCCTAGTGTCGGTCGTGCAGGAGGCAGCTGATCAGTGATTCTCTCTCATCATTGATGTTTCTGTCTCTCTCTCCCTCTCCCTTCCTCTCTGAAATCAATAAAAATATATTTTAAAAATTAAAACCTATAAAAAAAGCAAGCATTTGTTACTGTTGTCATAGGTCATTTACAGAATACAAATTTATTCTGTCTTTGACTACCACATGGAAGATGAAGTAGAGGTACAAAATGTTAGAGCTGGCCTAGCCATCTTATTTTTAATAATTGGACATCTATTTTTAATTTTGGTAATGCATTTTCCGTCTATTGGAAATTTCCATCCGTTCAAATAAGTTCATAAATGCCATTTGTGTTACGTTAAAATGGTAGAGGTTTGTTCAGCTGTGATGAGAATTTCCTGTCCTTTCCTCCTCCTTCTATTCTCTTTCCTATTTGTGGTTACTTTTATGTAATAGGTGACTTTACTAAATGAGGAGTCTTCCCCTGGGGCAAAGAAAGGTGACAGTCTGTGCTGGGATTGTCTGTTGTGTGAGCAGTCTGTCTAAAGTGGGGATGTAAGGGCTTCCCATGCACCCCTGACATAGCAAGGGCTAAAATAAAAGGAATAAGGTTTACTAGTTCATTTTTAGTCAGATAAAATGAATCATTTTTCTTAAAGAAGCATCGCCTGCCTCAGGGAAAACTTCTTTATTATTATTATTTTTAAAAATATATTTCTTTTTTCTTATGTCTCCTTTTCCCCCCATTGACCTCCCCCCTGGCCACCCCCACCCCCCAGCACATGCCCTCACCCCCATAGTGTCCGTGTTCATTGGTTATGCTTATATGCATGCATGCATACAAGTCCTTTGGTTGATCTCTTACCCCCTTAAAATATATTTTTATTGATTTCAGAGAGGAAAGGAGAGGGAGATAGAAACATCAATGATGAGAGAGAATCATTCATCTGTTGCCTCCTGCACGCCCTCTTCTGGGAATGTGCCCTGACTGGGAATTGAATCTTTTATTTTATTTTTTTTTATAAATTTTATTGATTTTTTACAGAGAGGAAGGGAGAGAGACAGAGAGTCAGAAACATCAATGAGAGAGAAACATCGATCAGCCGCCTCCTGCACATCCCCCACCAGGGATGTGCCCACAACCCAGGTACATGCCCCTGACCGGAATCGAACCCGGGACCCTTCAGTCCGCAGGCCGACGCTCCATCCACTGAGCCAAACCGGCTTCGGCAAGGGAATTGAATCTTAACTATAATTGTAACCTCCTGGCTCATAGGTCAAATGAGCCACACTGGCTGGGCCTTTTTTTAAAAAAATATTTTATTGATTTTTTACAGAGAGGAAGGGAGAGAGATAGAGAGCTAGAAACATCGATGAGAGAGAAACATCGATCAGCCGCCTCCTGCACATCTCCCACTGGGGATGTGCCCGCAACCCAGGTACATGCCCTTGACCGGAATTGAACCTGGGACCTTTCAGTCCGCAGGCCGACGCTCTATCCACTGAGCCAAACTGGTTTCGGCTGGCTGGGCCTTTTATTTATGCATTCATTGTTTGATTCTTGTTTGTGCTCTCAGGATTGAATGCGCAGCCTTGGTATATCAGGCAGCCTTGGTGTATCGTATGACACTAACCATCTGAGCTACCTGCCCAGGGCTCAGGGAAAACTTTTTAAACTAACCTATGTAAAAACAAAATGATGGTGTTTTCCTCCCTCTTTTTTCCACTGAGAATATATATTTTTTACAGAGGAGAAGGGAGAGGGACAGAGAGTCAGAAACATCAATGAGAGAAACATTGATCAGCTGCCTCCTTCACACCTCCTACTGGGGATGTGCCCGCAACCAAGGTACATGCCCTTGACCGGAATCGAACCTGGGACCCTTCAGGCCGCAGGCCGACGCTCTATCCACTGAGCCAAACCGGTTATGGCAGAATCTCTTTCTTAAAAGCCTTCTGATTTTGCCACCCATTCCTTAACTGAAGTCTCTTTTGTGATATTTTCACAGCTGCTAATTAATATAGCACAAAGGTTTCTGTGTTTGCTTTATCATTTGTTTTGGTTCTTGATAGAGTGCTAATAGCTTTAAAGGAGGATGGGAAGATGTTAAAAAGGAAAAGTAAAGAGAGTGGATTTAATTTAGTGACTTTGTAGGTTGGATCTGATGTTTGGAGGGTAAAGGATTCAAGAATGAACCGATGGGCCCTGGCCTAGTGGCTTGGTTGATTGGAGCGTCATCTGGTACACCAAAAGGTTTTGGGTTTGATCCCCGGTTGGGGTGCATGCGGGAGGCAACCGATCGATGTTTCTCTCTCACATCAGTGTTTCTCTCTCCTCCTCTCTCTCTCTCAAATCAATAAACATATCCTTGGGTGGTGATTAACAAAAAAAGGATGAACTTACGGTTTAGAGTAGCCTCCTGAGAAACCGAGGGTTTGCTTACCAGTGTTTAGCACAGTAGTTGGTATAGAGTAATTGCTTATTAAATATTTGATGAATGGAAAAATGATAACAGTATGAATCATAATCAGTGAACATGGGTTCAAATCTTTTGCAACTTTGTGTAGCTTTGAATAAGCTTACCTATATGTTTTTACCTCAGTTTCCTTATCTTAAATGAAGATAATTTTTTAAAAGGATTTTTAAAATTGATTTTTAGAGAGAGAATAAGGGAGATGGAGAGAAACATAGAAGTGAGAGCCAAACATCTGTCAGCTGCTTCCTGCACACCCCTTACTGGGGATTGAGTCCGGAAACCTCTCCCTCTCCCGCATGTGTCTTGACTGGGAATGGAACTGGAAACCTGTCAGTGCACTGAATGATGCCCAGCCAACTGAGCCACAGTTTAAAGATAATAATTACTTACTTCAGGGGGTTGTTGCAAAGGTTAAGTGTGTTAATGCATGTAAAATGTTTAGAATATACCTTGTACTTTTAAATGCTAATTATTACTAGTGTTTATTGGATACACTCTCTCTTTGTGCCCAAATCTATGCTGACCAAAGATGATTATGACATAGCCTCTGCCCCTTGGGGGTTCACAGTCTAGTGGGGAAAAAGAAATATACAAAGTAATTCTAATGGAATGTAATATCTTACTGCATCAAACTTGTGGTGCCAGTGATTGTAAGGCTCACAATTATTTTACATACCACTAAGAAAGAAGAAATGCTGCTAATGAGATTTGGCATGCCATCAGTTATAAGATGTTCCCTTTTTTCAGAGAAATGTAGGGGAGGGGAGTGTGTCTTGGAATTGATGAAGTACAGTAAGTTTTCAACTAGAGGGAGGTACAACTTGTGTGTTGATGAAAGGCTGGGTGCAGCTATTGTTTGAAAAGGCCTCCTGCATTGAACCTGCATGATAGGCCCTCACAGTGAACAAGGAAGATAGGGCATTCCAAGCAGACAGTAAAGTCTGAAAAAGGGAAGGGAGAGGGCATTATTGATGTGTAGCACCATATCAGGACAAGCTGGAGGAGGAAATGAGCTAAGACTTTGGCAGAATAACATTGTATAATGCAGCAGAGGAGGACAGGAAGCTTGGAACATTTTCAGACGAGACATAAGCCTAATTCTTGGATTTAAACTCAAATATTATAGCAACTCTAAAAAGATAATTCTAATATAATAAATTGGGAAGTGAGTGTGAGAAGCAAAGTGGCCAGTGGAAGGGCTGCAGCTCTATAGCTGACTAGAGAGGGAAATACGTGTGAAGTCACTGTACTCTTGGTGAGAAGTGATTGCTTTCTCAGCAGAGAAGTGTCTAATATTTCTGTCTTTTAACTGCCTGTCAAGGTTTTGATTATGCCCCTTTCAGAGGTTTGTAATTTAGAGTGAAAAGGAATACAACTCGAGGAAAAATTCTAAATTTTCTTTATTAAAGATGCATTTAAATACAAGAGGGGTAATAAGTTACCAGATTTGATGACTCAATTATAAAATTGTAGTTTGGTACAGCATTTGATTGTAATGTTTAATGAAAAAATATAGGTCATTTAAGGAGTGATATAAATGACTTAGTTATTAATTTTCTGGTAACTAACGCTGAACCTGGTGGGGGAAAATATGAACTAGAATTAAGATAAGCATGAATTCAAATTCATGAATTACCAGTGAGCCAAAACTAGGCTTAGATCTCTTTGGACTCTGATTTCATTGAAAAGTGTTGGTAGTTAATCCTTCTAGCAATCAAATTCAGCAGGCATTTAAATGCCTACTGTGTGTTGGGCATTGTGCTATGCAATAGGATATGAAAACCCTTGTTTTTGAAGAGCTCACATTTTAATTGGAGATTAGCCAATTAAAGCGATTATGAATCAGTACAGTAAGTGCTGTTCTAGAGGTCTGAACTAAGTGTTATGGGAACATTGGTTCTGTGTGGTGTGGGGAGAAGGTTGGAGAAGTCTTCCTGGAGTCAGTAGGGTCTTGATGGATGAATAGAACACGTTCAGATCACTGGTTAAGACAAGTAACACTGTTAAGTGTGGAAGTTAGATTTAAAAAGTTGAATTTGGCTGCAGGGAGAGTAGCTTGTGAGACTGATGTAATGATCACTTGAGAAGATATTGAAGATCTCAATTACATTGGTAATGGTGGAGTTGTAGATAAAAGAGCTTTTTAGGAAACTGACTAGAAGGATCTTAGTGACTTTATATTGGGTAGTATGTAAGGAAAAAGGAGTTGTCAAAGATGGATTTGAAATTGCTTGCTTGGCAAATAAGTGGATGGTGATGTCATTAATCAAGGTAGGGAATTCAGGAGTCAGAAGCCATAACATTTGAGGGAAAATCAGTTTGATTTTGGTATATTAGATTTGAAGTATCTGGGAGATCTAGAATGGAGATGCAAATAGCATCATAAAAAAAAAAAATGGGTGAAATATTTGAATGACTTCACCAGAAAATATATATGGATGGCAAATAAGCACACAAACAGGAAATGTGCTCAACATCTTAGTAATTAGAGAAATGCAAATTAAAATCATAATAAGATATGCCATTGGAATGGCTACAAAACAACAAAAAAGAAAACTGACTAGACCAGGGGTGGGCAAACTTTTTGACTCGAGGGCCACAATGGGTTCTTAAACTGGACCGGAGGGCCGGAACAAAAGCATGGATGGAGTGTTTGTGTGAACTAATATAAATTCACAGTAAACACCATTACATAAAAGGGTACGGTCTTTTTTTTTTTTTAGTTGTATTCATTTCAAACGGGCCGGATCCGTCCCGTGGGCCGTAGTTTGCCCACGGCTGGACTAGACTATGGACTGGCGAGTGTATGGAGCAACTGGAACTTCGGAAAACATTGTGGTAGTTTCTTATAAAGTAAAACAAACACTTAGCATATGACCCAAGTATTTACCCAAATGAAAGGACAACTTATGACACAAAAACCTGTGTGTGAATGTTTATAGGAGCTTTATTTGTACTCACCAAAAACTGGAAACTGAATGTTCCTCAACTCAGAATAACCAACTGTGATATACTCATACAATGGAATACTATTCAGCCATAAAAAGGAGCTATTCATATATGCAATGACATAAATGAATCTCAAATGCATGATGGTAAGTGAAAGAAACCAAATTCAAAAGGCTACTCACTGTATGATTGAATTGCTGTGATATTTTGGAAAATAAAACTATGGGGACAGTGAAGCACAACTCAGTGATTACATCTGAGTAAGGATAGGTGGAGTATTTGACTGCACATGAGGAAATTTGGGGTGGGGGGGGCGATGAAACTCCTCTGTATCTTGATTTGGTTATACAACTTTATGCATTTATGAGAACTCTTAGAACCAAACACTGAAAAATAAATCTTACTGTGTAAAATTAAAAAATAAAAAGTCTAAGGGTGCAAGAAGGAGATTTTAAAGAATTCCAGAAATGTGATTTCCTAAAATATTTGAATTTTTAACTTAGTTTTATTTTTTTGGAAGGAAAAAAAAAATATATATATATATATACACATATATATATATGTATGTATATATTTCCCCCATTAATTTTTTTTTTTAGAGAGTGGAAGGGAGGGTAGGGGAGAAAAGTAGAGAGAGAGAGAGAAACATAGATGTGGGAGAGATACATCAATTAGTTGCCTCCCACATGCACCCTGACCGGGGCAGAGAACAAACCCCCAACCCAGGCAAATGCCCTTGACTAGGAATCGAACCCCACACCCTTCAGTGCGTGGGCTGATGCTCTTAAGTATTTACTTAAATGAAAGGACAGCCTATGACACAAAAACCTGTATGTGAATGTTTACAGTAGCTTTATTTTTACTCACCAAAAACTGGACACTGAATGTCCTTCAACTTAGAATGGATAAACCAACTGTGATATATTCATACAATGGAATACTATTCAAGGGTGCAAAGGAAGTATTCATATATGCAACGACATAAGTGAATCTCATATGCATGATGGTAAGTGAAAGAAACCAAACTCAAAAGGCTACTCACGAGCCATGCTGATATTATAAAGAATGTAGAAGATACATAGTGAAAAGTCTCTGAGTGCAAATTTTAGATCCTTTAGAATTTTTTTATTTTACTTTGAAATACAGTTGTGTGCTCTGATTTGTAAGACTTAAAGAATACTTTACCAGTTATTTTATACTTTAGTTGTTAAGCTTGCTTATTGCCAACTATTGTGCTACTTAGCTTTTCTTCCCTACTCTCTTACTATCCTAGGACACTACCGTGTCACCTAAAGGTATGTTCTCCACTTCGGTGCATGAAAAAGTATTCACTAGTGAGATTTATCAAGTTAATTGGAGGGTACGTGGATCTCATCCAAAGTCTAGCCAAGCTATCTGTTCTTCCAGAGATTACTTAAAGGACTGAAACTTGGACATTCAGAATATTGTGGCAGGAGACACCCTTAATATTCTTAGAGGTTGTGTATTATAGCTTCCAGGTGAGTGTGGATTTGCAGATTTGGGAAGACATTGAGAAAATTAGCTGTGACTTTTAGGGAGCTGGACCAGGTGCAGTATTGATTAACAGCATTTCCCCCTCTGCTTGGCATCTATCTGCTTCCCTCTGCTATTGGTTTCTCATGAGAGACAATTTGAACTATTTGCTAGTGTTTCTGGATCATGTCTCTACTCTTCCCCCCCCCAACCCCCAAAAGTACCCTGATTTTCCATTAGGTCTCAAATTTCTAAGTAAGGACTTTTATTTAGTAAAGTAAGATCATTCCTCTTAGTAGAGAATTATTGGGTGTCTGGATGTCTGGTTAGGTTCCTGTGTCTCACTTAAATATCTGTCTGTTCTTGATAGATTATTATTTAAGTTGATCTCTAGTCCTTTAATTTATTTTCCTCCACCTTTCTCTCAAAAGCTATGAAGTGGAAATTGTCTTTACCTCTTTCTTCCACACCTACAGAGTTTACTATATTCATATTCACATTGGCCTTTCCTTTCTTGCTATACTGTGTTTTAAAAAAATATATATTTTTATTGCCCTAGCTCAGTGATGGCGAACCTATGACACGCATGTCAGAGGTGACACGTGAACTCATTTGTTTGGTTGATTTTTCTTTGTTAAATGGCATTTAAATATATAAAATAAATATCAAAAAGATAAATCTTTGTTTTACTATGGTTGCAAATATCAAAAAATTTCTATATGTGACACGGCACCAGAGTTAAGTTAGGGTTTTTCAAAACGCTGATACGCCGAGCTCAAAAGGTTCGCCATCACTGCCCTAGCTGGTTGGGCTCAGTGGATAGAGTGTCAGCCTGTGGACTGTAGGGTTCCGGGATCAATTCTAGTCAAGGGCACATGCCCAGGTTGCAGGCTCCATCCCCAGTAGGGGGAGTGTAGGAGGCAGCCAAGTGATGATTCTCATCATTGATGTTTCTATATCTCTCTCCCTCTGTCCCTCTCCCTTTCTCCTGAAATCAATAAAAATGTCTTTATTGATTTTACGTAACCTGGGCATGTACCCCAACCAGGAATTAAACTGGCGACCTTTCAGGGCTCCAACTACCTGAGCCACACCAGCCAGGGCTAGTTACATATTTTTGTTGAAGTGTTAAAATATTTTAATATTTTTGTATCATTTTAGATGGATTCCTGTTCTCTAAAAACCTACTCTAACTAGGACTGTGAGCAATATACTTACAATGCTGAGTGAGATTGTTTTTAAGAGTTAGGTCCCAGCCCTAGCCAGTTTGGCTCAGTGGCTAGAGCATCAGCCTGCAGACTGAAAGGTCCTAGGTTCGATTCTGGTCAAGGGCATGTGCCTGGGTTTCGGGCTTGCCCCAGTAGGGTGCATGCAGGAGGCAGCCAATCAATGACTCTCTCTCATCATTGATGTTTCTATCTCTCGTTCCCTCTCCATTCCTCTCTGAAATCAATAAAAGAAATATTTAAAAAAAAAAAAAGGTAGGTCCCTGGTCTTGGAAAAGCAGACTGGCTTGACCTTGATCTTGTCATAGATGCATCAGTTTTCTCAGCTGTCAGATGAGGATAACAGGACCAGTTTAGCTCAGTGAGTAGTTGTGAGGCATGACTGTTAATGAAAATAATTGTAAAACACTTTGGCAAGTGTGATATAAATGCTAAGTAATAGTTCTTTATTGGGATGTTGTGAAAATTAGCAACATGCTGTTTGTTAGAGGCCTTAACTTCCTTTTGAGAAAGGTGATGTATTTTTATAAATATAGTTCAGGATTTGGGAAAAAATATTGCTATCCTAATTTCTAGAATGTAACAATTATGGATTCATAATAAAACAATTTTTTAATTAAAGAGAATACTTCCAAAAGATTTTTTTATAATATCACTTTGAAGAATTCAAATCACTAGAGTTTTTACCATCTTGGCCTTTTGGTTCATTATGCCAGTTATAATGCTGAATGTTTAAAGGACTGGTGGGGTGATTTATTATCTATATTTAAAGCATCACAGCCAATCAGTAGGACCACTTACAAAAAAGCATTGAAAAGGACTTTTATTTTAGGCGACACCATATAGACACCTAGGTGATGGTTGCAATTAGCCTTTGATGAGGGACATGGTGCCATTACAAGCAAAGCTAGCACTTCTTGTTCCATACCTGAGTCTAAATATAGAATGGGTGATGTGGTGTACTTAAAAAATGCTTGATATTTGAATCTCATGAACTAAATTTTTCTCAGCTTCTAAAGTGGCATTAACAATAGAGGAAAATTAGGATGTGGTTCTTTTGATGTATAAAATTGATAAAAAACTGAAGTGGTAAACAGTAGTCTGCTGACATGCTCAGAACTTGAACTTGCTCAGTTGAGATCTATGTATTGTATTTTCTTTATTTTTTAAAAATAATATTTTTATTGGTTTTAGAGAGGAAGGGAGAGGGAGAGAGTGATAGAAACAGATCGAGCTAACAACCTCGGCATGTGTCCTGACCAGGAATCGAACTGTGACTTCCTGGTTCATAGTCAACACTCAACCACTGGGCTGTATTGTATTTTTTTTTCTTTTCTTTTCCTTTTAAATATATTTTTATTGATTTCAGAGTGGAAGGGAGACAGAGAGACAGAAACATCAATGATGAGAGAGAACCATTGATCGTCTGCCTTCTGCACGCCCCCCATCAGGGATCAAGCTCACAACCTGGCCATGTGCCCTTGACCAGAATCGAACCTGGGACCCTTCAGTCTGCAGGCCTACGCTCTATCCACTGAGCCAAACCAGCTAGGGCTGTATTGTATTTTCAACAGGGACCTGTGTATTGCTGATTTTAGAACAATGTGAGTTCTTAGCTTTACATAGGTTGGAATTGAACTTTCTTTCTGGAATTTAAGTTCTTTCACAATCCATTATCTTTTTGTATCAAGGACAAATAAAAAGGCTTAGGTTTCTTTTCCTCTTTGATGGGAAGACTATACTTGCTTTGCAGCATCAGGCGTTATTTGCTTTTATTTTGATTTGGTGACTTATAAAGGGGTTCCTGAATGGCCTGCTTCCATAATAAAGACAGTTGAGTAAGCTTCTTTTTTGGAGGTGCATTATTTCTATGGTTGTATATTTAAACTTTATGTTACTTGCTTCCATCATCTGCCATGTTCATTGTGCACCAGTTTCGGCTGTTTTATGTTCATAGATAAAGATTCATTTTATATATATATTTCATGTCATCCTTCTTGTGCAGGGGCCATGCTAATCCTCTTTGTATCCTTCCAATTTTAGTATATTTGCTGGCTGAACTCATATTTTGATTTTAGTTCCTTTGGATTTGGTTTGCAGTTTTCTCGTATCCATTCTACTTAACAGTTTTCTTCCCAGATTAGGTGTTTCACAAAACTTATATCCTGAATATTTTTAGGAATGTATTGTTTATGCTAGGCACCCTTATCTCCCCCCCCCCCCAACTTTATTGAATTTTAACTGGCAAAATAGTAAGATATTTAAAGTGTACAACATGATGATTTTTAAGTACCCGTATCTATTTTTGTTTTATTCATTAATTAGTAGCCAAGATTTCTCTGGAAGCTTGCAGTTGGTAGTACTATCAAGTCAAAAATACCTTTAGGACTGTATGGAGTACTTTCCACCACTTCCCAACTATGGAATATATGTAATATTTGACCTTATGTATTTCTTCTATGACTACTAATTAATGCCCTTTGGAAATTTCCTTTTTTGGTTGTATCCTTTTTTAAATCAACTTGTAAAAGCTCTTTGTATTTTGTGGCTATCAACTCTTCTTCGTAAATGTTGTAAAGATTCTTTAAGGCTGTGAATAAGAAGTGAGAAAGCAGGTGATTGCATCAACTGCTTATCCAATGTGATATTTGTTTAAAATGTTTGCCTTGGTTGTTTGAGCAATGGTAAGCTTCTTCTTTTGTCTCCCTCCTTCCAAAGATGCATAGAAAAGCTCCTTCTGTCTGAAGTAAAGTGTTGGCTCTGTATTGGTTATAATTTGCTTTTCTGGCTGGCAAAGCCTTCTTTTTGTTTTCTGTCTTCTGACAGATTATAGGATTGTGGGGAAACAGCGTCCAGGGCTTTTTTAGGAACTGTGCCATTTTATCTACAGGAGAAGCCATTGGCTTTGGCTCTAGAAGAGAATTGGCTCTGTATTTAAAGATGCCAAATCATGCTTGATTCACAAGTTTGCTGTCTCATTTTGTATGTGTTTGAAACTTTTTTAGGATGTTGGCTTTTAATTTTTCTACCATGTATACCCATCAGTGTGAGAAATTAACAACTTGTTCCTTCTCGCCAACTCCCCACCCCTGAACCCCACAATCCAAACATCCCAAACCATAGCAAATGATGAAATAATCATTTGAGGATTAGGGAAAAATACACCACACAGATTTTCCATTGCCCTTATGGTGACTTTGAGCTTTAATTCTGGTTTATCAGTTAAACCCTTAGTCTTTCCTATGTAGGCCTGAATTATTTAGGTGTGGAAATTATCTGCCAACCAACATGTCTCTTTATACAGGCTTTTCAAAGGCAAGAGTGAAAGCTAATTATCAGAGTACTTCTCTTTCCTAACTTGGAAACTTAATTTGTATAAGGCAGAGTACATTTAGGAAACTTCGATTTATTCATTTACCCGTGACACACTCTTTTTATTTTATTTTTTAAAATATTTTTTTATTGATTTTTGTTTTTAGAGAGAGAGGAAGGGAGTGGTAGAGAGATAGAAACATTGATGAGAAACATCATTGGCTGCCTCCTGTGCGCCCCCTACTGGGGATTGAGCCTGCAACCCCAGGCATGTGACCTGACTGTAATCGAACTGTGACCTCTTGGTTCCTGGGTCAATGCTCAACCGCTGACCCACACTGGCCGGGCTGACACACTCTTTTTAGGTGGTTGTAGCATAATTTATCCTGATTTCAAGTGATATTTTTATCATCATGTAAGCAGTCTTAACTCCAATTGATCTGTTACCTTCAAACTTTTAATATTATGTAAAATTGATTTTGAAATCTAGCCAACTATATATTTTAGCACATCTTCCCCACCAAGCCCTAGCCAGTTTGGCTCAGTGGATAGAGCATTGGCCTGCGGACTGAAGGGTCCCAGGTTTGATTCCGACCAAGGGCACATGCCCGGGTTGCAGGCTTGATCCCCATTAGGGCCATGCAGGAGGCAGCCAATCAATGATTCTATCTCTCATCATGTTTCTATCTCTCTCTCTCTCCCTCTCCCCTCCTCTCTGAAATCAAGAAAAATATTTTAAAAAATCTTCCCCGCCCATTAACACCTATGTCTTTATTTTCTATAGACAACAGTTAGATATAGGTTATTTTCATTTAGATTAAGTCAGGGAATTTTGTCAATAGAATAAGCCAGTTTGGATAAGCTGGTTTATCTAGTGTGAATTATTATATGTATGCACATGTGATTTTTTTTTTTTTTGCACATGTGATTTTTTTCCTCCCTCTGCCAGAAATGCTTCTCTTGTCCTGCTTCAAACCCAGTCTTGCAAAAGTTGGGGTTTGGTTCTCATGTGCATTCTTTTTTTTTATTTTTATTTTTATTGATTTCAGAGAGGAAGGGAGAGAGATAGAAACATCAATGATGAGAATCATTGATTGGTTGCTTCCTGCACGCCCCCTACTGGGGATCGAGCCCACAACCTGGGCATGTGCCCTTGGCGGGAATTGAACCTGGGACCCTTCAGTCCGCAGGCAGAGGCTCTATCCACTGAGCCAAACTGGCTAGGGCATCATGTGCATTTTTTGTTATAGTTTGCCTTTTTTTTTTTTTAACTGGTGTGTCTCCTCTCCTCCTCTTTCTTCTTCTTCTTCTTCTTCTTCTTCTTCTTCTTCTTCTTCTTCTTCTTCTTCTTCTTCTTCTTCTTCTTCGTCATCTTCTTCTTCTTTGTCGTCGTCTTCTTCTTCGTCTTCTTCTTCATCATCTTCTTCATCGTTTTCATCTTCTGTCTCTGGGGTCTAGTAGAGTTCCTGCTATATAGGAATGAAATAAATACTTGGTGTTGTGAGTGAATGAATGAATAACTTGAACTCTTAAAGATACCGTGAATGGATTTTACACTTCCCTCTAGTGCAGAGGTTCTCAACCTGTGGATTTCGACCCCTTTGGGGGGCGAACGACCTTTTCACAGGGGTCGCCTAAGACCATCGGAAAACAGATATATAATTACATATTGTTTTTGTGATTAATCACTATGCTTTAATTATGTTCAATTTGTAACAATGAAAATACATCCTGCATATCAGATATTTACATTACGATTCATAACAGTAGCAAAATTACAGTTATGAAGTAGCAACGAAAATAATTTTATGGTTGGGGGTCACCACAACATGAGGAACTATATTAAAGGGTCACGGCATTAGGAAGGTTGAGAACCACTGCTCTAGTGTCTGAAAGAGAAAGTGCAGCCAGTTTAAAAAACTTAAAGGATTCCTTGCTATCCTATACAATAAAAGGCTAATATGCAAATCGACCAAATAGCAGAACGGCCGGTCGCTATGATGAACACTGACCACCAGGTGGCAGATGCTCAATGCAGGAGCTGCCCCCTGGTGGTCAGTGCGCTCCCACAGAGGGAACACTACTCAGCCAGAAGCTGGGCTCATGGCTGGCAAGTGCAGCGGCAGTGGCAGAAGCCTCTCCCACCTCCGCAGCAGTGCTAAGGATGTCCGACTATCAGCTTAGGGGTGTCCATGGGAAGCAGGCCTAAGCCATCAGTCGGACATCCCCCAAGGGCTCCCGGACTGCGAGAGGGCACAGGCCAGGCTGAGGGACCGCCCCCCCCCCCCAGTGCACAAATTTTGTGCACTGGGCCCCTAGTCTATATATATAAAAAGTTAGCAACCAGAATGCCGTAGCAACTGGAATGATCGGTCGCTATGACTCCCACTGTGGCCAGTGAACCTGCCAGATAGGGGGGTGGGGCAGGCTGGCTAACCTCCCGTGGCCCCTCCCCCTGGCCCGCTCCACCCTGATTGGCCTGCAGACCCTCCCCCCAGCTGGCCCCACCCCTAATTGCCCCCGCCTACCCCACTAGGGGGTGGGGCCAGCTGACCAACCTCCTCCAGCCCCTAACCCCCAATAGGCCCCTACCACCCTGATTGTCCTGCAGCCCTTCCCCCTGTCAGCTCCTCCCCTTATCAGCCCCCCCACTCCGATAAGGGGCAGGGCCAGCCGGCCAACCACCCATGGCCCATCCCCCAGGCCGCTGGCCCCTGATCGGCCAGCCCCACCTCTAATCATCCCCTCCACCCCAATCAGGGGCAGGGCCCACCAGCCAGTCACCCTCAGCCCCTTCCCCCAGCCGGCCTGGCCCTGATCAAGCCCAGATCGGGGCAGGCAGGCCGGCCAACCTCCTGTCATCTCTTCCTCTCCCCGACAGCCCTAGCCCTGATCTGCCCCAATTGGCACTGGGCTGGCTGGACCCCACTGGTGTACAAATTCATGCACTAGTATTGAAATAATTTAAAGCATTGCCTTTTTAATTTTTACTTTTCTAAACTGAAGTGTTTGGGTTTTTTTTAAATTGATTTTAGAGTGAGGAAGGGAGTCTGGGAGAGAGAGAAACACCAATGATGATAGAGAATCATTAATCGGCTGCCTTCTATACGGCCCTTACCAGGAATTGAGCACACAACCCATGCATGTGCCCTGATCAGGAATTGAACCATTACCTCCTGGGATGCCCAACCACTGAGCATCACCAGCCGGGCAGCATTACCTTAAAAAAAAACTTTAACAATTGTTTTTTTCAGGTTTTTATGGGGGAAATGTCTTTTTAATAGTGTTCAGCTTCTTTATAGATCATTATTACTGTTTTGTCTTTGTTATGCAGATAAACTGAAAACTATATTTATTTTGATTGGAGTAAATTAAGTGTCAAAGGCACCTGTTATTTTTTTTAAAAATGCCGAAACCGGTTTGGCTCAGTGGATAGAGCGTCGGCCTGCGGACTGAAGGGTCCCAGGTTCGATTCCGGTCAAGGGCATGTACCAGGGTTGTGGACACATCCCCAGTAGGGGATGTGCAGGAGGCAGCTGATCAATGTTTCTCTCTCATCGATGTTTCTAACTCTCTATCTCTCTCCCTTCCTGTCTGTAAAAAGTCAATAAAATATATTTAAAAAATATATATATAAATAAATATATATATATTTTATTGGTTTTTTTTACAGAGAGGAAGGGAGAGGGATAGAGAGCTAGAAACATCGATGAGAGAGACACATCGATCAGCTGCCTCCTGCACACCCCCTACTTGGGATGTGCCCGCAACCCAGGTACGTGCCCTTGATGTGCATCGAACCTGGGATCTTTCAGTCCGCAGGCCGACACTCTATCCACTGAGCCAAACCAGTCAGGGCCAAAGGCACCTGTTTTTGCTTTTGTGTTTTGTTTTATTTTTTGTTAATTCTCACCCAAGGATATTTTTCCATTAATTTTTAGGGAGAGTGGAAGAGAGAGGGAAAGACATAAAGAAACATAAACATCAATATGAGAGAAACACATCGATTGGTTGCCTCCTGCATGAGCCCTGACCTGGGGTCAGGCCGGGGAGGAGCCTGCAACCCAAGTATGTGCCCTTTGGTCCTCAGGCTGGCACTCTATCCACTGAGCCAAACCGGCTAGGGCATTTTTTTGTTTTTGTTTTTTTGGGGTTTTTTTGCTTGGTATAAGTGTCATTTGGGAGCCTTGGCCAGTTGTTCAGTGATTAGAGCATCAGCCTGTGGTTGGATTCCCTCTTCCCCCTCCCCCTCCGTCCCTCTCTCTTTTAATATCTTTTACTGACTATAAAAATAAGACAGCCTGGCTGGTGTTACTCAGTAGTTAGTGTTGACCTAGGAACCAGATCATGGTTCGATTCTGGTTGGGGCACATGCCTGGATTGCGGGCTCGATCCCCAGAGTGGGATGTGCAGAAGGCAGCCAATCAATGATTCTCTGTCATCATTGATGTTTCTCTCTCCCTTTCTCTCTGAAATCAATAAAAAATACATATTTAAATAAATAAATAAAAAATAAGACATGTTCAATATAGAAAGTTTAAAAACTATAAAAATAACTAGTAGTCCGGTGCACGAAATTCATGCACGGGGGAGAGGGGTGTTCCTCAGCCCAGCCTACACCCTCTCCTATCTGGGACCCCTTGAAGGATGTCCTACTGCCGGTTTACAGGGATCCGGCCTAAACTGGCAGTCGGACATCCCTCTCGCAATCCGGGACTGCTGTGTCCTAACAGCTTACCTGCCTGCCTGATTGCCCCTAACCACCCTGCCTGACGGCCTGCTCACTCCCAACTGCCCCCCACCGCCGGCCGGCTTACCCCCAAATGCTGCCCCCCCACCAGCCTGATCACCCACAACTGCCCTCCCCTCTTGGCCTCTAACCGCCTCTACCTTGACCCCGCCACCATGGCTTTGTCCAGAAGAACATCCAGAAGGTCTCCTGGAAGGTCTCCCAGTCTAATTAGCATATTACCCTTTTATTAGTATAGATCAGTGATGGCGAACCTATGACACACGTGTCAGAGGTGACACGTGAACTCATTTTTTGGTTGATTTTTCTTTGTTAAATGGCATTTAAATATATAAAATAAATATCAAAAATATAAATCTTTGTTTTACTATGGTTGCAAATATCAAAAAATTTCTATATGTGACACGGCACCAGAGTTAGGGTTTCTCAAAATGCTGACACACCGAGCTCAAAAGGTTCGCCATCACTGGTATAGATAGAGGCCTGGTGCACGGGTGGGGGCCGGCTTGTTTGCCCTGAAGGGTGTCCTGGATCAGGGTGGGGGTTCCCTTGGGACGTGGGGCGGCCTGGGCGAGGGGCCTGTGGTGGTTTGCAGGCCGGCCATGCCCCCATGGAGTGAGGGTCCCTGCTGGGGGGGCGTGGCCAGCCTGGGTGTGGGGCTGAGGGCTGTTTTCAAGCTGGCCACACCCCCTTCAGGGTGGGGGTCTCCACTGGGGTGCCTGGCCAACCAGGGTGAGGGGCTGAGGGCTGTTTGCAGGCTGGCCACACCCCCTTCAAGGTGTGGGTCCCCCCTGAGGTGCCTGGCCAGCCTGGGTGAGGGGCTGAGGGCTGTTTTCAGGCTGGCCAAGCCCCCTTCAGGATGGGGGCGTCCCGCTGGGGTGCCTGACCAGCCTTGGTGAGGGGCTGATGGCTGTTTGTAGGCTGGCCAAGACCCCCAGTGGGGACCCTCACCCTATGAGGGTGTGGCTAGCCTGGGTGAGGGGCTGATGGCTGTTTGCAGGCTGGCCACGGCCCCAGGCAACCCAGGCTCCCAGACCCTCCTTGAGCGGAGGCCAGGCCAGCTGGAAGCAGGTATCTGGGATTTATTTATCTTCTATAATTGAAACTTTGTAGCCTTGAGCGGAGCCCACAGCCAACCAGGGCAGGTAGGAAGCTTGGCTTCCTCCATCGTCAGGGGCAACCCAAGCCTCCTGTTTGCTCCAGCTCTGTGGCTGCCTCCATCTTGGTTGGGTTTATTTGCATACTTGCTCCTGATTGGCTGGTGGGCGTGGCTGGTGGGTGTGGCTGGTGAGTGTAGCAGAGGTACGGTCAGTTTGCATGTTTCTCTTTTATTAGATAAGACTAGAGGCCCAGCCGGGACCGGTTTGGCTCAGTGGATAGAGCATCAGCCTGTGGACTGAGGGGTCCCGGGTTCGATTCCGGTCAAGGGCATGTGCCTTGGTTGCGGGCACATCCCCAGTGGGAGGTGTGCAGGAGGCAGCTGATCGATGTTTCTCTCTCATCGATGTTTCTGACTATCTCTCTCCCTTTCTCTCTGTAAAAAATCAATAAAAATATATTAAAAAAAAAAAAAAAGACTAGAGGCCCAGTGCACAAAAATTTGTGCACTCGGGGGAGGGAGGATCCCTCAGCCCGGCCTGTGTCCTCTCGTAGTCTGGAACCTCTCAGGGGGTGACCACCTGCTGGCTTAGGCCTGCTCCCCGGGGGATTGGGCCCAAGATGGCAATCAGACATCCCTCTGGCAGCCCGGCAGCCCTCGGGGGATGTCCGTTTGCCAGCGGGGAGCAGGCCTAAACTGCAGTTGGACATCCTTAGCACTGCTGAGGAGCCTGGAGAGGCTCTCACCACCACCGCTGTACTGGCAGCCATCAGCCTGGCTTGTGGCTGAGCAGAGCTCCTCCCATGTGAGAGCTCCCTGACCACCAGAGGGCAGCTCCTGCATTGAGCGTCTGCCCCCTCGTGGTCAGTGTGTGTCATAGTGACCAGTCATTCTGCTGTTAGGGTCAGTTTGCATATTACCTTATTACTAAATAGGATAGAGGCCTGGTGCAGGGGTGGGGGCCGGCTGGTTTGCCCTGAAGGGTGTCTCGGATCAGGGTGGGGGTCCCGCTTGGGTGCCTGGCCAGCCTGGATGAGGGGATGATTGCTGTTTGCATCTGGTCGCACCCCCTTCAGGGTGGGGGTCCCCACTGGGGTCCCTGGCCAGTCTGGGTGAGGGGCTGAGGGCCGTTTTCAGGCTGGTGGGTGACTGAAGCTCCCAACCTCTCCTTTTTTTCTTTTTTTTTTTATTCTGGGATTTATTTACCTTCCATGGCTGCCACTGGAGCTGAGAGCCGGCTTTAGCTCTGAGGCTCGGCTCCAGCTCTGAGACCTCAGCTACTGAAAGCAGGTCTCTGGGTTTGTTTGGATTCTATAATTGAAACACTGTTTCATCTCCAGCTCTGGGGCTGGCTGGCTGAAAGCAGGTTTCTGGGGATTGTTTAGCTTCTATAATTGCAACATTGTTTCTTAGACTGCAGCTCAGAGGCCAGCAGTGGCAGGAGGGGAACCTTGGCTTCCTCCATCACTGGAGCAAGCAAGCCTCCTGTTCACTTCAGCTGCCTGGCTGCCGGCCGCCATCTTGGTTGGCAGTTAATTTGCATATCTCGCTGATTAGCCAATGGGAAGGGTAGGGAAGTTATGGTTAATTACCATGTTTCTCTATTATTAGATAGGATAATCTATAATTGTATTACTCAACTAATCTATTAAAATTACAAAATGAATGCATTTTTTTATTTTTTTAAAGATCAAATCAAATATTAAAAAAATTCTCTCCTTTGTTCCTCCCTACCCCTCCTATCTTTCTCTCAGTGGTAACAACTGTTGACTTATTGGTGTATGTATATACGTCCAGATATTTTCTTGGACCCTATAGACATATATTTATATGTGATTATTCTTTTTTAAAAAATATATTTTATTATTAAAAAATATATATATATATTTTAATATATTTTATTGATTTTTTTACAGAGAGGAAGGGAGAGAGATAGAGAGTTAGAAACATCGATGAGAGAGAAACATCGATCAGCTACCTCCTGCACATCTCCCACTGGGGATGCACCCGCAACCAACGCACATGCCCCCGACCGGAATCGAACCCGGGACCCTTCAGTCCGCAGGCCGACGCTCTATCCACTGAGCCAAACCGGTCTGGGCTATATATATTTTATTGACTTTTTTACAGAGAGGAAGGGAGAAGGATAGAGAGTTAGAAACATCGATCAGATGCCTCCTGCACACCCCCTACTGGGGCTGTGCCTACAACCAGGTACATGCCCTTGACTGGAATCGAACCCGGGACCCTTCAGTCCACAGGCCGAAGCTCTATCCACTGAGCCAAACCGGTCAGGGCTATATGTGATTATTATTATTAAAATCTTCACTGGAGGATATGTTTTCATTGATCTCTAGAGAGAGACAAAGGGAGAGAGAGAAACATTGATGTGAGAAAGAAACATTGATTGGTTGCCTCTTGTATGTGTCCCGACAAGGGATTGAACCTGCAACCTGGGTAGTTGCCCTGACTGGGAATCGAACCATTGACCCCTTTGGTGCATGGAATGATGGTGCATGGAATGATACTCCAATCAACTGAGCCATACGGGCCAGGGCTAATATTTTAAAACTTTTTATTGAGATAAAACATACATATAGAAAAGTGTACATGAGTAGACAGCTCAATGGATTTTCACAAATTGAACATACTTATGCAACTGATTCCCAGATCAAGAAACATTACCAGCCCTCTTGAAGTCCCTCCTATCAGTTTTGTCTGTTATACTGTTGAAGCATAAGTAGTAGTGGCAGATTGAGAACTTGATTATAGGTATTTGTTTTATTTTGAAAATGAATTAAGAATGTTATTAATGATTTCAGCTTTGGTCGCTGTTATGAGAACTTGGTTCATTTAAGTGATTTGGACCATTCTTTTGCTATGAAGTTTACTGGTGTAAGTAGTTATTGAGGACTTTACTATGTATTCCTTACTTGGTAAAATTGGGGATTGAGAATGCCTGGCCATTGTGGCTCAGGGGTTGAGCATCGACCTATGAACCAGGAGGCCACAGTTTGATTTCTGATCAGGGCACATGGCTGGGTTGTGGGCTCGATCCCCTGTGGGGGGTGTGCAGGAGGCATCCTGATCAATGGTTCTCTCTCATCATTGATGTTTCTAGCTCTCTCTCCCTCTCCCTTCCTCTCTGAAATCAATAAAAAAAATATTTTTTTAAATTAGGGAGGTAGAAGATATAAAGGCAAATATAAACTACCTCTGATTTACATACAGTCTAACTTAGGAAGACAAATTACATTAGACAATAACAATTAAGTAGTAAATTGTGTAGTAGTGATTCAAAAAAGGAATAATTGCTGACAGCATCAAAGTGGGCTCCACAAGGGAGGTGGAATTTGAGCTGGGCCTTGGAGAATGGGTAGAATTTAAATAGAATGGTTATAACATTACAAGTCATGGCAAGAAAGTTCAAAATGGATGAACATGATATACAGACAGTGAGCAAGCAGAACAATCTGGTGTGGGGAAAACATGCTGAGGAAAGGTAGAGAGTTAAGTTTGATAACATAGGCTAGTGCCAGGTTATAGGATATGTAACAGCCACAGAGTGGAAACTTGGCTGGCTGACATAGGCAGCAGTAAGCCATGATATAGCTTAGTGGATAGGAATATTCGATCTGAAGCCAGAAAACTCATGTTCTTTTTTTTTTTTTTTTTTAAAGAGAATACATCCTTTTTTAAAAATTGATTTTAGAGAGAGGGAAAGGAGAGAGAAATTGATTTGAGAAAACTTAAGTTCTAATACTGACTAACTTTTCCATTTATCAGCTATGTGCAGTTATATGACCTAGATCAGATAGTATAACCTCTCGGACATCAGTTTCTTCATATGTAAAAACGGGAAATTTATATTTCATAGGGCTATCATTATGATAAAATAAAAATGTGTATATATGTATATGTATTACTTTATATATATGTGTGTGGGCCTTGCACATCTAGTAAATGTACAATAAATTGAACTGTTTCTGTCTTTTTTTCTTTAATCTTCACCTGAAGATATTTTTTCCCTTTTTTAAAAATTTTTTTTTAGAGAGAGTGGAGGAGAGGAAAGAGAAAGAGAGAGAAACGCATCAATTGGTTTCCTTCCATATGCACCCAGACCTGGGCCGCAGGGGATTGAAGCTGCAATCCCCTCACCCCCATCCAGATACTTGCCCTTGACTGGGAATCGAACCCATGACCCTTTCAGTCTGAGGGCTGACGCTCTAACCACTTAGAAAAAAACGGCCAGGGCAGTTTCTGTAGTTCTTAAAAAGAGCAAAGGGAGACTTAGAAGTATAGTTGCCCCCACAGACATATGGTAAGTATCTCTGTTAGGGTAGTGGTAATAATACAGAAGGAGGACATTTGCGGGACATGAAAAGTATTGGACTTGAATTTCTGTTTAGGAGGAAATGTTTTGGGTGTCCCAGTGATCTTTTCTTAAACAGTTATAATTCCTCTGTGGTTTCTTGTACTGTATAGATACTTTTGGCAAGATGTGTTTGACTTTTTAATTTCCATTAAGGCACTTGAAACCCCCTAAGAGTTCCTAGTTTATGTTTTAGAAGAGGATATTAGAAGTTTTATCAGAATTATCCAATTATCAATAACATTTGTGATAATAATGGCAAGACAGGTATGTTTGTTTTTGATGTCTTGACAAATTAATTGGTGCATGAATGATCTTGGAAGAATTCAAGTTTTAGTTTCTATTCCTTAAAGAAAAAAAATTGTTTTTGTCAAGAAAGCTAGAGTCTGAGGGAAAGTACTGGCTCAGATGTTTCCCTTAGACATCAAGAGTACATACACTATTTCTTTAAAAATATATTTTATTGATTTTTCACAGAGAGGAAGGGAGCGGGATAGAGAGTTGGAAACATCGATGAGAGAGAAACATTGATCAGCTGCCTCCTACACACCTCCTACTGGGGATGTGCCCGCAACCAAGGTACATGCCCCTAGTCGGAATCGAATCTGGGACCTTTCAGTCTGCAGGCCAATGCTCTATCCACTGAGCCAAACCGGTTAGGGCCACTATTTTTTTTTTTTTTTTTTTTTACTTTTTAAAAATGTTTGTTTAATGATTTTAGGGTAAGAGAGAGAGATTTGTTGTCCCACTTATTTATGCACTCATTGGTTGCTTCTTGTATATGTACTGATCAGGGATTGAACCCACAACCTTGGCCTATCAGGATGATGCTTTAACCAACCGAGCTACCTGGCCAGGGCAAGAGTACACTATTTTAAACAGTAGCTTCTTGCAGTATTATTTAGTTATTTTAATATGGAAAATGACGGGATTAGTAAGTGATGTGGAGGAGAGTTATAACTGATTTGTGCTCTTGCGAATTTTTGTTTTAGTTCAGGAGAAGATGGGAAGGGGCTGGACACACCTGATAACTAATCTGGCAGACTTTTGTGGGCAGAATTTAAAATAAAATAAAAATTTCAGCCGAGACCGGTTTGGCTCAGTGGATAGAGCGTCGGCCTGCGGACTGAAGGGTCCCAGGTTCGATTCCGGTCAAGGGCATGTACCTGGGTTGCGGGCACATCCCCAGTAGGAGATGTGCAGGAGGCGGCTGATCGATGTTTCTCTCTCATCGATGTTTCTAACTCTCTATCTCTCTCCCTTCCTCTCTGTGAAAAATCAATAAAATATATTTAAAAAAAAAAAATTTCACATATGATTTTTTTACATATGGACCTTAATAAGATAGCCTATGAGACACCAATGAGGTTCCTCTATAAATCTTAAACCACAGTTTTTAATTTGGTTAGGAAAAATATCGGGCTTAAAAATGGGTGTTGTCAGCTCCTTTTCCATCTTCTAAGAAGATGGAGGTTATATATATGAAATGCTTTGAGCTCCATATAAGAAAGGGCTACTTGCCCAGCTGGCTTGGCTCAGTGGTTGAGTGTTGACCTATGAACCAGGAGGTCATAGTTCACTCCTCAGTGTGGGGTGTGCAGGAGGCAGCCAATCAATGTTTCTCTCTCATCATTGATTTTTCTATCTCTCTCTCTCTCTCTCTCTCCCTCTTCCTTCCTCTCTGAAATTAATAAAAAAATACATTTTTAAAAATAAGAGGCTAAAGTATTTTGTTGTAGTGTTATTATTATTATTATAGTACTTGGAGAACTAAGAGGGATTGTAGTGATTTAGATATGTAATACTAGTTGCCAGAACTCTGTGGACAAAAATGATCATATTGGTAATAGCTGGCTTTTCCTGATACCCATTTTTCTTGTGTCTTAAGTGAGCCCCACTATGCCTAAGAAAATATCCTTCAATCATTAGCATATTCTATTCCAGCAGTGTTATGTCCCTAACGTTGGCATTTGTGATTGATGTATTGATGCAACCTGCCAGCTATGCCGCGGCCTGGCAATTGCTGAGAGTTTTTCTCATATTAGGTGTGTGGCTTGAACAAGACTTAAGAGGTTTGTTTCCTGGTTTTATTGAAACCTGCTAAGGGAGCGGTTAGCTTGGGTTTAATGGAATGGATGTCTTGTGTCTGAACTGGGTCAACTGTGTGTGTTTTGGTGTTTCTTTTTTGCAGATGATTTAATGTATTCCCTCTCCTCCCACAACCAACAACCTTCCAAATACATACCTTCCCAATACGCCCCGTACCCCTTAATTTCTGCGGCACAGCAATCTGTAGTTTCAGACAGGGTGGATTGATTGATGTGTGCAGCTGATCTAATATGCAAACCTAAATCTATGCACGGTTATGAAGGGTTGATTAGTCTGAGAAAAGGGCGAGGCATATAGACCTGGGGAGCATTTTTTTTACTATCGGGTGTCACCAGGTGGCTATTGCTGTAGAAGTCTGAGGCGCGCTAGGGTACCGCCTGGATGGTTAGCTTGGGTTTACCCAGGCAGAAAGTGGGCAGGGGAGCGGGAGAAGGGGTGGGGCATCACTTGGCCCAGCTATGGGATACTGGACTCCGGGCTTTGAGGTGGGGGCCCAGAGAGATGGGGGCAGCTCTAACAAAGAGGAGCCGGGCCGGGCCGGGGCCGCAGGTAGTTGGCCTATCCCCGGCAGCTGACCTCCCAGTGGGCCTCCCCAGTTGGTTGCTTTGCGAGTCGCTCTGCTGGCTCCCTGGCTCGCCATTGGTTGTGAGGACGGGAGGGGGCTCATGGAGGGCCGGGATAGAGTTGAGGGGGCGGGGCTGGCTTCCGGCGGCGAAGCGGGGCAGCGGTCGCAAACTGGGGGAGGGGGTGTCGGCGCACCTCGGAGTGCTGCGCTCGGAGAGCCAGGCACCCGGAGCAGCCGCCCCCTCCCCCGCCAGGACCACTGGAAGCCCCTTCTCTCTCATCCTCTCGGGGCGGGGCGCGGAGAGTTGAGCTGCCCCAGGCGGGCGGGGCGGAGCCCGGAGCCCACCGAGCGCTGCAGAGCGAACCTCACCTCCCTTCTAGGGTTCAAGGTGTGTGTGTGTGTGTGTGTGTGTGTGCTTTTTGTAACGCAACCCCGACTTCTGCCGACTTAACCTTGAGGGGAAAGGGAATGGGAAGTAAGAGCTCCGCATCCCATCAGTTTATTTTGATTTTCTAATTCTACCCTTCATTCTTCCCTCCCTGCATCCCACCCCTGCGGCGGGGTAAGGAGATTCAGGACTCATCTCTTTTTACTGATGTGTCGATGTCGGTCGCGTAGTAAAATAACAGAAAAAAAGAGGAGCCTTTTTTATATGGCATCTGATGCAGTGAAACGCAAAAAAAGAAAGAGAAAAAGCTAGGAGTGTGTTTTTGGAACTGTACTGCATCCTTGTCCATTAAAAGCTGTCTTCACCATTTTCCTGCTTGGGACTACCTTAATCAGCAAAAACTATCTGAAAAGGAAGAAGGTGCTAGTGGAAAGAGGGAGAGCCCCCGTCAAATGGTGGTCAAAGGAAATCCGGATAGTTGTTATTGATTGATTAACTCTGCTAAAGTCTCTTCCCGAGTGCATTTTCACCGGCTTTGTGTAGTACTAAACCCTGTTGGAGAATCCTAGCTAGAGGGAGCAAACTTACCTTGCGGTACTGAAACTTGTCTTAGATCTGTTTCTCCACAGGTCTGTTTCTTATATCCGTAAGTTCTCAGAGAATATGTTTCGGCTGTCAAAAATCAAAATCAAACTTTAAAAAATATCCAGATGAATTTTAATTCGTTTATTTTTTAAAGCCCCTTCCTCCCAACTTTATGAATTTTTTTTTTTTAAATATATTTTATTGATTTTTTACAGAGAGGAAGGGAGAGAGATAGAGAGTCAGAAACATCAATGAGAGAGAAACATCGATCAGCTGCCTCCTGCACATCTCCCACTGGGGATATGCCCGCAACCCAGGTACATGCCCTTGACCGGAATCGAACCTGGGACCCTTCAGTCCGAAGGCCGACGCTCTATCCACTGAGCCAAACCGGTTTCGGCCCAACTTTATGAATTTTAATGACTGTAGCATTACAATTGAAATTATATTTTTCTCTTTTGAGTTATTTCGCTTCTACAACGTATGGATCCCTTCTTTCTGAAGGATGCAGTGCTCAGCCTCAGCCAAAATCAGAAACCCTTTATAGGTTTTTAATTGAGAGGAAAGGTATCAGTTGATGATAGAAAACCTCAAATTTGTGATGGAAACAAAGGGTGTGTGAATTTGTGTGTCATCTGCATGTCTGTTGAGTGGCAATTTTATGGTAAACTTGTTTTAACTGGGCATTTTCACCAAAGGTGTTTGGACCAGATTTATGTTAATGTTGATTAGCTAGAATATCCGAAGGGATAGATAATCAATCTTTTGTCAGCACTTTGATAAAAAATTTTTTTTGAAGATCAAATTGCCTTTATTAAGCAATTCATGAATTGGGCAGCATCCCATTTAGCAACTAGAAAGACATTCCTGGGTAAATATTAATTGAAGTGATTGAGAGTTCATTCTTGAAATCTAGGTTTAGTTTTCAGAGACTGTTCTAACTGGAGTTTAGTGTTGACAGAATTGATATGCTGCAGCTATTTTACAGTTTTAGCTGGATTAATGTTTTCTCTTAGCATGGATTTATTGGATCTCTAATCAATAAGGAGCAGTTTAGAAAGCAAGTATTATAAAGAATAGGGATGATGAGATAGGAAACCCACCTCAGTTGTGAAAACTTACTAGGATTCAGAAAACTTACACTTTAAAAAAATTCTCAAGTAGACTTAGTATAGAATTGTGCAAAAAAAAAAAAAATAGATTCACAGTAAATCTTTCTTGGATTTGGGGTTTTTAGTTTATTACTAATTTATCCATTCAAACTCCATGAATAATATTTAAATTGAAAGGCAAAGAGGATTCCTTACCTAATGTTACTGAGAATGAACCCTTAACAATCACTGATTCAATCTTTGACAGCTAGCCTGGTACAAAATGAAAAGCAATTTGGCTAAGCTATAGCAAGCTGAGGAAGTGACAAAAACCCCTTGGTGGCCATATTAAAGCATATTCCACCAGTTCATTTTTCTTCTACCAGAAAACAGGTTGCCATCCTATTTGATAGCTATCCTAGGTGTTTTTTTCTTTGTCTACCCATAGGTGAGCAGTTAATACAGTTTTATGATGTTATAATGCACTTAGCTCACTTCATTTTTTTAAAAAAATGTATTGATTGGAGAGACAGAAAGTGAGAGAGAAAGAGACAGACAGACACATGGATTTGTTGTTCCACTTATTTATGCATTCATTGGTTGATTCTTGTATGTGCCCTGACCGGTGATCAAACCCATAACCTTGATGTATCGGAATGACATATAACCAACTGGATGAACTACCTGACCAGGGCTACTCACCTACTTTTTAAATATTTGTTTTCTTGGCTAATTTTCGTAATCAGTATTTTGCATGGTGCAGTGATTTCCCCAAAGAATTTTTCCCAGGAGACAAAAGGCTATGTATAGAGCTAATAGGTGTATCTCCACTGATCTTCAAATATCACTTAAGGGAGATAGAAATCCGCAGATTTGGTCCTCTGCAAGGAGACACATGAAGCTGTGACTTCTCCTATCTCTTAAGTTGAAGGGACCTGCTGCTGCTGCGGGTAAAGTAGCTGCTTTAATTTTCTTTAGTAGTCTGTTTTTATCCATTCTGCTTATTTTTGTGAGTTACAGCTTAGAATGTGTTAAGAAAAGGGGTCTTATGTTTTCTCTAAAGGGAGATTCAACTCAATCCCCCATTCACATCCAACGTATAAAATGATCCCCTTAAGAAGGTGAAGGAAAGATTGGGCCATTGGCGTTGTTTGATTCTTATAACAATTAGTTTGAGTGTTACCAGATTTGGAATTGGGTAAAGCTTGTTCAAGGTGAGAAAATATTAGTTAGAGGCGAAAAGACCTGGGAATGCTGCTATATAAGAGACTTATTTAGCCGAAACCGGTTTGGCTCAGTGGATAGAGCGTTGGCCTGCGGACTGAAGGGTCCCAGGTTCGATTCCGGTCAAGGGCATGTACCTGGGTTGTGGGCACATCCCCGGTAGGAGATGTGCAGGAGGCAGCTGATCGATGTTTCTCTCTCATCGATGTTTCTAACTCTCTATCTCTCTCCCTTCCTCTCTGTAAAAAATCAATAAAATATATTAAAAAAAAAAAAGAGAGACTTATTTAGAGACAATGAATGTATTCATGTGGAGGTAGTTTGTAGCTGTTCAGCTTTGTCAGGTGTCTGAGAATATTTTGTGTGTGTTTAAACACAACCCCCTCTCCCAGGGGTTGATTCTTGGCAGCTGAGTCTTATGAGGAAGTTGTTTGCTGAGTCTAAATCCAGAGGGTAGAGGACTTGGCGGAGTCTGTTATCTGTTTATGACCCAGATAAGCATTTGGAATTGGTTGCTGGTGAATTACTGAACTCTTCCTAATGAATGGTTGCTAGGCAAAGTGCATCTCAATCAGTTTAATCCTCAATAGTTTACAGGTCTGCTCTTGTTGAGGGCCAGGACGGTCTTTCTAATGATACTGCCCTTTAAGAATCCTTTTGGATGTGCATATACTAGTATGTTGCTCAGTGGCTTAAAAAATAAAAAGACTGGAACAATTTAGGGAGGTCACTTCATTCATTTATTTACCTTTTGATAATCTGGATCAGCATTGTCATTAACCTCTCTCCTGGATCAAGTGGTAGTGCATGGGGGTTTGCTCTCCAATATTAAGATTCCACTGTGTTTGATTATCTTCTGTTTTGTAACTAGTAAGGCAATGAACTAACACATTCATTGTTAGTTGGAAACAGGCCAGTGATAACACTGCCCTTGGGCCTAGATGGATGGAAAAATAGGACACAGTAAACAATTGAGGGCATAAATAATGAATCTTCCAACTGAGCCCTGGGAGAATGAAGGAGATTATCCTCAGAGCTGTTCAATCTGGCAGTGAAAAGGAAAGAGTCCACTGAATTAATTACCCTGTGTTTGATACTGCACTTATTATGGGATTTTAAGAGCCATTCAAAACACAGTTGCCTTTTAAATATAAACTTTGAACCCATCATTTTGTTCGTTCTGATTTTTAAAACCAAACACACAAGTTAAATTGTTCATTTATTTTTAGAATCCAGGCCTTTGCTCTCCCCCCCAAATTTGTTCTATATGTTAGCATTCTAACAAATACTGGTCAGTCCTTATATTTGGCCAGATCTTAGAATTTTGATTAGAGATTTCATTGTCTGTAAATATAGAGGGTAATAGAAGAAAAAAGAGAAAGTCTGAGGTGGTTTAAAGGAATTCTTTGGTACCTTGAGTACATAGTATACTTTTAAATGAAATGTGGGGTTAAAGAGTATAATTATATAACAACTCACAAAAGGTTAAGGTTAAGACAAGAGTTTCCTCAGCCCAAGAATCATTTTCAGTGTTAACATAAGTATTTTTACTTTTGGGTTTATTTTTATTCAGTGAGTTAAATAAGCAGTCTCTTGTGGTCTCACCTTTTCACTCAGGTAGGGAAAACTAATGCCCTGAGAATGTCTAAATATTAATGATTTGATAGTAAAGCCACTGCCAGAGCCAAAGTCTCTGAATTCTTCTCTTTTCTAAATTTCTAATGTATTTAGTTTTTTTCTCCAAGAACTCCTTTTCGGATTCCTATTTGAAACTAGTGTCCCAGTGTACGGATTCGTGCACATTGAAAGGAAATTAAGCCTCGACCGGTTTGGCTCAGTGGATAGAGCGTCAGACTGTGGACTCAAGGGTCCCAAATTTGATTCCGGTCAAGGGCATGTACCTTGGTTGTGGGCACATACCCAGTAGGGAGTGTGCAAGAGGCAGCTGATCGATGTTTCTCTCTCATCGATGTTTCTAACTCTCTATCCCTCTCCCTTTCTCTCTGTGAAAAATCAATAAAACATATTTTTTTAAAAAGGAAATTAATTAGAAGAAATATATATATATATTTTTTAAATATGTTTTATTGATTTTTTTACAGAGAGGAAGGGAGAGTGAGAGTTAGAAACATCGATGAGAGAGAACCATCGATCAGCTGCCTCCTGCACATCTCCCACTGGGGATATGCCCGCAACCCAGGTACATGCCCTTGACCGGAATCGAACCCGGGACCTCTCAGTCCGCAGGCCGACGCTCTATCCACTGAGCCAAACCGGTTTCGGCTAGAAGAAATATTTTTTTTTTTTTAAATATATTTTATTGATTCTTTACAGAGAGGAAGGGAGAGGGATAGAGAGTTAGAAACATCGATGAGAGAGAAACATCGATCAGCTGCCTCCTGCACATCTCCTACTGGAGATGTGCCCGCAACCCAGGTACATGCCCTTGACCGGAATCGAACCTGGGACCTTTCAGTCCGCAAGCCGACGCTCTATCCACTGAGCCAAACCGGTTTCGGCTAGAAGAAATATTTTAATATAGCTGTTTGCCCTTTATAATAGAAGTATCAACCAAATTCATGATTGACAATGACAGATCGAAACACATGCATGCGATTGGTGCCAGCGAGAGCTTTATATGTATCCTGCATGCTCCAGTCAACTTAGCCTTTTATATATATAGATAAACTTGCTTAATTAGACCTGCTCTCTGATTTAGCTAAACTTTTTCCAGCCCAGTGAAGCACCCCAACTTCTCTTTCAGGTAATTGTCAGCAGCACAGCAGTAAATATCAACATGAAGCAGATTATTTATTGTAGATCACTCAGGGAGAACAAAGGGTAAAATATTTAACTGGAGCAGTATTTGACTATATTTTGCACAGTGAGAAAACCTGAAGTCATTTTCAAGTTCCACCATTTCTTACTTCTTTTCAATTGGGTCAAGTTTCTAAACTTTCTAAATCTCTTTTGTCTTGCTAATGAAAAGAAAATAGGATTCTACTCAGTTTCCTATCTGCCTACTCCAGGACTTCTGTGCGGTCAAATGAGATGAGGCACGGGAAAACACTTCACAAATATTTGGTTGTACTGTAAAATGTTTGCACCTGGCAATAAAGCAAGTCAGGTTCCTGGGCTGAAGAAACTCCAAGGAGGCTAGTCACTAGGGAGAGGAAGCCAGGCATTGTTACGTGATATCATTACCCGGCACCCACAGTGACCGTTTCTGGGCTGGGCTGTGGGCCACATTTTGCGCCATGGGGTCTTGGCAGCGTTGGTTGCGATTTGGTTGAATGTCACTCTGGGGTGGTGGCGGGGCCTGTGTCCCACTTAGGGGAAGCTGAGTGTTGATTTATCCGCACCAGGTCCGTGGTGTGGTTTATTTTTAAATGGCCAGTGCATGTCATGGCAGCTATCGGTCAAAGCGTCTGCCCCCTGGTGGTCATTGCGTGTCATAGCTACCAGTTGGATGGATGGACACTTAGCCTTTTATATATATAGAAGATTTGAAATTTCTGTCTCCCCTGACAAGCTGTTTTTATATTTCTAGTGGTGAAGGCAATTCAAAGACCAAAATGCCATTATCAATCAAGAGAGGGAGGAAGGTTCAGGATGAAGTATTGGAGAAATAAAAGATAGATGTGTAAAAAAAGGACAAATTGAAATGTTATTATATTTGGTGCTGATGGATCCCAGGGAGGGAACATTGGATTGTTTAGATCAAATTTTAGGACTGAGTTTGTTAAATTTCAGTCTAGCCTGAAAGGGAAGAGGGTATCTTTGCCAGCATATGTGCAGAACTCTAGTTAAGGGCTCATTCCCGATCAGATATAGTCAGTTCTTCATTATTCATGCAGAAGGGCAAACAGGCAAAGTATAGGCAGATAAAAACTAAAGATATTCCTAGTCCACATTTTAAAGCAATAGTTTTAACTTCCTCTACTTTTTAACTAGGATTTTCTAGCTGAACAAACTAATTAGAGATGTTTCTTTGATCACTCAAGAGACCAATAAGCAAGATAGCCACACACAAGGGTGGATTACAGTTAGTTTCTTAATCATCAGAAGTAGTATATAACTCAGTATTAGACCTAGAAAAGTTCAGCTCAGTTAAGTAACCTTGGGACAGTTTGTTTTACTTAATATTTTATTACTTAACCCTTGTACCTAATTACACTGAATTCCTATGGTGAATTGAGATCTTCCAAGTGAATCATAAATAAATTACTAGTAGTTCTCGAGACTGGTATATCTTCTTTGTTGGCTTCTTCTGGCCCCACAGTATATGCAAATCATTCATCATGTGGGTGAGCTGTAGATACCCAAGTCAAAGAACTGTTACAAAAGCAAACCCCTCTTTTTTTCTTTAAAAAAAACAAATAGAAACATCAGAGAATCATTCATCAGCTACCTCTTGCACACCCCACCCACACTGGGGATTGAGCCCTCAACCCGGGCATATGCCCTGACGGGAATCGAACCATGACCTCCTGGTTCATAGATTGACGCTCAACCACTGAGCCACACCTGCAGTCTAAATCTCTCTTCTTTAAAAAAAAAAAAATTATTTTTAATCTATTGGTTTAAGGGAGAGAAAGAGAGAGAAGCATTGGATTTGTTGCTCCACTTATTTATGGTGTCATTGGTTGCTTCTTGTATGTACCCTGACTGGAGGTCAAACCTGAAGCCTTGACATATGGAGATCACATTCAACCAACGGGCTGCTTGGCCAGAGCACTCCCCCCCCCCCCCCATTTAAATTGATTTTAGAGAGAGAGACAGACAGACAGATATTGATTTGGTATTTTTTCATTGGTTGATTCTTGTATGTGCCCTGACTGGAGGTCAAACCTGAAGCCTTGACATATGGAGATCACATTCAACCAACGGGGCTACTTGGCCAGAGCACTCCTTCCCCCCCCCCCCCCCATTTAAATTGATTTTAGAGAGAGAGACAGACAGACAGATACTGATTTGGTATTTTTTCATTGGTTGATTCTTGTATGTGCCCTGACTGGGAATTGAACCTGAAACCTTGGGGTATCAGGAGGATGCTCATTGAGGTACCAGGGCCACTCTTCTTATACTGAGCTGTATGTACTCTAATGATGAGGGCTGTTGGCCAAAATGAAATCTATTTAGAAGTCAGATTCTGATTAAAGAAGTACTCTAAGCCAGGGGTCCTCAAACTACGGCCCGCGGGCCACATGCAAATACAAATATTGTGTTTGTTCCCTTTTTTTTACTTCAAAATAAGATATGTGCAGTTTGCATAGGAATTTGTTCATAGTTTTTTTTTTAAACTATAGTCTGGCCCTCCAATGGTCTGAGGGACAGTGAACTGGCCCCCTGTTTAAAAAGTTTGAGGACCCCTGGTCTGTGGTGTCATGAAAACCAAGCAGGTTGGGGACAGGGAGGCGGGCAGGGCCTGGAGGCGGCCGGCAAATGCCCGACAGCAAAGGTGGCCAGGCCGGGCATTGAGGTCTCTGGAGGAAGGGAGAAGGAGAGAGAGATAGAAACATTAATGATGAGAGGTTGAGCCCACAACCTGGGCATGTGCCCAACTGGGAATCGAACTGTGACCTCCTGGTTCATAGGTCGACGCTCAGTCATTAAGCCACGCCGGCCAGGCTGTACCTGCTTTTTTCTTTTACCTTGTGTCACCTCAGCGAGGTACCTGTCTTCTGCCCACTTTACAGGTCACTTGTGATATAAAGACCACAAGACAAATGGTTTCCTAAGACTCTACAATACTCTTAGGAGTCATAGTCCTTTGGTCTGTAGACACAGTTAAAAAGCAGAGTCTGATACTAAATTCCAGGGAAAAGGGCACAGTACTTGTCCAGAATTAAAAACATGATTTATACAGCTGGACTGTACTAATTCCAAAAATCAATTCAGAAGTGATTTAATCTTTGCTATTGAAACAGATCAACAATGCCATTTGCCTGTCTAAAAATTAGATGCTCTGGAATCTCTTAGAAGAAAGTAAATTATTAATGTAATTGTAGTTCCTGGCCTTGCATAATGTCTTCTTACTACCATATGCTGGTGGCACAGGGCACATCTAGTACATAGTATTAGGGTATGTAGATAAGGCCATATTACCTTACTTAGGGTGTTGAGAGGACATTTAACAATTCTCAGCAACCCACTGCCTTTAATGGACTTGGTTATTGTTAAAATTCATTTTTATCTAAGGAAGCACTGCTTAATGATTTTTCTCCTGGCCCAACATTCTGGGCATTAGCTGGAATTGCTGAGTGATTTACAGTGGGGAGACCATGAAAACAATTTCTTATTTGTCCACAAATTATCATTAGCAGTTTCATTTGCAGATTGAAGGAGCAGGAAGAGTGGGCTCTTCACCAGTTGCAGCTTTCCTCTGATTAGAGTGTTAGTTCAATTATGCCTAATTAACTTTTATTACAGCTAGTGGTGATAATTACTTGCAAGTCAGTTTTTGCCCAGTTGTACCAAGGCTGAAGTATGAACTTGATGGATTTTAATAACCAGAATGACACATTTTACACCCTCCCTGCACTGCAATTAATTTTTTTTTCCATACCTCTTTTAGATAGAAGGTCAAAGAATTATAAAACTTAATCTTACACTTAAAACATATTGTTCTTTTGAAGAGCTGTATAGGGTCATATTTTATTTTTATTTATTTATTTTTTAATATATTTCTTTTATTGATTTCCGAGAGGAAGGGAGAGGGAAGGAGAGATAGAAACATCAATGATGATGCCCTGGCCGGTTTGGCTCAGTGGATAGAGCGTCGGCCTGCGGACTTAAAGGTCCCGGGTTCGATTCCGGTCAGGGGCATGTACCTGGGTTGCGGGCACATCCCCAGTAGGAGATGTGCAGGAGGCAGCTGATCGGTGTTTCTCTCTCATCGATGTTTCTAACTCTCTATCTCTCTCCCTTCCTCTCTGTAAAAAATCAATAAAGTATATTATAAAAAAAAAAAAAAAAAAAAAGAAACATCAATGATGAGAGAGAATCATTGATTGGCTGCCTCCTGCAGGCCCCCTACTGGCGATTGAGCCCATAACCCGGACATGTGCCCTTGGCTGTAATTGAACCCAGGACCCTTCAGTCCCCAGGCTGACACTCTATCCACTGAGCCAAACCAGCTAGGACGGATCATATTTTAAAAGAATCTATTAGGAACAACCTAACTGGCTTTTTATATTCTGAGATCATACCCTTGAGTTCATTGTTGTTTATCATAGGAGAATATAACAAGCTGGAACTAAATGTCATTCATAGCAACATGTGCTTATTGTAAGATTATGATAATTGGCAAGGTGCAGTTTAGTCTTCTGCTTGCATTTGAAATTCTTTTCAAAGTGCAAAAGAAAACTTTATTTTGGAATACTTTTTTTTTTTTTTTAAATATATTTTATTGATTTTTTTTTACAGAGAGGAAGGGAGAGGGACAGAGAGTCAGAAACATCGATGAGAGAGAAACATCAACCAGCCGCCTCCTGCACACCTCCTACTGGGGATGTGCCCACAACCAAGGTACATGCCCTTGACCGGAATCGAACCTGGGACCCTTCAGTCCGCAGGCTGACGCTCTATCCACTGAGCCAAACCGGTCTGGCTGGAATACTTTTAAAATCAGTAGGACACTAAGAATTCGTGGATATGGACAGTGGTGAGGTGATTTTTGGGTGGGAGGTTGAGGTGGGTGGTACTAGGTGTGCCCTATGCCACCAGCATGTGGTAGTAAGAAGACATTATGCAAGGCCAGGAACTACAATTACATTAATAATTTACTTTCTTCTAAGAGATTTTAGGGCATCTAATTTTTAGACAAGCAAAGGGCATTGTTGATCTGTTTCAATAGCAAATATTACACCGCCATAAAAAGGATGAAATACTGCCATTTGTGATTATATGGATGGATCCTGAGAATATCACGCTAAGCGAAATAACTCAGATGGAAAGGACAAGAATCATATAATTTCATTCATATGTGAAATATAAACCAAAGAGGGCACAGAGGGGATAAATGACGATGGAAAATTAAAATCATTCGGACACTGAAAACACATTTCTTTAGCTCTATAGGAATTTTATGATGTTATTTTAATCCTATATAATAAAAAGCTAATATGCTAATTAGACAGGGCTGGGGAACTACCTTCTGGAACGACCAGTGGGCTTGGGGGAGAGGGGGCTGCGAGGCAGCTGGGGCTGCGAGGGCCGAGTCCCTTGTATAAATTTTGTGCATTGTGCCTCGTAGTTATATAATACTAGGGGATCCGTGCACGGAATTCATGCACTGGGGGGGAGGGGGGCGGGGGGCGGGTATTCCCCTCAGCCCAGCATGCCCCCTCTCACAGACTGGGAGCCCTCAGGGGATGTCCTACTGGTCGGCTCCTCTGCGGGAGGCGACCGGGCTGATCAGGGGAAGATGCCAGCCCCATCACCCCGCTGCTGCAGCCACTGCCAGCCACTGCAGCCGCCAAGGTGTTTTCATCAACAAGGACTCCAGTCCCTTCACCATGAAAAAAATTACAACTTTCTTTAGGCATTTTCAAGGTGTCTCTTTCATAGGATATGACATTTCTTTCTTTTTTTTTAAATCCTCACCTGAGGATATGTTTCCATTGATTTTTAGAGAGTGTGGAAGAGAGGGGGAGAGACGGAGAGAAACATAAATGTGAGAGGGACACTTTGATTGGTTGCCTCCTGCATGAGCCCTGACCTGGGCCCTGGCCAGGGAGGAGCCTGCAACCTAGGTACATGCCCTTGATCATAATCGAACTCGAACCCTGCAGTCGGCAGGCCAAGGCTCTATCCACTGAGCCAAACCGGCTAGGGCAGGATATGACATTTCTTAGCCCCTCTAGCAGCGGACCTTCGTTTTTTCCTCCAGGAGTGTGGTGGAAAAACCCTAGATCACCTTCTTGGATTCTTATAACCCAAGTTACCAAGAACACTGCAAGTGGCAGCTGAAGGGTCCCAGGTTTGATTCCTGTTAAGGGCATGTACCTTGGTTGGGGACACATCCCAGTGGGGAGTGTGCAGGAGGCAGCTGATCGATGTTTCTCTCTCATTGATGTTTCCTCTTCCCTCTTCTCTGTAAAAAAGTCAATAAAAAATATTTTTTAAAGAAAAGGTGTTTCCTCTGCAGCTCATGCGCAGAGGACCTCCTTGGTTGTGTCCACTGGGCTAGGGGAGTGTCCCTGCTTCTGGGGGGGGGTATACCCCCGAGGCCGGCAGCCAGCCCTGCGTGTTGTGGGCACCAGGCTGGGGGGCGTGCGGAGACCCTGGGCCACGCATGTGGCGGCCTCGGGTCTCCACATGCCCCCCGAGGCTGGCAGCCAGCCCCGCGTTGTGGGCACCAGGCTGAGGGACGTGAACCCCGGCCGCCACTTGGCACCAGTGCGTGCACAAGCAGCCACGAGGCGGGAACATTCGCTTGGTGCCTATGCCGTAGGCCCGGAGTGGCCGGGGGCATTCTGGGACCCCGGCTGCTCAGGGCCTACGTGCAGGCCTACAGGCTAGGAGCGGCCTGGGTCCCGAGGATGTTCCCGGGACCCAGGCCACTTGTCGCCTGTGTATGCAAATTAACCTGCCATCTTTGTCAGGTTAATTTGCATGCTCCTGATTGGCTGGTGAGAATAGCAGAGGGATGGTCAATTTACATGTTTCTCCTTTATTATATAGGATCTTTGGAAACAATCCCTGCTAGGTGGAGAAGGAGGGAAAGGAGGAAAGGGAAATAGTTTATCTTCCTCTGAAGATGACTGAGTCCCTTTGCCATTTCCCTTCAAACATTCCCTTCAGTATTGTTGTTTGATGGATACCCTGAAATGTAAATGAGCTTGTAAGCAGACTTCTCCTTAATTTGCAATAGGTTAAAGTTGATTTCAACTGGGACTGTTCTTAGATCTCCATGTGACTTGGTGCTGCTTTCATTTCAGATGCTCACCTTAGTGTCCTTTGTTGCTAGGCTCTCTTCCCAAGGACTGATCAATCTCCTGCGATAGCTTCATGTATGGCAATGCATTTTAAGAGCCTGTTTTTAGTTAGTATTTATTTAAAGTAAGGGAAGAAAATTCATGGCTGCTTGGAGAAGGGCCATAATATACTTGGTCCTCCTCTAAAACTTCTGTGGTCTCACTAAATAGGAAAGAAGAGGAAAGGGTAAGTAATAAATATCATCCTTATACTTCAAAGCTCTTCATTGATTGTTACTGAAAACCTTTCTGCTGTTGAGTAACCACGACCCTGCCCGCCAGCTGCTGTTTTTGTGAAAATGGAGAAGCTAGTTATAGTTGGTACTTTTCAGGAAGTCTGGAGATAAAGCTTATGATGTTATTTGAAACTTTTTGAATAGTGAGAGAAAAAGACTGTCAAACTCCATTACGCTCCAGAAGATACAACAAAGCTTCCCTTTATAGCATAGGGGAATTTGCGTGGCACTTGCTTAGGTTCAGAATGTGTTTATTTTTTAAATATATTTTTATTGATTTCAGAGAGAAATGGAGAGGGGGAGAGAGGTAGAAACTTCAATGATGAGAGAGAATCATTGATCAGCACTGGGGATCAAGCCCACAACCCGGGCATGTTCCCTGACTGGGAATCAAACCATGACCTCCTGGTTCATAGGTCAATGCTCAACCACTGAGCCATAACAGCTGGGCCAGGATGTGTGTTTAGAAGGAAGGGACTTGAAAAATTTAAATCATGAACATGAATGTAATTAAGACATTAGTGAATATTAGACTTGAAGAAAGGATAGTCATTAATAGCACCTTCTTCAGGATAGACATTTCTTTTGGAATCTTTCTAAAGGTGAAATTCACCATTTTTAAAGTAAGAGGATTGCACTAATGCCACTCAATAGAAGCATTGCCAGAGCAAAGTGGAGGTTGGAAGAAAATTTGAAGTATAGGCACTGGGTCTTAGAATTTCAAATACATGAGAAAGGACCAGTCAGAAATTAACCATATACTAACTGAAATAAAGAATAATGTACAGGGATTCAATAGTAGAATAGAGGATTCCGAAAATTAAATCAGTGATTTGGAAAATAAGGAAGCAAAAAATACCCACCAAAAGAGCAAAAATAAAAAAGAATCCAAAAATATTAAGATAGTGCAAGGAGCCTCTGGGACAACTTCAAGTGTACCAACATTTGCATCATGGGGATGCCAAAAGGAGAAGAGAGGGAGCAAGAAATTAAAAACCTATTTGAAGAAATGATGACAGAAAACTTCCCCTACCTGGTGAAAGAAATAGATTTACAAGTCCAGGAAGTGCAGAGAGTCCCAAACAGAAGGAACTCAAAGAGACCCACACCAAGACACATCATAATTAAAATGCCAAGGGCTAAAGACAAAAGAGAGAATCTTAAAAGCAGCAAGAGAAAAGTAGTTAGTTACTTACAAGGGCATGCCCATATATGACTGTTAGCTGATTTCTCAACAGAAACTTTGCAGGCCAGAAGGGAGTGGCAAGAAATATTCAAAGTGATGAATAATAAGGACCTATAAACAACATTACCCAGCAAAGCTCTCTTTTTGACTTGAAGGTCAGATAAAGAGCTCCACAGACAAGAAAAAGCTAAAGGAGTTCATCACCACCAAACCAGTATTACATGAAATGTTGAAGGGTATTCTTTAAGAAGAGGGAGAAGTAAAAGAAGAAATAAAAAATATGAGCAATAAAATAGCAGTAAATACATACCAGCATTCAGTCTAAAAATCAAAATAAACTAACAAGGAATCTAATGAATAAAATTAACTGATGAATAAAATAGAATCAGAGGCATGGAATCTCAGAAGTGTGGGGCCGGGGAGCAGGAAGAGATTAACCAAAGATCTTATATATGTATATGCATTACCTATGGACCTAGACAATAGGGTGGTGAAGGCCTGGGGTAGGGTGGGAACCGGTGGAGGGGTAAAATAGGGGCTGGGGGTCGGGGGGTGGGGGAGGCATCTTGGATTTTGATAAATTAGGAAAGTGATAGTCAACATTTAAATAGTGTTCACTACATGTCTAGTGCCAGTATCCGAAACACTTGATTATATTAACATAAACCTATTGAATCCTCACAATTCCAGGAAGCAGGTATATTTTGTAGATGAAATTAAGTGTCTTCCCCAAGGTCACACAGCAAGTAGCAGAGCTGGGATTCAAAATCAAAGTCTTGTCTTAACAACTTTGATATAGTCCTCTTGTTAATCCAGATTTCAAAGGTGATTTGAGCTGCAGTTGACATCCTTACAGGCATATCTCAGGTTCGGTTCCAGACCACAGCAATAAAGCAAGTATCACAAAAAAGTAAATTGCATGTATTTTTTTTTGTTTTGTTTCCTAATGCATATAAAACTTACGCTTATATTATATTGTAGACTATTAAGTACACAGTAATAGCATTATGTCTAAAAAATGTACATACTTCAATTTAAAAATACTTTATTGCTAAAAAATGCCAACCAGCCCTGACCATTTTGGCTCAGTGGCTGGAGCATCGGCCTGTGGACTGAAGAGTCCCAGGTTCGATTCCAGTGAAGGGCATGTGCCTTGGTTGTGGGCACATCCCCAGTGGGAGGTGTGCAGGGGGCAGCTGATCGATGTTTCTCTCTCATGGATGTTTCCAGCTCTCTGTCCCTCTCCCTTCCTCTCTGTAAAAAATCAATAAAATATATATTTTTTTAAAAATGCCAACCATTATCTGAGCCTGTTGGGAAAATGGCACAAATCTTCAATTTATTTTTTTTTAAGTTCATTTTAGAGAGGAAGGGAGGAGGAGAGAAACATTGATGTGAGAAAGAAATATTGATTGGCTTCCTCCTGCATGCCCCCTACTGGGGATTGAGCCTGCAACCCAGGGCATGTGCCCTACCCAGGAATGGAATCTCAAACTCTGGGTGCACAGGAGGGTGCCCAACAAACTGAGCCACACCAGCCAGAGCCAAACCTTTGATTTGTTGGAGAGAGTGGGGCAATATCTGTGAGCCAAAATAGAGCAAAGTGCAATAAAACAAAGTATGTTTATCTGTGGATTTCCTCCCCTTCCCCCTTTTTTTAATATATTTTATTGGTTTTTTACAGAGAGGAAGAGTGGGATAGAGAGTTAGAAACATTGATGAGAGAGAAACATCGATCAGCTGCCTCCTGCACACCCCCTACTGGGGATGTGCCCGCAACCAAGGTACATGCCCTTGACCGGAATTGAACCTGGGACCCTTCAGTCCGCAGGCCGCAGGCCGACGCTCTATTCACTGAGCCAAACAGGTTAGGGCGGATTTTCCCCTTTTGAAAACTCTTTATAAGACAATGATTTGCCCTTGCCACCTAGTGTTACTTCCTTGGCTCTGTTGGTTTTATGTTCAAGAAATGAAAGCTAATTCAAATATTATTGTAAACTAGATACAGTAGTCAGTCTCCTATTTAAGAGGCAGCTGATAGATGATTCTATCTCATAGATGTTTGCACACATCAAAATTTAATACGTATGTAAGAGATTACAGTGGTCACTTATGGATTGGCTCCTTCTAAAAAATACAGGGAGAAGGTGTTATCTGCAAGACTGCTGAGTGAATGTGTTCTTTGTACTTTCATCATTACAGCGTCTCAGTTATCCAGATGAAGTACAAGGCCTGGAGGTGGGAGTGTGCTCAGCTCCTTCGAGGACCTGCAAGGAGAACACTAGGGCTAGATAGAGTCAGCAAGCGGGGCATGGGAGTTAGAAGATGAGGTCAGAGCCCTAGCCAGTTTGGCTTAATGGATAGAATGTCAGTCTGCGGACCAAAGGGTCCTGGGTTCAATTCTGGTCAAGGCACATACCTTGGTTGCAGGCCCTCCCCAGTCAAGGCTCGTGCAACCAATTGATATGTTTCACATCGATGTTTCTCTCTGTCTTTCCTTCTCTCTTCCACTTTCCCTAAAAATCAATGGAAAAATATCCTCTGACGAGGATTAACCAAAACAAAAAAAGAAGATGAGATCAGAGAGGTTTGTTTAACATTTGAGCTTTTCCTCCACTCGTATGGAGTAACAGAGTATGGAAGGCCTTATGGGCCATGTTAGGATTTTGTATTTTATTCTAAGTGAGATGGGAAGTTATTGGAGATTTTTGAGCTGATAAGATTTCCAATTAAAAAAATTAATTACTCTGGCTGCTGTGTGGAGAATAGATTGGGTTACAGGAGCAAGTGGGGGTGGGTGGACATGTAGAAGGCTATTGTAGTCTGGGCTACAGATGACGAGATGACAAATGAAATTATTACCTATCTCCAAGAAAGGTTGGGAGACCTAATTAAGAAAACATCACTTGAGTCCCTCATACAGCCCATTTCACAATATTAGTCTCCAGTATTTGTTAATTCCCTTCCTTTCCTTGGAGTTTGCGCTCAGCTATATTAGGACCATAGGGGACTGGTTATTAGGTAGAGATCAGCATTCACAAGGAATGGGATTCTGAGCAGTACCTCAGTCATTTGATCCCAACAGGAGACTTTATTCTTGGCACACTGTTCATTCTGTTATCCTACCTACCAGAGGCCTAAAAAGACCGAATCTGTGCCAGAACTCTTGGGCTGCTCTATTCTCATTGAGGCATTCAATCTTCAGTTCTTTCTGCAGTTGCTATCTTAGCCACAGTTTGAACAGCCTCTTTTACAAAGTATCTTTTCAGCTACCTGGACTTGCAAGCTGGAGCTCTCTGATACTCATCATGACAGGGTAATTTCACATACCTGAGAGGGCCCTCTAAGAAAAAGAAAGAGGTTTTGTGATCTTTGTTTAACATTTGAGCTTTTCCTTCACTCGTATGATGTAAAGCCTTAATATGCCACCTTGACTTCTGGGTTTTGCAGCATGAGAAAAAAATCTCATGTTTTAGTACATTATACTTCTTTGGGAAAAGCTTGGTCCTTGGTGTACACAAGGTAACTTTCTTAGCATTGTGGACAAGGTTTCCTTCCCTACAAAAGTCCACCTCAATGTCTGCTTGCTTGAGCTGTGTATATCTTATTGGTAGACAGCACTGATGAAACAATGCTGCCATCTTGACATAATGTCAGGATTGCCTGTCCAAAGAGGGCTCTGGCCGCCTTAATTTCCTTGGGGTGCAGTACAGTTTTGGGGTGGGATGGGGTGGGGTCCAGGAGGTCTAATTGTGTCACAGGCAATAGGAAAGGTGAATCCCCAGAAACTGACAAACAGAATTTGCTTTAACAGTAGTTAATTATGTCTCCTAAGATTTTCTGCTTTTTCTTCCTTTTGAAAGTGAGTTCGGGTTACTGGAGTGTCACAGGTGAAAATTTGGGTGCTTTTGCAACTCATGTACTATACTGCCTCTGGAAATGACTGACTGCCCCGGCTCCAAACCAACCCTGTAAATAGACTAAGCCAGGCCCTATGAGGACCAGCTGTCATCAGGAACACTGTTCTGTTTTCAGGGAGAAATCATTTTCCCCTTCACCTCAGTTAGAATGTGCCCTAGCCTTGCTGCTCCCTTCTTAGCTGGGGCACAGATGAGAGCCAGCGCGCCATTCATTTGGCAGCCCCAAGGGCCTTTCCAAAAGCCCATGGTAGAGAGAGGCAACCTACAGGAAATGCTAAATGAGTGCATCTAGAGCTTGTGAGCATAAAAGACCTTACAGATGTGCCTGTATTTTTCATTTAATTATGTGGATAGGTAGATTTTCTTTTCCTCACACACTCGTCTGTGCTGACTGAAATATTTTATCCTTAGTAGTAATAGTTTGGAGCAAATTGTTGCTACAGATAAAAACATAGATATATTTTCAGCCAACATGCTACTAATTAAATTGCTTATCTATCTAAACTTGGGCCTGTGCTGCTCATATCAGATGTCCCTGGTATCTTCCTTGAGTGAGTTGCCTTGTGTTCCATGACCTTGTTTTTTTTGTTCATTACAGTGTGAGTGACTGCCCCATGTTGTGTTGATGCCGGTCTGCCATGCTAGCCTGTCTACCAGGGCCAGGTGACCTGTCCTTTCAGCTTCTTTCTCACACGCAGATGAACACTGGACTTCAGAAATGTAAGTAATCTGGATCCCAGGGAAGGATGTGGTCCTTTATTTTGACCCTACATTTGAGCTGTTTCAGAGGGGTACATTGACTATGGACTTTGATATCTTCAAGATATTCTTCAGTACAGACAAAAGAAAGCAATTGCAAAAACTTGTCAGCAGTGTGAGATACCTTTGATCAGAGAGATCCTCTCAAATACTAGAATTTCCCAATGTATAGCATCTTAATTTTAATTGTTGCTGATATCTCTCTTGAGCACTATAAGGAGTTTTACAGGAGATATATAATCACTCTTTAAAAAAGTATCTCAAACTGAATCCCCATGAGGAATTAAATGAAAACGCACAGTTCAGATTACTTATTATATCTCTGAAACAAACTATTTACACTGTTCTTTTGTTTTGAACTCTCTGAGTACTTTCTACCATGGAAACAGACAATTCCCTTTGGCTTTGCTGTCTGCCTTCTGAGCCAGTGACCTCAGTTCACAGCAAGTAAAGAAGCTTCTGCCTTCAGAGGGAAAAGGAGCTAGCTTTCTCAGTCTTTCTGGTATATTCCTGCTAATATACTTCCCATATGATTGAGCTTTTGAGAATTGTCTGTTAGATTTCTGTCTCAAACTGGCTGGAATTGGGGCTTTGTACTTCATGCTTTCCCAGATTACTACCTTCTATCCTTGAACTGCATGAATGTGCAAGGAAATGATTCTATTCCTGGCTCATTACCATGTACAGTATCTTCAGGTGTCACAATGGTCCTAAATTTGGAATAGGCTTTCCTTTTAGAGCAAAAATGGGAAATCAATGAAACATCTACACTTCCCTTTTAATAGAAAAGGTTCTTCAACATCTTATCTGATCCTTGATGATAGGGTTCTGTACAGGGCCAGAGAGCAAATGTTTTAGGCTTTGTGGGCTATGGTCTCTGTGGCATCTACTCAGCTCTGCTATTGTAGGGCAAAGGCAGCTGTAGACGATATGTAAACACTGCATGTGACTGTGTTCCAGTAAAACTTTTAATTAAAAACAGCAGCTGGATTTTGGCCCACAGACCGTAGTTTACTGACCCTGTTCTGTGAGATCATCTTCAGAAGTTAAAATAATCTAGCTTCTGACTTCCTTTCTTTGAGGGACAGTAAGACTCAGAGCCTGGCTAGATCTAGGATTTGGCCAATGAATCCAGCATGTATAACGACAAAACTGAAGGTGACCTCCTTCCTTCTGCAATAGGCAAGCTCTGCTGTGCCAGCTTTCCCCCCAGCCTTTCTTTTCATAAGTGATGACAGGTGATAAAGTTGTATTTGCTCCCTGGCCACCCAGATCTCATGCTAACTGCATTGTGACTGGTTATGGGCTTCCAGAGGACACAACTGGAAAGGGAGTATACTTGGAAATGTACAGTAAGATGATAAAGAGCAATTCACTGTCTTCTACATTCCTTGACTTACTTTGACAGCTTCACCTAGAGATGTGATGTCAAGGGATGAGCCATTTGGGAGGACAGGCAAATTGGCAGCTTTGTCTTGGGTGCTGACATTGAGATCTCCACTTTACTTTTCCCCCAAAGCAGCTCCTAGATAGCCTCTGCCAACCACTGTCCCTCGTCTATATTTGAGAATTGAGATGTCCTTCTTTCCTGGTTTCAGACTCACCAGTCCATTTTGGGGACAGTGTATTTAAATTCCTTTGACTCTCTTGTTGCTATCCTTAATTAAATCCACACCTTTGCAGAGGAGAAATACTATTGGTATTTTTAAGCCTGCTTACTTTCTTCTCTCCTCTCCCAAAAGATATAAAAAAAAAAAAGAAAAACCTTGACTTATAGCTGTTAGTGTTAAACATTTACAGTTAAGGTGAGCTAGAGCATAAGCTGTCTTCTTCAGGAACCAACAGCTAAAGAGCTGCTTAGAACTCAAGTTTACCAGTTATAGAAACCTTAAAACTAGTTTTGTGACTTGTAATTCAGTTTTTCCCTACACCCATTCGTAGAAGGGTCTTCTAAATTCCTAGAAACACAGAGCTTGGTATCTGGTGGGGTGGGGATGAGATACGGATGTTGATAGCTTACTGTGCTTTATATTGTAAGAGTCAGCTCAAGGCAAGAGAATTGGATCGGGGGTCAGGAGTCGGGATATCTGGCTTCTTGGCCCAGCACTATAAGTCACCTGGCTAATCACTTTTTCCCAGGCATGAGTCACCACATGTATAGTCACAGGATTGATTCCTTCTAACTCCACATTTTCTCTTCTCTCCTTCCTGTTCGGTGTGTGTAGGAGAATGTGATGTGTTTCTCAGCCTAGATGTGTAATTTGCCATAGGGCAGGCTGGATTAAAGAAATCTTGGTTTGGTGTGGGTCCTGTACTTGGTGGAGGACCAGAGTTAGGGTTAGATGGATGCCTCCTAGAGCTTTTCTAGATTATATATTTCATGATGTCACTTGCTTTGAGAGTCCTAGCCATTTTGGAATTCTGTACTTGGAGATTTGTTTTCCTCTGACCCATCTTCTCCTAATCCCCCAGAAATATGTGTTTTTGAACATTTTTTCTTTATTAACTCCAAGCTCAGTTTATGGTCAGGTATATAGTAGTGGCTCAATAAATATTTTTGGATGAATGGCTGAAATTATCAGAAGACCTTGGTTTGGCTCAGTGGATAGAGCGTCAGCCTGCGGACTAAGGGTCCCGGGTTCGATTCTGGTCAAGGGCACATGCCTGGGTTGTGGGCTCGATACCCAATGTGGGGTGTGTAGGAGGCAGCCGATCAATGATTCTCTCTCATCATTGATGTTTCTATCTCTCTCTTCCTCTCTAAAATCAGTAAAAATATATATTTTTTATTTTTATTTTTATTTTTTTAAAAATATATTTTATTAATTTTCCACAGAGAGGAAGGAAGAGGGATAGAGAGTTAGAAACATCGATGAGAGAGAAACATCGATCAGCTGCCTCCTGCACATCCCCTACTGGGGGACGTGCCCGCAACCCAGGTACATGCCCTTGACCGGAATCGAACCTGGCACCTTTCAGTCCGCAGGCCGACGCTCTATCCACTGAGCCAAACCGGTTTCGGCAAAATATATATTTTTTAAAAGACCTTGGTTTTCAAATCATCTTTTAGATAATAACTTTGACCTATTTTATTGCAGAGTTTTGGAGCTGGAACAAATGTCAAAATTCTTTTACTGCTTCTTAGTATTGTCTATCTGCCCCCTAGTGGGAGGGCCTGGAAATTGCTAATTGGGACCAAATGATTGAATAAACTCATAGAAATATCAGCAATATTAAGTAGCATCTGTTCATCTGTTGAGTTGCTAACCATGTGCCAGGCACTATCTTGAGTTTTTTATTTTATTTTATTTTTTCCATCACCATTTATCTCCTCTATGCCCTCTTCCAACTCTACTTACTCCCTTCCCTCCTACAATCACCACACTGTTGAGCATTTTAAAAATATATATACATTTTTTGAATACTTTTTATTGATTTCAGAGAGGAAGGGAGTGGGAGAGAGAGATAGAAACATCAATGATGAGAGAGAATCATTGATCAACTGCCTCCTGCACACCCCCTACTGGGGATCGAGCCCGCAACCCAGGCATGTGCCCTTGACCAGAATCGAACCAGAGACCCTTCAGTCCGCAGGCCAACGTGCTATCCACTGAGCCAAATCAGCTAGGGCCTGTTGAGTATTTTTATGTTATTTTTTTTAATGTATTTTTATTGATTTCAGAGAGGAAGGGAGAGGGAGGGAGAGATAGAAACAGCAATCGGCTGCCTCCTGCATGCACCCAGCTGGGGACTGAGCCTGCAAACCAGGCACTTGCCCCTGACCAGAATCAAACCCGGACCCTTCAGTCCACAAGCTGACACTCTATCCACTGAGCCAAACTGGCTAGGGCCTGTTGAGTATTTTTATATATGTTGTTATTCATTCCTCAATAATTCCGTATGGGAGACACTCTTATCTTTCTTTTAAAGATGAGGCACAGAGTGTTTGCCACTTGCCAACATCGCATTACAGTTCAGTGACTGGGCTAGAACTCACACTCGGGTCAGATTCCAAAGCTTGCGTTAGAAACACACTGCTTGTGCCTCTCCACCTATAGATAGAGGTTTCTGCTGTATATGCCACCCATGTCATCTGACCTTCAAAATAGAAGGATACATAGGGAGGTCCCTGTGGGGAAGCCTGTATTCAATCAGATTTTCCCCTAGTCCCAAGAATAGACAAAAGTGCTTTTGGCTACATTTAACTCTCCAGACTCAAGTTCAGGGTGTCCTGCAGTTGGAGCTTCCTTTGTCAGGGTTCTTTGTCCTATCTTTGGACAGACTTAGCCAAAACTGATATCCTTGAATAAGAAATATCAATAGTCATTGTTCCTGTCCACAGACTATTTTCCCATTCATTGGATCTCTTAATCTTAGTAATCCTGTGAAGCAGGACAGTAGATATCATACCTATTTGTTATAAATGAGGAATGACTGAGACTGGGTAGTTAGATAATAAAGTCAGTACTTGAATCTGGATCTCTCTTTTCTTCTAACGACATATCCCCTATTCTTTATACTGCCTCATGTCTTGATTAATGACTCAGTTGGTATTTGATATTTAAGTAATTTGCTTACAAAGCTGTGGTATCTATGTGTTAGCTGAGCACTTAAGATGTTATAGAAGAAACTCTAGGATGCCTGTGTGTGAGGACTGAGATAAAAAGTATTGAGAGCTGGCTGGAATGGCTCATTGTTTGGGTGTCAACATATGAACCAGGAAGTGATGGTTCGATTCCCAGTCAGGGCATAGGCCTGGGTTGTGGGCTCAATCCCCAGTGTGGGGTGTGCAGGAGGCAGCCAGTCAATGATTCTCTCTCATCATTGATGTTTCTTTCTCTCCCTCTCCCTTTCTCTCTGAAATCAATAAAAATATATATTTTTAAATATATATGTGAAGAATTTGACCTATTTATTTATTTATTTATTTTTATTATCATTATTTTAGAACTTGACCTTTTTTAAAAGATTGGGCTTAAGTCTGATATGTGAAGTGGTTGGTACTGAATTCCCAGAACATGGCCTCTTGTCCAATATATTCATCTCATCCTTGAGATTCTTCCTTAATAAAAATACTGTAGCCTGTCTCTACCTCCCCTCTCATCCATTACTTCCCTTTGATTCTTGTCCCTTTATTTGACTACCCCCATTACTGCTGTCAACATCAGTGGAGGCAAGACAAGAAGAATTAACTAGCCTTGGCCTGTGGGGAAAAAAGAACTAATCAATGTCAGTGTCATACTCCTGAATGTATCCCTTCTGCCTCTGCTAGAAAAAAAAACAACCTGAGAGTTGGTACTGACTTGAAAAAAGGAACTCTATTGATCTCTGGTCAGGGTACATACAAGAATTAACCAATGAATGCATGAATAAGTGGAACAAATCCATGGCTTGTGCCCTCTCTCTTCATCTTCTTCTTCCTTCTTTCTTCTCCCTCCCTCCCCTCCTTCTCCCACCCACCTTCCTCTCTCTCTCTTTCTCAAAATAAATAAATAATAAATAAAATCTAGAAAGGAACTCTGTTATTCAGCAAGCCCAACTGTATTCCTCTCTCTTGGCCTTCAAGGAGAAAAGCCCACTGACATGGAGGAGAGCCCAGGGCAGACCGTTAGTTCCTGAATGAACTAAAACTCAGTAGCTTCAAACTCCATTCCTCAGCCCAGTTCACTTGTTCAGTCAGGCAGTCCCTACACTGATGGCACTTAACAGGCATTTGCTACATACCTGTTCTAGGTAAGACACTGAGCTAGGAGTGTTACATGATTTTGACCAAATAGACACCGGAGGCCAGTGGCTGACCAGGTCAGTTTCTAATGGAATTCTGGTACCTTGAGTTTAGGAACTATGTCTCAGTGATTCTAGACTTTTTTTTTTTTTTTTTTTTTTTTAATATATATATCTTATTGTCAAGGAGAATGTAAGAAGGGTCAGAAAAGGCTCCACTTTATGGAGACTGAAGCCCATTAACCCTTTGTACACCATAAGTGTCTATAGACTCAATTAAATTCAAAATATCACAGCATGTAGGGATGGTTTCCGTTTTGGATGTGTGGCAGTTAAGGGACAGTGGCCTACAAAAAGCAGAACTCAAACTCTGCTCTCAGAGCTTTGACCCTCCTCAGCAGCTAGTGGATGGGAAAGATTTCCGAGACTCTCTGCCTTCCTGTCCTTCCTACCCCAGTTGTCACCATCACATTCATCATCTTAAGATGTTCATGAAATCTGTCATCTTACAGACATTTCCTTTATGGGTAGAGCATTTATTCTGTAGATAAAGCAGACCCGCACTAACCAGTTTGGCTCAATGGATAGAGCGTCAGCCTGCAGACTCAAGGATCCCAGGTTCGAGTCCGGTCAAGGGCATGTACCTTAGTTGCAGGCACATACCTAGTAGGGAGTGTGCAGGAGGCAGCTGATCGATTTCTCTCTCACTGATGTTTCTAACTCTCTATCCCTCTCCCTTCCTCTCTGTAAAAAACCAATAAAATATATTTTTAAAAAAATAAAGCAGACCCTTAAATATGTTTGCCTATCTACTAAGTTCAAGGCATTGTTCCAGTATTTGAAAGCATTAAGCCTTTTCCTTTCTGTGCTCTTTTTGCTAAGTTCTACCTTCTTGAGTGTGGACCCGAATTCTCTGCCTATCCTAGACTTGAGCTTTCTTTTCCTGCTTCCAAGAGCAGCAGTTTCTAAGCAGTTGCTGCCAACTAACCAGCAGTGTCACCAAAGGCTGGCAGCTGGGCCCTCTTTAGCACATTCACTAGCCTACTTCTCTTCCAGTTCATGCCCAGTGACATGATTTTCAAATAAGGTCTCCTTGAGCCAGGCCAGCTGAAGTCACAAGCCCAGCATTCAGTCAGCTTAGTCCCTGCTCTGTATGGCTGCCTTCTGCAAGGGGAGGAAGTAGGGAGGGAACCTGCTAGCTGAGCCTAGGTTCCCAGCCAAGCCCCCTTCCTTCTGCTTTGGGCAGTTTGTGTACTTAGTCACTCAGCAAGCCTTTATTAAGTACCTTCTGTGTAAACTCAGGGGAGACCCTCCCTCAGAGAGAGGGATAACAGAGCAGAGACCCCGTGCAGGAGCCTGGCATCCTGAAAGAGCTCTTGTTCTCAGAACCTTTTCCTCTTTGACTGGAAACACAACATCCGCTGGAGCCCCCTGATGGGAGGCAACTGGAGATGGGAACAAAGAGACTGTTAACATTAATGAGGCACATTGAGTGGGTATTTCCGCAGTCTCCAAAGGAAGTCAGACTTTTCCTCTTTCATTTTGGAAAGTGACAGCTGACAAGGGCCAAATACAGACTATTTTTGGCTCTCAGGACTTAAAGATTCTCTGAATCCTTTCTTCTCAAATTCCCTCTCTGCTGCCCTGTCATTATTGTCACCCCCCTCAAGGAAATAAAGCCTTTTGATCTTTACCCAGTCAGGCTGAGAGTAAGCTGTAAACAAAAGTGAACTTGTGACATGGGATGGGGAGGGATGCTGGCAGCTTATTCCTCTGTTCCTAAAAAAGAAGCATCCTGTCTACTGTGCCAGGATGCCCACCCAATGGGCATGACGCCCCAGCTGCCAATGCTAAGGAGAAAGCTGATGCCTCCCTGGCCACTGCAGATGGAAGAGTAGTCAGTCTGGCTGCCCTCTTTACCAGGGTGTCCCAGGGAAAGAGAGACTGAGGGCTCTCACAAGCAGCTCTGCTTAGAATCAGCAATACCCAGGCCAGCATGGGCTGGAAGGAACTTGGAGAGAGTTCCATGTAGAAGAACAACTCTGTGAGAACTGGCCAGCTTCTGTCTCTGCCAGATTCTGGACTTTCGAAAGTTGCTCTGCTATTTCTGTCTTTAGTGATGTCATTTGTAAAACAAGCATCATAATACTACCTGCTTCCTAAAGCAGTAGCAAGTATTCGTTGAGATAGCCTGTCACATAGCACAAGACCTGGCCCATTAAAGTACTGATGGGGCCTGAGGCTGGGTCTGACTCTGAAGGCTAGGGAGACAACTTAGTTAGTCCCTCACCTCCCCCACCTTTTACACCCTCAAAAGGGGAACCTAGAAGGCTGGTTGGCTTGGCACTGATGAGCTCCCTCTCCTTCTTTGCTCTCCTTCCCCTTCTCTCTCTCTAGGGGACACTACACAGAAAATGAGAACTGCTCACTATCCTACCCCAGCCGAATTGGACGCGTATGCTAAGAAGGTCGCAAACAACCCACTGACTATAAAAATCTTCCCCAACAGTGTGAAGGTTCCCCAGCGGAAACACGTTCGTCGTACTGTGAACGGCCTCGACACATCAGCCCAGCGCTACAGCCCCTACCCGACTCAGGCTGCCACCAAGGCAGGCCTGCTTGCCATTGTCAAAGTGCCAGCCAAAAGCATACTCAAGGACTTTGACGGCACCCGTGCCCGGTTGCTCCCTGAGGCCATCATGAACCCCCCAGTGGTGCCCTATGCTACTGTGGCACCCAGCACTTTAGCCCACCCCCAGGCCCAGGCTCTGGCCCGCCAGCAGGCCCTGCAGCATGCACAGACCCTGGCCCACGCCCCTCCCCAGACGCTGCAGCACCCTCAGGGTATCCCGCCACCCCAGGCGCTGCCCCATCCTCAGAGCCTCCAGCAGCCTCAGGGCCTGGGCCACCCTCAGCCCATGGCCCAAACCCAGGGCTTGGTCCACCCTCAGGGTCTGTCTCACCAAGGTCTCCAGCATCCCCCCAGTTCCTTGTTGCATGGAGGCCGGAAGATGCCAGACTCAGATGCCCCCCCGAATGTGACCGTGTCTACCTCAACTATCCCCCTCTCAATGGCGGCCACCCTGCAGCACAGCCAGCCCCCGGACCTGAGCAGCATTGTGCACCAGATCAACCAGTTTTGCCAGACGAGGGCAGGCATCAGCACTACCTCAGTGTGTGAGGGCCAGATCGCCAACCCCAGCCCCATTAGTCGCAGTCTGCTCATCAATGCAAGCACCCGGGTGTCGACCCACAGCATCCCCACACCAATGCCTTCATGTGTGGTCAATCCCATGGAGCACACCCACGCGGCCACAGCCGCATTGCCTGCGGCAGGCCCTGTCAACCTGCCCACGGGCATCTCACGAGCCCCCACTGGCTATCCTAATGACCTCAAGCCAGTTGCCTGGAACCAGCATCAGCTGGCCCACCTACAACAGATGTGCAGTGAGGCTGGTGGGACGCCAGTCCCTGGTCTGACAGGCAAGCATGCGACAGGACGTGAGTTGGCAGGGCCTGGCTTTGTGGGCAAGGCCCCTGCCTACCCACAGGAACTCTGCCTGGCACAGTCCTTCCATTTGAAGCCACCCATGGAGAAGCCAACCCCATCCCCACCAGTCAACGGCCTAGCAGCCCCACTGGCCTACCCCAATGGTCACTACTTCCAACCCCTGTGGAACAACATTCTGCCCACTCCCAATAGCGACAGCTCGGGGTCTCAGGACCTCACCATGCCGTTCCACGGTGGGCAGCCCACGGGTGCACCCCTCGACTGTGCGGCGGCTGCTGGGGCCCACTACCGAGCAGGGACCGGGGCCGGTCCAGTGGCAAGCCAGAACAGCTTGATGCAAACAGTGGATTACCTAAGTGGGGATTTCCAGCAGGCCTGCTTCCGAGAACAGAGTCTGGCCATGCTCAGCAAGGCTCATCGAGCCCCTGGCAGCCGAGCCCCTGATCCCACAGATAGTCGAAGTCTTCATATTCAGCACCCTGGATATAGATAGGTAGTCCCGGTGCCCTCCACAAGCTACACATCATACACCCCCTCCTAGGTTTAGTCTTACTTTTGAGTAATTGGATAGTTTCAAATTTTTACTGCTCCAATGTGATCATTCTTAGGTTTCTAAGAAGGGAATTTAGTGAGATCTAATCGAGGACAGAGGGGGATTCTCTGTGCCCTCATTCTCTCCCGTCCACCAGCCCTAGCAGTTTTTGGATTTATGTTAGGACCTAATCCCAATCCCAGGCTTTTTTCTTCACTGCCTGCCTATCAGTCAGTCCTATGCCATGTCCATCTCCCTTCCCCCTTGCATTTCCCACCGGCCACCTCCTGTCTTTTCCTGCTCTGCCTGTTTACCTTAGGACTAAGTGAGCTGAGAGCCCGAGGTGAGGTAGCTCTAGGTGCCCAGCCCCCTAAGCAAGACCTCTCCCTGTTTGTCTGTCTCTTTCTCTAGGACTAAAAGCCAGGCTTCCCAAGTGCTCTGGAAGCTAATTCCTTATTCACCCCAAAGACCTCAAGTCAAAACTGACCAGTCTTCATCTCTTCTCAGCCTTTCTTCATTCCTCAAGGCTTTTATATCTACATTGATCCCAGAGCCACTGAACTTACCCTTGCCATACTTCTCAAGGGCATCCTGCAGGCACTTGGCCATAGCCTTGAGACATGGGGAAAAAATGTGTCTTTGTGTTGCTATCTTGGTTCCTGATTCCCCTTTCCAGCCCTAGAGAAATGCAGTGACCATCCAGCATATCTAAGATCCTTTTCTCACTGTTGCCTCTCCTCACTCATCTGCTGCCCTCATTCCCCACCCCCATCCAAAAAACAAGTAAAACAAAAAACTGATCTTACTTGAGGAATTAGGTAGGTAAGGGATGATCACATTGGAGTTTGGAATTAAAAACACCAAAAAAAAAAAAAAAGGCTTTTTGGTTCTCTACACTGGCTAAGAATATTGCTCTACACTGTAAGTTTTAAATGTCATGTTTCTGTATGAATGTAGTGTGGATTTGAGTAGCATTGTGTGCGAGTGGCCCCACAGGTACATTGACCTTCTAGACACCTCCTTTCGCAGCCCCTCAGTTTGATGAAGAAAGTAAGAAAAACACAAAGCCTTAAGCTCTTTGAATTCTTCCTTTACCAAATGAGCATGGTTCTAACAGCTGAAGATGGGCGAACATCGGTAACAGCCCCTCTCGCCCCTTGCCCATTCTTCACTCATACCCACTCCATGCTCAACACATCTAATTCCCAAGAGATAATTAGTTGGCTAGAAATTTAAACTTTTCTGTAACTTGACATTTAGATTATGTTTTGTTGTGAATTTTTTTGCATCCTCCTGTTAAAGATGCATAGTTGGGCTCTGCCTTTTTTTTTTCTTAACCAAATAAGCCCTTTTTCCTCTCTTCTCTGGGGAATGTGAGCTGATGGTCTTATTTAAAATTTGGGGTTTTGTTTACTATCCACTGTTCTTTAGCCAGAATTCTCTAGTGATCTGAATCAATGTGACTGAAGACCAGTTTTTAAATTATGTGTTGGCAAGTAGCCTTATATTTAAAAATAGGAAAAAAAAAAAAAAAGCCTGATTGTGTTATGCCAAATGATAGCAACATGAAGTCCTAATTTATTGTTCCTGATTGTTTTCCTGACGTCTGTGAACACTGGTACCTCCCTGTCCCTGAGCCCCCAGGAGCACCTGTTGCTTCTGGTGCAATGCCTTCTCCCAAGGTGTTGGCCACCATCTCACCCAAGGCCCCCTTCCAGTTCTTCCTTCTCTGAGTTAAATTGAAAGAGCACTACTGTCTCTCCTTAACCCTTGCTTGAGCTCCAAACCAGATATTTTTGCTGTGATTTTTTTTTCTAATGCCTCTCCCCAAAAGGTGAGCTGCCATTTTAGGAAATTGGACCAGACACCAACTTGGGGGCTTTATATCAAACCTCAAACCCATCTCTTCCTGTGTGGGGGTGCAAATCTCTGAAGCTCTCACTCCCACCCCTAATCTGCATGGAAAATGTACTGTGACCCCACCTTCGCCCCCAACTGCCCTTGCCTTTGGTGTGAGATGTTTCCTAGTTCACCCTGAGCTCCTCACCCCTCTGCCAGCCAACCCCCAGCCAGCAATAAGAGGCCAAACCAGGGCCTCCTATCTATAATCCCTGCCTCCATCCCACACTGCCCCTAGGGAACACTCGGTTTCCCTGAGCTGTCCACATACTGTAGCATTCACTCTCCATCTCTCATCTTCTCACCTGTGGTGGTTTATGGGTGTGATGGGGTTTTTAAGATTATTATAAACCAGTAAAAAGAAAAAAGTCACCTTTCAATCTTGTCCTATTTGTTTATAGTGGTTTCTAACGTCTCATTTACTAAAAGGGAAGTAATTTCTCATTTTTAAGAGGGGAACCCCCATTCATCCCATTCAGAAGCGCCCCCACCCCCCCCAATCCATTATTGCAGACCAGGTATTGGGATTGTAAGGAATGAAATTTGGTCAATCCCCAGGAGGTACCCAGGACCTCTCCCTAGGCAGGACTGCTAGGGCCTTGGTGGGTTAGTATGTCTTCCATGGAGGTCTGAAGTGTACTGCCACTTTCACTCCAAGGATCCTAAGTCACTGAAAAATGGGTAATTTGCTAATAAGCTATTTAAACGTCCCTCCCTCCACTTCTCCCACCTCCAACAGGCATTCTGAGGGCCTCTGACAGACGTGGAGGTAGTAAGTGCTATAATCTGTAAAATGAAAAGTAACTCTTGGTGAATCTTAGGGGTCTAGTATTGAAGAACTTTCCCCTTTTTTGTCTGCAGAGGGGAAAAAAATCTAAGAGAGCTACTTACAGCCCTAGTTGGTTTGGCTCAATGGATAGAGGGTCAGCCTGTGGACTAAAGGGTTCCGGGTTCAGTTCCGGTCAAGGGTACATGCCTGGGTTGTGGGCTTGATCCCCAGTAGGGAGCGTGCAGGGGCAGCTGATCAATGATTCTCTCTCATCATTGATGTTTCTATCTCCCTCTCCCTCTCTGAAATCAATAATATATAGATAGATAGATAGATAGATATAGATATGTGAAAACAAAAGAGCTACTCACAGTTGAACAATGGGGGTAGAGAAGTTAGAGGTGCCTCTAACTATCCCCATTCCTGCATAATCTAAAATGACTCTAGCCCTAGCCAGTTTGGTTCAGTGGATAGAGCGTCAGCCTGCAGACTAAAGGGTCCCAGGTTCAATTCCAGTCAAGGGCACATGCCTGGGTTGCAGACTTGATCCCCAGTAGAGAGTGTGTAGGAGGCAGCCTATCAGGATTCTCATTGATGCTTTTGTCTCTCCCTCTCTGAAGTCAATATATATATGTGCCTAAGTGACTGGACAACCTGCGGGTAGCTATGATGTGCATTGACCACCAGGGGGCAAAGGCTTAATGCAGGAGCTGCCCCCTGGTGGTCAGTGCACTCCCATAGCCAACCTCCCATGGTCCCTCCCCCAGCTGGCTGGCCCCAATTGGCCCTGGTCACCAGCCAGGCAGAGGGACCCCACCCATGCACAAATTTGTGCACTGGGTCTCTAGTGTTAAATAAAAATAAAATAAAATGACTCCAAAAGCTTTACTAATAACCTGTTGACAGGAAGCCTTACCAGTAACAGCCGATTACACATATTTTGTACGTTACATGTAGTATATGCTCTATTAAAGTAAGCAAGAGGGAAAATGTTTAAAAACAAAGCAATATATTTACAGTATTTATTGGAAAAAAAATCCATGTATAAGTGGACTCGTGCAGTTCAAACTTGTGTTGTTCAAAGGTCAACTAGATTCCCTGGTCCCCCTTTCAGTTGGTTGAACATCATCCTGTGCAATGAAGAAGAGTTACCAGGGCATACCTGAGTTGTGGGTTTGATCCCCAGTTGGGACACATACAGAAGGCAACAAATTGATTTCCCTCTCTCACATTGATGTTTCTTTCCCTAAGTATGTCCTTGGGTGAGGATTAAAAAACAATTAAACAAAAACCTGACCTGAGTTCCACAAGGCAACTGTGACTGCCTGTGACACCACTGGAATGAGGGCTAGGCCTGAGTATGGAGTTGACTGCAATACACTATTGTTGCACACAACTCTAGAGAGCAGGTTCCCTGGAATGGTACAGCGGCCGTCTTCCCTGAAGACTGCCCAAGCTTGATCCATTGTATCTGATTGCTCTTGGAAAGATGGTTCCATCTGTTGCCTGAAGCAAATGCTAAGACATTTCTTCTGCTAGAGCAGCGGTTGCCATCCGGTGGTCTGTGAGGTCCGAAAGGTTGGTGACCGCTGGTTTAAGGAAACGAGCTAGAGCACATGTTGTCCCTACTAGCTTCCAGGAGTCATTGTATCAGGGTGGTTTTATCTGATGAAGAGGCCACCTTTATTAGAAAGGCAGCCAGGGCCTGTCTCTCCCTAGATCAGTGAATTTGACCTTTTGAAGGCTAAGCTGGTGGTTAGTTTCTCAGGCTGAACTACAGCCCTTGAACCTTCCCTCTACTAGATAAGTTTCCATCATTGGGCCTCTTCTCAGGGCCAGCCAAGAGTAAGGCACTTAATGCTGATTGGATCATCTTTACAGTAAATGTAGGTGAGCAGGATTACTCTCATTTTACCAGGAGAGCAAAATGCCTCTCCATATAGCTAAGTAACTTGCCAAAAAGGAAGGCGAGGATCCAAATCTAACTTTTGGCAAAATTATAAGGAATCTATACATCTAGGAATTGCTGGAGCTTGAAACAGAATCCAGGCCCTGCCCCAAACCGGCTCAAGTCAATACACTTTTCTGTTCCTATTTCATCTGTTAATGTGGATAATCATAGGCACCCACCGAGGTGTATATGAAAAGCAAATGAGTATGGATGAGAAAATCCAAGCACTGTGCACCTCAAAGGCCTCTTTGCTCAGCTTAGTCTCTGGATGTGGGCTGGGCTTTGGAGTTAACATTCATCAAGCACTTATTTTGTGCTAGGAACATGCTTTCTCTCTCTCATTAAATCTTCAATACAGCCTACTAAAATAGGTTAGATTATGTTGATAAAAACTATAACTTGATGGTTGTATTAAATAATGCATGTAGTGTCTGCCACATGAAAGTAATCACCACCAGAGGGCAGCAGCAGGCATCTCTTCCACACAAAGCCTGGTGCACTCCCCCTGTCGTCCACCAGAGGGAGACCCGTCAGGGCAGCTGATCCTAGGGGCAAAGGAGCAGCCAGTCTGACTGGTCTTTGCTTTCACAGTTGGGCCCAGCCTTCCAGGGCCCTAATCAACCCAGATGAGTCAGACTGGAACCAAATTAATAAATACAATTCAAGATTTATTAAAAATCAGGGCTCCCCGCTGTGCTCTCCTGGCACTAAGTAAATAAATAACCAGAAGACACAGAGGGAAGAGAAATCAGATCCCAAGACAGATTCTTTAACTACCCAACTCTCCCTCCCCCCTATGGCTCTTGGGACATAGCACCAGCAGGCACCTCAGTCCAGGTAGAATGTGGCCGGCACCAAGGCACGTCTGCCCTGCCCAGGAGAGGAGACAAGCCCTAGGATCACTTGTTTCCAAGCCCTTGATGACCCCAAGACCTGCTCGGCCAGGGCTGAAGCACCAATAGGAGGCACCTGAGGGTGGTAAGGAAGGGGGGAGGGGAAATAGGGTAACAGAACCGAGGCTGCAAAGCAGCTGAAAGGGGGTCCTGCCCCCTCTCCAGGTTCAGCCAGTGCCTGACAGAGGCCATATTCCACCCCCCCTTTGTCCTGGAGCCCTGCCTGTGCTCAGCTGAGGATCTTCCGTGGCAATTCAACTGAGGCACGGATGAAGACTGCATCATCCCGCACATAGTTTCGCTTGCGGATATCCTGGTGGGAGATGAATTTGGGGTAACCAAAACCCAAAGAACTCTCATCCAGGGAGCCCCGCCAAGTGCCTGGTTTTTGGAAATTCTTCCAGTTTGGGTCAGGGTGAAAGGTCTCAGTGACATGCTGCGGCTTAGCCAGCCCAGGGTCGCTCTGATCCAGCAGGGAGAAGGTGACGCGGCGGGCAAAGGGCCACTCAAGGAGATTGTCAAAGGCACCTGGCAACACGCGAATGTACAGCGAGAGATGTGTGCCTTCACCACTGCCATTGCCATTGAGGAATGCAGACACCTGCAGCTTGTAGCCATACTTATGTGTGTAGAAGGCTGGGCTGAAGCACTCAAGGTTGGGCTTGGCTTTGGCCTCCTGTAGCCGGCGCCCATAGCTGCCAATCTTCCAGATGAGCACACCATCACTGCCCACCGACAGCTCCTCCAGCTCTCGCCGCAGCTCCTGAAGCTCCTGCCGCTGACGGCTCACCAGGGCACACATCATGGCCAGATGGGGCTTCACACTCTCCTCCACATGCCGCGCCATTGCCAGCTTAGGGCACTGTTGGCATGGGGGAAGGAAGGAGAGTTATCAGTACGGGCAGGCCCAGGGTAGACGGGAGGAATGGGTACAGGGTGGCAGGCACTCCGTTCTGATTAAGGTTGAGGGCACTAGGAGGAGGAAGCTGGCCAGCAGGGGGAGGACTGAAAGCTTCAGAGCAGCAGAGCAGGGACTGCCAAGGGGCTCAGGCCCTAGTCTATGCCAGGCTTCAAAGATCAAGAAGGGGATTGACAGGAAGGAGGGGCGTCTCACCCTGTGCTTGCAGCCGGAGTCTTTGAATGGACACAGCACCAGGGCAGTGCTACAGCTGTCCTTCAGGTGGCCTGGCAGGTCCTCCCGAGCCACAGTGCCCACGCCACACTGGTTGGGGCAGGGCACAGGCAACCTCGGGCACTGGTACTGGTGGCTCTAGGGTGGCAGAGACAGTGGTCAGTAGCCTGACTCCCTGCTACCTGCCCCACAGCCCAGTTCAGGAAGGGCCTCACCTGGATGGTGTCAAAGACGAACTCCTTGGTACAGTAGGTGCAAGGCTGGGTGCGCTTGGGGCACTCAGAGGTGGCATGCTGGGCCAGCAGCCGCCGCATCATGCGGGCACCACACTTGTTCTCACAGTACACACTCTCTTGGGGACACACGCCCTCGTGGCTCTGTGGAAATGTCAGAGGGGCTGAGTTAAGGGATCCACGGGCTACCAGGTGCCCCACTCCCTCTCTACCCTCAGCCAGGCCCCACCCACCTCAAAGGCCTCTCCACTGAAGTCACAGCCACAAAACTCGCACTTGAGGCGCCGCTTAGGGCAGTCGTGTTGCAAGTGTGCAGGCAGATCTCGGCGGCTCAGCTTGGTGGGGCAGCGATTGGGGCAGGGGACTACATTGAAGCTGCAGGTATTCAGGTGACCCTGGCAGGAAGAGCTGTGGTTAGTGCCTGCCAAGAGAGGGGCAGTCCCCACCCCATCAGAGCCTCACCTGTAGGTGACGAAGTGGCCCACTCCAGCGGCAGCCCTCCTCACTGTGGATGCAGCGGATAGGCAGGCCCAATACCTGTACCTCCAGCTCTGGGTCCGGGTAGATCTGGGGGCGGGAATGGGGGAAACAGGTCAGGGTCAGAGCCTGCTACAGTCCCCACTTCCTGCCTCCTCCACCCCCAGATAGGCTAGCTCTACCTTAGAACCAGCCAGTCTCTCCTGGGCTTTATTCCCCTCTGTGCCCAGCGATAAGGGTACTAGCGTATCTGCTCTATTGCTGGATCCGAGTCCCCAATATGCCTGCACATGACCATCAGCCTGCTTAGCTGCAAGCAGCTCTCAAACCCCCTGCCTCCTTCCCTCTGGTGGAGGGGTCCTGGCCCTCAGCCACAGGTCTGGCCAGCCATCCAGAGGGGAGGGGAGCACTTCTTGTGGCACAGAGCAGCTCTGTGTACCCCCACAAGCTGGGCATTGTGCCTGCCCTCCGGGGCAAATACAGGCCTCATTTGCAAACTGGCCTGGTGGGAGGGAACAGGCCACCTTTGTGGGGGCACATGATTCGGAAGTACTAGGTTGACACTGGCCCTGAGCCTACTGGCTGCCAACCTCCACCAAGGGCAAGAGCCTCTGCCTGGCTCTGTGGACCCACCTTGGCATAGTCCAGAGGAAGCTGGTCCTCAGGGCATTTGAAGACTCCTTCACTGAAAGGAGAGGAGACAGGGTCAAGACTCCACACTATAGCCCCGTGTGGCTCCGTAGTTGAGCGTCGACCATGAACCAGTTCGATTCCCCCAGGGTACATGCCAGGGTTGCAGGCTGGATCCCCAGTACGGGGCATGCAGTAGGCAGCCAATCAATGATTCTCTCTCATGGATGTTTCTACCTCTCTATTCTTCTCCCTTCCTCTCTCTAAAATCAATAAAACATATTTAAAAAAAAGAAAAAAAAAGAATTGTGTGTTTAAAAAAAAAGACTCCATGCTATGGGAAGGGAGAACCCCAGGCCTCACCCCCTTAACGAGGGCAGCCTCTTGCCCTCACCAGACCGGTTCTGAGGCAGCCCCACCTGAGGGGAAGCAGAGTCCTGAGGGTACCGGCTTCCCCAGGACCCCAGAAAATCCCAGCTCTTGTCCTGGGAAGGAGAGTCTGGCCCAGTGGAGGCGGAGACAGCTGCCTCAGACAGCATTTGGCCAACAGGTGGCAGCTGGCACCCCTCCCCCAGGATGGCAGCTGGACTGGGAAAGAACAGGCTGCCCAGCCATCCCCTCCCCCCAGGTTAGTTTTCACTGGCTGGGCTGAAAGCTGACTGGGTGGGGGGGGTGGGGGGGGCGTGGAGCAAGGTGAACAGGGATAGGCGGAGATTAAGTGCCAAAGCTTCCCAACCCATATGAGGGTGCCCAGCCAAGAACCATGGGCAAAGGTCAGCTTGGGGCCACTTTACCCCATCCCTTCCCTCCCTTTAACGAGGGTGTGTCTCCTAAAGCAAAGAGGAGGAAAGGCTCCCTCCAAGGCACTGTGTTTACACTCCCAACCACTCTTCACCACTGGTCTCTGAGGAGGGGCTGAATATCCCGGTTTGCAGATGAAAGAACAGAAGCTACAGCTGAAGCAGCACCTGGCTCTGTTTGTCTGAGTCCACAGCTCTGACAGGTTCTGTTTTACGGTAGGGCACACAGAAGAGGGGCTAGGACAAGAAAAACTGTCCAGGCAAGCACCGCCAAGACTCTGCTCATGGCACTGCATGCAATCTGAAGCCTGTTGATCCTGCCCGCTGCCCGCCCTCTCCTCCACCCATCCCCAGCAGGCTGCTGGCACTCAAGGAACCTGTTAGCATGCCTCCTTCCGCCAGTAAGACCTTGCTGACCCCAGCCAGGACCAGTTACGCCTGGCATGGCCTAGACAGAGCAAGGGCTCACCCAGCAGGACTGAAGGCCCTCGGGCATGGCATTTCTGGCAGATGTAAGTCATGTGGAGGCAGGCAGGAATCAGAGCGAAGCAGATGCCACATGGCAGCCCTGTCCGTCCGTAATGTACTTTGCAGGACCTGGGAAGTTCATGCCCCAAATGCCCAAAGGATTTCTAGCACCCACCTCCTCTCCCTGACCCCACTACTACCACTGGCCATGCCACCAAGCAAATACATGCCCAGGCACTGATGAGGTATGCCTATGCCCACAGGGCAAGCAGCCTTCCTGGACCAACCTGGCAGGAATGGGGAAAGAGGGGTGGGTCATGGGGGAGGGGGTCTGCTTGGCTGCTTCAGGAATGTGCTGACTTAATGGTTTTGGAGACAGGGAGGGGACTGAGGCAAGTCCCCCGGCTTGGAGCACAAGATTAGCCTGGGCAGCTTGGGGCCCAGCCAGGACAAAGGTTCCGTCCGTGCTATGGACACCCTTGCTTATACGGTATCCTGCGGTGGTGAGAGGCAGAGCCTGTCCAACCACCTCTTCCCTCCTCCCTCCAGGGGCCTCAGCTGCAAGATTCAGGCACCGGGGGAGAGGGGGAGGCAGGGGCAGAGACTGCTCCAGGCTGTGCAGTGGAGGCCCAGGCCCAGGGGAAAAGACAGGATGGGGGGAGGGGGCTGTGGGAGAGGAAGAGGGGATTTCCGGGAGGAGGAGGGGCAGAAGCAGCGGAGGGGCGGTGGAGGAAAAGGGGCCTTGCAGCCCCCTCCTGGATCCTTTCTTGAGGCAGTGTGTGGGGGGGGGGGGTCAGCAGAGGGGGGGGGGGGGGCGCTCAGCTGGCCTCATCTGGAAACCAGAGGGCTGGGGAAGGGCACTGGAGAAGACAATGGGGCTGTGTGTCTAGGGGAGAATGTGTGTACACTGGAGGGAGGAGGGAGGAGGGAGGGGGTGGGGGTGGGGAATAGGAGGAGGGGGCAGCACAGCAGCTTGTGCAGGAGCATATGTGAGGGCAGGAGCCGGCCCAGGCTGTGGGGAACGGAAAACAAAGAGCCTGCTGAGATTTCCGCCAGGCTGGGGGCTGCAGAGGACAGCGGACGGACGGAGGGAGGGAGGGACAGTGCACTGAGGCAGGCGTCCTGGAGATGCTCTCCTTGCCCGCACCCTCGGCAAACAGCCCCCAGGCACATGGCAGTGCCGGACCCGGCCTCCCTGTGATCTTGGACAGGCCTCCCCATACGGGCCTGAGCAGTTCCCGGCGTGGGCAGGAGATTCGAGACCACAGGGCGCCCAGAGCCCATCGGATGCCCAGAGCCAGGTGACCTGGGTCCTCAGAGAACAGGGGGCGTTGGTGACACCCAGGGTGCGACCCCCTCCCTGAGATCACCGGCCGTCCGCGTCCTCCCGACCCCCGGCAGCAGGGCCACCCACAAGGTTCCCGCTGCAGAGATCTGAGCGCCACGGCCCCCTCCCTATTGTGTGACCGCACAGCCAGGGCGAGATCCCAGCTGAGCCTTAAACTGTGACCATGGGCAGGTCGCAGCCTCCCCCGAGGTTCTCCTTCCATCATCTGTGAAATGGGAGAGCAGCTGCCGTCCTTGCCACGTTCGGAAAACCCAGGGGTTCGCCGGACGGGTGGGAACTCCGGAAGTTTAAGGTGCAGCGCGGGAGGGAGGCTCTGTCCTCCTCCTCTCGGGGCTCAAAGTTCAAGGATGAGGCCACAGCGGCCCACAGGTGAGGGGGCAGGGCCGGCCCCGGGTCAGGAACGGCGCCTGGGCCCCGCCACCCGCAGGGAGGTACCGAATCCTTCTGACCGGGCGCGGGGGCCGAGGGCACCGTAACCCTCCGGGTCAGAGCGCGGGGTTCTCCCTCCCGGCCTGACATCATCGCCGCCCCGTGATGTCACGGTGGCCGCCCGTGAGGTCCCCGGGCCACGGCGCAGACAAAGGCCGGCGCGCCTCCGAGCTGAGCCCCTCCGCATGCGGCGCGCCCCCCGCCCGGCCCCCTTCCCGGCCGCACCTGAGGAACTCCTGCAGGCAGGTGTCGCAGAAGCGGTGGCCGCAGGTAGAAACCTGCACGGGCTCTCGCATGGGCTTCCCGCACAGCGGGCACAGCAGCCGCCGCTTGGGCTTCTCCAGGAACTTGTAGTCGAAGCCGGGCATGGCGGGCGGGCACGGGCGAGCGGGGCCGGGCACGCGGCGGCCCCACAGCCCGCGCCACGCTCGGGCCGCGCTCCCGGCTCCGGGCGGCGCCGACTGTTGGCCGCAGCCGGGCCCAGCCCGCCTGCCCGCGGCCGGAAGAGGGGGCGGAGCCGCGCCCGCGTGGTCCTAGCGCCCGTCCCGGCCGCGCTCCGCTCACCCGGGAACGCGTGGCTCTGAGGTCGGCACTTGGCCAGCCTTGCCCCCTCCCCGAAACAGGGGCTCCTCTTTCCGCTGGAGAAGAGAGACTGTGGCTCCGCTTCCCCCAGAGCTGGGGCGCTGAGGATGGGGGAGGGGGGGGCCCTGACGCTGGAAGGGGCGGAGGGACCCGGGGTACGGGCTGGGCCGCGCCACAAAGGTTTGCTTCTCCCGAGGGTACAGCTCAGTCCCGGGGGCCACGTGTCGCCCAGGAGCCCGGGACTGCAGCCTCCAGGTGCCAGGCAGCCGAAGCCTGGCAACCGGCTCTTGGGAGCCTGGCTGGGAGGGGAGGCAGGGCTGGCGCGGGGCCAGAGGAAACTCGGCCCAGTCTTCGGCTGCGCCCACATTCCTTCCTTGACCTGAGCCGGCCCTGCCGCGGAGATCGGGGGGCCCAGCCCAACCCTGGGTGTTGGGCAGCCACTCCCCCTCCTGAAGAGACCACACTCTAGGCAGGCAGGCAGCTGATGTTTTTATTGGCACTGCTTCCAGTCATCTGGAAACTGGTCTGGTCCAGCCAGTTACCTATCCCCCAACCTGTTTCGGAGGAATGGCGGGGGGTGGGGGGGTGAGAGCAGCTCCCCCAGACCTCCCTGCCCCAGGCAATGCACAGGCTAGGCCGCTGGAATGACCACTGGAATGGCCCTCCAAGCAGGCTCCACCTTGACCTGCTCCAAAGCACTGAACTGCTGTCCCACTGGGCACCAGGGATGCATTTTCTAACCAGGCTGGAGGAGGAGCAGGGTCTGGGTGGAGCCACACCCACCTCCAGCCTTTTCCTGTCAAGTCTCTGAAGACCACCCTGCTTCCAAGGGTTAGATCTGGCTTCCAACTCAAGGCAAGCTGGGCCCTGAGGGCATTGACTTAAGAGAAGAAGGGGTGGGAGGGAAGAGAGAAGTGTTAGGGGAATAGGGTGGGTTCAGTTTTACATATCCAGGGCCAAAAGCAGCACAGGGCTTGCTTCATCAGTTCTTACACCCCATTGGACATAATCCGGGGGGCCTGGATGGAGACAGTCATGCTTCAGGCACCTGTGCTTTCCAAGAACATTCAGAGAAGCAATATGGGGTGGTCCAGAGGTGTATCCAGGTACCTCACGGGGGGACTGGCTCATCGGTGACGGCTAGAGAGCACAAGAGAGAAACCTCTGCAGCCTCCCAGAGGACAGAGCCTCCAGCAAGCATCCCCCCACCTCTGCTCCCAGTTCCGCACTGGGCCCTGGATTCTGCCAGACTAGAAGTCGAGGTTCAAACTAACCTGGACGAGGGAGCAGAGGAGAAAGAATGATTTGGGCCCCGGGGAGCAGTGAAGGCAGCCCTTCAATGAGGCCCCAAAGTACCCACCCTTGCCCACCCCAGGCAGGAAACTCGGTTTTATCCCACAGCTTCTGCTTTCATTTATTTGGGGGCTAAAGATGTGTTTCGGTGATTTGGGCTGTGAACACCGGGGAAGGGGGTGTGGGCAGGATCCAGCTGGGTTAACCCTGTGGGGTGAGGTGGAAAAAGTTCTCACTCACGTCGTACAGCCAGGAGAGTGTTTCCATGGCAACAGGACACAGAAGTCACTGTGTAGGGATGTGTCTCATCTAGCTGCACTGGACGAGGGAGTCCAGCATCCTCATCCCTCCTTCCAAGTCGACCTCGGGCCCCTTTGCCCCAAGAGTATACCTCACCTTCTGCCAAAGAGAATCCCAAAGAGGGAGATGGGAAGAGGACACAGCTTAGCCAGCAGAGCAGCTGTCCCCCAGCTTGCCCTACCGGCCCCAGTATGAGGTTGCTGAGTTCACCAGGTCTGAGCATGATAACCCCCCCAATTGCCTGTCCATGCCCATATCTGCCCCCATAGTGCCCACTAATCACCTGCCCCAATGGCTACAGTGAAGGCATCCCCACAGGCCACCATTGCTATCTTGATGCCCTGGAGGCCTTGCACTTGACAAGGTGCCCGGCTGACCCGGCGAGCATTGGTACCCAATTGACCGTGCTGATTGCTGCCGAAAGTATAGCAGTCCCCAGAGGCTGTAAAGGAGGAAAGGGAGAAAAGGAGCCTCAACTGAGGTTCCAAAGAGGCCAGGAGAGTCCCCTTCCTGCCACCTTGCCCCGGTCCTACTCACCAGTCACAGCAGCTGAATGAGCAGTACCTAGGTCCACACTCAGCAGCGTCTCCTGGTCCAGGGGTGCAGAGCACAGTGGTGTGAAGCTCAGCACCTCCTCCACTTGCTGGTGGGGGGCAGGCTCCTCCCCCAGGGAGAGGTGGTCCAGGCCCAACTTGTTGAACCTAAGGGCAGAGCCAGAAGCCAAGCCCAACGGACACAGTTTGTATAGACCAGCGGTCGCCAACCGGTGGTCAAGGACCACTGGTGGTCCGTGAGGTCCAAAAGGTTGGCAATTGCTGGTATAGACTGTCCTGCCTCCCAGCTATCTGGGCAGGAGCTGATGCACCAGGGGATAGAGACCACCCTGAATTGAACCCACATACCCTCAGACCTCCTGTTCTAATCCCTGGTGGGAAGTAGGCAATGACAGATGGAGCATTAACAGGCAAAGGTGGGGAGGGGGCAGTCTAGTCATCCTGAGGCACCTGGTTACCTGTTGCTCCCGCAGGCCAGGACTCGGCCAGGCACAGTGAGGATCATGGAGGAGTCAATGCCACATACAACCCGCTGGGCTTCCTGTCCTGGGGGCATGGGCACCTGCTGGGGGCAGTTGTAGGACTCCCTGGTGCCTAGTCCCAGCCGGCCTATAAGGAGAAACCAGCATGGGGCTAGTTTGAGCTTTAGGGTTGGTGATGCCAGCCCCAGGCAGGAAACTCCAGCCAATGAGCTGAGGACCCCTGGAGAGGCAGTAATAGTGTGAGTGAAGGCTTCCCACCCTTGGCCCCTCTTTGGGTCAAAATCCTACTCCTTCTTTAAGGACCTGTTCAGATGCCACCGCAGCTCCGCCAGGTGAAGTCCCTTGCCATTCCTTGAGTTTCAATACCTCTGGACTTGGGTGGAGCCCTGATGCTGTCTGTCCTCTGTCATAATGATGTATCATCCCATCTCTCCCCCCACCAGAGTCCTCCAAGAGGACAGGATCCGCACCTACGTCAGCTCTAGTTTCAGTGCCCAGCCTGATGCCTGACCCAGAGAGAGCACAGTGAAAATTGTTGGATGAATGAAATCTCCCTCAGGAGTACCTGAAGGAAGAGATATCTTGTTCATCTTGTCTCAGCACCCAGCACAGGGTGGACACATAGTGGGCGTACAGTAAAGATTTGCTGAGTGAGCCCTGACTGGTTTGGCTCAGTGGATAGAGCGTCGGCCTGAGGACTCAAGGGTCCCAGGTTCGATTCCAGTCAAGGGCATGTACCTTGGTTGCAGGCACATCCCCAGTGGGGGGGGTGCAGGAGGCAGCTGATCGATGTTTCTCTCTCATCGATGTTTCTAATTCTCTATCCCTCTCCCTTCTTCTCTGTAAAAAAAATCAATAAAATATATTTTTAAAAAAAGATTTGCTGAGTGAATAAATGAATGGAATTGGAGAGAAAAGAGGGAGGAGAAAACAGGCCATAGGGTGGAAGGTGGGTATGGAGGGGAACAAATCGTGTCTGGGGGCTGTTGTGAGACAGAGGAGAGGCTGGAAATGGGTAGAGCGCTTACCACCATCTCCGCGGCCCCAGGCAAACAGTTCTCGCTCCGTGGACAGAGCCAGCACATGAGAGGCCCCACAGGCCACCTGCACCATCTCATAACCCAGCAGGGCCTCCACGATGGTGGGCTAGAGAGAGAGGAAACTGGGCAAGGGGCCTGGACCCAACATCCCCTTTCGAGACAGTGTTGGAGGCTTCAAATTCTCATGAGATGGCTGTTTCTTTAACTCACCACCATCACCACCACGGCAACCACTGGGGAAGCCTGGTCTTTCTGTACTTCCCCTGATGTTGCCCAGAACAGGTGCAGCCTGTGAGCTAGAGGGACCTGTGGTTGCTGAAGATCCCCTGCCCCCAACCTGGGTTTCAGCTCTCAGGCTCCTTGCCACCTCCCGGACTTCCTCCTCCCCAAGGCACACGCCACACCCACCTGGCTGATGTCATTGAGGCTGCCATGGCCTAGGCACCCATTGCTGCCGCTGCCAAAGGTCATGATGATACCTCGGTCTTGGGAGGGGGGCATTGAGGAAAGGAAAGGGAGAGAGATTAGGCTGTTTTCCAGGTAGACCAGTCTAACCTTGAGTTGGAGAAACAATAAAAAATTAGTTGGAGGCCGAGGCGGGAAGAATGAAATGGGGGAGAGATAAGGACAGGGGTCTCTTTTCCCCAGTGTGTGACTTTGGACAAGTGACAGCCTCTGAGCCTTGGTTTTTCATTCCTGTTGAATGGGATCCTATGCCTACCTGGCCAGGCCTGTTGTGAAGGGTAAAAGAGTTGGGTAAGTAATCCCTGGTGCTCAATAACTAGTAGATAGAAGCATTATTAAGTGAGCATCCTGTAAATGACAGGCAAGGAGAGAAGCTATTCATAGCCCCCTGCCCTGCTCGCTGCACTAACCCGTCAGGCAAGCTGTGAAGAGGTCCCCGCAGGCCACATGCTTGATGGTCACACCTGACTGGCCTTCCAGGAAACGGGAGACGAACTGGGGCTGCTGCTGCTCCACTGCCCCGGGAAGGAGGGCGCCCCCTCCGCCACCTAGGGGTGGGGCCTGTGGAGCAGACGGTGTGGTGAGAACCTGAGCACCCCCTTCCTTAAGGCATGCCCTGCCCCATTCCGGGCTCACCTCAGCTTCTCACCTCCCACAGGATGAGGCGCCCAGAGCGTGTGACGCCAGCCTTCTGTGTGCGCCCGGCGGCCACCTGAACCACCTCCGTGTTGAGCATTGGCAGCCGCAGAGGAGCACTGAGCCCCCCGCCCCATGTGTACACGGATGACAGAGGTGGTGGAATGGCTGGCCGCGAAGGTCCCCGGGGGATGCCTGTAGGGACGGCTCATGAGGACTATTAAACTGGTGGGAAGGGCATAGTGTCTGCGGGGCCCTGGAAGGTCAGCTGGACTCACCCCTGCAGCGGGCACTGGTGATCCTGCTCCCTGTGCTGCCTGGGGCTATGGGTGGCCCAGTGGCCAGGGACTTCTCTGCCCTGTGGGACAGATGGGCCAACCCTCAGGACATGGACTGACCCTCTTCGGTATTCCCACCCACAGGAATGATTTGCCCTGAGGACCCCTATGTCCCAGTCTTACTGTGCTCCCACCGGGTGCCCCCTACTGCCCAGGGCCCCTCCCCGACTCCCCGCACGGGCCTCCGCATTCGCACGCTGCCCAAGTCCGTGTGGAGGTTGAGGAGGGCACGCATGCAGAGGGGCTGCGCCATGATGTGGCTCAGCGGTGGCCGCTGTGCTGGCTCCAGGCTGAGCAGACTCAGGACCAGCTGGCGCAGCTCAGGGCTGTACCGGTCAGAGATGGGTGCAAAGGTGCCACTCATGATCTTCAGCACCAGCGCTGGCAGGTTCTGTGAAGGCACCAAGTTGTGGGGTCGGCCAGAGCCTCAGGCCAGGCTCTTTGGTGGTTTCGGTCCCAGCCGCTCATCTGATGGGTGGTCACAGCCCAGTGCTCAGGAGACTTCAAACCCTACTTTCAAGAACCTCTGATAGGGGAGCTGCGGCTATGTCCTCAGAAACCCCAGGTTGTTGGGAAAACTTAAGTTTTGCCTTTAAGAGGATCCCTAATCTGATGGGGGAATTCTGCCCTCAGGAGCCCTGTTTAAAGGGGAGAACTGAGCCCTACCCTTGGGAATTCATCGTCTGAGGGAAGCCACAACCCTGCCTTTGGCTAATCCACTAGTCTGATGAGGGAGACCTGACTCAGCCACGGAGAAGAATCGCACAAGCAGGTGGAGCGGGGACTTTAGGGGGAGGGAGACAGAGATTTCCCAGTTGTCCCCTTGGGGGCGGTTACTCACCGCAGCCTCAAAGGCCCTCTTGAGGCTGGCCAGCTCATAGAGGACGCAGCCCAGGGCCCAGATGTCGCTCTTCTGGTTGTAGGGCTTGCCCTCACACAGTTCAGGGGAAATGTAGCATGGCGTACCCACCACCTGCAGGAGGGAAGCTAATATTACAGCCCGGGGAGGGAAGACCAAGGGCCACTTGGAGACAGCTTCTCCCCCAAGCAGGCCAAAGTGCTTCCTCCTGCAGGACTACCCAGTCAGGAGCTAAGGGGCCAAGGCCTTGGGGGTGGAGTGGGGCATAGGGCTGCAGAGTGGGCCGGGGCCCTCAAAACCTCCAGCACCCTGGAGATTCCCTTCCAAGCCCAGGCACCGTGTAGGCCTTGCTCTTGCTGCTAAGGATCTTGGAGATGCCAAAGTCGCCAATCTTGACGACCATGCGATGTTTGTCAAGAAGGATGTTTTGGGTCTTGAGGTCCCGGTGCAAGATGAGATGGGTGTGCACATGATGAAGCGCCAGCAGGATCTGCACAAAGAAGTGCAGGATGGTCTCCTCCTCCAGCAGGGAATTACAGCGCTTTTGGATGAACTCAGCCAGGGTGCCGCCTGCAGCAGCAAGGGTTTAGTCAAGATTCAGTCTTTTCCAGGCCTGAGATTTTCCTCTGATGAAACTAAACACCCAGACAGGGCAAATGCCTCCCATCCACCATCACACTACTTGCATCAGAATTCTATCCCTCTGACCCTCAGCCAAGCCCATTCCAAGGAGGGAGGCTGGCTAATCTGTGTCTGTCTGTGTGTCTGTCTGTCTGAGAGGTGAGAGGCCCCTGAAGCCAGGCCAGTGCCAGGAACCTGGCCCACCTGGTGCATACTCCATGGCAATCATGAGGGCCTTGTCCTCCAGGAAGTTCTCATAGTACTCAATGACATTGGGATGGTTGAGCAGCTTAAGGACCTGACACTCATTCTGGGCTGCCTGCCGCTCTTCCTTGGTCATCTGCTCCACGGGGATCTGCTTGATGATCACCAGCTTCTGGTCTGCCTTGCGCAGGCACAGGTGCACAATCCTGGGGACGGACGCAGAGCACAGCAGTGGGTGCCAGCTTAGCCTCCAGCCACACAGCAAGCTGGGAAGGCCTGGTGACTGGGCGGTGACTAGACTTCAGAGAGGGGACTAAGAGGTCACCTGCGTGCACAGAACACTGAGTTTAGGAATGGGGAGGACTAACCACAAACTCTGTGAGACCTTATTTGAAACTCAGTTTCACCACAGGCACAATGAGGCAAAATTAGTCTTCATCTCTTTTAAGTTTCCACAGACTCTGAAGTCAACCGCCTGGATTCAAATCCTAGCTCCTCCTCTTACTAATTATCTGGTCTTGGATTACGTAACATCATCATCTGGAAGACAGAATGGACCTCACAGTGTTGCTGAGGTGTCCAAATAAGAAAATGCAGCCCAGCTGGCGTGGCTCAGTGGCTGAGTGTGGACCTATGAACCAGGAGGTCACGTTTCATTCCCAGGCAGGGCGCATGCCCAGGTGCAGTTGATCCCCAGTAGGGGCTGTGCAGGGGGCAGGAACCAGGGGGCAACAGATGGATATTTTGCCCTCATTGGATGTTTCTCTCTTTTTCCCTCTCCCATTCTCTGTCTCTAAAAATCAATTTTAAAAAATTATATATATTCTTTACTTTGCCCACTACATCCCAACTATACCATGCTTTCCCTCCGTTCCTGAATGCTCTGAATTTTTCCCACTTGAGGACCTTCACATATGCTGTTTCCTCCACCTGAAAAGTGCTGCCTTCACCTTCGGACTATTCCTCATTCCTCCTGTCTTGGCTTTAAACTTCACCTCTCCGGGAAATTTCCTGCACTACCCCACGTAAGTACGTCCCTGCAAGGTCTTGTTTATTGTGCATTTTTCCTATAGTCTGTAAGCCCTGAGAGAAAAGACCACGCCTGCTTTGGTCTTAACTGTACACCCAGCGCCGAGAGCCTGACGCAGAGGAGGCGCTCAATATTTGTTGAATGAATCAAGTCCGGGATCAAAGACCAGAACCCTGCGTGGGCGCAAACGCTTACCGGGGGCGTGACCTCCGCCGAAGTCAGGTCTACCAGCCGGGCCTGGGACCGGAAGTTGGGCGGGGCTTCCCGGAGTGGGCGCTCCCGCCTCGGGGCGGGGCGGGGCTAACCGGCGATTTCGCCGACAGAGTTGGGTTTATTTTCCCTCTCGTGAGTGCTTTCCTCCCCCAGAGCCCTGGCTCACCCGAAGGCACCTCTTCCCACCACTCGGATCCGCTCGTACTTCTCCATCTCGTGTCTCAGTCACATTTCCGGAACCCCGACGCCCAGACGCGGCGCGTGCGCGGGCCCGCCCAGTCCGGTAAGCCACGCCCACTCCAGTAAGCCACGCCCTCGCTGCAGAGAAGCGCCCGGAGCCCGCGGAGTAACCTGTTGGTTCTGCCCGTACCTCGCCTGCAGCCTGGGTCTGCGGGGCCGCTTTTCCAGGGCCCCGGGAGGGAAGGGGCGATGTGCCATGTCTTGGCGCACCGTAACCTCCCCACCCTCGTGGCCGCATCCGGCCCTCGCAAAGCTTCCTAAGACCGGAGAGGTGCTCTTCGCAGACCGAGTGCGGGTGGGAAGCGAGGACTGACCTCTCTCTGCCCCGCTACTGGCCCACTAGTGACTGTTTCGGAAGGAAAGCAGATTCTCACTGGTTCCAAACGATACACACTACCCAAACCGACGCGCTCGGTCCATCGGGCCCGGTCGGTGTCTTGTTTGCCTGGGGAGGGACCAGGGCAACCCCGACCTGTGCAAGTTGATTCACCTGCGGAGGATGTGACGCGGTCTCCACGCAGCCCGGGCCGGTGGACACCGCGCTCTGAGCACTATCAGCCCCCAGCGTCACACACACAATGCCGCCACGGGGTCCTCTGCCTTCAGCATCCGCCGACCCCCTGGCTCGGGGGAACCTCCGTCAGGGAAGATGGGAGGGAAGTGGACGGCTGTCTCACGAGTAAAAGCATCAGGGAGAAGAGGAAAGACAGCCTTTTGGCCTATATGTGTTCTAGGCTTCTGCCCAGAGGTTAGTACGATTGTTTAGGGTCTTGACCAGAAATCAGTTCAATTCCAGGTGTCTCCCTGGCACCTCCTGCTCTTCACGAGTCAATACAAGCTCAGTTAAGGAGCAAGAGGATGGTGATTAGCTAAGGGATGGCGTCCCTACTTCCGAGTGGGTGAGGAGTGTGAGTAATGGGGTGTGTACCTTCTGCTCCCACCTCACCCCTCGAAAGGTGTCCAAACCTGCCCACGTCTGATGACCACTAGGAGGGCCCCAGGTGGGCCTCTCCGGACTCAGGCCAGGGCTGGCTGTGGGACAACTGCTGGGAGCAGAGGGTGGCGGGAGCAAGCGCAAAGGGGGAAAGACGCTCACCCAGGACACTCGTGCTCTCACCTAGAAACCGATCGGGCCTCGGCTGACCCAGAAGCCCCACAGGGTTTAATGTGTAACCCTGAAGCCATCAGGGGAGGCAAAGCAAACACCCAAACCTCTCGGCCCCTGGGTCTCTGGCGCCTCATGTTTCTGGCTTTTCCCTCCCCCTCGCCGCACCTTTTCCCTCGTCCCCAATTACAACTTTCCTTTCCTCCACCTAACCCCCTCCCCCTTCACTTTTCTCACCCTCACCCCCTACTCCAGACCCGGCTCTTAGCTGCTCCTCCTTTCGCCAGAGTCTGGCTGGCTCACTCTCCCCTAAAGCAACAACCTCATTTGGGGGGGGGGGGGGGGGGAACGACTCGATCCCAGCCACGGTGGGTACAGGCTGACATCTAGTGGCCACACGCTGCAACTGCTCCAGGCCACCGGCCTGAAGAGTAAGGGTCACCGGAGCAGCTGGGGCAGGGCGGCCGCCTTCCCCGCTCCGGCCTCCAGGGAGCCGGGCTGTCGGGAGGAGGTTTGTCACAGCCGCGGGGCCCCAGGAGCCCCGAAGCGGGCCGGGGGAGGGGTGGTGAGGGGTTAGTCAGGAGTTTCTAGGCACCGACTCCGTGCGGGGGGCGCTGTAGAGGCAGGTAAACACATCCGTCTCCAGCCAGAAGCGGGCGATCCAGTGAAATAGCAGGGACAGGGCAGAGATCACGGTCCGAGGCGGGGCTCCGACCCGTACCCCGGACCCGGGTTTAAAAGTCGTGGGTGTGTGACGGATCCTGTCAGCTCTGCCAAGAAAGGAGTTGAGGGCGGAGAGAGTTCTTGCAATACCCGCCCAAGCGGGGGAGCCGGTGGCCCCGAGGAAAGTGGGGGGCGGGTTAATGAGGCCAAGCGAGCGAGTCGGCAGTCGGGAGGCGCCAGCGAGGGGTGGCTTCGCGGCGGCGCCTCGGGACGGCCCCCGAAGTCTGCAGGAGAGAGGCGGGGCGCGGTAGGCCCTCCGGGAACAGGGGCGCGCGCCCTCCGCTGGGAAAGGCGCCGGAGGGGCGGGGGCAGGCGGACGGGGCGGGGCGGGGGCGCGGGCGGTTAGGGGCGGGGGCAGAGGCCCGCCGGGAGGGGACGGGAGGAGCGAAGGGGCCTAGAGGGCTCCGCGAACAACTGTGAGGCTGCCGGCCGGCAGGAGCGGCGCCCGGGGTGGACTGGCCCGAGAGGGAGCCCGTTCCCCAACAGCCCGAGGAGGCCGCCTAGAGGGCGGACAGACCGACGCCGGGGAGGGCCAGCATGCTCCCACTGCTGCACCCCGCCCTGCTGCTGCTCCTGGGCGCCACGCTGACCTTCCGGGCGCTCCGGCGCGCGCTCTGTCGTCTGCCTCTGCCCGCGCACGTGCGCGCCGACCCCCTGCGCACCTGGCGCTGGCACAACCTGCTGGTCTCCTTCGCCCATTCCATTGTGTCAGGGATCTGGGCTCTGCTGTGGTGAGTGAAGGGCCGGGAGGGGGAGTGAAGGTGACTAGGGGACCCCGCGTTACTCTCCCCATCACTCCCGGGCGGGCTGAGGCCACGCAGTCTCACATGATTCCCTGTCTGGAAAGCTATCCAATCCGGAGCCGCAGCGGCCCCAGGGGAAGGGGGTGTCACCTGGGAAAGGGGAGACACCTGGGTTTCAGCCAAGCCCCTCCTTGCTCCCCAGCTAATAGCGCGAGCCCGGACTCCCCCGGGACTGTCAAAGGTCCTTAGGAATGGGGAGATGAGCGCCTGCCTTCTTCCCCCCCTCAGTGTATGGCAAACCCCCGAGATGCTGGTAGAGATTGAGACGGCTTGGTCGCTTTCTGGCTATCTGCTCGTTTGCTTCTCCGCAGGTAAGCCTTACCTAGTAAACACTGAAGTAGGTGGGGGAACAGGGAGGAGCATCGTATAATCCCCTTCATGACCTTTCCCCCCTCCCTCTGCTAGGTTATTTCATCCACGACACGGTGGACATCGTGGTTAGTGGTCAGGCTCGAGCTTCTTGGGAATACCTGGTCCATCATGTCATGGTGAGAAACAATGGGTGTGGTATAGCCCTGGCGCTAGCAACTCCATCCCCACCGCGTCCTGCACCTTCCCGTGTCAGGGTGCTAATCTGTGCCCTTGGTTCACTATTTGAGGCCAGCAATCTAACTTCATCTAGTACCTCAAACACTCTAAACTCTACACAGGGATCAAAATTTAATCATGTTGAATTCACTGTAAACTATGTCAGAAGAAAGCAAACGGGAAGACTTTCCAGTCCTTAATCTGATAGCTGACACTCCCATCAACTTCCAGTCAAGTCTTGGCATCTATTTCCTAACTTGTTCTCATCTTTGCCTTCTAGGCCATGGGTGCCTTCATATCTGGCATCTTTTGGAGCCGTTTTGTCGGCGGGGGTGTCCTGACACTGCTGGTAGAGGTCAGTAACATCTTCCTCACCATTCGCATGATGATGAAGATCAACAATGCCCAGGACCTCCTCCTCTACAAGATCAATAAGTATGTCAACCTGGTCATGTACTTCCTCTTCCGCCTGGCCCCTCAGGCCTACCTCACCTACTTCTTCATGCAGTATGTGGGTCAGAGGAGCCTGGGCTCCTTTCTGCTGGGTATCCTGCTCATGCTGGACATCATGATCCTCATCTACTTTTCCCGCCTCCTCCGCTCGGACTTCTGCCCTGAACGTGTGACCAGCCCACAGCACAAAGACAAGTTCTTGACAGAGTGAGAGTGAGGGGCAGAGCCTGGGACTTGAGGCAAGGACAGCAAAGAACCAAGGAGAACAGCCTCATGAATAAACTGATGAGCCCCAAACCTGGGGCATCAGCCTCTCCACCTTTCAAGCTTGCACCCACGATTGAAAACACTAATGAAAGCACTCCTCTGAAGTCCTTGTCCTTTCTTGGGCAAGGGGTGAGGGAAGCAGACAGACCGGTTGGACACGGTAGATGGGTGTGGGGACAGTGCTACCCGAAAGCCAGCCAACCCATATTGCCCTGAAATGGATGCTGATGAAAACTCTGGGTACTGGTTTCATACAAAGACTTCTTCCAGGGATAAAGGAAGGGGTTCTTATAAAACGTCTTGCTTGTTTGCTTACTCCTGTGACAGAGGCAAGCTCTGGTTGTCCTAGGACAGCTAACCCTAGAGTCTGGGTCACAAGTACCTGCTAGCTGAGTTCCCACCACCAAGATTACAACAAGTATGGGAAGTGCTAAGTGTACCAACAGGGTAAATAGGCCAAGAGTCTTGCCCAAACTCTATTCAGTGTTCCCCCAGCCCAAACAGAAATCAACATAAAGAAACAATACAGTGTAAAATTTTTATATTTAGAATTAGGCAGCTGGACTCAGTTTAGATGATTCCAATCTGAAAAACAAAAGGGGATTTTGTTACTGGAAGTTGAAATGTGAAGATTAAGCTAGAATGTCATGATTAAAAAGCAAAATGTGGGCATAGGGTAGGGCTTATTAAGGGGAGAGAGGGGTGCAGTCAGTCAGTTAAGGCTAATCAGCAAAAGTCAGGCTTTGGTCGCTAATAAGACACATCATTTGCACCCAGGGGGTGGGGTGTTGAGAGGAGTTTTGTGGCAAAGAAAGCTTACTTTGTTGGCAACATCCAAAGCATCATAGTCAGGAGCCAGTCGAACATATGCCTTCTTCTCGCCATCAGGCCTAGGGCGGAAAGGGCAGCCTCAGTCCCTGCTGTCCTCATTGGCCCCATACCCTCCACCCAGTCTTTGGGGCACCAGGAGTTCCTTTGTTCATGTTTTTCTTTTGACAACAGTGGTTTGTCATCTGCACAGAGGAAGCGAGGGAAGCCACTAGGCTACAAACAAAGCCAATTCCCTTTTATGGGAAACACCACTGGACATCCAAATCCAGATAATCTGACATAAATTTTCTTACTCTAGGGCCTTTCTAGAGGCAGGAATCAAGAAAATGAGTGTCAACCCCATAAATCAAGTTCTAAAGGCAGGACAAGCTATTGATTCCTCAAAAGTCCATACAAAGGACCATAATTACAGCAGGGGCTGCTCATTTCTGACCCAAAAGCAGCATCAAGGAACTTGATGCTTGTTCAGATTTCCTTGGCTTCTGACTGAAGCCCCAGCCATCTCCCCAGCCCATGGAGCCCCACTCACCTGATCAGGGTGTTGACCTTGGCCACATCAATGTCATAGAGCTTCTTCACAGCCTGTTTGATCTGGTGCTTGTTGGCCTTGACATCCACAATGAACACTAGTGTATTATTGTCTTCTATCTTCTTCATGGCTGACTCGGTAGTCAGGGGGAATTTGATGATGGCATAGTGGTCAAGCCTGGGGAAGGTAAAATGGGGTCACCTAGCCGAGCCCAGTTTAACAGAATGAGCCGTCTTTTGGAGCCCAGGTGCATCAGATGATGAGTAGCAATCATTTTTGTCAGACTTTGGTCGCTGAACAGTATCATCACCTGCACCCTGAAATCTAGACCTGGAGCCTCAGCCTGAGAGCAAAACCATGAGCACTTCCTTTCACTTGAAGGGCTTTCATCCTTTAAGTGATTAAATCATCTTGAGTTCCAAATCATCTTGAGCTTCATTCTTTATTTGACCTCAACATTTCTGAAGGGCATATTTCTGAATAAAATTTAAGACCTGAGACATTAAAACCAAAAAGCACACAGCTAGAATACAGCATCTTGAAACTCGGGTTAGAATTCCAAAGAATTGGTGCTTCACTATGAGGCTGGGGAGGCCAGGCCATTTCTACCCATTTTGGTTGCTGAAAACTGGCTTGAGGGCCATCCATTCTTGAAAGCAACTTTAAAAACAAAATTTACAGCTCAGGTTCAACTTAGTGGCTTAAACACCCCTACAGCACAGTTCCCCCCGCCCCCGAAATTCAGAGAAGCAAGGCTCTGTTCACATGGACACTACCATCCCATTTTGAAGCTAGAAGTCAGGTCTCAGCCTTTCATTACCCTAAATTCTAGGTCCAAATGGGGATAAAAAGCCTGTCAAGTGTTTTCCTCCACAGCTGGACACAAACCACTCCCCTGCCTTTTTCTTAGGAAGCAGTGGGAGGAGCAGAAACCCATCAGCTTCTACTTCCTTGGTTCTACTCTAGTCGTGGTTCCTGAGGTCAGTTATTAACAGCAGCACTACTCAACCATTATCTGAGTGCAAACATTTGAGAGTGAATGAAAAGATGTTTCCATACACTGCTGCAGGCCCTCACCCTCCAATACAAATGAATGAATCTTGTTATCAACCTAGAATCATCACACATCCTCACCCTCAAGGACTATTCCCTATATAGCAATAGGTGCTATGAGGGATGAACTAAATCTGGAGCTCCAAAACAAGAACCTAAGTCCTATTTTATACTTCCAAGAAAGTGGACTTTAAAACCCTAACACAAAGTGATAATGAACCTAACAACGAATTCCTGCCAACAGTGTAAACAATGTCTCTTCTTGTTCTTTAAGGCATTAATCTCCCCACACCCCCATCAAGAAGTACCTCAACATGTTTTTAAGAAGCCAGGTTCTAAGTTTGGTAAATTTCATAATTACCAATGGAGGATATCCAAACATCTTTTCAAGAGGATGGTCGGTGCTCTTCTGGGAAGCACGCCTGTGCCCTTCCCTTCCCCCCTCCCCCAGGTGCATTGCCTTTGCCTTTCTCGCTCCTAAGCTCCAAAGGCCCTTCTGTCTCTGCCTCTAAGTTGTTTCCTGAGCCTACACAGCCCAGGTAGTTCACTTCTACTACCTATGCAACTTCCTAAATAAACTTCCTCTTATACTGGGGGTTGGGGGGAGGAGGGGCAATACTGACTTGTTTCTCCTGGGCGCGCTCTTCCGAGGGTATTTAGGCTGCCTCCGGAGCCTTAGTGTCTTTGGCCGTCGGAAAGTGGGTGACGTGCGGATCTTCTTTTTTTTGTGGCTGTGGACGCCTTTCAACACTGCTTTCTTTGCCTTCAAAGCCTTTGCTTTGGCTTCGGCTTTGGGAGGGGCAGGGGCTGAGAAAAGGAAAGAGAATGAGCGATTCAGAAATCATCACTTCCGGCCTAATGAACGGTAGTGGGCGCACCAGGCTACATGTGCATCAGTGGTTCCTTTGGAGACATCACAAGTCTCAGCTTAAAAGTTTTTCCATCATATGCACAGTTATTGGGGCAAACTTGGAGCAACTCCAGGGATACCACAAAGGAAAAAACAAAACAAAACTATCAATAATCGAACGCTTGACACTTGCCAGAACGTTGTGCTAGCAGTTTTATAACATCTCACAGCCACCCCGGGAGGGTATATAGCCGAATATAATGAAGTTAAAAAAACTAAAGTAAGTTAAGTTGAGGGCACTGATTCCTTACAGGTCTGGAGACACGGAGCGGCGGCCTGTGGATGCGTGTAGCTCCCCGCAGTCGACTATGTGGCTGCGGGTTCCCTCCCCAACCCCCTTCAACCGGAGCCCAAGCCCATGTGGCTGGGCCCACGCGCGCCGCAGCGTGACCGAAACGAAACGGGAAGAGCAGCTCCGGAGCTGACACCCCAAATCTTAGCCCAGCCACCGTCCTTTCAGTTTGTTTACTCTGCGGGGATCCCAGGCCGGCCAACCAGCAGTGTTCCTCCCAAACCCCACCACACACCTTCCTTCTTAGCTTTCGGCGCCATCTTCGTAAAAAGGGTTTCCGAGACCCGTTCTCCTGGGCTTATAGAGCCAAGTCTCACCGAAACCTCGCGATGTTTTCTACTTAAAGCTGCTTGGGTGATCTGTAGCGCGGCGCCCGCTGGGAATAGTAGTTAGGCTTCATTTCCTTAAGAGCGACTAAGCATGCGCCACCCCGCCCCTCGTAAGAACTAAGCTTCTTGGGGGTTGTAGTTTATTTGTCTGCTGTGGCGGTTGGATGGTAAGCGGACAGCCACTCGGGTCTGGTCCTGAGCGCTTCCCATCTTCAGCAACTTCAGGGAAAAGCATTGCAAGTTCCAGGAGACAGCAGCACTGCAAACTGTAACGAATATAATTCGATTAGCTCAGGGAGAGTGAAGCAAAGTTCTAGAACGTTAGAGCAGAATTTGTCAGGCCTAACTCCCTCAAACAACATTTGTGTAAATTGAGGTCCCGAGGGGATATGTGGCAGATCAATAATGGTGATTTTGGGGGGGGAAATAAAAATCGAGTCACGCAGAGGGGAGGAAAAAAAGTACCAGACGAGGTAGAAGGTGGCAACATCTCCCCTCTTTACCCGTGGCAGTCTGATTTCATGTGTTTCCCTGACAAGACTCTGGAGGAAATTCTAGCAATATTCCAAACGCCCAGCGCACAGACTTCAGCATTCGCTAATTCTCCTTGTGAATAACCCCGTTCACAATTCCCCCCTTTCAGTAGTCTTCGCTTTCGTGCCCCAGCCGTCCATCGTTGCTCCTCAGATTCAGTTCTGGACACAGAGCAAAGCTGAGCAGAGCTGCAGTTCGCCTCCCGGAGGGTCGGCGTCCTCCGGCCTTCACCCCTCCCTTTCTATCGTCTCTCTGGCCTCTGGGAATCTGCTTTCCTCAGTGACGGTGAGATTTGGGGTGCGGTACCCGGTTCTGTCTCCCACGACGGCAAAATGCGAAAGTTGTTCTTGGGACGATTCCAAAGGGGCCAGTTTGAAGAACGCCGCTACCCGAGGGGCGTCCTCATGTTCCGGAGCAGTGACCTCCCCAAAGGGCGGAGTTCCCGGCCCGTCGAGCCCTCCTTTATCCTCCATCAGGGGGGCGGCTGGGTCTTCGGCCTCCCCACCCCTCAATCCACCCCGGAGCCTTCGAGGAAACGATGCCACGCCTCGGACGTCTCTCTCCGAGGGGGGCACCCAGCTCCGCCTCTGCACCCCTGTCGCTCCCCCTCCCACCTCCCACCTCCCAGGGCTGAAGGGCGAGCGGGGGCAGACGCTGTGAGTCACGTCCCGGGCCTGCAGTTGGGAGGGAAGCGCCGCCTCTCCTTGGGCCCCTTGGCTCCCCCTGGCCCGCCCCGCCGGGCCTGGCACAGCAGATGCTGCGCAGCCGTCGCCGCTTCCCCATCACCCGCTCGGCTGGGTAAGGGTCCCGGGGAGGCGCAGCCCCGCACACGGGTGCAGGCCGAGCACCTGGGGGTCCCTCTCTGGGCGGGTTCCAGCACGTGGGGGGCGGCCTGGGTCCCAGATGAGGCGCCTGGCGGGGGAGCCGAGGCTGGGGCGGTGCAGGGAGGAGGAGAGGATGGGGATCCCGGGCGGGGTGCGAGGCCGCGAGCCGCCGGGAGAGGGGCCGGGGGCGGCCCTTCTGCAGGAATTTCCGGGGATCAGGTTACCGCGCCGGCGGAGGGGGAGCGGCGTGCGACGCGGGGCCCTGCGGCCGCGGACTGGGCCCCCCTCCCCGCTTCCAGCGGCTCTCGGACCTCGCCGCGCGGCCCCTGCCCACACCGACCGCGGGCGGTGGGGCCGCCCCAGCCCCCGGGCCGCCCGGTTATGGTGGGGCCGCCTCCACCCCGCGTTGTCGTCGGGTCTCCGCGGCCTCGAGTGATTGTGGGAACTCCCCGGCCCCGAGTCATCGTCGGGTCTGCGCGGGCCCGGGACCCCCCGGACGGGACTCCCCGCCCCCATTCGGCGGCCGAGGGGTCTCCCCGCCCCCGAGTGGTCTTCGGGACGCCCCGGGCCCGGGTGATCGTGGGTTCGCCGCAGCCCCGGGTGACTGACCCCTCCCCGTGGCCCGCAGCGATCGGGGCGTCCCCGCGGCCGCGGGCTCCCGCAGGCTCCCCTGGGCCCCGAGTTGTGGTCGGGACTCCTCGGTCGCGGGTGATTGTCGGGTCCCCACGGGCCCGGGTCGCCGGGGCGGGTCAGGCCCCCGCGCCTTCTCAGGGCGCCCCACCCGGCCGCAGGCAAGATGAACCTCCTGGCGCCCGTGCGGAGGGACCGCGTCCTGGCGGAGCTGCCCCAGGTAGGCGCGGGCCACGTCGGGCTTCTGGCGGCGGCGCGTGGGCGGGGAGGAGCGGCCCGGGCCCGTTAGCGCCGCGGCCCAGCCCTGCCGCCCGCCCGGCTGCTGCTTCTGGGTGGTCCCCTCCCCACCCCCGGCCCCGGGCTGCTTGGCTGTGGGACGGGGGCCAGGATGGTGAGTCTCCTTCTGCTCCACCCCTGGCAGCACCTGAGGAAGGAGGCCGCCTTGCACGTGCGCAGAGACTTCCACCCCCGGGTCACCTGCGCCTGCCAGGAGCACCGGACCGGCACCGTGGGGTGAGTTGGAGACCCCAACATGAAGACAGGAAGTCCCAGGAAACTTTGTAGTCAAAGCGAGGGGGCTCCATGGCACCCTCTACCAGCTAGATGGTTATTCCCTCTTTTGATGTCCTCGCATCTACCCCTTCGTTTCCAGCGAGGTTGTGGGGTGGCCAGAAAGGTGGCAGTTCAATTCCTGACACAGAGACGGGGGTGGTCCTCGGCTCAGCTTCCACATACCACCCCTTTGAGCCCCAGGGTCCAGGGGGGGGCGGGGGGGTGGGGATGGGGTGTGTATGCCTATACCTAAGGGAATACTAATAACAGTTGCCACTATGAATGTAGCAGCTACTGTGTGCCAGGAAGTGTGTTAGATACTGTTACTTTTATTAAATGGAAAACACCATCACTTTTAAAGATGTACCCTGATTTCAGAGGTATTAAAATCTATGTGTGTGATGTGTGGGGGGGGGAGGTATGTTTCAGAATATAGAACATTTATCTCATTTTAACCTTCACAAAAACCCAATAAGAGATATTCTTTTTTTATTTTATTAAAGTTATTGGGGTGATATGAGTCAACAGGGACATACAGGTTTTAGGTGTGGGTTTCAATGTTACAAGATCTGTGTATTGCCGAGACCGGTTTGGCTCAGTGGATAGAGCCTCGGCCTGCGGACTGAAGGGTCCCAGGTTCGATTCCGGTCAAGAGCATGTACCTTGGTTGCGGGCACATCCCCAGTGGGGAGTGTGCAGGAGGCAGCTGGTCGATGTTTCTCTCTCATCGATGTTTCTAACTCTCTATCTCTCTCCCTTCCTCTCTGTAAAAACTCAATAAAATATAAAAAAAAAAAGAAAAAGAAAGAAAAAAAAAAAAAAAAGATCTGTGTATTGCCGAAACCGGTTTGGCTCAGTGGATAGAGCGTCAGCCTGCGGACTGAGAGGTCCCGGGTTCGATTCCGGTCAAGGGCATGTACCTGGGTTGCGGTCACAGGATGTGCAAGAGGCAGCTGATCGATGTTTCTCTCTCGTCGATGTTTCTAACTCTATCTCTCTCCCTTCCTCTCTGTGAAAAATCAATAAAAAAAATATTTAAAAAAAAAAAAAAGATCTGTGTATTGCACCATGTGTTCACTACCCAAAGAAAATATATTCTGAATCTCCACTTAAATGTTGAAACGGAGACAGAGAGACCAAGTAGTTTGTCCTAAGTCACACCGCTAGTAAGTGTGAGAGCTGGGATTCAAATTTATGTCTTTTTGATACTAACCCACAAAACACCCCTAGCCGGTACATCTGTCCAGAAAGCTGCCTAGGAGGCCTGGTGTCTACCGGTGTCTATGGCAACTGCAGCCTAGGTGCGACTACCTTTGTAGACCTCTTAGGTTGCATTGGGACTCCCTAGAGTGAAAGAACTAGTGCCCACTCCTCTTGCCTCCTCTTGTGTCCAGCAGATTTAAGATCTCCAAGGTCATTGTGGTGGGGGACCTGTCGGTGGGGAAGACTTGTCTCATCAATAGGTAAGAGGGTGCTGGAGCTGAACTGGGTTGGGCTGGGCAGGGTAGGGCCAGGCCTAGCCAGAGGGGCTGGGCTAAGGGCCAGAGCCTCTGGTGCCCCCTCAGGTTCTGCAAAGACACCTTTGATAAGAATTACAAGGCCACCATTGGAGTGGACTTTGAGATGGAACGATTTGAGGTGTTGGGCATCCCCTTCAGTCTGCAGCTGTGAGTCCTTCTTCCGCTCTCCCTCTTCCAGCCGTTTCTTCCTCTGGCACTTACACCCCTCCTACGCCCCTGTCCCCCATACCTCTGTGTCACCCCTCCTCCCTCCTAGCTGGGATACCGCTGGACAGGAGAGATTCAAATGCATTGCATCAACCTACTACCGAGGAGCTCAAGGTGAGGGGCTGGGTGAAGTGGGGGAGGAGGCTGCTTCTAACCGAGGGCTGTGGAAATGAGCCAGTAGCGTCTCCTTACCAACCTGGGACTGTTTCTGCCACTCTTGCAGCCATCATCATTGTCTTCAACCTGAATGATGTGGCCTCCCTGGAACATACCAAGTATGTGGGGGTGCTGACATATACGGGGGCTCTGGGAAGAGAGGGTTCCGAGAGAAGAAAAGAGGGGTGGTCAGGGGCATGGTAGGGAAGGAAAGAACGCATCTAGGAGCAGAGGATAATTGAGCAGATGAGTGTCAGTGGCAGGAGCCTGCCCACTTCATCTCTTGCTGTCCACCGTCTGTGGCAGGCAGTGGCTAGCTGATGCACTCAAGGAGAACGACCCTTCCAGCGTGCTTCTCTTCCTTGTGGGTTCCAAGAAGGACCTGAGTGTGAGTGTGCCCGTGGGGGAACTTCCCAATTTGGTGAGGGAACCCTCCGCATCTGACTCTGTCTTTCCTTCAGACTCCTGCTCAGTATGTGCTAATGGAGCGAGACGCACTCAAGGTGGCCCAAGAGATGAAGGCTGAGTACTGGGCAGTCTCGTCTCTCACTGGTGAGTAAGGGGCGTCAGGCCTTCTGTGTGGCATTCCTGCCTACCTTGCCTCTCGCTCCTACAACTCCAGCTGTGCCCAGGGAACCCAGGCTGGAACTGCCCCTGAGCACCCACCTGTTCCTGTGTCAGGTGAGAATGTCCGGGAATTCTTTTTCCGTGTGGCGGCACTGACCTTCGAGGCCAACGTGCTGGCTGAGCTGGAGAAATCAGGGGCCCGGCGCATCGGGGATGTTGTCCGTGAGTTCCCACCTGGATGAGGGTGGCAGAAAGCATGGGGAACCTCCCATCCCTGCGTCACTTATTTCCCACTCTTCTTCAGGCATCAACAGTGATGACAATAACCTCTACCTAACTGCCAGCAAGAAGAAGCCCACATGTTGCTTGTGAGGGACTGCCCAGTCCTGGGGCACTGTGCCACTTTGACTTGCCTGGAACTCTCTCCCTGGACATCTGCACTGACTGTTAGTCCAAACCAAAGAGCTGCCCGTTGGTGGCAGTACCCCCCGAGGGGTAGTTGGGACCATGCTAGCCACTTCCTGCCCCTGGGCACCATACCAAAGACTGGGTGCCCCGTGGTGGGGAGGTGGTCCCTGCCGCTTTTGCTCAACATGCTGGGCCTTTGGGGTAGGAGGATGCTAAATGATCCCAGCCTCACACTGTGCCTTATGCATTAAAATCTCTGTTATTAGCAGCCTGGGGGTTGAAGTCCTTTGTTGGGGATGAGGGAAACGGAACGGGCAGGGCTGTGTGGTGTTCTTGAGGCTGGAGCCTCCTGCTGGGATGCTGGACGTCTCTGGCCCCTGGGCAAGCCTCAGGCAGGCTGGGAGCTCAGGGACCATGTTTGGGGGGGCGGGGCTGCACTCTCACTGGGTGAAATCTGAATTGTTGGCTTTGAGAGCCCTTTCCTGTAGTCCTTTCCCCCAAAATGTGTCCTACTTGGTGCTTATACCCAAATTTCCACCACTGGATAATATTCTTTCCTTCCTTCTCCCTCTATTCCTTCCTTCCTTCCTTCCTTCCTTCCTTCCTTCCTTCCTTCCTTCCTTCCTTCCTTCCTTCCTTCCTTCCTTTTCTTCTCTTCTTCTTTTGCCTCTTCCTGGCTTCCCTTTTATTTATTTTGTTAATCCTCACCCGAGGATATTTCTCCATTGATTTTTAGATAAAGTGGGAGGGGGGGAAACAAAGAGAAACATCAATGTGAGAGAAACACATCAATTGGTTGCCTCCCCCACATGCTCCCACCAGGGCGGGGGATGGAGCCTGCAACTGAGGTACATGGCCTTGACTGGAATCGAACCCAGCACCCCCCAATCTGAGGGCTGACACTCTATCCACTGAACCAAACCAGCTAGGGCCCACCTTCCCTTTAAAAAATGCTTCTCTGCCCTAACTGGTTTTGCTTAGTGGATAGAGCGTCGGCCTGTGGACTGAAGGGTCCCGGGTTTGATTCCAGTCAAGGGCACATGGCCAAGTTGCAGGCTCGATCCCCCATGGGGGGGTGTGCAGGAGGCAGCCGATCAATGATTCTTATCATTGATGTTTCTATCTCTCTCTGAAATCAGTATATATATATAAATAAAATAAAAAATGCTTTTCTGAGGGGAACAGTGAGAAGTGATTGAGTTTTTGATACTTTTTGGATTGACCATAAGGCCCAGGGAGGTAGGGCCTTGGCTATTATTCAGAAGATACGTTATCTAATACCTAACTATATTAGGGGTATAAACATAAAATTATGAGTGGTACCTTTTTACATCTGAAGACAGACTAAAGAACTAAACTGAATAAAAAATCAGATGTGTATTTTTCCCTCTTCAAAAGAGACATACGTGCATGACCTGCACTTGAATCCTCACTTGCCTCCTCTTGTGTCCTCTTAGGGCGCTCAGGCAGATCACTTATCCTCTGTGCCCCAATTTCTTCATCTATAAATGAGGCTAATAATACTGATGAGGTTTCATGGGTGAAATCAGATAAGACACTACCAAGTACATAGGAAGAGCTCAAAAACCTCAGCTATCATAAGTATACAGGAAGAGTGACCAAGACCCTGGCTCATTGTTGACATCTGACCCAGAGCTATACATCAGTTGGAAGTATCTCAGACATCTGGACCAACAATGGAGGGACACACGTGGCCTGGTGCCATCCTGGGAAACCATGGAGGGTCAAGATGAGAATACAGATCCTGGCCCCCAGTCAGCAAGTGCTCTGTCCGTTCTATGCCTGTGTTCATTCTTCCCCAGCTCTGTTCTTGGAGGGTTGACTTTTTTTGCACAACCCTCTTTTGCCCTGATTTCCCCATCCCCATCTGTCCCTAGAACTGGAGGTTCTGGGTGGGGGTCTGACCCAGTCATGTTGCTGGGTCTGGAGGAAAGTGAAGGTTGATATCATGGAGAGCAGCAGCAGGAGGGGCCCTTGGTTTCTCTGGAGAAAACAAAGTTTAAATACCATCCATTCCTTTCCATCCTTTGAGGCATAACCTCACTTTGGAGCCTGATGCCAAGAAAAATTGAGGGGTGTGATGTGTGGAATGCCGGTTGTAAGGCTCTGACATTCTTTCACATTCTCCTGGAATTGTCTTTTGTTTATCTTTGCACCCTCATAGGACTGCACTCATCAACCCTTTCCTTGCACAGAGCTTGTAACTCAGTGTGTGAGTGTGTGTGTGTGTGTGTGTGTGTGTGTGTGTGTGAGAAGTCTGCACCACAATACTGTTGTGGAGTGTTTGCGCTGAGTAAAATGTGGGGAGCAGGGGTATGGTTCTGTATTCTGGGTAGCCTCTGTGAGAGGTGTGTGCATATTGTATTAGTCTGTGTGTGGTGAGATTTTGTTCTGTGTGCTAAATGTGTGATACAGGCATGCACAATGTGCATGCTATCCTTAAGGGTGGGAGGGGTGTATGGTGGAGGGATGTGTGTAGGTTACAATGAATACAGTGGATCCTGCTCCCAGCACTGGGCAAGCCTATGGAGACACATAAGGTTGTGTGACTGAAATAAGATAAAGCACCAACACATAGGAAGAGCTCAAAACCCTTAACTATTATGATAATTTGGGGGGGGAAATTGACCAAGACCCTGCCTTTTGTTAAGATCTTTATTGGGCAGTATTTCTCTGGGTCGGGGTGCCTCATGGGGGCCGGAAGGGAATACTGGTAAGAAGCTCTGGCGGTGGGCGCCCCCTTGGGGCTGGGCTCGGACATCCAGTCCTCATCCGAGGACTCTGCGGGCGGAGAGAGAGAGAGTGATCCTGGCCTCCCGCCAGGCCTGGAGGAGCCCCAGGAGAGCCGGGATGAGGGGTGAAGTGGGAAGCCGTCCCTCCCCAGGCCGCGGGGAGAGGGTCACGTGCAGGTTGGGGGCGGGGCTAAGGGCCGCGGCGAGGTTCGGAAGGGACTGGGAGGGGCCAGGAGCGGTGCGAAGAGTAAGTCGAGAGAATGGAGGGGGCGGGGCTAGGGGCGGGGCTAAAGTCTGGGTGGGGGCAGGAAAGCGTTAAGAGCTGGGGGTAGATCTGGAGAGGAACTAGGATGGGCCTGAGCGGCCTAGCTAAGGTTTGGGCCTGAGATTAAAGGTGAGGTACTAAGGTTAAAGTGGAACAAAGGGGGAAGAGCCCTGCAGGCGCTGGGGTGCCCCGGATGAAGAGCGTGGCTGAAGCTTAGTCTTGGGCTGAGAAGACATCGCAGCTTAGAACGGGTCTGGGAAGGTGGGTGGAGGGGTGGGACCAGCATGAGGCAGAGCTGAGGGCTCCAAGGGGGCGAAGCTGACATTGGGGTTTACGGTTGCCTCGGCCCAGCTGAGGTTCAGAGTCTGGTAGAGAGGAAGAACTGGGCCGAGAGCGATGTGGGTGAGGACGACAATGACCGTTGAAAGGTGGACTGAGAAAGAGACTGAGGACAATGCCAGCACCTGGGATGATAGCAGCAGTGGTAAGGCGAGGGCGGGGCAGCAGATCAGGGGAGGGCTGGCCCGAGGACCTAGTGAGCCTGACAAAGGAGGCGGGGCTAAGGGCAGGCTGGGGCGGGGCTAGAGCCTGGGGGCGGGCTCACGGCGAGCCGCGGACCAGGATGGAGGACTGGAGTCCCGAGGGCCTGGGAATGACCTCCGGGTCCGGCTGGATCGGGAGCTGTAACTCCTGTTAGTAGGGCCAGGAGCCTTCGCTGTGCAGCAGCCCAGGGCCCGGGCAGTAGCCCAATTAGTGCGGGGCCTGGCTGGAGCCCATGGTCCAGCGTCGACCCTGTCGCCGGGGCTTGGGCGGACGGTTCTGTTGACTCTGAGGGCAAGGAATCTGGTGGCTCCGAGCGTGACGTCACAATCGCCTACAGACGTGGGCGGGGCCGGGGGCTTTCCTAGGAGACGCGTGCACACTGGGCGTGCCTTGCTCCCTCCTTTTCCCTCCTTCCCTTCCTTGTTATTTCCCCCCCTTTCTTTCTCCCTCTCGCCTTCCCTCCCTACCTTCCTCATTCATCTGCTCCAGTGTCCAACCTGGAATCCCACCGCCTGTGCTGCCAGGGCGGGGGGAGCTCCTCGCCCGCAGGACTGGGAGGATTTTGTACAAATGAGCATCACCTGTGAGTTTTGAGAGGCTTCTGTACAAATGAACATCACCTGTGAGTTTTGAGTTAAGTCCCTGCGCCCTGATGTCTAGTGAGAAAGAAGACACACACATCCCTCTTTCTTTTAAGCCATTACCCTCCTCATTCATTATGAAGCCCCCCCTCCCAACCCCATGTCTAACCTCAGTCACTTTCGCTGCGGGAGCTCCCTCGTTCTGCCTGTGAAACGAGAGAGCAGATTGCCTTCCTCAGATTTGAGGAGAGTTACTAAATCCCACCCCTTGGCAAACACTTATGATTGTCAGGACTTAGAGCAGTGGTTCTCAACCCTGGCTGCACATTAGAATCACCTGGGAATCTTTTTAAAATCCTAATTTCTGGGCCTCATCCTCCGGAAATTCTGTTTGTTACTAATGTTGTGGCCCCACCCCATAACAAAGAAACAGAATTTCCAGAAGATGAGGCCCAGAAATCAGGATTTTAAAAAGATTCCCAGGTGATTCTAATGTGCAGCCAAGGTGAGAACTACTGGCTTAGACGAAGTTAGTGGAACCTGCATGAAGACCTTTTTTTAAAAAAAAAACATTGAATACAATAGTAATTAAATTTTTTTTATTTCAGAGGAAGGGAGAGGGAGAGATAGAAGAAACATGACGATGAGAGAGAATAATTGAATAGCTGCCTCCTGCACACCCCCTACTGGGGACTGAGTTCTCAACCCATACATGTGCTCTGAAGGGGAATGGCCTTTTGGTTCATAGGTTCAAGCTCACCCAATGAGCTGGGCTCATGTATTTTTTCAATCAACCAATATTTACTGAGTATTTTCTTTTTCTCTAAATCCTCAAGAATATGCTTATTGATTTTATTTTAGAGAAAGAGGGAGGGAGCAAGAGATAAATATTGATAGGAAAAACATTGATTTGTTGTTCCACTTATTTATGCATTCATTGGTTGACTCTTGTATGTGCCCTGACCAGGGATTGAACCCACAATTTTGGCATATCAGGACAATGCTCTCTAATCAACTGAGCTACCCAGCTAGGGCTTACTGAGTACTTTCTATGTCCCAGGACCTATAGAAGCAGAAACAGATGAAATACGGCTCTTGTTCTCAAGTTGCCATATATGCATGAGGTACCCTTGCAGGGTAAAGGGAAGTAAGACATGTGTGACCAATTCTACTTTGATAGCATTGTTCTTTCCAAAATGAGCAGGTATTTCTGGGTAGTGGGAGGCAGGAGAGAAGGAATGGAGAAGGGGATGGATGATGGGAGGAGCTGATAGTTGAGAAAGGAACCAGGGCCCTGGTCCTGGGGTGGGGACATGATAAGGACATCATCTTGAAGGCAGTAGAATGCTATTAAAGAAGAGGAACATGGCAGACCAGTTGGCACCTAGAAAACTCACTTTGGCTGCATTGTGAGGACTGGATGAGGGTAGTGAGACAGGAGGTGGGGAGGCCGGGCAGGAGGTTACTGCAGTTGTCTTGGTGAGAGATAATGAGGGTGTGAACCAAGACAGAGGTAGATGTGGGAACAGATAGGCATGGCAAGACTTGGTTATCAAGTTGGTATAGAAGTGAGGGAAAGGGTGACTCCTAGATTTCTAGCTGTGGTGTCTATTGCTCTCTGAAATGGAAGATACAAGAGGGGGTGGTTCATGGAGTTTAGGAAGAAGATGGTAGGTTCATGTGGGACATGTTGGTCTAAGATGTTTGGGAACATCCAAGAAGATATTGGCTACCTGCTCAGCAAAGCAGTCTGGATTGGAGATCCATCCAGAATTATGGATGCTGAAACCATCGAGCTGGATGACATTATCCAAGACAAGCACTCTGAGAAGTAGAGTAAAACAGAAACCTGGTGATCATCAACTGAAGGGGTACAGCAGAGGAGTTAGGAAAGAACTAATGAGCTTGTCAGAGAAAAAAGAGAGGAATGAGAGAGGTCTGCATGGAAGCTGAAGGAATAGAGCAGTGATGGCGAACCTATGACACGCGAACTCATTTTTTTGGTTGATTTTCCTTTGTCAAATGGCATTTAAATATATAAAATAAATATCAAAAATATAAGTCTTTGTTTTACTATGGTTGCAAAGATCAAAAAATTTCTATATGTGACACGGCACCAGAGTTAAGTTAGGGTTTTTCAAAATGCTGACACGCCGAGCTCAAAAGGTTCGCCATCACTGGAATAGAGCACGCAGAAGGAAGAGATTCATTGGTTAACAGGGTCAAGTGAGATAAGACGAAAAGAAGGCCACTGGGCTTGGCTATTGGGAAGTTGTTGACAGCCTTTGCCCGGGTAATGTGATAGAGAGGCCAGGTGGCTGCCATGTGTAGGTGGCTGGAACAGAGACAGAGGTGAAGATTCTGAGCTCGCTGAAGGTAGGGTCTGTGCCTCCTCTGGTGTCCAGTGAAGCTATCCAATATGTCTGTTAAATGAGTAAATAAACTTGGATTGGAAAGGAAGAGGAGTGGGATATGTAGTGCTAGAGGGAGAAACAGGGTTCAGAGAGTGCTTTGTTTAAAGTTGTTCAGAGCCTATAGGGGGGAAACAAACCATTAAATAAGGAGAAGATCAAACTTCTGGCTGGGACCTAGAGTTCAGGTGCTTTGGGCAGGAGGAAGAAGGGGAGCCTCCCCAGGTTGGGGGAGAGTTGATGAGGGTGGGAGCAGCCACAGATAAGGCTGGTGAAATGATCTGCTGGGAGGAACAGCAGCAGGAAAGGAGCTTCAGGGAAGTGCTGTGGAAAGCAGAAGGAGCTGACCAGGGAACTGTAAAAAGATGACCAAGTGCCACTGAAGGCTCAGTTGAAGTCCCCAACAAATCAGCTTCCTTTTCTAAAAAGATATTTTTTATTGATTTCAGAGAGGAAGGGAGAGGGAGAGTGAGAAAGAAACAGCAATGAAGAGAGAGAATCATTGATTGGCTGTCTCCTGCACGCCCCCACCCTGGGGGTCAAACCCACAGCCTGGACATATGCCCTGACCAGGAATAGAACTGTGACCTCCTGCCCTAACCGGTTTGGCTCAGTGGATAGAGCGTCGGCCTGCGGACTCAAGGGTCCCAGGTTCGATTCTGGTCAAGGGCATGTACCTTGGTTACGGGCACATCCCCAGTAGGGGGTGTGCAGGAGGCAGCTGATCGATGTTTCTCTCTCATCGATGTTTCTAACTCTCTATCCCTCTCCCTTCCTCTCTGTAAAAAATCAATAAAAATATATTAAAAAAAAAAAAAAAAAAAAAAAACAAAAAACTGTGACCTCCTGGTTCATAGGTTGATGCTCAACTACTGAGCCACACTGGCTGGACTCAGCTTCCTTTCTTAAGCAGAACTCAGCTCCTGATGCCCCAAAGGACAAACTAACTGTGGGAAGTAGGGAAGTGCAGGCTCTGCCCTGTGGTTGTTGATGCAGCTGCTGTCCCAGTTGGAATTCTACTGGTGGACAACTTCTGACCCAGCTCCACCCACCCTATGACAATTCCTGAAACTCCTTCCTTGTCTAGATTGGCTCACTCCTATTGTTTCTCCAGATTCAGTTCCTGTTAAGCTTCTTTCAAGAAGATTTTCCTAATCTCACCCTACACCAAGCATGTCAAACTCGAAGCCCGCGGGCCACATGAGTTTGACATGCTTGCCCTACACCTTCACTGTCTCAGTAGGTGCCCTTGTTCTCTGCTTCCACAGTCCTCCTTCCCACCATTTCCCTCACTGGCAGTGTCTGCGTCACACCACAGTCAGGAACTGTTCCATATACCGCCCCTGTGTTTCTCTTCTCAAACCCTCTCCCAGCCCCTTGAAAGCAGGGTCTCTTTTTGTAAATCTGCATCTTGGATGCAGCTGGTGCCGGACACCTGTGGCATCTCAGAAAATGTTTGATGAATGAATGGCATGGGGAGGGGATGCTGTCTGTGGCCACTCTGTTCTCTCTCAGATGTAAACAGGTTACCCAGTTGGGAACGAGGACATCTGCTGGCTGGTGTGGCGTCTAGCACTGATGCATCTATATTCTCCTCTGAAGGTGGGTCCCGGGGAATCTCTGGCTCCAAAAGCCCCACCACCCCTACCTTGGGAAAGCTGACCCCTGGTGGTCGGCAGAAGGGAGGGAAGTGTGTTCCTGAAGAGGTTACCCGGCAGCCCGACCCCCACCACACCCCCTACTCATGCCAGAGAGGGCCCCTTTCTGGAGACCACAATCACCCCTTTGTATAACACTTTATGGTGCACAAATACTTTGAACTGAGTCCTCACAACAACCCTGTATAATAGGTTACCACCATCCCTATTTTAAAAATTAATTTATTGATTTTAGAGAGGGAGGGAACTGTTCCACTTATATACTCATTGGCTGCTGATGGGATTGAACCTGAAACCTTGTGCAAATCTTGGTATATCAGGATGATGCTCTAACCAACTGAGCTACCTGGCCAGGGTGCCATCATCCCCATTTGTGGGCAGAAAAATGAAGACTTAGAAAAGCAAAGTGACTGGTCCTTAGTAACCGACCTTGTGACAGAGCCAACACTTGGACTCTGACTTCAAGGACACTGGCCACTGTGCTGCCCTTTGCCCCAGTCCAGCAGTGCTGAAGCAAGCTGAGGGTGTGGCCCTATTCCAAAGTCCTGCTCACGTCCTTATGAAGAAAGGACATGAGGAGAGGAAGCAGACAGGGAGGCCACCAAATGGGTCAAGCGTATATGGGGGACCTGGGACCCTCGCAGCCTGGTCAAGGGAAGGGAAGGAAGGAATGTGGGGCAAGGCTCAGACCACGCTGCCGTCTACTCATCTCTCAAGTATTTAAGGCCACTTGGACTAACACAGCCCCAGCCGGGGGTTTATGAAATCCCCCCAGTTCCACACCTTGTAGTGGCTGGATAAAGGTGCAATCCTCCTGGCCTGTTTGGTGGGAAGTTAGCCAGCCATGGCACCCCATGCCAGACTGCTATGGAAGTCACTGGTGTTCATCCACTTCTCCCTCCCAAGGTGGGTGGAGTCAGAGTCCAGGGGAGACCTGCAGGAAGGTGCTTTGTCCTCTCTGCCTTGATGTGTGAGGTCTTGGGCACGTGAAGGCATTTCATGGGCTTACCTTTTGGAGAGTGGACGGAGGGGAGACCCATTGGTAGACTGGAGTCCTAGGCAGGGTCGGAGATGAGGCAGTGCAGGTAGAGGCTGGGAGACTCCAGTGTGTGTCCAGGGCTTGCATTCCATTGAGTAAAAGAGGTGGGAATCTTTCTCCAGGACTTCCCCTTAATCCCAATTCTTACCCCAGCAGCATCTCCCCTGTTCCCTGGCAAAGTGGACATGGTATGTGTGCTGCCTACAAGGGACTCAGGTTGGGAGTGGGTTGTTCAAGTCTGTGGTTCCAAGGACTGGGGAGAGAGAATGGAGGGGGAGTGGGAATTTGATGGTTAAAGAGCAGGGAAAGAATCCAGGGTGAGCATGGGAAAGGGGAGATGTGAGAAGGGTGCCTGGAGAGAGAAGGAGCCTGGAGAGAGGAGGAAAAAGGCGGGCCCAGAGTCAGGAGAAGCAAAGGGGCATGGCATGTGGTAGGACAGGCCTTAGCTCCCGTCCAGGCATGAGCCACCATGCTGTGGCGGTCCTTGGGGCCGGAATGGCGTGAGAGGCTTCGAGGGGTAGGATGAAGGCCTCCTGGGCCTGTGCAGGGCAGGCATAGGAGCTGGGGATGCTGTGTTGCTGGCTCTAATCACTGGGGACTCTGAATTGGCACTCCTCAGTCTGCCATGGCAAGAGGGCTGTCCCCTAAGAGGCACCCTGTGGAGTGAGGTAGCTGACAGTGTGCAGCAGCTGCACGAGGTCAGCAGGAGCCAGTGTAGGGAGGGCTCCATGGAAGGCAGGGGAGGGGAAGAGGCAGGTGTCACAGGACGGCAAGAGGGCTTTGGTGAGGGCCTTGGTGAGACATTTTCCTGGGAGCGTGCAGGGGGCAGACAGATCCATGCAGTAGGTTGGGGAAAGCCCACTGGTGAGACCTGGAGTTAACTACTGGACTGAATGACTACTATGAAGTAGAAGCAGCTGCCTGTGGGTGGGTGTGTGTGTGGGGGGGGTGGGGGTGGTTGGGGGCAGGTGAATTTGGTGAAGCATATAGACTGAGCTGTGGAAGGAGAGATCCAAAGATGTGCTGCTACCATTACCTCTGTATGACCCAGACTCCGACCCCTTAGGCGAGTTCAAGGACACTGACAGGTGCTGCTGGAATCACAAGCAGTGCACTGGGCATATCATCCACCCCTTCACCTCTGACTGTGGTCACTACAACCTGCACCTGCACTCTCTCAGCCACTGTGACTGTGACTCTAGGTAAGGACCCTCCTCCTTGGGCGATCCACAGCCCATGAGACTCCTGGGAAGAGCCAGGTCCAAACTTTCACTGCGGTCCCCTCCTTTAGCTTTGACCAGGCACTGCCAGCCCAACCCCAGCTTTGTAAACCTGGCTCTGCTCCAAGAGCAGTGGGGAGGAGGTCTTTTGGCAGCCTGGGCTGAGCTGCAGTTACTACTCGGAAAGCCCACTGTCCTTCAGGCTCCTGGCTCTGGGCCCCTGGGGAGTCCTGGAGATGTGGGAGCCAGGCTGAGTTCCTTGTGGCAGGGTGAAGGACTGCTCAGAGAAGACAAATAGCAGCATCTCCCAAGATGTAGGCCCAACCTGTTCCCAAGATGTGGGCCCAACCTGTTTCGACATCGTCCAGACCCCTTGCTTTGAGCTCATCCCTGAGGAAGAGTATGTGGAGCGGTACTGGTATGGCTGGTGAGTGCGGGCAGGCTGATGGGGGCACTGTAGGGCATTGGCCCTCGCTTTTTGTCAACCTTCTCTTACCCTCCCTCCCTCCCAGGTGCAAAAACCTCAGGCCTGTCTCTGTGGCAGTGATCCACCATCCCCTCCACCACGAATTTAGAGATGACCTAAATGAAGAAGAGGAAGAGGAGGAAGAAAGCAAGCCTCCCATCCCGACTGAGGTGGGGCCCACCGCCACCACACCCAAGGACAAAGGCATAGGAATGGGCACGATCATGGGCACATCAGACTCGGCCGCTCCCATTACCATCTGGCGCTCTGAGAGTCCCACAGAGAAGTCCCTGGGCAGCAGGGTTATCAAGAAGGTCAAGAAGAAAAAGGAAAAAGAGAAAGATGAGGAGGATACAGATGAGAAGGCAAAGATGAAGAAAAACGTCAAGAAGGGCAAGTTGACTAAAAAGAAAAGCCCAGTTAAATCAGAACCTTCACCTCCAGACTTGAGCAGATCATTAAGCCCAAGGGAGCTGGTCAGGCTGTCAGAATCCAGCCCAGAGAGCCGGGAAGACCTGGAGAGTGAGGACAGTTACAATGACCCCAGGCAGGAGCCCTCCAGCGAGGATACTGTAGAGTCATCACCCAGAAAGAGAGATAAGAACACGGTCCAGGCCAAGAAACTTGGGGCAAAACCCGCTCCAATCAAGAAAATGAACAAGAGGAAATCCCCCCCAGTATCCAGCCCCAATCTCAGTTGAGGCCGGGCGACCAGGTGAAGAATAAATGCCATCCAGCCTGTCGCAAACCCCCTGCTGCTCTTCTCTCCCTCTAACTTGGCTGCTGCTGGGGGGCGGGGGTGGGCTCTGGGCATAGCTGGAGCGAAGGGGGTAGGGGCCTGTGGTGGTTTCTAAAGGGCAGTCCATCTGCCAAGAGGAAGTCCATGGGAAGGTAGGTGGGAGGGCAGGGAGGGGCACTGTAACAGCCTGTTTCTCTGTAACATCCTAGGCCCAGGGCAGAAGAGCACATCTGGGTGAGGAGGGAAGGAGGCTTCCCATCTACAGGGAGGCTGGTCTGTGTTAAGTCCACTCTGGGACAGGCGGGATTATCTGTAACGATACCCCTAATAAACTGAACCTTTTAACCTCTGCCACTGTGCCTGCCCTTCCCCTCTTTTAAGTGGCCCTGGAGAAGGTGCTGGTAGCACCAAAGGGAACATGATCTTACCAGTTCTGTGGACCTGCTCCTACAAGGCCCTTCTAGACCTTTTGTGCTAAAGGGAACTGAACTGAGTTCCCTACTAAAAGCCAACCCCTCACCTCCCCGCAACTCTTGCCAAAAGCCAGAGATCTTAAATGAAGAAAAAGCAAGGAAGGGCCTTGGCCAGTGTGGTTCAATTGGTTGAGTGTCATTCCATGCCCTGAGAGATCACCAGTTCAATTCCCCGTCAGGGCACATGCCAGGTTGCAGGCTCATCCCCAGTGGGGTAGTGCAGGAAGCGGCTGATTGATGTTTCTCCCTTTTTCCCTCTCCCTCTCTCATTAAAAAAAAAAGGCAAGGAAGGGAGCTCACCAAGTTTGGGGAGCAATGGCTTTTTTTTTTTTTTTACTTCTTTGCTGAGCCTCAAGCAGAGGAAAAGGAGTAGGAAAGCCTCACTTTCCCAGCCCCGACTCACAGAGCAATGAGACAAAACCTTTGGGAAGAAACAGGGAGATCAGCGTCCAGAATAAAAGAGGCTGTGGCGCTGGGGAAAGGACCAAGGCCTGGGAACTGGCCTGCAACAGCCCAGCTCCCTTTTCCAGGGCCAGTGTTTGTGTGTAGCAGGCAGCGTGGGCCCATCCTGGGTCAGACACACTTAACTGGTGTAGAAGTACTGCCAGACATTCAGGCCCAGCTGGCAAAAAGGGAAGAGATGTGCAGGGGCTCAGGGTGAGAAACCCAGATTTACCTGTGGCCTTTCTCAACTGTGCCCAAGAAGTCCACAGGTGCTCCTCGACTTACGATGGGTTTATGTCCAGATAAACCCACTGTAAGTTGGAAATATCGTTAGAGCGAAAATGCACTTAACACACCTGAACAACTTAGCCCAGTCTACTTTAAACGTGCTCAGAATACTTACATCAGCCTACAGTTGGGAAAAGCATCTAGCACAAGCATATCAAAGTCAAAGGCTAACACGGGCCACATAAACGAGGCATGCGGCCTGTGGGCCGCGAGTTTGACATGCTTAATCTAGCACAATGAACACACTGTTGTTTACCCTAGTGATTGCTTGCCTGCCTGGGGGCTGCAGCTCACTGCTGCCGCTGCCCAGCATCATGCAGCATCAGGAGAGTATCCTACTGCCTATCACTGGCCCGGGAAAAGAGCAAAACTCAAAATTTGAAGTACAGTTTCTACTGCAAGTGTAAAGCTTTTGCACGACTATAAAGTCAAGAAATCTTAAGTGGAATCATTATTAAGTTGGGGGCCATCTGTAGCAGGCTCAGTGGCTGGCAGTGGCTGTGTGTGAGTGGAAGTAATAGCAGCTAACATTTACTGAGGCCTTATGAGGTCCCAGGCATTGGGCCAAGCACTTCACACATTCTTTCTATCTGTCCTCACAGATGCTCTGATGAGGTAGGTATCACCATCTCCTTTACAGACAAGCAGGCTTAGAGATAACAGGAGTGTGCTCAAGGTCATAGGACTGGGAAGTGGAACAGGAATGTGATATCAGGCAATCTGGTGCAGAAGCCACATGCTTCTCAGAGTAACTTGCCTTTCTGATGGCCTGGAAGAGGGAGTCGGAAGCCCTCAGAGCTCCAAACACTGCTTTGAAAGCCACCCCTCAAGAACCAGAGAGGGAGAGAGAGGCTTTGTCAAGTGCTCTGTAGAAACACTGTTTATTCAAATGACAGGCAGGAAGCAGTGGTGGCAGCAGGTGGGTGAGGGTGGCCAGGAGGGGGCTGGGCAGGTTAGCACTGCAACCCTATGACCCCTGCAATCCCGCTTTGATAGCCACCAAGTTGTTGGCATGAAGGTCAGAAATACTTCCCGTCCTCTTCCTCCTGCCCCAAACTGAATAAATAGCATCTGTCTCCCCACAAGAGCTGGGGGAACTCATGTGCTGAGCTTGCTGCCCGGTCCCAGCCCAGAGTCAGGTAAGGGCAGAAGCTCAAAATGGCTTGTAGGGAAGTAGAATACAAAACTGTTCCACTCTCATCTTCCTCTTCTTCCTCCCTGCCACACTCCCTTCCCAGCCTGGTCCCAGGAGAGGTGGTCGGTGAGGGCCGGGAATGGGAGAATTGTCGCCTAGCGTACACTGAGCTCAAGTTCGAAAGGCCATCCAGCCTGTCACCCACCCAGGCTGACCATCAAAGAGAATGTCACTTCACGCCACTTTATGGACAGAAAAGGAGGGGCAGGGAAGGAGGCAGGCATCTCCCAGCCTCAGAGGTAACCAGAGTCCTGGGAGCAGGCCCCCTACCGATCCATCTCGTCCAAGAGCGGGGTGGCATCGCCAGCAATAGACATGGGGGTGCTTTCAATCATAGGGCTGGGGGACGGCCGAGGTGTCAGCCGCTGCTTCTGTTTCCGCCGCTCAGCCTCCTTCTCCTGAAGCCACTGCTCCGCCATCTTCCCCCAGTCGATGGCTGCATGGCTGTTGGACCTGGAAGAGGGAAGAGGGGCCTTTCAGATTGGAACACTAGAAGGCTCCACGATCACTGGTGAACATCCACCCTTGCAGAAATCGACTTCATACCTATGGTCAGTAGCTGTGGCCAACTGCCACACTGCCCTCTTCTGTTATCTCCCAGAATGCAGTCCTCATGGGAACATCACCTGGGTCATGGCTCTCAGAAGGTCCAGAGCACCTGCCTATGCTAAGCCCCTTAGCCTCTTGACAGCACCTGCCCTTACTAATAATCTGCTCCATGCCACCACCCATATACTTACTTTGGCTGTTGCTGCCGTTGCCGAGAGCTGGAGGAGGGCTGGGGCTGGGCCTGGGCAGACTGTGGGGTGGTGCTGGCCTGTAGCTGGTGGTACTGTGGTGTGGTGATGGGCTGGCTTGGGGTTGTGTAGGAGTAGCTGGGGGTCATTAGTGGTGTGGCCACTGGCTGCTGGGCTGGCGTTGGGAACACCTGGAGAAGAGTGAACAGTTAAATGGGGATGGGTTTGGGGCGTACTCAGAGTTCCCATGAATTTCTGCAAAGCTTTCCAGTTGACCCTCTCCTGAGCAGATAGGGAGGCCAATGGAATGGGACCAGGCACAATAGGGCCTCTGGTCCTGACTAGTTGAGGATTCTAGTGGCTTGAGGGTTCCAAAGATCCCAAGGGCTCTGCAGAAAGATCAGACCTTCTCTTATCCCCTTTCCCCTCAAACGGGCCTGAGGAAAAGGATCATCTGTTGTAGAGAAGGCCCATCTGTGCATAAAGGTGGGCACTGCCAGCAGCCAGTCTATGGACACAGGTTGGTAAAGGATGACTGTTCCCTTTCATTTTCCCCACCCTCCACAGAGAGCTTCCCCTCCAAGCCACGTACGTGGTAAGCGCTACTGCCCCCTCCACTGCCACCATAGCCATACTGGCTGGAGGCCCACTGGGCTGGGGTGGCATTAGGGTTCTGTCCTTGGCCTGTCACAGCAGCAATGGCACTGAACATCTGTGAGGTCATGTTCTGGGGCAAGGCATTCACAGCCCGTGTCAGATCTGTAAGCACAAAGAGGTGGAAGAGGGCACATTAGAGGTGAAAGTCCTAGCTTTATCCCTCTGAGTCACAGTCCTGGGCGGGAGCTCCTTACCTGCAAGGTTGAGGTTAGCTGGAGTAGCATTGATAGAAGCAGGTGTCCGGGTCCTGCTGCTGCTACTGGGAGTGATTCCTACAGGAAATAGGCAGAGTCAGTTATGTTTCTGGTTTCATAATTCAGGGAACTGAAGGAGGCGCTGAGAACAATGAAGCGACACAGGCAAAGTGGATGGAGGAACTTCCCGATGCTAGGGCAGTGATGGCGAACCTACGACACGCGGGTCAGAGGTGACACACGAACTCATGTTTTTGGTTGATTTTTCTTTGTTAAATGGCATTTAAATACATAAAATAAATATCAAAAACATAAGTCTTTGTTTTACTATGGTTGCAAATATCAAAAAATTTCTTTTTTTAAAAAATACATTTTATTGATTTTTTACAGAGAGGAAGGGAGAGGGATAGAGAGTTAGAAACATCGATCAGCCGCCTCTTGCACAACCCCTCCTGGGGGTATGCCCGCAACCAAGGTACATGCCCTTGACCAGAATCGACCTGGGACCCTTCAGTCTGCAGGCTGACGCTCTATCCACTGAGCCAAACTGGTTAGGGCATCAAAAAATTTCTATTATGTGACATGGCACCAGAGTTAAGTTAGGGTTTTTCAAAATGCTGACACGCCGAGCTCAAAAGGTTCGCCATCACTGTGCTAGGAGGTTGGAGCAGAAGGAAGAGAGCTGCAATGACAGCCTGTACCTCACCCCCTTCCACAGAAGGCTAGTTAGTGATACCGTGATTCAGAGCTGACGTATCCCCCCAGCCACAGCCTTGAAGTCAGAGAGCACAACTCACCTGGTACAGGATCCTGGTAATGATCTTTAAACCATCTGAAAAGTCCATTCACAGTTGGGAAGATTTGGCCCCGGTACCGGAATCCTTCTGGAGTCACCGTTACATACTCTATTCTGGGATTTTGGAAGGAAATACGCATCAGATACCACTTGGGGCCAGCCATGAGAACGTGGCCAGAACAGATCTCCACCATGTGAAGTAGTCACACTGGGTGCTAGGGGAAAGAAGAGATGAAAGAGCCGGTCTCTGACCCTGACTTTGGGGAGGGAAGGTGTGCGGAGCAGAGTACAGGCTGCCAGAGGAAGACTTCGGGGGCTGGGCCACCATCCTTGGCCACCATGTGATGGCAGCACCCTGCAGGTGAGGGTGAAACTGAAGCCACAGACAGTCAGGGTTGGAAGAGGTCTCCCAGGGGAGCAAAACACAATTCCCCATGAACTGGAATCTGGAAGTGCGTCTGGAAGGTGGTTAGTCTGCCTTTATTCCACACTGTGCAGACCTGAGCGTGGATAAGAGGATGGGTTCTGGATTCATACCCAGTTCTAGTTCCAGTTTGTCTCTGCTACTCATCACCTAAATGACTGTCTGAAGTTACTAAATACAAATCTTAGCTTCATTTGTAAAACGAGTATAACAGCACTTAAACCTATAGAGTGGGAGTGAAGAATAAATGAGACAGTGCATGTAAAGCACTTATCACACAACACCTAAAATAGCCGTGTGCTCAAAAAAGGACAGCTGTCAACAGACAATGCTAAGTATGACAAAGTTCTCATTTATATTAAACTGAAAGCTATTTCCTAAATCGTCTACTCAAGTGTTCCTTCGGCAACACAAGGAGTCTGTACCCCTTTCCACAAGAAGTTATCACATTGCCTCTGTTCCTGGTTAAAGGTCCCGTTTGCTCAACTGTCCTTATGGGACAGTTTCCAACCCAAAGATCCCTGGCGGTGAACCTCTGAAAACATGATGTCAGAAAAGGCTTCTCAGAAATGAGCACGGTATTTCAGTTGTGCCCAAGACAACGCAGGGTCCAGAGCTTCTTGTCATCTGGCTGCTGAGTCCCTTACTAACATTGCCTGTGCTGTGCATCACGTATAGGCATAGGGATGAGGGCAGAAATGCACAGGCCTTGGCTAAGGGCCAAAGGGAGGATGGGGAGTAGAGAAGGCTGGTATGAGCACTAGAGAGTCCCAGATTAAAGAATACCTAGGAAGGCCAGCCTGTTGGTCAGACAGAAAGGAAGCAGAGCAGGTCAATGGTAGGGAGAAGAGACGCTCTCCTGACCTAGCCCTCCTGTGTGGGGAGAAGTCAGCACAGCATCGCAACAGCAAGCCACTGTGTGCAGAAGCCCTGGCTAGGGTGAAGCAGGCAGTGAAAAGGAGAGACCAGTGTGCAGGCCCATCGTGGACAGCCAGGTGGCCGGAGCATCTGAAGATTCCCATCACTCCTTCGGAGGGGGAGAAGAGGCAAAGGGTTGAGAAAAGCATTTTCTTAGTGAATCTTTGCCTTTTGCCTCTAAATCATCATCCTCTTATCCCACCTCCAACCTCCGCCTCTATTCTAAACAGATAAAAGGCAGTTAGGCAGAACCAGAGAGAGGACTGCTCCAGGGCCTCTGTCTCCCCTGCTAGCCTGTCTGTGGACCCCAGCGGCAGCACCTCTCAGCACCAGTGCTCACCTGGGTTTACCCCGGGGCTGGTATCCCAGTAGGAACTTGCCGGGCAGTTCCTTGCAGGCACAGATGAAATAAGGGATGAAGGTGGGCTTCTCCTTCTTAGTTTTGATGAGCAGCTCCTCTAATTTCTGGGGGTAGAATGAGGGGGAGAGGTTGGGATAACAGCATGCTTGGTAGACAATGTCTGGCGCATACATGTACACCTCCTTCACCAGCTGAGGGACCCCTACACTGAAGGGAAATCATACATTCTTAAGTGACTGGGTGATGTCTTCCCTCAAGGGGCCCTGGGCTCACCTTACGGTCCCCACCGCTGCACTCCTGATAATACTTGTGGTTCAGAAGGTCCCGGGCAAAGGATGCCATGGGCTGAACATAGCGGGCAACAATCTCATCCAAGTCTTCAAATTCCTGTGGGAAGAAGGTAAAGGCCCATGTATCATATCCAGATCTGAGACGCCTGGCCCTTTATCAAATCTACTCAGAATAAAACTCCTGGGAGGGGGTGGACTTCCCAGTCCTGCTGCAGCCTCACTCCATTGCAAAGCCTCTTCAATTTATCCATCTGAGTTGTGCTCAGATTTAAAGCTTACGAGGCACAAAATCATTTAAACTTTGATTCTCCCTGGTGCTTGGGAACAACAGGGAACTTCATGAAATTTCACTCCATTGAAAAAAGGACAGAGAAATTTGATGTGTGTGCACATGCATGTGCCTGCATGTATTTTCTCCTCTTCTTCTACTGGCTCTCTTTAGGTAGTCTACTTTATTTTATTATTATTTTTAAAACATATTTTTACTGATTTCAGAAAGGAAGGGAGAGAAATAGAAATATCAATGATGAGAGAGAATCACTGATCGGCTGCCTCCTGCAGGCCCCACACTGGGGACTGAGCCTGAAACCCTGGCATGTGCCCTGACCAGGAATGGAACAGTGACCTCTGATTCATAGGTCAACACAACCACTGAGCCATGCCGGTTGGGCTTTAGGTAGTCTATTTTAAAATTTGGAGGACAGGGACGAAGGGCAAATATACAAAATTAATATCAAATGACTTATTTCACAACCAACCTCCTATTTGGTGTTCTATGTAGCTAAAATACACGCATGTAATGCATACAGGTTACTAGTGTTAGGTGAAGTGGCCAGAAATGGCTTGTTTCTGAGGCAGGCGTGGGGATGGATAGTGAGTGAGGGCTGGCTCTTACCTCACTGTTGATCCACAGGGTGGCTCCCAGGCTGAATGCATTTTCCTTGCCCTCTTCCCGCACGTCCACATGCTGGTAGATGCCGTCACTGACCTTCCAGGTCACTGTCAGGTGATTTTCGCCCTTGCTGCTTGGTCGGATGATAACATCTCCCTGGTCCATAGTCTCCATCATCTTTTCTGCTTGTTTGAAATTTATATTATGGAAGGATGGATGTGCAATTACCCGCTTGATATATGCTGAAGAGGGCAGGAAAGAAGTACAGATCAGGTGATGGGACTGGGAACCAATAGCAATGGGACAAACCATGGCTTAACTTCTGGCCCCCTATTGAATTCTGAGACTCTTCTAACCTCTCTGGGCCTGGACTTTCTGATGTAAAGATGTGTTCACCGGGGTTCCTAGGGTACTGACAGGAGTCACATGCACTAGCAAAGAAAATGTGACCCAAGAAAACTCTGGTTTCCAGCCCTGCCAATGACTCCCTTTTGATGCCTCTGGGCCTCAGCACCTCCAAGCTGAGCACTCACTCCCATCGGGAGGCTGAGCAAGGGGAACTGCCATTAGCACATACATCCTGGAGAGCGAGCTGCCAAGACCTCGGTGCACAGGTGTGGTGGGCACTCACTGGTCCGCTGTTGTTTCCGCTTCATGTCCTCCTCCTGCTTGTGGTCTGCTGCTTCAGCATCAAAGTCATAGTAGGTGTCCTTGGGCAGTTTCCACTCATTGTTCCTGTCCATGAGGTCTGAGGTGCGGCAGGTCAGGTCTGCGCTAAACTTCTCGATGTCAATCTTCATGATGCGGCAGTGAACAGTCATTCCCACCTAGATCCACAGAATATGTGAGCTGGAAGGGACAAAGATGATCTAGCCCGATACCCTATTTTACAAATCAAAGTTCAGGCAGAAAGATGAAGTGACTTGCCCAAAGACAGCCACCTACTGAATAGCAGATGAGTTCAGGGTTGAGTCTGATCTGCAGACTACTGGCTGTGTCTTGTAGATGCCTCTTCCTCTAGACAGGAAAACCACCTGGAGTCTACTGGGGTTTAGCCTGTTACTGGCACTATTCTCTTCTCCCTTAAAGTTGCCTTGTTACTGCTCCTAGGAGGTGGCCAAAGTCTGGCTGCCCTTTTTGGAGGGGAAGGAAAATAAGAGCTGGTTTTTAGACTTTATCCTTGACTTGAGTGAACCCATCTGTCTCAACAGTGGCAAAAGCCAGTCACTCTGCACAGCTCTCCTTTTGAAACTCTCCCTAGCCTCATTTATCAGGAACAGAGTCTTTGCCCAGCCTTCCCAAGTCCACAGTTCTCGGGTTCACAACACTTAGAACCAGAGAATTGGCAGATCCAGGACCAGCCATGTTACAACTGAGTAATCCTGGAAAAGGCACTTGAATTTCTCTTAGAAGAGAAGGAAATAGTCCTTCCCCATCAGGCAGTGAGATTAGAGACAACATATGTAAAAGTCAAGTGCTGGTGCCTAGTGTGTATATACATAATTAATGGCAGGAGAATACTAGAACCGAAAGGGAACTTGGCTTTGTGTCTCGCAGCTTTTAATGCTGTGCCCTGCTTCCTGCCCCTTGGACTAAATCACAGGTTCCCACACAGGAAGCGAAAGCCCTCTCCCAAAGGGCTGGCAACTTGAAGTTTCACAAGGCAGAGAACAAAAGCACTCAAATGCTTCTTGCCCTGGCTTCTTTCAGCTAGTTATAAATCCCCCTGAAATTCTCGCCCTACCAGCAGCCACTGGGAACACAGCCTAACTTCTGGTGTGAACAGCCCAATGTTAACGAGAGCCCAATTTAGGCAGCTGAAAATTGATGCCTTTGCCTAGTCATTCATCTACCTTCACTCGCTCCTCTGGCCGCTTTACCACTTTGTCACTGAGGAATTTGGTGGGGATGAAGCCGGTCACACCATTGTCTAGCCGTGTTTTGACACCAATAGCCTGGCCTGGGCATGAACCGCTGTCGAAGTGGTTCCAGACCTAAAGAGAGCATCAGGAGAGAAGCTGATCATTAAGATTCTGGAGATGACACATTCAGAAGAGCTGCCAAGGGTGTTATAATTTATTTTACCACTGACACCCGGTACCGTGGTCTGAAAACACAATGAGTTAGCCACTTCCTGCCAACATAAAATGTGAAGTTCCCCAATGTTATTTGACTCATAACTCATGTTTGGCACCACTGGCCATCAGATCAATCTTTTATGTTAACCTAACCTATACATTCTAGCTGAAACGGAGGCCCCTCTCTCCCATTTTGTTCTGACCTCATGGGCATGAGAAACATCAATGTCAGTCTCCTTAGAACTCATTTCAGTGAACCAGTTGCCCCTTGGCTTTCTATACATTCTGGACAAATCCCAACAGCTTCTTTTATTGGGTAAATTGGGAAATGGTCTTTTATAGTCTGCCTAACATTTGAAGACCCAGAAAAAGCTTTCAGGTGGCTTTAATGAGTTCTGACCATGAAAAAAGGCAGATGATGTCTAGAAGAATGTGGGAAAAATTAAAAATGTGTTTGGAGAACAAAAAAATGAAAGGGAGTCTCTAACTAGTATAGGGACACTGTGCCTAACCCTGCAGGGAAGAAATGCATGTCCTCATATCTCTAATCTGGTTGAGCTAGATGCCCAGAGAATGGGAAATGCCCAGAGGATTCAGGGCTGAGCCAGAGTAGAAAAAAGCATATAGATAATTTCTTTTTTCTTTTTTTTTTTTTTTTTTAACACAAAGGCAATTTATTTATTTTTTTTTAATTAATTTATTTTTTTTTATTATTAGTTAAGGCATATAGATAATTTCTGACTAGCATATGGAGGGACTTCATGTTAGACCTGTGTATGTTCCAGTCCTCTTCCTTCTTCGTGTATTCATTTGGTAAAGCATTATCTAAACACTCCTGCTTTCCTATTCCTTTTGAGGGCACTAAGACCATTAACTCAAAGAAATTCAGTGACCATGGTAACACTGCAGCACATACCTCACTTAGTTCGGGGAAATTGTCCTGCTGACAGAAGGGGCACTGCCATAGCCCTGTCTCATCGTTTCGGATTGCCTGGTCGTAGCTCTCACCCTGTGGACGCCTATGGGCAATGCCAGTGACGTTGCAGATGATGAGCTTTCCTGGAGGAAGGGGTGAGAACAGGGAAGAACAGGGAAGAACAGGTTGAGAGAACTGGAGAGGCGACTTCTTCCCACCACCTTTTAATGACAGAACACTTGTCTTATAGCATCTGAACTGATTTCTCTTGCATCTTTGAAAAGGGAGGTCTTCCCTCGATTTGATGACATGGGAAAATGAGGCTTTTAAAAGTGAATTCAGCCGAAACCGGTTTGGCTCAGTGGATAGAGCATCGGCCTACGGACTGAAAGGTCCCAGGTTCGATTCCGGTCAAGAGCATGTACCTGGGTTGCGGGCATATCCCCAGTGGGAGATGTGCAGGAGGCAGCTGATCGATGTTTCTCTCTCATCGATGTTTCTAACTCTCTATCTCTCTCCCTTTCTTTCTGTAAAAAAATCAATAAAATATATTTAAAAATAAATAAATAAATAAAAGTGAATTCATAAGATTCCACAGCAGGTTAAAAACATAATGTGATCCTGAACTCAGTTTTGACTTCCAGTCTAGTGCTCTATAATCTTTTTTTTTAAAAAATATGTTTATTGATATTTTTTTAAGAGAGGAAGGGAGAGGGAGAGAGAAACATTGATCAGCTGCCTCTTGCACACCCCCTACTGGGATTGAGCCCACAACCCAGGCACATGCCTTGAATGGGAATGAAACTGGTAACAGTTTAGTGCATTGGATAATGCTTAACCAACTGAGCTGCACTGGCCAGGATAGGGCTCTATAATCTTTCTGAAAGCTCCCCTGGTATAGTAAAAAACCTGCCTCATTCTGTTGGAATCATTGTTTGATTTACATGTGTACAGTAAGCACATATTCCTCACCCCTACATATCCTCCTCCACTTAAAAACAGATCCAGAATTTACCAATGTAGAAGGTCTCTGGTGTTTCTTTGGTTAACATATTGAAGATTTCCTCTGTGTTGGGAGAGCGGTAGGCTGTCCGGAGGTCCTTATACCGACAGCTCAGCTCTGCCCGGATGTCGTACAGGGTGATGTGTTTATCACCATATCCCTAGGGAAGAAGCCCATTATCAAGAAGAGCCTTGAACCTGTTCCCCAACCTGAGCCTGAGTCTTCCATAGAAAGGAGTAAGCCAGGTGGTTCCTGTCAGGGCTTCTCTTTCCCCTAAGACAGTGGTCGGCAAACTCATTAGTCAACAGAGCCAAATATCAACAGTACAACGATTAAAATTTCTTTTGAGAGCCAAATTTTTTAAACTTAAACTATATAGGTAGGTACACTGTTATTAACTTAATTAGGGTCCTCCTAAGGCTTAGGAAGAGCCACACTCATGGGGCCAAAGAGCTTCATGTGGCTCGAGAGCTGCAGTTTGTCGACCACTGCCCTAAGACAGTGGTTCTCAACCTTCTGGCCCTTTAAATACAGTTCCTCATGTTGTGACCCAACCATAAAATTATTTTCGTTGCTACTTCATAATGGTAATGTTGCTACTGTTATGAATCGTAATGTAAATATCTGATATGCAGGATGGTCTTAGGCGACCCCTGTGATAGGGTCGTTTGACCGCCAAAGGGGTCGTGACCCACAGGTTGAGAACCGCTGCCCCAAGATTAACTAAAGGTTTTCAAACCTTTTCCTACCCATGGAACACTGGTCTATGATAAAAGGGCTTCACAGAACCCCAATGTATAACAGATAAACACGAGGCTGCACTGTTGGCAAGGAGGAGGAGGGCCTAGGAAGAAACTCTACTACTGAGCCCCTGCAAGCTTCCTCCCACCCCCATAATGAGCGTAGTGGCCTTGGCTCCTTAACAAGTAAACTGAAAACTTCTTTGAGAAACCCAGAACGGCACATGGGGGGGAGAGAAGAGAAAATCAGGTTTCTCACACCAATAGTATTGGGGATTTCTCTGAAGACTTGCTGCCCGAGACCTCCCAACCATGCCACTTGGGATGGCTTTTATGCCAGGCTCTTTACAACAAGGGTCCTCAAACTTTTTAAACAGGGGGCCAGTTCACTGTCCCTCAGACCATTGGAGGGCCAGACTATAGTTTAAAAAAAAACTATGAACAAATTCCTATGCACACAGCGGCGGCAAAAACACCCGGCGGGCCGGATAAATGTTTTCAGCGGGCCGCATGTGGTCCGCGGGCCGTAGTTTGAGGACCCCTGCTCTACACTGTCACCCACCTGCCTCTCCAGTTCTTCCGCAAAGGCATCCAGGTCTAGGTCTTTGAGTCGCTCTGGGTTTTCCAAGATCTCTTCAAGGGCTCCTGCAGGATTGGCATCTTCAGCTGATTCATCATATTCCAGAGCATCCACTGCCATCTTCCTGGCCCACTCATAGGTCTCAGGATGGACTCGAGAACCATCAAGGACTTCAATATATGAGTCAGTGCTAAAGGAAAGGCAGAAAAGGGGCAGGATATAAAACAAGAAGCTTCTAATAACAGTCCAAATGTCCACCAATAGGGAACTGGTAAATAAATTAGGGTACCTCCATACAATGGAATACTATACAGCCATTAAAAAGAATGAGGTAGATCTATGTGTGCTGACATGGAAAAATGGCCATGATATATTGATATGTGAAAAATGCACTGCAAAACACTATGAACCAAATGATCCCATTTTTGCAGTAAATGGGTAGTTAGTAAATGCATAGCAAAAATAAAATTTAGAAAAGTTGCAGTATACATCAATCGTTATAGTAGTTATCTCTGGGGGGTGGGATTATGGGGGACTTCCACTTTCTGCATAAATTCCTATATGTTGAATTTTATACAATGAACTTATATGAGTCTCTTAATAAGATAAAGCAAAAAGGGGGAAAAGACCTTTGAGAATTTGCTGACAGCTATTTTCCCCCATAAAGCCTTCCCAGGCTGGTCTTGCCCGTGCACTCACATGGACCTATGTTATTCGTGGAGTGTTACAGCAAAGCTGGGTGGAAAATGAAGTTTTAGAACTTGAGCCTATTTCCCCACTGATTTCCATTACTGAATGAGGAGCTATGTGCCCGTGGAAAAGATCCTCCAAAGACTGAGTTGATAACTTCTGGAGAGGAAGAGGTCAATAGTGAAGTCCAAAGTTCAAGTGAATAGAACTTTCTCTCAATAACATCATCTCAAAACATACTGAATCACTTCCCCCCTTCCTTACTTCCTCATATCCCCACTCCTTTTCCATTGCTCCTGCTATTCCCACCCTTACAAGCCACGACACACCACAGCAACAACAAATTTGTGTTTAATGAATAAAATCTTATGTTTTCCGTTCTTAATTTATAAACTAAGTTGGTTCTTATGTTTCTCTCACAAAAAAACTTCACATAATTGAACTGATCTTTTCCATAGGTCAGAAGCTCTTGACTGAATAAAGTTTCCTCACTTTTAAAACATTTCCTAATTTAAATAGGCTTGTGGCCCTTTGGCAGCCCTAATCCCCTCAAGTCCCCAAATAAAACCCAAGGGATTTCCTCCTGGTTTATCCAGGCAGAGGGCATCACCTGTCCCCTAGGGAGGCTGTGTCGATCTTCAGGAAGCCAGCACAATTCATGAAGACTTTGGGACCCATGTGGCACATGGTAACCAGCTGGGTCCGGCTCTCGAGCCTGGTGTTGTTCTGCTTCAGGATCTAGGGGAGAGGTCTGGAGTGAGCCAGAGCAGTGGGCAGGCCCCACCTCCCAGCCTGCTTTCAGGTTCCTGGGAAAGCTTCCTGGTAGGAACTCTGTCCCTACAGCCCACTATCTAAATGAGCACTATACCAGACTATCTGCTACTAAAAATTTATTTTACTTATTTATTTTTTATTGTGAGAGTGCATTTATTAAAGCTGGGAACTGAAAGAAGGAAGGGCTTAGGACAGAAGCAGCAACAGGAGAGCCCAGGCTGGGCTGCTTTGGCTCACTGGAAAGTCAGAGAAAAGGGGGTCTTGGAGACAGGTTTAGAGGTTAGCCTGGGACGAGATGCCACTGCCCTTTGCTTCCTGGTTGCAAGTGGTATGGAGACCTTTAGAGTTTAGGAGATGCACACCTCAGAGGGAAGAAAGGTGTGGGCATGCTCCTGGGAGGGATAGCACACTAAAAAATTGTTTTAATGAACTACTTTATAATGTATGGCTTAAAAGTTGATAGCCCTAGCCGGTTTGGCTCAGTGGATAGAGCGTCAGCCTGTGAACCAAAGGGTCCTGGATTTAATTCCAGTCAAGGGCACGTACCTTGGTTGCAGGCTCCTCCCTAGCCCGGGGCCCCTAGGTGGGGTGCATGCAGGAGGCAACCATTCGATGTGTTTCTCTCACATCGATATTTCTGTCTTTCGCTCTCTCTTCCACTCTCTCTAAAAATCAATGGAAAAACATCGAGGATAAAAAAAAAAGTTAATGATAAAACATATATTCAAGTACCCATCACTCACCTTAAAAAATATTACCACCAATACTTTTGAATTTCCCTGCATATGCCTGATTGAAATCCTTTCCTTTCCCATTGGGAAAAACGCCATTACCCTGAGGTTTGTGTTGAGTACTCTCTCACCTTCTTCCAACTATTTTCAATCACGGCTTATGGCTATTTTTCCCATGAGTCACTATAGTAAAATAGTGAAGAGCATAGCTGTGGCCACCTGGTCTGAAGTCTGACTCTGACTCTCACTAGCTGGATGACTCTGGACAAGTTCCTATACCTCTCTGAACTTGGTCTTCTTGTCAAATCATACTGGCAAGTATAAAGTATATAGGCTCAAGGATATGGAACTTCTCCTATTTTCTGATTCAATTCAATCCTACCTTTAGAAGATGTGTTCCTTTTCGAGGTCCCAGGCCACACACATACTGGATCAAGGCCTGGCTATAAGGGTGGGCAATGGCACGGTTGACATCGACCCCAACCTCATTGACTCGGTTGATAAATTCACAGTACAAGGCATTGAGCAGCTCTTCTTTCACCACATGCTCCTGTTGATACACAGCAGGCAGGGATAAGGTTACTGTGCAATTCTTCCCACCCACGCCTGCCTGGCAAATCCTACTCACCTGCAAAGGGTGAAACTTGAGACACAGGATGTCTTCATCAGAGCTGCACACCTGGGCAAATTCAATCAGAGGGTCCTGGATGCGCCGGGCCAGGGAGACGGCCTGTCTCAGCACTGGAGGATAATCCCGGAACTCTGCCTAGAGTCAAACAAAGGTTAGCAGGGCCATAAAGTCCCCTTAGTGCCAAGAGCAAGAGAAAAATCAAAACTGATCTAACTCTAAGTCACTTTCTCCTTTCCTCTGGGACTGCTTTTTTGGGACCAATTTGATCTCTGAGGCTCCCAGTCTGAAACAGGACTGAATGGAATGCCTCGAATGGATTAAGTGCCCTGGTAACCTTTGCTTCCCTATTAAATCTCTCTGGGACTGATAGCTCTTGGCTGTTCAGGTCCCAAGGGTAGGGCTCTGGCATTACCTCTGATTTCTTGCTGTTCATATAGAGAATGGCCAACTCGTTGTCAACCAGCTCCACCCCAATAGAGGAAAGCTGTTGGCCCTGGTCCAGCTCATGCACAATGCGCTTCACATCCTCAATCAACATCTGGGCGTCCCTGGAGAAATAAGAGGTGTTAATCAGGGCTATTTCTGCACAATTTCTCATGGATGTACAGTCTCATGGCTGGGATATGGGGAAGGGCTGTGGGGGAGGAGAGAGCTCTGAAGACAAAGAAGTACAATATTCCCAGGGATACCCCCTTTTGGGATGGGGTATTATCAAGGATCTACACAGGCACATGCCAGATCCAACAATAAAAGATGAGTGACATTAAATCAGGCCTAGCCCAGTCATCTGGTGCCCTCCTACCTATTCTCTCCTGCGACTGTCACCACATGAGGCTTTTTGTTCAGAAGAAATTTCTTCAGGGTTTCAATGTCTTGAGCCTGGATTGAAAGAAAATTGGAGTTAAATGGCTCCGAAGACAGGGAGATTTCAGGAATTTCCCTCTCCCTAAGTAGCTCAGCACCTTACAAGACCAGAGAATAATATGTCATACGCTGTCGAACTGGGAAACAAAATAATGGGATTATAGGATCTCTGGTTGTAATCCTATATAATAAAAGCCTAATATGCAAATTGTCCCCTTGACTGGGAGTTTGACCGGGAGTTTGAATGCTCGCTATGATGTGTGCTGACCACCAGGGGGTGGTGTGGAACATGGCGGGTGTCGGATGGGCCCCGATGAGCGGAACCATAGTGGGATGGTGGAGCAGATGAGTGGGCAGCACCAGGCCAAGGCGGGTGTGAGCGGGGTGACCAGCAGTGGCAGCGGGGGACAGGGCTGCTACCCAGCTCCCAGGTGCTGACGGAGCCAGGCGGGGGCCTGATGACTCAGACGGAGCAGGCATGCAGGGGCCTGGGGGCCCAGGTGCTGCCCAGGGCCCAGAGATCAGCTGGGACCTGACCTTCCATGCCAGACGCTTGTGCTTTGATCACCGGCCAGGCCTAGGGACCTCACCCGTGCATGAATTTCGTGCACTGGGCCTCTAGTATTTTATATCTGTTAATAGTTTCTAAGGTTATTATATTACTAGAGGCCTGGTGCACGAAATTCATTCGGGGGGCGGGGGGGGGGGGGTCTCTCACCCTGGCCTGCACCTTCTCCAATCTGGGACCCCTCAGGGGATATCTGCCGGTTTAGGCCCAATCCCACTGGCAGTTGGACATTCCTCTCGCAATCCAGGACCACTGGCTCCTAACCGCTCACCTGCCTGCCTGCCTGATGGCCCCTAACTGCCCTCCCCTGCTGGCCTGATCACCCCTCACTGTTCTCCCCTGCCGGCCTTATTGCCCTTAACCGCCTCTGCCTCAGCCCCTGCCACCATGGCTTTGTCCGGAAGAATGTCCGGAAGATGTCTGGCCTAATTAGCATATTACCCTTTTATTAGTATAGATGGCTTATACTTGGGTTGTGGTTAACTGAAAATACTTTACTTTGCCTTAATATAAACTACTACCTAGCATTCAGGGCTACTCTTACCTCCTCTGCAAGAGTTTTATTTCTTTGTTTAGTTGTTTGTTAAAAATTAATTTTTAGAATGGGCACTCTCAACAAAATTTAAAGATACCATTAAGGTTAAAAAAATCAGAATCATACACGAGATGAATTCAAATTCCTTTCCTTAGAAAAACAGACACTGAAAGACTAAAGCAGGGAAAAGGTTGGCCTAATGCCTCAGTGGCTTTCAGCTCCTGGAACAGGCTGACCCAGATGCAAGAACAGAGGCAGTAAGGGCAGCTCCCAAGCACACAAGGCTTAGGAACTGGCCTCAAGCCAGAAGTAAATTATACACCAGAACTTGAGTGCCATCTACTGCCTATGGGAGACTTATCCCAGGACTTGAGGGGTAAGTGACCAGGTCAGAGATAATCAGGGTCTTGCATGAGATGTTGCTTAGACCATAAACCCTTATCCCCACTGAATTATAAGATGTACTCAAGATGTAAACTTGGTAACCTGCCCCAGCCACTTGCCTTTTTTTCCCGTTCTTCCTCTCTCCAAGCAGTCCGCCGTTTGGTAAAATGGGGCAGCCGGAGAAAGTCTGTCACTTCTCCTTCACCATTGACCAAGGCACAGAACACAGGGTGATCTCTGCCAGCCAGACAGAAAAAAAGAACAGAGTGATAATCAGCAATATGAGGATATGAGTAAGAGCAGAATAAGATTAGGAATACAGGTAAGGGTGATGGCAGATGTGCAGGAATAGGCAGTTACCTGGCAGAGGAGAAAGCAATGCCTAGGACTCGGATGCCCTTTCCTTGGTTCTCTTCCATAAAGTCATCGTCTTCCTCTACCTGTTGATCTGGCCGGTAGGGTGCCACCCTCAACCAGTTGTAGAGCTTTCGACTACAAGCCTGGAGAGGAGACACACCGGACACTATAGCCATCAGGAACTCACCAAGTGTGCTAAGAAAACAGACGCAGGTACACATGTGCAAAGGTTGTATTCGTATGCGCATGTTCCTTGCATTTGGCAGGTTTATAACCGGAAGCATACCTTGCTTTTGGAAACTGGAGAGTAGACAGAGGACAGCAATATAAACAAAGAATGTTTGGGCCCTAACTGGTTTGGCTCAGTGGATAGCGTGTCAGCCTGCGGACTGAAGGGTCCCAGGTTCGATTCCGGTCAAGGGCATGTACCTTGGTTGTGGGCACATCCCCAGTAGGGGGTGTGCAGGAGGCAGCTGATTGATGTTTCTAACTCTCTATTCCTCTCCCTTCTTCTCTGTAAAAAATCAATAAAATATATTTTAAAAAAAAGAATGTTTGGATTTGGGGGTGGGGAAAGAGGCTCCTCAAGCAGGGAGGTCTTGCAGTGACCCAAAGCCTCTCAGCTTATGCTCTGCCTGCCACCAGTGTTTCTCCATTAGCTACTATTAAGGGGTTTCTTTTTTTTTGCGGTGGGAGGAAGGGAGAGAGAAACATTGATGTGAAAGAGACACACTGATTAACTGCCTCTCATATGCACCCTAATTGGGGACTGATCTTGCAATCCAGGCATGTGCCCTGACAGGGAATTGAACCCACAACCTTCCAGTGCACAGGACAATGCTGAGCCACACTGGCCTGGGCAAGAGGTGTTTTTGTTTTTGTTTTTGTTTTTTTTTTAAAATATATTTTATTGATTTTTTACAGAGAGGAAGGGAGAGAGATAGAGAGTTAGAAACATCGATGAGAGAGAAACATCGATCAGTTGCCTCCTGCACATCTCCTACTGGGGATGTGCCCACAACCCAGGTACATGCCCCTGACCGGAATCGAACCTGGGACCTTTCAGTCCACAGGCTGACGCTCTATCCACTGAGCCAAACCGGTTTCGGCAAGAGGTTTTTTCTTTTTCTTTTTTTAAAATATATTTTATTGATTTTTTACAGAGAGGAAGGGAGAGAGAGAGTTAGAAACATCGATGAGAGAGAAACATCGATCAGCCGCCTCCTGCACACCTCCTACTGGAGATGTGCCCGCCTTGACGGGAATTGAACCTGGGACCTTTCAGTCTGCAGGCCGACGCTCTATTCACTGAGCCAAACCGGTCAGGGCTGGGCAAGAGGTTTTTTCACTCTCAGCTCTAGTTTGGGGAAATCATAGAACTAAAGATCATGAGTTTCAGTTCTCACCTTGATGACATACTCTTTGGCTTCGACCAGCAGCTTGTTCTTGAGTTCTTTGGCCATCTGCACGTAGAGGAACTGCTGCAAAGCTCGCTCGATGGCCATGGTGCGCTGCCGGTTCCACTCCTGTACTTGGTGGCTGAACTCATCTCGGTAGTAGAACTGTTTGATCTCTTCAAAATATGTCTGGTCATTGCCATAGCTGAGAAGAAACAACACTGCAGTTAGTGTTAGTGTTAGGGATGGAGAAAATGTGATGCCCAAATATGCACAAACACTGCAAGCAAGCCAGGGACAATGGCTTGCTCAATTCTGAAACTGTGCTTCACATTTTCCTTAATTTTTATCCCTATTGGTTTTAGAAAGAGAGAGGAAGGAAGAAACATCAATTTGTTGTTCTACTTATTTACACATTCATTGATTGCTTCTTGTATGTGCCCTGGACATACAAGAACCAGCAACCTTGGTGTAGCGATATGACATTCTACCCAACTGAGCTACCTGAGGGACCCCTTCCTCCCAAAGACTCATCACCAAGCCCTCCCCAAGAGTCCCTACCCCAGTGCTTTGCTTACCCTTCTACCCCCTTCATATCTATGCTGATGTCAATGGTGAGCAGTCCTTCATCTTCAGCCAGGCATATCTTGAGGAACTGGTCATCTCTCAGTTCCTTAACAGGCTTGTTCTTTAGGTACTTGAAGGAGTAAGCGTAGTGGGCCTCATCCACATCCTGTATACATCAAGGGGGAATCATCAGCCTGCAGATAGGCTGGCTTGACCTGGGAGAAAAGATTGCCTCTCTGCTCTCAGGAAGACAACTGAGCTATAAGAAATTCAGCTCAAGCACAGAGCTGGGCCACATGTTGGATTAAAGCCCAGAGCTCACCTTTCTACCTTTCTTGGTGGGGGTTATATTTAGTTTGGCTCTCTCCTGAAATGTTTGCCTCAGCACCTGCCGGACGAGGGGTTCTCGGGCAATCTGCAGGGCTACCATGTAGCGGGCACCTTCCAGCACAGCTTCTGGTGTAGGGAACTGGCTGTGGGGAAAATGGAAGAGCTCAAGATGCGGTCTCTTTGGCCTCAGGCCCCTCCTCCTGAGAGCCACCTGTTGCAAGCCTACCTGCAAACATAATCCTTGGCCAGCTCCAAGGGCTCTGCAGGAAACTGCTCTGTCTCGTGTCGCTGGTAGCTGTCCCGGAGGTTTTCCCCAAACTGCTCAGGAGTAAGCCCAAACTTCTTGGCTAGGCCATCTAAAGTAAACAGGAGAGTGAGAGGTAAGGTAATAGCTGGGGTCTTGACTCTTAAGAGTCTAGAGTAGCAATTCTCAGAGCTAGACTTTAATGGGGTCATGAATGAGCAGGACCAGGATGTCTTACAAAGAGCAATGAAAAAACTGACTTTAAACATCTGATGGGTTGTTATGAGGCAGAAGAAATAGAAATTTTCTATGTAACTCCTGGGCTCAGAACTAAAGCGGAGGTTACAGTTTAATAAAAGGACTTTCCAAAGATAGAATGGATTGGCTGTTTCCCTTTAACCGTGTTGAGTTTCCCATTCCTTCAGGAATTTGGGGAGACTGGACCATTACTGTGGGGTGAGCATGGCACATGGGAGCAAGTATTCAGAATTGGATTGGTGATTCACTCAGATGTTTCTTTTTTTCTTTTTTTAATATATTTTACTGATTTTTTACAGAGAGGAAGGGAGAGAGATAGAGAGTTAGAAACATCGATGAGAGAGAAACATCGATCAGCTGCCTCCAGCACACCTCCCACTGGGGATGTGCCCGCAACCCAGGTACATGCCCCCGACCGGAATCGAACCTGGGACCTTTCAGTCCGCAGGCCGACGCTCTATCCGCTGAGCCAAACCGGTTTCGGCGCTCAGATGTTTCTTAAATCCTCTTTCTACCCACCAGTGACTATCAGGGAACTTCCCTTGCTCAAGGCTGAATGCCCAGATCATAAGAGCTAGCTTTTACCTAGGCCAGCACTCTGGCAGATGGTATACATGTCTCGCCGGGAAGCCTGCTTGAGCTCTGGTCCCCTCTGCTCCTCATCTTCTGCCTCCTCACCTTCACCTGGGAGGGAAAATGGAGTTAGTGCTCAAGTTTCCAATCACTCCCAAGGATCTGACACATATAGAGAAGCCCCAAAGGGCACCCAGCCAAGGACATCCTTAGAGATGCCATGGCCATCAAGTTTCCTGGGCTTTCTTTCCCAGCACTCACCTTCCTCATCTCCCTCTTCCCTTACACGCTTTAGCTTCTTGCGGTTGGCCTTGGCGGCATTCTGCATCTTGGGGATGTCACGACCATAATAAAGCAGGAAATGGCTGTAGACATCTTTCAGCTCATCCATCGACTGTACATCCTTGAGCCTGTTGGGAAGGAACATAAGATCTCGACTGTTACCGAGGAAGAGTATACTACAGTTCTGCTACAAGAGGTCCAATACTCATGAGGCGAGATCCCAACTAGAATGGGTGCCTGTATTCCACAATTATTATAGACAACAAATGGCCCCAGACCATGATTTAATTATAACCAATGTGTCTGTTTTTAAAAATATATATATTTCTTTTATTGATTTCAGAGAGGAAGGGAGAGGGAGAAAGAGATAGAAACATCAATGATGAGATTCACTGATCAGTTGCCTCCCGCACACCCCAAAATCAGGGATTGAGCTGGCAACCCGGGCATGTGCTCTGACTGGGAATAGAACCCCAACCTCCTGATTCATAAGTCAATGCTCAACCACTGAGCCACACCAGCAGGCCAATGTATCTGTTTAAAAAAAAATCCTCATTCAAGGATATGTTTTTTTGACTTTACAAAAAGAGGAAGGGAGAGAAAGAGAGAAACATCAATTGGCTGTCCCCCCGTATGTGCTCTGACGGGGGATGGAACCCTTAACCCAGGAATGTGTCCTGGCTGGGAATTAAACCTGCAACCTTTAGGTGCACGGGACTATGCTCCAACCAACTAAGCCACCGGGCCAGGGCATAACCAATGTATCTTAAAGGATGAATATGTCAAACAAACGGTGGTTTGTGGCTATTAGAAGTGAAAACAAAAAGGGAGAGGAAGACAAGGCAGCACGTCTCTAGCAAAGTTCAGAGTCCTTAAGATAGTCCTTGTCCCTCCTCCCCAGTTTCATGATGCTGACCGCTAAAATCATCTGGTCCCCTCTCACACCCCTTCTGATTCCAGGCTCACAAGCTACTTTCTGGTTATAATTTGGTTTCCCATGTAACTTTATATACATGTACTGATAATTTTGCAAGGTTACTCTCTCCGGGGGGCCTGCCTTTGATCTAAGGGTTCCCTGTTGTGAAATACATCCTGCATACGCTACCTCTCCATGTCGGTGGTGTCCAGAGCCCGGATGCCATCAGCTAGAGGTTTGTCAGGATCAGCAGAGATTTGCTCGTACTGATAAGCCTGCATCTTCTCGAACAGCCGCGTTAGGTTCTCTTTGCGGATTCTCAGCTGGGTCCACTAGGATAGGATAGGGCAGCAGTAAGGGCTGGTGTTCAGCCTTGGAGTCCCAAGGCTGTTCTGTTCCTTACCAGGAGACCCTGGGAAACTTGAGAGGCCTGGTGGGGGTTTGGGCTGCTGAGAGAGGTTGGGCCCTGGTGATAGTGGTGCCCAATCCAGCCCTCAGCCCCTTGGGGGGCATGGATCAATATTACCTTTTCATCCCACTGCCACACCCTCCACAGGTCATTGATGTGCAACTCAGGCTCCACATACTCCTTCCGGTAGAAGGCAATAAAAGGCACCTAGGGTGGCAAGGAGACTACAGTCAACCAGAGGAGAAAGATCTGTTCAGATCCCCTTTGCCACTGGGATAGATAGTCCAGGATATTCATCAGTTTGGAAGTGTGGCCTCCCTCACAAGCCCGTCCAGGATGCATGCTCTCCAGCCACAGGGGAAGAAACTACTGCAGAGAGGGTAGCATTGTTCTCTTGATCACTAGGGTCTCCTTTAGTCCTCACACTTTTTGAGTCTAGGGACCACTGCTGAGGACAGGAAAAGGGGGTTATCTTGACCCTCATCCTCTAGATGAATTTCTAACCACTGGAAATGGGCCACTAGAACTTGAGGTGCTACCTCAAAATGCTGATTTCGCATGAAGCCCAGGGCCTCTTTAATCTTCTGAATTGTACTGGGCCCTTTTCGACTAAAGCTGCTGGCTGGCTGCCCTCTGTCCAGGTAATCACAGCTTTCCTACAGTTGGAAGAAAAAAGAAATAACAACAATACTGTTACCTGTTTTGTCTCATCAGTTCTTTCTGAAACTGCTTCATGTCACAGGATGATCCTGTCAGAAAAATCTCTCATACACCCACGTGTGGACACACACACACACACACACACACGGGAGGAGCAGCTCAACTTCTGGCTCATGTCAAACATAAGGATCTTTTTGGGGGGTACCTGCAGAGAAATAGTTGGTGTGGCAAAAGCATTCCTGTAGATCCAGTCAGCCTCTTCTTCTAGTTCATCATCTTCAGCCACTTTGACTGGGATAGAGCGGAGCTGCAAGGAATAAGACAACAGAGTGAGGCTGACTTTTTCTTATATCCTACATAGGAAAAACACACACCACTCTGGTCCAAAGTGTGCTCTGCAGCACACATTTCCAATACCTGGAAGACTGTCACCTTGGCAGGAAGTAGGTAGGCACTTCATATTTTGCTAAAGAGCGAGTGCCATTTCAAGAACCACAAGCAGCACTCGAGTCTATCTTCCCTCCTACAAGAGCTGCACTCCATATACCTCTTATTCAGATGGAGTTCAAAGCTGACTTCTTAGATACCATTTGCTATCAGATTGTTGTTAGGTTGTTTCTCTGCTACCACCCTTGCAGCAAAGATGCTCAGGCAAGGTGATGACAAATCAGCAGGACAGAGGCTGGTGGTTTCTTACCTGGAACCTCTCGGGCAGGTCGGTGGCTCGGATTTCATTGTCCTGATCTGTGAGGTGACTGCTTTCCAGCTCGCTGGGCTCATACATCTCAAAGATGCTCCTGCGGCTCACACGTTTCTTGGTGGTCTTCTTGGGACGCACTCGGATCTCACCCTCGGCTTCATCATCCTCATACTCATACTCTTCCTCCAGTTCTTCATCATACTCATTGTATTTCTCAAATTCGTCATAGTCAAAGTCCACACCAAAAATCTCTTGGGCTTCTTGAAGGGCCCTGTGGGTGACAGCAAAAGGCCGTTGGCCCAGGTTCTGGTGAGAGGAGAGAAATGCAGCACCTGCACTGATCCTTTACTTGCTCCAAGCCAACTAAAAAGTTAAGAGAAAGGCAAATAAAAAAGCATATTCAGCCTGGCCTGTGTGGCTCAGTGGTTGAGCTTCGACCTAGGAACCAGGAGGTCATGGTTCCATTCCTGGTCAGGGCACATACCCGGGTTGTGGGCTCAATTCCCAGTAGGTGGCATGCAGGAGGCAGCTGATCCATGATGTTTCTCTCTCATTGATGTTCCTATCTCTATCCCTCTCCCTTCCTCTCTTTCTCTCTAAAATCAATAAAAAAAGCATATTCGTGTGGAATAAAGGCTTAGCTGGAGGATATTTCTAGGGGTATGATTTATGAAGGATAAAAAGCCCATCTTTGACAAATGCTAGTGACAGGAATCAAATAGCAATAGGGCAAATGGATTCCTATCCAGTTCAGTGGATCTGTTAATCCTCACCCAAAAATACTTTTTCCACTGTTTGTTTTGTTTTAGAGAGAGTGGAAGGGAGGGGGAGAGACAGAGAGAAACATCGATTGGTTGCCTCCCCATGAGCCCAGACTGGGGCAAGGTATCGAGTGTGCAACTGAGGTACATGCCCTTGACTAGAACTGAACCCGAAACTCTTCAGTCTGCATGCAGGCCAATGCCCTATCCACTGAGCCAAACTGGCTAGAGCTGACTCTGTCTTGACTGGGTTCACTCAGATGCCATACCACCACCTTGTAACAGACCCCACTCACGCATCTGTGTATCCAGGAAGCTTTTTCCTCCACTTAGGTTTCTTCAGAGGCTGTCCATCATCATCCACAATGAAGTCGTCAATGTCTGCGCAGGAAAGGGAGGCGTTAGTGCTCAGAGCCAGAAGATGAGCCAGGACTAGGTGGCTTTAGTTTCTATTATGAGTGGCCAGTGGAGAAGAGTAGGGAGGCTTCTAAAAAGGAACTTTTTTGTGTCAAGTGTTGGGGCCTGTATCTGGTTTCCCATCCTATTCCTAGGGGCTAGGAAATCCCAACACTCACCCAACATGGCTTCCCTGCCTGACGCCACATACCTGACTCTTCATCATCTTCCTCTTCCTCCTCTGCGGGAGCCATGGGGGCCTCTACAGCCTCCTGGCCTTCTTCCCCTTCACCATCCTGGAAGATCTCCTCTGCAATGGCCTCTTTTTCATGTTCCTCCTTGCCATATTCCTCCTCGTCGTCATCCTCGTCATCTGACATTTTTTTGACACGGCGGTATTTTTGCTAAGGGTGGGAAAACCTGCTTCATCAAGGTCTGAGGGGACTTACATAAGGATGCCTGCTCTCCAGTCTCACTCACATTTCCCCACCAGCTATGCTGACCAAGGGAGATGGGAGAGAACACATTAAGTGGTACTTTCAGCCCTAACGCCTACTCTTGAAATGCTGACAAGCCTTTTTCTAACAGACACCCAAATCTCGAGAATATAAATCTAGGCCCCACAGCACAGCACAATGTAGTGAGCAACTTTCTCTTCTCTGATGTTCCTCAAACTATTCTGAATGTCTCCTTCCCCTGGAGTCACTGGATTTAAAGGGCTTTTTCCTTCACCCCCAGGGGGAGAAACAAAGAATGACACTTACTCCTCTTTTGACTTTGACACCCAAATTCTCCTCAATGAGATCAAAATCATCATCTTCCAGGCGGTCATCAAAAGATGCTGGAAAAAACAAAGTGTTACCATGGTGACAGTGGGGCTCCCTTCTTCACTGCAACTTCCACCCCAGCCTCACTTCCCTTGAGGAGAGACTACTACTCACTGCGTTTTCTCTTTTTGTGACCAACATCATCTTCTGAATCACCAGAGTCGCTACCCTCATCCTCCTCCCCTTCATCTTCATCGTCATTGATAAAGCCTTTCAGGTTGCCTTGCTCATCCTGATCATCTGGGTTCTCCTCCTCCTCCTCTTCATCTGGAAAACATGCACGTTTGAGGCATGGATTTTGGGAAACACGCTGGGGGTGGGGCAGGGCCACCGGTTGAACTGTGATTCTCCATCTGCTCTGAACCTAATAACCTGGGTGCCATACTAACTCTTCTGCCTCATCTAAAGATGCAAAAACACTGACTTAGAACAGAAAGCTCCTGGAAAGGACTATCTCTCTTCTGTATTCACCATCTGTCTGTAGTCAAGATGATCTTCCTAATTACTTTGGTTCTTTACTAGAGGTTTTATGGCCACCAATAACCTATGCTTTCCTCTTAGTTTATAAGAGCTATATTTCTGCTTTCATTCATAATTCTCTTGATGAGACTTACATTTCCCTTTCCGCCTTTAAAGCCATCTCGTGGTTCTACTCTGCCGATAACCTTAATGATTGGATTTGGAGAGAGAAATAGGAAACTGAGTGCATAAATACCAACATTACTTGGTGTCTAAAGGAGGGTAACATCACATTACGTATGTATTTATTTTGTCTGTTCTCTCCCCTTAATGTAAACTCTACGATAGCTAGGTCTTTTTTTTTTATATATATTTTATTGATTTTTTACAGAGAGGAAGGGAGAGAGACAGAGAGTTAGAAACATCGATGAGAGAGAAACATCGATCAGCTGCCTCCTTCACATCTCCCACTGGGGATGTGCCCGCAACCCAGGCACATGCCCCTGACCGGAATCGAACCCGGGACCCTTGAGTCCGCAGGCCGACGCTCTATCCACTGAGCCAAACTGGTTTCGGCGATAGCTAGGTCTTTATTTTGTATTCTTAGTTCTAGGAACAAGGCCTGGCATATAGCAGATACTCAGTAAATATTTTCTATGAATGACTGAAAATTCTCAAGCTGGTACTTCATGTGTGATAACTTCCGTGCTTAGCCTGAGCCTCTCATCAGCAAGAATCCAACTATCCACAGCTTAGCAATAATGGGAAGAAGTTTGAGGTTGGGGACTCCTCACCGTCATCCTCTTCTTCCACAAATTTCTTGGTGACTCGGGGCACCACCTCGCCTTCATCGTTGTACTCTTCTTCGGACTCCTCAGCCTCACTTTCTACAAAATCAGACATTGCTGCAGCTTCTCACAGTCTGCCCGAAGAAGACTAGAGAAGAAAGGGAGATGGTGATAAAAGAATGAGACATGTTATTTTACAGAGGGCCCTTTCCACGAACAGGCTTTTAGCCACATGCCACTGCTCTGCCAACTCAATCAATTCTACCTGGGGAGGAAAGAGTAAGAATCAGATGGCTTCATCTCTTCTATTTTCTTCCTTTTTAAGGAGAGGGAGAGAGTGATAGAAACATTAATGATGAGAAAGAATCACTGATCGGCTGTCTCCTGCATGCCCTCTACTGGGGATCGAGCCTGCAACCCAGGCACGTGCCCTTGACTGGAATTGAACCCAGGACCCTTCAATCCACAGGCCAACGCACTATCCACTGAGAAAAACCAGCTAGGGCCATCTCTTATATTTTCCATTCCTCCCGTGGTTGCTCCTCTCATATGTACCTTTAAAACAGTGATTACTCTAGACTTCTGCCTATACGTATCATTCTGGTTCCCCAAATAGTTTTATTTCACCATTTGGGGGCAGGAATGAGCAGACAAAGAAAGAAATTAGTGTAGAAATAATCATATAGATAGGGATGTGGTAGTACTGAGATTATGTGACTGGCTCATCAAGAAGTTTGAAAAAGTCTGGCCAGCACAGCTCAGTGGTTGAGCGTCGATCTATGAACCAGGAGTCACGGTTCGATTCCCAGTCAGGGCACATGCCTGGGTTGCAGGCTCGATCCCCAGTGGGGGACGTGCAGGAGGCAGCCAATCAATGATTCTCATCATGACGTTTCTATCTCCCTCTCCCTTCCTCTCTGAAATCAATAAAAATATAAGTAAATAAATAAAAAATAAAAGTGCCTGTCATTAAGATGGCATTTACTGTTTTTCAAACTTTTTTTTTTTTAAATATACTTTTATTCATTTCAGAGAGGAAAGGAGAGGGAGAGAGAGAAAGAAACATCAGTGATGAGAGAGAATCATTGATTGGCTGCCTCCTGCACATCCCCCACTGGGGATCGAGCCTGCAACCCAGGCATGAGCCCTTGACCGGAATTGAACCCGGGACCCTTTAGTCCGCAGGACAATGCTCTATCCACTGAGCCAAACCAGCTAGGGCGACAGGCATTTTTAGATACACTAGATCTGGCTATTGGCAGAGACAAAAGAAAAATACTTTTCAACAAATTAAACATTTCACGAACTTGTGCCCACTTGCTGGGTACTGGTTGAGAGCATTTGGGGGAGAAGGTTTTGTTTTTTTTAGAAACATTAGAATCATAATTCTATTTTTATCATTTACCTTCTCCACCCAGTAAAACAATAACAACAACACTTTAAAGAGACTTACAGGGCTTACCAAATAAAGGCGACATAGTTAAATGCAAAGATTGCTAAGCTTACGGGTAGAGATAAAATCCTGGTCCCATCATGTCTAGGTATATAAACCTACACAAATGATTGAATGTATGTGAGTATCAATTTCTCCATCTGGAAAATGGCAACAGCACTACCTACCTCGCAGGGTATTACATGAGATATGGGAAAGAACCTAGTTTACTGTTTCAATACATGTTAAGTAAGTTTGAATTTGAATCACTGGCCTAATTTTCCTTAGCATTCTGTAATTTTGTATCAACCACTCCCAACTTTGTCTTCTACTTCCGATTTCAGATTCATCTGAAGTCTTTAAATGGCAGTGGAGAATGCCAGAACCAGCACATGGAGCTTCCTGGGCCTTGAGTAGGACTTTCAAAAACAGCACATATCACAGAAATCACAACATCAAGATTCCATTCTGGAATCCTGAAGCTGGCTGCTGATAAACTCCGCTTCACTCCTCACCCTGTTCTGAATTATGGTCCATTGTGTAAATGTCTATTTTCCCCACTTAGACTACAAGCTTATGGAAGTCAGAGACCATCTCCAATTGAAGGGCTATTCAAAACCATGAAAACATAAATGGCAATAGGAGAGACATCACAAGATACTTTGTGATTCTGTGCCAGATTAAGTTGTATCCTTCTTTGTGCTCTGCACAAACCATGAACTGCTAAATATCCACTAAATAGTACTTCTTTTATCATATTGTTGCCATCTTCCCAGTGAAAGTTGGCAGTGGGAAGAGAGAGAAGACAATAGGAGGGTGGCTAAGGTCTACCTGAAGTGATTTAAGTTCTAGCAGGAGCTTTTCATTCTGTGGCTCTAGTTCTCCAGAAAATTACCCTTACTGGTACCATAACCAATTAACTAAGCAGTAGGAAACAAAACTAAAGGTACTGAGTTCTGGTAGAAAGGGACGGACAATGATACTGTCTTATGTTCATTTTAGGCTGAGGTTTAAGATGCCATTCTTTTCAAACTTTATTGAATGCCTACCATGTACGTACGGCCTGCTAGGAGCTGGGGATTTGAATAGAGACAAGATTGTTTGTTCTCAAGAAGTTTACTTCTAGTAGGAGAGAGATATGAAAGCAAACAAGGACCACAAAATAATTTTATGTATTATGACATTTGAATAGAGTAGGCACAGGAAGAGAATTGCAAGACAAACAAACCCATAACACCCATACAAAACCCAACCAAAACTAATAAAGACCTTACTCAGGTACTTTAAACAACTAAAAAAAAAAAAAAAGCAGCAGCAGCAGCCCCGAGGAATAATGTTTACCACACACCTACCAAGTTCTAGACACTTAACAAATACCTACTAACCCCTACACCGTCCTATTAGTTACAGCACACTTTTCTCTTCGTTCAGCAGAAGAAACAGACTCAGATAGATGAAGCCACTTGTTCAAGGCAACACAACTAACAACTGTAAGCTGGGATCTGAGCTAAGATCTATTTGACTCCAAAGTCCCAGTTGTTTCTACTGTACCAGTAGTTCTCAGTGTAGTTCAGGGGCCATCCCCTCCTTTCTCTGAGTGAATGGTGTTTTCCAGAGGTTAAATGACATGTTATATCACAACAGACTGAATGCAGAAACAGATATGAGAAATTCAGCTATATTCTAAGGCAGACATTAAAACAGAATGTCTTTGGAGTCTCAAATTATTTTGAGGCATATAAAGAGGTCCCAAGATCAAAAAGTTTGAGAGCCACTATACTAGACTGGGAAGTATAGGAAATCTTGGGTTTAGGATCAATGATCTTTTCCCTCCTAAATCTGTCTCCTTAAGGTCATACAGCTTGACTTAAGGTCATACAGAGGGAGAGAGGACTACTGCCAAAAAGTATCTAAAACTTCTGCCAATTAAATCTGGTGCTCTAATTTTAATTTTTTAAAAAATATATTTTATTGATTTTTTACAGAGAAGAAGGGAGAGGGATAGAGAGTTAGAAACATCGATGAGAGAGATCGATCAGCTGCCTCCTGCACGCCCCCCAGTGGGGATGTGCCCGCAACCAAGATACATGCCCTTAACCTGGGACCCTTCAGTCCGCAGGTCGATGCTCTATCCACTGAGCCAAACCAGTTTGGCTCTAATTTTAATTTTAACACTGCTTCCCCTTAGCCTTGAACTGAGGCCTTCAAAATAAGATTTGGGTACAGCAGCCCCCACCACAGTATGCTTTAATTAGGCTATCAGACACACAAATTTAATCTTGAAAAGCACCAACGTCTTCACATTAAATGCTAGCTACTGCAGACCAGATGCCCTACAGCCTACTCAACAGAGAGAAACAGATAGCCTACCTGATGAAAACAACAGCTTTCCTCTGTCCTGGAGGGGGGTGGGGGGGAGCTGGTACTGTGTGCTGCATGCAGCTTTCCTCTCATTCCCTACGTTAGCAATAAAGCACATACTGTGCTATAGCTGGGGAATGCCTCCAATCTAGCTCACTGCCAAGACTTCCAGTTAAAAGATGTGTGCCAGACGCAACCCTGACTTGCTGCAACTTGCAGGAACTAAGATGTGCAGAGGGTGCCACAGCAGCATTGCAGGCTGAAATGGCAACTATTCCAGAACAAAAATTACTATATGATACCTTAGATGAGCCTAATATAGTTTGTATTTTGTATTTAGTACTTATGCTCTTGAATTTTCCCCATATTCAGATTGTAAGTTAAATTTGCTACTTAAACAGGTCTACAAGGGGAGTGGGGTGGTGAAGGGAGGTTTCTTCCGACAGAAGCACAGCTGCAGTAGAAGACGGGGCTCAAAGGGAGAGGCTGGCGGTTACCATGACATTCTCTGGAAGAGGAATGGAGCTGGGATCAGATTGCCACAGGGGAGGCCCTCAGCAGTCCCTCCCTTTGAACAAGATGATGTAGAAGGCAATTAAAAGGAGACCCGAGCAATAAGAGATGTCTGTTAATTCCCTCCACTGGCAGCTTCAATTAACATTTATCTTTTTATTTTTAGGGTCAAACTCTGTGCTGGGATTTGGATATATAAAAATGAGTAAAATATGCCTTTTACCCTGGAGTTCACAACCTATATCAAAACACTTATTAAGTTATGACAAAACATAATATATGTTATATGATAGTTACATACCAAGATTATGAGAGTAACATGAAGAGGGAGGTCAGGAAATTCCTCAGAAAAGGTGAAGCCTGAGTTGAGAGGAGTTAATAAAGCCTGGAAAAAGGCAACACGAGCAAAGGCTTAGGTTTGGTCTGGGGAATAGCCCTATTAGTCCAGTGTGGAGTTTAAGCTATAAGACTTTCTGTATTTTTGTTTATTGATTTTAGAGAGAGAGGAAGGGTGGAGGGGAGAGAGGGAAGGAGAAATGCTTATGTGTGAGAGGAACATTGATTGGTTGCCTTCCATACGGGCCCCGACTGGGGATTGAACCCACAACCTAGGTATGTGCCCTCACTGTGAGTCAAACCTGCAACCTTTTGGTGTATGGGAAGACACTCCAACCCACTTAGCCACACTGGCCAGGACAAGACATTCTGTATTTTATGAGTGAGGGCCTAGGACAAATCCAAAGATGTTCATGAATGACTATCCAATTTGGAATCCCAAAATGTAAAAGTTTAATAAATAACAGTATTCAGAGTCCATGTAAGACAAAGTTCTTTTAAGTTTGGGACTCAGAACTCTATTATGAAATATCCTAATTATACCAAATCAAGATGTTAAAATACAGAAAAGGTTATTCCTACCTATAATCATTTTAACATGTACACACATCATATTTATAAGAATTATGCCCTGGCTGGTTTGGCTCAGTGGATAGAGCGTTAGCCTGAGGACTGAAGGGTCCCGTGTTCGATTTCAATCAAGGGCATATGCCTCGGTTTCAGGCTTGATCCCCAGTCCTGGTTGGAGTGTGAGCAGGAGACAACCAATCGATGTCTCTCTCACATCGATGCTTCTTTCTCTCTCTCTTCCCCACCCTTCCACTCGCTCTAAAGATCAATGGAAAAATATCCTCAGGTGTGGATTAATAAAACAAAACAGAAATCCAGAATCTTTTCAATGCCAGGGTACAAAAAGCACTATCCTATATAATAAAAGGGTAATATGCAAATTGGCCCTAAAGGTGGAATGACCAGGAACGACCCATCTCTATGATGCACACTGACCACCAGAGGGCAGAAGCTCAACGCAGGAGCTGTCCCCTGGTGGTCAGTTTGCTCCCATAGTGGGAGCTCCGCTCAGCCACAAGCCGGGCTGATGGCTGCAAGCACAGCAGTGGTGGCGGGAGCCTCTCCCGCCTCCTAGGCAGTGCCAAAGATGTCCAACTGCTGCTTAGGCCTACTCCCTGGCCTAAGCCAGCAGGTGGACATCCCCCTAGGGTTCCTGGATTGTGAGATGGTGTGGGCCCGTCTGAGGGACCCTCCCCACCCCAGTGCATGAATTTTCATGCACCGGGCCTCTAGTTGTTAATAATGGTTAACATAAAAGTGATTAAAAAATATTAGTTATCCCCTTTCTTTCCAAGTTTCCTTGGAGAACAAGGAAAGGGCAAAAGAGGAGCAGAAACAACGGAAATATGTAACCAGATTCAGAATCCCTATAACACAAGGAGGGAGTAACAGCTACTGAGCCTTGTACCACAGCTGGGAAACACACATAGTACTGTAGTTTCTCCTCCAGCACAGGGACTGGCAAATTACAGAGGGCCAAACCTGCTGCTCTAGCACAAAAGCAGACACAGACAACTTGTAATGAATAGGAATAATCTAAGTTGCCCCAAGAGATTTAGTTTGGTGACTCCTAATCTAGAAGTAGAGGTCTTTTGCCCTGGCCAAAGTTGCTCAGTTGGTTAGAGTGTCGTCCCGATACACCAAGGTTGCTGGTTTGATCCACATACAAGAGTCAACCAGTGAGTGCATAGATGAGTGAAACAACAAATCAATGTCTATCTCTCCCTCCCTCCTCTTCTTTTCTCTCTCTCAAATCAATAAACTTGAAAAAAAAATTTCGAAGCAGAAAGTCTTTAAAGAATTATTACAAAGTACCATGGGAGCCTGTAATAGAAGACTTTAACCTGGTTTTGAGGAAGTGACTTTAAATAAAGACTGTAAGAATAGAGGAGCTAGACTTCCTTGGCTATCAGTGGGCGCTGGGTCAGCCCTTTTGCGCCTCCGCCCTTCCGACCAGTCTCTATGTGGTCTCCACTTTTGGTCCTCGGGTATCAGGGTTCTCTCCTGAGAGTTTTCCATTGATTATTCAGGAAGTTTTTCTGTATTTTAGTTGTAATTCCAGTTTGCTCCTGGGAGCATGTCCATGCAGCATTCACTTATTCTGACTAAAAACTTTATACAGTAGGAATATTAGTTTCTGATTCTATGGGCCAGTATTTGTGTCCAAACAGCAATTATAACCCTACTGAAACGTGGAAATTAAACTGAAATGCGTGGTTTTCCTCTGGGCAGGATGCAAAGGTGATTTCCTGGGTCCTTGTCCAGGTGGATTCAAGAATGGGTAGGATGTGATATGCAAAGTCAGGGGAAGAGGCTCCTGGTAGAAAAGAGAGGGAAGAACTTGACATATGATAGGCGATGTCCTTCACCAGAGAATGGTGAAGGCCGCAAAATGTGAGAGGGACGGGCCTCAAGTGGGGCTAGGAAGGCATGGAAAGTCACTAGAACATTTTAAACAGAGAAATGACATGATCTGACTTGACCCTGCAATATGGAAAACAGACCACAAGGGGATCTGAGTGGAAACAAGGAAAACTGAAGATACTCTTGTGGTAGTCCAGGCAAAAGATGATGGTGGCTTGGAACAGGGTGTTAGCAGTGAAGATAAAGAATAGAAGACAAACATGAAACATATTTTGTAGGTCGAAGTGACAGGATTTACTAAAAGACTTGGGGATGGGGTAGTAAGGGAGAAGGATCCAAGATGATTCTCAAGAGTTCTGGCCTTGGTAACCATGTGGATGACAATACTACTACTTTAGTGATAGAGGGAAGACCAGGTGTGGAATGACAGGAAAAACAAAATTTTCTTTTGTTACGTTAGGTTTGGGATATTTACTGTGACCTTGATAAAAGCAATTTCAATGGAGTGGTCAGAAGAGAAACTAGACTGGTATAGGGTGAAAACTGAATAAAAGCCGAGAAAGTTGACACAGGGAGAAATCTGGCTATGAAGGGAAATAAAAAAAGTAGGATAGTAGTTGGAAGTGGATAAGAGAAATACCAGAAAGAACATAATTTGTATGTTGATGGGAACAGGTTTTTATAGAGAGGTAGGATTTGGTAATTGATTTTATTGGGAATAACAGAGAGAAAAATCTAAGGACCATACACCCCGGATTCTGACTATGGTGCCATTATGGAGACCAAGAACATGGGAGCAAGAGCAAATGTATTTGCCTCCAAAGACCATACGTTTCCACAACACTGGGTAGGCTTGTTTACTTGTCAATGTCTACTGAGGGAGAACTATAAAATGTTATTGAACCTCACTAGTCTGCACCAGTTCCTGATGTGATTAATCTCCTGATGAGGTTTAAACTTAGGGAGGAATAATTCTATGCTATTAGAATCTAGCAGCCAGGTGAACCAATTGAATAAGAATGGGCTTGTATCGGCTGAAGAGACCCAAGTTATGGAAAAGGGTTCTAAATTCAGAGCTGATGGGGAAGCAATCCTACTTTTGTAATCAATATAATGAAGACTTAAAAACTGGTAACTTTCAGATAAACAGTGGAACTAAGCCCCCCCTCCAAGAAATTAATCAAATCCCAATTTGTTTATACGCTCCATGTCTATTAATAGCAGTGGTGTAACTTACTACTCCCTTATTATTTCTGATATTACAGTGAATTCCCATGGACACATTTTCAGAGAACGTAGGCCTCCCTTTTAAGAAAATTAAGTATCAGTTCTTGCAACAACCAAGGGAAATGAACTACTTCTGCTAGTTCAAGGAAGTGCCTGGAGAGAAAGGCAGAATCTGCAAGAAAATAAAGTTGGGTTTTTTTTTAATTTTTAAAAGATGTATTTTTATTGATTTCAGAGAGGAAGGAAGAGAGAGAGAGGGAGGGAGAGAGAGAGAGACATCAATGATGAGAGAGAATCAGTGATCGGCTGCCTCCTGAATGCCCCACTCCGGGGGTCGAGCCCACAACCCCGGCATGTGCCCTTGACCGGAAGGCCAATGCTCTATCCACTGAGCCAAACCAGCTAGGGCAAGAAAATAAAGTCTTAACTTTATAGCCCATTCTGATGTTTGTGGTAGGCATTTGTGGATGCAGGTAGCCATTTACAGCAAATTCTAACTCTACTACTATTCAGCACTACGGAAAGAGATGGCATTGGGCATAACTCTCTAGGCCTAATGGTCGAGCTGCTGAAAGGTCCACAGTTATCACATCCTCAGAACAAACACTTCAACCAACTGATCCTGACTCAGAAGCCGCAGATCCACTCCATTTCCAATCCTTTCGCGTGGCCCAGTTTTCAGAAGCTACGACAGAAGGACGGGATCCGAGGAAGCCTGTTGATCCCACAAGCAGCCCAATTCACGGGTTCTGGGTGGCACAGGGTTGGAAAAGTCTTGAGACTCTGAGCCACTACCCCGCTTTCCTCCTCCTTCTCCCTCTTAGAGCTGGGAAGGCCGGGGGCCCCGTTCTTCCTGCATACGACTCCCCAACACCTCCTTCCTTGCGGGACCAGGCCCTAAGAGCCTGGTTCCCCACCTGCCCGCTTCGAGGAGCACGCTTTCCAGCCCGAACTTCACGCACCTGAAGTCCGCTGCTTCTCCGTCGCGCCAAGCCCCCACCGAGGAAAATGGAGTCGTCAAACCGAGACTGGGAAAAGATAGTATGGACCCACCGCCCGGACCCTCGGCCGCCGCCGCCGCCGCCGCCGCTGCTGCGTCAACGTGCTACGTCACTTCCGGCTCCCTGTCACTGGGAGTGGGCGGGCCGCCTCTTGCTCTCTTCTCCCACCCGACTCCTCGGGGTTAGTCCCGGTTCAGAAAGGCCGTTTTCAGAACTGAGCGAGCCGATTGGAAGCAACCAGGCCTAGCCGGTTCCCCCGGCCGCTCTGGCCAAAGGAACCATAAAGACCAAACTAGGACTTCTTCATTTCCTCCTCTCTATGGTTCCGCTTGCAGCTTCCGGTTCCGGGGCGGGGCCAAGTTACTTCGGGGGTTAGGGACTCTGTAGCACCGCTAGGATGGCTGTGGTTTCGCTGCTGTTGTTCGGGGGATTGTGGAGCGCGGTAGGAGCGTCCAATCTGGCTGTGGTTACCTGCGGTTCTGTGGTAAAACTACTCAATACGCGCCACAACGTGCGGCTGCACTCACACGACGTGCGCTACGGGTCAGGTACTGCCCCCCCGGGTTCGGGTGGGCTAGGAAGGCTTGGTGGGCTCCGGAGGGGGCGGGGCCTGGAGAAAGTCTTAGGGGTGTGGTCTGGGAAGGTTAGGGGAGCCCTGGGAGGTTCTTGAGGCCTAGAGGCAGGGAGAATTGAGTTGTCCTAAGGCATTTTTTTTTAAATTTAAAACTTTTATTGTTGACACTTGTGGATGTCCCCCATTTTCCCCTCCTTTGCCCACCTCCACCCAGTCCCATCCCCACACTGTTCATGGGCTATGCATATATGTCCTTTAGCTAATTCCTTTACCTTCCTTTATCCAGTCCCCCCATCCCTCCCTTCTGACATTTGTCAGTGTGTTCCTTGTATCCATGCCTCTGATTCCATTTTGTTGGTTAGTTAGGTTCCACATTAGTGAGGTCACCTGGTATTCATCTTTCTCTGACTGGCTTATTTTGCTTAGCATAGTAATCTCCAGGTCCGCCCATGCTGTTGCAAACGGTAAGAATTCCTTCTTTTTTTATAGCTGTATAGATTTCCATTGTGTAAATGTACCAACCACATCTTGAGAAGAAAAGCATGTGTGTGTGTATATATGTATACATATATTTTTTAAAGATATTTTATTGATTTCAGAGAGGAAGGGAGAGAGAAAAAAAATCAATGATGAGAGAGAAACATCAATCAGCTGCCTCCTGCACACCCTCTCCTGAGGATGTGCCCACAACCAAGGTACATGCCTTTGACTGGAATCGAACCTGGGACCCTTCAGTCCACAGGCTGACGCTCTATCCACTGAGCCAAATCGGCTACGGAGATAGATATAGAGATAGAGATATATAGATATATATAGAAATATACATAGTTAGATATAGATATGTAGATATATATGTATATATATATATGTAGATATATAGATATGTATACACATATACATATACACACATATTTCAGAGAGAGGAAGGGCTAGGGAGAAAGGGATAGAAACATCAATGGTGAGCCCTGACCGGTTTGGCTCAGTGGATAGAGTGTCGGCCTGCGGACTGAAGGGTCCCAGGTTCAATTCCAGTCAAGGGCATGTACCTTGGTTGCGGGTACATTCCCAGTTAGGGGGTGTGCAGGAGGCGGCTGATCGATGTTTCTCTCTCATCAATGTTTCTAACTCTCTATCCCTCTCCCTTCCTCTCTGTAAAAAATCAATAAAATATATTTTTTAAAAAAGAAAAGACAAGGGTGGGGGAAAAAAAGGAGACATATGTAATACTCTTTGTAATACTTTAAGCAATAAAAAAAATAAAATAAAAATAAAAAAACAGAACAATTCTGCTAAAAAATAAAAAAAAAAGGAAACATCAATGATGAGAAAGAATCATTGATCAGCTGCCTCCTGCTCGCCCCCTACTGGGGGATCAAGCCTGCAACTCAGTCATGTACCCTGACCAGGAATCAAATTTCATGGGTCCACCCTCAACTGCTGAGCCACACGGAGTAGGCACCACAGCTTTTTTATCCACTCATCTACTAATAGGCACTTGTGCTGTTTGCAGATCTTGGCTATTGTAAATAATGCTGCTATGAACATAGGTGATGCATAGATTCTTCCTGGTTGTTTTGGGATTCTTAGGCTATATACCCAGAAGTGGGATTGTTGGATCAAAGGCAGTTCCATTTTTAATTTTTTTGAGGAAACTCCATACTGTTTTCTATAGAGGCTGCACCAATTTGCATTCCCACCAACAGTGCACTAGTGATCCCTTTTCTCTACATCCTCACCAGCACTTGTTGTTTGTTGATTTATTGATGATAGCCATTCTGACAGGTGTGAAGTGATACCTCATTGTTCTAAGGCATATTTTTAAAAAAATATATTTTATTGATTTTTTACAGAGAGGAAGGGAGAGGGATAGAGAGTTAGAAACATCGATGAGAGAGAAACATCGATCAGCTGCCTCCTGCACACCCCCCACTGGGGATGCGCCCGCAACCTAGGTACATGCCCTTGACCAGAATTGAACCTGGGACCCTTCAGTCCGCAGGCTGACGCTCTATCCACTGAGCCAAACCGGTTAGGGCTAAGGCATCTTAATGGTAATACCAGTTTCATTCTGGTGAGCTATGCGCCAGGTACATACATTACATACATACTCTTTTAGATTTATAACATTCCTACAAGGTAGAAATTACTGTTATCCTCATTTTACAGATGAGGAAACAGACTCAGAAATAAATGGCATGCTCAAAGCCTTGCAGCTAATGAAAGGCAGAGACAAGAGTTCGATCCAAATCTGTCTAGGGTTTGGTTCATAGCCTGCTTTCAACTACTCCAGGCCGGCACTAGTCAATTGTGGGAGAGACATACATGTAGAAAAATTACACTAAGTTCTGTATCTCTGAAGTTTTAAACTCCAAGAGCTCACTCTTTGACCATGACCCTCTGTTCTAGCTCTTTTGCATAGTAATACTTGCTCTTCAATCCTTTTCCTTTGGTCTCTTTATTCATACTTTACCCTTGTAAAGAATTTAAACTAAAGCACCCACTGGAATTGGAGAGGAAACTGTTTTGAGAGTTTTTTTATTCTATTAAATGAAAATGCTTAATTTGTGTTCATTTATATTTCAGCAATTACTTGTGGTTTCATTCAGTATAGATCAGTGATGGCGAACCTTTTGAGCTCGGCACGTCAGCATTTTGAAAAACCCTAACTTAATTCTGGTGCCATGTCACATGTAGAAATTTTTTGATATTTGCAACCATAGTAAAACAAAGACTTATATTTTTGATATTTATTTTATATATTTAAATGCCATTTAACAAAGAAAAATCAACCAAAAAAAATGAGTTTGCGTGTCATTTCTGACATGTGTGTCATAGGTTCGCCATCACTGGTATAGATTAATGAGCTCCTATTGTGTGCCTATTATTCTTGATACAGGAGATATGGTGCTCAGTCAGCAAGTTATAAGAAAACAAAAACAGACAAAAAGAAAAAATTAGTGAACTAGGGAGGAGAGAGCCATTTAAGGTGACTTTAGGTTTCTATCTTGGATGATTGATGATGCTAATAGCTAAGAGAGGAAGGAGTTCTTTCATGATTCTCAAAACCTGCTTGACCAGTTAGACTTGGAAAAGAACTGAGTTGTCATTGTTGGGATGTCTTAATCCTAGCAACCATTCAGTGAACACCTGCTATGTGTCTGCTTTATTACTTTGTTGTTGTTAATCCTCACTCAAGGATATTTTTCCTTTTTTTAAAAAAGAGAGAGTGGAAGAGAAGGCGGGAGAGAGAGAGAGAAACATTGATGTGAGAGAGACATATTGAGACTCGTTGCTTCCTGACTGGGGCCAGGGATCTAACCCACAACTCAGGTACATACCCTTGACCAGGAATTGAACTCGGGCCCTTCGGTCTGTGGGCCAACGCTCTAACCATTTAGCAACAACGACCAGGGCCATGTTATTACTTTTAAATTTGATCTAATAACCCCTAGGAAAGAGAGGGGTCCAGTTAAACTTACCTCTTTTCTTTTTTTCTTTGTTCTTTTTTTTTTTTTTGATTGCAGGTAGTGGGCAGCAGTCAGTGACAGGTGTGACCTCTGTGGATGACAGCAATAGTTACTGGAGGATACGGGGGAAGACCTCCACAGTTTGTGAGAGAGGAACACCCATCAAATGTGGCCAGCCCATTCGGCTGACACATGTCAACACTGGCCGAAACCTCCATAGTCACCACTTCACCTCACCTCTTTCTGGAAACCAGGTGAGGTGGCATCCTATGGGTCACTGCTGTTTTGTACTTTACTCAGTTGCATTGTTTGATGTCTTTGTTCTTAGTCCTTTCTTTTCCAGGTGTAGTAGATGTTCTCTCTTTTTAAAAAATAGGGTTTTTTGTTGGTTTCAGAGAGAGGGAGGGAGAGAGAGAGAGAAAGAGAGAGAGAGAAACATCAGTGATAATAATCATTGATCAACTGCCTCCTGCACGCCCCCTACTGGGGATAGATCCCGCAACCTGGGCATGCGCCCTGACCAGAAATCAAACCATGACCAGGATCCTGGTCCATGGGTTGATGCTCAACCACTGAGCACACCAGCTGGGCAGATGTTCTCTTTTGTGCAAACCTGGAGAACTGGCTTTGTCTCATACATGTGAAAGAAATTGTTTCTGGTCAAAATGGAGACTTTACATCTAGACCAAATGAGGAAGAAGGACAGAATAGGTATATGTTAGAATATTATAAAGTTATCTTGATAAATCCTACAATAAAGAAACCTCGCCGAACCGGTTTGGCTCAGTGGATAGAGCGTCGGCCTGCGGACTGAGGGGTCCCGGGTTCGATTCCGGTCAAGGGCATGTACCTTGGTTGCAGGCACATCCCCAGTAGGGGGCGTGCAGGAGGCAGCTGATCGATCTCTCTCATCGATGTTTCTAACTCTCTATCCCTCTCCCTTCTTCTCTGTAAAAAATCAATAAAATATATTAAAAAAATAAAAAGAAAAAAAAAAGAAACCTAATGGTTTCCAAACTTGCAATAAAAATTATTATTGTAATGATGCTGACTGACCACGTTAAGAAAATGAATTAGGTATTATGCCATTTTTTAAGCTGTGAGCTTTTGGGGGATGTGGGACCCCTTAATGACTGCTTCCTACTCCCACTCTGTACTCTGTACATAGTTTTCTCTATTAACATCTTACAGTTAGTATGATAGATTTGCTACAGTGAATTGATAATATTGTTACATTGCTATCAACCAAAGTCCATAGGTTATTCCAATTTTCTTAGTTTTTACTGCTATCCTTTCTCTGTTCCAGGATCCATCCAGGACACCACATTACATTTAGTTGTCACGTCTCCTTAAGCTCCTCTTGGCTGTGATAGATCTCAGATTCTTCTTGTTTTTGATTACCTTGACAGTTTTGAGGAGTGCTGGTTAGGTATAGTATAGGGTGCTCCTTAATAGGAATTTGTTTGATGTTTTTCTTATGATTAGACTGGATTTATAAAGGTTTTTGGGAGAAAGATCACAGAGGTCAGGTGCCATTTTCATCACATCATAACAAGGATATATACTATCTACATAATTTATGACTGTTGATACTGATTACCTGGCTGAATTTGTGTTTGTCAGGTTTCTTCTGTAAAATTACTCTTTTCATTTTCCTCCTGTCCATACTGTACTCTAGAAAGAAGACTTTGCACAGCCCACACTTAAGAATGGGAAGTTATGCTCTCCCTTTTTTTTTTTTTTCCAAACTGTAAGAGAAAGTTTACTTAGAAAGTCACAGAGGTAGAAGAAGTGAGCTGTAGAAGAAATGGGCTGAGGAAACAAGAGGCAAGAGAAGGGCCTTTGGAGCTTAGGAGAGAGAAAGGTAAAGGTAACGTGCCCGGGGGGATGATGAAGGGGAGGGGAAAGGAACGGGCTTGCTCCCTGGAAGGAGCACACCTGTGCTTCTGCTCCTTCAGGATGGAGTAGTTACATGATTTATTTGGAATTCTTCTGTATGGGAGATTTGTCTCTTTTTATTTAATCTTTTTTTTATATCAGTATGAACTTACGGGTGTTTATATGTATGTATATTAAGTTAGACATGAGTTCTTAATCATGTCTCCAACTCTAATCCATTACCGCATAGATCATTCTAGTCTCCTCCCTTTGCTTATTTGTAAATTCACACTCTAACAGTGAGTTATCTGGCTCCACTGTCATCCATTCACCTACTCATTCACTTCTAGTATACATACATAGTAGTAGAATTGTTAATTTTGTGCAGTTCCCTTTGCTTTAGTCTTAGTCTGACTGCTTTTTTTTTTTTTTAATATATTTTATTGATTTTTTACAGAGAGGAAGGGAGAGGGATAGAGTTAGAAACATCGACCAGCTGCCTCCTGCACACCCTCTACTGGGAATGTGCCCATAACCAAGGTACATGCCCTTGACCAGAATCGAACCCGGGACCCTTCAGTCCACAGGCCGACGCTCTATCCACTGAGCCAAACCAGTTAGGGCAGTCTGACTGCTTTTTATCGTTTTACATTATATAGCTATTAGTGTATATTTAAATTATATATTTCTGAATTAATCAGTAACTTTTTTATTGTGATAAAAACTCTGAATATTTGGCTCTAAGGGGAATGGGATTAGAAGAGGAGTGGAAGATAGAATATGCTATAATTTGCTCAATATTTCTTATTTTATTTAATTATTACAATTATTCTGTAAGGTGATATTGTTATCATTTTATAGAGGAGGAATTGCATAGGAAGGGATAGAGCTGACATTCAGGGTCTGCTTGTCTCCAGCTTGTTTCTCACCAGGTCATTCAAAATCTAGTTCAGGGGATAAGGCAGGAATATTTCAAGTCAAATAACAAGAGCTATAAAGTGTTTTAAGACTATAATAGAAAATATAAGGCTATAAGGCAAATAAAGAGTTATTGAAAAATTAGTGTTTGGATCATAAACTTACGGCAATTGCTTTTGTATCCTTTGTGTCTTCTTATCTTTTTTCCACAGTTTAAATTATTTACTTACTTCTAAACAACCCTGGAAAGCCTCTCATTTTTTACTTTTGGGTAGCCTTATTTTTTTTCCCATTGCCTACCTCCCCTTTACAAGCCTGTATGTATCAGCCATGCTAATGTTGCTACCATCTGTGTCTTCTAGGAAGTGAGTGCTTTTGGTGAGGAAGGTGAAGGTGATTATCTGGATGACTGGACAGTGCTCTGTTCGGGGCCCTACTGGGTGAGGGATGGTGAGGTGCGGTTCAAGCATTCTTCCACCGAGGTTCTGCTGTCTGTCACAGGAGAACAATATGGTCGACCCATCAGTGGGCAAAAAGAGGTGCATGGCATGGCTCAGGCAAGCCCGAACAACTACTGGAAAGCTATGGAAGGCATCTTCATGAAACCCAGTGAGTTGTTGAAGGCAGAAGCCCACCATGCGGAGCTCTGAGTCTGGAGGCTGTGAGCCACTGTCACCACACAGTGTTCATAGACACCTGCTGCTGCTTCACCGTGGGATCCCTGCCACGGGTTTCCTGGGCATTGGCCATGTCACCACTGAGATGAAGATGGTCGGCAGAAAACTGACTCTGTTTGGAGGCTTCGCCTTTTACAGTTGAAATGGTTGTTCTCTCAGACTTGGATCTGTTCTTTTTGAGTACAAGACTTGTTTGTGAAGGAGCAGGTGCTTTTAATTCCTACTGATAAAACAGAAACACAAATTTCCTAGTTGGGAAATTTTTACTCTTCAAAAACATGGCATCATGGATTATTAATGTGTGTGACTTTTCCCCTGCTTGCTTTCTCCAAAATGCTAAAAAAGAATTTCATTGTTAGCCACTGTGTTGTCATTTATTAGGTGTGCTATTTCATGATCTGATTAATTTTTTAATAGGTCTCTATTTTGTGAGGCAAGTTATTCCATTGCTTTTATTTTTATTCATTTATTTTAAATATATTTTTATTGATTTCAGAGAGGGAGAGGGAGAGAGAGATACAAGCATTGGTGATGAGAGAGAATCATTGATTGGCTGCCTCCTGAATGCCCCCTACTGGAGATTGAGCCTGCAATCCAGGCATGTGACCTTGACCGGAATTGAACTCGAACCTTCAGTCTGCAGACCGACTGCTCTATCCACTGAGCAAAACCAGCTAGAGCCACATACTCTTTTTACTACACTACAATTATGTTAGCTCTTGGTAGATAACTACTCTTTTGGGGACAAATGTAGGGATATCTTTCTTTGAAAAGGTGGGTAGAAAATTTTTGTCCTCTGCTTACCTCATTTTTTCTTTCCTCTGCTGGTGAATTCCAGAAAGTTTGCTCCTATGTCCTTCAAGCATGCAGTGGTAAACAGGGGTTTCTGCCATCTACTGGAATTTTAGTGACTAGCAGGCCTTTTTATTTTTAGAAACTTTCAGATTTTCTTCTCCTTGTTTTGTTAGGGAGTTAAGGTAGAAAACATTTCCAAAAGTTCCTGTTATACACTACTTTCCTTTTACAAAGGCCCCCGTCAAAGCAAAAATTCTCTTCGGTTTCTTTCCGTTAGTGAAAATAGGTACTAATGGCCCTGCGATGTGATTTGATCACCAGTAGGTGGCGTGCAGGAGGCAGCTGATCAACTATTCTTATCATTGATGTTTCTCCCCTCTCTTCCTCTCTGAAATCAATTTTTTATTTTTATTTATTTATTGTTTTTTTATTTTATTTTTTTTTTTTAATCAATTTTTTTAAAAAAGGTACTAATGAGAACTTTTGGAAAGCAGGGGATAGTTTACGCCATTTCAGCTTATGAAAGGTTTCATAGGCCCACTCTACTTTCAGATAGCTGGGGAAACCTGTAGAGATCTGTGATAGACATGGATTTTTGAGACATGGTTTCTTTGTAAGGACTTGTGTCATTAAATTGAGACCATGAACCAGTTTAGCTTCATTTACACCTTCTCCCCCCTATTCTGATTCAGTTGCATTGATCCCTTAAGAGCTCTCCAGAAAGTAGACCAGGGGTCCTCAAACTTTTTAAACAGTGGACCAGTTCACTGTCCCTCAGACCATTGGAGGGCCGGACTATAGTTTAAAAAAAAAACTATGAACAAATTCCTATGCACACTGCACATATCTTATTTTGAAGTAAAAAACAAAACGGGAACAAATACAATATTTGTATTTGCATGTGGCCCGCGGGCCGTAGTTTGAGGACCCCTGAAGTAGACAAATGATAAAATGAAGGCTATTGAGATGATTGGGAGTAGAATGTTAACAGTCTGGGAAGAAAAAAGAAATGAAATGTTAGAAACCAGCTGAATAGCCCTACCCGGTTTAGCTCAGTGGATAGAGCATCGGCCTGTGGACTGAAGGGCCCCAGGTTCAATTCCGGTCAAGGGCATGTACTTTGGTTGTGGGCAGTTGATCGATGTTTCTCTCTCATCGATGTTTCTATCTCTCTATCCCTCTCCCTTCCTCTCTGTAAAAAATCAATAAAATATATTTTTAAAAAAACCCAGCTGAATAAAGGGAACAGAATGGACAAGATGAATGAGAGTAGGGGGCTGTGTTGCAAAGTATCCCTCTTGGTTTGGACAAAGTTTTCACTGAGTTATTGGGTCTTCCCTAAAGGTTCACAGACAGAACATATCCTGACGGGAGGCTGCAGGTTACAAAGAGGATGGCAGAACTATAGTGCTTAAGGGATAAGTATGAACTATAACAGCGGTGGAGCCCTGGGGAAGGTGTGAAATTAGTGATGAGAGGACTAGATTAGGAAGGAAACCAGGTGGAGGGGTAAAAGCAATTTTGGGCAACCCAGGTGAAAGTTGAAATGGTACTTTATCTGAAGGCATGGAAGAGAGTCTTAAGTAAAATATTGGAGGGCGTTTACGGAGATTAGGATGTGAGAGCAAAGGTTTGTGAAGTACTTATTTTGAAATCCTCAGAATTTCTTCAGTTTGTACTGTATTAGCATCAGTGTAATAGAGTTGGAAGGGACCTTTGTCCAATTCCCTCATTTTATAGATAAGGAAACAGACAAAATAAAGTTGACCTGAATTCTCCATTTCATGTAATTGTTTGAAGGGCAAGAACAATATCCTCTACTTCTGTGGTATCCGCCCTCACCCCACCCCCAATGTGCCCAGATTGCACTATGCACGGTAGACATTGAAAACTCCAGCCCTGGCCGGTTGGATTCCGGGTCAGGGTACGTGCCAGTGATGCTGGTTCAATCACAAGTACGGGGTGTGCAGAAGGTCCATGGATGTTTCTGTCACATGTCACACATGAATGTTTCTTTCTCCCTCTCCCTCCCTCTCTAAAAACAAATTTTAAAAATCTTTAAATTAAAAAGAAAACTCTAATGAAGGGTTCAGAATTGTGCTGCCCCACAGGTCAATACATATAGGGTGTCCCCAAAAATATATACACACTTTAATAGCTGATAACTCACTTAATTTTCACTCCTTTTCAGGTTTAACTGATTTGAAATAATGGGTGAAGTCAGACTAAGCTTTGAACAAAGAAAATTTATCCTAAAGTGCCATTAGACTTTTTTCTATGGAGATACATAAAAGATAAAGTTTACCGTACAAAACCCGGCAAGAGTTGACGAATTGAGGTGCACAAATACCAAAGGAAATGATTATTTTAAAGATATATACATTTATTTCAGAGAGGAAGGGAGAGTGAGAGATAGAAACATCAATGATGAGAATGATGGATTGGCTGCTTTGCCCCCTAGGGATGGAGCCCATAACTCTGGCATGTGGCCTTGCCTTGAATTGAACCTGGGACCTCACAGTCCGCAGGCCTACACTCTATCCACTGAGCCAAACCAGTTAGGGCAGGAAACAATTCTTTTTTTTTTTTTAAATATATTTTATTGATTTTTTTACAGAGAGGAAGGGAGAGAGATAGTTAGAAACATCGATGAGAGAGAAACATCGATCAGCTGCCTCCTGCACATCTCCTACTGGGGATGTGCCCGCAACCAACGTACATGCCCTTGACCGGAATTGAACCTGGGACCTTTCAGTCCGCAGGCCGACGCTCTATCTACTGAGCCAAACTGGTTTCGGCAAGGAAACAATTCTTGATGTTTGAGATACTATTGCTTTGTGTTATCGGTGCCTGGACCAGAACAGTCATCAGTTTGCAAAAAGGCATTGACAAAAAAAAACTATTCATTTCTGTAGATTCTTTTAAATTTTGAAAATGAACTGTATGTTAATAAACACTGACATTATAATCATTCAAAATGTGTATACATTTTTTTGGGACACCTTATATTTTACACGTTTTCCCCCACCCCCCCATTGATTTTCAGAGAGAGTGCAGGGGAGAAATATCAGTGCGAGACAAAGACATTCATTGGTTGCCTCCCGTTGGCCCCCTGACTGGGGCGGGATGGAACCCTAACCCAGGTAGGTACCCTTGACCAGGAATTGAACCCGGGACCCTTCCTATGAGGGCCCACGCTCCAACCATTGAGCAACACCGTCTAGGGCTGGGACACCTGTATTAACTAACAAAGTATTCATACAATGAATGAATTAAAAAGTCATTCCTTAGTGAATTAAACACTAATTCCTTTGAGGCCTTACAATTAATTACCTCTTGGTTTTCTCAATGATTTCCAGACAAGGCTCCTGAATAAGACAGGAGAGCTACTTCGTATGACTCAGAGGTCTAACTTCTGCAGTATCCTCGGTCCAGACCCTAAGGTGGTCAAGCGACTCTATAACTACCCCACGGGAAGTGCTTTGTAAATGGAACTCTGTTGCCTGCCAGATACACTGCAAACCCGGGAGCTGTTCAGACTCCGACCCCACGCCAGGCCGTGGCTCCGCATTTCCGGGCACCGAAGGGCGCGCCCAGAGTGGGGCGTCCGTATCAGTCCCCACGAGGTCCATTCCCCAGCGCTCTCTCCCGAGCCACGCCTGCACTTCGGGCTGGCAGCCGGTCGGCCCCGCCAGGGAGCGCGCACGGGGCGGGGCCACGAGACCGCCGCTGGCTGGCTGGCTGCGAGGGGCGTGGCGCACGCGCGCCAACGCTTCCTGGTCCCGTGCTGTCCCTGTGCGCGCGGCTGGTCGGCCCACGGCGGGGCTGCGGGGAGCCGGAGGCGGGGCCCGGCTGGGCGGGGGCCGGAGCCAGGCCGGGCCGGGGCCGGGGCCGGGGCCGTAATGCCCCTGTTCTTCGCCGCGCTGTTGGCCTTGCTGTTGGTTGTGCTGTTAACCCTCTTCATAGGCCGGTGAGGGGGATCCCGGCTTCGGCGGGGTGGCGGGTGGGGGGTAGAGGTAGGAGTGGGAGGGAGAGAGACTGAGGAGGGGGCGCGCGGGAGGGGGAGATAGAGGGAGGAGAGGGCCAGAGGGGACGGTGCGCGGGCGATGGATGGCGGGCGGCGCCGAGGGAGGGGTGGAGCGGGGGCGCCGGTCGGAGCTGGAGCGGAGCCACTGGGATTGAGGAAGACGAAGGGAGCGGCGAGGCCTGCGGAGATGCCGAGGCTGGGAGCTGAACCGGGGTGTGTGTGTGAGTGAGGAGGGGGGCCGGCCGTGGTCTCCCTTTACCCCTCTACACGCCCGGGAGGCACCTGCAGCCGCGCCCTGGGGAGCCAGAGCCGGTCTGACCGCCCTGGGGAGAGCAGCTGGCGAGCTGGCCGGGGGTGACCCCGCAGTGCCTTCTGGCGGACATCTGTCTGCAGGGCGAAGACACGGACCCTGTGGGGAGTATGTGATGGCACATCCGACAGGGATGCCGGTACTCCGACTCCTGTGGGGGCCTCTTCTCTCCGCCTCTGGGGTTCCTAAAGGTCTGAGGGGCTTTGTCTCCAGCTTAGAAGGTGGCGTTTATTTTGTCTGATTCCATCCGGGTGGCGGGGACAGTCCGGGGCTACGGTGCTGATCCTCGTGGCTCAGTGTTTGTGATGGAGCCGTGTGGTGGGAGACGGGAGAGCTGCCCGGAAGACCCGGCTTCAGGATGCGACCCTCTGCAAGGGCTTCTAGGGCCAGCGAGGCGTGAGGGAAGGAAGCCATCGTTGGGAGCGGGTCCTGTGAGCTCACGGGGGTGTCTCTGCAGGTGGCTGGTGGTCCGGTTGGTCACCAAGTGGTGTCAGCGGAAGCTGCAGGCAGAGCTCAAGATTGGCTCCTTTTTTTGGATCCAGAATGTCAGTCTTAAGTTTCAGCAGCACCAGCAAACAGTGGTGAGTCCTGCGGGGTTCCCTGGGTATGTGAGTGGTGTTGATCCAGCTTAATTTCAGCTTTTTTCGTTTTAATAAATTCTGGGTGGCTTTCCTAGTTTAACCCAGGCTTGTCACCTCTTTGCCAAGATGCTCTTAGTTTGGGAAGGCTAGGACTGACGTAAGTCGTTCGGTTAAACATGCTGATAAGGCACAGTGTCCAGGGCACATAAGAACGATACAAAGGTAAAGCACAGACCAAAGATAACAGGAAACAGAAGAGCCTACTGTTCTAATTTAAGAGGGGAAACGCGGCCACCTGCCCATAAAAGAGAAATGCAAACATCATTGTGAGGAGCAGGATACAGTGTGGCGGAGGGAAGCCGGTAGAGATGGGATGGAGAATAATTCCTGGAAGGGCTGTAGCACTTCCGCCTCTTAGAACCTTCCCTGACTTGTCAGGCTGCTCATGTCTTACCTGGCGGCTTTCTTCCATGATGTTTTAGGAAATTGATAGCCTGTGGATTTCCAGCAAACTCCTTAGCCATGATCTGCCGTGAGTACCCTATATCCTCGCTCTTCCTTTGGGGAGTATTTGGGATTGGGGTTTGTAGAATGAGATTCTTCGACACAGGCCTCAAAGTCCAGGAAAGGAAGTGGGCTTTTGGCTTGCTGTTTCCTGGAAGCGATTATCTCTAGTGAGACAGAGACTGAGAACTACTACGAGACTATCCTCCACGATTTGAGCTACATTTTTTTTTCTTTAGAGCTACATCTTTAGGGAGGATGGGAGAGCGAATGTGAGGGAGGGGAGGAGACTGCTGTGGAAGGGATGGGCCTGATGGCAGCGAGGTTTCTCTTCCGGGCAGGCGCTATGTGGCACTGTGCTTTGGAGAAGTGCGTATCAGAACTGACCCACAGAAGGCTTCTGGCCTGTTTGCTCCATTCTCCCAGCGCACAGGAGTGCAGCAAAAAGAGCTGTCCTTCAGCCCGGCCTTATTGAAGATCATCTGTCAGGTGAGGCTGCTTCTGCCTTTTTCTTGGTCTGTACTGGGAATGCCTGGCTTTGGAATCATGGGTGGGTTTTTCTGCTATTGGGGGGCAGGATACTAAGAGCTGTCTCTTACTCTCTTTCTGTTGGAAAGAAGGGGCAGTGCCTTGACATTAATTGCTGTTCTTTGTTTCTTCCTTGCAGCTATTCTCCATTCATGTAGATTCTATAAACATCATGGTTCTCAAGGTAGCTACCTCCGAGTCCTTGTGGCACATTCAGATCAGAGAAAGCAGCTTTCTTTTGGATAGTGATGGGAAAAGGTAAACTCTGGGTAGAAAAGGGTCCAGTAGGCCCATTCTTGCCTTACAGTTGTTTCAGGGTGGGTGGATGCCAGGGCCTTCTTATCAAAGTATCAGGTTCTTATTCTGTGCAATTTGAGGAGAGGCTGAGATTAGGTACTTCTGCTTGCCTTGTCCCTTCCAGCCAACAAGGCTTGATTGAAGGTAAATGGTGAGGAAAGGGGCCAAGTGCTTTTAATTTTTTTCCTTTCTCAGGCTAAAATGTGAGGTGAGCCTAAGTCAGATCAACAGCAAAGTTCTAAAGAGTGGCCAGTTGGTGAGTATGCCATGGTCCTTCAGATGCCTTGTTTCCTTCTGGTCATAAGAAGGAGCTTAGGGCTTACCCCGTAGATTCTGTGTCCTTATGGGGTTCTCTCAAGGTAGTGTTCCAGACCACTGAATTCTTGACCCCAAACTCCCAGACTCCTTACACATACACACCTTAGCAGCTTATTCTTTCTGTAGGAGGACACCTGCCTGGCGGAGCTCTCACTTGCCCTAAAGCTGTGTCTAGAGGTGGGCATCAGGAGTCGGCAACTGAAGGCAATTTCTGTGGATGTGTGGACACTCCATGCTGAACTGCACGAGGGCCTCTTCCATAGTCAGCTGCTGCACCAGGGCTCAAGCCTGGCACCCCAGCCTGTTCCCTGTTCAGGTAAAGCCCTAGTCAGTGAGTTTCTTGGCTGCCCTGTTCTCAGGTTATTTTGGAATTAGAAAAAAATAGTGGCCTCACTACTCATTTAGGTGTGATTTGTTAGTCACCTTGGCCTTGGACCCTGAGGATAGAGGAAATAGGACATTTGCTTGTGGTGGATAAAAGAACCAGTGTTTAGTGGGTAATTATCATAAATTAGACCTGTATTATGAGCTTTATATATGTTCTCTCACTAAATCCTCAGCATTGCACCAGTGAGAACACTGAAGCCTAGGAAGATTAGAGGGGTATCTTTTCTTTCTAAATTATAAGAGAAAGTTTATTTAGAAAGTCACAGAGGTACAAGTGAGCAGTAGAAGAAATGGGCTCAGGAAACAAATTACAGAGGCAAAATTAGGGGGCCCTTGGAGCTTAGGAGAGAGAAGGGTAAAGGTGACACCCTGGGGGGAAGAAGAGGGAGAGGGGAAAGGCTTGGGCGTGCTCCAGGGAGGGAGAGCCACTAGATAGGTATTTTGACAGGTCACACAGCTAATTGATATTAAACATGGGGTTTAAATTATTTAACCCTAAAGTCCATATTCTTTCTATTAACCAGTCTGTTCCCTATACTATGTTTTAGACTCTGGGGAACAAATTGCAGCGCGTTCTGAATCTCTGGGATATTTGCCTTTTGGCCTAACATTGGTCATTTGCTTCGTCTATTTTATATGGGAGCTTTTGGTCAAAGAGGACAGGGCATTTTTGGAGACTTGAGGGTGTTAAGGATTGATGGCTTTTGTATTATTCATTCATGTTTTCAGACGTGACAAAAAATGTGGCTGAGCCAACTCTGCCTGGCCTCTACCTCCTTCAGCAGCTGCCAGACCAGGTGAAGGTGAAAATGGATATCACAAGTGTGGTGCTGTCCATGAATAGTCAAAAGAGGTGAGATCTCTTCTGCCACAGAAGTGTGGAGAGTGATAGTTGGAGCTGTATGCTGGGTATATGCAGCAAGTAGCTGCACTGAGCTTGTCTATACAGAGAATGGGAATTCCACATATTTCTGAGCTAGAGTTCATTTCTGGTTCAGGCATCTGAATTGGACGCTGAAGCTGTTGCATTTCCTGTACCACCGTGATGAGGATCAGCTGCCCCTTCGTAGCTTCACAGCAAACTCTGATATGGCACAGATGAGCACTGAACTCCTACTAAAAGGTTTGGGTGGGGATGCTGGTACTGAGAGAGAACGGGAGGACCAGACACCCTTTTCCCCCATGCGCCACATGGCCTTCTTAATTTAATACCAGTGGGGAGCGGGAGGAGGAAACCATACTGAGAGAAAATAGCCCCAACTCTTTTGAGTGTTGGTGACAACCTGTTCAACTCCTTGCCTGTCTCTGACCCTCTCCTAGTTTTACCTTTTGCTCCCAGTGTCTCTGATCTGTCCTCTGCCCTTACAGATGGGTTGTTGCTGTCCCAGAGCCGCCAGCGCATTGTCTGCCTCAACTCCCTCAAGGCTAGTGTGCAGGTATGATGACTGTGGTACCAAGAATTATTCCTTTCTCTGTTCTCTTCCTACATCATTGCCTTATGAGGTAAAACCCAAATTCATAGTTCTGGTGTTCTCTTTCTAGGTAACTACCATTGACCTCGCAGCCTCTCTGGTTGTGAACACTTGTATTATTCATTACCGGCACCAAGAATTTTCTCACTGGATGCACATGCTAGCACTTGAGACCCAAGGGTCTAGTTCATCTGTTCTTAAGCAAAGGAAGAAAAGGTCAGTGCAATCTTTTTCAATTACCATTTCATCAGATGGATTATTTTGGTTTAAAGTGGTGTCTTATGTGAAATATGTTTTTGACTGTTTGATCTTTCTGAATTTCAGTTTCAATGTCCCAGTCTCAATAGCAATCCTATTTTATATATCTTCCCCATTAGAATAGGCTCTTTAATGGTAGGATGCAGTCCTCTTTTTTTTATGTCCTCAGTACCTAGCACAGTACCTTATACAAAATAAATGTTTGCTAAACTGAACTTAAATGATGAACAGTGTCTTGTCTGCCTCAGATGATAAAGTGACAGGTCATATTAGCAGTGCCATATCTCTCTTTGTGTAGTGCTTGCATTGTGTTGCATAGAAAACTTAAGGTTAATAGTTTGGAAGTGATGCTCCTTGGTTGTAGAAGTTTGAGTTCTGTGATATGCTGATGTTCACCATATTTGACCTATGAAATGGCAGTTTCATATGGTTCAACCTAATATCTTTCTGGCATTCCTGCAGACTAACTGTTGGGAGTAGCACTGAACTGACTAGTTTAGTTTTTTATTTTCAAGTTGCATCAGTTTCTAAAAATCACAACAAAACTCACACTGATTTTTGAGAGCTTCCATGATAGGGAGCTGCAATTCTTTCTTTATCAAACAATTATGTCTTATCCCTGTACAGAACTTTCCCCCAAATCCTGGCTCCCATCATCTTTAGCACTTCCATCTCCAATGTCAACATTTCCATTCAGCTTGGAGATACACCGCCCTTTGCCTTGGGATTCAATTCCATCTCTCTGGGTAAGGCTCTGGGATGTAAAAGGAACAAGACCTGTCCATTAGTGGAGCTGGACCCAATTGATGGCCACAGTGGCTCCACAGAATGCCTCTCTCCTGCCTTCTTTGTTTAGATTATCAGCATCTGCGGCCACAGAGTATCCATCAACGGGGCATCCTAACTGTGGACCACCTCTGCTGGCGGGTGGGCAGTGACTCTCACATTCAGCGGGCACCCCACCCACCCAATATGCATGTTTGGGGTGAGGCACTTGTCCTGGACTCTTTCACACTACAGGTAGGTGAACAGGGGCCCATGCAGTTTCCTCATCCTGCCCTGCTTTATAGCATGTAGCACCTTTTTGGCAGCAAGCAATGCGTTAGGGCATTACAGAACTGTGTCTGCATGTTCCTAATGGAGTCCCTCTGCTGCTTTTCCAGGGTAGCTATAATCAGCCTCTCAGCCTGTCCAGCACCCAGTCGGATACCCTCTTTCTTGATTGTACCATCCGAGGACTGCAGGTAGAAACATCAGACACCTGTGCCCAGTGTCTCTCTCGGATCTTATCCTTGATGGGCCCACAATCTGGGAAGTCAGTCTCTAGAGAATCTTCATTCGGGGAGTCTGTGTCATTACTGTGGAAGGTGGACTTGAAGGTGGAGGACATGAACTTGTTCACCCTTTCTGCCCTCGTTGGTAAGTAGGACCAGGGAGTCTGTACCAAAGTGGGTAGTTTATAACCTAAGCACATTATGCAGACTCAATCTGTTTCTTCTAATTTAATGAAGCTTATTATTTGGAATGTTTCTGAATTAGAGGATGAAATGCTGGAATTACGTTTCTTGGTATTTCTTAAGGGCTTATAAAAGGCAATTATTAAGCAAAATATGTAAGAAAAAGACAGCCTTGATGTCTGATCAAGAGAATGAGATGCATATAGTGTTTGTTTATTTGTTTTCTTTTTTTCTTGTGTGTTTAGTAACTGATGTATTTCTGGGAAATTTGTAGGAGTTAGGGAACTTCTTTGGCCTTGCCAGAAGTTTAGGTTAAGATGGGAAAGGGAAATTTTCCCTTAAACATGCGAAACGAAGTTAGGTTGGTGTGGGGAATAAAGACAACTAGAGTGAAGAGAATAAGTAACAAAGGAGAGTGAGGACTGAAGTTGCCGTTTGAGAGCTGAGAATCCAGGCTGACATGGTTTCTGGATGTTAGGTGCTTCAGAGGTCCGACTGGACACGCTGACTGTCCTGGGAAGTGCTGAAACCTCCACTGTGGGTGTCCAAGGGCTTGTGCTTGCCCTGGTGAAGTCAGTCACAGAGAAGATGCAGCCCTGTTGCAAGGCTCCTGACATCCCTGCGCCAGTGCTCAGCCTCTCCATGCTCTCCATCACCTATCACAATAGCATCCGCTCTCTAGAGGTAATGCTTCTGGGGGGAGGTTGAGTTACATTGGGTTTTCCTTAGAGTTAGAGCATTGCCCAGTCTTTGGAGTCATGTGTAAAATTCATCTGTGAGAAATACAGCACCTGGTGTTCTTTTTTCTTGGCTTGTTCTAAAGATTTTTAACTCTTCATTATAAAACTTAAAGTCTATGTAAAACTAGAGAGACTGTGGACTTTCGTGTATTCATTCCCAGCTTCAATAATTAGCAGCTTATGACCAACTTATTTCATCTACACTTCCACCAATTGCTCCTGCCCTCTGGCTCTGGGATTATTTTGCAGCAGATACATAATATCCACTGTAAATATTTTGGTGCATAGCTCTGAAAAATAAGGGGCTTTTTAAAGATCATAATCTTGTGTCATGTTGCTGAAGCTCTCAGCTCATCCAAAGGCTGGAAGATGGAAGTGCTGGTAAGTTTTCAGAGGCTTTTCACTACCTTTCTCTCAGGCTGTTAGATGGACGCGGGACCCTCTTAGGAGGAGAGTGGGATAGCTTCCTGTTTGTTAACTTCAACTTCCTTTGGAAACTGAAGTGTTTCCTTTTCAGAGGCTGGAACTCAAAGGAATTTTTCTGTCCTGGAATTTAAATTTTCTCTGCCCACTTAGATATTCAGAACCAATTTTATTTTTCAAGCTGCTCCCTTCTTTGAGGCATACTTTCACATAAGTCAGTTTGCTGTATTGATTTGTGTGTTCGTTACTTTATATACTAGAATTTAGTAAAAATGTGCATGAAACATTTTCAAATTGATTGTTGCAGTGGTTATGATACATTGTGGCAGTTATTGAAAGATAACTTATGAGCAGAAACATAAAGTCAAATGGTTTAATGAGTGTGTGCTGTATATACTGGATATACTTTGGTAGGTGCCAAATAATTAAAACACATGGCCTCTATTCTCAGACAGATTAGAATCCAGTTGAGGAGAACTTTAGTGTGAGTGCTCTTAAGTGCTCTTGGTGCTAAGAACATGGAAGGGACTAATTAATGTGGTTACTCAGGAAAGACTTCTAGGTGGAGATGGTTCTTGGGTCATATGTGCATGTATAATAACCCCTGTCATCTCTCCTGTTCTGGGACATGGTAATTGACAGATCCTTTTCTCTTGCTTCCTAAAGGTTCAGTGTGGTGCAGGTCTTACTTTACTCTGGAGCCCCCCAGATCACATGTACCTGTACCAGCATATCCTGGCCACCCTGCAGTGCCGAGACTTACTAAGAGCCACTCTCTTTCCTGAGACTGTTCCACTCCTGGCACTAGAGACTCCAGGGGCCACTTCTGAGCGAGAAGGCCAACCTCCCGAAACATCTCCCTCAAAACGGCTGCTAAACCTGACACTAGAGGTGAGCACGGCCAAGCTGACTGCTTTTGTAGCCGAGGACAAGTTCATTACCCTGGCTGCAGAAAGTGTGTCACTGAGCCGGCATGGGGGTTCACTTCAGGCTTACTGCCCAGAGCTGGCTGCTGGCTTTGATGGCAATAGCATTTTCAACTTCAAGGAGGTGGAGGTGCAGCTGCTACCTGAGCTAGAGGAGATGATCCTCCACCGGAACCCCTTGCCTGTGCTGCAGACCCTCCGGAACCGTGTTTGGCTCCTCTCCCTCGGCTCAGTTTCAGTGGAGTTTCCTTATCAGTATGATTTTTCTCAAACTCTGGATGAGGCTGTGGGAGTTCAGAAATGGCTTAAGGGGCTCCATCGAGGAGGAACTCACGCTCAGGCCTCTCCAGGCCCTGCCCCACTCCCACCTGATCTACTTTTGAAAGTTCAGCACTTCTCATGGGTTTTCCTGGATGACATTTTTGAGGTGAAACTTCGAGATAATTATGAACTGATGAAGGATGAAAGTAAGGAGAGTGCCAAAAGGTTGCAACTGCTGGATGCTAAAGTGGCTGCCCTTCGGAAACAGCATGGGGAGTTACTGCCAGCCCGCAAAATTGAGGAGCTCTATGCCTCTTTGGAACACAAAAACATTGAAATCTACATCCAGCGCTCCCGTCGTCTCTATGGCAACACACCCATGCGCCGGGCATTGCTCACTTGGAGCCTAGCAGGGCTAGAGCTGGTGGCTCTGGCAGATGCTTCCTTCCATGGGCCTGAACGTGTGATAGAGCAGGTTCGAGAGCTTGATCCAGGCAGCCCTTTTCCTGCTGAGGGAGTAGATCATGTTATTCAGTGGTGTCGTATGCTCAAGTGCAGTGTCAAGACTTTTCTGGGTAAGTCTTTATTTGCAGAGCCTGGTGTTTGCCCTTGGAGCTCCAAGGAGCATTTTGAGTGATTACAGAGAAGCTTGGTTATATTGGGAACTGTGGCTGTTTTTGGATGGGTGGAGTGGGATGGGAGTGGGCTCTTCATACCTTTCTTTGTTCCTGAACGTCACCCTGAAACTACTAGGCTAACTTAGGTAAAGGAACAACTAACTCAGTCATCTTTAGGGTCAGTATAGCTCTTAGATCTCAGTGTTATTCCTCTCACCATCTGTTCAGGGTCTCAATGCCCTTTTTCAGCTTTTTTGCCATCTACTAGGTTGTTTTTTTCTCAGTTGAATTTGTAAAATAGGTGGGTAAAGTAGTGGCAGGGGGGAAAATGCCTGAGTATGCTGACACTGTCCCCTGACTAGCCAGTGTGTATCTTTCTTATAATAACAGTTCGGATAAGAGACTATCCCCGGTACCTGTTTGAGATCCGTGACTGGCGGCTGATAGGTCGACTTGTGGGCACTGAACAGAGTGGTCAGCCTTGCTCCCGTCGGCGTCAAATCCTGCACTTGGGACTACCATGGGGTAATGTGGTAGTAGAGAGGAACATGCCCCCACTCAAGTTCTACCACGACTTCCGCTGTGAGTAGAGGAGGGCAGTTGGTTTGGGATGTTGTGATGGCTGGGGTAGAAGGTGCGCTGAGGCCCTTCTGCAGTAAAGGAAGAGGAAAGGGATGATGTTGTGTAACAACCTGTATCCTTTGCCCCTCTATCCCAGCGGAAATCTTCCAGTACACAGTGGTATGGGGCCCATGCTGGGATCCAGCCTGGACACTGATTGGCCAGTCTGTTGACCTCTTGACGAAGCCCTCAGCAGACCCCAGCCCACCCTTGCCATGGTGGGACAAGAGCCGTCTTCTGTTCCATGGGGACTGGCACATGGATGTTGAACAGGCAAACCTACACCAGCTGGCTACTGAGGTGAGGGTTCAGATGAGTGGTTTTCTTATTAGGATGGTATGGTTGGGGCTTGTACAGCATTTTGGGGAAGAGAGAAAGGTACTGATTTGGGAGATGAGGGTGATATTTTTATCCATGTCTGATCCAAGTTTTGGGGGGTGGTTATAGGATCCATACAACACAACTGAGAATATGCACTGGGAGTGGAGCCACCTGTCGTTTCACTGGAAACCTGGTCAGTTTGTGTTCAAGGGTGACTTGGATGTCAACGTGAGGACAGCCTCTAAGTGAGTGGAGAGATGGTGGGGCTTTAATAGGACTCAGGGTGGAGGGAGTGGGGAAGAACCAGGGGTCTACAAGTGACTGGGGCACTGAAGATTGGGATTATTGTGGGGCAGGTATGATGACTGCTGCTTTCTGCACCTGCCTGACCTCTGCATGACACTGGACCTTCAGTGGCTATGCCACGGGAACCCCCATGATCACCATGGCGTCACTCTTCGGGCCCCAGAATTTCTGCCTGAGGTGCCCTTGGGCCAGCTCCATGACTCCTACCGGGCCTTCCGCTCTGAGAACCTCAATCTCTCCATCAAGATGGATCTGACTCAGCACAGCGGGAGTGAGGCTTGGGTCTGGGACAATGGGGAGGAAGAGCTGGGAGGGTGGGCTTTGACACTGAGGACTTCAGCTTAGTCTTCTGGGAAGGGGATAGGGAAAGGGCAAGGGAGGATGGGGTTAGCACCTTTTTGAAGAGGGGTGCTGAAAGCAAAGAAGTTGGATCTTTGAAAAGAGGGTGTTGCCCTATCTGGTTTGGCTCAGTGGATAAAGTGTCGACCTACGGACTAAAGGGTCCTGGGTTCGATTCCAATCAAGGCCACATGCCTGGTTGGGGGCTCGATCCCCAGTAGGCACATGGATGTTGAACAGGCGATTATCTCTCATCATTAATGTTTCTGTTTCTCCCTCCCTCTCCCTTGCTCTCTGAAATCAATAAAAATAAAACAAAAAGAGAGGGTGTTGAGGATATTTAGTGTCAGGTTGAGTGCTGTTTGGGTTTTTAAACCTAGAACTTGAGCTAAGAGAGGATTTTACTTCATCTCTGTGTTTTAACTATAGCTAGGAAATGTCTATCCTTTCCTTTGCAGCAATATCCCAGCCCCGAATTCTGCTATATAGTAGTACCCTGCGCTGGATGCAAAACTTCTGGGCAACTTGGACTAGTGTCACAAGGCCTATCTGTAGGGGAAAGCTCTTCAATAACCTGAAACCCGGCAAGAAGAAACTTGGCCAGCACTACAAGCAGCTTTCCTTTACTGCACTCTTCCCCCAGCTACAGGTCAGGTTCTGACATCCCTGCTGACGTCTTCAGTTCTGTTCCCCTTTCGTTGTTTACTTGTTTTTTTCTTTCCTGGTCTCTTAATCATCTCTCCAGTGCCATTTCTTCATTCAGTGTTAAGTTCTCTTGTTACCAGGTGCATTATTGGGCCTCATTTGCTCAGCAGCGGGGTATCCAGATTGAGTGCAGTCAGGGTCATGTCTTCACTCGGGGAACTCAGCGGCTTATACCTCAAGGTAAGGTAAACAACCCCTTTGTTTCTCCTAGCCTATTCCTTGTCCTTTTTTGCTTTCTCAATTCCCTTCCCTTTCTCTCTTTCTGTCCCACACTATTCTTCTGTGCTGGTCTGCATGGACTCTGTATGCCTCCTTTCCTCAGCGGGCACAGTGATGCGGCGCCTCATCTCTGACTGGAGTGTGACCCAGATGGTTAGTGACTTAAGTCAGGTGACTGTTCATCTGATGGCCTCACCCACTGAAGAGAGTGCTGATCACTGCCTTGATCCCTTGGTAACAAAGACCCACCTACTGAGCCTGTCCTCCCTCACCTACCAACGGCATAGCAATCGCACAGCAGAGGAGGTACGGCCTGAAACAGTCTCTTTACTACCTTATTTGTATCAGTACCTGTCTTAGTCTGCTCACGCTACCATAACAAAATACCATAGATTGAGTGGCTAAAACAGTACTAATTTATTTCCCACAATTCTGGGAGCTGAGAAGATCAGGGTGCTAGCATGGTCAGGTTCTGGTGAAGGCTCTCCTTCTGGCTTGTAGATGGCTGCTTTCTCTCTGTGTCTTCACATGGCATAAAAAGAGTACAAGCTCTCTGATGTTTCAAGCTCTCTGGGCACAAATCCCATCATGAGGGCCTCACCCTCATGACCTAATCTAAACCTAATTATCTCCTATAGGCCCCATCTCCAAATACCATCACATTGGGGATTATGGTCTCAAAATGTAAATTTGGGGGTGGGGGCGCAATTCAGTCTATAGCAATACATTTTAGACTAAGTCCCTGGTAGTGTTCCTAACTATATTCCAAGCATATATGTCATTACTTTATCATACACTCACTTGAATCACCTGTATCAGCATCGCTCTTTTTGAAGATTACTTTCCTTTCTCTCCTTCTAAGGATAGTCTGTTGCCCTTCAGGAACTAGAGTACAACATTCCCTAGCACTTTATTTGTTCCCCCAACCCCAAATTAAGGAAGGATTTTAAGTTGAAATTCTTTGAGTCATTTAAAATACAGTGGGTATATCTAATGTACATGCTAAAACCACTTAGTGTTTCTTTATCCGGGCGTCCCCCCCCCTCTTCCGCCCCCCCTCCCCCCCCCCCCCTATCTTTCTCCAGGGCCTTCTTATCTCCCCCAGAACAGGTTTTTTTTATTCAACAAGATTGTTTCCTTATTTTTGCATTTGTGATCCAGGAGAAATGGTGGGGATTTCCATGCTACCCTGAGGTTCTCTTCCTGTTTCTTAGGAGCTCTCTACTCGAGTTGGGGACCCTGCCTTTCATACACACCAGCTGCACTTGGTAGATTTACGGGCTTCCTGGACAACCACTAATCGGGACATTGCCTTTGGTTTATATGATGGCTACAAAAAGGCAGCTGTACTCAAACGCAATCTCTCTACTGAAGCCCTGAAGGGGTTAAAGATTGATCCCCAGATGCCAGCCAAAAAGCCAAAGCAGAGTGTCCCAACCAGTGCTTCAGCTCCACCTCCTGTCAGCAGTCCCAGCTTTAGCGGACAGCCTGATAAGGGGTCATCAGGAGGTAAGATAGGACTCCATTGGGTTAGGTTTAGAACAAGCATGTCTGCCGAAACCGGTTTGGCTCAGTGGATAGAACAAGCATGTCAAACTCATGGCCTGCAGGGCAGGCTGCATGCCTCATTTATTTGGCCTGTGTTAGCCTTTAAGTTTAACATGCTTGGTAGAATATGTACATTGGCTTGGACAGGAGTTTGAAAAGCGCTAAATCATGGCTGGTTCCATCTAGGTGTAGAGATGAAACCATTATTTTTCTATATCAGGCCACCCAAGTCTTACATAGCATTGATATGGGGCATAAAAGGGTGTAGTCCTATGGCAAGGAGGAGGATCAGGAAGAAATGGTGGGGCCAACACAGGATGAATAAGAGAAAGAAGCAAAGAATTAGAGAATTGTTTTGTGTTTTGGTGAATTATTTTGTTCAGTCAATAAATATTTATAACAGGCACAGAGCACTGTGCTGGGTTCAGATATAGAATAGAATGATAGATATAGAATGAACAACAGTCTATGTTCCTTAACAAGTTGTCATATCTGGATGAGCTAATTAGTTCATTCATTCACTCCATCACTCATTTATTCATAGGTTCATTTTAGTTTTATTGAAGGTTTATAATATACTAGAGGCCTGGTGCACGAATTTGTGCACAGGTGGGGTCTCTTGGCCTGGCCGGCAATCAGGGCTGATAGGGCCGTCTGTCCCAGTCCCATTCAGGGCCGATCAAGGCTGGCTGAGGGAGGGACCACAGGAGGTTGGCTGTGGGAGCACACTGACCACCAGGGGGCAGCTCCTGCATTGTGCCCTCTGGTGGTCAGTGCACATCATAGCATCTGGTTGTTTGGTCGACCAGTCATAAAGGTCGCTTAGGCTTTTATATATATAGATCAGACGTGACCCAGGACTTTAGGGATACAAAAATGGGAGGAATCTTAGAAACTAGTAGATATAAAGATATGCAAATTATTATTTCATTATGAAAATGCTTTGTAAGAATGTTCAAGAAGAAAGTATTTAAGTCAACATAGGGAAGTCTAGAAAGCCTTCATGGTGAAGATGATAATGAAGATGGGTCTTTAAAAAATATATAGCCCTAACCGATTTGGCTCAGTGGATAGAGCGTTGACTTGCGGACTCAAAGGTCCCAGGTTCAATTCCGGTCAAGGGCATGTACCTGGGTTGCGGGCACATCCCCAGTAGGGAGTGTGCAGGAGGCAGCTGATGGATGTTTCTCATCGATGCTTCTAACTCTCTATCCCTCTCCCTTCCTCTCTGTAAAAAATCAATAAGATATATTTAAAAATATATGTGTGTGTGTGTGTGTGTGTGTGTGTGTGTGTGTGTTTATTGATTTCAGAGAGGAAAGGAAAGGGAGAGATAGAAACATCAAGGATGAGAGGAGAATCTTTGATCGGCTGCCTCCTGCATGCCCCCCCACTGGGGGTCAAGCCAGCAACCCAGTCATGTGCCCTGACCAGGAATTGAACCGTGACCTCCCGGTTCATAGGTCGACGTTCAACCCTTGAGCCCCAATGGCTGGGCTTACTCATTTTTTAAGATCCATCTCAGGGGTTGAGCGTTGACCTATGACTTATGCAGGAGGCAGCCGATCAAAGATTCTCTCTCATCATTGATGTTTCTATCTCTCCCTCTCCCTTCCTCTCTGAAATCAATAAAAATATATTAAAAAAAAAAAAGATTAGTAAGAGTTTGACAGGTGAAGAAAGAGGAGAGAAGGGCATTTTAGGGAGAGGGGATAACAAGTACAGACAGGTGCAAGTTCATGGTGAGGTTAAGAACAAGATGAAAAATGATAAATGCCACAAGAAAGAAATTAAAGAATATGGAAGTTGTTCTTGAGTGGAGTGAAGGAGGGAATGTACTCAGGGAAGGTTTTATTGAGGAAATAACATTTGAGCTGGACCTTGAAGGCTTAGTATGGTTTAAACATGTGGAACTGGGGAGGAGATGAGTATTCAAGACAGAGGGAATATCTATCTCTGTCTAGAATACAGAGAGTGGGGTTGGTAAAGCTTAGTGTGTTCAAAGGAGAGTGAACAGTCTATTTGGTTGGCATAGAGAGTAGCTAAAAGAGAGGAGTGAGAGAAGATGCTGGAAAGGAAAGCTGGAGGTAGATCATCAAAGCCATTTCATGCAAGGCTAAGGAGTTGTGGGTCCTTATTCAGTAGACAATGGTGAACTACTGAAGGTTTTTTAATAAAGACATGTCATCACTAGAGTTTTACTTTTAGGAAGATAAATCTGGCAATGGTGCAGAGGAGGACTGGAGAGGAAGGAACTGGAGGTGGGGAGACAAATTAGGAAACTATTGTGGTGTCTCAACAAAAGGTAACAAGGGCCTGAACTAGGTAGAGGCCGTGGGAATGAAGATGAGGGGATGGAAATATAAGAGATTTGGAAACTGTTTGGAAAAAGGAGTTAAAAGAGGAGGAAAGCGAAAATGAAGCTAAACAGGTTTGGGAAGGTATAGAGTTGTTGATTTAGACATACTGAGTTTTTGGTGCAAGTAGTATATCAAAGTATTGTTTAGCAAACATGGAAATGAGCGTTTAAAAGCTTAGGGCTAGAGATAGAGACTTGGGAATTATAGGATAGAGCTAAGAGTTCATGCAAAGGAGATAATAATAGTTGCTTACTGTGTGGCAGGTACTCTGCAAGATACATTTCTATATTCTATTAAATTCTCTCAACAACCTTATGAGATAGTTTCTGTTATTTTACAGACAAGGAAACTGAGAACACAGGTTAAAGCAAGCTGCTGAGGATCGCAATCAAGTAACTGGAAGAGATGGGATCTTAAACAGAGACAGATTAGTCTAATTCTGGAAACTGTGCTTTTAACCATAACACTGTCAGACAAACTCATTAGAAGAAAGTAAGAAAGGGAAAGGAACATGCCAAGGATAGACCTTAGGAGATACTTATTTCTTTTTTTTTTAAAATATATTTTATTGATTTTTTACAGAGAGGAAGGGAGAGGGATAGAGAGTTAGAAACATCAGTGAGAGAGAAACATTGATCAGCTGCCTCCTGCACACCCCCCTACTGGGATGTGCTGCAACCCAGGTACATGCCCTTGACCGGAATCGAACCTGGGACCCTCAAGTCCTCAGGCTGACACTCTATCCACTGAGCCAAACCAGCCAGGGCAGAGATACTTATTTCTAAGACCTGGGGAAGGAGAGGCTAGACCACAATAGCACTGATGGCAAGAGAGTGGTTTCATGTGGAAAGGAGTGGTCGACAAACAGCATTTCAAATAATTTGGAATTAAAAATAAAGGAGCAAAACGGGGGGGCTGTGGAGATCCTAATCTAGAGGTGGATATGCCTAAGAGAAAAAAATGCTACCAATTTACATAGTTTCTCTTGGGAATCTGTTATTTTTATTAAAATTTAGGGGGAAATGAAATGATAACCCTTATTTTGCCCTCAGGGGTCAAGGGGCGGAGTGGGGTGGGCTGGAGTTGCAGATTAGGGAGAATACGTTCTAGCCCTTGCCTAGCTAGAGAAATTGAAAGATCAGTTTGGATATTATCCCTTTGAAACTGTGACTTTTTCCCGCTTCCTATATCTCTGCCAGGTGCTTACATGTTGCAGAAGCTGATTGAAGAGACAGATAAGTTTGTAGTGTTCACAGAAGATGAGTCAGGTGTGAGTGACCAGTTGTGTGGCATTGCTGCCTGCCAGACGGATGATATATATAACCGAAACTGCCTAATTGAGCTGGTCAACTGCCAGGTATCATCTCTTTACCAGAGCACTTGGACACTGGGTTAGGTCATAATGATGTGTTCACCTTCCCCTACCTCTAAATAAGAATGGGTGAATAGAACTCCAAAAAAATTATTCCTTCCAGCAGGTATCAGGGATAATCACTCACTACAATATCTAAAAGCCAGTAGAGTTCACTCAGTAGGCCAGAATTAGACCCAGCTGCAGTTAATGGTACACACCTCTAACTAATCTCATCTTTCCTGGTGGCTCTAGTGCTATGACTCTGCTTCTGTCTCTGATATAGATGGTTCTTCGTGGAGCAGAGACAGAAGGTTGTGTCATTGTGTCTGCTGCTAAAGCCCAGCTGCTGCAGTGTCAACATCATCCAGCTTGGTATGGTGACACATTGAAGCAAAAGACATCCTGGACTTGCCTGCTGGATGGCATGCAGTACTTTGCCACCACTGAAAGCAGCCCCACTGAGCAGGATGGCCGACAGCTCTGGTTAGAGGTTAGTCAGCAGGCTGGGAAGGTCCATTACATCCCTTTTTCCATAATTGCCCCCTTCCAGCAGAATAATTACAAGAATCTTGACAGTACCTATTGCTACCAGCTTAGCAGAAGGATGATTACACCTTAATGTAGGAACTGTAGCTCTGGTCTGTGTCTGTGAATACACAGATTTTTATTTTTATTTTTTTAAATGTCATGCTGTTCTTTTCATTGCAAGAGAAATTCTCATTGCCCAGCACTAGAATAAAATGGGTTGGAACTTTTTTTACTTTTGAAAAGGTTATTGACCCCATTAATAATATCACACTAATCAGCAGGTAGCTTGAAAACAGGCAGTAAGTCAGAATTTTATTTATTTATTTTTTTAGAAGTAGGAATTTATTAATTTATTTTTGTAGAGAGCAAGGGAGAGGGAGAGAGAGAGAGGGAAATATCAATGATGAGAGAGAATCACCAATAGGCTGCCTCCTGCACACCCCCTACTCGGGACTGAGCCCGCAACCCAGGCATATGCCCTTGACCGGATTCAAACCTGAGACCCTTCAGTCCGAAGGACGATGCTCTTTCACTGAGCCAAACTGGCTAGGGTGTAAGTCAGAATTTTAGATAAGCTCTCTGTCTTTTCTCTGATCACACTATTTAAAAATACATATATACTAGAGACCCAATGCACAGATTCGTGCACTGGTGGGGTCCCTCCGCCTGGCCTGTGGCTCTCTGACATCCCCCGAGGGATCCCAGATTGCGAGAGGGCACAGGCCAGGATGAGGATCCCCACTGGTGCACAACTGGGCTGGGGAGGGACTGCGGGAGAGCTCCAGGGTGTGTCCGGCCTATCTTGCCCTGTCCTGATCAGGGCTGATTGTCGGGGCCCAGGAGGGACTGCGGGAGGGCTCCAGGTGTGTCCGACCCATCTCGCCCAGTCCCAATCGGCTGAACCCCAGCAGCAAGCTAACCTATTGGTCGGAGCATCTGCCCCCTGGTGGTCAGTGCCCATTATAGCTACTGGTCGAACAGTAGAATGGTTGCTTAGGCTTTTATACATATAGACTAGAGGCCCGGTGCATGAAATTCATGCACAGGTGTCCCTAGGTCTGGCTGGTGATTGAAGCATGAGCGTCTGGCATGGAAGGGCAGGTACCAGCTGACCTCTGGGTTCTGGGCAGCACCTGGACCCCTGGGCCCCCACGTCCCCCCTTCATCTGAGTCATGGCACCCGAGTCCCCACACAGAGATGTGGTGAGCACAGCCAGAAGCCACGGGTTGGGGCACAGCATGGGCCTCTGGCCTACCCAGCAGCGCCGCATGGAAGCCGGGCAGGCAGTGTGTTCTCTCCCTACCAGCCTCTCAGACTGGCTCCTCGTGAACCCATGGGGAGCCCAACCAACCAGCCCCTGCAGTCCCAGGGGCTGTGGTCTGGCTCACCCGGAAGAGGCTGTGCGGGTGTGGGGCAGGCTCCTTGTGGGCGCCCCGCATCTGAGTGTAGGGGCTTCCCCATCGAGAGAGCCCTGGCGTCCCGGGGAAGAGTAGCAGGGGGAGTGAGAGCGAGCTCGGTGGACACCCCGCATTCTCATCGCACCTCAGTCCCTGTCACCTCCACCCCCAGGTAGCTGGCAAGAGGTTGCAGTCCCCTGCCCAGGTGCCATGGGAGGTTGGGTGAACAGGGCCTGCAGGCCGCTGGTCACTGGCCACTGGCCACTGGTCGCCATCTGCAGGGCAGTCGGTTGGGGCTGGGCCCCTTGCCTGGCTCCCTCAGTGCCTGGGAGCAGTGTGGCGGCCCTGCCCCCCGCCACTGCCACTGGTCACCATCTGCGGGGCAATTGGGGCCCCCCGCTTGCATCTGCCTTGGCCTGGCACCGCTCGCTCACCTGCTCCACCATCCCATCGCGGTCCCACTCTCGTAGGTGCCCATTGGGGCCGGCAGCGCTTCCACTGTTGCCCACTGCCAGCGCCATGTGAGCCCTGGTGGTCAGTGCACTGGCATAGTGAGCTGTCGAACTCTTGGTCGAGAGGGCAATTTGCATATTAGGTTTTTATTATATAGGATGATAGTGCTCGCTTCAGCAGCACATATACTAAAATTGGAATTAACATGGCCCCTGCGCAAGGATGACATGCAAATTCATGAAGTGTTCCATAAAGATGTATATATCAACCAATATATGTATTGGTTGATTGATTTTAGAGAGAGGAAGGAAGGGAAACATCGATTAGAACCATTGGATGGCTGCCTCTAGCACATCCTCTATTGGGGATTGAGCTCGCATGTGCTCTGACCAATGAATTGAACCATCTCAGTGCTTGGGATGACGCTCAACCAACTGAGCCATACTGGCCAGGGCTCTCTGATCACTCCTTAAAAAAAATTTTTTTTAAATTGATTTCATAAAGGAAAGTGGAGGGAGAAAGATAGAAACATTGATGATAAGAGAGAATCATTGATCGGCTGCCTCCTGCACGCCCCACACCAGGGATCTAGCCTGCAACTGGGGCATGTGCCCTAACCAGAAATCAAACACATGACCTCCTGGTTCATCGGTAGACACTCAACCACTGAGCCATGCCAGCCAGGCTCTGATCACTCTTTTTTAAAAAAATATATTTTATTGGTTTTTTACAGAGAGGAAAGGAGAGGGATAGAGAGTGAGAAACATCGATCAGCTGCCTCCTGCACACCCCCCATTGGGGATGCACCCACAACCAAGGTACATGCCCTTGACCAGAATCAAACCTGGGACTCTTCAGTCCGCAGGCCGACGCTCTATCCACTGAGCCAGACCGGTTAGGGCTCTGATCACTCTTAATGAAGATGACTGAGTGGTTCTTTAAGCAAGGCAATAAGTTTGAATAGAAAGACTACTTGTCTAGGAGTCAGATTATGAGAGTTCTAATGCCACCTTTGCCATAATAGTAGCCTTGAGCCCTTGAGCAAGTCACTTTTATTTGTAAAATGGAATTCTAATACTTCATCTTAACAAGATTGTTGAAAGGATTAAATGAGAAAGTATTTTGAAAAAATATAAAGCTTCATTCAGATGGAAAATAGTCTTAACTTTTTTGGTCAGTATGTCTGGGGAGGTACGTGTAAGATAATCTTTTTGTTAGATGTTGAGATTGTGAGCAGTGGCTGTAAATTTTCTTTTCAGTGTCTTGGTAAAATTTGTACTATAATTTCTAGGATATAATATTATTGGGAAATCTAATGGTTATGTGATATACCTAGTCAATATTCTGCATTGTCATTACCTTTTTAACAGGAGTTAAGTGTTCATGATGTGCTGGGTGTGGTACACCCAGTGAGTTACTAGATCTAGCTATGTCTGATAAGGACCAATGTGATAACATCTTTTGCTATTCTATTCATTGGGGTTAAAGCTTATCCCTTCTTTCTCCTTGGCTACTGCTTCTTCCTCCAGTGACCTTAGGGCTTAATCCAGGAAACCTCTAGTATAATTATTATAAGAAGTAGTAAGGCCCTAAACAGTTTGGCTCAGTGGATAGAGCATTGGCCTGCGGACTGAAGGGTCCCAGGTTTAATTCTGGTCAAGGGCATATACCTTGGTTGCGGGCACATCCCCAGTAGGGAGTGTGCAGGAGGCAGCTGATCGATGTTTCTCTCTCATTGATGTTTCTAATTCCCTCCCCCACTCCCCTCTTCTCTGTAAAAAATCAATAAAATATATTTTTTTTAAAAAAAGAAGTAGTAAGCATTTCATCAGATGTCAAGCCAAGTAAGGGTCAAGTTATTGATAATATGAGAGGACATGCCAATATATTTCAGCTGTAGTTCAGGCAAGCAGTGCTCTTTACCAGTAGTCTCAGAAGGTATGCACAGAAGGTGTTAACTATTCACACAGCATGAGCTATGCAAGCTCTACCAACCTGGCATTTTCTGAGCCCCTGCTGCTTTTAGATATGCCTTCTTTTGCAAGTGAACCCTTCTTTTTCCCCTCAGGATGTGATGTTAATATTAGATAGGAATGTCCTTGGCTTAGATGAGAGGGCTTTTGATCTTACTTTTTCTATATAAATTTTTGTGTGACTTGACAGATCTGCTTATGGTCTATATCACTCATTCTATTTTTCAATTGACTTCAGCTAGGCAGAGAGTCAAAATAATTCAGTCCCTTTCCCCGATGGCAATAGTGTCAGCGTGGTTGGTCTGAAGACAGAAAACAGCAAGAACACAAAAACATGAATACCAAAGTGGGTGGGAAATTTAGGTTTTGATGAAAATTTTACTCATAACATGATTTGATTTTCCCCCCAACTTTTTAAGTTGTGATAAAACACACATTAACATAAAATTTACCCTCTTAACCATTTTCAAGTGCACAGTCAGTGGTATTAAATACATTCATGATGTTATAGAACCATTACCACAATCCATCTTCATAACTCTGTCTTATAAAACTGAATCTCTGTACCTATTGCCTGGCTGGAGTTGGTTGAGCGTTGTCCTGTGCACCAAAAGGTTGCCAGTTTGATTCCCTGTCGGGATACATAACCTGGGTTGTGGGTTCGATCCCTGATCAGGGCCCAAATGGAAGGCAGTCAATCAATGTTTCTCTCTCACGTCGATGTTTCTCCCCACCCTCCTTCCTCTCTCTAAGCATGTCCTCAGGTGAGGATTAAAACAACAAAACAAAAAACTATATCTGTTAATAACTCCTCACCTTCCCTTTTCCCCAGACCTTGGCAACCACCATTCTACCTTCTGTCTCTGATTTTAACTACTCTTTTTTTTTTCTTATTGTTGAAAGTATTGCATATGCCCTCCCACCCCCCCATTGACCTCTTTGATTTTAACTACTCTTAAGTACCTCATGTAAGTGGAGTCCTTCAGTATTTCTGTGTGTGTGACTGGTTTATTTCACTTAGTATAATGTTCTCAAGGTTCACCCATGTTATAGCATGTGTCAGAATTTCCTTTTTAAGGATGAATAATGTTCAATTGTATGTAAATACAATATATTGCTTATTTATTCATCCACTGATAGACACTTGGGTTGCTTCCATCTTTTAGCTATTGTGAATAATGCTGCTATGGACATGAGTGTACAAATATACCTTTGAGCCCTCCATGGTTAGAGCATCAGCCTGAACACTGAAGGGTCTTCGGTTTGATTCCTGGTCAAGCGAGGGCATGTACCTGGCATGCAGGTTCAATCCCTGGCACTAGTTGGGGTGCATACGGGAGGCAGCCAATCGATGTTTCTCTCCCCCCGCTCCCTTCCACTCTCCTGAAAATCAGTGGAAAAAGTATCTTTGGGTGAGGACTAACAACAACAATAATGTATACACTATATCTTCAAGATCCTGCTTTCAGTTCTTTAGGGTATATTACTGGATCATATTGGAATTCTGTTTTTAATTTTTTGAGAACTTCCATACTGTTTTCCACAGTGGTTATACTATTACATTCCCACCAATGGTGCATAAGTGTTCTAATTTCTAGACAATCTTGCCAACACTTGTTGTTTTTCTTTTCTTATTTTTATAATTAGCCATCCTAATGGGTGTGAGGTAGGACATGATTTTATTTTAACCTAGCTTGTTTTTCTGGCCTGAGGCCTGTGGGCCTGGCAAAATGTGCATGTAACTCGGAATTTGGATGGTTTGGGTCAAGAGAGAGACATATATGTCTTCTACACTGGGAGATCTTTCAAGTTACTCCAGGAAGTGGAAATCTAGATAGATAGTGTAACTACTTGTATCATGGAGATCTGTGACCCAGTTGGCCAGAACAAGGTACTGATTCCCAGGAGTTAAAGGTGCATGTATCTCTGTCTTCAGGTGAAGAATATCGAGGAGCACCGGCAACGTAGTCTGGACTCTGTGCAAGAGCTGATGGAGAGCGGGCAGGCAGTGGGAGGCATGGTTACCACCACCACAGGTCAGCTCTCCTCTCTTCCTCATCATATGGTTATATGGTTGGGTGTAGATGTGCATCCCAAAGGATCCTGATTTCCTTACCTACTCTTAATGCTGTAGTAGGACCATTTTGTGTTAGGCTAGGTTGAAAGCAAGTGTCTGGAGTTCCCTAGACATCACACATAGCTAGCTGGGGGGCTCCTACAATACCTCTATTGAGAATGTCTTTCTCTTACCTCTTTCCTACCTCTTCACAGATTGGAACCAACCAGCTGAGGCACAACAAGCCCAGCAAGTCCAGCGGATCATTTCACGCTGCAACTGTCGAATGTACTATATTAGTTACAGTCATGACATTGATCCTGAACTGGCAACTCAGATTAAGCCCCCTGAGGTTCATGAGAAACAGGAAAAGGAAGATCTCCTAAAGAAGCATGAAGGTATTCAGGGCTTGAAATGCTTTTAGGAGGGTACTAAGGAACTTATAAAAGCAGTTATTTGAGGTTTTGAGGCAGTGTGTTATTAAAAGTCCTACTCTGCACCGAACATTAACATTTCACTTTGCCCTGCATTTCATAAATTCTTCTGAGAATAACCTGTATTCTTGGAGGGAACTGTGAAGAATGGGTATTTGTTTATTTTGAAAGAAGCAAATATGTTTCTACCCATGAGCATTTCTCACCAAGCCCTTTCTATGGGGTTAACTAATAGGAGTGGTTCCAAATATAGTTTAGGACATGGGGTAGATATTTAAGGAGAAACTTGAGCCTCTTATTTAGCTGCTACCAATTACTTAGGGGCTGTGGATACCTTCACCCTTATCCATCATGAGCTGGAAATCTCCACCAATCCAGCTCAGTATGCCATGATCCTGGACATTGTCAACAACCTGCTGCTCCATGTAGAACCCAAACGGAAGGTAAGCATGGGCCCTTGTAGAAGGCCAGTTATCTTCACAGGAACCCTCGGACCTTGTGCTTTAGAGTCCATTAAGAAAAGCCGTGAACACCCTAGCCGGTTTGGCTTAGTGGATTGAGCGTCGGCCTGTGGACTGAAGGGTCCCAGTTTTGATTCTGGTCAAGGGCACATGCCAGGTTGCAGGCTCGATCCCCAGTAGGGGGCGTGTAGGAGGCAGCCAATCAATGATTCTATCATTGATGTTTCTCTCTCTCTCCCTCTCCCAAATCAATAAAAGTATATTTAAAAATAAAAAAGAAAGAAAAGCCATGTTTCAGACTGAAAAGGGGCCTTGTGGTTGGTACATCTATTAGTCAATAGCAGCAGTTGAAGTTTCACTTATCTAGGAAAGGTCTGAGTGTTCCTGAGACTCATTGGAGCTTGTTTACTTGTTTTTCTTGGTCAGTTCTCTACTCAGTCACTTAAATACCTCTAAGAACAGTAACTGCTCCCCACTTCCACCATCCCTACCCTGGGGGATTGGCTTATTGTGAAATCTTCTGCATTGGCCTACCCCTTACTCTTGCTACTGATAATGGTGATAGGTAAAGGGGAGCTTTCCAGAGGAGATCCTCATTTATTTTCATTTCTCTATTTCAATTTACTTCAAGATTTGTCTATTAGAAAATCTCATTCATTTCCCTTTCTATTCCTTTAGGAGCATAGTGAAAAGAAACAGAGGGTCAGGTTCCAGCTTGAGATTTCGAGCAATCCTGAGGAGCAGCGCAGCAGCATATTACATTTGCAGGAGGCCGTGCGGCAGCATGTGGCCCAGATACGGCAGTTGGAAAAGCAGATGTATTCTATCATGAAGGTAATCACCTGGGCAGTCTGAGGACAGGGAGGCCTCCTAAGATGAGGGAGATCTCCTCTCAGTTTCTCCTGGCCTGGCTCCCTAGTCTTTGCAGGATGACAGCAAGAATGAGAACCTTCTTGACCTGAACCAAAAGCTTCAGTTGCAGCTCAACCAGGAGAAGGCCAATTTACAGCTTGAAAGTGAAGAGCTTAATATCCTCATCAGGTGAAACAGCATTCTTTTCTGCCTTTTTCCAGTTCCCCAGCTGGAGTCGATTTCTTTGCCCACATTCTGATAGTCTTTACATCTAGTGAGTATTATCAAAGGTTGATGTAGCATCTCTTCCTGATGAGCCTTAACTGCACTTAGTCAAAAGGTTGAGAACAAGAGACCCCTTCCTTTGGATCATCAATAGAGTACCTGCTGGGAAAGGAGAAAAATGGCTAGTTGGGAAAGATCACTTTTGTGGTCTTAATACTGTGTGGCTGAGCTGAAAATAAAATATCTTGAAGTGATTAGAAAGGAACAATTACAGACATAATCATAGGTGTTATTAGTGAAAAGAGATTACTTTATCAAGAAGCTGTAGAACTGAAAGATGGATTTGCATTCCTATGGCAGGATGTGAGAAGCAATCCTTTGAAAAAAATGTAGAGGATAGCTGTTCCAGAATAGATCCATCTCTGGGTTTATCTTATGCATCATTCTAGAGCATTCCATCCAACCCCCAACCCAAATGCTATTGCCCATATTGGCTTTGATCCTCCTGTCCATTTATAGGTGTTTTAAGGATTTCCAGTTGCAGCAGGCCAACAAGATGGAGCTGCGAAAGCAGCAGGAAGATGTGAGTGTGGTCCGTCGCACTGAGTTCTACTTTGCTCAGGCACGTTGGCGCCTGACAGAGGAAGATGGACAGCTAGGAATTGCTGAACTGGAGCTGCAGCGGTTTCTCTATAGCAAGGTATTGGGTATATACAATCACACAAAGGCAGCTGTATTGAGAGGCACTGGCCTATCTTAGGAGTCTAACTCACAAAAAGAGAAACAAAAAGGGGCTAGTTATTATATAACTACTAGAGGCCCAGTGCATGAGTGTGGGGGGGTGTCCCTCAGCCCAGCTTGTGCCCTCTCACAGTCTGTGACCACTTGCCTAAGCCCTCACCTAAGCCAGCAGGCAGACATCCCCCAAGGGTCCTTAGTGCTGCCGGGGAGGCTCCACAACCGCTGCTATACTCGCCAGTTGTGAGCCTGGCTTCTGGCTGAGTGGCGCTCCTCTTGCAGAAGTGCACTGACCTCCATGGGACAGCTCCTGCATTGAGTGTCTGCCCCCTGGTGGTCAGTGCGTGTCATTATGCCGTTCGGTTGATTTGCATATTAGGATTTTATATATAGGATTATATAGGATTAATGATGGTATTAAAGGTTACTGATGAAACATGAGCAGAGTTTCCCTTAGATACATGCAGTTATAGATGAGAGTGATCAAATGTTTACCTCAGTGAATAAGATTATCCCTAGTAATGTGGCCCAGAGGTAGGTATTCTAAGTCCTGCTTGAAATAGAACCTTAATTCTATACTGGCATTCAGCTTCCTGTAATTACCCATGGCATAGAGGAGAGGACATTGTTCATTTCCCCCTGACCCTGCCCCTTTCCAGGATGTTTGGGAATGAATGAGACTATTTTTGAATGTCACAGTGACTGGGAAATACTACTGTCATTTAGTGCCCTGGCCAGTAGGTCCCATGAAAAACATGGTATTATATGAGTTTGAAAGAGATTTCAAAGGTTGGGATTAGGCATATGGAGAACCTGAAAACAAATAGGTTATGTAGCAATTCTCTAGCAAGCTCCTAAGAAAAGGCTTATTATAATGGATTGGGGGTTGGGGGTAATCTGTCTTTATAGGTGAATAAATCTGATGATACAGCAGAACATCTTCTGGAGTTGGGCTGGTTCACAATGAACAACCTTCTTCCCAATGCTGTCTACAAGGCAAGTCTTATTTCCCCATTCCTAGCCCATTCACATACTTTCTAACACAGGCCATTTGTAATGGTCCTTCCACATAAACCCACTATGGGAAACAGTGTGGTGATCTGAGATGGTGAAAGTTTGCTCATCTTAGAAAGACTATTGCTTCTCCTTTTAGTCTGCAGAGGACTTGTGGGTTGATTTATCATTCTATCCTACAGGTAGTCCTGCGGCCCCAGAGCTCCTGCCAGTCTGGGCGACAGCTAGCTCTCCGCCTATTCAGCAAAGTCCGGCCCCCTGTTGGGGGTATATCTGTTAAGGAGCACTTTGAGGTTAGTAAACAGTCCTTTGGAGATCCAGGAACAAAGGGCAGTCAAAAGCTATCTGTGTATTGTATCATGCTGTTAGGGGTAGGTAAACTGAGGGATGATGTCTGAACTTAATTGCTTCTTCAGCCTTTTTCCTCTTTAGGTAAATGTGGTGCCTCTCACCATCCAGCTGACACACCAGTTCTTCCATAGAATAATGGGCTTTTTCTTTCCTGGTCGAAGTGTGGAAGATGATGAGGTTGGTGATGAGGAAGATAAGTCCAAACTGGTGACTACTGGTGAGAACTTTTATGGTGGTGCTCCAGAAGACTGGGGTAGCATAGCAGCCTCAGAGACAGCTGAAGCTCCAGAAAGAAGGCAACAGCTGGTGTGCTTGCTTTTTCATAGGAATACCGGTGGTGAAGCCGCGGCAGCTGATTGCAACAGATGATGCAGCAGCACTGGGCCCTGGGAAGGGTGTGGCACAGGGCTTGAATCGGAGTTCTGGGGTCAGAAGGTCATTTCGAAAAGCCCCAGAGGTATTGGCCATGCCCCTAATGATAGAAAAATGGAAGTCCTAGGATACTCTGTTAAGCTTGGCTGGGGATTTCTCCTGTTGCCTTTGAGTTTACTCCAGGGATGAAGGGAGATGGGAGATGTTTGGGGGTCCCAAATTTCTTCTGATGGTTTCAGGGGCTCATGCTCCTTTCTTGCCTTTCCTAGCACCCTGTGGATGATATTGACAAGATGAAAGAACGAGCTGCCATGAACAACTCCTTCATCTATATAAAGATTCCACAGGTCCCACTGTGCGTCAGCTACAAGGTCTGCTCCTCCCCAGCACTTTCTAGAACAGGGTGGGAAGGGAACCAGATAAGATCATCATAGATTAAAGACAGGGAAATAGTCTAGCTTGTGAAGTTGGGCCATGGGTGATGGCCCATTGTCAGACTGAGATAAGGGGAAATCCGTTATCTGTAGTTTGCTGCTATATGGGAAGGTACTAGACTTGGACTCAAGTACTGGCTTGGACTGAAAGTGGCATATGATATGTTCTTCTCTTCCTCTTTCTCTTCCCTCCCCATTCTTCTCTTGCAGGGTGAGAAGAACAGTGTGGACTGGGGTGACCTTAACCTGGTGCTGCCCTGTCTGGAGTACCACAACAACACATGGACATGGCTAGACTTTGCCATGGCTGTCAAAAGGGACAGCCGCAAAGCCCTGGTTGCCCAGGTATCCCGGCAGAGTTCATGGCTGTTTGGTTAGCAGGATCTGGAAAGCAGATCCTTTGCTCAGGAGCGTTTCATTGTAGTGTGTATTAACGACAGCCTTGGGATGGGACAGGTGGATAAGTGAGCAACTTTATCCCTGCTCTCTCCATGACTTTGTTCAGATGATTAAATTGAATGTTTATGGTTTCATATGTTAACTATTGATTTTTTAGGAAACTGAGGGCTGACACAAACTCAGGTTTAGAATGGCTCTAATTAGACTGTAAGCTTCTTGAAAGCAGAGATCATTTTAGGATTTGAAGGACTCCATCCATTGTGCCTGTGTGTAAATTTAATAAATCTTGATTGAATTGATTCACTGTGACTTATTTTGTCTGTCCCACTAATATTTACCTTCCCTTTTACTCCTCTCTGACCTATCAGGTAATCAAAGAGAAGCTAAGGCTGAAGCCTGCAACAGGGTCAGAGGTCCGGGGAAAGCTAGAGACTAAATCAGACCTCAACATGCAACAGCAGGAAGAAGAGGAGAAAGCGCGGCTCCTCATCGGTTTAAGTGCGGGCAACAAGAACCCTGGCAAGAAGTCCATTTTTGGCAGGCGCAAGTGATCCGGCAATTCAAGAATGGCTGCAATACAGGATCTGACTCTGGCTCAGGCCCCAGGGACTTGTGGGGTGGGAGGCACTTCCCTTTATCCACCAGGACTTGTTGGGGTAGGAGCCCACAGGGTACTGCAGAGAAAGGCACTACTCTTTAGCAGCTGACCTGTTCTCTGCAGAGTATGGTGGATAATAATGCTGAGTTCTACCTCACACTGATCAGCAGGCTGAGGGCCAGAGAGGCATCAAGAGAACAAGACCCAGGGAATGGCCCCAGGACTAGGATCTGGTTCCGTTGGGGTCAGCTGAAAGGGTGGGGGACAGTTCTGATCAAGTGTGATAAATTTTTATAAATAGACATATATAAATATATATATATATTTCTCTAAGTGTAACTGCTCTCCCCCTGTGTCAGAAAGTTGGGGGGCAGAGGGCTGATTTGTCCCTCATTCCACTGCCTTGTATAAAAGGTATTCGTGTTATGGGGGGAATCAGCCCCTCCCCCAATTTGTGCCAGGCTCACTTGGGGAGATGACAGGAGCCAGGGCTGGCCATAGGTCCCCCTGGGGAATGCCCTGGAGAATGGTAAGAAAATGATTTAAAGAGAAAAAATATATTTTAAATTTGATGCTGTTTTTTTTATGTGTGTGTTGAGTGCATGGGTTCAACCTGTATGTATCCTTCCCTCCCCATCAACCTAAGACACATCTCTAGCTGCCACTCTTATGAGAGGTTGGCTTCTTCCCTCCTGCCTAATAATGTATCACAGATATTTCCCATCCCAGCTCTGGTGTGATACTGGCCCTATACTGATAGTTCTCTGCACATTTTAGTTCTGGTTATAAACCTCTTCTTAACCAAGGATGATAGGATTTGGGGATAAAGGTGAGGTTTGCTTGCATCACTTGCATCTCTAGTTATGAACAGCAAGTAAGAGGCAGGGCTCATGTGTAATGTAGCATTGGGGGGAGGAACTGCTTATGTAACTGGGACAGCAGATTTAGTCAAAGGAGGAAGAGGCAGAGGCTGGGAATGGGAACAGTGTACTGTCGGCAGGGGCAACATGCCCAGGTGGCTCTTTCTAATAAGGTAGGCTGTGGGCTCTGGCAGCCTGTTTAGGGGAGGTGAAGGAAACCTGGGCTTGAGGCTGATGTGGAGCATGTTAGTGATGCCCACTGTGGGGGTTGGGAGGCTATACTGTGAAAGTATACCTCCATATTGGGAGGTGCAGGCTGAATCTTTGATGCCTCATGGGGAAAATGTCCAAATACTGCTTTCCTAGAGGATGTGAATTATAGTCAGGAAATCTAGACCTTTCTTGGTCCAAAGCAATAGTAGTAGTGGCGATTTTGCCTAGTCTCAAAAATATATCTCTCGGGTTGAAATTAGAGAGAGCACCTGCTGAGATGGGCAGAACCTGTAATGCCTGAGTGGCAGAAGGTTTAGAGTGGCTCCCTTGGTTCTCAGCAGGGTAGCAACATCCAGGGCCCCTGGGTCCGAGGCTGGAAGAGCCTCTGGTCAGGTGTGGGGACCACCAGGTCAGGCCTGGAAGAACTGTGGGGACTGCGGGGGCATCTGTGCCAGCATCAGGAGCCAGCTTCACTGCTAGTAGAGAAGCCTCTGTCTGAGTGGCCAGTGCCTCAGTTCATCAACCTCTTTCTGCCGGAGTTTCCCATTAGGCCCCTTAGGGAGCATCAGCAGCTAAAGGTAGGTCAATGGAATCACTGGAAGGGGTCTCAGTCTTGGTGAGAAATTTAGAAATAACCAGAGTCTCAATTTCCCTGTTCTCCATTTTTCTGTACAGGTTTTAGGCCTTGTGGCTAAAGGCTCCTTTGGAACTGTCTTCAAGGTGCTAGACTGTGGCCAGAAAGCAATATTTGCAGTGAAGGTAGGGACCTAGATATCCTTCCACATTATTTTCTAGTCCCTGCCTCCAGTTTTGGTTCCAGAAAGATTAGGAGGAATAAACAATTCAATAGCACTATTCCCCTCTAGGAGTCATCATTTCTATCCTTTTATAGGTGGTGCCCAAGGTCAAGGTCCTCCAGAAGGACATCCTAAGGCAGTGCAAAGAGGAGGTTAGCATCCAGGTACGCACAGGGCCCTGGGAAGGATCCTAGGAAGAACTAAGGTGGAGAAAACACCTCTCTTGTCCAACTGTCCTGGTTTTCCTGGTTCTGCCCTTCCCTTGGCTTCAACCGAGTAGATCCTGGGAAAAGTAGCTATCAGCAGAGTTAGTCTAAGTCCTTTTTTTGTTCGTGGTTGGGAACTGGTTCCCACTCATTTTCTGAAGCCAATATAAGCCTGGCATGGACATTATCAGAGAAGGAAAACTATAAGCCAATCTCACTCATGAAAGTAGATATAAAAATTATAAACAAAATAATAAGCAATACATAAGAATGAAAATAGATCACAACCAAGTTGTATTTATTCTAGGAATATGAGATTGGGTTAACACTTAAAAAGAAATCAATGTAGGAATTAATGCTTCCAGTCAAGATGGAGTAGAGGGACTGGATTTACCCTCACCCATGAAACAACCACAAAAAAGAAACCACTTACTAGAAAATGAAGAAAGGAGCTCACAGGCACTTCACAAAAGCAGACATCCAAGTGACCTGTATATATGTATGTATATATATACACATACATACACACGAAAAGGTGCTTAACATCCTTAGTCACCAGGGAACTGCAAGTTCAAACCAGAATAAGATATCCCTACATTCCTACCAGAAAAACTAAAATAAAGGCACTGGAAGGAGAAAAGATTATGTAATATTTTTATAATATGTAGAAAAAAAATTTAGGATTTCCATCAAGGTTATTAACTATAATTCTTGATTTTTAGTGGAATCATCAGTGTTTATTGTTTTGCTTATATTTTAAGAAGCTTAAAATGAATTACTGATTAACTTAAAATTTTATGTCAAATATATCTTGCAAAAAATTTTATGACAATGGTTTTCTATTATGATTTGAAATGTTAAAGAAAAACTACACGAGCACATGCAAACATACAATTAATCTGTTAGCATATACAGAATTGGAATGTCAAATCATTCAGCACTGAGTATGTAAGTACTTAAAACTAAAATATCTGCTAACATGGTTTGGCGATAAAATACACAAATAAGTCTATTAGACAAAAACAACTAAACAAACTTTAAAATGAAGATTATGATGAGTTTGACAAATGTTAGGTGACAATTTAGCAGTCAGGGATGGCACTTATGTGAGCAAGCAGGATGAATGAACATATACTTTAAAGTTTTAGGTGACATTCAGCTTTTACTACAAAAGGGGACGCATTCCCCCCATTAGAGGCATTGACACACTGTACGCTGTACCTGGCACATCCTGGGGGAGCTCAGATGCCACCTTCTTCTTTACCATGTTACTGCTATCATGGGTTTCTGAGACACCGCACGGTGTCTTTAGAGGGACTAGTTTTTTCTGAAGAAGCATTTGTTGTGTTGTCACCAAGATTTGCCGACACAGTTACCTTTATCCCCAACTTCTGTTGGCATACAGTAAAATGCATAGTAAAATCTTTCTCCTCCCTACCTCCCTCTCAATCCTCCTCCTCCTCCTTGTGCTGGGTAGGGGCCTCCCCCTACGCAGGTGCAGCAGCTTCCTCCAGCATTGCTGCCCCTCCTGGGCGAGCTCAGCCTCATCTTAGGTGTCACCTCAGCCTGTGGTGCCAGGGAAATCTCTCCAGCATGTCCCAGTGTGTTTCTTAATATTATGCTGGTTCCTGGATTACCAGGCAGACATTGACTTCTTGGTTGCCTTGATCTTCAGTTATCCTGTTCTTCCCTAATTTCCTGTTTACTTTGTCCCTAGCGACAGATTGACCATCCTTTTGTACACGGTTTGGGAGACAGCTGGCAGGGAAAACGGCACCTCTTCATTAGTGAGTGGTCTCTCTACTCATTCCCAAGGTCCCTCTACCGTTCTCCCCACCTGAGATTACCCATCCCTTTGGCTTGTTCTGCCTTTGTTCTGTTCCCTTTCTCACAGCACTTCTCTCCTGGAGAGGGAACATATAGCATGTGGCACCAGGTTGGGCAGGAGGCCTATAATGCCTTGAGCCCGGCACAGTAGCCCTCAGATAATGCCTTGACTTTTGGTACTTTGCAGTGTGCAGCTACTGTAGCACAGATCTGTACTCCTTGTGGTCTGCTGTTGGCTGCTTTACTGAGGCTTCCATCCGCCTCTTTGCTGCTGAACTGATCCTGGTGCTGTGTAAGTGAAACGGGAGTGGTAATGGAAATGAGGGAAGAATTAATCGAATGGGGGCCAAAAAAAAAAAAAGAATCCATATTAATGCTAGAGATTAAAGAACAGGGATAGGGATGGGGTGGGACTACCAGGGAAACTGGAAAGGACAGGAGTGCTTCAGCACACCCCCTGCTTGCTGTCATCCACAGGCTATCTCCATGACTTGGGCATCATCCATCGGGATGTGAAGGTAGAGTTAAGTGCTTTTTTTCTTTGTCTGAGGAGGTGCCTTAGTAAGTTCCACAGGTCCAAGAAGGCATGGGGGAGCTGAGAACAACTCACCTTGGGACCCTCGTGGGTGCTAAAGATTTGGGCAAGGACCTTCCATGTATAGACCTGAATGTTGAGTGGGGCATCTTCTTCAGCTGGGGGGTATACACGATGAAAGAGGGTTGAAATGAGTAAGATGAATAATACTTTCTCACCTGTGATTTTTCAGATGGAGAATATCCTCCTGGATAAACGAGGTAAATCCTTTTCTTTTCCTAGCCCCGGAATGCGAGGTACTTCAAGTTTGGGAATGCGCCAGGGCTGATGAGGGATGGAACAGAGTGGTGCTGTTGCATTATCTTTTATATAGGTCATCTGAAACTGACAGATTTTGGTCTTTCCCGCCACCTGCCCCAAGGAGCTCGAGCCTATACTATTTGTGGCACTCTTCAATACATGGGTAAGAAAAAGGCCAAAGCAGGTGGGTAAGAATTGGGCAAGAGGATAGGCAACAGATGTCAATGACAAGTATCTTTCAAATCTGTAGCCCCAGAGGTCCTGAGAGGAGGGCCTTACAACCATGCGGCTGATTGGTGGTCCCTGGGTGTTTTGCTTTTCTCTCTGGCAACTGGAGAGGTGAGAGAATGGTAGTGATGCTGGGGAGAAAAGAGGAGTTTTGTCTTGTGGTGGGAAGAAGGAAGACCTTAGGAAACCTTGCCTTTTTCTTACTAAGAAATGACACCCTCCCACCCCTCAACTTAGTTCCCAGTGGCTGCAGAGAGAGATCATGTGACCATGCTGGCAAGTGTGACCCACTTTGACTCTGAGATCCCAGCTTCTCTTAACCAGGGGCTCTCACTTCTACTCCATGAGGTAAGGATGAGCACACTTTCCTTTTTCATTACCAAACTAACTATTCACTCCTTTCCCTATGATTGAAGTGGTATTTCCCTATTCCTGTGATTATTTGGGGGGGAGGTGGTGGCAGATGGCCAACTTCAACTTCATCAAGTACTATGTGTCACCACTTGCCCTCTAACTAGCATTTAAAATTTCATTCCTGAGTTCCTGGTCCTCCAAATATCCTAGCCATCCATAACATACAGGTCACTTCTGAGAGAGTGGGCCAGTGCTGCTTTCTTACCAATACAGCTCCTTTATTCCTGCGTTTGCCCCCAAATTAGCCTATCTCCCTCTTTTACAAGTCCTTTCCTCTTTAGGGTTCTTTTTTCTGCCCTCCACAGCTCCATGAACTTCTTTTATTTTTTCTTTTTCTTTTTATTTTCCATGAACTTCTTTTTCCCTTTCCAGCTTCTCTGTTAACAGCCCCTTTCCCATCCCGGTCCCTATTCCTTGTTGCTCTGTTTCCCTTCAGCTCTTATGCCAGAATCCCCTCCAGCGTCTACATCATTTGCATCGATTCCAGGTCCACCCTTTCTTTCGGGGTGTGGCCTTTGACCCAGAGCTCCTACAGAAACAGCCAGTGAACTTTGTCATGGAGACTCAAGCTACCCAGCCTAGTCCATCAGAGTCCATGCTGTTCAAGGACTTTGACTGTAACCTGGAGTCCTATCTGGTCTACCCTGGACTTGCTTGAGCCCCCTCTACTATAAACTGGGGCCCATCTGGAAACCTGAGCATCTCCTCCATTGCCAACTCAGTATGACCACCTCGATGATCCAGTTTTGTTTTTACTTTGTAGCCTCTTATTGTTCTTCTAGGCCAAACATGTCAAACGTGGCTGGGCCGTGAGTGTGACATGCTTGTTCTAGGCCAGTGGTCGCCAACCTTTCAGACCTCATGGACCACCAGTGGTCCGTGGACCACCAGTTGGCGACTGCTGTTCTAGGCATTGTACCTGAGTTTAAATCTTGGGCATTCTGTTCTTGGCAGCCACGACTGACCTAGCTCTTCCCCTATTATACAACACACCTCTCAATTCAACATCTCAGATCAAAGTGTTGACTTTTTCCTCTGCTTTATTTCTTTAGTGCTCATACCCTGAAGCTTTTAGCCAGAGGCTTATTTCACTTTCCCCCCCTCCTTGTTTTTGAATCACGTTTCTTTCTTTGAGCAATAATAACACTTGATGATTTTCCAAGGTGCTATTTATGTGTTTAACAGGCTTGTTAGAAGCAGTATGAATATTTTTCAGAGGTCTCAAAAGCTGGCATTTCAACCCAGGTATACACCTAAAGCATATGATTCTGGGGGCCAAAGCCAGTCTGTAATAAATTTTTTAAAAAAATTTTAAGTAAATTGTAACAGCCAAATGTGAGGAAGAGAATAAATAGGGACTGAAACATGGGTCGGGTAAATGTCTTGAGGGGTAATTGAAATAGTTTTACAAATTTCTTCCAAATCAAAACCCCTTTGAAAGACATTAGGATTCTTATATCGATCATTGTCCTACACATCCCAGGATTCAGTTCTAATGGGCAAACCAAGGGATTAAGAGGCATGACATCAACCTTAAAATTTTTTATTCTTGTTAATCCTCACCTGAGGATATTTTTCCATTGATTTTTAGAGAGTGGTAGGGAGGGGTGAAACACAGAGGGAGAGAAACATCGATTGGCTGCCTCCCGCATGTGTCCAGACCAGGGCCGGGATCCAGCCCCCAACCCAGGCGATCGAACACATGATCCTTCAGTCCTCAGGCTGATGCTCTTATCTACTGAGCCCAACCGGCTAGGGCTCAACCTTAAAATTTAAGAACCTTTTCCCTTAGTGAGAAAAGTCATCTGGACCTTAAATTTGTATACATTTCTGGCCTTTATTCTTTAAATTTTTCTTTAACTTCTCTAAAGCTTTATTTTTATTATTCTTCAATTATATCTGATCTCTTTTTCCGAACCAAAAAGTCTGGCAGGTATCCTGTGTACTTCTTTTAATTCTGTCCCTGGATTATGCCAGATTTTCCCTGTACATTGCTAGTATTTTATCGGCCTCTTTAGAATTGCTTTTTCTGGGTTGCACTTTGGCAATTCGTATCAAATCCCTATGAAAGTTAATTGCTATAGAAACTGTAAAGGGTATTTATGACTATATTCATAATGTTCTTTTTAAAGATGCATGGGATAAATTTTCTCTGAATCCAGTTGTGCTTTTCCTGCATTGCTGTTTGGTTTTACCTTAAAGAAGCTAAATATTCTACTGACTGTATTTTTCTCTTCATATTGATGCTAAACTACTTAGAGCCAATTGGTGGCTGCTTCCATCCAGCAAGTGTTTAGGACTTCATGTTATGTATATTGTAAGCTAGCCACATTCTTGGTTTCCTTTATTTTCCTATGTTTTAATATTTTTATCTTACTATATTATCTGCATCTTTGTAAGCCCTTTGGGAATGAGGTTGGCATATAAATAAATAAAAGAATGTATCTAATCTTTTTTATTATTTCATTTATTTCTCTTAGATACTTTTTAGCTTTTAAAAAACATTTATTATTGATTTCAGAGAGGAAGGGGGAGGGAGAAAGAGATAGAAACATCAATTATGAGAGAGAATTGTTGATCACTGCCTCCTGCATGCCCCACACTGGGGATCAAGCCCACAACTCTGGCATATGTCCTGACTGGGAATCGAACCATGACCTTCTAGTTCATAGGTTGATGTTCAACCACTGAGTCATGCCAACTGGGCTGGCTGAGCTTTTTAAGCTTTTATTTACATTTAAGTTGCAGTGACCAGACTGTACATTGGATAAAAACCATGAATACTGCCCGGCGAGTGTGGCTCAGTGGATTAAGTGTCATACCATGCACCAAGAGGTCATCAGTTCCATTCCTGGTCAGGGCACATACTTGGGTTGTGGCCTCACTCCCCAGTAGGGGGCATGCAGTAGGCAGCCGATTGATGATGTTTCTATTTCTCTCCCTCTCCCTTCCTCTCTTTAAAATCAATAAAAACGTATTAAAAAACAACAACCCCTGAATACTAGAAATAGAAATAATGATTTCTAAAATAGTAGTTAACAGTATTGGAATTTAGACCTGGTTCCTGGATCCACCAATACTATCTTGGTGTCTTTACAGAAGTCATTGTAACCTCTCTGGATTTTAGTTTCCTATGTATGAAATGACTGGTTTATAGCCACTAGTTTTGGGTTTTTTTTTTAAATCCTCATCCAAGGACATGCTGAGAGAGAGAGAGAGAGGGAGGGAGGGAGAGAGAGAGAGAGAGAGAAAGAGAGAGAGAGAGAGAGAGAGAAAGAGAAAGGAACAGAAATATCGATGTGAGAGAGAAACATTGAATGAACTAGCAATCTTTTGGTGCACAGGACGGCACTCACCCAACTGAGCCACTCCGGCTGGGCTAGCCACTGGTTCTTAATTGTGGGGGATGGGTTTCAGATATCTGTGATGCTTTTTCAAAGGGCAGATTATTTTATGAAACTATGTGTCTGGCCCAGTGTTAATTAATGTTCAGGTCACCCAACATTATATAGCTTCTCTGGTCATGAAGTATATTGGGTTAAAGTCTTTAGGACATGGTTAACATAATGTCACTAGGTCCCTTTCCTAGGTCATATTAGATTGCTTAAAGACTATGATTATGTAAGTGTAGTTTGAATAATTTCTTACCAAGTAAGGATATTATTATCATACTCTTTTCAATCGATGGTGCACTACAACAGTGATTTTCAGGGTAGTGTGGAGGGGATGACAGAAAATCAAAGTTTCAGACAGTATAATTTGAAAAGAGCATTGTGCCATGCGCCCTAGTTTTGATATGTTCATCCCCGGAAGACATTCTTTCCATCACCCTCTCCTATCATTCAGAATCACTGACCTATAAATGTAATACCTTTATTTATTTATATTAAATTCACTTAAATTTTTAAAAATATACAACCTGAAATGATCTTTTAAGTTTAACGCTATGCTTTGATTTTTCATTACCTAGAAGAAAACAGATACACCTGTAAATATGGATATTTTACCCTGTACTCGCTTCTTTTTTAAAAAAAAATTCTCACCTGAGGATATGCTTGTTTTTTATTGATTTTGAGAGAGGGAGAGAGAGAGAAACATTGATTGGTTGCCTGTCGTACATGCCCTGACTGGGGATTGAATGAGCAGCCTTTTTGGTGTACAGGACAACACTGCAACCAATTGAGCCAGCCAGCCAGAGTTCCCTTCTGCCTTTTTTTTTTTTTTTTTTTTAAAGAATTTAAGATTAGCCTCAACACCAATCCTTATATTCCTGTTCTAGAAAAGTGTCTTTGTAGCTCTACTCAGTTTCTCACCTTTAAACTAAGTTACTTTATCATATATTGAACTGTTCATTTGTTTACCTGTTCATTGATTTTAAAAACTGGTAATCTCAATTCCTTGGTTACCTCTTTTTTTTAATCCTCATTTGAGGATATGCTTTATTGATTTTAGAGAGAGAGGAAGGGGGAGAGAGAGCAACATTGATCAGTTGTCTACCTTACACACCCCAACCGGGGATGGAACCCAAAACCTAGGTATGTACCCTGACTAGGAGTCAAACCAGAAAACATTTTGGTGTATAGGTCAATGCTCCAACCAACTGAGCCACCCAGCTGAGGCTCTTTGGTTACTTCTTAAAGTAGTTTTCAATGTAAAAACCTTGTCAAAGCTTTAAAAAAAATTAAATTAATGAAATAAAATAATACTCATTGTATTATTAACCTCTTGAATGTGCTGTATTATGTCTCTCCCTCAACTCACATGCTGAAGTCCTAATCCCCAGTACTTAAGAATGTGATTGCATTTGGAGATAGGGTCTTTAAAGATGTAATTAAGTTAAAATGAGGTCATATGGTGAGCCCTAATCCAATATGATGGGTGTCCTTATAAAGAAGGGGAAATTAGGACACAGACACACAGAGGGAAGCCCATATAAAAATACTAGGAGACAGACATCTACAAGCCAACGAGAGAAGCCTCAGAAGAAACCAACCCTGCTGACACCTTGATCTCAGACTTTTAGCTTCTGGAATTATGAAAAAATAAATTTCTGTTGTTTAAGCCACCCAGTCTTTGGTACTTTGTTATGGCAGCCCTAGCAAATTAGTACAGCCGCTATAGAGAGTTCTAATAGATTAATCAAGAATGATTTAAAAACAAAAAATACCTTCTTTCCTACAGGTTGGTTTTGCTTATATTCTGAGAACATGTTATTATTTCAGATTTCACTAGCCTCTCTCTGAGTTTTGTTGGTTTATAGAATTGTCACATTGCCTCCTTTGTTCAGTACTCCATCATAACAGTAGTAACTCAAGGATGGTTTCATCCTTGAGTTCACTCAGAAGAACTGCCTGGTGGATATTTCTTAATTGCTGATTTGGGTTATGGAATTGGATTTTTACAAAATAAGCAATCTCTAATCCTAAAATTTAAAGAAGTACAATTGTTTTTAAATAGTTGGGTCCCTACAAAACTTAATTCCAAATACATTAAGGCTTTAAATGTGAACATCAAAACATTAAGAATCTCAGAAGAACATTTGGGAGACTAGACCTACATTCAGGGACTGGAGGAGATACCTAAACCAAGAAAGAAAATGAAAACACTATAAAAGAAAACGGAAAACATTTACTTAAAAAGTTGATGAATGAATCACTCAAGAAATCCAGATGCTCTGAAAGGAAAAACTTCCTGACCACATAAGTTTGATCTTTGTATGGCTCAAGATTGCATTAATAAAGCCAATGGACAGCCTAGCTGGTGTGGCTCAGCATTGAGCATCAACCCAGGAACCAAGAGGTCACTGATTTGATTCCTTGTCAGGGCACAGGTCCAGGTTGCGGGCTCAATCCCCAGCAAGGGCTGTGCAGAAGGTAGCTGACTGATGTTGATGTTTTTCTCTCATTGATGTTTCTATCTCTATCCCTCTCCCTTCCTCTCTTTCTAAAAATCAATAAAAATATTTTAAAAAGTTAATAAAGCCAGTGGACAAAAAAATAGATCTTAAAAAATACAATGTGATGACAGTTAATGTCTATAACACAGCCCGGCCACAGTGGCTCAGTGGTTGAGCACTGACCTATGAATCAGGAAATCACATTTCCATTCCTGGTCAGGGCATATACCCGAGTTGCAGGCTTGATCCCTGAGGCAGCAGAGCAATGATTCTTTGTTATCACTGATGTTTCTATCTCTCTCCCTTCCTCTCTGAAATCAATAAAGATTTATATATATATATATATATATATATATATATATATATATATATATATATAATGTCTATAACAGAGAACTCTTACAAATCAGAAAAGAACGTGTTTTTTTAAGGGCAAGGAATATGAAGTGACAAGTCAATCAGATCTATATCAGTTGACTTAGAGGCTCTATACAAGACATTGATAAAGAAATGCATAAGTGTAAGAAATTATGTCAAATTTTTGTAAAGAACTCAATGCCTTCTTTCCCAACCTTGTGTGTATGTGTGTGTGTGTGTGTGAGAGAGAGAGAGAGAGAACATGAAAAAGAATGGAAGGAAGAGAGGAGTAATGCAAGTGGAAAGAGAACAGAAAAAATAGAAAGGCACTAGCTCTCAATCCCAGAGACCCCAGTCTGCATATCAGTTAATTTTGTGGATAAAATAAATGTGTGTGTGTCGCCCAGCTGGTGTGTCTGAGTGGTTTGAGCATCAACCTATGAACCAGAAGGTCGTGGTTCGATTCCCAGTCAGGGCACATGCCCAGGTTGTGGGCTCAATCCCCAGTATGGGGCATGCAGGAGGCAGCTGATCAATGATTCTCTCTCATTGTTGATGTTTCTATCTCTTTCTCCCTCTCCCTTTCTCTCTGAAATCAATAAAAAAATATTTTTAAAAAATGTATGTGTATGTAAATGAAACACACACGTGTGCATATATGTTTATAAAAGTGTACACACTTTGGTTACTTCGGGCAGGGGAGCTTTGCCTTTAAATACATCCTTGCATTTTATTGTTTCATTTGCTGTAACAAGTATCTATTTTTATAATTTAAAAAACATCAAATTAAAAAAAATTATTATACACCAAGAAATGAATTCTGTTTATGTTACCTATTTACAATGGTATTTTCCTTCTCACATCTACCCCTCCATATCCTTAATTTGCTGCTGGAAACACCATATCCTTTTGACTGTACACCTGGCATCAGACATACCAACTACAACAAGGGTTAAGCATTCCTATTCACGCATTTAAAAAAATAATTTTAAATATTTATTATTATTGACTAGAGGCCCAATGCACAAAATTTGTGCAAGAGTAGGCCTTTGCAGCTGCGGCTGCCTGGATCCCTCCCTTGCAGCCGCCAGTGGCGGCTGCCTCGTCCAGAAGGACATCTGGTCTAATTATCATATTACACTTTTATTATAGAGGCCCAGTGCACGAAATTCATGCATGGGTAGGGTCCCTAGCGGCTGCTGGCTGTCAGCCGGGGCCTCCCTTCCCCAGCTGCCGGCTGCTGACCAGGGCCTTCTTTCATTCCACACCACCCCCTGGTAGTCAGCACACGTCATAGTGAGCGATTGAACTCCCGGTTGAACTCTTGAGGGGACACTTTGCATATTAAGCTTTTATATATATACTAGAGGCCCGATGCACAAAATTTGTGCAAGAGTAGGTCTTCCTTTTCCTGGCTGCTGGCACCGGCTTCCCTCTGGCGGTCCAGGCACCCAGGACTCCGGCTTCCCTTGCAGCCCCAGCTTTGTCCAGAAGGTCATCTGGAAGAATATCTGGTCTAATTAGCATACTGTGCTTTTATTATTATAGATAATTTTAGAGAGGAAGGAAGGTGGATAGAGAGATAGAAATACTGATCAGTTGCCTCCCACGTGCCCCCTATTGGGGATCAATCCCAAAACCCGGGCATGTGCCCTGACCAGGAATCAAACTGATGACCTCTTGGTTCATGGGTCAATGCTCAACCACTGAACCACACTGGCAGGGTCCATTGATTTTTTTTTTTTTTTTTAGAGAGTGCAAGGGTGCAGGAGAGAGAGAAATATCAATGTGGAAGACACACATTGATTGGTTGCCTCCCGCACCCTGACCAGGGCCAGCAATTGAGCCTGCAACTGAGGTATATGTGCTCTTACCCAGAATCAAACCTGAGACCCATGAGTCCCTGGGCTGACGCTCTAACCACTGAGCAACCAGCTAGGGCTGTTGACTCTTTTTAAACCAGAAGTACATACCAATATACCTTGGGATTCCTTCTGCTGAGTCTTGGGAAATCACAGACTTAAGTTGGTGCTCTAACGTTCTTTCTCCCAGTTTTCCATTCAAGCAACTGTTAATTCTAGTGCAGTGATGGCAAACCTATGATACGCATGTCAGAGGTGACATGCGAACTCATTTTTTTGGTTGATTTTTCTTTGTTAAATGGCATTTAAATATATAAAATAAATATCAAAAATATAAATCTTTGTTTTACTATGGTTGCAAATATAAAAAAAATTTCTGCCGGAACCAGTTTGGCTCAGTGGATAGAGCGTCGGCCTGCGGACTGAAAGGTCCCAGGTTCGATTCCGGTCAAGGGCATGTACCTGGGTTGCGGGCACATCCCCAGTAGGAGATGTGCAGGAGGCAGCTGATCGATGTTCCTCTCTCATCGATGTTTCTAACTCTCTATCTCTCTCCCTTCCTCTCTGTAAAAAATCAATAAAATATATTAAAAAAAAAATTCTATATGTGACACGGCACCAGAGTTAAGTTAGGGTTTTTCAAAATGCTGACACGCCGAGCTCAAAAGGTTCGCCATGCAGTCGGGGGCTATTATGTTTCTAGAGCAGTGCTGTCCAATAGAAATGTAAGTCGCATTAGTAATTTTAAATTTGCTAGTAGCTACACGAAAAAGGTAAAAAGAAACAGGTGAAATTAATTTTTTTAAAATATATTTTATTGATTTTTTTTACAGAGAGGAAGGGAGAGGGATAGAGAGTTAGAAACATCGATCAGCTGCCTCCTACACACTCCCCACTGGGGATGTTCCTGCAACCAAGGTACATGCCCTTGACCGGAATCGAACCTGCGACCCTTGAGTCCGAAGGCCGACGTTCTATCTACTGAGCCAAACCAGTTAGGGCAGGTGAAATTAATTTTAATGTATTTTATTTAAACCAATATAGCTACAATATTTCAACATATAATCAATATTTAAAAAATATTTTACATTCTTTTTTAATATAAAGTCTTTGAGCCGAAACTGGTTTGGCTCAGTGGATAGAGCATCAGCCTGCGGACTGAAGGGTCCCAGGTTCGATTCCGGTCAAGGGCATGTACCTGGGTTGCGGGCACATCCCCAGTAGGAGATGTGCGGGAGGCAGCTGATGGATGTTTCTCTCTCATCGATGTTTCTAACTCTCTATCTCTCTCCCTTCCTCTCTGTAAAAAAATCAATAAAATATATTTAAAAAAAAAAAAATAAAGTCTTTGAAACATAGTTTGTATTTTTATGCCTATAATATATTTTTCTTTTCTTTTTCCTTTATGCCTATAACATCTTAATTTGGGTTGGTCACACTTGAAGTGTTCAGTAGCCACATGTGGCTAGTTGCTACCGTCCTGGACAGCACAGTTCTAAGGGAACACATCCCTTGTGGGCCCTGCAGCTCCTAACATCATAGTTCCTCCTCTTTGGATTACATACTGCCTTTTCCAAATTCATTCAGACTTCAGAGTGTAAATTAGGTGCTGTAAGTGGTCAAAGGAAAGTACTTTATCATCAACTATTATCTCTAAACTAGAGACCCCTTGCACGAAATTCCTGCCAGGGGCTGGGCCCTTGCAGTCCCGACTTCATCTGGAAGGTAGTGGGTAAGGACATCCCGCTGTCTGGTCTAATTAGCATATTGCACTTTTATTATTATAGATACTTACCTTTAACTGTTCCCCAAACTCAATTCTACCTTCAATAGCTAGGCTGCATTTCCCACCCAGCGGGCAGGCAATGTAGCTGGTAGTTGTGGGCTGGAATATTGACTGCCATTTACCACCCGCGGGGCGTGGCTATGACTCAGTTCCTTCATCTGTAAAGCGGGGATGTTTACAGCACCTACTTTATTGATCCGTATGAGTATTAAAGGAGTCCTTTAATACTCATACGGATCAATAAAGTAGGTGCTGTAAACATTTATGTGTAAAGCATTACATTTATGTGTAAAGCAACTGTAACAGTGCCAGGTACATAGTAAATGTTCAATACATGTTAACTATTGTTCCAATCAACTCGCCGCAGGCCCTGAGGTGAGTCCCACGAAAACACTAGACATTTGAAGCGACGAAATTACTGCGCGGGTTACGTCTCAGCCGAAGTAAAAAACGCTCCACTCACCTTTCCTTTCAAGACTCCAGGCCGGTTTTCTGGTCCCGGCTGAGGCTGAGGTAACTGAGGGAAACCAACTTTACTGACGGGGTGAGAGGGTGGCCCGCTGGCGGCCGAAGGGATGGGCTCCTTGACTTTCCAGCTACCTACATACCGTCCCCGAGGTGAGGCTGCGAACTGGCCTCAGGTGGGCGCGCGTCCGACCCTCCCGTCCGCGTCTGCGGTGAGGAGTCCGCCCAGAGAACGCGCGCAACCCTGGGCCGGGAGGGGCGTGGCCTGCGCTGGCCCCGCCCTCCTTCCACCGCCCACCAGTCTGGAGCCCCGAGCGGACGCGCCAGACTGACGCACTGGGGCTTCGCAGCCAATCCGGAAGCGCGGAGCAGTTTTAAAATGAAGACGACGGGTGAGCTAGCCGTCACCTCTCGGTTTGTGAGGTGATCAGTCTGTGTTCTGTGTCGAAGATGTGGCGGGTGAAAGAACTGAGCCTGTCGCCATCGCCCCAACCGGTGAGCGGAGAGCTTCAAGGAGAGAGACAGCTGAGTCCAGCCTGGGGCGGGGGCGGGGGCGGGGGCGCGTGGAGTGTTTCCTGGGTCCTGGAGCTTCAGCGCCTCTTGGGTACGAGCCCTGAGCCCTGAGCTTCTTAGCGGGGAGGGTGGGGAGCGGGCTGAGAGCACAGGCTTCCTCTCACTGTCTCATTCTTTCTTAGGGAGAACCACCTGTGAGAACGCCTCTCCGCGAGCTTAACCTGCAGCCCGAAGCCCTCACCAGCTCTGCGAAGGGGCCTGGGATATGCTACTCGCTGACCCCATCGCTGTGCAAACTGGGGCTGCAGGTGAGATGCGTCTGGCCAGCTTCTCCACTGGGCTCTCTGCCGAGGCCGACAGCTCAGAGGAACTGAGGGTCAGAGCTGGAACGTAATTAATAACGATAATGAAGTCTTCTACCTTAGTGACATCTATTTACAGCTATCCAGGCCAACAGAGAGGTGCTCTGGGGTGGTTAAAGAAAATCCACTGAGAATCTGGATCTCTATTTAGCTGTTAGATTTTATCACCTCCTCCCCCGTTTAATCTTTACCAAGTTAGAGGAAAATGCTATCATTTTGATTAGTAGTCTTCCTCTAACATGGACTCACAGACAGAGATCAGACAGCTGACAGAGAGGCAATACTATATATGTACAAAGCTATTTATGTTAGCACTGTTTGTAGAAGCAAAGCAGAAATGGAAACAAATGACCATTTGTTAATGAATTATGATTCATGCACACCATAGAAGCTTATGGATTAGTTCTACACCAACTATTTAGTGCAATGGTTTTTACATTTGTGTGCTTTTTGTTGACATGGAGAGATTTGCACATTGTTAAATGAGAACAGCATGCAGAGAAATGGATATGGTCAAACCTCATTATTTGTGGATTCAGTATTTGTGAATTCACCTCACTAAAAGTTATTTGTAATCTCAAAATCAATATTTGCAACACTTTTGGACATGCAGAGAAGCAAAAAAAATAAAAAAGTAAAATAGGAAGCGCCTTAAACACACATCCCCAGCTGAGGTTGAACAAGGTGACATTTTGTCTTCTTGTTTTAGTGGTCATACTGTAAACAAATGTCTTTCTCATGATCTATTTTAGTGCCATGGTTTTCAAATTTTGTGTTTTAAGTTGGTTACTTCACTGTTTTAAATGGCCCCCAAACATAAGTGCTGAAGTGCTGGCTAGTGTTCCTAAGTGCAAGAAAGCTATGATGTGCGTTATATGAGTTAAATAAGCTTCATGCAGGCATCAGTGATGTTGGCTGTGACTTCAATGTTAATGAATCAACAATATATATTAAATAAGGTGTTTTAGAACAAAAACACACGTAAAATAAGATTTGAGTTCATTGGTTAATAAAAATGTTTGCTAGGAAATTTGCAGGAACATACCCTATATTTCCCCTAGGAGCAGCAGTTCAGTATTTGCTAATTAAGTATTCACAGAGACTTTATAGAACATAACTACTACACATAATGAGAATTATTTTGTGATCTACCAATAAAGTAATTTTGTATGTTGCATATTATTAAAAGAACACAGAGGAAAATATGGAAGGATATACATCAGGATGTTAAAATGAATTGGTTACATGGGAAGAGCAGGGCACGTGTAGGAGAGATTAATTCCAGAGGAAGGGCAAATTAGAGAGGAAAAGTGAAGCTAAGCAAAAAAAAAAAAAAAGTTTTGTCTCCCTTGTAGTTCAGAATTTTATTTTTTTCTTGTTAATCTCTTTGGAACTTGATGAGCCATTTCAATATGCAAACTCAGGTCTTTAGAGAAATTTTCTTCTAATACGTATTTGTTAATCAGTGATGCACCTATATATGTTCTCTTTTCTCCTGGAATTTGTTTTATTCACATGTTAGACTTATTGGATTTATATTCCAATTCTTGTAGCTTTTCCCTAAGATTTACTTTTTTGGGGGGGCGGGGGTGGAGGGAGCGTATTTTTATCTTTGCTTTAAGGTATTTCTTCCATTTGATTGTCCAGGCCAGTAATGCCAGTCTCAACTCTGACCATCCTCTTCCAATTCATTTTACTGAAATTTTTTGTTTAACAGTAATATTTATTTCCAGAAAGTGAGTGTGTGTGTGTGTGTGTATGCATTGTACTTGTTTTTATATACTCTTTTTTGAGTTCAAATTGTCATCTGTTTCTTCCATCAGCTGTGTTTTGTTGGGGTCTACCTTTTCTAATTATCTTAGGATTTGTTCTTTCTCTGGTTACTAGATCCACTTAAGTGCATGTGTATTTTCCTTTTCTTGTTCATTGAGTCTCAGGAGCAGCAACCCTGCAAGTGGTAGAAGGTACAGTGGTCCTTGTGAACTAGCAGTAGGGAGGTTGTTAGTCTCTTATTAGGGCACTAGGAGGAAGTCTTTCTGCTCTTTATTCCCCTCTGCTACAAAGACTAGAGCCCTTCAAATCCCAGCTGTTCAGTGGATTCAACCCATGTATTCAGGATGCCCTCAGCTCTTGTGGTCAAGGAGACTAGGTTACTGGCACAGGTTGATGTTGCCCTTTCTCCCTAGGGTCCATGGGTCTCTGTGGGCCAAGTGCTCTCTAACTCTGTTGGAGAAGGAGAAAAATCTTGGCCCAACTCTAGATTCTAACAGAGCTTGAGCCTAGGGACCCCCTCTTACCTGTTCCCCCTAGAAGTGAATTGGAGTTAGAATTTAAGAGGAGTGGGGCCACTTTGATATAGATAAATTATCTCAGCCCTGCTTTTACTATAGGTGGATTCACTTGGAAGGATCCAAAATAGCTTCCTAGCTTTTCTTTCCCTGCTATTGGGTCTCTGAGGGGCAAGGCTTAGCCAAGATCTTACCTAAGCAGAGGTCATGAGAACTCTTACTCTTTTTCAAATTTGAACAGTATCTTTCACCTGTCACTGTATGTTGAGAACCGGAATTGATTGCCTTAGTCAACTGCTTTTGTTTTCTTTGGCAGGAGGGCAGCAACAGCTCATCTCCACTGGATTTTGAAAATGCTAAGATGACAGACTCCCCATCAGAACAGTTCAGCCATCCCTCAAAGTGGCTAGAAGCTTGTCAACATGAATCAGATGAGCAGCCCCTAAATCTGATTCCCCAAAACAACTCTACTCCCAAAACATCTGAGGAAGCAGTAGACCCAGTGGAAAACAATGCGGTTAAAACCATGGTCCTTGTACCCTCTGCAGAAGGGCAGCAGCAAGACATCACACTTGGGGCCCATTTGAATACCATAGCTGAGACAGACAGGTTTTCTCTGGATGAGCCTTTGAGGCCAGGAGATCTGCTGAGAAATGGGGTGGAACCCTGCATGAAAGACAGCTTTTCAGAAGTTGTTCCTGCTATGCCTGAGAAACTTACATTTCAGGACCCTCCAGCCCATCTGTTGGAGCATCCACCAAATCCCTGTTCTGAGCAACAGCTACCCTGTTCCAAGGAAAGCCCGAGGGACAGTAAAACCGAGACTGTGCCCGGGGACTTAGTGTCTTCTGAAAGTAACGCCTTCTTGCCTTCCTCCATGCTCTGTCTTCCCCCTTCAACTGCCTTCCCAGCGGATTTCCCTGTCAGTCATGTGGACTCAGGGCAGGATATTGTAGAGCGCAGAGCTATAGAGGAAAGAGAAGTGAGCTTTTCCATACTCCCCGAGGAGGCTGAACTGAGAGATCAAACACTTGTCTCAGATACGCAAGATATTCCGTCCACATGCCTGACCCCAAATCCAGGAGAAATGGAATCCCAGGCAGCCCCGGGCCCAGCAGTAGAAGATGCTGGCAGGATTCTCATCTCTGACACAGGGCCTTGGATGTCGCCACTGGCCTGGCTGGAAAAAGGTGTAAATACTTCAGTCGTGCTGGAAAACCTCCGCCAGAGCCTGTCCCTTCCCTCTGCGCTTCAGGACGCTGCCGCGGGCACTGCTCCTTTCTCTACTTGCTCGGTGGGGACTTGGTTTACTCCCCCAGCGCCGCCGCAGGAGAAGAGTACAAACACATCCCAGACAGGCCTGCTGGGCACCGAGGACAGTGCTTCTGAGAGGGAGCATCTCCTATGGGGGAAGTAAGTGTCCCAATATCCTGCTGCCTTCTCGGCTTCATTAACCCGGACCTGCCACTTCCATCCCTTCCCCTATCTTTTTTCTCCTCACGTTCTCTTTCTGCTGCAGCCACCCTCCAGATCTGACCGCCTTATCTCGACACGACCTGGAAGATAACTTGATGAACTCTCTTCTCATTCTGGAGGTTCTCTCTCGCCCGCTGCGGAATTGGAAGAGCCAGCTGACTGCCCCTCACCCAGAAGTGCAGGATAGTAGCACACAGACTGACACAACTGACACCTCTCGCAGTGGGGTAAGAAGGTTACTTCCAAGGTGTGGAGGATCCCAGTGGGCCCTCTTTCTCAGAATTTAAACTGAAAAACTGCCAGAGGGCAAAGGAGAGGCACCTTAGAATATGTAAAAGCTGTGGATCTGGAAAATTTGTTAAAGCTGTAGGTACTCACTATACCCCTGGGGTTCATCAGGACTTTCTAAGGCAGCGGTTCTCAACCTATGGGTCGCGACCCCTTTGGGGGTCAAACGACCCTTTCACAGGGGTCACCTAAGACCATCCTGCATATCAGATATTTACATTACGATTCATAACAGTAGCAAAATTACAGTTATGAAGTAGCAACGAAAATGATTTTATGGTTGGGGGGTCACAACATGAGGAACTATATTTAAAGGGCCAGAAGGTTGAGAACCACTGTTAAGGGAATACAAGCAAGGATAGTTTTAAAAGAATTGGTTTCTATATCTTCATCTTCCAAATGTATTCTGCTAATTTTTTGCTTTCCTATTTCTCCATTCTTAATTGCCCTTGCCCACTTAACTAAAGAAGACCATATTTACTGCCGATCCTGAATCTTACATTGTCAAGGGATAGCAGTCGAATAATAGAAAATATTTGTGGCCTGGCCGGTGTTGCTCAGTGGTTGAGCGTCGATCCATGAACCAGGAGGTCACAGTTCAATTCCTGGTCAGGGGACATGGCCAGGTTGCAGGGTTCCCCAGCCCAGGTAGGGGTGTGTGTGGGAGGCAACCAATGTGTCTCTCTCACATCTTTGTTTCTCTTTCTCTCTCTCCCCCTTCTCCCTCCCTTTCACTCTGTAGAAATCAATGGAAAAAAATAATCCTTGGGTGAGGATTTAAAAAAAATTTTTACTAGGTATGTTTGGGATTTTATTAAAATAATAATACAATGTTAGTATACAACTGTTAAGAATATTTCTCTAAAGGACATTTTTTTCACATAAAAGCTTATGGTCAGAGAAATTTAAAAGTAATTTAAATTTAGATCAACTTTTGTTGTTGCAGATATATTGATTAATAACAGACTTTAAAGTATAGGATAAAATTCTGAGAGGAGTAAAAATACACATAAAGAAGAAAAAGGGATGATGTAAAATTTCTGACTGTTTAAAAAGCTTGTTCATGTATTTTTAAAGGTATAAAATAGGTATTAAATCATTCTGGTGTATGTATTTATACCATTGGATATATGTAAGATTGATTTAATAGTTTTATTTCAAACTGTCAATATTTATAATATGGTGGAAATGACAGCCTTTAAACTTAAGGGCACTCAGTCTTCAAAATTATTATAACAGATATGAGAAGAAAAAGTTTAAAGAACAGTGTTGTAGAGGACTCTAGCTGTGACAACACAGACTGAGGAAGGAAGAGAATGGTGTCAGGGGAAGGAATTGAGAGTCTCAGTATTGTGGCTGGAGAGATTAATAGGTAGTTGCTGCTAAAAAGAGATGTTCTCCAGGTGTGGGCTCCCTCCCAGGAGCATGCCTTCCCCCTCCCCTTCCTCCTCCCCCTCAACCTCCCCCACAGGCGTGCATCTCCTAAACTCTAAGGGACCCCAGGAGACTTGCAACCATTGCAGCATTGGACAGTGGGAGTTGCAGCTCGTCCCAGGCAAACCCCCTGAACCTGTCCTCAAAGCCCCCTTTTCTCTGACTTCTTAATGAGCCAAAGCAGACCAGCCTAGACTCATTTCCCCAGCCCTTTCTTGTTTCACTGTCCCCAGCTTTAATAAAAGTCCTCTAAAATAAAATAATAAAAAAGAGATGTTCTCCAAATGCCCTAAGATCTCCTCTGGGTTGAAAATATCCTCAAACAATGACTTCACCTTTTGCCCAAATCCTGGAAATCATAGTCTTATCATTTCCTTAGCTGCTCTGTTTTTCTCCTGCGTTTCCTTATTTTTGTATCCTTTCCTCTTGTCTTTGACCTGGTTCCCTGTCCCTGAGTCAGCCTTGTACCTCTTCCGCTAAAGCTTTCCAAATCCCTTTGGAGGCCACTGAAGCAGAACCAAAGAGGAGGAAATGACAGCACCTTCAGCCATTCCCCATCACAGTGCCATGTCCTTGCCGCTTGGCTTCCTCCTTCACACTAATCTTATCACCTGCCTGACTGCTCAGCTCTGAACAGCTTGTGCGCCTTGTCCGGGGCTCATGGGGTACTCCGTGCCTCACTGCACGACACAGGAGGGAATGATGACTGCTTTGCTGGGGAAAGGAGCGATGGACTCCAAGAGATCTGCCCCCTTAAGTCCAGACTGCTATAACATTGTGACTCGGCACTGTTCTTCCAGCAGTCGTTTTTTTCCCAGATGATGGCTGCCTTCAGCAGTAATGAAGGCTCCCCACTTTTCTGTCAGAACTTTTAAGTCTTTCCATAGCTCTGCTGTATTTGAGATCATACGTGTCTACTCTACATATCATACTAAGATTTTTGTCTGCCCCAAGATAATGAACACTGAGAGAATAAGGAAATAAAAGTGCTAATAAATATGTGAGAAGGTTATCATTACTGGTGATCAGAGAAATGAAACAATGATGCAATTTTCTTCTGACAAAATAGCAAAGAATAAAATAGATAACGCTGGTAAGCATTGTCCTGCTGTCAGGAGGATATAAGTTGGTTCAGCCTTTTTTGAAGGACATTCAAGTAAGACCCTCAAAGCAGTTCAAACTTTTTGACCGGTAAGTTCACTTCTAGGGATAATATATCCTATACCATTCTGCAAAAATATGGTAACTTAAAAAAAATGAAAAAATATAATAAAAAATAATGGTGTATCCATAAGATGGGATATTCTTCAATCATTTAAAAGTATGTTTATGAAGAGTTTTTAATAACATGGGAAATGAAGTTTAACATAAGTTCAAGGTTTTTAAAGAAAGGAAATCAAGAGTTCAGATAACCTCTGAGAGGCTTTGAGGTGAGGTAAAATAAATTATGTAATGATTTCTTTTTCCATTTTAGTCACTTCTCTATTTCCAAAATTTCACAATAGACACTATCTTTATAATTAAAAATAAAAGTTACTATAAAAGGGAAATTTTTACCTACATCTGGATATTTTTCTGACTTGACTTTATCAAACTGTGACCTTGCTCCTGTTTTTAATAGGAAAGGCTCCTGTATCTCAGTGGGTAGGAGGGGAAATGAGGTACTGGTGATGCATGCTATCTATGCAAAAGGAACAACTCTGTTTCTCTGCCTAGATAAATAAGAAACTGGAGCATCTTCACGGAAACCGAGAGATTGGACAGACTTTGCAGCAGACCAGGAATGTCATGGTAAGTGTTGATTGGCCTTATACCACCACTGGGTCACCTGTGAAAATCAAGAATGCAGCCAGTGGTGGTAATCAGCCATGGAATGAAGGGAGGAAGGTCTCCAAACCTTTCTTAAGAACATCTTCTCCTTGCCCTAGCTGGTTTGGCTCAGTGGATAGAGCGTTGGCCTGTGGACTAAAGGGTCCGGGATTTGATTCCGGTCAGGGGCACATGCCTGGGTTGCAAGCTCGATCCCCGGTGGGGTGCATGTAGGAAGCAGCTGATCAATGATTCTCTCTCATCGTTGATGTTTCGATCTTCCTCTTCCTCTCTGAAAGCAATAAAAATATATATTTTTAAAAAAGAACATCTCCTTCTAATTGGAGCTTGAAATTGGGGTTAGTGTTTTCCTGCTTAGTGACTTTATTTGATCTAGCCTAACCACCTCTTCCTCCACAGCAGTCATGGGTTCTGGTCTCTAAAGAGCTGATATCCTTGCTTTACCTGTCTCTGTTGCACTTAGAAGAAGATAAAACTACTGTGAGTCAGGAGGTAAGCAGTATGACGATGAAGGCAGAGGCCTCTGGTGGGACCGAAAGCCAAAAGAAGGAACCAGACAGCATCTGATTCTTATCTTGTAGTCTCGGCGCACAGAAACCTTGGTCTCCTGCTGTTTTGATGTGTTGAAGAAATTGAGGGCAAGGCTCCAGAGTCTCAAAACAGAAAGGGAGGAGGCAAAGCACGGAGAGGAAATGGCCCTCAGAGGCAAGGATGCGGTAAGGTGTCAGGCTTTTGTTCCTGGAAGTGGGAGGTTTTTTCCTCAGGGTTCCTGCAGGAACACAAGTTTACTTGAGACAGACATGAGGGGCCTGGGAATTGCCTGCCCGGGAGAATAATGAATTAAACTACTGATGTGCCAGATAGCAAGGCTTTTGGTGCTGTTTCCCTCCTCTGCCCACCGTATCCTCACAACCCCTTCCCTAAACAGGCAGAGTCGGTGCTAGAGGCTTTCTGTGCACATGCCAGTCAACGCATCAGCCAGTTGCAACAGAACCTGGCATCCATGGGGGAATTCAGAGGACTCTTGAAGGAGACCCAGACCCAACTGGTAATTTGAGTGCATTTTCTTTATTGAGATCCAGGCTGAGTCACGGGAGCATGGTCATTTACCCCCACTTTGTTGTGTCCAGAGGAAGGGAGCCCTTCCATAGGCACTTCTTCTCGTATAGGTAGGTTTTCATACTGAGCAAGAAGAGGTGGCTCAGGAGACAGCAAGCTTTATCTCAATCTTGCAACAGGACTGGATATCCATGCAACAGGATGTGAGTATTTGGGACCATCATACCACTCCTTTAGTCACAGCCAACCCTGTTAGGAACCTTGCCTCAAGAGTGCTTGACTGACCTGCTCGCTTCCCCTGGTAGTATATAACATGGACAGCTCTGCTGAGCCGGTCTCGAGAACTCACAGAGAAGCTCACAGCCAAGAGCCGGCAGACCCTACAGGAACGTGATGCTGCAGTTGAGGAAAAGCAGCAGGTACAAACCAGGAGTGGGGACTGCTTAGGCCTGGTTTCCTCCTTCTCTACAGAAGGCCTTTCTAATGAGTAGCCTCTTACCCTGGACTGGGCTTCCTACCCTGTGGGTTTGGAGACCATCCAGGTTCCTTCCCTGTAAGATGGCCTTGGGTCTAGTAATTTCCTTTGTCCTTCAGCATCTTCTTCAACAACTTTTCTCCTGTTTCTACTTTTTCCTGAGGATCAGCCTTATTTGCTGCAGTGTTGCTGCAAGATGGTTTGCTGTTCTGTCCAGAAAGAGAAGCTGGACCAAGTTCTGGCACTCGACTCTGGAGGAACTGTGGGAGGAAAATGATCTTTTCTTCCTAGGTTTCCAGGGAGCTGGAACAAGTCTCTGCCCAGCTAGAGGACTGCAAAGGCCAAATAGAGCAACTAGAGTTGGAAAATAGTCGCCTAGCAACAGGTGTGTGTGCATGCATGTAAGCAGTTGTGCCCTGCTAAGGCTTGGGGTGTGACTGTAGAACAAGAAAGTGCTCTAGAACACTTGTTTGGAGCACAAGTGTGGGGAGGTTCTGGCCTGGTGACCACATGGTGTGATTAGGATACTTTTGGTTTAGATCTCCGAGCTCAGCTACAGATGCTGGCCAGCATGCAGAGTCAGCTACAAGAGCTACAGAGTCAGCATGCCCACTGTACCCAGGACCTGGCCATGAAGGATGAGTTGCTCTGCCAGCTTACCCAGAGCAACGAGAAGCAGGCTGCTCAGTGAGTTCCTATCAGGTTATTGTGGCAGTAGGTGCCCAGGATATAGGGCCAGTGGAATCTAATGTAAGGTCTCTGGCAGATGGCAAAAGGAAGAGATGACACTAAAACACATACAAGCAGAGCTGCAGCAACAACATGCTGTCCTGGCCAAGGAGGTGCAGGACCTGAAGGAGACTCTGGAGGTAAGGAATATGGCCTGGGGCACGGGAGCTGGCTGGAGTGTGACTCTTACCTGATGGTATTGAGGTGAGGTTTGAGACTAGAGACTAGAAAATGCCTTTGTCCCAAGGGCTCTCATAAGTCCCACTTAGATTCATTTTTCTCCCCCCTCTTTCTCACACCTTTCCTTTCTTCCTTCTCCCATCTCCCATCTCCCATCTCCCCAGTTTGCAGACCAAGAGAACCAGGTCGCTCATTTGGAGCTGGGCCAGGTTGAGTGTCAGTTGAAGAGCACATTGGAAGTGCTCCGGGAGCGCAGCCTGCAGTGTGAGGACCTCAAAGACACCGTAGAGAACCTGAAGTAAGATGTCTACCTTTTTGTGCTTATCTTTAATTGCTTGTCTTTCCCAGAAAGCCTTCTAGAAGCTAACGTCTCCAAGGATGGAATTGTCCAAGAGCCTTTTGTTTCCCTCTTTGAATGCAGTTCTATGTGGGATTTGGGAGAGGTGTTCAGAGAAGGTGTTCCATGGTCTCTCTGTCCTTCCTTATTTCAGGGCTAAACTGGCTAGCACCATAGCAGAGAACCAGGAGAAAGACCTGGAGAAGACACGCCAGTATTCCCAAGAGCTAAGGGTGCTGACTGAGCAACTGCAGAGCCTGACCTTCTTCTTACACACAAAACTAAAGGAGACGGTAGGATCTGGGGGTTCCTTCTCTTCCCTTCCAGTCATATCTTTGAATAAAGACGGTTTCATTTCTTCTTTCCTAATCTGCATATCTCTTGTTTCCTTTTCTTGTCTTACTGCATTAGTTAGAACTTTCTCTACGATGTTGAAAAGGAGAGAGAGGGGACAACCTTGCTTTGTACCTGATCTTAAAGGGAAAGCTTCAAGTTTCTTACCATTAAGTATGATGTTAGCTGTAGGTTTTTTGTAGATAAATTTTTTTTTTTTAATTTGAGAGAGAGAGAGAGAGGAAGGGAGAGGGATAGAGAGATAGAAACATTGATGAGAGAGAAACATAGATTGGCTGGGGATCAAACCTGCAACCTGAGCCTGTGCCCTGATCGGGAATCGAATTGGTGATTTCTTGGTTCATGGGTCACTGCTCAACCACTGAGCCATACCAGCTGGGCTGTAGATATATATATAGGTTCCTAACAAGGTTCCTAACAGGGTTGGCTATGTGTCTCTCTCTCTCTCTCTCTCTCTCTCTCTCTCTCTCTCTCTCTCTCTCTCTCTCTATATATATATATATATATATATTTAATTTACTTCAGAGAAGAAGGGAGAGGGAGAGAGAGATAGAAACATCAATGATGAGAGAGAATCATTGATTGGCTGCCTTCTGCACGCCCCCTACTGGGGACTGAGCCCACAAACCAGGCATGTGCTCTTGACCCCTCAGTCTGCAGGCCAACACTCTATCCACTGAGCCAAACCGGCTAGGGCATGTAGATATTCTTTACCAAGTTGAGGAAGTTCCCCTCTATTCCTAGCTTACTGAGATTTTCCAGTTGTATCTTTATTGTATAGAATGATTTTCCTAAAACACTACTCTTGTTCCATCTCTGTGGCTTTCAGTGACTTTCATTTGGCTACAGGACCTCTTCCACCTGTCACTCAAACTTTTATTTATGTGTCTCCTACCTCCCTGTTATGAACCTTTTATTCCAACTAGATTAGACATCCTATACACTACCCACGTCCCATCTCCATTCACACCTAGACTTGGGCTGTTACCATATCCATCTTCTCTGTCTTCAAACTGGAAATACCTTTTACTTTCCGATTAAAATACTCTCTAGTTCAGCAGTTGCCAACCGGTGGCCCGTGAGGTCCGAAAGGTCGGCGACCGCTGCTGTAGTTCACCTTCTTCTTTGAAATGTTCCCACATCACATAGACTCAGTGATCCCTTGCACTTGTATTAATTTTCCTTGGATGTCTGGTCTCTTCAACTACATTGTGTTTAAAGAAAGCAGAAATTTAGTCTTGCTTCTTTGGCTTCCCTGCAGTGCTCTCTAAACTATAAATGGTTAACATCTTGCAGAATACAGAGCTAATTAGCTCATTCAGCAGTTAAAGGTACAACCAAAATCTTGAACTCTGAAGGTGCTTATGAGCTTATGATCTGACCCTCTTCCCTACTGTGTACTGAACGCAGGAAATGCAAAAGAATCCATAGTCTTGCAGGGAAGACAGGCAGTGATCATGATAGAGGTCTGCATGGATGATCACTGTGGGAGCGCAGAGAAAGGAGCATTAGTTCTAACTTTGAGAGTTAGGATGTCTTAACTGTCCTTGGGATGGCTTAAGAAGTTTGTCAAGGGTGAGTATATAGGAAGGCCCACCAGGCAGAGGGAACGGTATATGAAAGTCATAGAGGCACTATGCATACTTTTTTGTGGTGTCTACCCAAGTCTAACAAGACTTGGGTGAGGTGCTGGGACTATATGTAAACAAGGCAAGACACTACTCACATGGAATGGGGCAAGTTTGGGGACTTGGAAGAAGTTTTTTATAATTGGAGTGTAGGAGTTTTGGGGTGAGAATGACAAGGAGACAAGGCTGCAGAAGTAGGCAGGATGCCAGATTTGAAGGATTGAACTAATGGCAGTTATAGATAGGGTAGAGAGGAGGGGTGGTTTGGATGAATCCAATTCTTATTTAGGAAGTAGAAGTAATAGAACCTTGTGACCAATTAGATGTAGGATTAAGGTGGAAGAGTGGATGATGATGTCTAGATGGTTGGAAAGATGGTGACACTCTAGAACTGGGGTTGGCAAACTTTTCCTTTAAAGTGAAATGCAATAAATATTTTAAGCTTTGCCAGCCATGTGGTCTCTGCCTTAACTACTTAACTTTGCCTTTGTAGTTCAAGAGCAGCCATAGACAGTATGTAAATGAATGTGTGAGGCTATGGTCCAGGGAAATCACTACCCTGAAAAGCAGCTGATGTTTTGTTGTAATTTGCCCTTAGGCTGAGCCAGAGACCCTCCTGAAAAGCACAGCCTGTGCTTCTGCCCAGGAACACCCTCTGTCCACGGACAGCACCTTCTTGGGAAGCATCTTGACAGCAATGGCAGACAAAGGTTAGAGGCCCTGGATATTAGGGGTGGGAAAATTATGACCCTGCTGATATCTTCAGCTGTTAAAGATGCCCACCCACAGACCTCTCCTTGGCTTCTACTATGGCAGATTCCTAACTGGATCACCAGAGGGGCCCTATACCATGGTTGGTTTTTGTTTTAGAGCCAGAATCAGCTCCTGTGGCCTTGCTTGGAAGTGACAAGAGTGCTTTCACCCGAGTTGCATCAATGGTTTCCCCTCAGCCTACAGGTTAGGATGGGCTCCAGGGATCCTGCCTCATTTCTAGATCAAGTAGTGATGATAAAGACTAAAGCAGTGAAAAGTGCTTTGCTCTAAAAACCTCAATTCTACTCGGGCTCATTTTATTTCTGTCTTTTGGGACCTGTGATGTTCTGGACACCAAATCCTATGGGTGGGAACATGGATAAGAGTTGCGGAAATAATGGCTACACACTCCTTCCTTTCAGAGCTAAAGTGCTCTACCTCTATCTAGGACTTTCTCTTTCAGAGACCCCAGGCATGGAGAAGAGCCTGGAAGAAATGAGTACTATGACTCTAGAGCTTCAGAGCCTGTGTTCCCTGCTGCAAGAGTCTAAAGAAGAAGCTGTCAGGACTCTGCAGCGAAAGATGTGAGTGGAGTGCAGTCTTGGTGAGAGAGGTCAGACCCTTACATCAAGACACAGCTAGCCCTCGAGAGGACAGGAATAATGCTGAATTCTTCTCTCCCCTAGTTGTGATCTGCAGGCTAGGCTACAGGCCCAAGAAGAACAGCATCAGGAAGCCCAGAAGGCAAAGGAAGCGGACATAGAGAAGCTGAACCAGGCCTTGTGCTTGCGCTACAAGGTGAAGGAGGGGCTTAGAAGTGGGGCGATGAAGAACTGGGGCAGCTGTACTGGCCCACTGGGAACCACTGTCTCTCTGGGAATCTGGGTGGTGGGGATTTTCCAACCACTGCCCTAGTTTTTCCCTTCCTGGGGTCAGACATTTCACATGTTTGGGAATTAGCTATGGGCTGACCCATCTCCTAGGCCGACCTAGAAGTCAGGAACTCTAGCAGAGCTCTCTCAACACTGAGATGTGCCTTGCCTGACTCAGCCCTAGAGGAAGAAACGTGTTATCAATTGGTAGCAACCTGGGCTGAGCATGGGTCAGGCACTAAATCCCATCTCCTGGCAAGGGCTACAAAGAAGCCAGTTCTCTCAGTGCCTTCTTACCTCCCTTCCCTTCACAGAATGAAAAGGAGCTCCAGGAAGTGATACAGCAGCAGAACGAGAAGATTTTAGAGCAGATAGACAAGAGTGGCGAGCTCATAGTACGTCATCATGATGCCCGACCCTCTGCCTTCTGTGCCACTGGTAGCCAAGATCCCAAATGTGGGAATTGGATCCCCTGGTCTACCTTGTTCACAGCATGGGATAGGAATGATGGAGAGGACCTTTGAGGGCTACTATGTACCTCTCCATTCTCATCCCCAGAGCCTTAGAGAGGAGGTGACCCAGCTTACCCGCTCACTTCGGCGTGCGGAGACGGAGACTAAGGTGCTCCAAGAGACCCTGGCAGGCCAGCTGGACCCCAGCTGTCAGCCCATGGCCACGAACTGGATCCAGGAGAAAGTGTGGCTCTCCCAGGAGGTGACTTAGAGTTAACAGAGGAGCTGGGCAGCTGGTGGAAACCCTAGGCTGTGCCCCTACTGATCTGGACATACCTATAGGTGGACAAACTGAGGGTGATGTTCCTGGAGATGAAAAATGAGAAGGAAAAACTCATGGTCAAGTTCCAGAGCCATGTAAGAATTTCCATGCCACTGGGGGTCCATTTCTCACCACACCCAGCAAGAGCCCTGCCATATTCTCCTTGCCCCACAAGCTATGCTGTTCTTTTAAGCATAGGACTTAGGCAACTTATTTGCTTTCTAGAGAAACATCCTGGAGGAGAATCTTCGGCGCTCTGACAAGGAGTTAAAGAAACTTGATGACATTGTTCAGCATATTTATGAGGTAGAGGGAGGGAGGTGAACTAATGCAATATTGCAGGCTTCTCTGTGGCTTTTGTTTTCTCCCGGCTAACTCAGTGGGTGCTTCCTGGGGCTGTGACTCTGAGCTGCCTATTCTGTGTCTCTTCCCAGACTCTGCTGTCCATCCCAGAGGTCGTGAGGGGTTGCAAGGAGCTACAGGAATTGCTGGAATTTCTGAGCTAAGAAACTAAAAGCTGGAGTCTGTTTCACCCCTCTCTACCTGCAATACTCCCCTGCCCCAACACCAGGACCAATTGGCATGGAGCCAGCTAGGTTTAATGCTATGTAAATAAAGTGTATTTAATGTATTTCTGCAAGCTCACTGAATCTTGTTTCTTGGGTGAGAGGGGGTGGATAAAGTCAGTGGAGAAGCAGCTTGGCACTCCTGCCGGGGCACCCTCCACTCACCCCTTCTGCTGCATCCAGGGCCAAAACCAGCTGCCCCTCCTCCCTTCTGTGGCTTCCCCAAATATGCTGGGCACTGACTGGACTGCTTGTTCCCTGGCTCACAGCTTGGGGGTGGGGATGGGGATAGACAAGGCTTCATTCTCCAGTAGGCCCTTATGAATAAGGGGGTGAGGACAGAGAAACTCTGCCCTGGACTCCCACACTTCGTTGGTGCCTCTGCCCTGCTACCTGTTGTGACTGTTTAGGTGACTCTCCTTCATTAGACCAGGCTTAATCCCCAACATCCAGTACAGTGCCCAGCACATGGTAAAGGCAATTGTGACAGAAATGAGGGCAGGCCATTTCCTGCCTCTGGGGCCCTGATGGCAGGGCTCCACGAGGTGGGAGGGGGACAGTCCACAACAGCCTCGGAGGTCCTGGCAGGATAGTCACTCCACCTCGTTGCCCCGCCTCTGTGGGCGTGGCCTTCCCAGGACACCAGTCCTAGGGAGGGGCGTGGCCCGGGCGGGGAGGTGATGGCCCCGCCCCCCGGGGAGTCACGTAGCTCTGCGGCATCCTCAGCCTCATTTACAGGAGCCAGGGCTGAAGCCACAGCTGTTTCAGACCTGAGCCCAGGCTGTTCTGTGCTGCTGCCACTTAACTCGCTGCTCACAGGTGAGGCCCGGGTGAGGCGGGAACTGCTCAGCGTCTCAGCTTCCTCTTCCTGACTCTTGCCCCTGCCATCTTTGCCCTGTTCCCTGTGCCCTTGGATGTGCCATCTCAGCTCTCTCCTTCAATCTCTCTCCTTCCTGTCCACTCTAAACCCCATGGTTCAGACCTCCCACAACACCCCTTCCTCGCAGCGCTCATGCTGGAACCTCAGCTTTTCCAATCCCAAATCATCTTCTGCCTTCTGGGTTTTTTTCTTGGGGTCAGCCTCTTCCACCAAGACCATTTTAATCTCATCTGCTCCCTCTCCTTGGCTAAATTCTCTCTACAGTTCTTTTGCTTTCTCTGTTGCTCTGATCTAGGTCCTTCCTCCTGACTAGTTAGCCTGTCTCTCTATCAGCACCCAACAAATCTCCTGCCTTCTCCTCCTGCATCTCTCCCTCCCTTTCTCAGCCTCTCTACTCATTCCTTTCTATATCAACCCTCTGCTCCCATCTCTTAAATGCAGAGACAACAGGTTTGGGGTATGGAAAACTGGTTAGAGAAGCCTGCCATTCCTACTCCCTACCTGCCCCCCTCCTCCCAACCTTTTCCTCCACAAGCTGGGGAAAGAAGGGTGATGTGTCCTTTTGCCTCATTGTGATGGCTTGGAAGTAAGTGCACTTTCCCTAGGGCCCTGCTGAGGATGAGAAAACGGAAGTTGGAAAGGTCAGGGCTTATACCTACCTGAGGAAGGGGCCAAATTCAAGGAAAGAAGGATTGGCGTTTTCATTTGGGCAGTAGTTTCATAAGAAGACCTGTAGCTTGAGGGCTGCTTAACTCCCCACCCCCACCCTGCATCTTTCTCCTGGGCTGGGAAGGGTGCCCATCAGAGACAAAAGGAGATGTGGGAACTGGGTCCCCAAGCCTGTTAGCTGTCAGATAAATTGGTGCCACTTTGATGCCCAGGACCCATGCCAAGCACTGCTACTCTGTTCCCAGCCCGGTGCTTACTGGGGAGCAGGGGGGAGGGCCATTTGGCCCATATGACCAGGAGAGGAAGCAGAGGAGATAGTGGGTGGGGTCCAGCTTTTATATCTTGTCTCCATTCCACAGAGCTGTCACCATGCCCCATTCACATCCAGCCCTTTCTGCTGAGCAGAAAAAGGAGTTGTCTGACATTGCCCTCCGGATTGTGGCCCCAGGCAAAGGCATCCTGGCTGCAGATGAGTCTGTAGGTAGGTGGGGGCCTGTGGTTGGTCAGGGTAGAGGTGGCCAGGAAGCCCTGGGAATGACCTTGTCACCGCTGTACGTTTGCCCCCAGGCAGCATGGCTAAGCGGCTGAGCCAAATCGGGGTGGAGAACACAGAGGAGAACCGCCGTTTGTACCGCCAGGTCCTGTTCAGCGCTGATGACCGAGTGAAGAAGTGCCTTGGAGGTGTCATCTTCTTTCACGAGACACTTTACCAGAAAGATGATAATGGTGTCCCCTTCGTCCGTACCATCCAGGATAAGGGCATTGTCGTTGGCATCAAGGTGCAGCCACTAGCCCTGGATGGGGACTGAGCATGGAAATAGGTGTGTGTGTGTATGTGAGGGGTGTCAAGGGGAATCCTGCCTGGGTTCAGCCTTCTGCCTTTGTTTTCCCTTCAGGTTGACAAAGGTGTAGTCCCCCTAGCCGGGACTGATGGAGAAACTACCACTCAAGGTACAGGATGGGTGGGCTTTAGGATTACAGGATTGGTGGGTGGTTGATGCTGGCAAAAAGGAGCAGAGTGATGAGACCAGCACTATGCCCACAGGGCTGGATGGGCTCTCAGAACGCTGTGCCCAATATAAGAAGGATGGCGCCGACTTTGCCAAGTGGCGCTGTGTGCTGAAAATCAGTGAACGCACGCCCTCAGCACTTGCCATTCTGGAGAATGCCAATGTGCTGGCCCGCTATGCCAGCATCTGCCAGCAGGTGTGTGCATGCATGCGTGAGGGGTTCAGATGGGTGCCCTGTGCCTGGTGGAGAGAGAACTTTCTCCCATTCTACTACCGCCCCTGCCAAGCTACTCTTCTCTTACCTGCAGAATGGCATTGTGCCTATTGTGGAACCTGAAATCCTGCCTGATGGAGACCATGACCTCAAACGTTGCCAGTATGTCACTGAGAAGGTGAGTCCACACCTGGGCACAGACACATACCACAGGGACAGCCTGACAGGGAGCTTGTTCCCAGTTCCTGGTTCAGATGCAGGCACTTTCCCCAAGCACTTTTATTTTTTTTATCCTAGAATAGACCTGTGAGTCTGAGCCTGTACTGACCCTCACAGTCATGCCCACCCACCTCCAGACAGAGAGCATAGAGCAGACCTTAGTAAACCTCCTCTGATCCTCAGGTCCTGGCGGCTGTGTATAAGGCTCTGAGTGACCATCATGTGTACCTGGAAGGGACCCTGCTGAAGCCCAACATGGTGACCCCTGGCCATGCCTGTCCTATCAAGTATAGCCCAGAGGAGGTTGCCATGGCAACTGTCACTGCCCTGCGTCGCACTGTGCCTCCAGCTGTCCCAGGTACCACCCTGCTTCCTAACTTACTCCTATCTTTAGACTGATCCTCAGGTTCTTCTTGTGGCCTTCAGGGGTCCCTAACCCTGGAAAAACAGGGAGTGACTGATCAATTTGTCTTCTCTTTTTCTCTCTAGGAGTGACCTTCCTGTCTGGGGGTCAGAGTGAAGAGGAGGCATCGCTCAACCTCAATGCTATCAACCGCTGCCCCCTTCCGCGGCCCTGGGCCCTCACCTTCTCCTATGGGCGTGCTCTGCAGGCCTCTGCACTCAGTGCCTGGCGAGGGCAACGGGACAATGCTGGGGCTGCCACTGAGGAGTTCATCAAGCGGGCTGAGGTTGGGAGCTAGGGGTGGTGGTTGGTTTGGGGGTAGTGGTGTGTAGCTAGGCAGGGGGTAGCACCCAGAGACTACAGCCTTTGGCACCTGTGGGCCGGCTCAGTCGGCTTACTCCTTACCTCCTCTCACTTTTGCAGGTGAATGGGCTGGCAGCCCAGGGCAAGTATGAAGGCAGTGGAGACGATGGAGGAGCGGCAGCACAGTCCCTCTACATTGCAAACCATGCCTACTGAGTACTCCATTCCACAGCTCTGGGCCCGGCCACCCAGTTTTGCCTGTAGCTATAGCTAGGGCCAAATAGCTTTGCAGAGCAAAGATGCCTCCACCCCGCACTGAGTCATCTTCCTTTTTTCTCCTCCCCTTCCCTCTCCCATTGCTGCACCTGGGACCACTAGATGGGAAGATAGGGAGCCCCTCATGGCTGAGGGCAGGAGAACTTGCTAGAAGTCAGAGCAGGATGCCCGGGTCTCCCCTTGCCTTTGCCAGCTACTCTTCCCCTTGATGGGGTAGCTTCTCCTTGGGCTCTCCTTGCCTGCCCTTTCTCCTGGGATCAGAGGGTAGGACACCGGACCTGACTTATGCTTTGGGTACATACCACATAGCAAATAAATGATAGCATAACATGCTACTTTGTCTGTCTGTTTTACACATCAAATCCCCACCTCTCAGTTTCTGATCTCTGCTGACTCTGTCTGTGGGCCCTCTGACTGTGGAGGTGGAGAGAATGGGTTTTGATTCACTGGGTTTTAAGTTTATGGGGGAGAGGTACACCCAATCACCATTCCCGTCTCAAGCTCCTGCCTGTTGCTCTCCAAGGCTAGAGCATGGCAATACAGAGGGCTGCAAGTCTTTCAGGAACTACCATATCAGAAGCACAAGGCTACAGCTGTAGCAGGACGGAGTGTTGCACGACCTGAGCAATTCCTGAAGGCAGCTTTTGTCCAAGGCCTCAAACTGGGACAGGAAGGGATGGGAGTCTCTCATTTCTCAGCTGTGTTGAGCCCTGCCAGGGCTTGACACACTCTGCTAGGGGGAGCTACTGCAGGAGGAGCACCTGGGCTCCTGCCCAACAAGGGAAAACCCCAAGGCTTGGGAATGCCAGACTGAGAATGGTATCTAGGAGGTTGCCAAGGGCTATTGTCCACTCCCATTTGGGATAGATGGGGGTGCAGAGGGGACCAATTGGAGGGTCTGGGCAAGGGCAGACCTGTGAGTTCTCATGATGAACTTTGACCACTTGGCTGGGATGTGGGGGGAGGTCAAACACCTAGGTCTATCTGAGCAGATAAAAAGATGAAAGAAGCTGCTGGATGTGTTCTGTGTGAACTGGGGAGGCCATACTATGTGTAAAGTGCACAACCAATGCTACATATCCCCTTGCAGTATGGGAATGTAGGTCCAGTGTGATCTGACCTTATATTAAAAATAGCTACTATTACCCTGGCCTGTGTGCCTCAGTGGTGGTTAGAGCATCAGTCTGAGCACTGAAGGGCTGTGGGTTCAGTTCCCAGTCAAGGGCACCTCCCTGGGTTGCAGGTTCGATCTCTGCCTCAGAGGGGAGGGGTGTGTGAGGGAGGCAACTAATGTGTCTCTCACATCATGTTTCTCTCTCTCCTCTTCCACTCTCTCTCAAAAAAAATCAATGGAAAAAATATCCTCAGGTGAGGATTAACAAAAAAAAACCCCAAAAAGCAACTAATATTTATATAGTACTTTCTGTGTGTTCCTGCCAGGCCCTATGCTAATCATTTTATGTTTATTAACTCATTTACTACAACATACAACTCTATATAAAGTAGATACTATTACAATCCCTATTTTATTTAATTTTTGTTGATCCTCACCTGAGGATATTTTTTCCATTGATTTTTTCTTTTTAAGAGAGAGTGGAAGGGAGGGAGGGAAGGGGAGAGGGAGAGAAACGTGTGTGAAAGAGACACATCGATTGGTTGCCTCCCATACACAAGACTCCCTCCCTCCCTCACCCCTCGCTCTGGGATGGGGATGGAACCTGCAACCCAGGAAGGTGCCTTTGACCAGAACTGAAGCCACACCCTTCAGTGCTCAGACAGATGCTCTAACCACTCAGAACACATGCCAGAGCTATCCCTATTTTATTTTATTTTTTATTTTATAATTAAATCTTTATTGTTCAGATTATTACATTTGTTCCTCTTTTTTTCCCCCATAACTCCCCTCCTTCCAGTTCCCACCCCACCCTCCTCCCTCACTCCCCACCTACTGTCCTCATCCATAGGTGCACAATTTTTGTCCAGTCTCTTCCCGCATCTCCCACACCCCTTCCCCCCCCCAAGAATAGTCAGTCCATTCCCTTTCTGTGTCCCTGATTCTATTATAATCAACAGTTTATTCTGTTCATCAGATTATTCATTCACTTGATTCTTAGATTCACTTGTTGATAGATGCATGTTTGTTGTTCATAATTTGTATCTTTACCTTTTTCTTCTTCTTCCTCTTCTTAAAGGAGACCTTTCAGCATTTTATATAATACTGGTTTAGTGGTGATGAACCCCTTTAGCTTTTCCTTATCTGTGAAGCTCTTTATCAGACCTTCAATTCTGAATGTTAGCTTTGCTGGATAAAGTAATCTTGGTTGTAGGTTCTTGGTATTCATCACTTTGAATATTTCTTGCCACTCCCTTCTGGCCTGCATAGTTTCTGTTGAGAAATCAGCTGACAGTCGTATGGGTACTCCCTTGTAGGTAACTGAGTTTCTTTCTCTTGCTGCTTTTAAGATTCTCTCTTTATCTTTTGCTCTTGGCATTTTAATTATGATGTGTCTTGGTGTGGTCCTCTTTGGATTCTTTTTGTTTGGGGTTCTCTTCGATTCCTGGACTTGTAAGTCTATTTCTTTCATCAGGTAGGGGAAGTTTTCTGTCATTATTTCTTCAAATAGGTTTTCAATATCTTGCTCTCTCTCATCTTCTGGCACCCCTATAATTCTGATGTTGGTATGCTTGAAGCTGTCCCAGAGGCTCCTTACACTATCTTCGTATTTTCGGATTCTTTTTTCATTTTGCTTTTCCGGTTGGGTGTTTTTTGCTTCTTCGCATTTCAAATCTTTGCCTTGATTCTTGCGCTCCTCTGGTCTGCTGTTGGGAGTCTGTATAATATTCTTTATTTCAGTCGGTGTATGCTTAGTTTCTAGTTGGTTCTTTATCATAGCATCGAGGGTCTCATTAGATTTCTTGTAGATCTCATTAAGTTTATCGGCGGCTTCTAGACAATTCTTGAGAGCCCTTAACAGTGTGGTTCTGAACTCTATATCCTACATAGACAATTTTGTCCTGTTTCTTTGTCTCCACATTTTTTATGCTTTCTTGGTGCACCCCCTAGTGGGCTTTGTGCGCAGTCTTGTTGTAGTTAGCCTTGATTCTTGTAGTTGATACTGGGGGGATTTGACCTCCAGGCCAACTGGCTGTGAGAATCAGCTGTGTCTGCAGTGGGAAAACTTCTGTCCTCTGGGGAGGTGCTAATCTAGCCTTTGCCTGAGGCTATCTGGCAAATGGCTCTGTGCAGGGCTTGGGCGGGGCGGGTCCCAGGGGATCAAACAGGGCGGGCGGAGGGAGCAGTTATGGCTGCTCTCAGTCCTGTCCCCAGAGGCTCTGCCTCTCAGAGTCCCAGCAACCGCTGCAAACCTTGGAGAGAAAGCTGCCCTCGCGTTCCGACCGATGCCAGACAGTCCCGCTTCTCCCGTTTGAGTCTGGGTCCCTAGAGACTCGCCCAGAACTGGAGCTCAGAGCCTGAGCCTCCCTCCCGATTGAAAACGACAACCGAGCCCTCAGCCACCAGCCCGCTCCGCGTGCACCTCCGCACCTTTGTATTTTCCGCACTGAGCCTCCTCTGAGTCTCATATGCTGTTCTCTTTCCTTCTAGTTGAAGAATTTCCCCTCAGCCAGTTTTCCTGTGGTTCTGGGTGATGTCCGTTCCGTCTTTTAGTTGTATTTTTGAAGTGGTTGTTCGAGGCAGCAAACTCCAGTGTTTACCTATGCCGCCATCTTGGTTCTCTATCCCTATTTTATTTTAATATACATTTATCCCTGTTTTAACAAGAAAACAGGCACAGAGGGGTTAAATTTCTCAAGATCACTCAGGTGAAGAGGTGAAGGCCAGGATTTGAACTCAAGTGATCAGAATACAGATTCTGTGCTGGTGAATTTTAAGTGAAGTCAAACTTTTATAAGTGAGAAGTGAAATAGAATAAATTTAAAAATACTGAATTGCCAAGGCCGGTTTGGCTCAGTGGATAGAGCGTCAGCCTGCGGACTGAGGGGTCCCGGGTTTGATTCTGGTCGGGGGCGTGTGCCTGGGTTGCGGGCACATCCCCAGTGGGAGATGTGCAGGAGGCAGCTGATCGATGTTTCTCTCTCATCAATGTTTCTAACTCTCTATCTCTCTCCCTTCCTCTCTGTAAAAAATCAATAAAATATATTAAAAAAAAAAATACTGAATGAACCCTAGCTGGTTGGCTCAGCAGATAGAGCGTCAGCCTGCAGACTGAAGGTCCCAGGTTCGACTCCAGCCAAGGGCACATGCCTGGGTTGCGGGCTTGATCCCCAGTAGGGGGCGTGCAAGAGGCAGGCAATCAATGATTCTCATCATTGATGTTTCTATCCCTCTCTCCGCTGTCCCTGCTCTATCTCTCAAAATCAATCAATCAAAAAATTTTAAAGAAATACCGAATGAGCCAAATAGCTAAAAAGGTGCTAGTACCGACTAACTCGCCACCTCCAGGTTTGAGGCTTGAGAGGGTGCCTGGAAGAGGAGCTCTATGATAGAGATAATAAACAATAATGGCGATAGGTGACATTTGAACGGAAGTTCTTTACATGAATGACCTCATTTTGGTAAATATCTCAATTTTTTCAGGTTACTAGTAGAAGAGCTGCCCGTTGTCGCCCAGATTAATATTTAAGGACTGCAGGGTTGGCACTCTGCACCCCCTGTGAACCCCGTCCACCGCTCGCCAGACTTCTCCCGCCTTGGCGACTGTAGTGTCGCTCGCGATTGGCTACAATCGCGCCGTGGTCCCGCCCCCCAGCCGGTTTCCGATTGGGGGAGGCTTGCGCTGCTCCGCCCCGCGGCTAGAGCCCTCGGCATCTAGCATGGCGGCCGCCGGGGCCGCAGCTACAGACCTAGGTGTGGTGGCAGACGGACTGAGGCCTGCGATTCACAGACCGGGAGGGTGGAATGAGGGGGTGGGGACTGTGGGGCGCCGCAGGTCCAGCGGGCGGGGTTCGGGGGCCGTTTCCGACAGGATCCCTTCAGCCTTGGGCCCGAGAGCCTCTGCCTACGGGTGGCCGGGCTCCGCGTCAGGGAGGGGCTGGCACCTGCGCCCACCTCTGGCGTCTCAGTCCGTCCCTCCTTGTCTCCAGAGGTGGTCCGAGGCAAGCGCGCCGCCCTCTTCTTTGCGGCGGTGGCCATCGTGCTGGGGCTGCCGCTCTGGTGGAAGACCACGGAGACCTACCGGGCGTCGTTGCCTTACTCCGAGATCAGTGGGCTGAATGCCCTGCAGGTGAGACCTGGAAGGGGGAGGGGGAGGGGACAGCCCCCCGGCCAGGGTCAGACTCGGGGGATGGCCCTGATGCGCCTTCCCGCAGCTCCGGCTCATGGTGCCTGTCAGTGTCGTGTTTACCCGGGAGTCGGTGCCGCTGGACGATCAAGAGAAGCTGCCCTTCACCGTGGTGCACGAGCGAGAGATCCCTCTGAAATGTGAGTTTGTGGGGATTCGGGGCTGCCCTTCCGGTCCGAGCTCAGCCCGGTTATGCATCTGGTAGGGGTGTGGGTGTCCCGTAAAGGTAGTTAAACCCTTGTGAGGAGGCCTCTCTGAATGAACGGTGTGTTTGGTTAGAAGGAAAGCAACTTTAAGTTCGGTGTTCAGTATCAAGGTGACAATTTCATTCACAAGACAGTATGCTACCTGATCAGAAGTAGTTGATGCTCATTAGAGGGTAGGGGAGGAAATGGTATGTAGTGGAAAGAATGCAGGATTTGGAATCAAGTTGGACTTGTATACAGACTTTGTTCAGTTTAACCTTAAATGCTTCACTGAGTGTTAGGCACTTTTCTTAACTTAAAAAAAAATTTATTGTTATTTATTATTATTTATTATTTATTATTTATTAAAATTATTATTTTTTTTGTTAATCCTCACCTGAGGATATTTTTCCATTGATTCTTGGAGTGGAAGGGAAGGGGAGAGACAGAGAGAGAAACATCCATGTGAGAGACACATTGATTGGTTGCCTTCTGCACATGCCCCACTGGGGCTGGGGATAGAGCCTGCAACTGAGATATGTGCCCTTGACGGGAATCGAACCCACTCCCTTCAGTCCAAGGGCTGATGCTCTATCCACTAAGCCAAGCTGAGCTGGGTAGGGCTCTTTCCTTTTTTTTTTTTTTTTTTTTAAATCTTCACCTGAGGATATGTTTTTATTGGAGAGGAAGAGAGACATTAACATGAATATTTGAAAGAGACAAAATAGCTACTTTTTAAAAAATATATGTATTTTATTGACTTTTTACAGAGAGGAAGGAAAAGGGATAGAGAGTTAGAAACATCAATCAGCTGCCTCCTGCAGACTCCCTATTGGGGATGTGCCTGCAACCAAGGTAAATGCCCTTGACCGGAATCGAACTTGGGACCTTTTACCGCAGGCTGACGCTCTATCCACAGAGCCAAACCGGTTAGGGCAATAGCTACTTTTTGAAGCAGTGTAGTTATTTTCCAAGAAAACCAAAGAGAATCAATTGAAAATCTATTAGAACTAGTAACAGTTCAGTGAGATGACTAGGTACAAGAATACACAAGAATCAATAACTGATAAATACAGCAATATCTAATTAGAAAAGCAAGTATTTAAAAAAAATTCCATTCACAGTAATAATAAAAAACATAAAGATACTCAGGAATGAATGTACAAAACTATAAGAAAAGCCCAGCTGGCTTAGTGGTTGAGCGTCGACCTATAAACCAGGAGGTCAAGGCTCGATTCCCAGTGAGGGCACATGCCCCGATTATGGTCTCAATCCCAGTGTGGAGCATGCTGGAGGCAGCCAATGAATGAATTTCATCATTGATGTTTCTATCTCTCTCTCCCTCTCCCTTCCTCTCTGAAGTCAATAAAAAAACCATTTTTTTTAAAGTCTTAAAAAATTAATAAAATGTTCGTATGCTTTTTCTCCTTTCACCTATTTGTGTAATGAATACTGTAATAGATTTCCCTGTGGGAGAGTACTTCAGATTGAAGGCAGTGTGTACATTGTGTACATAGGCAGAGGCAGAAGCTGGGCAGGTGGAAGAGGTGGAGAGTCGCGTGTTTGATATCACCCATGTAGAAATCATTAGAATTGGCTATAGCTTCTTTGTCTTTCTCTGCAATCATTTTGCTGCCCTCATGCGTCTCCCTTTTCTTCTCAAGACAAAATGAAAATCAAATGCCGCTTCCAGAAGGCCTATCGGAGGGCTTTGGACTATGAGGAAGAGGCCTTGTCATTGGGCAGTATGCAAGGTACTGGAAGGGAGAGGTCACGCTATTTAACATGAAGCCCTGTTTTCCCTTCTGATCCCTGAAGGTGTAGTTTTCATACCTTGTCTTAACTTCAAAATCTCTTTGGGAAAGCTGTGAATGAGATGTGTTTCATCTTGGGCCAGTGGGGGCCAAGCCTGCCCACAGTGGCAGTTGGGTGTCAGTGGGAGGTGAAGGGGTGGCTTAGGCACTCTGTGGGGGCCAGAGGGAGAGGGAATGGTGTTTTTGCTCCTGGTGCATCACCTGCTCTTGTTCCCAGAGGCAGAAACCATGTTAGCTGAGCCACAGGAGCAAGCAGAGGGCTCCCTGACTGTGTACGTGATCTCTGAACACTCCTCACTTCTCCCCCAGGTAGGGTGAGCAGAGATGCTGTGGCCTTGCCCAGTCCCGTCAGCTCTTCCTCTCCCTGGTCACCTCCTTGTACTATTGCTGTCCATTTTTTCCATTTGCTATGGAAAACTCTCCAAATACATTTTTTAAAGAATGCTAATAACAATTTTTTTACTGACTCTGGTTTTCTAAATCTAAGACTTGTATATGGTTAAAGTTCCAATGACCATTTAAAGAGGGGGAAGTAACCAGTAGGAGTAAAAGAAAGAAGCCGGTTTCAATGGGTTATGAAGGTAACCTGGGCAATAATACATTGACTTTTTCATGAACAAAAAGGCTTGGTGGAAATGATACCATATACCATTTTCTTTATGAATTTATAATAAAATATTTAAAAAATTTTAATTTATTGACTTGAGAGAGAGAGAAACATCATTTTGTTATTCCACTTATTTATGCATTCATTGGTTGTATGTACCCTGACCAGGGATCAAACCCACAACCTTGGCAAATGGGACTATGCTCTAACTACTGAGATACCTGGCCAGGGCTATAATGAAATATTTAATTCTTATAAAAAGAGGAAAGAAAATTTTAACAAACATCTATGTACCCAGCCACAACTTATAACAATACAGCAGTATAGTGGGGGCTCCATGTGTCTCCATGGTTACATCACCTCCTTTCAGCACAAGGTGACCATATTTTATCATATAATTTTCTTTTCTTTCAAGTCTTATCACATATGCTGTGTCTCTATAAACAATATATTTAATTTTACATATTTTTGAACTTTATATAAATGGTATATTTATATAATACAGTACATGTTCTGCAACTTTCAGATTCCTCAACATTTATGTTAGAGAGAATCATCCATGATAATATGTGTAGCTAAGTCTAGTGCATTCATTTTTAATTCTGTCTAATGTTTCATTGTATAAATATACCACAATTTATCCATTCTGTTGCTGATGGGCATTTGGATTGTCTCCAGTTTTTTATTATTATAATGCTGCTGTGAAAATTCTTGCACTTGCCTCTTTGCCATGTGCCATTTACTTAGATCAAACTGTCCAGTTGTTTGTTTATTCTGCTTTTCTTGTTCAGCATGCCATCTATTAGTTTCCAGCCTGAGAAGATTTATGTATTTCCTGGAACGATATCTACTGGGAAGGAGAAGGGAATGGAAATGAATGAAGACACTCATAAATACCCATAGCTCAGAAATGCTGAGAGAATAGTTCACTATGGATCTAAAGAGAGGGGCATGCCTGTTGGTCAGTGCAAAAGGCCAGATTCTCAGAAACGGGAGTCAGAGTGCTTTCCTGCTTTCTCCCCTCAGCCATGGCCTTCTGTTCCTTGCTTGCCCCTCATAGGACATGATGAGCTACATTGGGCCTAAGAGGACAGCAGTGGTGAGGGGAATAATGCACCGGGAGGCTTTTAACATCATTGGCCGCCGCATAATCCAAGTAGCCCAGGCCATGTCTTTGACTGAGGACGTGCTGGCTGCGGCACTGGCTGACCACCTTCCAGAGGACAAGTGGAGCTCTGATAAGAGGCGGCCTCTCAAGTCCAGTTTGGGTAGGGTGACCAGGCTTTGCTTTGGGGCGGGAGACGGAAATGAATTATGTGGGGGCATTGGGGCAGGAGGGGAATCTGCATGCAAACCCTTTACTTCTTTCCCATGGGGTTTCAACTTTTTCTAGCACTCAGTGTTTCTCATCCCACTTTTATCCCCATTGGTTCCATGATGGCAATCAGGCCCATTCTAGAGGAGAAAGAGTTCAGTTTAGCCAGGGGCACAGGCTGTCCATTGACGGAAGCCTCTGGGATCACTGACTCCTGTTTCCATAGGCTATGAGATCACCTTCAGTTTACTCAACCCAGACCCCAAGTCCCATGACGTCCACTGGGACATCAAGGGAGCTGTCCGGCGCTATGTGCAGCCCTTTCTGAATGCCCTCAGTGTCGCTGGCAACTTCTCTGTGGACTCTCAGGTGAGACTGGGAGCAAGTTGAGGAGTCCTTTTCCTGGCTGCACCATCCTTTTCAAAGTCCATCCATATTTAGTGTTTACAAGTGTAGTCAGTTCTAGCTCTTTGGGCTTGCTGATTTGCTAGGAATTTCCTGTGTATGTATAAGGTTCTGCTGTCTCCTTTCTCTCCTTATGTTCAGCTCAGGGAGTTTCATCAATGCTTGTTAAAAAACTGACTTCCTTATGGCTTCCTCCAGAACTGTGTTCACCAGTTGTGCCATCCTTAAAGCACTTATTTAAACAACAACAAAAAACTCCCTGAAATATGTTAATGTAACAAAGATGTGAAGAATGTAGCTTTCTGTATCATACAGTGTTCTTTGAGGGAAAATGTGGGAGACATTTTTATTAGGTCTTGGTAGTGGGAGTAATTCTGAATAACTGAGACTTGATTTGATTTTGTGAACACCGAGTTCTGCTATTCTTTGTTTCCCTCCTTGTTTTGCTGTGAGAAAACTTGGGAAAATATGTGGTTTTCAAAGAACATAGTGTTTTAACTTTACCCGTGGCTTTGTTATTTTTTTCCTACACCTATTTTCTCTTAGCCTGCCCTGATATTTCATCCTGTTGTAATTGCAAGTTTTTAAGGCACCTCAAATCTTTTTTGGGACAAAGTGGAATATAAATCAATAAACAAAGTAACGTCCTCCTCTTTGTTCTCTAGATCCTTTACTATGCAGTGTTGGGGGTCAACCCCCGCTTTAACCCAGCTTCCTCTAGCTACTACTTGGCCGCACACAGCCTCCCCCATGTCATCAATCCCGTGGAGTCCCGTCTAGGTGAGCTTCTGAGGTTGAGGGTCTTTCTGCCAGGCCAGGGGGGACCTGGAAGGCTCAGCCTGGGGTTGGAGGTGGGTTGTATATAGTGATGGTTCCCAGGTTAGGTTGGTCTGAGGGCGTCGAGGAAGAGGAAGTGTTGAGCACTTAGGCTCCTTTGTCATGATACTCTGTTGACATCTCCATCTCCACACTATTCTATCCAAAAGCAATTATTAAACATGTTTCCCAGCTCATTTTATAAAGGAATGGATAGGGTGTAGGAAAGATAACAGCAAAAGTACATGAAGGCAGAATGAGGAACCTTGAAGCTAGGTTCCTGTTTTTAATTTTTGGGGTGGTACCTAGGAAAAGTAGGTGTGTCCAAGAACTGCAATATAGGCAAACTAAAATGAGTATATCATTAGTTGTGGAATTTAAGATATCAGGGCTAGGCCAGGGTGGCCCAAGCGGTGTGGGAGGGGCAGTGTGGGAGACCTTGGTAAATTCCTCCTGTCTTCGTTCAGCAAACAAAGTTCGAGGGGCTGTTCTGTGGCAGTGCTGGGTACAGAGATAGAAAGGCATTTCAGGCAAGGAATCTAGGAGCTTAGATGTAGAAGAGTAAGAGCACAGACTCTCAGGAAGCTCAGAGAAGTTTCATATGGCTGAATTGGGAGAGGGTGACCAGGATAATGTTGGCAAGGCAGGCAGGCAGGCATCAGATCATAAAGGACCAGGTTGAGGAGTTTGAACTTTAACCTAATATGAATGGCTAGCCATTGAAAGATATTAAGTGGGGAACTGACATGAGGTCATATTTATACTTGTGCATAAAACGAGTTACAGTAATATGGGTGCAATGTGGCAATAGCCACGAGAGCTGACGTAGATAGTTATGGGAGGCCTGTTGGAAGAGGGGAGATTCCAGGGGCATTTTGGGGCTAAGGACTGCACTTCATGTATATGGTACATCTTCAGAGAATGTTTAGAGGTTCTTTGCCATAGAAACCCAGGACTGGAGGATATCCTAGTGATTATCAGTTGGGAAAAATGAGACCCAGAGTGAGTGACCAGCTAGTTAGAGTTTGATCTGGAACTAATATCTAGACCTAACATATTTTGACATTCTGACTCCTCTTCTCTTTGTACCACAGGATCCAGCGCTGCCTCCCTTTACCCTGTGCTCAACTTTCTACTCTATGTACCTGAGCTCGCACACTCCCCCCTGTACATTCAGGACAAGGATGGTGCTCCAGTGGCCACCAACGCCTTCCACAGTCCCCGCTGGGGTGGCATTATGGTAATGGTCACACTATGCAGACTCCAGAACCCAAGCTTCCAGGACAGACGTGTTCCCTGAGACTGTTCTTCTGTTCCTCTGGTGTCCTCCATGGCCCAGCCTGAGGCAGGGCAGGCACCAAGGAGGGGAGGGTGCTGTGAGCTCGTGTCCCTCCTCTGCCAGCCCCACCGCTTTTTATTTTGTCAATATTTTCTCTTTTTATTTATTTATTTTTAAAAAAAAATATATTTTATTGATTTTTTACAGAGAGGACGGGAGAGGGATAGAAAGTTAGAAACATCGATCAGTTGCCTCCTGCACACCTCATACTGGGGTTGTGCCCGCAACTAAGGTACATGCCCTTGACCGGAATCAAACCTGGGACCCTTCAGTCTGCAGGCCGATGCTCTATCCACTGAGTCAAACCGGCTAGGGCTGTTTTGTCTATATTTTCTATCATGTGACCCTTTTGCATGTAGTAGTTTGCACTTATTGAGGACTCTTCTGTGTACATCTTAGATCTTGGACCTGTTTGTGGAAGTCTTGCAAAGTTTGGAACTTTGTCTCCTATTAGACTAGGTGTCTCTCAAAGGTAGAAACTCTAAACTGGAATAAAAAATATCTCCTTTATAGGACTTTAGGACTTTTGAGGGGGTAATGGAGATAATTTATGGAAAGCTCCTAATAGGTATTTAAAAAATATTAGCTATATCATCAGGTTTGTAATTTCTAAAGAGCACAGAATATGTCTTCCTTTTCTTTCATGGTCTTCAGAGTGTCTGGGGCACAGCTGTGTATGGTCCTGGTGTGATATTGAGGCAACCTCGTTTCCCCTTGCAGGTATATAATGTGGACCCCAAAGCCTACAATGCCTCGGAGCTCCCAGTGCGCGTTGAGGTGGACATGGTGCGGGTGATGGAGGTGTTCCTGGCTCAGTTGCGGTGAGGTCCTAGGTGATGCACTTGGGGACATGGTCCCTGACTCTGACCACGGTCTCCTGGGCTGCCTGGAATAAAATCTCACCTGGCAGGGATACCTTGGCTGTGCCTAGAGCCCTAGGAAGCAAGATAGGTTGCCAAGGATCACTTCATCCTTCTCCTAAGAAGAACTAGCTGCTGACAAAAACTTTTAAGAAAAATAGACTCATGAATGTTAGGTCCATGGGGTGTGATTATGGGTGCTTAAGAAAATAGCTGTTAATTCTTGTGCTAAGTAATCTATTTTATATATATATATGTGTGTGTATATATATATATATGTGTGTGTGTGTGTGTGTATATGTGTGTGTGTGTATATATATATATATATATATATAATTGATTTCAGAGAGGAAGGGAGAGGAAAAGAGAGATAGAAACATCAATGATGAGAGAGAATCATTGATTGGCTGCCTCCTACATGCCTATACTGGGGATCAAGCCCACGGCTGGGCATGTCCCCGACCAGGAACCGAACCATGACATCTTGGTTCATGGGTCGTTGCTCAACCACTGAGCCATGCCATCCCCTAACTAATCTATTGGTAGTGGCTGCCTGATGGCCCATGTTGAGGATTCTTTGTCTGGGCTGATCAGGAAAGAGTCTGATTGATTTGCAATGCCTGCCATGGGTGCAGGATTGGAGAGGCACAGCACACACATCTTGTCAGAGGTGGTCCTGGATCATCCCTTCACTAAGGCTTAGTGGCCCCATTTGTCCAAAGAGAGAGTAGACAGGGTGAGAGGATTAAACTAAGTTATCAGAAATATTTTAGCCATGGAACCTTTTGTCAAGTAAGATCTTGGAAGTCCAATATAGAAACAGGTAAAAGCTAAAACACTGGTAAAAGCTAAAACCCAAGAGCCTGAGGCACTTTCCTGCAACCCCTGTGGGTCTGGGTAAGATTGAAAATCTTAGTTATTCTAGGAATCTTAGCCATCTTCTCCCCCTTCTAGTCTCAGCCTTTGGCCTTCTTCACTGTTCCTACAGGCTGCTCTTTGGGATTGCTCAGCCCCAGGTGCCTCCAAAATGCCTGTTTTCCAGGCCTAAGAGTGAAGGGCTGATGACTTGGGAACTAGACCGGCTGCTCTGGGCTCGGTCGGTGGAGAATCTGGCCACAGCCACTACCACTCTCACTTCCCTGGCCCAGCTTCTGGGCAAGATCAGCAACATTGTCATTAAGGATGATGTGGCATCTGAGGTACGTGGGCAGGGGATGGATTCTGGGGCCCAGGATCGGAATGGCCATTGAGGGCCAGGGTGTGGTGAAACTAGTGCCAGTTGAGGTCCAGGGTATGTGTGGGCCTCCCAGCCTTGAATGCCCCAGGCTTCCTCTAGAAGGCAGTGCCAGCTCCCAGCAGGAGTCCAGATGGGGGCGGGGGGTGGGGTGGGGGGTGGGGGGTGGGGAATGTGAGGTTTTAAGCAGGCACTTGGAAAGTCCACCGTAGCCCTTTTATACTAGCTGCCACATATCCTGGGCAAACTCCAGGCAACCTGTCTGGTAGATGGTAGACACAGTAAAGCTCATCACTCCCTTACCACCTTCATCAGTGCCAAGGACTAATTGGTAATCCCCTGCCCCCTTCCTAGGTGTACAGGGCTGTAGCTGCAGTCCAGAAGGCAGCGGAGGAGTTGGCCTCCGGACACCTGGCCTCTGCCTTTGTTGCCAGCCAGGAAGCTGTGACATCCTCGGAGCGTGCCTTTTTTGATCCCTCGCTCCTCCATCTCCTCTATTTCCCGGATGACCAGAAGTTTGCCATCTACATCCCGCTTTTCCTGCCTATGGCTGTGCCCATCCTCCTGTCTCTGGTCAAGATCTTCCTGGAGAGTCGCAAGTCCTGGAAAAAGCCAGAGAAGACAGACTGAGCAAGAGAGCATCTCAGTAGGAAGCCTTCCTTTATGGCCAAGGTGGGAGGTGTTAGATTGAGAGGCGCGTAAATGGGGCCTGACATGAATGATCTATCTCCAGCCTCCTCTGTTGCCTCTCCAGCAACCAAAGTGTAACACTCCACGATGGGTTCATCTTCATCTCTCCTTCTCTTCCCATTCCTCTGGCTCAGGGGTCCCACCCCCATCTTCAAAAGATGCATCATCTGGGTCTACTTCTCTGGCTTGAACTTGAAGGTCCTTTCTTATCCCTCTGGGATAAGGGCAGCTTGTGCTTCTGCCCTGTTTCTCACAGTCCTCTTGCACTGAGAGGGCATTAGGGGAAAGCCCTAGGTTGTTTTCTAGCCCCTTCCCCTCCACGCTTCTCTCTACCCCTCAGGGAGGCCCCAGCACTGCTCTTATGGAAGGGGCCAGGCACAGGTCGCCTCTGGGGCCTTCTCCTTTACTCCATTCCCTCCTGTCTAGCTATGCCTGTTGGGCATAGCCTGATGCTGTGTGGCAGAGGTTCCCTTCACCCTTCCACAGAGGCAGTTGGTGCAGTGGAGAAAGTTCTAGACGTGGGATCAAACCTGCCTGAATTCAAACCCTGGCTTCTGTACTTATCATATGGGGAGTTCTGAATAAGCTACTTAATCTCTCTGAGCCTCAGTTTTTCATTTGTTAAAGTAACACTAATGATCCTCTCTTACAAGGTGGTTGTAAGGGTTAAATGTGATCAGCATTTGAAAGTGGTATATTCTAGGCTCTCAATAAACATTGAATGTGAATTGGAATGATATGAAGTATGAGCATAGCTTTTGTTCCTCATTCATGTGTAAGTGATGTTTCCTAGTATCTGTTCTCACAGGGTCACCTTGCTTTCACCTGGCCCCGTGTCCTTCCTGCCTCCCTGTCCTGGAGGGCCCTGTGGTGACTTAGCTAGACAGTTGTCCCTCGGCATGATTGGGTTTGCCCAATAAGTCTGTTCACATCTACTTCTTTTTTAGCAAGGGGTCTGGGAGGGACTGGCTTGTACCAGTGTAAGACCTCTGATACTAACTCATTCATAAATTTTAAAAAAGAAAAAAAAGAATATATTGCCTTGGCTGGGTAGCTCAGTTTGTTAGAGTGTTGTTCCAATATGCCAAGGTTGAGGGTTTGATTCCCCCATCAGGGCACGTACAGGAATCAACCAATGAATGCATAAATAAAAAATTGGTTGGAACAACAAATCGATGTTTATTTTTCTTTCCCTTCCTCTTTAAAAACTATTTAAAAAAAAAATATTGAGCACAGGTACTGTGCCAGGTGGTAGGGTATGATAGAGAACAAAAACAGGATCCCTGTTTTCCTGGAACTGTTCTTTTAGGGGGAAGACTCAGTGAACAAATAAAACTAATTTTGGATAATGCAAGCTGATCAGATAGTGACTGGGGTTAGTACAGTGGATTCGGTGCGGAGGAGGGCCTCTGAGCAGATGACATTTGAGCTGAGACCAGAAGGACAAGAAGAGGCCACGTGGGGGAAGAGGATCCCAGGCAAAGACCTTGAGATGGGAACTGAGGGGGGAGCAGAGTGGCGGGAGCACCGGGGAGGTAGCCAGGACCCTTTGAAAAAATGAGTGAAGCCCAGGGCCAGCCCCCACCCTGCCCTGGGTGGGTAGCCCTGGCCAGCGAGTCTGCAGCCTTCAGCTGGGTGGGCTGGCGGTGGGCGGGCTCAGGGGCGGGCACACCTCAGGGGCGGGGCGGGGCGGTACCTGGGGCCCTGGCCGGGGGTGGGGCTGCGGACGCTCCCCCTTCTGGGCTGCAGCCGGCGCAGGCAGCCCCGGCGGCGGCAGCAGGCGAGCCGCGGCCCCGGCCCCGCGAGGCCATGAAGGTGAAGAAGGGCGGCGGCGGGGCCGGCACGGGGGCGGAGCCCGCTCCGGGGGCCTCCGGCCTGAGCGTGGAACCTAAGCCGGAGCCGCAGCCGCAGGCGGAATCCGAATCCGGGTCCGAGTCGGAACCGGAGGCAGGCCCAGGGCCCAGGCCAGGGCCGCTGCAGAGGAGGCAACCGATCGGGCCGGAGGACGTGCTGGGGCTTCAGCGGATCACGGGCGGTGAGCACCGGCGAGGAAGCACCGCCCGCGGGAGGGAGGGGGCCGTGGCGGCGCGCGAAGCCCCGGCTCCCGCCCCCTTTCCCATCCTCCCCCTGCCTGCCCTCCCCCACCGGGCACCCCTTGCCTGAGTGTTGTACCTTCTGCCTCCCAGCCTGAGGTCTCCATGTCCCCCCTTCCCCTGATCTCCTGTGCCCCTCCTCTCCCTTTAGAGATTTATTTCCACCCCCTTCCTTCCTTTTGGAGTCCGTCCCCTTTTCCTGTGGTGGATGGAGGTGGGGCAGCAGCTAAAACTGTGGCCCCTTCCCCATGTAGTTTTTAGAACCTTTTGAATCCTTTCTCTGCAATAATGGGGAGGAGGCTGAGTGCACTCTGTCCTCCGCCCCCAGCCTCGAGGCTAGGTAGAGGCGGAGCCACTTAGGTGGCATTATCAAGGTCTCTCTGACCATTAATGCCCTCACCCTGGGCCCCCCAGGAAGTCTGGAACCACCCCCCTCCCCAGGAAAGGGCCTGAGCAGGAAGCTTCAGTTGGTTGGGTCTGTGCCCTCTTAAGGGAGCAGGTTAACGCCCCCCCCTTCGCCTGGATGGGGGCCAGCCCTGGAGGCCTAGAGGTCTCCACTGTGCTTGAGTTTCTGGGCTGGACTGCCTGGGCTGTCCCAGCTTTGCAATGTAATTAACTGACTGTTTGGCCTTGGGCAAGTAACTTCACCTCTCTGAGCACGGTCACCTGTAAAACGGGGATAATACCTCAGAGCTATTGTGGAAATAAATTCTCTGGTTTTGCACAGTGCCTGGCTGTGCAAGCTCTGTAAACAGGGATCTTTTATGAGTAGTGCTGAGGGCCCCCAGGACTGCTGATGGCTGCTGCCTGGAAGCAGGCAACTGAGCATTCAGAGCAGGAGAGAGGAGTCACCCAAAGGCAGGGAACAAGGACTAGGAAGCCTCGTGGCAGAAGTGGTGGCTGAGCCTCAAAGAATAGAAGGCGTTTGGAGAGGCAGTGGCCTTCCACTCGGACCTCACTCATCAGAAACCCTGCCCTGGCTCCCTCTGTGAGCAACTCTTGAGGCCTCTCCGTGGGGATGGGGGGTGTGGGTGCTGGAATGGACCTGAGCTCTAGAGCTGAAGGAGCAGCAGAGCCCAAGGCTACCAGACAGAGCTGGGGACGAGACCACGCCGGCAGGTCTAGGCCTGTACATCTGGGTCCCTAGGGGACCAGCTTCTCTCTCCTCTCTGAGCCCGGCAGCAGCCATTCTTGGCTGGGCCCTCAGAGTGCTGAGCGGCCTTGCCCAAGCAGGCAGTTGTAGTGAGAGGGGGTCTGGACCACTCTGATGTTGGTGCCAGCTGGGCTATAATTGACAACAGCAGCATTTAGGATTCAGGTTAGCGGTTGGCTCTGGGAAAGAGCTTCCTTATAGGATGATCTGTTCAGGTCCTAGGTAACTTTAGAGGTTAGTTTGCACCTATGGGGGTATGTGTGTTCCAGCCCACATACCACCGTTTGTCTCCTAATTTGGAGGAAATTCATAGCCTTAGAGATGGGGCATCTGTGGGGGAGGGAGGGACTTCATGGGAGCTCTTCCCTCTGTAGAAGCTGAGAATAGGGTGCCAGGGCTTTCCATCCTGGCACCTCCTGGTCTCCTCTGACCCTAATCACATAGGTCTGAGGTTTGTGCCTCCTGGATTACTGAATCCGGCTTAGGAAGCTATTTGTGGCTGATGGGAAGGGAGCAGTTGTTTTCTGAGCCCTCGGCACTCTTCCCCTTCTCTGGCCTGACCCTGGGTCCCTGGCCTCACCCTCCCCTGGCGGCCTCACCCTCCCCTGCCGAAGGAGGGGGTGGCTGTGGTGCCCTGAGCCATTGGCATCCCCGTTCCTCACTCCCTCAGAGGGGTTGATAGATTGAATTTGCAGTAGAAGAGACAGACTGAGGTCAGACCAAGAAGTTGTTTCTAAATGAGAGGAGAAGCTCCAAAAGTTGGAGAATAGAGGAAGGGGGTGCTGTGCCCAGCACCTTCTTTCTACACCTTTGGACTTTCTGTGACAATAAGGTGTGTACAGGGTGAGGTAGGGGCTGCCCACTGCCATTTCCTCTTTCTGCCTTCTCCCCGCCATGGGCTCTGGTGGGCTGTCCAAGGCTCAGGCCCCTTCCCAAGCCTATGTAGTTTCTGCTGGACCCCAGGGTGCCAGGTGGCTATCAGGAGGGCTTCGTGGAGGGGGCTGGCCCAGGCTTGGGGAAGAGAGAACAACTTTACATTTACTTCCTCTTTCTGCCCCAGAGGAATAGGAGGTGCCCCCGGGGCCTGGAGGGTAATTTCCGGGCCTCTTGGGGGAGGATGTGATGCTGTGCAGGCTGACAGAGCCCCTCGCTGCACCTCTCTGCCTCTTCCTATTTGTTGCCAGGGCGTCCCTGAGCACTTGCAGTTGCTGCAAGCAGTGAGGCTTGGATGAGGCCCTGGTATTCCTGAGCTTCCTCAGGCGGGGCCCACCACTGTTCCTGGTTCCTCTTCTGGGTACTGAGGGCTCCCCTTAACCCCCCTGCACACCCTCTGCTGCACCTGCCACACCCTCTTCCTGTCCTCCCTCATACTCTTCTCTCTGGGAGTGGCTCAGAGCCAAAGCTGGGTAAATGACCTTTGAAGGGGTTCCCTCTGTTTGCTAAGACTTCCTCCCATTTGGAGATCAACAGGGGATGGGAACAAAGGTGGCTCCCTTCCCCCCAAATTCCAGGCTCTGGGTTTGAGTCAGCAGAGCTTTGGCTAAGCTGCTTAGGGGAGCTGGGCTTGTATAAGCTGCTTATGGCTATAGAGGTGACCACGGGTGGGGGGGAAGGGCTGAGGAGGAACAGGGAAGGGGTTGTTCTGCTGCCCCAGCACTACCCAGGTCAGGGGAAGTCTTGGCCTGACACACATAGATGTGGTGCCAGGGATAGCTATGTGGTAGGGGTGGGAGTATTTAGAGAAGGACTGGGTCTCCTGAGGCCAAGTTGTGTCACTCCTTTTATTTGTTTTTATTTTTATTATTTCAGAGAGGAAGGGAGAGGGAAAGAAAGAGAGAAACATCAATGATGAGAGAGAATCATTGATCGGCTGCTTCCTGCACGCCCCCTGCTGGGGATCAAGCCCACTACCCGGGCATGTACCCTTGACTGGAATCGAACCTGGGACCCTTCAGTCTGCAGGCTGACGCTCTATCCACTGAGCCAAACCAGCTAGGGCTGTGTCACTCCTTTTAGAGTGAGGTTTCCCAAAGCAGGGCTGTATCTTCCCTGTCATGTTAGGGGCTTCTTATGAGATTGGAGACCCGTTTGGCTCAGGGTCACCAAGCCAGCCCTGGCAGAGGCTGGAATAAGGGCCCTCAACTTCAGGGTAGGAGGGAAAATGTGAGGGAGGTAGCCTTGTCTGCCACCCTTCTCTGCCCTGCCCCTCCCTGTCCCCAGAGGCCACTAGTTGGAGATGTTTGTTTCCCATTAGATCCCAATGACGAGCTATGTCTCCCCCACATAGTGGGGTTCCTTCAGGGCAGGGGCTCAGTTCTCTCTTTCTGGAAGGCAGTGACTTTAGGGACCAGAGAAGTGTAGTTAGTTTGGGGTCCCCCAAAAGCCGAGCTGGAGCAGCCACCTGTCTCCCCTAGACTACCTGTGCTCCCCGGAGGAGAATATATATAAGATCGACTTCATCAGGTTCAAGATTCGGGACATGGATTCAGGCACTGTCCTCTTTGAAATCAAGAAGCCCCCAGCTTCAGGTGAGTGGCTGGGTGGGCCATGGACAGAGGGAGGTGGGTGCGAGCTGGGAAGTGGGCTGCCCAGGGACTCCTCAGGCCGCAGAGGGGTCAGAGCACAGCTGGGACTTGGACCCCATCATTCCCAGGAGTCATTTGGCAGGGGGCCTCTTCTTTCCCATCTGCTCTGGGATTGGACATTTTGGGACAGTCCTGTCCCTTCAGTCCCTGCCAGCCTGCCCTCTGCAGGCCTTCTTGGGAACTGCAGTCCTGGAGGCCCCAGGCCTTTGTGTCTCCTTTGGCCCTGGGAACCTCAGTTGAAAATTTTGACGTGTTGACCTAGAACTCCCAGGTGGGACTTTCCAGCCAAAGGTCTGAACCCTCAATGTGCATCCCAATCTCCTGGGAGTTTTAAAACTTTCTGAGAGATGGGAGCCTTGGGGTGAGACCCGGGATGGGCACGGGCCCCAGTCGGAAGCCCACTGAGCCCCAGCTGGGGTGCATTACAGAGCGGTTGCCCATCAACCGGCGGGACCTGGACCCCAATGCTGGGCGCTTTGTCCGCTACCAGTTCACCCCTGCCTTCCTCCGCCTGAGGCAGGTGGGAGCCACGTGAGTCACTGGGCCAGGGGGGGTAAGGGCTGGGGGTAAGGGTGGGGTGGGAGTGAGCCCTTCCTGAGTTCTTACTGAGCCTCTCTTAGGGGCAGTCTGTCCTGAACCTGGCCGGTTGACTTCAAGGCCAAGCTCAGCCCTGCCCCCTTCTCTCACTCAGGGTGGAGTTCACGGTGGGAGACAAGCCTGTCAACAACTTCCGCATGATTGAGAGGCACTACTTCAGGAATCAGCTGCTCAAAAGCTTTGACTTCCACTTTGGCTTCTGCATCCCCAGCAGCAAGAACACCTGCGAGCACATCTATGATTTCCCCCCTCTCTCTGAGGAGCTGAGTGAGTAGGCAGGGCCCTGTGGGCAAGGGGACTCAGAGGCCAAGCGGGGGGAGTGTGGTCTCACCCCCTTTCTTCCCACCCTGGGTCTCCTGTGTCTGGCACCTATAGGGACACTCAGGCTCAAAGAGGCTGGGGGGATTCTTTGAGGTGGTTTAGCTTGTCCCTGTCCCATAGTCCCGAAGGCCCTGCAGTGGCCTGGCTCTGGCTCCTGACCTTTGCCCCGCCTGGCTGGGGCTCTCTTGCAGTCAATGAGATGATCCGTCACCCATATGAGACACAGTCTGACAGCTTCTACTTCGTGGATGACCGGCTGGTGATGCACAACAAAGCAGACTATTCCTACAGTGGGACGCCCTGACCCCCCAACTGCCTTCTTCCCCAGGAGGGTCCTGGGCCCTCAGCTGTGACTTTCCAGTGCTCACTTCTCACCCCAGGTCTTCTGCCTGGGAAGTGTCCCAGGGGCCCTGGACCCTGAGTCAGTGTTGGGAGGGAGGGTGCCTGATGTCCCCAGCCCCAGTCCATAAAGCGCATGGGGCCTGGCATCTGGGGTGGGATAGGGTGGTAGGGGGGCCATTTGCCTCCATCTCCAGGAAGGCCTCCTATGAGAGGAGTAGCCAGAATTTCTGGACAGCCTAATTGGGCCTTTTGGGCCCAAGTTTCAGAACAGGGTTCCCCTACCCAGGCTTTGACTGGGTCAGGCAGAGACCCATTCTTTGTTTCCTGCCCACCACTGACAGGCCATTTAGATTTGTAAATTCACAGATGAAGATCTTGGCTGCCAAGACTCCCAAAGGGGTTTAGGCTCTGGCCCCAGCCCTAGCCTCCATCATCAGGGGCCAAGATACTGCCTGAGGTGTGGGAAGGATTGGCCCCGACTGCCACCTGTGCTAGGGGCTGGACCAACTGTATATAGTTTTCAATAAACTCTTTCGCCTTTTCTGTTCTCTGATTGTGGGCCAGCATGTGTATCTGTTGGGGCGGTGGGGAGGAGAGTGGAACAGGCTATAATGTGGTCCCCAAGTCCTCTTGTGCCCTAATTCTCTTGGTACCTAGAGTCAGCATTCAGTACATGTTGCAGCTGGAAAGGGTTTTTCCTTTGATAAAAGAAGGCGATTCAGGCCCTGAGAGGGGAAGCTTTAGGCCAAAGTCATAGCCAACCCTGACAGAATAGAGGATGGGACAAGGGACCCCAACTCTAGGATGGAGGGGAGGTATGGGGAGGTGGCCTTGTTCCCTACCTTACCTTCTCTGACCCCCTGAGGCCACTAGGACCCCTAGGTTGTGCTTTTCGCCCTCATCAGAGAGAGAAGGTGGACAGGGCTGTGACTAAGAACTGGAGGGCTCTTGTTTTAAGCTGTGTTGGGGAGCCCCCTGGACTGGCCGTCCTACATATAACACTGCCCCCCCCCCCCCCAGCCCTACCCTTCATTTCCTTGATGGAGAAAATTGAAGAACTGAGAGGTAGGTGGAGAACTTATCTCAGGGTTCACATCCTACTGTTCCAAGCACAAAATTGGATATGCCTGGTGCTGAGGAGTTAAATCTAACCCCCGCGAGACCTACACGCACTGGAATTCAGGTGGTTCCTGTGGAGCCCTTGCTGGGGGCCAGGACCTGGGCTGGACTCTGGGAATTCTAAAATGAGTGAGACACAGGAACAAATACCCATCCCTAGAATAAGATGGGCTGGGCATATAGGGAAGCAAGAGTCGCCTGCTTGGAGGATTCTGGGGAGGAATCTTGGAGGAGGCAGCGTGGAACAACAGCTTCAGAACTCAAGACAGCTTTGACTGGAAGAGATGGGGAGAGCATGTAGGCACAGGGAACAGCATAAAGGAAAGTTCTGGAGGCAAGACTTACCAGGTATGTTCAAGAGAGTGTATTCCTGATGTGAAAGGAAGACAGATCTGTGCAGCCTTGTTCAGGCATGGGGGCTTCTCCTGAGGAAGATGGGGGTCATTGAGGAGGATGACCTGGCCCGACTAGTGAAGGGTGGATTGGAAAGAGTGAGACTAATAATAAAAGCTAATATATATTGAGTGACGAGCCCAGGGCTGGGAGCTTTAGATGTGTTAATAGAATACCCACAATCAGGCCCAGAGAGGTTAATTTGCCAACGTCACAGTTAAGTGCTGTCAGGATTTGAACCCAGGCAGTATGACTCCAGAGTCTGCATTGAGGATGCACTGAGGAGGGTGTTACAGGAATTTGGGTGAGAAGATTGAAGAATTGAAGGCAACCTGAATTAGGTCAATATCCACGGAGATGGGGAGAAATAGATGAAGTTGAGATTTTCAGGGCTGGCGGTTGATTCGATGAGGGACTTGGAGACAGGGAGGAGTCGAGGCTGCATCCCTGGTTTGTGACCTGCATGTCAGGGTGAATGGGAGTGTTGGTCTTGGGTGTGGGGACCCAGGTTGGATCACGGTGGGGGCTGGTGGGAGGTGATGAGTTCAGGTTGGGGCCTGATGAGGTGTGGCACAGATGTCGTGGAGGAGGTGATCTAGAGGAGACAGGACATGTGGGCACTGAGATGAGGAAGGGGGTGAGGGCTGGAGATGGTGATGCTTGGAGGTCATTGGTCACAAGGTGATTGCTGATGCTGTGATGGTGGCTGAGATGATGGGGTCTCCATCTGACACTACTGGTGTTTAGTGAGCAGGGGGCAGAAATGCCAAATGTCCTCCAATTAACGGGGCACTCAGTGCTAATAGTCCACACCCCCAACGGAGCGTCACTGAACGAGAGCGTGTAACCCTAGGGGAGGCCAGGGAGCTTTTGAGAGCAGGTGATGGAGACAGGAAGAGCAGCCAGAGAGCAGGGCACGGGAGCCTGTTTTAGAGGAAGTTATGTTAAAGCAAAGGGAAGAGAGAATTTCACCAAGAAGCAGGTGGTCAGGAATTGTCACAAAGGTGAAGGGGTATGGTGGGGCCGGGGGTGATTTGAAGATGTGTAGGTATAGAAGTATTTGGAATTGGAGGTGTTGTTTATGGGGTTACAAGAGAAGTTATAAAAGTTATAAAAGCCCTAGCCGGTTTGGCTCAGTGGATAGAGCGTTGGTCTGTGGACTGAAGGGTCCCGGGTTTGATTCCAGTCAAGGGCACATGCCCAGGTTGTGGGCGCAGTCCCCAGTAGGGGGTGTGCAGGAGGCAGCCGATCAATGATTCTCTCTCATCATTGATGTTTCTACCTCTCTCCCTCTCCCTTCCTCTCTCAAATAAATAAAAATATATATATTTTAAAAAGTTATAAAAAAGGGACTTTTAGGCCTACAGTGTCAGGAGGAGGACCCTCTCTTACCACCTGATAATAGTTCTCACTGCTCCTATTAAGTCAATTGGGTTGAAGTTCTGGATTGGGCTTGCTGCACTTCCACCTCCAGACAGGGAGGGAGGTCCCTGGGAGGGAGGTCCCCATCCCTGGAGCAGGTACCAGGTTGGCACTCACTCAGAGAAGCCTGTATCCCTTGGCCCCCTGTCTCCTTTTTTAAAAAAAATATATTTTTATTGATTTCACAGAGAGAGGGAGAGAGAGATAGAAATATCAGTGATGAGAGAGAATCATTGATTGTCTGCCTCCTGCACACCCCACACTGGGGATGGAGCCCACAACCTGGGCATGTGCCCTGACCTGGAATCGAACCACGACCTCCTGGTTCATAGGTCAACACTCAACCACTGAGCAACACTGCTTGGGCCTCCCTGTCTCCTTTTAAATCTTCATGTCTCTGGCATTGGTCTGGCTGCTAAGGTGCAACTTGCTGCATTTAGTTCCTCGCACTTTCCTTAGGAACCTAGGAGATTCCTGGGCAGTAGAAGGAGGAAAAAGATGGGGGTGGTGGGGTGGGGAGTGCAGCTAGTCTGATGAGTTGTTGACTTTGAAGGTTGATCTAGACTAGGCTGGGTCTGACCATGCTCAGATTCTGTCTCTTTGAAGTCAGCCAGAGACAACGCTACCACTGGGTTGAGCAGGAAAGCCCAAATACTAGAGCAGTGGTTCTCAGCCTTCCTAATGCAGCAACCCTTTAATACAGTTCCTCATGTTGTGGTGACCCCCAACCATAACATTATTTTCGTTGCTACTTCATAACTGTAATTTTGCTACTGTTATGAATCGTCATGTAAATATCTGATATGCAGGATGTATTTTCATTGTTACAAATTGAACATAAAGCATAGTGATTAATCACAAAAACAGTATGTAATTATATATGTGTTTTCCAATGGTCTTAGGCGACCCCTGTGAAAGGGTCGTTCGACCCCCAAAGGGGTCGCGACCCACAGGTTGAGAACCGCTGCTCTAGAGGAAGACAGCCTGCTCGAGCCACCCCTGGCCTGCAGGGTGCACTTTGGGCCCGCCACACCCGCTGTGCAATGCTGAGAGGCTTCCCTTCCAGCTGATGAAGAGCTGCTGTCTCATGCCCGTAGGGCTTCCTCTCTAGCCTGGCCCAGCCCCCAAGAGCCACCCTCCATTTCCCCACCATCTGGCACCAAAAATCAAGGGTGCTTGCCTTTCTTGTGTGTCATGGACCCCTTTGTTATTGTCTGAAGCATATGGCAACACGGTTTTTATGTACATAAAATATATTGTAATCCTATATTTTATGTATTGAACACTATATATAGACACCTTTATCTATATCTATTCTGAAATACCTGTAATGTAATATGGAAACATCTGTGGTTTCTCTTCTTAATGGCAAAGTCACAGCTTCTGCTAAAGCTACTGTGCTTTGTTGCTGACATTCATAATCAAGGGAAATGCTAAAGTTGAGGTAGAGAGGAGTAAAAACGAAGGTGTGATTTCTTTCATTGGACCCATGAATTCTAACCAGTTTAAAACCAGGTGTAGAGGCCCTGAACAAAAGGGATCATTTCCCCCCAAGGGTCTTCCAGACCCTGCATCCATTCAGACTGTTGCTCACGCTAAAATGGTGGTTGAACACTTGGTGTAAGGTGGCCAGCAGAGGGCAGCATATGAGCGGGAGTGTGGGGCCCAGCTCAGAGAGGCTCTGTTGCCCAGTTTTAAAAATCTAAGGGCCAAGCCTTAGACTTTTTGTTACAAACAACAACAAAAAAAGAAACTCCAAGTCCCATCAACTTGCTACCTGTCTTAGCTGCGTGGGGGCCAGTTCACTCGTAGGTGTGATGCATGGGCCCATGGGACAGAGGTCTGACTGAGGAGCCCTGGGGCTGTCCTCTGCTCACCAGCTAGGCTGGAGGTGTACAGTACAGCTTGTCTGAGGCCCCAGGGTTCGGAGTCTGAGGCCAGGAAGCAGGTCCCAGTAAAGTTCTCTCATGAAACACTTGCCTTGTTCTTGGGGGCTTGGGCATTCAGACCCAGGCCTAGGGTTGGTCAGAACTGGGGGGTACCATCACCTGGGGGCTTGACATTGAGCCTTCACCCTCTCCTATACAGCCAGGGCTGGGTGGGCTGGGTGGGTCTTCCTCTTGGGTGTACGGACTGGCCATGCTTCCCCCACTCCTCACCCTACCCTATCCCTCTAGACCTGGACCCAGCCTTAGAGCCTCTTGTGGGAAGGTACTGGTGTGTCTCTGTATGAGATCTGCAGAGCTGCCCTCTGGGGCAGGCAGGCGATGTTGGCTGGCCCCCAGGCCTGGCCCCGGGAAGAGCTTTCTAAACACAGGCCCCACCTGTGGCTGTTGCAAGACTGAGGCTCATGCGAGTGCTTTTGGCTCCTACACCTTCCCATCCCTGTTCAGGCAGAGTGGGGGGCTGCCTCTCAGGCTGCCCTTTGGTGACGGCGGCCTGTCTGCAGGTGGCAGCTGGGAGGTGAGCCTGAAGTGGGACGGAGTAGGCCCCCGACCCTCCAGAGACCATCCTCCAGGGACCACCCTCCTGGGACCATCCTCCTGGGCCAGCAGTGCATAGCACTCAGCTATGCTCTGATCATGTCACCTGTGGAACCCAGAGCCCAGGGAAAGATGGGGGGCAGGAAGGCACAGCCTGGACAGGGAAGTGACCCCTTCTTGTGTGAGGAAATGAGGAGAGTGGGTGGATCTCAGAGTGGGGACAAGGGGAGGGCATCCTCTCCCTCTGGGCAGGGCAGCTGCTTCTTTGCATCCCTTTGAAAGTTCACCTGGGAAGACGCTCTGCCCACACTCCCCCTCATCCTCTCGGCTGGTCAGAAAGTCCTCCCAGATGCTTCCCAGTCCTGAATGAGGGTGGGGGGATGTCACAGGCCCAGGGCATCTACAGTCAGTGCGGCCTGACCGTTCTCCCTAGGGAGAGAAGACCAGAAAGGAAGGCTGGGAGCTGAGACCACATGGCACTTGCTTTATTGTTCCAGGGCAAGGACAATGGCAGGCCATCGAGGGATCTGCCTGAGCCTCCCCTGAGGCCAAACTCTGTGGGTTCTTGTCATCCCCAGGCCCAGGGTAGGCTGAGGCTCCCACGTGGTGGGGGTTGGGCTCCCAGGGAGGGCCTGAAGGGCAACAGGGCCACGCCCCCAGCTCCAAGGGCATCCCAGGTCTGTCAAGCAGTCAGAGAGAGGGGACATGGGTGCTCCCCCATCAGCCTGTGCCAGGCTTCCCTTCCCTGAATGCCCAGGCTGCCTCAGGCAGTTGGAAGTAATCAGTAAGCTGGGGCCTAATCTACATGAGCTTATCGAGAAGGAGTGAGACCGCAGTGACTTGGAGGGGCCCTGCCTACACCCCGGGCTGGGAGAAGAGGACACTTTCAAGTTTCCGAGGGCAGGGGCTTTTCCAAACACTTTGTGTCGGAATTGGGCTCAGTTTGGGCCTGGGGTGGACATGGTCCCTCCTATGTGTCACTCTGGGGCTAGACAGAGCATGTGCTGAGGATGGGCAGAGCCTGCAGCCCCCTGGGGAGTCCCCGGGCAACTTGGGGAGAGGGAGGCTCCGTGTCTCCTCCTCCCTCACAGGCGGCTGGAATGAAGATGGGAGAATAAATACCTCGACTTCGGGGAAGATCATGCCTGGAGGGGGCCAGGCCCAAAGAGAGTGTGGGCGTCAAAATAGTGGTCAGGGTGGTCTTGGGCCTGCATGGAGGTCACCAAAGCTCTCAGCTCTCAGCTGCCCCCGAAAGCAAGTTAGGCTCTGTGACGTAGTTCCGGTTCCTCAGGATAGAAGGTGTGTGGGTGGGTGTATGTCTGAACGACAGTGTGCACACACGGGCACAGGTGCGGGGAGGCTTGAGTGTGGATGAGTGAGAGCGGGTGAAATTTTTGCCCAGACACTTGTTCTCAGGGGCTCTGAGTGAGGAGCTGGCCCACCGGGCAGCAGAAATGTGTGAGGGGTAGCATCCTGGGTGGTGTCTCCACCCCCGGCTGTCAGCTAACAAACAAGTTGGCTTCGTGGCAGAGGGGACAGGGAGAGTTTTCCTTCTTTGACCTTTAAGGTGAGCCCGATGTGGGCGGCCAGCGGGGACCTCCAGGCCAGGCCAAGGCTGGAGCTGCTGCCGGGCATGGCTCATGCTAGGGCCATGGGCTTGGAGCTGGGGCTGAGGTACACAGAGGGGCCAGCGGGGGCCGAGGGGGGCGGGGGCTCCAGCTCCATGAAGGCTGAGTAGAGGGTGGTGAGGTGCAGGTCACCCAGGGCTGCCGAGCCCCCGCTGCCTGGTGATGCCAAGTCACCCGCCCCACTGCCTGTCTCCCCCAGGCAGGGCCCTGGAGGGAAGCAGTGGGGAGGTGGCGGCATTGCAGATGATGTTGGGGATGAGGTCACCAGTACCAAGGGGTCGAGGGCCAAGCTGTCATCCTTCAGCTGTTCCCACAGGTTTCCTAGTGGGGGGATAGAACAGGCATCACTGGGAGGCACCCAAGGGGCCCGTCTGCCCCCAGCCCATCTCTCCCAAGCTAAACAGAGCACAGTTTGGGTAACATTTGCTGGGGAACAGACCCTGGCACTAGCTGTGTGACTCCAGGCAGTTGCTGAACCTCTCTGATTCCTCCTCCCACGTATCGTCTAAAAGCCACAGCCCGGATGACCGTGTGGCTCTCTTTTGGGAGGTGGCGAGGGTTGAGGATTTGAGAGCTGCCTATTGGAAGGGTTGATGCAGGTACTGTGCGCTCCAGGGTTCACCCTGGCTGCTGCCCAGGCTCCAAGGAAGGAGGATCTGCAGCTCAGACCACGGATCTCCCAACAATGCACCGCTCGACCTGATGAGACGATGAGACAGCTGGACTTGCCTCCCTGGGCCTCCTCTACGGCAGGGCCCAAGGGACAGGAGCAGAGCCAGGAAGCGCACCTTACTCCGAGGAGAACTAGCGCTGCGGCCTCACAGCCTTCTTTATGTCATGTGACCTGCATCCTGGCAGGCCAGGCCTCTTTCTAGCTACGTGATCTTGAGTAAGTTACTTAACCTCTGTGCTTCTGTGAGATGTGTTTAATAATCCCTCCTATCCTGCAGGCCCATATAAGGAAGCACCTGCAAAGCGACTAGCGTGCTGCCTAAGAGTAGGGGTCAAGTACATGTTCATGTCTAGAGCTTCCTCTGAGGCCATTGAGCCTGCTTCCCACTTCTGGATGGGGGTGGGGTGAGGATCTAGCTTCCTAAAGCCTGTACCGTCTCCCCACCAGACCGGGAGCTCTCAGAGGGCTGGCTGCCTCCACCTGCTTGTGGATATCCCCATCCCAGCATACGCAGGGGGTCGGAGGCCTGGTTTAGCACAAGCCACCAAACCTCCTCTGTCCAGGACCAGGGCCTGGGGTGCACTGGAGTTCAGAGGGACACATCTGGGGCTGGTCACATGCAGAGACGGAGCAGACAAGATGGAGCGGAATGAATAGAACCTCCCCCTTGCCTGGTTCTGAGGCCTTACATTCTTCTAGGGGGGAAGATCTCTTTCCTTTTTCTGCATTAAAAGATGAACTCAGCCTGGGTGGTGTGGCTCAGTGGTTGAGCATCGACCTATGAACCAGGAGGCCACGGTTCAATTCCTGGTCAGGGCACATGCCTGGGTTGCAGGCTCGATCCCCAGTAGGGGGTGTGCAGGAGGCAGCCAATCAATGATTTTCTCTCATCATTGTTGTTTCTATCTCCCTTCCTCTCTGAAATAAAAAAATATATACTAAAAAAAAATTTTTAAAGATGAACTCAGAAGATGCAACTGGTTCTGGGAATGTTAGGACTATCAGTCGCTCACAGCCAAGTATGGAATGAAACACCAGGCCCCTCCAGCCTACCCAGAGCTGAAAGGAGTTTGACAGTGGGGTTAGTGGGAGCACATTCAGAGGCACCAGGAGGGGGACAAGGGCATTCCTCTTGGCCCCCTGACACCCCCTGTCTGCTTTGCTCCAGCCTCTCTGCTTCAGTGCCTGGACGCCTGGCAGATAGCAGGCTGCAGCCTGGAGACTTGGAGGGGATGGGCCACACTGCCAGGTGGACCTCTCCAGCTTCGTCCCACCTCCCCTTTCCCACCCCCAGCTCACCCTGGAAGTCAAAGTCGGTGAGCGAGGGATTGATGGCATCCAGGTCAGTGCCGAGATCTCCGTCTGGCAGCAGGGTGTCATGCATGGTCCTGGCTGGGGAAGGCTCAGCCAGCAGCTTGGTGCTGTGGCTGGGTGGGGTGTGGGCAGGCAGAGGCGAGTCCTGGGGGGTGCCTGGCTGGGCCCGCAGCTCAAGGTGACCATCTGGCTGCGGGAACAATGGCTGCGGAGGTCCAGGAGGGCCCAGGCCCGGTGAGAGGTGTGAGTATGTCTGCCCATAGCAGGAGGGCGCGTGGCCCCCAAGTAGGTCCTGCAGGGGGTTTTTGCCAGGAATGGGACCTGGAGCCGGGTGGATTGAGTGCAGCGGCTGGGAGAGCCCAACTGGAGGTGCCAGGGGCTGGATGGGGCCTGAGCCTGCCAGCCCAGGGGGTGGGCAGCCCAGGAGTGGGGTGCCCAGCTTCTCCCTCTTGTCTCCAATGAGGCTGTCCAGCTCTTCTGAAAAAGCCCAAGAGAGAGGGATACCATGAGACCTCCCTTTCCCCACAAGCCCTCCCCAGCCCTGGAACGGCACGCAGGCCCTCTCCCTACGCAGCAGTTCTCCTTTTCACTTTCCCTCTCCCTGTTCGCTCCTGGGAACCCTGGCCTTCCCTCACAGCCTGCCTGCCTCACCTGGCTTGGCCATGCTCTTGCGCACGGCTATGGGGTCTTTCCTCTTCCACTTCTGCAGCTCCTCCTGCATCTTGTCGATCTTGGCTGGATTGAGGGCCCACAGGCAGCCCTTGCGAGAGGAGCTTCCTGATTTGTTCTCCACCTTCTCGAAGCATTTGTTGAGAGAGAGGTTATGGCGGACAGAATTCTTCCACCCATCGGGCGCCGTCTGCCGGGGCAGAGCAAGACAAGAAATGAGGCCGGGATCAGGCAGCCAGAGCTGGCTCCGGGTCTGGGCTCCAGAAAACTCCTCTGTGCACAGAACTGCCGCCCACTCCGGGGCTGGTCCTCCTCAGCACCCAGCCCGGGCTCCGTTCCCTTCAGTGGTGGGGGGAGGGCTGCAGGAACCTTGACTACAAATCATTCTCACCTAAAATCTGCCTTTCTCCTACCCAACCTGGCCGACCGCGAGGATGGTCCAGGTGACTCATAAGGGAGGGCCGGTGGGTGCTGCCGAGGCCCAGGCCTCTCCCGCACCTGGAATCGGACCGCTCCCCATGGGGCTTGGAGCCTGTGCTTGGAGCCCTTTGTGGAAAGGGAACTCACTGCTCTGAGGCCTCTGGTGCCAACTTAGGAGAGAGAATGAGGGGGAAGCTCTGGAATGTTCTCCTGGGTCGGCCCCATCCCCGCCGGGGCAAATGTGGGAGAGAAGAAAGCTGGGTGAGGTTGGTGTTTGGGTGTGTGCACTGTTGCACATCTGAGTTTTGCTCTGTGTGTGTATGAGCTCGCACATGTCCCTCAGTGTGCCTCCCTGGTGTGAGCTTGTCTCCTGGGTATGAGTCTGTAAATTCCCGAGTGTGAGGATGTGTCCCTGAAGATGAGCGTGTGTGAGAAAGTCTCTGCTGTGTGTGGGTATCTGTGATTGCATGTGTATGTGGGTGTGAGTGTTCACATGAGTGTGCCCGAGGGGGTGTGCCCCGGTGGGGAGGCCAGGCCTCGGGGTGGTGGTGCTCGTGCCAACAGAATAAACACCCATTAGGAAGCCTGGTCATGTCACCAGTGCAGTCATTGTGCCCAGGGAGTGTTGTAAAAACCATTAGGCTGACTCAGTTGGGTGAGAGGCGGTGGCGGGGGGGCCAGTAGGCACCCGTAGTCCTTCTACCTCCAGCTCAGTTCCAGGCTCTGCGGCCGGTCCTGGGCCCAGCAGGGGTGACTGTGGATAGAGATTCTGCCCTGGCCAGTGGGGCCCCTCCCCCTTTCAGGGCCCAGTTTCTGCTTAATGAGGGGCAGCCACTCCCTCCTCCCCGGCTCACTTGCCCCAGGGAGCAGCCAGGCTGAATCACGCCCAGCAGAACTGGGCTCTGATGCCAGCGTCACTGCAAGCTGCTGGCAGGAGCTACAGAGTTTTTCTTAAGGGCAGCTGGCCTGGGCAGGGTGCTGGTTGAGATGAACCCCCAAGCCTCCTGGGGTCACAAGGAAGAATTCTTGAGCCACCAGATCAGTCATCTGGGGATTCACCTTCAACTCCCATGACAGTCCCTACTAAGAGTCAAGGCTGTGTCGTCTGATGGGCAGAGTTAATGGGCACTAGACCCTTTTATAGCCCCATAAATCTGTGAATTCAGATGCCAGGGCAGCTCCCACCCCAGCCACTTCCTGTTTGGAAGAAGGATGGTCAGCACTAGCAATTATGTCCAGTGGCTGGACATGTCCCCAACCCCACAACCCTGACTCATGGGGCTACAGGACGCCCACCTCGGCTACCTCGGGCATGAGTGCTGCCCACTCCAGGTCCCCTCCGTCCTTGCCTTCAAATAGGGAGTGAGAGATAGAAGGGCCAGGGGATCTTGGATTAACTCCTTAGGTGGGTCTGAGGGGAAGTGTCAGAATGGGAAAGAATCTATGTGCCAACTGGTTCAACCTGACCATTTTACAGATTGGGAAACTGAGGGTTAGAGAAGAAAGGGCCTCGCCTTAGATCACACAAGGAGGCAGTGACAGAGCCCAGACTCTAACTCTGTCCCCTAGTTAAAGGCCCTGCCCAGGTCACCCCATAGGGTGGCTTCGCCATCTGGGCCCGCCCCATCCTCAAAAATGCTTTCTCTCTGAAGTCAAATGTAAACGAGGGAGTGAGGGAGTGATGCAACTGCTAAGAACAACAACTAGAACCAAAAAAAAAAAAAAAAAAGCTGTTAGACCTCTTCACTCTTCAGCTCTATAAAACAGGGATTACACGGCTCCCAGGAAAAATAATTAAGCCAGGAAGATGAGATGCAGGGAGGGGCTGGGGACCAGGTGGGGAGTTAGCAGGGAGGAAAGACTGAGAGGAGGAGGGCAGGGCCCTCACTTCCTCTCTCTGGCCTGGCCCCTTAAAGTCCTAGAGCAGCGGTTCTCAACCTGTGGGTCGCGACCCCTTTGGCGGTCGAACGACCCTTTCACGGGGTCGCCTAAGACCATCCTGCATATCAGATATTTACATTACGATTTCTAGCAGTAGCAACATTACAGTTATGAAGTAGCAACGAAAATAATTTTATGGTTGGGTCACAACATGAGGAACTGTATTTAAAGGGCCAGAAGGTTGAGAACCACTGTCCTAGAGGAACCTCCAAAGGCTTTAGAGTTAAGGAGACTTTGGTTCCCTGACCTGCTGGGGCAAAGGGGAAGCCCTGGATACTGGCTTTCATGCTCCTCAAATCCCAGAGACAACTCTCTTTCCCCTTCTTCTTCCTTCCAGAACTTCTAGTAGATGGCCATAATTTTCCATTCCTGGCCAGACCACTCTGGCCATCATGCCCACTACTCATTTGATGGCAGCTCAGCAAGTACAAACTCGTTTGAATATCAGCCTCAAATTATCCCCAGGCAGGACAATCGGGAAGACGTGGGCCTGGGCATCACCCACTGGCAGGTGAAGCTGAGTTCTGGATTACTGGGGCCTCAGCTCCTGCCTGCTGCCTGGGTAGCAGACAAGATTGTATCCACCAGGGTGCAGAACTCCTTACAAGTTCTGATCTCCCCTGCACCCACCTCAGGAGAAACGGGGTCCATGCTCGGGGTGTCTGGGGGGCAAGCAGAGAAGGGAAATGGGTGTTGTGTGAAGCCAAACAGCTTGAACCAGCAACTAGTTCCACCTGCTGAGTGACCTTGAACAGATGGGTCACCCTCTCTGATGTGTTTGTCCATCTGGAGAGAAGGGCCTCTGTCCTGCCTCTAGGGAGGGAGTCTGGTAGAGGCCCCAGAAGCCCGTTCTGTGGGTGACGGGAACGAGATCCTGTCCATGGGAAGGTGAGGCGAGCCAGCCAGTTCCCTGGGACACTCAAAGACCATGAAGCCCACACCCCTCTTTTTGGCAGAACTGCAGCTGAGCCTGCCGCCCACAGAGCAGATCCTAATCTCTCCCTGGAAGGCAATGGGTTCTGCGGTCCCAGCATCCATGTCACCTTGGCTGGCCAGCTCCTACCCAAATTCCTCCAGCCCTACGGCATCCTGGGGGCAGGGGTGGGGACAGCCTCTCCTTTCTTCCCCAGCTCTCTCCCCACTTGGGGAAGGTGGATGCTCCTTGAGGTCTAACAGGACTGACATGTCCACCTTCTGCCAGCATGAGGTCTGACTCCAGCCTGCTGTGTCACCTTGCGTGCATGGCTCGAGCTCCCTGTTCTCCACTCTGTCCTGCAGAAGTGGAGACCAGGGGAAGCATGTGGGGGGCAAACCTTCTTCTGGATTTCATTCTCACTCTTCTCCCACCTCCCAGCGGAGTCCTCTGGCTCCAGAGAGAGGCCTGGCTTGCTCAGCGCCGAGGCATGGGGGAGTGGGAGTGGGTCTTGGGCTCACCTTGAAGTATGGGAAGTGCTCCGTCATAAAATTGTAGATCTCGCTGACAGGAAGGCTCCCAGTTTTACTGTTCTTAAGGGCCATGAAGATGAGGATGCTGAAGGCAAAGAAAACCCTGAGAGTTTTAACCTCGGACCAGGCCCGGAGTCTCCCCCAAACCCTCTGCCCCAGCTGGAGTAGTTGAGGAGAGAGAACCTGCTGCAGAATTCATGGGTGAGAGGCTCTATGAGGTTGAAAGGAGAAGGGATGAAAACGTGTTTACTGAAGCCAGAAATTACAGATATGAGGGTCCTGTGGAATCTGAGAGACCTGGGCTGCAGTCCTGGCTTAGCCGCTCACTAGCTGTGTGACCTTTGGTGAGTACCCTAACCTCTCTGAACCTCAGTTTCCTCAGCTTTGAAGTGAAGAATGTAATAGCTACCTCAGAGTTGTGAGGATTCAGGGTGATGCCTAGCACATGGAAGCACTCATTAAATGGGAGCTGTCATTACCAGTCAACCCTCAGCCAACTGCAGAAATGCTGGATAGATAGCAAGGGAGGGAATTAAGGTTTTTTGAGCCTCTACAATGTGCCAGGCATATTTTTGCACTTAATCCTTCCAAAGGCCCGCATATTGCTGCTTTTTATTTTTAAAACAAATAAACAAAGGCTCAGAGAGATTAAGTAACTTGCCTGAGGTTTCACAGCTAGTACATTCCAGAGCCTGAACTTGAACCCAGTTCTGCTGGACTGCAAGGATTGCATGTGCTCCTCTCTGCCTATCGTCCTACCTCCCCGCAAACTCCTCTGCGTTCTTGGCTGCTGTTTAAATTCCTTTTCCTTCCCCTGAGCTCACACTGGCTAATGACCTGACCTCATGTGGGGCCTGGCACCTAGGAAGTCGAGTGTCAATGAGGTTGAATGAAGGAAAGTTCAGATAGACGGTCTCCCAGACAGGCTGGGTGCCGCTGGCCTGGCATTTACAACCCTGGCCCCAGAGAAGGGGCACCAGATCTGGAAGGTGCTGGATAACTGAGTCACATCTGCAGTCCTCATTCCTCGCTTATTTCCAGCAGAGCTTTGGGGTGGGGCTTCTCTCTGTATCTGGGGAAGGAGGGTGGGAGTAGGGGGCAAGCATCCCTCCTGAACTCTCAGACCCAGGCCCTGGGCCCCAGGAGTCTAGAACTGTGCAGGACAACACATCTGCTGCTGAGTTACAGACATGGCTTCCCAGGGTTAGACAAGAGGTCAGAGGTGATCTAGTCTATCCCCTTGTCCCCATGAAAAAAGTCCCTTCTCCAACATACTCTGGAAGCCCATCCAACTATGAACCCCCCAACACACACACCGTTACCCTTATACCATGAGGATTCCATGCCTCAGTTTCCCCAAGGGTCCTCTCACCCCTCTTTGTTCCATCCAGGAATGCTGGGAGACATACCTGTAGGAGTAGATGGGTTTGGGGAAGAGTGGCTGGTGCCCATCAGTGCTGGCCTGGGGTGCAATCCGCTGGTACGGATAGTGTGGGGAGCCCAGGTAGGGTACAGGGTAGCTGCCGCCACCTGGTGAGTACTGTAGAGGTCAAAGGAGGCAGAGTGGTTGCCATGGTAACCATCCTTCCCAAAAGGAGGCTCCCCTTCCCTCAGTCATGTACATCCAGAGAGAGAGAGCTGAGACTAGAATCTTCTCTCCCTGGTCCTAGGCTCCACCACTCATGGTCATGGGCTCCAGTGGCAGAGCTACCTGAGGGGCTTGGCCAAGGGTGTGGACATCTGAGTGCCTGTGAGGAGATCCACATTCTAGAATTCAGGTTCTCAGAGGCCTCAAAGCTTCCTTGGTCCAGCACTTTTCTCTGAGGCCTCTGGGTACTCTGGTTGCCATGGTGATGGGATAGCAGCCTGGCCGCGCTACAAGTGCGATGGGTAGTCCTGGCTTCCGCACCCTCCTGGGCGGGCGCTCCAGGCCTCCCTTGCATCTCCTAGGGCAGCGGGGCCGGAAGTGGGATGTCCAGCCTGGGCGTTTGCTGGGCACTGCCACCTTTTATGAGTTTCAGTGGCTCTTTGAAAGGGCCGGTCATGGTGGTGGGCAGGTGGGGGTAGGAGGTGGTTTTACAGCAAAGGGAGTGGCTGTGGTGCCAGGGATGGTGTTTTATGGGGGCGAGGGGGAAGGGAGACTCTGACTCCCCCATCTGCTCCAAGCTGATGTGCTTTTTCCAGGTCACCCGAGCGGCACGTAGTGCCTGAGTCACCCCCTCTGCAGTCTCCATAAAGTCCTGGGTGCGGCCATCTTGGAGGTTGGGGTGCGGAACGCAGAGGGCATCAAAGCAGGGCGGGCACGGTGAAGCCATTTAAGGTCTGGTAGCCCCTTAGCCCTGCTGTGTTGTTCCCTGACGGGCCAGGCTGCCTCAGGAACACCCTCTCCCCCTGGTCAGACCAGCGGCCTCGGGAAGGCTTTGACCATTCCAGCTGGGCCCCTCATGGAATGACCCCTCATGGGTCCCCTCTGCTTCCTTCCATCTCTTTCTTTTTTCCCACAAACCAAGCAGCCTGGCTACTTCCCCCCCGCCACGTGCCTGCCTCCCGGGCTGCGCCAAGACCAGGGCCAATGCCAAAGGCTGGGAGTAGAACCTGCTCCACAGGCAGGGCCTGTCTCAGTGCCAGGCTGCAGGTGGATGGAGCTGGGCGCTGGGCAGCCACTTGCTCCGTCTTGCCCGGCGACTCCTGGGAGCTGCTTACCTGCTCTGGAGCTCTTTTCTTTCTAAAAACCTCCATCCCATGCCCGTGTGGGGCAATTACTTGGCATCCTGTACATCTAGGAGGAGCTGAAGCTGGGCAGTGAGGTGGGGAAGGGGAAAACGGCCGAAGGTCATGGGGACTTGGAGCCTCCAGGTGGGAAGGTCCCCTAACCCGATGCCTAGTCCCACCCTGTCTGAGCTGAAAGGAAGTTTGAGGCCAAGGCCACATAGGAAGATGGTGGCCGACCCGGGCGGCAGTCCATTGTTCCCTGCCCTGCTCAGCCTTGTGTGTCACCCCACACACTCCTTTTCTCTCGGCCTCGTCTTTGTCTGGTTCTCCTCCTCCCTCCTTTTTTGGTTCACATCCGGTCCCTGCCCCAATCTCAGCCCCAATTCTCTTTTCTGAGACCTCTCAGGTTCTACCTGGGTCTCAGAAAAGCCCTGCCCAATCCCACAGAGGGGCAATTGCTTCCCTCCCCATGAACTCTGCCCCCACCCCCATTGGCCCAGCATGAGGATTAAGGCCCTGCTGCCCACCCAGATGTATACACACCCCCACACCACACACCCACAGAGGATCCTGAGACTCTGGGGAAGCATGCCCACTTGCCCCAGACCCACCTGGTGGAAGGGAGGTTGGGAGGGGCAGTACATGTGCTGCAAGGGGGGCTGGAAACAGTACATGCCAGGACCAGTCTCCAGAGCTGGGGGCTTGACCTTGACTTCTGACCCCTGTTGGAAGAAAAAGCAGATGACTGGGCTAGGCCTTATTTTTCTTCCTTCCTCTTGTCTGTGTCTTAAACCTTCCACAAAAACAACCCCTTCTGTGCCTCCCCCAGAACTTATTCCTGGAGAACAGAGAACAGAGAAGGACGGGGATTTTTCTGAGGGTACTCAGCAAATTAGTGGTGGAGCTGGGGCTGGAACCAGCAGTGCTCCCTACCTCCCACCTCACTGCAGGTGAAAGGCTGAGACTGGGCTGTCCAGAGGAGTGGGGGAGAGTTGTCAATGGTTTCACTGAGGCTGGGGTAGGGCAGAGATCTCCCTGGAAGGGCACAAGGGTACAGGGCCTGACCCCTCTCACCAAGCTGAGCCCAGGGCCTGCTTGCTGGTTCAGAGTCCCCAACCTTTTAGAACAGGCCTGCAGAGGACACCACAGAAAAGGCCCCAGCTCCGCAATTCCCACTGCAGAGCCATGGTGAGGGGAGCACAGGAAGTGACCAGAGAGGTTGGTCCAGCTGAGGCCCTCAGGCCTTGCCACTTTCTCTTTTGCAAAGCCCAAGGGAGCTCCAGCAGGCTCCCTGGAGGGAGCTAGTGAGTCCTCTGCTCTGTCCTCCTCAACCATCCCCCACTCAGAGCCTTTGCGCCCTGCTCCAGGGAGTCTGCCCCAGTGCTGATCTGCCTGAGCCTGTGGCACTCTCTCAAACTGGCCCAGGGAGCCTGTAGCTCCTGCCGGTAGTGGTGGCCAGACTCTGGCTTCCCATGAACTGTAAGCCCCTCAAAGAGTCCTCAGGGCCTAGCACAGAGCTAGGCCCAGGAAGATCAACAAGGTTGGAAGGTCAACAAGGCCTGGAGGAGGTGGGCCGCTGTTCCTGGGGTTATGAGGGAACCGGGAACCAGCATGTGGGCCCAGAGGGTCAAACCAGCTGAGAGCTCTTTCTGGGTGTGCCCTGGGGTTGCTGATGCATAGATAGCCACAATCATAGAATCTCAGGCCTGGAAGGGCCAAGAGCATTGTGTCCAACCCCCTCATTTGGCAGATGATGGGGCTAAGGCCATGAAGGGGAATTGATGTTCCCAGGTCACCTAGAGAGTCGGCCAGCGAGCTCTGGGGCTCTGGGGCTCTGGGCCTGAGCTTTTCTCCGCTGTGCAGGGGCCAGGGGCGTGGGCTCAAGTCTCAGCCTCACCTCTTACAGGCCAAGGAACAAGTCACTTGGCCTCTATGGGGCCTCAGTTTACCCATCTGCAAAATGGAGATAGCGGGAGCTCTTTAGAGGGTCGTTGTGAGGATTAAATGGGGCGCTTGAAAGAAATCGCCCGGCAGAGTGACCAAGGGCAGGCGCTGAGTGGACATTGGGTGTGAGTATGATGGTGCCTCACGGTGAGCTGCTGTCATGTTCCATAGGCCTGAGGAGAAGCCGTCAAAAGGCCCAGAACCAGAACAAGGTCCTGTCTTGGCCACACCCAGTAGGTGCCCAACCCTCTTCTCTATCTTCCAAGCCTGGGAAACAGGTCTTTGTTGGGGGTGGCCGGGGGGGTGGAATGGGAGCCTATTTGGAAGCAAGAGGTGAGGAGGGCTGGTGGCATCTAGAGCAGGCGCAGCCCAGGCTGAGCCCGCTCCGGGCACACCACCTCAGGGACCTCCAAAGCTGGGGAGAAGGGAGCAAAGCTCCTTTTAGCTTTCTCTTCCCAAGGCAACAAGTCTCTGAGGCAGATACTATTAAGCGCACTTTTTGAATGAGGCTCAGAGAGCTTAAGCGATTTGCCTAAGGTCACACCGCTTGAGGATATGGCCGTGAAGGACACGTTGACCTTCCAAAGTGCTTTCAAGATATTTCTACAAACATACCCAGGTCCCTCTCCGGGCAAAGAATGGGGCCAGGAAGTATCCCTTGAGAAGACTTAAGTCCTCTCTCAACTCTGCAAGCTGATGCCGGAGAGGGGAATATTGTATTCTGTGGCTCCTCCCTTAACCCTTTCTCTTGGTCTCTGGAATGTGTTTTTCTCTTCACATTTGCATATGGGTGTATCTACGTCTGGCTGGGGATTCTTGACACTTAAACAAACAGAGAGAAGTCACACACTGGGATCCTGACTCAGGAGCCACTGGGAAGCTGCCAGCTCGCTTCCTTAGCCTGACCTGCCTACCCCACCTTGTCTCCTCCACGCCGGGCCAGGCCAGCGTGCCCTTCCTAGCTGACCTGGAGGCCCCGAGTCTCTGAGCTTGCTGCTTCCTTGATACACACAGAACCTGAGTGGAAAGGTCTGGGAAGGGAAGGGGGGGAGTTTGATCTCTGAGGACTCACCTGGGCTGCTGGGAGCGGGCACAGAGGATAAGTGGGCTGCCCACTGCCCACTGGTACTTACCAGGACTTGGGGGCTGTGCTCATGGCTGGAGTAGGGGAGCCCATTGCACCAGGCCTCTGCTGAGAAGCCAGGCAGGAAGGCCTCAGCCTCCCCCACATCCACAGGGATCTCTTCAAAGGCCTCCAGCACCCCCGGGGTCTTAAAGGCGTGTCCATCGAGGGCCAGGGCAGTCTGGGCCTCGGGGAAGATGTCCTCTTGGAAATGCCGCTTGTACGGGTGGAAAGGCACGTGGCCGCCCTTGAGGAAGCGCCCGGGACTGCTGGCCGGGCCCTCTTCAAAGCTGAAGCCGGGGTATTTGTCTGAGGGTGAGAGCCGGAAAGGGCTGGGGCCAGGACCCGCCGCGCAGTGGACTTGCTCAGGGCCTGGTGATGCGATGCTGGGGCTGTGTGGGGGCAGTGAGGGTGCCCTCTCCGGAGGGCCATCGGGCACAAATGACGAGCAGCTGAAGCCGGCATGCTTCTGGGTGGACAGAGGGGAGAGGCCTGTGAGTGGAGGCTGGACCAGGATCCTACTCTGTGTTTGGGTAAAGGGGGTCTGGGGCTGAGCTCTTGGGGCCCCCATATGATGGAGGAGACCTAGCCTGCCCTTGGAAGCCCCAATACGATGAGGGTACACTGCTCTTAAACCCGGGGTGCCCCAGTAGATGGATGCACGTCCCTGCTCTGGAAAAGCCCCAGCCTGAAGGAATGAGCCTATCTGAATACCTCTGGGTCTTGGAGCCACTGGGTTGTTGTTTGCTGGTGGAAGGGACAAGACGGACCCCAGGGAGGTCCCTGGAAGGTGGGGGTGATTGTTCACCTGTTTCCCATGCAGCCCTCAGGACTTGGCCTCAGCCCAGGCCTGGGTGCCGGGTACTTACGCTCTGTGGGGCAGGCGAGCCTGGGAGGCCCGGGGCCTGCATGAGGTCCCCTTGGGGCTCGCCCTCCAGTCTGGTGGGGCCCGGCAGCGTGACGTCAGACTGCGGCGGAAGGAGCGACACCATCACCCAGTCCTGGCCTCGAAGAAAGCCGGCTGTGATGAGAATGAGGCCCAGTGTCCGGGGCTGACCAATCCCAAGTCCACCACCTCCACTCCCACCCCATCCCTGGGCTGGGATCCTGACTCCAGCCTGACATCTTGATGAGAAAGACAGACAGACAGACAGACAAAGAAACTGAGAGAACATTAGAAACAGAAGTAAGCAGGTCATGTGAGAGATAGAGCAAGAAAGACACACAGAAAGAGAAGCCTGGTGGGGAGAGAGCAAAATGAACCAGTGAGGAGCCTCCCTCACCCCCAGTGGAGGGAGGGCTTGGCTGCTGTAGACTCTGCAGCTGCAGAGCAGTGAACTAGGAGAGGTTCCCAGCGAGGCCCTGCCTCCGGCTCCTGCCACCTTGAAGGTCCGGGCTAGGTGACTGTGGCTAGTAGTCTCTGTGCAGTGGCTGAGCAAGTGGGTGGTCCTGAGAGGAAGGGGAGCTGGAGAAGGAAGGAAGTGGGCCAGGCCCAGGTGGGAGTGACCCTCCCACTGCAGGTGACCAGCCCTCAGCAGAGGCCTGTGGTGCCATCCTCGGGCACCTTGGCCTGGCTCTCAAGACCAGGGTACAACTCGAGGGGACCTGATTGCTGGTGGCCCTGAGAGCCTGGCATGGCACAGGGGATGATGCCACTCGTCCACTGTGGAATGTCTGGCTGTTTTCTCCTGTGTTCTTCACATTTTGCCCTGGGCACTGCCCTTTCTGAGCTGTTGCTTCACTGTTTGAAACACTAGAGACTTAGACTACATGATATCTGAGGGCTCCTTCTGCTCAGACCTTCCAGAATTGTAAGAGAACTCTGTCCCCAGCATAGCTGTGTGGTTGAGGACTCAGCTCAAAGCCAGCCTTGGCCTTTCCTTGCTAGCTGTGCCAGCGAAGCTCTCTGAGCCTCAGCATTGTCATCGTCAAACCAGGGAGAGAGCGAGGGCCTCCCCCGTGGGCATGCCCTATCAACGGAAATCGTGCACACGCAGTAGTTAGCACAGCGCCTGGCACATCGTAAGTGCTCAATAAATGCCAGCTCTCATTATTCTACGGCTTTTTAGTGTGGCTCTTCCTATCGTTATCTCTCAGTTCTCTGCCTTCCTTCTCCACCATCTGCAAAGAGCAGTTTCTCTTGAATTTACTCCTCCTGACCTAAGGGGTCTCAGATAAAGGCTACCATTTACTGATGCCTGCTCTGGGCTGGCCACTGTGCACGTGATGTGGAGAATTTTCTCACTGGTTTGTTAGAACAGCTGTGAGGAAAGTACATTATTAATCCCGCCTTTCAGACGAGGAAACTAAGGCCCAGAGGGGTTATGTGACTGGCCCAAGTCACATAGCTAATCCTTGATAGAGCCAGGATTCGAACCCAGATCTGTCTGACTCTGGAGTCTGTCTTACAGTTTCTTCATTTGGTGGGGGTCAGAGTGGGGCGAGCTGGGGTGGGGCAGGCAACAAGGAAAGCATGAGGTTCGTACTTATCCCTCTTACCCAGGACCCACCCACGCAGAACTAACTGCATCTCCCAAGCCCTGCGCTCCTAGGGGCTCTGGGAAGGAGGAATAGCCTTGCTGACTCCATGGTGCTCAGCCTGGGGTTAGCACATCTTTGCTACATTATCTCCTTTGTTTGATAGGAGGTTAGCAGGGATGAGGAAGGGAAAGCATTTGCCCAACCTCCCTCAAGGGATCAGTGGTGGAGAGGGCTGGTCGCTGGGGTCCAGGTGGGGGCCTGGTGGGAGGCTCTCCCGCCCCTTCAAGAGTCTCCACCGCCCCTTCTCCATGTCCAGGCGCCCGCTCACTCGGCAATGCTAAATGTGGCGTGACCGGGGAAGCGCCGAGCTGGCCGTAACTGGACACCGAGGTGGAGCAGGCATGGGGCCCAAGGGGCAGGGCAGCCCATCTCTGGCTCCGCATGACCGCCTGGTCTGGCCCCCGCTCCCTGGACAGCTCCTGGACAGCGGGGGCCTGCCTGTCACACCTGGCCCTGGCCCAGAGTTGCTTTCCCAAGGCGTTCTCCAGCTCCTCCAGTGGCCACGCTCGGGTGGGGGCCCTACCCCCCCCTGCAGTGAGCGATGGTTGGTCCCCTCTGGAGGCAGAATAAAATGTGGTTGAGAGCAAGGGTTTAGGATTTCAGCTGACTCGAGTTTGAATCCCAGTGGTGTCACCTCCTGGCTGGGTGACTTTGAACAAACTATGCAATTCTCTCTCTTTCTTTGCTCCTCTGGTCAATTGGGATTGTGCACCCACCTCCAAGGGTTGTCGGGAAGATTAGGTGAGATGATGGGTATAAGGTGCCCACACATAGAAAACACTGAAGGACACATGTCACACATCTGGCCTCATTGGCCGACTGTGGCCGTGGTCTCTGACCCCAGACTCTATTTTCCCTGATGGTCTCACTGCTTCAGGCCTGACAGGCCTGGGGAGTTTGGCTTATGGCCCCGTTCCCCAGGTGGCAGCTGCCCTTGTGAGTCCTTCCTGTCTGCCTGGCCTTCACTCAGCTTGGCCATAAGGGGGCTCAGGTGCCATCTCTGCTCCTCTGAGGCATGAACTTCAGGAGGCCTCTCTGAGCCCCAGGTTGGGCCGCACCGCCTCCTGAGGGTCTGGCCTTCCCAGAAGGACCCCTATCGCATCTGCCTCACCCCCATCCTTGCTTTAGTCCCTACATCCCAGGACATTGTCTGTAGCCCCGGCTGAGTTCCTGCATGTCAGAGGCCTTAGCTGAAGGCTTCAGTTCAGCCATGACTTTTATACCCTGGCTTGGTCAACTCCACCCCCCTCCCCCTACCCCCTCCCCCCACCCCACCACCTTCCAAGCCCCCAGGCACAGGATTAGAGCCAGGGAGGCCACACAGAATTTAGAGGTTTGTCCCTTGACTTGCATTGAGGATGTAGAAGTCCCTGAATGGTCCTCTGTGCAGGGTTTCCTCTGGGAAGGTTTTATCAATAATGACCCCTGACTTGGTGACCACGGCACCCCTTTGGTTGCCTCAGCCAAAGCTCCGTTTCACAAATGAGGAAGGAAGGCCCAGAGAAGAGGTCAAGTGACTTGGGTAAGATCACATGATCCTGGAAAGAGGGGTCCCTCACCAATGGCAGCCCAAAGGACCCTCCTGCCTCAGGGGTGGGGCTGAGGGGCGCTGACGGGTGTGTAGGGGGGCTCCTGTCCAGGGAGGGAAGGGCTCACTGAGAGGGATGAGGCTGCCTCGGCTCCTGACCACAACCTGGAGTCGTTGGTGAAACGCCTGAAGTTGGGTGAAGTTGGATGATGGAGTTCAGAAGCCCTGGAATCAGGATTGGATTTGAATCCCAGTAACTGGGACTTTGGGTGGACAGGTTGCCTAACTTCCTTCCCTGGGCCTCAGTTTCCTCATTTGTAAAATAGGGCTAATAATACGTATCTCCCTGGAGGATTAGATGAAATATTGCTTGTAAAGAGCTTAATGCATAGTATGTGCTCAATAAATGATAGCTATTATTAATAATTAACAGTGGGACAGAGTTAATTCAAAGCATGAACTCTAGTTATAGGAGCAGGCAGAGCAGAGGAAATTCCTCTTCCTGCTGTCCACCTCCATCTCCCCGACATCCTCCTACCCTAGTTGCAGAGGCTAAACTTCCTTCCTCTTGATTCTCTGACCTCAGAGGTCATTTTAGCCATCCCCTAAGGTGGGATGGCTGTGGGAACTCCCAGGGATTAGCCCAGCTGGCGTGGCTCAGTGATTGAGTATCGACCTATGAACCAGGAGGTCATGGTTCGATTCCAGGTCAGGGCACCTGCCCGGGGTTGCGGGCTCCATCTCCAGTGTGGGGCGTGTAGGAGGCAGCCAATCAGTGATTTTCTCTCAGCATTGATGTTTCTATCTCCCTCTCCCTCTCCCTTCCTCTCTGACATCAACAAAAATATATTCAAAAACACAAAAACACAACAACTCCCAGGGATTAGAGTAAGGAGGGAGTGACTGTTGCTTTGGATCTCCCAGGAGGCCTCTCTGATGGCATCTGCATTCAGAAGGAATCCTTTCCTGACGGCTAACCTTTATCCCACCTGCCTCAGTTTCAGGAAGCACAATAGGATGTGTGTGTGTGCAAACACCAGCAAACCAATACAGGAGGCCCAGTCAGCTGTCCGCCTTTCTCAGATCCCGGGAGCTACCCCAGATGGCACTCATCATCCTGCCATTTAGTGTGGGCACCCACAACCCACAATCCACGAGCTCCCCCTTCCTGGGTGGGAGCTAGGCCAGGGCTCTCAATATGCCCTGGGGTCCCTTCCACTCTACGGTTGATCCTCATCACCACTCCGCATCCATAAAGCGCTCCGTAGTTTACAAAGCACTTTTGTATCTAGCATCTCATTTCGTCTGCCCTTCGCTCCAGAGGGGAGCAGGCAGTGGTGTGCTGCAGCCAGCAGCGATGGGCTCGGAGAGCCCATTGTGTCCATCTCTTCCCAACTCCACGTTCAGTGAGATCAGCCCAAATTGGCCGCGGTGGAAGTATTTTCCCACAGAAATTAGCAAATACTATACATTATAAATCAGAGCCCCCCTTTTTCCCCTCCCCATTTTTCAGGGGAGAAAACTGAGGCCCAGAGAGAAGTGACAAGCCCAGGACCACAGAGCTAAACCTGAAAACCACATCTATTCATTCTCAGGCCTTGAGAGCCCCAACCACATCCCCAAACACACACACGCTCCAGGGGTACAACCCTGGCAAACCTTCGCTGAAGACCATTTCAGTATCTGGGCATTCTCTCTACCCTCCTCGTTCTGAACTTCCTTCCACGATCCTTGGGGAGTGGGAGGGCAGGGGTGGAGGTGAAAGAAGCAGACTTGATCTTCCCTGGAGTCAGAGGGAAGAAAGAAATGGCCCTCTAACTTGAGTAAGGAACATGACAGGTAAGAAATTTCCCAGAATGCATAAATCAGGCTCAACAATGAACCTTATTGAATGCCTGCTCTGTGCCCGTCTCACAAACAGCCAGGCCTGCACCCCCTCTACCCAGCACATTTTCCCATCTCTCAGACCATTTCCCTAGCGTGTCAGGACTCAGGCAAAAGGGGCCATTTGGGTTGAGGGCCAGGGGGCACCGCGTTTGCTGGTTGTATGACTTTGGACAGGTTACTTCCCCTTTCTATACTCGGTTCCCTTGTAAGTAAAACGAGGCACTGGAATTGCTTGCATCTAAAGATGCCGAAGCTGGTCCGGTGGATGTGTCTGTGGTCCACAGAGCTGTCAGCTGGGCCTCTCCCTGCTCTGCCTTCAGCGGGGGCCTCCCGGAGGGAATCCTCAAGGGGACTGGGAACGGCTGGGTGAGTTGTTATACCCCAGAAGGGAGGTGCTGTATTACCACCCTCATTTTATAGATGAGGAAACTGAGGCTCAGAGAGGCTCACCAGACTTGTCCATGTTCACTCAGCTAGTAAATTATGCTCCCCAGGACTCAGACACAGGCTTCAAAGCCGGTGTGCTTAACCACTGCACTACACGGCCCCACCTGGGGAACACATCAGCTTCCTGGCTCACATCTGGAAGCCAGAGTGGCAGGTGGGGGGCAAGGTTGGAGGTTTCCTTGGGAGGGTCTGCCCTTGAACCCCCTGTGGGCAGCTGAGTCACAGGGGACACTGAGGGCCCTCCACACTCCCTCCCACCTGGGCTGCATCCTACCCGGGAGCCTCCTACCCGCCCTTTATGAGTGAGGTGGAGACACTGCGGTTCCGCCTTAATGGTTTCTGTTGCCGGCTGCGGCAGCATGTTTTACGAGGGGTGGGGCCCGTGCCCAGTGCTGCCTGTGGCCCCACCCGGGGCTCCGCCCGCCTAGCTGCTGGGAGGGGTTCCCTGGAGCAGCTTCGTAATTACTTACTTGGGGGTGGTAGGGAAGGGCCTAGGGGCTCTCTCCTGAGGCTGGGGCACCCCAGGATACTCAGAATCTGAGAGTGCCAAGGAGGAGGGGATTTCTAGCTCCTTTCTTCTCCTCTCACCCAGATTGGGGTTTCTGAGGCCAAAATTCTGGCCCCTCTGGCTCTTGACTCTGCCTGGGTTTCAGGAAGCTGTCCCTGCCTTTGAGAAGCGCTACAGACAGACAGACAGACAGACAGACAGAAGAGGGTGGAGAAGAACAAAGGATGATGAGCAACTCTGTCCTCCAAGTGATGCTTTCCTCAAATCTGAGCCCCTGACACTGGTAGCTGAGTTATTACCCCCTAACACCCCCCATCCCCCCAAATCAGGGCTCTCCCAAAGCCATTCCAGTCGTTCCCCGCCCTGCCTCTGGAAGTAGGCTGGTCCCGGAGCATCACTCAGTATGCCCATCCTGAAAGCACACCTGAGCCACCTTCCGTGCCTGGGGCTGACTTGGAAGTTCTTCCAGATATTTAACCTTAATCTCCCTTATAATCTTAGTCCTCTTGCTCTATCCTTCCTGCCACTCACCAAGGGACCCTCCAGAGGCTAGTACATGGCAACAGACTCACCCCTCCTCCCCCTGCTGCGGATGCCTGACTCCAACAGCTTTCTGCTCTCCTTTGCCTAGCACCCCTTCCTTTCCACCACCCCTGACCACCTCTGGGCACCTTTCCGTCTCTCCAGCTGGTCCCCAGCCCCTGCCACCCAGCCCTGGTCCCAGTGGAGCTGAATCCAAGCACTCACAATGGGCTCTGGGCCATGGCCACCATCACGGCTTCAGGGAGTCATCAGGCCAGCAACACCCCAGGAGCCTCCATGGAGGTATAAATACTCCCACATGCCTGGACCAGCCCCCTGCCTGAGGGCTGGGGCGGGGCTGCTTCCCCAGGCCTGGCAGGCAGGTCACATGCCCCATAAATGCCATGGGGCCACAGGCCCTTCCCAGCAGCTCTGGGACCAACTGGGACCTGACTTCTCTGGATGGATGGCTGATGGATGGGTGGATGGCTGACGGATGGATTGGTGGGTGAATGGAAGGATGGATGGATAGAATTGACAGATCAATGGATGGACAGATTGATGGGTAGACAAATGACTGGATGGAAAGGTGGACACATGGATCAATAGACAGGCAGATGGGTGAACAAATAGCAGCTAGTGTGCTTGGATAAATAGACAGACTGATGGGAACCCTTGACCTGCCTGTGGATGCTTATTGGTTGATGGGAAGGAGGAGAATGCTTGGTTTCAAGGGGGGGATGGGGAAGCTCCCATTCATCCCTTTTTAAGACATATCTACCAGGACCCCTTCTCTCCTCTGCTATGACCACCTAGTCTGAGAGATTGACTCTCCTGGGTTCCCCCTACTCCTTAGATGCCCCTTTCCAGAGACCTCCCACCTAAACACCCCCAGTCCCCAAAGGATCTTTTGCTCTTGGGTATCCTTCACGGTGTGCCTTTTCCTCCCTCCTGCCGACTCTGGAGTCCAGGCTCTGCAGCTGTGAGCCCACCTTCAGATCTTGCTCCCAGAAGTAAGGTCAGCTTGCCCTCCAAGGTCAGCAGGTGGAGGGGGAGGCAAAATTAAAGAAACATGAAACCCTTACATGGGCAACTTAGGGAGAAGAAGCCACTAACCTCCCACCTTCCCTAGGGATTTTTAAAGGCATGACTGTGTCTGACAGCGAGAACAGGCCTGGCAAGGAACTTGTGGGTAGCCAAGGTGACCTAGAACCACTGGGGGCCCGACTGGATTGCTGGGCTGCTGGGGGTGGGGACTTCTTGCCCACTTAATCCTCCCAGGAGTAATGCAGTGGTCTGAGGCCTTAGACCAGGGGTGGGCAAACTTTTTGACTTGAGGGCCACAATGGGTTCTTAAACTGGACCGGAGGGCTGGAACAAAAGCATGGATGGAGTGTTTGTGTGAACTAATATAAATTCAAAGTAAACATCATTACATAAAAGGGTACGTAGTTTGCCCACGGCTGCCTTAGACACTGATTTCCAGGGAAGAAAGTTCTTTCTAATCCTCAGTCTGTCCCGCTGTGAAAAGGACCAAAGGATAGATGGTAATGTAGGGAGTGACTGAAGGAGCAGGAGGATTTTTCATAGATTATGAAACATTGCCTTCATCCTTCTTGAAAACAAGCTTCCTCCAGCCACATTGGCTGAAGAGGGGTGACAGAATGGGATAGGGAATGGGAGGAAGCTCCTTAACTCTGAGTACCCACCCATTAGCTCTGCCCATTTGTGGTCCAGAAGTCCCTCCTCCATATGAAGTCACTCAAGGCTGAGCCTGGTAGTCCCACCCCCAGCCTCCTGTGGGTTGCATTGGCCACAGGCTGCAGAATTGATTGGCTGTGGTGGTGATTGGCAGCTGAGCATTTGAACTGGAAGACCAATAGGGATGACAGAACCTTTGTTTCACCTCATACCCTCCTACCCTGATGTTTATCATCTCAGAAGGCTCCCCTCCACTCGGCTGGCCCTCACAAGGAGTCCTCACCAAGGATCCCACAAGCATCCTCTCCCAGCCCTGCCATCAGTGTGGCCCAGTCACAGGAATGAACCTCATTTCCTCCTTTATAAAATGGGATCCTCATCATTGCCCTACATACCTCACCTGGCTGTCCTGGGGACTGAATGAGAAGCAGAAAAACCGACACCATCTTGTCCACTGCTCCTGCCTCCTTCATTGGGGTCCCAGGCTCGTGGCACTTCAGGGGAGGAATGGTGGCTAAGATCTTTCCCCTTCAACCATTTGCCCTTCCCCGGGTGCTCCCCTTGGGGGTGGTCAAGAATGCTTATATCCAGCTGCATGCCCATCTTAGTGGAGGCATAAGATAGCACAGGATTCTACTATTTCTTCGGTTACAGGCCTCTCACGCTTAGACATATCATTATCAGAAGGACTGCTCATTATTACCAATCTATTTTTAGGGATATTAATTCCGCCACCACTACTAATAATACAGATCTAGTGTAAGACAAACACATACTGGCAGAGCCCGGCCCCCCACACCACCCAGAGCGCGCGTACACACACACACACACACACAAATACACACACACATACACACACACATGCACACGAGGCAAGCTTTACCTTAACTGCCTGGACTCATCAAACTTTGGAGTGAGAAGAGCACTGGGAAGGACTCTTCCCACCCAAGCCCCTCTCTATTTGAAACTGAGGCCCCACCAGCGGAAGGACTGCTCTCTGCCATGCAGGTGCCTGCCCGCTGGCCCTTCCTCCAGGCACCTGGGCTGGGTGAAGCCAGCTCGGAGCACCTAATCATTTTCTTGCCCATCTGAGGAGAAGGATGGGAAGTGGCAGGATGTGGGGGTTTCTCTGAACCTATCCAGCTCCTGGGCTCCAGCCCCCTCCTTCTCTCTCCAACAACCCCAGGTCCTCTTGGCGTTGTCATCCCAAAGAACTTTTGCTCCAAAACCCTCCCAGCCCTGCCAGATTGGACATGCTCATGGGAAGGCCCACAGAAGCCGAGCCTCCCCTCCAAAGCCACATGCTCTGTAAGACTCCACATGGGCTCCCCTCTCCTCCAAGAAGGGGCTGGGCACGCCTCTGACAGGGGACATTTCTGTGGTCACTCTGGCTCTGTTGTGGGGGGACTGCTAAATACAGAGTCTGATGATTGGGTTTTCTGATTACAGTAGTGTGTGTGTGTGTGTGTGTGTGTGTGTGTGTGCGTGCGCGTGTGTGTGTCCTTGTGCGTATCCAATGCCTTCCAAGACTGATGAGCTGGTATAGTCTGGGACATGCATGGCTGTGGAATTTACAAGTGTAGGTGGGATCTCCAACTGTCTCCCGGCAATCCGGTTCCAGAGACACACCCCATTCTGTGTGTGTGTGTGTGTGTGTGTGTGTGTTGGTGGCCAGGACAGCTGTAGTTTGTCAGAAGCAGTAGTTTCAGGATGGGGGTCAGGGTTGGAAGCCGACTGACCATGCACCCTCCTATGAGCAAGAGGTAGAGGGTTAGGTCAGACCTCCCAGGGGGCTCTCTGTTGCATCCTTGGGGATCTTGAGGGGTGCCCACTCCCTGGAGCTTCCAGAGTAGTCGTGAGAGCATGGGATCCCTTTTCTCTGTGACTCACGGATGGTTCTCTAGTCAAGCTCCCTAAAAGATCACGATTCAGCTCATTCTCTCCCTGGCCCCATTAATCTGAGCTGACTAAGCAAGAGCTACAGGCAGGGTAGAGACCCGGGGATGCTCATGATGGCAGGCATTCCTAAACAACCCTGCAGGCCTCCTTGCTTCAGCTTCTGCCCATCTCCCTGCCTTGGGACTGGCCATGCCAAATGGATTGGTTACACTCCCAGCCTCCCAGGAAAGGTTGCCACTGCCTCCTTTGGGGGCCCTCCGCGCATGTCTCTCCACTTCCCCCCGTACCTGGCACCCACCTACAGTGTAGAGAGATCCATCTGGACATCAGACCTCAACTTGTCTGGGTGGGAATGAGTTCATTTTTACTGTTTGGCCAGCATCCAGCCTGTAAGGTCCAGATAGGATCAGGAAGCCGAGGGCTTCTCCAGGGATGATTCTATCGCATCCGTTTTGTCCTAGCAGCATGGCCCTAGGCTTTTCCTGAACCCTGGGAGAATGCGGAGGACAGACCAGGACTTGATGAGGGGGGCCTGATGGGGGATCTCTGATGTATGGAAAGATCCATCCTGGGAGGTGGGGATGGTGTGAGGTGGGGAAACGGTATTAGGGGTGAAGATGGAGGTAGGGCTGAGGAGGTGAGGAGGAAAGAGAAGAGAAGGGTGGGGTTGTGAAGATGGGGGTAAGCCCTCGCTAGCGTGACTCATGTAGTTAAAGTGTTGGCCCGAGAACCAAAGGGTCTCGGGTTTGATTCTGGTCAAGGGCACATACCTGGGTTGCAGGTTCCTGGCCCTGGTTGGGGCGCATGCAGGAGGCAACCAATTGATGTGGTTCTCTCTCACATCGATGTTTCTCCCTCTCTCCCTCCTCTCTTTCTCTCCCCCTTCCATTCTCTCTAAAATCAATGGGAAAAACAGTGAGGATTAACAAATTAAAAAAAAGATGGAGGTAAAATTGAGGATGAGGAGTTGGATAGGAAGAGCACTGGGTTGGGGTTGAAGATGGGAATGGGGATAGGGTTGGGCTGTGAAAGGAGATAGGGCTAGAGTGGAGGGGTGAGGGATGGGGTGGGGGTTGAGGTTGAGGGTGAGCAGAGAGGTGGAGGAAGGGACAAAAGGTGGGAAAGGGTCAATTGGAAAGACCAAAATTATTCAGGGACCTTTGATTGATGCTTCCGAGATGCACTCTCCTGGAGGTCATCGTGTCATTGCCCTGCTCCTGGGCATGTTGCCAGCCCAGCCACACCCGTCCCTGATCAATGGCTGCTTCTCCACTCAGGAAACCACCTCCTGTGGTCACATAGTCCAGCCAAGTCAGTTTAAAAGATTGAAACATCTGCTGAAGCCTGCGGGGGAGTTCAACCAGCCGAGATTGGCTTCTGCAGCAGGAGAGACTGACATGCGTCTTCAGAGGAGGGATGGAGGGCTGTGATTGGGAAGGAAAGAGGGCAGGGCCTGCCTGCAGGACCTCTGTCCCCTGAAAGGGAGGCAGGCAAAAGTGGCTCCCCACAGCCCCCTCCTCATTCGAGTAGGGAGATGGAGAGACTCATAGAGGGGCTGTGGGCATGGGGCCTTCTTTCTGTCCCTTCTCGTACACAAACTCCCAGGCAATGGCCAGTCTCTGGCTGTGTGTTTGAGCCCTGTGCAGGCAGTGGGTGTGCTTCTGGTCCATGAAAACTCAAACTAGAAGGAGGGAGGCTAGACATCAGGAAGGACTTCCTGGCTTGGAAGGATGGAGAATGCACTGGAAGCGAGGGCAGAGGAGACCCTCCCTGGAAACTAAAGGAAGGCTCTCCCTGAGACCAGGGAGGGGACACACGACAGCTTCCCAGAAGCCACGTGTCACCAGTCGGCTTTCCCCTAGTCTTGAACTGTATCGAGCCTCTTCCCCTCCTCACATGGGTGATGAAAGCTGTTGGCTGGGGCCACGTGGGGTCAGTGTGTGGATGAGACCAAGATGGGAAGCAGGAAGCGGTCCAAAATCCCTAGTTGTGTTTTTTTTTTTCTTTCCTTCCCAGGAGCAGAATCGAGAGGATTCTGGGGCTCCCTGAGCCCCTGGGAAATAAAACCCTCTGAGAACTCCCTGGCATTCCTGGGAGAACAGGTTCCTGGCCCTGGGAGGTGAGTGAGGCGCCGGGCCTGGGGGGGCAGCGTGCCTCGGCAGGCCCTGGAGCCGGGAGCTGAGCTCGGCAGAGGCAGGACGGGCGGGGCTGGGCGGGAGCTGGGAGGACATGTGCCTCTCCCCATGGCACCTTCTCCTCTGAGGATCCCTAGCCCGGCCTGGCCCACCACCAGAGAGGAGCCAGGCTAGTGGGGACGCCCTGCTACTGCCTGCATCCTGGGGGTCAGGGAATGACCAAGGTGTTGCCAACCGCCTGAGCCAGGCACCATGGAGACCGGACTGGAGTGCAATGCCACCCTCCCCATCTCACCCCCAAATCAGCCCAGAGGAACTGGTATTGTTCAGTGGGGAACAGAGAAGGCTGTGAGGCCTGGCAGAGCTGGACCCTGTAGCCCTGGGACTTCAGACTCCAGGGAGGACTTCATGGCTGTGAGGGATTAGGAAAGCGAGGAGGGGGGCAGTCCTGTCTGGCGTGGGAAATGACCAGCTTAGAGGCAGGGGGATGGATGAGGTGACTTCTCAAGAGAATGGACCCTCTCCACCGGGTCGTTTTCCTCTGATCAGCTGGGTCTGGCATAAAGCACATACAGGCATATCCCCCCGCCCCTGTAGGTGCAGAGAGAAGAGGCAAACACGCCCACTTGGTAGAGTCTACACTTCATCTACCTTGCTCTTTGGACATTTAGGGAGGGCCTGGGGGACTCCACGGGGAATGCCAGAAGCTTACCCGATCAGGTAGCGGGTGGGGAGGAGATGTGGGAGCCAGAGGGGGCTTCCTGCTGCTCCGGCCAATTCCCTCCGGCATTCACTTCCCAGCCCCCAATCCTAGGTTTCAAGGGTCTGAGAGCTCCCTGCAGATCCCAGGTTTGCTCACTCGGCCCCTCGGCTTCAGGGTTTTCCAGGGAGACATGTTCCTAGACCCCCGGGGGAGTCTGCCTCGAGCTCAGCATCAGGTACCGGCCACAGCACCTGTTTGCCACCTGTCTGCTTCCCCACCAGGTGCACTGCTCCTTCCTGCAACCCAGACCTCCCCCCGGGCCCCAGGCATCTAGAACCCAGCCCAGGCTGCTCGAGATGTTGCCTGATCCAACACACAACCTTGGCACCAGCAGCCCCCAGAGCTGGGCGCTCCCCTTTCTACTTGGAAAAAAACACTAACTTGGGAATATGCCTCTCTGTCTTTCAGCTCAAGTTTTTCAGTTCAAGCACTTCCGAGTCACCATCTTCTCCCAGCACAGGGTGGCTAAGCCTACCCTCTTAACACACAGAGGCTCACACAAACTCCAACCAAGACCAGAATGAAAAGCTCCGCTACAGCAAGAAGGATTGAAGTTAGACAACCTGAAACAGGAGCAAGAGGGAGGAGCATGGCGGACAGGGTCCTCTTTGGCCTCCAGGCACTCACCCACTTCCTGAGTCTCCCTTGAGCTGCAGTGAGAAGATGGGGAGGACCCCAGTGCTCTCAGTCACTTCCCGGCTCCATTAAAAAAGCAATCCCTCCCACCCCATGCCTGGCCAGCCCTGCTGGCCTCCACGGCTGACTTGGGCCGGGTCTCCTCTTACCTGCTCAATGAAGCAGGTCGGCGTGGGGCCCCGAGGCTGGGGGGCCAAGAGCTCAGTCCGCCTGTCAGTCCGTCAGCTCGCCCGGCCGTCCCGGGTCTGTGCTGACATCAGGTGAGGGGAGGCAGTTGCTGGATGAGCCAATAATTATGATATCAGCTTCCCCTTGCCCCGAGGGGCTGCTGCCAAAATGGGGAGAAGAGCAAGGTGACTAAGAAGCTAGTTTGCTCCTTGGCTCTTGTTTGACAGGTACGGGCTCTTGTGCCCGCCCCAGCCGCGCCCTGGCCCCCCCAACCCCTCCCTCCTCCTGAGCCAGCCCAGGCCCCCTGTCTCTGCCAGCAGGCACAGCCTGTGGCCTGCGAAGGAGGGGGTTGTCCCGTGGCCCCCACCTGCACTCAAGAACGGGGATGTCAGCCCCCGTAGGTGGGGCACTGGCCTGTTGGGACATGCACACGTGTGTCAGGAGAGCCGGGCCACCACATATATGTTCATGGAGCCGGTGAGAAGGTTCTGGGGCGCAGCTCTGGGTGGTGGCCCCGGGGTCTCTGAGGCCCGGTGTGGACGAGTGGTAATTGTGGCTTCTCAAGGGCCAAGCACAAGTACAGATGTGCGGAGAATGCTCTGTCCATGGGGTCTGGCCATCTGTCTGTCTCTCTATGATCCCTCTGCCACCTTTGGGGTGTCTCCTTGTGTGTGTGGGTGTGTGCACCCATGTGTACATGTGTCGTGACTCCCTGCGTGTGTCTGCGGGCACGTGTGGCTCTCTGTGTGTCTGTACGCTCATCTCCTGGTTGGTGTGCATCTGCATCTAAGTCTTTCCCCATGTCTGTGTGGGAAGCCGTGTCCCTGTATCCAGGCCGTGTCCATATCCTCTTGTGTGTCCTGTGTGTCCATGCGCATATCTGTGCTCTGGGTCAGCAGTCCTTCCCTGTGTGTGTATCTGTGTCACTGAGTGGGTGAAGATGGGCCCCGGTTCTGTGTCACGACCCGCGGCCACTCTTTATGGCCTAGCAGTGATGGGCAAACTGCGGCTCGGCAAACCGCGGCTCGCGCGCCACAGACGGCTCTTTGGCCCCTTGAGTGTGGCTCTTCCACAAAATACTGGCTCTTCCACAAAATACCGACTTCTGCGCATGGGCCACGAAATTTCAATCGCACTGTACGTGCGCGCCCACACGTGGTATTTTGTGGAAGAGCCACACTCAAGGGGCCAAAGAGCCGCATGTGGCTCATGAGCCGCGGTTTGCCGACCACGGGCCTAGAGAATGGAAACAGAAGCCCATGTGGTTGTGGCCTTGGTCCTGGCCCCCAGAGTCCACCTCGAGAGTGGAGAGCCTGGTGAGCCCTGGAACTGGCCCCACTGCTCCTCCCTGGACTCAGGCCTGGGGCCTGCCCCTGGCTCCCTGTCAGCCTTCCCTGCTTCTGCCCAGACCCTGTCCCCACCACTTCCTCACTGCTTCCCTTTTCATCATCTTTGTCCGACCTGTCTCCTGTCCCTGGCCATTCTTCCCCGCCTCTCCTTCCCCTTCCTGTCCTCAAAGCTCACTTTCATGTCTTCCTGGGGCTAAAGGCTCCAGGGACCTAGTGGTAGACCTCTTGCCCAGCAAGACCTGGGATTTGGCTTCTGGCCTGAGGGTGTGGACAGGCCAGCTCCTCCCCTCTTACTCTATCTCATTCCAAGGAGGATGGTAACGTCAGCCTTGGCTAGGATGGGGGAGGGGGTGGTGGTCTTTTGGCGCCAGTGTGGAGTGGACTAAAACTTTTGGAGACTTCTTTGTCTAGGCAGGGAATATCCATTTCAGAAAAGAGGGTGCTGAGGCAGATAGCAACGCACCCATCTGCGAGTGATGGCTAGCTGTGTCCTCTTCCATACACATCACTCCGAGCCTCCGTGTCCTCGTCTCTTAACAAGGGGTAATATTATTTACCCATAGAGTTGTTGTGAGGGTTAAGTAAGATTATGTTTAAAGTTCTAGCACCATGCCTGGCATATACTAGATGCTCAATAAATGAATACGTGCCCCCTTTCTCTTCACCAAGCCCAGTGGTGCTGGGTGGGACATGAGAATGTGGTGGTTTGCCCAAGTGGGTATAGTAATTGTGTTCTGGGGCTAGAACAGGGGCCCTGACTCAGTTCACCTTCCCCTGGGTCTCACAGCAGCAATCAAAACCCTGTTCCCTTAACCTAATAATTGATGAAATTTCACAGTGAAAGAGCAGCTGTCGGGACCTACTAGTGTGTTTGCGACTTGCTCCCTTCTGATGTATACGGGGGGGGGGGGGGGCGGCTAATTGTTTCTTCTAGACTCCCAGGTAATTCCACATGGGTAATCTGGGCATGAAAGTTATAAATTGGAGGCTGCTCTCATTGCTATCAATCAACATTATTCTGAAGGCCCTAACATTGCAATAAGATAAGAAAAAGAAATAAGGGACATAAATATGAACAGGAAAGAGGCAAAACCTTTAAGAATTACCAGTGATGTCATTGTTTACTTAGGAAATCTAAGAGAATCAGCTGAAAAACTATTAGAACCAGTGAGAGAAATTATTAAGGTAGCAGAATCAGAATACATGTTAAGTATAGAAAAATCAAAGCCTTTTCTATACAACTAATTGGAAAATATAAGGAGACATAACCTGCAATTCACAGTAGTAACAACATTACAAAATACCCAGGAATAAACTTAATAAGAAATGTATAAAATCTATAAGAGGAAAACAATAGAACTTTACTGACAGACACAAAATAAGACTTAAAAAAATATAAAGGTATATCATGTTCTTGAATTGAAAAGCTCAATATAATATTCTAAAGATGTCAACTCTGCCCTAATAATCTATAAACTGAGTATAATTCAAATCATAAGTCTAATCCTGCCCTGGCTGGTGTGGCTCAGTTGGTTGGGACATCATCCCATACACTGAAAGGTTGAGGGTTCTATTTTGGGTCAGGGCACATATCTAGGCTGTGGGTTCAATCCCCGGTTGGGGTGCGTACAAGAGGCAACTGATTGATGTTTCTCTCTCACATCAATATTTCTCTCTCTTGCTTCCTCTCTCTCTAATGGACACATACTCAAGTGAGGATTAAAAAAAAAAAGTCGAATTCCCCCTCCCCCAACTTTATAAGCTGACTCTAAAATTTGGGGAAGAGTACATACATGAGAATAGCTTAGAACTTTTTAAAAAGGAGACTAACAGGGGAACTTGTCTTGCCAGATTTAAAGATGTTCAATAAGCCTTCTGCAATTAAAACAGTGTGATTTGGGTGCAAATTAGCAAACAAATTAGTGGGAGATAATAGAGTTCAGAATAAACTTGGGTATTTGTGAGAATTGGGTATATGATAATAAGGTGTTTTAAAGCAGCTGGAAGACAAAAATTCTTCAATAAATGGACTTGGGATAATGGGCTTTCCATTTGAAAAAAATAAAGTTAAGTCTTACTTCTCACTCTACATAAAAAAATCCAGATGGACTCAAGATCTAATATAAAGTGAAAACCTTACAAATAAATAGAAAATATATAAGAAACATTTTCATAATGATGGAGTGGAAATGGCATTTTTAAAGCATGACATCAACTCCAGAAGCCATAGAGGATTATATAACTTGGCTAAGGAAAAATTAAATATTTCATTGGAGTAAAATACGCCGTAAAAAGTTAAAAGACAAAAAAACAGCCTGAAAGAAAGTGTTGCAACACATATAACAAAGAGTTGGTATCCACAATATATAAACAGCTCTTCTAAAGAAGTAAGAAGAGAGACAACCTCAGAGAATAATGGGCAAAGGATATAAGAAGCAATTTACCAAAAAAATGCAAATGGCCAATAAACAAGTGAAAACACTCGCAACTTTATTAAAAATCAAGGAATTGCAAATTAATTCAGGGCCGGAGGGTCCCAGAAAGGTTGTGATGGGACATAGGACCGATCGTGGTTTGACCTTCCCACAGTGAAACTCGGCTTCTGATGGGTGAGATGAACTTCTCTCTCTCTGAGAGGATCCGCCTCCGCCCCGGGAAAGGGTGTGGGCCTGCTCCTGCTTTCCTTTGGGAAGCACTATTTCCTCGTTGCATGCCTTCTGGGAGCTGAAGCAGAAGCCTCTGGAATCCCAGAGAATTTTGGAATGAAAGGGGGTCTGTGAGGTCCTTCTCCTCGTTCTCTGCCCCCAAGCCGACCACTGTCCCCTTCTCTCATCATACCAGCACCTCAGAGTTCTCTCCCGGATCCAGAAAGTCTGTCCTGGTGCCGCGCTTTACCTCTAGCTGCTGTGGTGTTGTCTCTGCTCCCCTTGGAAAGGACTTCCATCTGGCGGTTCGGTCCCACACACTCCTACACCCTCATTTCAGGGCCTGCATCTGTCCCTGAGCTGGGCTCTGGCCTGGATGGGCTGTAGCTAGGGCTGGTGAGACAGACTGGGGCCGGGGGGGCTCTGTCTTTCTGGAGCCTGAAGGTCTAGAACTGGTTCACTGTCTATTGCTGGGCTCTGCCCAGGGCTGGGCGGCTTTGAACCAGTGGCAGCCCTGACCAGGGATGGAAACCCCTGGGGCCAATGTCTGCCATGCTCCAGTCTGAGGCATGACTCCAAGGAGAAGGGAGAGCATGTGCCCACCCTTGGGAGCCCCCGTGTGCTGGTGGAGGCCCCTCCCTGTAACCCACATTAGGACTGGCCATATTCTGTCCACTTCTGCTCAGTGTGAACTGGACTTGCCTTCTCAGTGGGTTTCCAAGACGGGTCTACTACTTCGCTGGCCTTCTGTCTCGCTCCATTGGCATGGAAGACACTGAGGAACATCTGTGGCGGCTCTGGGCCTAAGCATAGCTGCCGTGAGCCTGAGGACCTCATGTAAAGAAGGCTTAGAGCTCAGCCAGTGTGGCTCAGTGATTTAACATCAACCCATGAACCACAAGGTCACGGTTTGATTCCCCGTCAGGGCACATGCCTGGATTTCGGGCTCGATCCCCAGTAGAGGGTGACAGGAGGCAGCCGATGGATGATTCTCTTTCATCATTGATGTTTCTATCTTTCTCTCCCACTCCCTTCCTCTCTTAAATCAATAAAAACATTAGAAACAAAGAGAAGGCTTGGAGAGGTCTGGGATTAATCAGGGTGGGCTTCTGAGGGGAGACCAGGCAGATCCTTGGCTGTGGATGATAGAGGAGCTGTGGAGGGTGTGTGGCAGGGGCCCTGGGTTGGGAGGTCTGAGCCTGTTCTGGTTGGCTGACCCTCTGGGAAATCCAGGGAGTTTCCAAGCCCAGAGCTTGAGGGGGGGGGGGTGTCGGGTAGGGAGGGACATAGCTAGAGTCCTGCTGGGTGGGGAGGGCAGGCTTCTCCTGTCTTGTCTTAATCTCTCCTGCTACTGGGAGGCAGGGTTGTGGAGGTGGGGAGGAGCAATGCCGGTGTATGTGTGCTCACTGTGCGTGAGAGTGTGTATTTACACGTCTGTTCTCATGCTCACATGTGCCACCATGGGTGTGCAGCTAAATTGTGGAGTTATAATGTGATGCTGGGCATGTCCATGCCAGAATCTGTGTGTGTGTGTGTGTGCGCGTGTGTGTGTGTGTCTGTGAATGACTGGGTGTTTGAAGCGTTGTGAATGCCTGTGAATAACTGTACACACGAGTGTCTCTGTGTGTGTAACTGTGTATGCAGGTATCTATGGCTGTGTTTGTGTCTGTGAGTTGTTCTATGTGTACCCAAGAACCCATAGCTCTGTATATACATGTCTGTGGATCTCCCACCCTTAAGAGCAACTCTTCCCTGTCATAATCTTTTTTTAAAAAATATATTTTATTGATTTTTTACAGAGAGGAAGGGAGAGGGATAGAGAGTTAGAAACATCAATAAGAGAGAAACATCAATCAGCTGCCCCTTGTACACCCCCTACTGGGGATATGCCTGCAACCAAGGTACATGCCCTTGACCAGAATCGAACCTGGGACCCTTCAGTCCGCAGGCTGATGCTCTATCCACTGAGCCAAACCGGTTAGGGCATAATCTTTTTTTAAAAAAAATATTTTTATTGATTGATTTCAGAGGAAGGGAGAGGGAAAGAGAGAGAAACATCAATGATGAGAGAGAATCATTGATTAGCTGCTTCCTGCACGCCCCAAACTGGAGATCGAGCCTGAAACCTGGATATGCGCCTTGACCAGGAATTGAACCGTGACCTCCTGGTTCGTAGGTCAACACTCAACCACTGAGCCACGCAGCTGGACCTGTCGCAACCTTTCCAATCAGGCTGCTCTATTCCCTTCCCTGACCTCCGTGCCTCCTCCTCTCCCCGCTCCCCTCCCTGAGGTTTCCAGGGCTTTTGGAGGCCCCCAGATTCCCTGCCCCAGCAAAACCTCAGGACTCTGCTGACCTTGACTAATGGAGCCCAGACTTGGATGGAGGCTGTAGGGGGCACCCTCCTCAGCCTGGCCCCGACCAGAACCTCGAACATCCCATTCCTGCCCCACCCCTCACCCAGAACTCCCTGGCTGCACCACCCTCCCTCCTGCACAGCTCACCCCACCCTCTTCAAGAAGCAGCCTCCCCTCTGAGACTTTGGGGAGACAGGGAAGTGATGGCCTGAGTCCCCAAGGGGCCTTACTCTGGGGTTGTAACCCCCAGCGCTGCCCTTCACCTGAGCTCAAATCAAGGTGAACCCAGAGAATGGAATCAATAGCCTACTCCTACCTTGTCCATCTCGTGACAAATGCCCCTTTTCCACCTGCCAGGTTTCTCCTGGAAAAACTTGGCCTGACATCTTTTCCTGGGGCACTCTGGTCGCCACAGTTGCCTCTGGGGCTGGTGCTGGCCAGCAGGAGGTGTGGGAGTCAAACGGGGCCTCTCCCAAGGCCCCAGGGCATGGGGGCGGGGAAAACAGTAGGAGTTGGCTCAGAAACCTGGACCTATGCGGAGCCTGAGATGACATTGGCCCAGAGAGGCCAAGACATTGTCTGAAGGCCACACAGCAGCCTGCAGAGGGGCTCTGAGGGCAGCATGTCCAACTTTCCTCTAGGAGCAAGAAGCCCCCAGTGCTTCTGACACATTCATTTATTTATATAATAATCGCAGTGCCAGGCCCTGTGCTCGGAACACACAGCTGCCTCAGGCAGACTGTCCTCTGGTTGTTTCTGGCCTCCTTGATCTCCTCCAGCAATGAGGAGCTCACTACCATAGCAGGGCCTGAGTCCCAGCACTGCCAACATTCAGCTGGTGGGAGACCCCAAAGTACCTCGACTTTTCTGGAAGCCACGAGTGAAGGGGTGCGGGTGCCCAGGCAGGGAAGATGCAGACCCTAGTCCCGGCACTGCCCCATCCACCTGCCGCAGCCCGGGGTACGTGTGCAGGAAGGCCGAGCTGCTAGGCTGCTTGCACAAACCTGACCTGGGCCGACAGGCCCTTCCTTCAAAGGTTGGCCGGTCAGTGCCGCTTTATTGCCCAGCTAATGACGATGATTAGGCTGACAGGTGCCGCCTGCCTCCCGACAGCCCTCCCACCTGCTGAGGGGGATGGTTTCTGAGCACCTGGGGGAGGCCTGGCCCCCAAGCTCTGCCAGGGCCCCCACCACAGCCGATCCCTCAACCCCCAGGCCAGCTTTTGTCTCCTTCCTCCCCGGAGAAGGCAGGGACAGCTCAGTCTTTATCCCCTGAGACTGCTGTGTGACCTTAGTCCACATATGACCCTCTCTGAGAAGGACTGAGGGAGACGTGGAGAGGGTGGGTGGTGGTACGAAGGGTCAGCTGATAACAGTGGACAGGACATGTGCCCCTGAGAAGCACAACCCTCTTCCCCAGCCAGGGCTGGACTAGGGTACCCACCAGGGTCTAGAAGAGAGTGGTGGCAGAGGGTCCTCCTCACCGTGGGCAGGGCTGCTCCTTGGGGAGCCCTGCACTGGGGCAAGCCACTGGTGGAGCCCCACCATCCTGGGCCTGGCCCATTCCCAATGGTGGGGGGGCTTGGCCTGGGGCCTTGTGGGGGTCTCAGTGTGGGGCTGGGTGGGAGCCGTGATTTATGATGTGCTTCATAAACCAGGAATGCCAGCCTGGGGGGCTGGGGTGGGGGTGGGGCCACCGCCTGACACTCCTCTCTGTGCAGGATGCCTGGCATGTCCTGTCAGAATCCCCTGTCCCCTGGGGACAGCCATGTTCTCCTCACGCTGCAGCCCCTCCCATTGGAGCCAGCCCGCCACCCTCGAACCCTCAGCTCTAGGAGTATTGAATGAAGGCCCAGACCAGGGGGGATCCAGGCTGAAATCCTTTCTGGAATTCTCTCTTCACCAATCACCCCTCTCCTTTTATTGGGCATGAGAGTGATGATAAATATCTTTATTGTTTTTTTTCTCCCACTGCAGCAGGAGGGTACTGGATGAGACCCTTAGAAACTTCCATCTATGAACTCAAGGCTCACTTGGCACTGTCCACGAGGAGAGACTTAGGACTGATACAAAGATGAACTTCCAGCCATCCTCATCTCCCCTTGCCAGAGAGACAAAACTCAGAGCTCATAGCGGCGGGGAGGCCGAGGAGGGACGGAGGGGAGCTGGCGGCAGAATGACCCAGGGAGCTGTCGGGTCCTGAACTCTGAAGGCCGGGCCAGTTTTGAACCTGCTGCTGTGGGTCTCGCCGGCATCCTTCTTGCTGCCATTGCCCGTGAGGGTCCGGCTTTGTGGGCCCTTAGCACGGGTCAGCCTGCCTCCCCTGGTCTGGTGGGACTGGTTTTTCCGGCTGGAGGAAGGGTCGGTGAGGAATTGGCAGGGGCAGAGGGTTTTATGTAAATACCCAGGGAGTGCTCTGGGAACCGGAGGCCGGTTTTCCCAAAGACACGCAGCGACTGGCAGCTCCCAATTAGCCCGGCCGGGTGATGTCACTGCTGCTTCCCTGGGTGGCTGCGCCCACTTGACTGGCCTTGGCAGGGGTCCCTGGCCATTACCTTCTCTCCTGGGTGGGAAGGGTGGCAAGGGGGGCTGCCACACGGGACAAAGTCAGGTCCCTTCCGACCATAATCCCCAACCTAAGGCCTGAACCATGTGGTGGACCAGCCCTGGAAAGCGCTGTGAAAAACCATCCCAGACTCTACTGAAAAAGACTTTAATGTACCTAGTATTTGAGCCCTTCCCCCTAACCGGAGAGGCTGTGGAGAGCTCAGTATGCCGGGCTGGTCCCAGAGGCTGTTGCCATGTCAACTGCTGGCAGGCCCGGCTGCCCAGACCACCCCAACCTTGAGTTTCAATAAATACAGTGTGAAGGGGTCTGGTTACCCACCACGCTGGGGAGACCAAGACCTGGGGTGCTAGAAAGGGCACGTTACATTATCTGGGAACTCACATACATGCACTATTAAGCACACACACCTAAGATCATATGCACACACACAACCTCCCCCCCCCCCCGACATCCTCACGTGACACACCCTCCTCACACAGACACGTACATACTATCTACACATTTTCTTCAGACACAGGACTGAGTGCACACACACATTCCTCAGATACACAGGAGGCAATGCACACATGTGCCCTTGTCTCATTGTCCGGCGTGGAGCCTGGGTGTCTCCTCCGACTTAGAGGAGTAGGAACGGCTTGGATCTTCCTGGTCTTGGCCAGACTGTACCCCGGTCTAGGGGCCAGGCGCGGTGGCGTTCGCCAGGCAGTGGGTTGCGTTGGTTAAGGCCCAGGAGGGGAAGGTGTTCAGGTCGAAGATGGGGATGCTCCAGGTGTTGATGGCCAGCATGATGACCAGCACGCCCAAGATGTTGAGCAGGAATCCCGCCCGGACCTGGTTTGCAGAGAATCAGTGTGAGTGAGCAGGGCAGCTGCTGAGCTGGGCCAGCACCCACCCCTTCGGTGTCCACAGGTGCCCAGAAGCTGTCACTAGCAAAATTCGCCCTTGGGAAGTCCTCCCTTGCATCTAACCTGCAGCTCCAGGCAGTGCCCTGGCCTCTGGCTTTATTCCCAGGGCTAAGAGGGGAAAGGGAAGCTCCTCCAAGAGCTTCCCTGATCTTGGGCCTGGTTCCCTCTGAGTCCATCTCCCCGCGAGTGGCTGCTTGGCACCTTGGAATCTTCCCTAAATTCCTCACTCCTTTCTCATCCTCTCACATGGCTTGGGCCTGGCAGGGCCTAAAGATGCTCAAACTGGGGGTCATATGCCAACCTCCCTGCGCCCCCGACCCCAGACAAGGTCCATGCTCAGCTGAGAGTCTCAGGGGCTTCTTGCTACTTTGTAGTCCACCGAGATGGGAAGACGGAGCAGAAGGCAGTGCTGAGACATCGGGGCCCTGCCACTCACCATATCAGACACTTTGATTCCTCCAAAGGAGAAGGCGATGGCATTGGGCGGGGTGGCCACAGGCAGCATGAAGGCCAGGGAGGCGGCCAGAGTGCAAGGGAGCATGACATAGAGAGGGTTGAGGCAGATGGCCTTAGCCTGGAAGGGGGGAACAGTGGGCAGAGTTGATGGCAGTACCCATCCCAGAGGGAAAGGTGTGGCTCCCAATACTCCTGCTTCCCCCCTTTGAGGGACAACCCCCCCGCCCCCAACACATACTCGGGGCATGAACCCACCACTTCTGCCAGAAGGTACTGGGTGACCTGGGAAGGGCCCCTTGACCTCTCTGGAGGGAATGACTGTGTGGCCCTGCCCTTTGGGGTGTGGTGAGGGGAGGGGCCCATAAAACGGATCTCAAAGGGGCCCCGGGTGTCATCAAAGGCTGTGGGAAGGGGCTGGGGACGCTCCGGGGAGCAATTTTATCCCATCACCTCAGGAATGACCAGAACAGGGGCTAGGGTGTGGAGGTGGGGGAGGCCACCAGTGAGCCCATCAAGATACTCAAGGGGTGACGTCACCAGGGATGGGATGAGTCAGGGGCCTGGGGCCTTTGGGGCCCAAGGTAGCTGGAGAGCCCCGGGAAGCGTGGTCCTCTCCCGGCAATGAGAGGAGGCGCAGACAGGTCACTGTGACCCACGGGTGGGGCCCCTGAGTCGGGGTGGACAGGAGGGATGCCTGGAGGAGGCGTGTCTGCTGGGCCAACTCACCATGGAGGCCAGGATGGGCAGGAAGAGTGTGGTGGTGGCCACGTTGCTGGTGCACTCAGTGAAGATGGCAACCAGGAGGCAGAGGATACAGACAATGGCAGGAGGCGGCACGCTCTGCAGTGGGGTCAGCTTGTCCCCCAGCCACTCAGACAGGCCTGATTCCTGTGGGCAGAAGAGGCTGGTATGTGAGGGGGGGGCTGCCTGGGGTCCCGGAGTCCCCTGCTGAGGCTCTGGGAGGGTCACCTTCCTGTCCACACCTCTCTAGGTTCTTCAAAACCAAGAGCAGCTTGGGAGGGAAGAACCAGCCAGAACCAAGGGCCCCTCTCCTGCTCTTGAAGAACAGTTGGGTGTGGGGAGAAGGGTCAGATGAGGAGCCAAAGGAGCCGAAGGGGCCAAAGGGCCCTTGGGAAACCTGGGGCTTGGTGGGAGTCAAGACTTCTCCCGACCTCTCTCAGGAGGTCTCTGGCCAGCCTTCGCCCTCTCTCTGCCCTCTCTAGCCCAGGGCTCACGCAGCAGCTCGAGGAGGGAGAGTGGGGAAGGGTCAGAGGCTGGGAGGAGGCTGACAGGCGCGTGGGGACTGTCCCCAGGGTCAGAAGAGCTCCGAGGTCTTGTCCTGCCCACTGTAATGCTAGATTGCGAGCCAATGCTGCCTACCCAGCACCCAGCACCCAGCACCCAGCACCCAGCACCCAGCACAGAGCTTGGCACAGTTGGTGAACGCTTGATGGGTGAACTAACCTTGGACTTAGGAGTCCCCAGCACCAATCCCTGACCCAGGGAAGCTGCCTCCTGTCTTTGCAGCGAATGAGCTTAGTGGGAACACTGAGGCCCAGGTGTGCAAGTTCAGGGATTTCCCTCTTGGATGGAGGCTCTGAGAATGATGCCCTTGTCTCCAGAGCCTGGCTGGATGTGATCACAGCGCCCCCTGGTGGCTATAGCCCGCTAACCCTGTCAACCCGAAGCCAACTACTCTCAGGTGCTAAAGACATTACAGTATATTCTCTGTCTGGAAGGGGTGAGGGGGTGGAGTGTGTGTGTGTGTGTGTGGGGGGGGGGTTAGGGTGGGGGTGTCGTGGAGAACAGTCCCTGCCCACCAGAGAAATCTGCCTCCCCTTTGGCTTTGAGAACCCAACTGGGGAAAGATCTCTGGCTTGTTTCTTCCGCTTCTCAGATGACACTCTAACGACGTGGCCACCAGGGGGCGCCGAAGCAGGGATCAAGTCTCCCCTCTGAGGGACTGAAGCATGGCCCCTCTTTCCCTGCCACAGGGTCTCCCTGAAACAGGCTGGGGAAAGGGCAGGGGTTTCTCACCGCACTGCCCTTGGCCAGGGCAAAGCCACCACCCAGCAGGAAAACGATATTCCAGGGCATTTTCTCATTCACTGTCTTCCAGTTGAGGAGGGCAGGCGGGGCCTTCAGCTTCCCGGGTTTTTCTACTCCCCAGGCAGAAGAGGATGGGTTAGCGAGAGTCAACAGGCCCTTCCCTCTCTTCCACTTGGGGCCTCCTGTATGGGTTCCTATCAGAGCTTAATGCGTGCGGGAGGAGGACCCCAGTTTTGCAATATCCCAATTTTGTCCCTGACTCCCCGTGTTCTTGGTAAGTCACACCAACCTCTCAGGGCTTTGTCTAATCCTGCCAAATATGGTCTAAGAGGCACTTCTTACCCCGGAAGGCAGGGGCTGCCCGGAGGCCCTTCCCTGCCCCAGCCCAGGTGCTTACCTGGATTCGGAGTCAGCCCTGGGATCTTGGAAGGCACGATGAACATTATTATGCCCATGAAGATGGCCACTGTCCCGTCCGACACAATGCTACAGGTGGGGCAGGGAGGGCAGGCTTAGCGGCTCGGGGCTGCTCAGGGATGCAGGGTGGAGGAGGCGGTGGAGAGGAGTCCCACCCCACTCACCAACCGGCCAACCCCTTCTGGCAAGTGTCCTCTCCCCCACCCTCCAGTGTTACCTTCTGTTCTGCTCTTGGGGCCCTGCTCCCTCCCCTCCTCCTTTAGCTAGGGGAGCCCCTGCAGTATCCCCTCCCCCCGGAATGCTCACCTTTCTCCCTGGTTATTGGAAAAAGCCAGGTTGCCCCAACCAGGGAAGAAGCCTGGCTCCCGGGTGAACCAGAGGATGACCAGGAGGACAAAGAGAAAGGTGACAGCCATTTCGGCGAAGGTCATGGGGCCCAGCCGCCTGTGCTCTGTTTGGATGACGCGGACGGCTGCCTGCTGTTGAGCTCGTGCCTCTTCGCCCATGCCGAAGTTCTTCCGGAAGCTGCAGGGAGAGGGGCAGGGCAGCTCCTGAGGGCCTTGCACCAGGCCGGCCGGCCGGGGAACAGGGGCCTCTGAGTGATGGAAAGGCTGAGGCTGCAGAGGCCGCCTCAGAGGTGTTACACTAAGGCCCTGACTCCACCCGTTTCTGGAAGAAGAGCTGAAGACTTGGGGGGAGGGGGTCCTGAGGAAGAGACAGGTTGGGGTTGGGGGCCCCCATGCTTGGCCCTGCTCCATTTGCCCCACTGACCCCGATCCCTCCAAGGCGTCTCTTGAGCCACGCCCTCCCTTGCCCAGAGTGAGGAGGACCCCATGCCTCCTTCTGGCTCTGACTCACTGCTCCCCTCCTCCAGCAGCTTTTCAGGAAATCCTCCCCTCCCTCTCCGACCAGTTTCTGGGCATCCTCTGCCAGCCTGAGCCCCACCCTGATCGTCCCCAGACGCACAAAGGGCTTTAGCCCATTTCTGTAGGCCGCTTACTTACCTCATGTTCACTTTTCACTTGGGCAAATCCCAATTCCCCTGTTGGATGATGACTTCTACAAGGGCAAGGACCATGCTTCGCACATCTTTGAATCCCCCCTGGTGCCTGGCACTGTACTGGTCTCTTCGACTACCACCTTGCCTGTACCAGCCCCCAACCTGAATCCATCCTCCTCACACACGCCCACGTGATTTTTCCAAAGTATAGCAACCAGGCTTAAAAACTTCCAGTGGCTCCCCACTGCCTGGGCAGGAAGGGCAAATAACTCACACCACAGTACCACTCATATCACCACTCTTATCCTGTACTCATGGCAGACATGACCAATCAATCACAGACTCTTCCTACTGAGCCCTAGCTCAGTTTTTTTCAACTCAGAACTCTAATGACTACAAGTAACGGAGGGTTGTTAGTAAGAATAAAAACTATTTCCTACTCGGCCTCAAGGGCAAGGTCCTAACTATATGGCACACAAAATCATCCAAAATCCTGCCCTCGCTTATTCTCTAACTTCATCTCCAGATATTCCGTTTTTGTTCTTTAGGTTTCAACCACAGGGAACTAGAGTTCTCCCAAACGTTTCGTGTTCTTTCTTGCCTCTGTGCTTTGGGACAAGGTGCCTGGGATGCCTTTACCCCATTCTCTACCTGGCTGACTTCTAGTTTTACAAGATTCAGCTCTGGCATCATCTCCTCGGGGGCCTCTGGAACCCCCACTCACCTGGGCTGTGCTCCCACTGCACCTGGGCTTCCCTATGTCACGGCCCCCCCATACCATCACCCATCAGAGGGTGAGCTCCAAGGACAGGGACTGTGCCTTATGTCTGTTAGTATCTCCAGTGCCTAGCACAGGGCTAGGAATCCAGTTGTGGTGCAACACATTCCCAGTGCGTTCTCCTCAAGCACTTACCAAAGGACTGTGGAGTGTTGCTGTGGAATGGGACCTGGCCTGGGCATCAGACCTGGTTTTCTGTCCCAGCACTGACAAACCTAGTTGTGCACCTCTTACCTCCAGCCTCAGTTTGCTCATCTGCTAAAGGATAATAATACTCTTGGTCCAGTAATTACCTCACATGGGGGAGGGGGGCTGCAAAGTGCACGGAGGGGCCTTGGGAGGGAGAGGCCTTTTCACTGGGGTGGTGATTTTGTCATTTCCACAATGGCGATCTGGGTACCCAGGGGATAAGGGCAGGGGCTTGGGCCTCCCTCACCCATTCTGCCACTTACTTGAACCCCAGGAAGAGGAACTGAAGCCACACCCAGGCAAGCAGCAGCAAGATGATCATGGCGGGGAAGGCAAAACCGAACCAGGAGGCAAAATTCACCACATTGGCATTTTTGGAGATACTGAAGGGGGGAGGCAGGTTGCTGAGTGACGTTGCCTGGCGACCACCAGGCCCCATCCCCCGCCTCCCCCCCAGTGAGAGTGCAGACGCCCCATCTGTCAGTCACTCACATGTTGACCTGGGCTTGCAGCACCAGGTTGGGTGTGGTACCAGTCAGTGTGGCGATGCCCCCAATGCTGGCCGAGTAGCACACGCACAGGCTCATGCCCTGGGAAAAGCGGAGCTGTTCCTGGGTCCTCTGTGCCTTTGGCTCCAAAGGACCAGGTGGGACAGGGTGGACCTGCCCGTTATCTGGGAACAAGCGAGAGCTCAGGTTGGAGAGGGGGTGCAGGGCAGCTCCGGAGATCATGGCTGGAGCGCCCTGGTCCCTGGGGTGCAGGCGGGGTGCCTTGTCAGTGAGTAGCCCCCATTCCTGGGAGCAGAGGCCGCCTCTAGGCCTGCAAATGCTCAGCACCCCCGGAGTCTCAGGTTAGGATGACCTCAGACACCATCTGGCCCAACCCTCTCTCTCTCTCTCTCTCTCTCTCTCTCTCTCTCTCTCGGGAAACTGAGGCATGGAAAAGGGCACAGGATCATCAAAGCCACACAGGAAGAATGGACCCTGAACCCCTCTTGGCCCACCCAGACTCCAGCTCTCTGCTTGCAGGGTGACCTGGCATCTTGGTTTTCCCAGGACTGTGGGGGGTTCCCAGCACATGGGAAAATCCCAGGAAAACCAGGAGAAGTTGACCACAGCGCTTCTTGCCTCCCTCTTTCCCTAAAAGACCCAAGACGGCCAGCCCTGGGAAGGGATGTCCCTCAGACCCCCCCGCCCGCCCCCCCTCAAGAGTGGAAGGGTTGGAGCAAGGTGCAGCCTCATCGTTCTCACCAAGTGTGGTCACTTCCTTCTGGGGGCTTGTTTCCTGAAGTTCGAAGGTTTGGTTGTCACTGCCCTTCTCGGCGTCCTTGTCCTGGGGTGCCTTGTGCAGCTGCTCCAGGACAGCGTGTGCGATGGGCACCATCATGGCCGTGGTGGCCGTGTTGCTGATCCACATGGACAGGAAGGCTGTGACCATCATGAAGCCCAGCATCAGCCTAGGAACGGACAGACAGACACACTTGTGCTCCAGGGCCCCAGCAGGGATTGGGTGCCCAGAAGGCCACTGGCCTTGGTTTCTCCTGCCCTGGTTTGTGGGAACTCACAGAGCAGGCCGCACCCCGATGATGAGGAGCACGCGGAGGGCGATGCGCTTGTGCAGATTCCAATGCTCCACAGCAATGGCCACCAGCAGCCCCCCGATGAACAGGATGTTGGTGTCGTTAAAGTACTCGATGCAGACCTGGTAGGCAGGGACAGCTGAGAGGCAGGAAGACCCTGGGGTCTCCTGTGCCCCTGGGCTTCTGGGGTGTAGTCACTGACATCCCCACAAACAGAAGTTGGTTCCTGGGCTCTTGGAACCAAATGGAAATGGTCTTTGGATTCCGAGTTATTTAATATTAACCAGGTTCCTCTCTTCCTGCCAGACTCCTTCATTCTCCCCTCGGGAGTGACTGGGAAGCAGATAATCCAGCCTGATCCCACTCGTGTTTACAGCCATGGACTGGGAGATGATAATTCAGCGTCGCTTCTAGAAACTAGAGCAGTGGTTCTTGGAACTTGCTAGAAATGAAATGCTTAGACCCTGCCCCAGATCTATTGAATCAGAAACTCTGGGGTGGGCCCTATGTTTTCACCAGCACTCAAGTTTAAGGGCCACTGAACGAGAGGAATCAAGCTCTTCAGCTGGACTCCAAGGCCCCTCTGTCACCAGGCCTTTCCACCTCCCTGGCTTAAGCCTCATCACTCCCCCTTTGAATTAACTCTCAACACCAGCCCCACACTTGGCACTTCTAGAATGTCCTCTCCCTTGCCTTCTAGCTGATTCCTCCCTCAGTGCTCTCTGACCTGCAGAGCAGAGACGGGGGGCCTCTGCTGTGGGCCCTGCCTATGGTGAGGCCTCCTGGGCCAGGAGCATCCTAGAGTACACCCCTCCCTCCCCGGGAACCCTTCTTCCTGTGGACGGGGGAGGCTTACCTCGGCGGCATCCATGATGCCCATCATGGGGAACAGGATGAGGGGGAAGAGGGCGGTGACAGCCAGGGGCAGGGCCTCGAAACACCAGAAGAGCGCCATGATGATGATGGAGTAGGCACAGTAGGCTTCCTGTGGGTGGGAGGAGAGGGGCAGAGTTTTTGAAGGGGGAAGGCCTGGATCCCAAAGTTGTCACCTCCTGCCCCTGGAGAAGACAGGCCATTTGTAAGGGTGTAGAGAGAGCCCGTGAGACCCACAGTCACTGATTTTTGAGCCCAAAGTCCCATTTCAAAATGGAAATAGAAACCAAAGCAAGGCACTCATCACTTTGACCTTGGGGAGGGGCTGGAGAGGCCCCACCCAGCCCAGGGGACTGTGGAGGCTCAGGGGAGGATCCCTAGATGAGATGGGGGCTGCCAGCCTGGTGCCTGGACAGTGGTGCCCAGGCTTTATCAGAGCCTGGGAGAATGTATTTGTTTGTATGATGATTTAATTAGCATTTGTTCCCATTGCATTCGGATCCTTGGAGCTCAAGACCCAGCAGACTTCAGAGCAAATCTACTCTTGTTTCTGTTTGTTTGTTTGTTTAATCCTCACTCAAGGAGATTTTTAGGGAGAGTGGGAGAGAGAGGGAAAGACAGAGAGAAACATCAATGTGAGAGAAACACATCGATTGGTTGCTTCCTGCACAAGCCCTGACCTGGGCCCCAGGCCAGGGAGGAGCCTGCAATCAAGGTATGTGCATTTGACCAGAATCGAGCCCAGGACCCTTTGGTCTGCAGAGTGATGCTCTATCCACTGAGCCAAACTGGCTAGGGTGAGCAAATCTATTCTGAATAAACGAATCATTGGAGAGTTTGGGGAATGGCTGAGCGTTTCCTTCCTAGCTATCCTGGCATGATCACTGCACTGCACAGCTCTAGGAGACGCCATTCACGTTTTATAGAACATATGAGAGGTCCTCCTATCCCTGCTTTGTGCAGGGAATTGTGGGGTAAACCCTGAGTCATAAGAGTGACTCTTTGGGTACCAGAGGCTCTCCTTTCTGTGACAAGGCCTCCAAGTCTAGAGAGGCCTGGCCTCAGGCCTGGAGCAGGAATGGAAGTCAGTCAACTCCTAATATCAGCGCCATTCCCCCCCCCCCCCCCCCCCCCCTCCCCCCCGCAACACACACACACTCATTGACAGAGCCTCTTTGCAGGGCTGGCAGGGAAGGCGGGGGAATCATTAGCCAGAAGGAAGCCTGCGGAAGCGGGGTGCAGAGAACGGTGCCCACATCCCAGCCTCCTCAGGGGCACCTGCCAATTCTTTGTTTGCCAAAGGGAAGGGAGTGTATGCTGGGGCTAGGGGGCCTCTCCTCTCTTTCCTGTCTCAGTTGCCCTGCCCTCATGTTTTCTCCACCTGCTACAGGCTGCGCTCACCCCTTTGTACCTCATGCCCTAGTACCCTGAAGCTTGGGCTTGGGGTGGGCCCCGGAGGGGAAGAAGAAGCTCCGATGTATGGAGCAGTTTTTAGGAGCTGGTTGTTTTATGGTGTTGCATAAACTCAAACAGCCGTTAGGGTGGGTGTGGTGGTCCCGTTAGAGATGAGCTTGAGAGGGCAAGTGGCTTGCTCAGGCCGCAGAGCCAGGGAGTGGCAGAGGCAGCACGGGACCCAGGCCAGGTGCCCGGACTGTGTAGCTCCAAGAGTTCTCCCATCGTCTACATACTTGGCGCTCCCGGAGTGGTACTGCACTCGGCCCTGCTGGAGAGCCACGTCTGTCCAACTGATGCCAGGCTCAGTTCCTTTCCAATAAACCGCCACCACCGCTCCTTACCCCAGACAAGGACTCCTGGGCTCCAGGGGTGGGGCCACCTTGACCCTTGACCAGAGACCCACTCCTCCCCCAGAGACCCGCTCCTCCCCCAGCAGGAGGCTGATTCTGCTGAAGCTGCAGTTTTCTCGACCATTTTTTCATCTGCAAAGATTGTCCTGGCCAGTTACTCATCCTCCCCTGGGGCTAAGGGCAGGCCAGCCCCTCTGGTCCCTGGCGACCCCAAGGAGGGGGGCTGGGGCGGACCCTTACTGCCGAATCAGAAGAAAGCTCTGCTAATCGCGACAGCAGAAGAACGCAGAGGACTACTTTGTGCCAATCACTGTGCTGTGCTTCAGATGTGTTGTTGTTAATCCTTTAGAAAGAAACTAATATTATGGAGAGGGAGAGACAGAAGCATCGATGTGAGAGACACATCAATTGGCTGCCTCCCGCACACGTCTGACCAGGGCCGGGGATAGGCCTGCAACCGAGGTACATGCCCTTGACCAGAATCGAACCCACCCGGGACCCTGCAGTCCACAAGCCGCAGCTCTATCCACTGAGCCAAACCAGCTAGGGCTCTTGCGATGTTTTTTAATCGCATTTAGTTGCTCTGTGAGGTAATGGCTATTGTTCCCATTTCACAGATAACAAACAAAAGCACAAATACATTAAGTAAATGTCTCAAAGTCACACAAGTAAGTGGAGAAGCCAGGCCACCTGGTTCTTGAGCCCCAGCTTTTACCTTCTACCCTTGATTCCTTGCATTTGAGGGGTGTCCCCAGCTTCAGGCTTGCTGTGGCCACTGGGGTGCATCAGGCCCTATGTACGGTGGGGCCTGCCGTTTCCTGTTGCCTGGCTCTGGGCAAGTTCCCTCACTTCTGAGAACCCATTTCCGCGCTCCAAAGGGAGCTGTTAATAGTCAAACCAGCCCCTGTGAGCTCCGGTGTGTTCAATCTATGGCTCCCTTACCCCATTACAACGTCTCTGTGTCCCTCTCCATGTCTGTCTATCTGTCTATGGACCAAAACCCAAAACTGGTTTCACAGTTCCATCCAGGAGCCTTCCTTGGCCAGGGGGCTGTGGCTCCGGGTCCGCCTCCCACCTTCCTGGGGAGTCTGTCCAGCTGTTGCCTCAGGACTTGCTGACCTGTCCCTCCTGGTTCATGGGGTTCTCCACTGGGGCGTGGAATTCCAAAAATCCGTCAAGTCCAATCAGAAAACAAGTTCACTTTTCTGCTAACATCTAACTGAGGTTGTGAACGTAGGCAACAAGACCGTACAACTGTGAATGGCGCGATCGGTGATTTCGTCCCAGATGTTTGACTGTGGCTGTTAGCTACAGATACCCACACAAATCAGTTGCCACAGTTATCTCAAAGTGGCGTTGACATCCATCACTACTTTGAAATTATGGTGGTTATGACACCAACACTAGATCTTACTCCATGCATTCATGAAGAAGCACCTAAATTTCTGAATTGCAATGAATTATTTTCATATTGTGATAACTGGATTTCAAAAGCATTGCTTTCCTTTGTAACCCTGCACATTTTTATTTTGTGCATTTCAGAGCAATCTTCTGAGAAGGGCCCACAGTTGTCTCCAGACAACCAAAGGCAGTCATGGCTCAGAAATGGGTTAGAGGAGAACCAAGATGGCGGCATAGGTTAATGCCGGAGTTTGCTGCCTTGAACAACTACTTCAAAAGTGAAACTAAAAGACGGAACAAACATCACCCAGAACCACAGGAACGCTGGCTGAGTGGAAGTCCTACAACTAGGAGGAAAGAGAAACGCATACGGACACCCAGAGGAGGCGCAGTGCTGAAGTCAAATTCTGAGGTGCGGAGCGGGCCGGCGGCGGAGGGCACGGTTGGCGTTTTCAATCGGGAGGGTGTCGCAGACTCTGAGCTCCAGATACAGGCGAGTCTTTAGGGACCCAGACTCAAACGGGAGAAGCGGGACTGTCTGGCTTCGGTCAGAGCGAGTGCAGCTTTCTCTCCGAGCTTTGCAGCGGGTGCTGGGACTCAGAGAGGCAGAGCCCCTGTGGACAGGACTGAGAGCCGCCATAACTGCTCTCTCCGGCCCACCCTGTTGATCCTGTGCGACCCGCCCCGCCCAAGCCCTGCACAGAGGCATTTGCCGGATAGCCTCAGGCAAAGGCTAGATTAGCACCTCCCTAGAGGACAGAAGTTCTCTCACTGCTGACACAGCTGATTCTCATAGCCACTTGGCCTGGTGGTCAAACCCTCCCTGGTATTAACTACAACAATCAAGGTTTAACTATAAGACTGCGAACAAAGACCACTAGGGGGTGCACCAAGGAAGCATAACAAAATGCGGAGACAAAGAAACAGGACAAAATTGTCAAAGGAAGATATAGAGTTCAGAACCACACTTTTAAGGTCTCTCAAGAACTGTTTAGAAGCTGCCGATAAACTTAATGAGATCTACAAGAAAACTAATGAGACCCTCGATGTTATATTGGGGAACCAACTAGAAATTAAGCATACACGGACTGAAATAACGAATATTATACAGACTCCCGACAGCAGACCAGAGGAGCGCAAGAATCAAGTCAATGATTTGAAATGCGAGGAAGCAAAAAACACCCAACCAGAAAAGCAAAATGAAAAAAGAATCCAAAAATGCGAGGATAGTGTAAGGAGCCTCTGGGACAGCTTCAAGCGTACCAACATCAGAATTATAGGGGTGCCAGAAGATGAGAGAGAGCAAGATATTGAAAACCTATTTGAAGAAATAATGACAGAAAACTTCCCCCACCTGGTGAAAGAAATGGACTTACAGGTCCAAGAAGCGCGGAGAACCCCAAACAAAAGGAATCCAAAGAGGACCACACCAAGACACATCATAATTAAAATGCCAAGAGCAAAAGATAAAGAGAGAATCTTAAAAACAGCAAGAGAAAGAAACTCAGTTACCTACAAGGGAATACCCATACGACTGTCAGCTGATTTCTCAACAGAAACTTTGCAGGCCAGAAGGGAGTGGCAAGAAATATTCAAAGTGATGAATACTAAGAACCTACAACCATGATTACTTTATCCAGCAAAGCTATCATTCAGAATTGAAGGTCAGATAAAGAGCTTCACAGACAAGGAAAAGCTAAAGGAGTTCATCACCACCAAACCAGGATTATATGAAATGCTGAAAGGTATCCTTTAAGAAAAGGAAGAGGAAGAAAAGGTAAAGATACAAATTATGAACAACAAATATGCATCTATCAACAAGTGAATCTAAGAATCAAGTGAATAAATAATCTGATGAACAGAATGAACTGGTGATTATAATAGAATCAGGGACATAGAAAGGGAATGGACTGACTATTCCTGGGGGGGAAAGGGGTGTGGGAGTTGCGGGAAGAGACTGGACAAAAATCGTGCACCTATGGATGAGGACAGTGGGTGGGGAGTGAGGGCGGAGGGTGGGGCGGGAACTGGGAGAAGGGGAGTTTTGGGGGGGAAAAAAGAGGAACAAATGTAATAATCTGAACAATAAAGATTTAATTAAAAAAAAAAAAAGAAAGAAATGCGTTAGAATCCCCAAGGAGAGAGAAAGAAAATAATTACCTCGTACTAACCCCTGTGGTCTCCCTGAATCACCTTGGGAGTTCTCTAAACTTCCAGGCCCACCTCTGTGTGAGAGGGCGCAGGGGTCTCTGCAAGTCCCAGCAATGTAGAGGTGAGGCAGAGGCGAGCTGGAGTGGAGGTTACAGTGTCCTGCAGAGCACGGGGGGTGCTTTACATACATTTTCTCTAATTTCATTTTTAAAAAAAATATTTTCATTGATTTCAGAGAGAAAGGGAGAGAGAGAGCGAGAGAGAAACATCAATGATGAGAGAGAATCATTGATCCGGCTGCCTCCTGCACACCCTCTACTGGGGATCGAGCCTGTAACCCGGGCATGTGCCCTTGACCAGAATAGAACCTGGGACTCTTCAGTCCAGAGGCCGACGCTCTATCCACTGAGCCAAACCAGCTAGGGCTCATGTCACTCTCACATCTCCATGAGGCAGTGGTTCTCGTTACTCATTGAGAAGTGAGGAAACTGAAACTCAGGGAGTCCAGCACTGCCTTGTTGACATTTACTGGTTGAACCTTGGAGCACTTGGGTTTGAGGTCAGAGAGCTGTTTGTGTGCTGAGCCAGGTGCCAGCCCCTTGGGTACCCACCGAGGAGAGCGCCCTGGGGATCCTTTTCCCTGGGTCCCACATGTGTCCTATGTCAAGTGCCGGGAGCCGGTCCATCCTTGCTGTTTCAAGGGACCTGGCATATATGGCATACTGTTCTTAATATGTTTGCTCACCTTCTTGGCACTATGTGTTTTAACCAAGGTCACCTCTCTGAGAAAGGTTGTTTCCCCAGGTAGGGATTTTCCCCTGAAGTTAGGGAGGGAATAAAACCCCTTAACTAAGTGCCAGGCGGGTAATTAATCATTTTAACTACGAACAATCATGCTTAAGCTACATAATCTTTACTCCCTGGAATGGAGATAAGAAACGCCGTAACTTTTGGAATAGAGGTTGATAGGATTGGAATCAACTGGTATAAATACAGATGTAACAAGACAACAGGACACAGAACCTAGACACAGAACCTAGAGACAGGAGAACTTTGCTGGAGAGAACATGGCAAAAGTTCCTGGACAGAAACTGGCCACAGAACCTAGAGACAGAACCTAGCGAGAGAACCTGGCTGAAGAACCTAGAGACAGAACCTGGCTACAGAACCTGGATAGAACATGGCAAGAGAACCTGACTAGAACCTGGTGACTGAACCTGGCTGGAGAACCTGGACAGAACCTGGCTGGAGAACCTGGCTGGAGAACCTACAGAACCTGGCAAGAGAACCCAACCATGCTGATCAACTGAACGCTGCCTCTGTGTCATTCCTTCTTTGCCGACTCCGACCACACCTTTGGGGACCCCTGGACCCGCTAGGGTTGGACCCCAGCAGCCAAGGTCACTATCCACACCTTAGAAGTGAGAATGTGGGGATCAAACCTGTTCATCAGACACTCATTCAATAAACACCAGCCCCCCTAGGCCTCCAATCCTGCTGGGTCGATGCCTCGGATGCCCCCCATTACTCCTCTCCAGCTCTGGGCCACCAACCTGGTCCAAGCCTCAGCATCTCTCACCGGGATCCCAGCAGTAGCCTCCTGTTCACCCCCTAGTTTCCCCTCTGGCCCTTGACATCTTCTCCTGCTGTGGTCAGAGTGATCTTGAGGTGCAAATCTGTTTAATCCACTGTCAACCTCCCACCCAACATGCACACACTCACCTCGAAGCAGCTCACATCCCTTCAGGGTTTCCTGCTGCCCTGAGGAGAAGTTCAGGGCTAGTCTGTGCCTCTCCTCCTTGTTCTTTCTGCTGCAGCCGCACTGGCCCTCTCCCAGCTCCTCAAATGCTTCACTCTCCCTGTGGCCACAGGGCCTGGGCACATACTTTCCGCTCTTCCCGCCCATCTTTGCCCAGCTGATGTCTACTCGGCGTTGAAATCTCAAATATTTCTTTTGCGGGAAGCCTCTATGGCTTCCAGGCCGGGGTATAGTCACCATATCTTTACGCCCTAAGCCCCCGTACATCCTCTGCCTAGCACTCATCACCGTCTGTAATGAGACATTCAGTTTCATGAATTTCTGGATTACTGTCAATCTTTGTCCTCAGATCATACACTCCAGGGAACAGGGTCCACGTCTGCTTCTGCTCCCCCGGGAGGGTGTCTGGCATCCAGTTGGAGTTGACACTCCGAGTGAATGCGTGTTGGACACTAGAGGTACAGACATGAGTCAGGCCCAGCCCTGGCCCTCGGGGAGTCTGAGTGTGAGCTGGCCCATAGGCCTGCCCTGCAAAGCCAACAGTGGACAGAAGAAATAGACCCTCCCGCCCAACATACACACCCTAACCTCAAAGCCGTTTGTATCCCTTCAGAGTTTCCCGCTGGACATTTAGTTTCACGAACTTCTTGATTACTGTCCAGAAATGTCTACTCAGAGGGCTGGCGGCTTGCTTCTTTTGCAAAGGGAAGCACAGGTCAGAGTTCAGAAAACCTGCGTACCCAAAACCAGCTTTACTGCTGTGTGTCCTTGGGCAGGTTACTTAACTCCTCTCAGCATTTTTTTTTTTTTTTGATAAGCGACACTGAGCATTCCCAGCTGTACACACAAGTATCGCTTTTATGAGGTTTCCTTATGAACAAATCAGAGAAACACCCACTTTGCTGGGTTATTATAAGAATGAGGGATGTGAATAGGTAGCTATACGCTGTAAAGGCCTGTGGATGGCAGTGAGCAGGTGGCAGGGTTGGCACTGGGACAGAAAAGTGTTCTTGGGCTTCTGGGAAATCAGGGTGAATGCAAGAGGTACACATGAAGATGAAGGTGCCAGGGAATCCAGGGCAGACTCTGGACCCTAGGTGTGGGCCAGGTGTGGGATATGCGGGCATTGCGGCCTTTACCCATTACGGGGACAGAGCGATCTGTGGCTGTTGGGCAGCAGCAAATATGCCCACAGTCTCAGAGGTGTCACAACTTATTTCTCCTGGTGATTGAAGGTTAACCTGGGGGGTGGGGATGGGCTAGCACAGAGCGGGCTACTCCCTCTGCCCCTCTGCCCCTCTGCCCCTGGCAAGTAGGGATGCTGCTGGCAGCAAGCACTTCTGGGTCTAGGGAGTGAGGCGAGGCATTGGGTGGCAGCCTGCCAAGCATCCTTGCAAAGGAGAGACCAGAGAGTGAGATCGTAGGAGAAGGGGCCCCTTCCCTGAGCCTCCCTCCTTCTAGGCTGAGGAAGGCTTCCAGAGAGGAGACACTGAGGGGTACTGAGGGATGAATAAGAGTTTAGTGGGTGGGGGAAAGGTGTTGGGGTGAGGAAGTAAGCAAAAAGGGAACAGAACGAGGCATAAAGGATCAAGATGAATTCTCGGAAGGGCATAATGCCTGGGAAGATCCTTGCCTGCCCTGGGAGGGATCAAGGACTTTATCAAGAAGATGGGGTGGAAAAGGGAGGCCCTGAAGGGTTTTAAGCAGAGGGAGTGACATGGTGGGGGTAGTGTTTCTATTAAAAGATTAAACTGATGCTACCATATGTGATCTAAAAAATATGTGTACAAATATATATATATATAATCTTAGAATCATGTTTTTAAATGCATTAAATAAAATGCATACTGCCCTGGCCAGCGTGGCTCATTTGGTTTGAGTGCTGTCCCGTGCACCGAAAAGTTGTAGGTTCGATCCTGGTTGGGGCACCTACGGGAGACAACCGATCAGTGTCTCTCTCCCTCTCCCTTTCTATCTCTAAAAAACAAATTTAAAAAATAAATAATACACATAGGATTATAAAAAAAACCAACTATCTTGAAATACAGTGATTAAAATATGAAAAAGTGGGTAAGGTCGTGATAGATGCGAATTTTTCCTCGTTAATAAGACCAGCACTGGCTAACAGCAATTGCGAAGTCAGGATGGACATAAACAATATTTCAAGGTACTGGCAACAGCTCTAGTGTGATGTAAAAATATGTGTGATTTCTACTTTGCTGGTGGCAAAGTCAAAACTGTCCTTACACTATTGTGGTGTGTCGTCTACATTCATAACAGAAGCAAATGCTACCTTTCCTTTAGCGGTATGGACAATGAGATGTCATTTTTGCCATCCAAGTCCACAGATAGCCTGAGTTGCGCCCACAGATCCCCATGGGTGCGAAGTCCCTGCTCTGGAGCACAGACACCATGCTGGTCGCCAGAACTGCCCTAGGAAGGGCACTGGGCAGAGGTGGGAGGGGGCCTCTCCTTCACTGTTTGTGTGCTTTGAATTTAGCATGACGTGCATGTATCACTAAATCAATCAATCATGGAAATAAGGCGTTCACACCTGCTAAGCGTGGCAGATGGATCCGAAGACACAGGCTGGAGGCAGGGAGGCCACAGGAGGTAGTGCTAGGGACCCAGTGGGGAGATGACAGGGCCTCAGAGCAGGTCATGGCAATGGAGATGGAGAAAGAGGATGGACGCTAGAGATGTTAGGAGGTGGAAGACAAAGGGTTTGGGTGGTGGCTGAAGAGTCGGGTAGGAGGAATGGAGGAGGATACTCCCAGGGGCCTGTCTTGGGCGTCCGAATGACAGTGACCACAAGGAGAGAAGCCAGGCTGAAGAGACTTGCGGGGGGAGGTACAGAGTGGGCTAGGGGTGTGTGGTACCCTTTCTAGGAATAACAAGCCCTTGCCAAATGCCTAAAACTGCTGGGAGACTGATATACAAAGGGAACAATGGCCAGTCCACATATAAAATTGCAACCTCTGCAGGAACCAGCCCAGGCAGCCGAACCATAGCCTCGATAGCAGTTGGCCCCAGTCAGGACTGGCTCAATGACCACCAGCTTCCCTCATTTTTTTTTTTTTACTTTTTTTTTTTAATTAAATCTTTATTGTTCAGGTTATTACAGTTGTTCCTCTTTTTTCCCCCCCATAGCTCTCCTCCACCCAGTTCCCACCCCACCCTCTGCCCTTACCCCTCCCACTGTCCTCATCCATAGGTGTATGATTTTTGTCCAGTTATCTTCTTGCACCGCCACACCCCTTTCCCCCCAAGAATTGCCAGTCCACTCCCTTTCTATGCCCCTGGTTCTATTATATTCACCAGTTTACTCTGTTCATCAGATTTTTTATTCACTTGATTTTTATTTTTATTTATTTATTTATTTATTTATTTTTAATTAAATCTTTATTGTTCAGATTATTACAGTTGTTCCTCTTTTTCCCCCCATAGCTCCCCTCCACCCAGTTCCCACCCCACCCTCCGCCCTCACTCCCCACCCACTGTCCTCATCCATAGGTGCACAATTTTTGTCCAGTCTCTTCCCGCATCCCCCACACCCCTTTCCCCCCCAAGAATAGTCAGTCCACTCCCTTTCTATGCCCCTGATTCTATTATAATCAACCAGTTTATTCTGTTCATCAGATTATTTATTCACTTGATTTTTAGATTTACTTGTTGATAGATGTGTATTTGTTGTTCATAGTTTGAATCTTTATCTTTTTCTTCTTCTTTCTCTTCTTAAAGGATACCTTTCAGCATTTCATATAATACTGGTTTGGTGGTGATGAACTCCTTTAGCTTTTTCTTATCTGTGAAGCTCTTTATCTGACCTTCAATTCTGAATGATAGCTTTGCTGGATAAAGTAATCTTGGTTGTAGGTTCTTGGTATTCATCACTTTGAATATTTCTTGCCACTCCCTTCTGGCCTGCATAGTTTCTGTTGAGAAATCAGCTGACAGTCGTATGGGTACTCTCTTATAGGTAACTGACTGTTTTTCTCTTGCTGCTTTTAAGATTCTCTCTTTGTCTTTTGCTCTTGGCATTTTAATTATGATGTGTCTTGGTGTGGTCCTCTTTGGATTCCTTTTGTTTGGGGTTCTCTGCGCTTCCTGGACTTGTAAGTCTATTTCTTTCATCAGGTAGGGGAAGTTTTCTGTCATTATTTCTTCAAATAGGTTTTCAATATCTTGCTCTCTCTCATCTTCTGGCACCCCTATAATTCGGATGTTGGTGCACTTGAAGTTGTCCCAGAGGCTCCTTACACTATCTTCATATTTTTGGATTCTTTTTTCTTTTTGCTTTTCTGGTTGAGTATTTTTTGCTTCTTTGTATTTCAAATCTTTGACTTGATTCTTGCAATCCTCTTGTCTGCTGTTGGATCTCTGTATATTATTCTTTATTTCAGTCAGTGTATGCTTAATTTCTAGTTGGTCTTTTTTCATATCCTCCAGGTCCCACTAAATTTATTGGCGGTTTCTAGAAAATTCTTGAAAAACCTTATAACCGTGGTTTTGAACTCTATATCCATAGTTTTCTTTCCTCCATTTCTGTCATTTGTGACCTGTTTCTTTGTCTCCGCATTTTTTACGCTTCCCTGCGTTGGTAGAGTGGCTTTCTGTGCTAGGTGTCCTCTAGGGCCCAGTGGCTCAGCCTCCCCAATTACCTGAGGTGGACACTCTTGGTGCACCCCTTTGTGGACTTTGTACACAGTCTTGTTGTAGTTAAGCCTTGATTGTTGTAGTTATCACTGAGAGGAATTGACCTCCAGGACAATTGGCTGTGAGAATCAGCTGTATCTACAGTGGGAGAACTTCTGTGCTGAAGACACCCTTCTGGGGCAACACTTGCTTCATTGGGGCTTTGGTGCTCACTGAGTCTGCCCCCTGAGTGTGTCCCTTATGGATCTGAGGAGTTGTAATCTGGATGTTCCCACTCTGACCACTGGGTACACTGGCTCTTGGATCTAAGGAGGTGCTAATTTAGCCTCTACCTGAGGCTACCCAGCAGGAGCTACAAAGAGATATGCAGATTCCCCTTCCTTGTTTGGGGTTTGGAGGTGCCCAAATGAGGCCCAGCTGTGAAGCAATGCAAGCTGCTGTGGGGCCTTGGGCCTTCTCTTGGAAGTTCTGGGTCTGTCTGGCCTAGCTGCAATTTGTTAGGTAATTTTCAGGTTGCAAAGGGCCAGGGCATTCATATGCAAAGGCCTCTGCTGCAGCCTGGGTGGGGTGGGGTCTCAGGGAATCAACAGGGCGGAGCAAGCAGCTATGGCTGATCCTCAGCCCTGCCCTAAGGGGCCCCGAGTCTCAATGTCCCGGTAATCGGTAATCGCTGCAAGCACCTCTGAGAGAAAGCCGCCCTCGAGTTCAGAGTTCTGTCCGCTGCCAGACAGTCCAGTTTCTCCTCGTATGAGTCTGGGTCCCCAGAGACTCACCCGGAACTGGAGTTCAGAGCAGTCAGGGGCTTGTGACTCCCTCCTGATTCAGAAAGACAGCCGTGTCCTCAGTTGCCAGCCCTTGCAGCGTCCGCCTCCGTACCTCTGCACTTTACTTCCATACCTCCTCTGAGTTTCAGTGTGCTTTTCTCTTTTCTTTTAGTTGTAGAATTTCCACTCAGCCATCCTTCCTGTAGTTCTGGATGATGTCTGTTTTGTCTTTTAGTTGTATTTTTGAATTTGTTGTGGGAGGCAGCAATTTCCGGTGTTTACCTATGCTGCCATCTTGGTTTCTCCAGCTTCCCTCATTTTTGCCCTCCACTCTCTACCCCGACTTCCAACTCAGGGCCAACCAGTGAAAGCCAAATATGCTCCCCTAACCAATTATATAGGATGCCCTGCTTCTAGTTAGCAGCGCCCCCCCCCCGCCCCCCCGCCCCGGCTTTCCCCTGCCAATGCCTCTAATCAGGGAACACCTGGGGCCTTCCCCTTTTCCATCCCAAAGTGTCCCCAGCCCCTGCCTGCCTTTGAGACTCTGCCAAAAGCAAGTGATGGTGGCTGACTCCCTTCCTATTCTTTGCCTGATCTCATTCGGGTTGTCTTGTCTATCCCTGCACCTTAATGTTTATGAATTTGTTGCATCATCTTCTGCTCTAAGAGGCCAAAGGGAAGCAATGGGTTTCTGAGGGTCAGAGAAAACAGAAGTGGGGAGAGTCCCGACCTCACAGTTTGAGCTGGCGCCAGGCCTGCCTATGTCCACTAAAGAGCCAAACAGCAGGCAGGAGTGATGATGAGTGAAGTGTTCCCACCCTCCTCTGTGCGTTGAGCCTCACGACAGCCCTGCGCCTCCCTGCTGGATTACATCCAGGAAACTGTACAGTTGCAGATTCTTCCTGGCCTTCACTTAGCAGGTGCCAAAAAGCTTGCACACCATTTGGTAATCTGGGGACAAAGTTCAAGTTGGGGAACCTTTTCTCTCTATTCCAGGGATTCCCCTGGCCCTGGAAGCCGACTTCTTCTAATTCTACTCCCATGTACCCCAGAAGCCATAAGATTCGACTGTGCAGAGTCCCAGTGCTGCTCGGGGTCACATTTAGGGACCACAACTCACCTTTCTGGTGGGAGTGACCAGAGACACCCGCCTTCCGTTTCATAGGAATCACCGAGGCCCACAGTGGCTTATTTGAACAAAAGAAATCATCGATGGAAAAGAAGTCAGGCATCTGCACAGGGCCTGAGACTAATTGTATATTCCAGGGACTAGACATTCAGACAAGAGGCCAAGGGCACAGGGAGTCGTCCAAGTGCCAGATGCTCTCTGCATTCAGGTTATCGCATTTCATCCTGACACTAGACCCTTCGGGGTGAGAGGCTTGGGTAAGGTCACACGGCTGTACATGCTACCGAGTGGATTTCGACCCACAGCTGCCTGGCTCCCAAATCTCTGCCTTGTTCCCTGGACTCTGCCTTCTCAACCAAGAGCCAGGAAGTTTCTAAAGATAGCGGCAGGTCCCAGAAGTGAGGTCCAAATTCCTCGTACAGTCTTCATGCCCACAGTGAATCACCTGAGTCCTGAGTCTATCTCTGGGTTTCAGGAATAGCTTGCAGGAAGGGCATTTTAGTTACACAGGTTTCTAAGTGTATGTAGGTGGGCACACATACTGGTCTTAGGAGTACAGGTGATTCAGATTAAGGAATTCCACCTATTGTTCTCACCGTAAATACAATGTAGATTTTAGCTAAGCTCTGTCCTGGCAGACACTGTGCCACTGGGAGACTGTTCTTAGGCCCCCTTGGGTCCTGGGAGGCATTTGTATTTTTTTAAAAAATATATTTTATTGATTTTTTCAGAGAGGAAGGGAGAGAGAGAGAGAGTTAGAAACATCGACGAGAGAGAAACATCGATCAGCCGCCTCCCGCACACCCCCGACTGGGGATGTGCCCACAACCAAGGCACATGCCCTTGACCGGAATCGAACCCGGGACCCTTCAGTCCGCAGGCCGATGCTCTATCCACTGAGCCAAACCAGTCAGGGCACAGTTGTATTTTTTATTTGAATTTAGCTGATTGATCCCTGAGCAAATATTTACCCTTCATACGTAAAACTCTCACTCCTTCCCCTAGCCTTGGAAGGCTGCCATAGGCTGACCTCTTCCCACCTCTCTAACCTGAACTTAAGCCATCTTCTCCTCACTGAGGCCCCATCCCACAGTGGCCCTGTTTATCCCTCCACCTTCCAAGTTCAGCCCTGGCCTCAGGCCTTGGCACATGTGTTCGGCCTGGACAGCTTTTTGCCCAGAGCAGTGCTTGGCTGGCTTTTCCTTGCCATTCTGGTCCTAATGTAAATATCACCACCCAGGAGGCCTTCCTGGACCATCCCATCTACAGCAGTCCCTCCAGAAGCCACAGTCACTGCCTGCTGCATGGTTTTCACAGCATGGACAGTATATGCTTTCTGTGTGTCTCTCCACCCACACCCCCCAAACCTAAACAGTGCCTGTCACACAGTATGTGTTCCTTAGGAAGTAAATGAATGGATGGATGGATGAATGAATGAATGAATGAATGGATGAATGAATGAATGAATGGATGGATGGATGGATATAAGGTTTCTGGCAGACTGATGATGCTTCTTCACTCTGCTTGTAGGGTTGGGAGAGTAGTGAGAAGGCCTCAGGCCCCACGGTCCCCCATCTGCTGGGGACCACCAGATGGCGAGCATTTCAAGGATTCTGTAGCTATTCCGTTAACACACCTACTAGTTCCAGCCCCTACACCTTGTTCCTGCAGTCCCTTCACCTGGCCTTCCCTTTATAGATGCCCCTGACTGTTGGAAACTCACTCAGTCTTCAAGGCCCCAGTTCAAATGTCACCTGCCTTGATTCTCCCGTGTCTCAGTTGGAAGGATGTTCTCTCTCCTCTGAGCCCCTGCAGCCTCTGGCTTTACCTCTGTGTAACCACATGCTCCTCTACACTGAGAGCAACTGCAGAAGGTCTGTGTTCCTTTCTGGTAGCCTGCAGCACAGAGCGGGAGCTCAACAGGCATCCAGGCTGATCAACAGAGGAAGGTTTGGCTGACAGCTGGATGGACGTGAGGGTAGATGGCTCAGGACATGAGTCACAGCAGGGCCATCACCCTGCATCCCTGGACAGTCTCAGAGACCCCAATATCAGGTTCCAGTCCAGGCTGCGCCTTTTTCTAGCTGGGACTTTAGGCAAATCACGTTACTACTCTGGGCCCAAATTTGCATGTCTGTAAAATGGAACTAATAGTAGTAACTTCACAGTAACTCAGAGGTTATTTTGAGAAATAAAAGGATTAGTGCTTTGAGAAATAAATGGCACAATGACTAGCATACAAAAAAACCCTCACTAGATACTAACTGTTATTATATGGACACAAGTCTGAGACTAGTGTGGAACTCCTTCCCATGCCAGAGGCCAGGGGCATGGAGGTAAGCTTGGGCCTCACCACAGAGAGCAGGGTGCAGCAGGAATTCAGGACAGGGCCCTCTTTGTCCACATTCATTCATTCATTCGTTTGACAGTTACTTGTTGAGCACCTAGTATGTGCCAGGCACTGGGGATTCTGTATGGAAAAAGACAAAGTCCCTGTCCTCATGAAGCCTGCATTCTAGTATAGGAAATCAGAGAATAAATAAAAAATAAGCAAATGCATCATTTCAGACAGTGAAAGTCCTGTAAGTAAAATCGCAGCACTTTGTAATAAAGAGTGACTGGGTGTGGTCCCAGAAGGCTTTCCTGAGGAGGTGGATTTAAGCTGAAACCTAAGGAATGAGAAGGGGGCATCTGGGAGAAGAACATTCCAGGCAGGGAGATGAGCAAGTTGAGGAGCAGAGAGAAAGCTGGTGGGGCTGGCGCAGAGTGGACAGGAGGTAGGGCATCGGGCATGGGGACCAAGAGGTCTGCAGGGGTGGAGCCCAGGGACTCGGGGCTGCCATGGGAGGTTTGGATGTTAAGTTTGATGGGATGCCTGTAAGCGGTTGTAAGCAGGGTAGTGATGACCTTATGTTTTGAAAAGACCCGGCGGTGGAGTGAAGAATGGTCTTGGGAAGGATAAGGATAAGGTGAGAAACGATGGTGACCCAAATGACAGAGAAGGCAGTGGGAAGTGATCGCATTCAAAGTGTTTTTGAGTCCACAGGACCTGCTGGTGCATGTGACAAGGACAGAAAGTGAGGAACCAGGAATGGCTTCAAGGTAGATGTTTGACTCTATATTGATGAGTAAGACTGCAGGATGAGCCAAGTGGGAAAGATGGGGCACGAGGGCTTTGTGTTGGACGTGTAAAGCGTGTGCTGCTCAAGAGAGAATATTCAGGTGCAAGTGTCTAGTGTGGGTTGGGTAACACAAGTTTCGAGGTTAGGGCTGGGGTTACAGGTTGGGGAATCGTCAGCATGAAGTCGCTTTTTAAAGCAGGAGACAGCGAGAGATCACCTGGGGGAGAGTATGTGAATAGGGAGGGGGAGCCAGGAGAATCAGGAGAAGGTGTCACCAAAGGCAAAAGAGGAGAGCATTGCAAAGAGGGGTGCCCAGCTGTGACAACTGCTGCTGGGGGGTGGAGGAGGGCGAGCATGGACAGGGCTTTGGTGCCGTGGAAGCTGATGGGGCCCTGACAAGAGCTCTCTGGGTGGGTAGTCTTGGAGACTGGAGCTGTCTGAGGGGAGACCTGTGCCCTGCAGACAGTCTCTGAGGCCTTCTCTGTGAGAGAGGGAAGACATATGTGGAGGGAGGCATATGTGGAGGGGATGTGGGGCCCAACGAGGGTTTGCTTGTTTTTTGTTCTTTTCAAAATATATTTTTAAATTGATTTCAGAGAGGAAGGGAGAGGGAACATAGAAACGTCAATGATGAGAGAGAAGCATTGATTGGCTACCTCCTGCAGGCCCCACACTAGGGATCAAGTCCACAACCCAGGTATGTGCCCTGACCGGGAATCGAATCACAACCTTCTGATTCATAGGTCGACGCTCAACCACTGAGCCACGCCGGCCGGAGGTTTGCTTGTTTTTTAAGATGTGAGATACTACAGCACGTGTGTATGCTAATGGGAGAGATCAGGCAGAGAAGGGGAACTCGAGGTAGGAGGGAGATAGGGTAATTACATGAGCAAGGTCCTTGAGGAGCTGGCCTCCCTAGATAGGACTGGGACAGTTAGGACAGGGAGGCAGCAGGGCTGAGTGCAGCACAAGGAAGACAGAGGCTCCTGCCTCGTTGCACTCCCATCAGGAAGCCTGGCTTCTAGTACTGACCCAGGCTTTCCTGTGTGACCCTGGGCAAGTTACCGAATCTTTCTGGGCTGTGCTTTCCTGGGGGTAAAGTGAGAATCCCAGTGCCTGTCTGTCCTCTCTCCCGGGGTTTGCACATGTGGCCCAGCCTGTCTGAAAACCCGTCTGACGGATTCCCAGTACAGAGATGCCACTGACTTTGGCCTGAGACCAAGGTCATCTCAAAGGTCAGCCAAGCCTTGTCGCTTAGCAAGTGTCAGGGGCCCAGGGGTTGTGCCCTTTTATCCCCAGTCTCTCACCCCTTTGGAACAGCAGGAATAAAAAGCCTGCCTCGCCCAGCTGCCGTGGCTCAATGATTGAGCATCCACATATGAACCAGGAAGTCACAGTTCGATTCCTGGTCAGGGCACATGCCCGGGTTGCAGGCTCGATCCCCGGTAGGGGGTGCGCAGGAGGCAGCCAATCAATGATTCCCTCTCATCATTGATGTTCTATCCCTGCCTCAACGTCCCTATCTGTGACCAAAAGGAAGCCAGTGGCTCAGTGGGCAGTCCTGGGGCTGTTGTCTCAGCCTCCAGGAGGCAGTGGGTAGAGAGAAGATAACACAGGCTTTGGATCTAGATCACACCCCAGCTCTGCCACTTTTTAATTGTGTGACCTGCCAGAGGGAAAGATTTACTGTGACGCTTGAGTTCTAGGCCCTTGTCCCCAAGCGCTGTGCTAATTTTAGGTTTATAATTCTGTGTTCTTTTACTTATAAGAGACCCCCCCCCCCAAGTGCATAATATCTGGGGTGGGGGGAGGCAGGGAGCAGTGGCACCTCCCCCTCCACCCAGAGTGTCTATGATGCCCATTGGCAAGGCCCCACCCCTCCTCCTCAGCAGACTTAGCCCTTAGGATCACAGGTGAGGGCCTTCTCTCTCTGTTTATGTTCTTAATGGAACACACTGCCTGAGGCCAGCTTCATCCCACGCCCTTTCCATCCCCTCCAGCAGCTAATCCTGCTCATTAGCCACTAAACTTAGTCCAGGGCAGTGTGGGCACATAGTAGGCAGACAAGCCCATCTGCTTCCACTTGCATCTTTCTTACTGAACTGGCTTCCTGGCTCCCAAGGGAGTAGATGCCAAATGCACCTAAGCAATTCACCTTGGGCCCGTACTCCTGGGTGCCAAGCAAAAGCCCCCTTTGACCTTTTAACCCTCATCCCTTGGGAGGACCAGGAGATTATAGCTTCACTTCCAGGCTAGGAGCGTCAGTAGGTTATGCTGGTCTTAAGGATCCCCAGCCCTGGCCCAAACAGTCCCTCTCCTGCCCCCAAGAACCCCAAGTCCTTACCTTGGTGGGGATGAGGAGGGGCAGAGGCAACAGGATAATGGGCAGGAGGTATACAAACAGGTAGAAGCGATAGGCCCACAGGCCCTGCCAGCAGGTGGCCATGGTGTGGACCCTGGAGTGCTGCTGGAGCCACCGTCTCTCTGGAATCCAGGCAACTGAAGGACTGACTGAGCAGGTAGCCAGCTGGGGCAGGCTTATATAAAGCCCGTGGACTGTTAACCATTGACCCACCCTGGCAGTCAGAGTGTTTTTGGAGTCCGGGGGTGAGAGTAAGGAGGAGGGACTTGCAAGAGGTATAAAGATCAGGAAGACTTTGCAAGGAAGGGGAGGAGGGTGAGATCAAGGAGTAAAAGCTTCAAGTTCTTTCAAGGAGTGAGGCCCAGAGTTAACCCCTTCTGTGTGTGCTGGCTGGGAAGGGCTGCTGGGAGGAGCTGGGGAAGGAAGGGTGCCTGGGAGGTTGCTGAGCTGGCCTCCAGAGGGCAAGTCCCCGAGCTGCCTCCCCAGCCCAACCTTTCCTTCCTCCTTCTATTCCTCAAAGCCAGGTTCTCTAGAACTGTGTGTATCCAGGGCCAAGGGTAGGGCAGCATTCCTCTAGAGCGGCCCTGCCCTCTAGGAGTTTCCAGTCTAAGACTGTGGGACACCCAGGCCCGCAGCAAGCCTTCCTCTTCCTTCCAGGTGTCTAGGAAACCACGGGCCCTGACTGTCGCTTACTCACTTTGTGATGTTGAGCCACTGACTTAACTTCTCAGAATAGCCACTTCCTTGTTCTACTGTAATATCTTCCTATTCTGAGGTTCAAATTAGATAAGTTATGGTGTGTTGAGCCTTGATATGTGGTAGGTATACAACAAAGGTTAGGGTTGTGTTGTTGTTTTTAAGGGTTTTCCCTAAATTGCCATGGAAGACCAGCAAAGATTGTCTCATATTTTGGAAATAATCTCTCCATTTATTCATCATCCATCCATCCATCCACCAAACAAGTAGTTTGGTGCTGATTATATATTTAGCCCCTGTGGACGAAAGGGGCCACATGCTGACCTGACAAGCTCAGGGGAGGCCTGCATGGTGGTCTTGCAAACTCAGAGACCTAAAGTAACCACAAAGGATGGTCTGAAATTAAACTTTAACTAAAAGCAGTTATGGCGGGCAGTTACGTCCTAGGCCAGTATCTTCACTGACAAGATCAACCTTTACCTTAACTGAGCCTATCTGTCTATCTTTTTGCATCTATGATAACATACCCTTGAAATGTCTGGGTAACTTGTAACTTCCCTTTTTCTGGAGCCCCTGGGTCACAACCAAATGTGCTGGGTGCCAGGACAGAGACCACAAATTCCTTCATTATCATGTTCATTGATCCTGCACCCACCTAAGTGTGTGTCCATCATTTTACTTTTTATCCAATCCCAGGGGTTTCCCTGCTTTGCTTTATCCCTCCTCCTTAGTCTGCCACCAATGAATTTCATGTAACCCACCTACGTCCCTCCTTTGATTGCAAATGTATAAATACAGATGTAACCCCGCCATTCTCAGAGCGTTATCTCAATTCATTGAGGTTCTGCTTCCTGGCATATGTCGACAGTTTGGCTCAAATAAACTCACAAAAGTTCTTTACAGGTTTCAGTGGTTTTTACGTTAACACCCCATTCAGTGCTAAAATGCTGCTGATAGCGTTAACATTTGTTCAGCATTTAGTACACAGTGGTTAGTGTGCCGTTGGCATTTACTCGGTAAAACCACACCATGAGTTCAGTGTTACTATTCCATTTTATGGGTTGGGAAACTGAGGCCCCGGGATGCAGAGACAGCCAGAATTCAAGCACAGCGATGCGTCGTTTAACATCGGGGATGCGTTCAGAGAAGTGTGTTGTTAGGCAATTTTGTCATTGTGTGAACATCATGGAGGTACTTACACAAACCTGGCTGGTCTAGTACAAGCTATAGCTCCTCAGCTACACACCTGGACAGCATGTTACTGTACTGAATACCACAGGCAATTGCAATGCCTTGTGCTGTGATGTTACAATGGCTATGGCATCACTAGGAGACAGGGAATTTTCAGCTCCATTATAATCTATAATCTATGGGACCACTGTTATATGTGTGGTCTGTTGTTGATGGAAACATCTTTTTTGCTGTTGTTATTAATCCTCACCTGAGAATATTTTTCCCATTGATTTTTAGAGAGAGTGAAAGGGAGGGAAAGAGGGAAGAGAAGAGAGTGGGTGGGGGTGGGGGGGTGGGGGGGGAGAAACATCAATCTGAGAGAGACACATTGATTGGTTTACTCCTGCACACACTGGGACCAGGGCCAGGGATTGAACTTGCAACCCAGGTATATGACCTTGACCGGAATCAAACCCATGACCCTTTGGTATATGGGCCGTTGCTCTAACCATTTAGCAACACCAGCCAGGGCTTGATGGAAACCTCTTTAAGCAGCGCATGACTGTGCTTTATGAGTGCCCTGGGTGGTCCAAACCAGTGCCTGAACTCCAGGCGGAAGGAGAGTACTGGGAATGCGGAGCAAGGGCTCCTGGAGAAGGTGGCAGCTAAGCTAAAACTTGAAAGTTGAGCCTAATTTGGCCATAAGGTGATGGAGGAAGGATCCCAAGCAGGTGGAGGAGTGAAACAGGCCTGGAGGATAGGGTGTGTGTGGGGTGTGTGTGTGTGTGTGTGTGTGTGTGTGTGTGTGTGTGTTGGAGGTGACGGTTGGGGGTTGGAAGGAATTGCCGGTTGTCTTTCAAGCCAGAGCCTCTGCCTCTTGGTACCTTCACCCCTCCCCACCCCCAATACTGCACTCAGTAGAAGCTCAATCCATGTTTCTGTGGATTATCAGAGTGGGATGATGTGTGTGCCAGGACAAGAAGGCAGAGTGCCAGAGCAAACGCTTCAGGAAGTAAACAAAGCGTGGAAGCCTGGTGACGTTCAGGGAACAGGAGCTTCGGTGTGGCTGAAATGTGCGTTTGTGGGGGACAGGACTGAGAGCTGATCACCACATCTCCAGGTTACGCAATGACCTGGGCTGTGATGCCAGTGAGATCTGGAGCCACCCAGGTCTGTGTGAGAGACATGCAATGCCTTCTGCAGGGTGAGCAGAGAGCTATGGGGAGATCCAGGTGGCAGGACTCCTGGCACCAGGCTGGGTGGGAAGCCACAGTGAGATAGGAAGGACTGGCCACCCCCATGCCCCAATTCAGGCTGTGGCCTCTCAACTCCCATGCCACCTACCAGCCACCCGCTAGGGGCAAAGGTGAGGAGGAGTCAGGAGGCACAGGGATAGACAATGGGTTTCAGAAACCCAAGACAATACCCAGTTCTGTTTCACCCTGGACAAGGCCTCTCCCATGGCCTGAGGCTTTGGAGAAGCACTGAGGGGAGCATGGCTGGGCCTCCCCAGAGGAACAACATCCACTCTCTGTCTAATCTGCATCCCAATTCCCCCAACTCTACACCAACCTGTGGTGCAGGCTCCCAGCAATGCAGCTACTTGCCCAGGGTCGCACAGCTTGTGGGTAACGGGGAAAACCCAGATTCACATCCAAGACTGTCCATGCTCTTTGCCTAGCTTTCCCTGGGCTCCTGTGATGGCAAAACTTGGTGTTTCCACATTAGATGGCTACTCTTTTAAAAAAAATTGATTTCTTTACAGAGAGGAAGGGAGAGAGTTAGAAACATCGATGAGAGAGAAACATCTATCAGCTACCTCCTGCACACTCCCTACTAGGGATGTGCCCGCAACCCAGGTACATGCCCTTGACCAGAATCGAACCTGGGATCCTTCAGTCCGCAGGCCGACGCTCTATCCACTGAGCCAAACCGGTTAGGGCTGGATGGCTACTCTTTTACTAAGACACCATCCCCGCTCCCCAGCTTTGCTTCTACAGCCCCCTTCGGTCATAGGCTCTTGGGACCCTGGCTGATCCTCTTTTGAGGACCAATGTTGGGGTGCTATCACATCCCCAGCAGCAGGTGCAGTCGATGATGACTTCCTAGCAGAAGCCGTGTCCTGAGGCCGGTGGGAGGTCGCCAGCCGTCACAGAGCTTTTCCCTTGCCAGTCACAGCCAGGGCCCCACTCTGCCAGACCCTGTTCAGTGCTCCTGTCGGCCTCACCCGCTCTTCTTTCAATTAACCCTGCAAATAACCGTTCCTTTTGTCATGGCTCCTATTGGACTGTGAGCAACACGTGGCAGGTGCTGAGATCGTCCTTCTTCAGCCTTGCTTGGGGTCTTTCCTGTGCCAGGTCTCTGCACTATCTCAGGGAGGAGTCATAACCAGGAAACACCTACTGTGCACTTTGACCATTGACCCTCCTGGAGAGAGCCACCGAGAGCAGCCGAGAAAGTACTAGGGAGAGAGATGTTCCCAGCTTCCAAGAACCGGCTTATCCTCAGAAGCAGGTGGTAGATAAACTAGAGATAGAGCCGGGACTGAGGCCCAAAGGTAGCTTTTAGGAAGTTCAGACCTGGACACATGAGACAGGCATCAGAGAGAGGCTCCCAAGGCAACCGGGTGGAGCAGGCTTGGCCTGGAGCCCACAGGGGCACAGCCCAAGTGGTCCTGGAAAGACGAGAGGATTGGCCATAGCAGGGAGCAGGAATGAATTGTGAGAGCGGGGATTGACCTGCCCAGCCTAGAGGAGAGAAGACGGGGTGTAGGGCTGGCTGTGAAATCTTGATTGAAGAAGAGGGCAGGAATGTTCTCATGCACAGAGGGCCACAGGGAGCAGGGCGAGGGAGGCACCCTGAGGCTGTTTACCAGGACACCTCCACCCCCTCCCCAGGGTGAACGGTGAAAGGTGATGCATTCCCCAGCACCCGAAGCGCCCTTCTTGGGTGGCTACCTTGCCCTGAGACCGTAGGGAGAGGTGGAAAGGGGTCCCACACGGAGCAGGAGGGCGGGCATCTTGCTCACAGCTCTGAGAATGCTGGACCCAGAATCTGACTGCAGGGTTCCTGACTGCTCCCCGCCTCTGACACTGCCTTTCCAGTTGGGCCCACCCATTTTGTCTCATACCCCCCTCAGCACCTTGGAAGGTGCTCCATAGGTGCTTAAACGACCCCTACAAGACCCTCTCCTTGCCTTCCTCTTTTGCCTCAGCTCTCACCATTCCTGCCTCGATTCAACCGTGTTCAGATCCTCACCTGGCCCTGCATTGTCTAAAATCTCTAGGAGGTGGCCATGCTCCTGCTTCCTCTTGACATGCTTTCCCTGCCCCCCTTTCCCCACTTGATTGGTTAAGTCTTGCTTATCTTTCAAGTCAGCCTAAGACTGAACTTCCTTCGTGAGCTCTCATCACAGACTAACTCAGGCTGCCTGCTAAGTGTCCTATACAGCCACAGCACATATCACACCGCATTTCTCTCTCCTGATAACCTGCCCATACCCCCACCAGACTATCAGTTCCATTGGGACACAGTCTGTCTATATGAATGTCTGTATGCACTTTTCAGCCTCGAGTTGATACCCAACAAAAATGTGTTGAAAGAATGGATGGATGGATGGATGGATGGATGGATGGATGGGTGGATGGGTGGATGGGTGGGATGCCCATATGAAAATGTATAAAGTCCACATCAGAGAGTCTCCTTCCAGCATGTTCTGGAGCTGGTCCCTGGTTCTTCAGCTAGGACAGATGAGGGCCATTGATCAGGTAACAAGGCAAAGAAGTGAATAGGGAGGGGGGAGTGCTTCTGGAGAGGAGCGAGGTGACCTGACTGCCACAGGAATCTGTGGCGACAGCAGCCATGGGGGCGCACCTGGCCAGGCGCTACCTGGGTGATTCCTCAGGGAAGCCAGACCCCCTGCGGATGCCCGCCTTCCCACCCATGGCTCCCCCGGGTACAAGGAGTGCGAGATGGTGGCCACGCAGCAGCAGATGCACGATGCACAGCTGGTGGTTCAGCAGCGAGACTACTGTGCCCACTACCTTATCCTGCTGCTCAAATGCAAGCACGACAGCTTCTCCAACTTCCTGGCCTGCAGCACGACTGGGGCTTCTGCGAGCACCTCGACTAGGTGATGCTCAAGTGGAAGGAGCAGCGGGAGCAGAGGGAGGTGGATCTGGCCAGAAACCAGGGGTCCAGCCAGTGGCCATGTTGTGGGGTCCGCCCGCCACCCTGGAACGAGTGGAGAAATAGAAGCCTCCCGCCCTTAGGCCCCTCCCCCAAAGAAGAGAAGTGAATAGGTTTTCCCCACCATCAAGACTGAAGAGGAGATAGGGAGTAACCCTTCCCGAGGTGGCCCTGCCCATCTGCCTTGGCTGCTGGGGCTCTGCAGGGATCCAGCCAACGCTCTGATGCTGGCCATGAAGACTTGGAGGAACTGGGGACATACTTGTTGCTGGTAATGCAGGGAGGGGGTTCTCGGGCTGACTGTATCTACATCAAGTGGCTGCATCCCGCACTGGCCCGACCAGGGCCAGGGATCAAACCTGCAAATCAGGTACATACTCTTGACTGGGAATCAAACCTGAGACCCTTCAGGGTGCGGGCTGACACTCTAACCCAGGGATGGGCAAACTTTTTGACTTGAGGGCCACAATGGGTTCTTAAACTGGACCGGAGGGCCGGAACAAAAGCATGGATGGAGTGTTTGTGTGAACTAATATAAATTCAAAGTAAACATCATTACATAAAAGGGTACGGTCTTTTTTTGTTTGTTTGTTTTATTCATTTCAAACGGGCCGGATCTGACCCGCGGGCCGTAGTTTGCCCACGGCTGCTCTAACCACGGAGTCACACGGGCCAGGGTGATAAACCTTCCATTTTGTATAACTGTTTGGAGCACAGATGAGATGCTGCCTAATGCATGAATTACTTAATAAAGCCAATTAGATCTTCAAATTCACTCCATTGAATTTTGTTCTTTAACAGATGTGGTGGCAGCATTGAGACCAAAGTAAACTTCTGATGGTTTTGGGGGACAAGAAACATAAGCATGGCCCCCCACAAGCCCCACTATCTTTCTCTCCGTTTCCTAGGGCTGCCGATAAGCCCCTCTAGGTTTGCGCTCCATCCTGTCTTGTGTTCAAGCTCCCGATTTGAATGACTTGCCTTTCCAGGGCAGGTAAGCTTGAGCTGGCAGGTGGTTCTGCCCAGAGCAAGCCCCTAGACAGGCAGGTTAGTAAGAAGCTAGAAAAATTCCTTGGCAAGTGGAACTGGGAAACAGACAGATAGTTAAACAAGGCCAAGCAACTTACAGCCAGCTTATAAATCACAGTCTTATCTTCCCGAACCAAGGACACATAGGAGCAAATGGTTTACACATTCCAGACCGTGCCAGGGGCAGACCCACCTTGGTCCCGGGTCTTTTCTGGTGACAAGACCACAATTTCCCGGTGGAAAACCCCAGGCCTGAGCTCTGTCCTTGGATTCCACGATGGGAACTGCTGACGCTTCAGTCCGCAATCCCCAAATGTTTGGAGTCAGCCCCCAGATTCCACGCTGAGAACTGTTGGTGGCAGCTGCAGTTCTCCATTTATTTTGAAATCAGTCCACAATCCTCATTCCTTGGGATTTTTTGGTTCAATACTTTTCCCCATTCAAGGTTCCATGGGAATTGGTGGTGGTTCCCAGCCGGAGTAGACTGGGTCCAACTTAAGAACTGAACTGGGTTCAATTTAAGAACCAGACTGGGTCCAGGATTGGACTAGGTCTGATTTGAGCTGTACTGGGTCCAGCAGGAGGTCTCAGGTGAATATTAAGAAACAGGATCCGCCCAGCCGGTGTAGCTCAGTGGTTGAGAGTTGACCTATGAATCAGGAGGTTGCCAGTTGATTCCCTGTCAGGGCACATTCTTGGGTTGTGGGCTCGATCCCCAGTGGGAGTCATGCAGGAGGCAGCCAATCAATGATTCTCTCTCATCATTGATGTTTCTCTCTCTTTCCCTCTCCCCCTCTCCCTTCCTCTCTGAAATCAATAAATCAAAGGAAGGAAGGAAGGAAGGAAGGAAGGAAGGAAGGAAGGAAGGAAGGAAGGAAGGAAGGAAGGAAGGAAGGGAGAGAGAGAGAGAGAGAGAGAGAGAGAGAGAGAGAGAGAGAGAGAGAGAAAGAAAGGAAGAAAGGAAGGAAGAAAGAAAGAAAGGTATTTTTTTTAAGAAAGGTCTTTTATATCTAAAGAACCAAGTGTGCCACCTTCTAGCATACTTGCTTATTTTATGTTTAAGAACCACAGTCCTAGAAGCTGCGGATATTTGCAAAGGAGGCAAAATCTTGCTGGACACAGCATAGAGTTGGCAATGTCCATTGCGAGGAGTATTCCAGTTAATCAAAATCATTTAAAAACTGCACTTAGCCCTAACCAGTTGCTCAGTGGTTAGAGTGTCAGCCCTTCGACTAAAGGGTCTCAGGTTCGATTCTGGTCAAGGGCATGTTGCAGGTTCCATCCCTAGTCCTGGTCAGGGTGCATGCGGGAGGCAACCAGTCAATGTTTCTCTCTCACACATCAATGTTTCTCTCTCTCTCTGTCTCCCCCATCCCTTCCACTCTCCCTAAAACCAACGGGGAAAAAATATCCTCAGGTGAAGAGTAACAAAAAATAAATAAAATAAAAACTGCATTTGAATGTAACAGTTTCCAAACTGAGCAAACAGAATGATATACTTATTTTAATTCACATGCAGAAGCTTACAAAAGCCTTTAGTATTCCAAAAGAGCTTTACTAAGAGTCATTACAAAAGGCTAATGAAAAATTAAAGAGGTATCTAAGATAAATAATAGGATAGATGTGATTCCTACTGCTCCTTATCCCTTACTTTCTTTAAAAAAAAAAAAAAGATTTTTTAAAATTGATTTTTAGAGAGAGAGAAAGAGAGGGAGAGAGAGAAACATGGATGTGAGAGTGAAATATCGATCGGCCCCCTCCCAGGGGTTGAGCCCTGACCGGGAATCAAACCAGGAACATTTTGGTGCACAGGATGCCGCCCAACCAACTAAGCCACACGAGCCAGGGCTACCCCTTACTTTTCTCCTAAGGACTCACATTTCACTAATTCTGCTTTTCCACTCTGAAGAGACTACTAGACAGTTACTGTTTAAAATAAAACTCCCTGAAGTTGAGGATGAACCCCTTCAGGTATCTTTTATCCCTGAGTCAAACACTAAGGTCGGTAGTTTAAGAATTTCCTAAACCTAGGGAGAAACCCCAAAAGTTTTTTGAAGACTTTATTAAATGTCTAGATCATTTCCAAATAAGGAAGAAAAAAATTGGAATGTTAATTATAAAACTCAAGGTTATCTACTTTTAGTTTCTTAGTGCAGAATTGGGTCTACTAGCAAACATGTTTTATGCCACACTGAGAAATTTTCTATGATAAAGCACGTTTCTATGCATGATAAAAAGTATGTATATGTTTGCAAAAGCACAGATTGCTAATATAAAAGACAGTTCATAATTGTTTATTTCTTAGTTTTCATTAAAATCGAGGTTTTTAAGGGTTAAAAATTACACTGTATGGAATTAAAACTACTAGAATAACAAGGAAACAACTTTGAATGTAAAGAAGTGTTTTCAGTAAAAGAAGATATAAGAAATGGAAATACATTTTTTTTTTTTTTTTTGGTTAGGAAAAAGGAAATAAATGTGTCCTAGACAGAGGCAAAATAGAAGAGGAAAAACAGGACAAGATCTAAATGTAAGAGAGATATTAAATTAATTGGGCTCGTTTGGTGTGATAACCACCCTTGCCACTGCCTTCCCTCCATCCTGGCCTAAAAGCAATCCTTCCTTTTCTTTTGTTAATATTCTGTTGACCCATCTTTCTTCCTGTAAAAATCTTCCATTTTGTATGACCTCTTGGAGCACCCTTCTAGGTGCTGCCCAATTCATGAATCGCTTAATAAATTAGATCTTCAAATATACTCATTTGAATGTTGTTGTTCTTTAAGTTTTATTTGTTTATTTTATTGGGAAACCAATGTAGCAAACCTAGGCTTATTGAAAATGAAATCAGTAACTAAGGCTGCAGTAAATTTGGTTCTTTAACAGTATCAAACAGACCTGGGTGTGAACGCTGACTTTGTAAGCTTGGTGCCTACATGACCTTGGACAGAGCACCTCTCTGAACTTCAGTTCTGTCTCTGTAAAGTAGAGAAGAAACGGAAAATGGAGCCAGAAGGGAGGACTCGAACGCACCTTACAGAATTGTTGGAAGAACTAGAAACAGCGCAAAGGGCCCACCCTGGGTGGCACTCAATAAAAGGGAGTCATTGTTATTTCTTGTTGGCCAGCAGCTGGGTGGGTACAGCCCTCCTTCAGGTTTCCTTGAGTCTCAGAATCAATAAACCAGTGTGCCCTCTGGGGATTCAGCTTCAGTTTATTTGCCCAAGGGATCATTAGTTGTGACAAATGTGGGCAGGACTCTGCCTGACCAAGCAACGTTTCCCTCTTGTCACGTGGACTGACCTTGAAGGCTGGGAGGTGGGGAGTGGGCCCTGCCTGGGAGGAAGCAAGGAGGCACGTGTTTGGAGCGCACAGAGCCTTTTGCAGAAGAGCTTTCACTGATGACAGCAAGATTTAATCAGATTGTCTTGGGTGTGGGCGTGGTGATAAGGCTAGTAGAGTGGCCCCAGTGCTTGTTTGGATTATGGAACTCTCTGACTAGGAGAGCAGCTGGAAGGCTGCCCAGAAGAGGGACGCCCTCCTAGTCCTTCTCGGGACAAAGGGTCCTCCCCTCCTGCCACTCCTTGAAGCCGAGGAGCAACTTCCAAGAGGTTTGAGGAGGGAGGAGGGGCTGGGGTTCTGGCCTCAGCTTCCCATCTGAGCTCTGCCCTTCACCAGCTGTGCCACCAGATCTGGGTCTTTCTGAATCTCAGAAATAGAATGAGCGTGAGAAAAACCCATGAGGAAGGATTGGGGTGAGGGTTGTGTCAGAGGATATAGGGTGCACAGGAGGTCCTGGGACAAAGGTTGGTTTCCTCCTTCTCCCTTTCCTCATAAACTGCTGGTTCCTACTCAGCTCTTAACCCTCCACACGTGGGTGCAGGTGTGCACCCCTCCTGGCTAAACCTCCTCAGGGCACCGCACGCCCCCACTCCCACAAGGCCGAACGGAGACTTGACTTCTGTAATAGGCTGCCCGCCTCCGTTTCCATTCCACAAACACTCTTCCCCATCACCCACGACCAGATTATGCCCGCCACCCTTGCCTGACATTATGGCCCGTCTTGACCAGAATACTTTCAGGACATACCGGTTACTCTGCTTTTTAGTACAAACTGTACTTCTGGTGGTAACATTTGTCCCGGCCCGTTCTCACTGGACTGTGAGAGCCTGAGGAGCAGAGTGGGGATCTGATTCGCCATCTTGGTTGGTAGCTCAGTGTGTAACCCAGTGCTCTTCTCTCTTCTTAGAGAGGAGGTCTGAAAGTGATGGCTGACAGACAATATATGACTGACAGATGGACTCACTGGGTTCCCTTATCCAGCACCCAGCACTCCCCCCGTATACTCACCCATTTCCTTCAACAAGATGCCGAAGTGTTGTAGGCAGCGGGAAAGGCACTGAGTGGTAGACCCGCGGGGTCAGACTGGACTGGGTTCAGCAACCTCGGTACTTGGGTTCTGGCTAGGGAAGAATTCAGAGCCGATCTAGCTGAGTCCTAAGGGTTTTAAGGGTGGGAATGTTAGAGGAGGTCCCAAGGGAAGATCTCAATAGAATATTCATCAGTTTTCCCGGTGTGTCCTTGCAAGGTTGTGGTCTCCACGGATTGATTGGCTGGCAACCTCGGCACTTGGCACCAGTTACACACTGAACTACCAACCACCCACACTGATTGACTGGCTGGGTCCCACAGCCTCAACCCAGGTCTGCACGCTTCCTACATTGCAATTTTCATCCACACTCTATTTATTCAATAGAGCTGGTCCTGAGGGCAAGCACGGGATTGCTGGTCTGGTTTTACTGCTTTTCTGGTTCTGGAGCTGAAATTCAATTAAGGCATAGATATTATCTCTAGGGAGGAAAGGTCAGGGGGTGCATATGCTAGGGGAGGAAAGGTCACCCTGGGGGGGCGAGGTCCCACCCTGCAATTGTCCGTTGCTAGGCACCTGGGGTCTTCCACCGTGGTGACCTTCCGTACCTGGCCCATAGTCTTTGCTCTTCTCATGTCTGTCTAACTGCCTACCACAAAAGCAGCGCCCCTTACCATTTAATTTGCAAAGCATACAGGTCTCTAGGGTGGGTGGGGACGTCCTCCCTCTGTGTATATCCCCAACTTGGACACTCTTCACACTCTAGATCAGTGGTTCTCAGCCTTCCTAATGCCCTGACCCTTTAATACAGTTTCTCATGTTGTGGTGACCCCCAATTTCACTGTTACAAATTGAACATAATTAAAGCATAGTGAGTAATCACAAAAACAATATGTAATTATATATGTGTTTTCCGATGGTCTTAGGCGACCCCTGCGAAAGGGTCGTTCGATCCCCAGAGGGGTCGCGACCCACAGGTTGAGAACCGCTGCTCTAGATGGATGTGTGCCCTTCAGGGATCAGAGGAAGATATCCTGACAGTTCAGATCACAGGTTTCCGGAATAACAGAGCTGGAAGGGAGGCTGGGGATTATCCAGGTCAATTTTCTCATTTCGTGCTGAGGAAACTGAGGCTCCTCAGAGAAACTAAGAGACTTTCCAAAGGTCATACACATTTGGCGCTCCCTGGGCTAGAACACAGGTGGTTTTCACTCCAAGTGTTCAGCAACATTAACCCCTAGAGTGCCGGGGATCGCGGTCGTGCTCCTCCTGTCTTTCACCAAAAGTGCCGGGAGCGCTATCAAAGCTTCGAAATGGCGTCCAGTTCTAAGTCTGCTTTTCTTAGTGATGATGATATTGCTGACTATGTCAATGTAGTAAAGGTTTCCTTAAGTTTTTGAATATGTAACGTCATTTACTTGCGATTCATAATTTTTTTCCTAAACTGCTGTAAAAATCAGCAAAAATGCCTTGGCAATTTTACCATAGTTCCTAGGATATTGGTTGGCACTCAAAGGGTTAATGAGTCCCCACTGTGGGCCAAGCCCTAGCTAAGCATTTTCACATTCGTTCTTACATTTAATCCTTACTGCACTGCCTGAGGTGGCCATTATCATAATAGAACGGAGGGGCAAACTTGGGGGTCAGAAAAGGGAAATGACTGGTCCAAGACCTCACAGTTAGTAAGTGGCTGAGATAGAACTTGGACCTAGAACCTAGATCCTTCAACTGTCAACTCAGCTTTTCACCAAGCCTGTAGTCCCTTCTCGGCACAGATGATGGGAAGGGGCCAGAACAATGAACTTCTGGAAGAATATGGCCCTCCTTGGCATACTATGCAAATCAGGCCTCGCAGTCCTCAGGAATGCTGCCCAGCAGCTGGGTATAGTTGAGAGGAGGCCGAGTTCCTGACAAGCAGGGTTTCCTGCTAGCAGCTGGGTCCCACAGCCTCAGCCCAGGTCTGCACACTTCCTCCAATGCAAATATCATCCACACTCAGTCCTGGGTGAGTACTTTTACCTCTTGTGGGCCTTGATTTCCTGGTCTCAAATGGGATGCTGATGATGATGATCCACATGAAGGTTATTTTCCTGAAACATCACTTCGTGGAGGCCAAGGCTCCATTTATATACCTTTAGTTCCCACATACCTCATAATAACAACAGTTTTTTGTTGTTTTTTAAAAAATATATTTTATTGATTTTTTTACAGAGAAGGGAGAGGGATAGGGAGAAACATCGATGAGAGAGAAACATCGATCAGCTGCCTCCTGCACACTCCCCACTGGGGATGTGCCTGCAACTAAGGTACATGCCCTTGACTGGAATCGAACCCGGGACCCTTCAGTCCACAGGCCGACGCTCTATCCACTGAGCCAAACTGGTTAGGGCAACAACAACAGTTTTGAGTTGTTATTAAGCACCTAGAACATTCTGGAACTTAATCACATCTTTACAGCATCTCATCTTATAAAAAAGGAAAGGGAAGCACAGAGAAGAGAAGCCGCCTAGTAAAGGGCAGGGCTGCGATTTAATCTCAGGATGATCCAATTTCAAATCCAGGGCTCTTTCCATGACATCATGCCATTCTTGTTCTTTACTATTCAAAGTCCTTCCTCCATTACCTGCCTGAACTTCCCTTTCCAATCCCAGCTTCATCCACATAGGCCTACTCACTAGTCCCATTAATGTTTCCCCATATCTCCAATGGCCTAGATCAGTGGTCGGCAAACTGCGGCTCACAAGCCACATGCGGCTCTTTGGCCCCTTGAGTGTGGCTCTTCCACAAAATACCGACTTCTGCTCATGGGCCACAAAGTTTCAATCGCACTGTACGTGCGCGCCCGCACGTGGTATTTGGTCAGTCGCAGGCAAACTGGGATGGCTGGTCACCCTACTGGCCTGGCAGCCAGCAGGCTGTGTTCCATGCTGAACATAAACAATTTCACGGAAGATCAATATTAGATGATGTTGTGCCGCGCCAACACAGCCAGGTTCGCTGAGCCTGAGAGGGCACGGTGAAGGATTAAGAAAAGACAGACAAGAGAAGAAAGCTGGGTCTGGGTGGGACGCTGCCCTCTCTGATGGAGAGGCAGTGCCATGGCCTGCAAGTCAGGTCTTTATTTTATAGCCAGATTCCACAAGGCAAAGTAACGTTGTGGTTACAACGTTCTCGTGGGTTTCCAATCTACTCAATTACATGCCCCTGACCAAGCTTTGTTTACTTGCTGCACCTCCCGCAGCCTGTGTCACTCAGCCACGTGGGAACACAGGTTCGGACCATAAGGTCAAGCTGACAACTGTAGCCTTTGGCTATAATTGTGCTGGGACTTGCACGTGGCTTTGCCACGAGAGGATCGTGTCCTCTCACTAGTCCCAGGCTTGAACCTGTCCAAACGCTCTAGCCGCTCTCCACATGATGTCGCTCTGTGACCATGATAGAATAAGTCAAAAATAAGGACAGCCACGCTCCCCTCACCGCATCATTGATCAGCTGCCTCCTGCACGCCCCACACTGGGGATCGAGCCCGTAACCCAGGCATGTGCTCTGACCGGGAATCGAACCATGACCTCCTGTTTCATAGGTTGACGCTCAACCACTGAGCCAAGCCAGCCAGGCTTCCTTTGCTTCTTGACAGCGTTCAGCCCAGAACAAAGTTTTGCTTCCTTAAGCACTCTCCAAAACTGCCCAGCACAGTCTCAAATCCTGCAGCAAGCCCAGCCTGTCTCTTACTGAGATGTCCCCCCCAGTTCCCCATGGTGAGCGTGGCCCTGCTGCAGTGAGTAAATAAACCAACGGTGATGTCAGGTGTGCCCCTGGTGCTATTTAGGTCCTGAGCTTTTTCACTGAGAGTCTAGCCAAATCTCAAGTGGGGAGAATGTAAAAAATTCAACTTTTCGTTGCCCAACAAATACCTGCTGAGCACTTACAATGTGCCAGGCACTGTGCTGGGGCATGGGAGCAAACCCATCCCTTGTCCTCATGGAGTTTACAGTGGGTGAGTGAGATAGACTATTTAACAAAGACAAAAATAACTACACCATTAAAGACCATGCCAAATGCTAGGATTCACCTTTAGTGGGTCAGGGGATATTTAACAGCACCTAACCCAGCCCTGCCAATCAAAGAAGTACCCCATTCAAATCTGGATTCTCCAGGCCTGGCCTTGCAGCCTTCCAAAGGGCCTCAGGTTGTTAAAGTTCTACCTGCAACCCCAGATTTGCTTGGGGTTGGAGGCATAATGAGTTAGAAATTTCCTTTCTCTTCTCAAGTTTCCTCCCTAAAATTAGTTTATCGGTGCCCAGTTGGTAATTCCCATCTGAGGAGGAGTTCCAGGTCCTTGTAGCACCTGGAGATTGGGAAGCGAGTCTCTGGTGAGGTGAACCCTGCTGGGTGTGTGTGTTGGGGGGGAGGGGCGGGAGGGGCTACCACAGGGCCAAGGACCCAAGCACTTTTCAACAGTCTATGAAAACGCTTGAGATCTGAAAATAAACTCACAGTGACACCAACATAAAAAATCAAAATTACAAAATAAAATCAACAACTTAAATGTTTTCTCAAAAAGTGAATGGTCACCCTGGCCGGTGTGGCTCAGATGGTTGTAGCGATATCCCATTCACAGAAAGGTGGCGGGTTTGATTTCGGTCAGGGCACATAACCAGGTTGTGGGTTTGATCCCCTGTCAGGGTGCAAAGGGAAGATGGCTGATAGATGTTTCTCTCTCACATCAATGTTTCTCTATCTCCCTTCCTCTCTCTCTCTCTCTCTCTCTCTCAAAAAAAAAATCTATTAAAAAAAGTGAACTGTATGGCAACTCAATTCAATGTGCAAACTTTATTTATGGGGGATGGATGTCTGTAAGCTGCCTGAGCTGGGCTGGCAGGACTCCATGGGTCACTTCTTCCAGGTGTTGTGTTCCCCTCCAAGAGGAGACTTGCTTGAGCTCCAGGAGTAGCTGCAGGTTAGAAGGGTGGGTCCTGGTATAAGATAAGATCCCTGGGACATGCTGTCACCCCATATATCTCTGAGTCACTTCGCAGAGGCAGTGGCCTTCATAGGATTTCCGCCTAGGGCCGCTTAGGGTGTGGTGGGGTGTGGTGGGGCATGGTGGAGAGGCCAGGGCAGCCTCCCCACCTGACACACGTGAGAGAAGTGCCTGAGGGGAGGAGACTTGCCTGCCCTCCATGCCTGCCCCAACCAGGACTTTCCTGAGCAAAGGCGTGAGCTCTCTCCTGGCTATGAATGGACTTGTGCTGCCCCAACTATACTGGTAGGCATCTGTGGCTACGGAGTTGTCTTGGGTTCCTTCTTTATATCCCACCATTAGTCTGTTTTGTCCTGGTCTTATTCTTCATTTTTAGCCTATGACATATTCTTATAAGCCCTCTAGGTTCTTTTTAAACAATAAAGAAACTCGGGATTTAATCTGTACTTACTAACAAATATTTAAAATTCTTTAAGGCTAAAGACTATAAACAAAGCTGACATATTGACTGGCTGGGAGAAAAATACATGGGACATCTATAGCAAACACAAGTTTTACATAAAAAATACTTAAAACTACAAATCACTAAGAAAAAGGCCAAGCCCTAGCTGGTTTGGCTCAGTGATAGAGTGTCGGCCTGTGGACTGAAGGGTCCCAGGGTCTATTCCCGGTCAGGGCACATGCCTGGGGTGCGGGCTCGATCCCTAGTGTGGGGCGTGCAGGAGGCAGCCAATCAATGATTCTCTCTCATCATTGATGTTTCTATCTCTCTCTCTCCCTCTCCCTTCCTCTCTGAAATCAATAAAAATATATATATATTTTTTTAAAAAAGGCCAAAATGTCCAACAGGAAAAGGATTTGGCCCAGCCGGTATGGCTCAGTGGTTGAGCATGGACCTATGAACCAATAGGTGTGGGTTTGATTCCTGGTCAGGGCACTTGCCCCTGTTGTGGGCTTGATCCCCAGTAGGGGGCATGCAAGAGGCAGCCAATCAATGATTCTCTCTCATCATTGATTTTCTCTCCCTCATCCTTACTCTCTGAAATCAATAAAAATATATTTAAAAAGAAGAAAAAGAATGAAAGAAGAAAGGATTTGAATAAGTAATTTGCAGAAGAAAGCAAATGACCAACAAACATGAGAAACTACTGAATTTCAGCATCAAATAGTCAAGTAAAGCATTCTTTACCCAACAGATTACAAATTTTTTTTTAAAGAATTAGTGTGACACCTTGGCCAGGTAGCTCAGTTGGTTAGAGCATCGTCCCCTTAGGCCAGTGATGGCGAACCTATGACACGCATGTCAGAGGTGACACACGAACTCATTTTTTTGGTTGATTTTTCTTTGTTAAATGGCATTTAAATATATAAAATAAATATCAAAAATATAAGTCTTTGTTTTACTATGGTTGCAAATATCAAAAAATTTCTATATGTGACACGGCACCAGAGTTAAGTTAGGGTTTTTCAAAATGCTGGCACGCCGAGCTCAAAAGGTTCGCCATCACTGCCTTAGGCCAAGGTAGTGGGTTTGATCTTCAGTCAGGGCACATCTGAGAAGCAACCAATTAATGCATAAATAAGTGGAACAACAAATCAATGTTCCTCTCTCTCTTTCTCTCCTTCCCTCTCTTTCTCTAAAATCAGTAATAGTAATAAAAATAAAAAAAGAATTAGTGAGTTGCCTGCAGGTAGATGTTGGGACGTGGGGGTGGGGTGCATCCTTTCCCTATCGCAAGGGCCTGGTTTCAGAGCTGGGCTCCACTGCCCGGGAGCACCTTACTTCCCCCATCAGTAGGGTCAGGTGCACCGAGGGCAGGGGATGGGGATGACCAAGCACAGAAGGACTTTGGGGGCCAGGACCCACTTGGCCTTCTGCGGGGGCCAGCAGGTTCCAGACCACGGGCAAGAGATGGGGGCTAGTAACTGTTTCGGCCCTTTTGAGGTCTGAGGAAAGGTGCATCCCAGCAGGGACCCAGCACTCCTGGGAGGATGGTGCGCATCTTGGCCAGTGGGGAAATCATGCAGGATGACGGTCCCCCTGCCCCACCGCGCGGTAGCACCCCTCGGCAGAGCTTGCTCAATAGGGGCCATGGTGCCCCCCTCAGGGGTCCTGGTCTCCGGAAGCAGCAGCAGCAGCGGGGAGCCAGGCTAGGTGCTGCTCAGTCCCCCTTCAATGACCTCAACCCGCAGCTGGTAAACATGGGCTTCCCCCAGTGGCATCGCGGACACCAGGCCTGGAGCCGGTGACCTCCATCCTGCTCCTCTTCTGCTCATGATGCTCGGCTGGTGGGCCTCCTCTACCTGGTGTCCCACCTGAGTCAGTGGTGACCTCTGCTGGGGGGCAGGCGCGGGGAGAGGGAGTTGCCAGGCCTCGGTGTGAGAGCAGGCACATGGGGAGGGGAACCTCGTGGTGGCCTGAAGGTGTGCTCAGAGAGCGCTGTTTCCACGCTGTGTTAAGCTTGATGCAGAGGGAGCCTCTAGTCCAGTAGTCCCAGAGTATCGGGTGGGTGGATCCCCTCCCGCCCTTGAGATGTTTTTTGGGCAGTATCGGGCCTGCATTAAGCACAACGAGCAAGAAAAGGATTCCCTCCCATCCTCTGGCAGTCCTCTTATGCCAGAAGACAGGCTCGGCTTGGCGCCGAGACGTTCTCATGCCTCTGGAGCCCGTGCTGATTTCCCCTGTGACCAGGGAGCAGGCCGTGGGCTTAGGGCCGGCGGGAAAAGTTTCCAGACTTTTATAGCCCTGTTTTTCTTGGCTACCTTTTATTTGTGACAGGTGGTATTGGCATTCTATTTATTGCTGTGGTGTTTTCAATGCATAAATTTAGTAAACATGGAAAAAATAATGTTTGGGAACATCTTATTCTATCTGTTTCAAATTTAGTGAGAGTGGGGTGAGATGGGCTAATTTTAAAGTGTGAGTATAAATTTGTACAACTTTTCTGGAAACCGTTTGTTGCCGACGGGTTTGGTCAGTGTAAAATAATTTAGGTCAGTGGTTGAGCATCGACCCGTGCACCAAGAGGTCTCTAATTCGAGTCCATTCAGGGGTCAGGGCACATGGTCAATTCACAGCAAGGGGATGCGGGAGGCAGCCTATTCAGCGGTTCTCAACCTGTGGGTCGCGACCCCTTTGGCGGTCGAAAGACCCTTTCACAGGGGTCGCCTAAGACCATCCTGCATATCAGATATTTACATTACGATTCCTAACAGTAGCAACATTACAGTTATGAAGTAGCAACAAAAATAATTTTATGGTTGGGTGACAACATGAGGAACTGTACTTAAAGGGCCAGAAGGTTGAGAACCACCGCTATAGATCAGTGGTTCTCAACCTTGGCTGCACATTAGAATCACCTGGGAATCTTTTTAAAATCCTGATTTCTGGGCCTCATCCTCCGGAAATTCTGTTTCTTTGTTACTAATGTTGTGGCCCCACCCCATAACAAAGAAACAGAATTTCCGGAGGATGAGGCCCAGAAATCAGGATTTTTTTAAAAAATATATTTTATTGATTTTTTACAGAGAGGACGGGAGAGGGATAGAGAGTCAGAAACATCGATGAGAGAGAAACATCGATCAGCTGCCTCCTGCACACCCCCCACTGGGGATGTGCTGGCAACCAAAGCACATGCCCTTGACTGGAATCGAACCCGGGACCCTTCAGTCTCCAGGCCGATGCTCTATCCACTGAGCCAAACCGATCAGGGCCAGAAATCAGGATTTTAAAAAGATTCCCGCCGAAACCGGTTTGGCTCAGTGGATAGAGCGTCGGCCTGCGGACTGAAAGGTCCCAGGTTCGATTCCGGTCAAGGGCATGTACCTGGGTTGCGGGCACATCCCCAGTGGGAGATGTGCAGGAGGCAGCTGATCGATGTTTCTAACTCTCTATCTCTCTCTCCCTTCCTCTCTGTAAAAAAAATCAATAAAATATATTTAAAAAAAAAAAAAAAGATTCCCAGGTGATTCTAATGTGCAGCCAAGGCTGAGAACCACTGATCTAGATGCTGATGTTTCTCTCTCATCGAAGTTTCTACCTCTCTCTCCCTCCTCCTTCCTCTCTCTCTAAAATCAGTAAAAACATATTTTAAAAAAAGAATTTAGACCAGGGACACTGACAAAAGCAAAGGTAGATTGATTGAGGCCCTGCAGAGGGTGAGAACACTGAGATAGCTTCCCAGGTTCTGCACCCAGAATGCGGACTTAGGGGTTTGTATTCCCTGGGATACAGCAGTTGCTGGGGTTAAGCAATCGGGGTGTAGGTTGGCTGGCTTTTTCCTTTTTTAGAACACAGTATACGGAAACTGATACCCGGCGTATGTCAGCAGAACCAAGTGTCCTGGCATTGTACAGCACTTATTATGGGGCGCAGGACTTTCCCAACTAGGTTTGAGTTTGTCTTTGGGGTTTGTGGCTTGGCTTTCTTTTTTTTTTCTTTCTTCTTTTTTTAAAAAATTTCTTTATTGCCCTGACCGGTTTGGCTCAATGGATAAAGCGTCGGCCTGCGGACTCAAGGGTCCCAGGTTTGATTCCAGTCAAGGGCATGTACCTTGGTTGCGGGCACATACCCATTTGGGAGTGTGCAGGAGGCAGCTGATCGATGTTTCTCTCTCATCGATGTTTCTAACTCTCTATCCCTCTCCCTTCTTCTCTGTGAAAAATCAATAAAATATATTTTTTTAAAAAAAATTTCTTTATTGATTAAAGTATTACATCTGTGTCCTTATCCCCCCCATTACCCCCCCCCCCCCCCCCACACACACACACACTTACTTTAGATCTGAAAAACAAACTTAAAGGAAGTCCGGGTAGCCCTAGCCGGTTTGGCTCAGTGATAGAGCGTCGGCCCGCGGACTGAAGGGTCCCAGGTTCAGTTCCGGTCAAGGGCACGTATGTTGGTTGCGGGCTCGATCCCTGGCCCTGGTCAGGGTGTGGGGAAGGCAACCAATCCATGTGTCTCTCTCACATCGGTGTTTTTTTCTTTCTGTCTCTTCCCCTCCCTTCCACTTTCTCTAAAAATAAATTAATGGAAAAATATCCTCTGGTGAGGATTAACAACAATAAAGAATAAATAAAAAGAAGAAGTCAGGGTAGTTACTGGACCATTGTTTTATAGCTACCTATTAATAACTGCCTTAGTCCCAGCAGGGCATAACTCGATGGAGCAATTTGTTCCGGTAGGACTTGACTCAATTGAGCAATTTTGGGGAACATATTATTTTGTCTGTTTCAAATTTAGCAGCAACCATCCTAATTTTCAATGCAAATCCCTTTGACTCAGCAATCTTCCTTCTACGAAATTTATTCAAATGTCCAAACACTTTTATACAGGACATTCATAGTGATGACATATATAGGTTATGAAATATCCATATAATGAAATATTATGCAGCCATTAAAAAGAATTACCTATGCCGAACCGGTTTGGCTCAGTGGATGGCGTGTCGGCCTGCGGACTCAAGGGTCCCAGGTTCGATTCCGGTCAAGGGCATGTACCTTGGTTGCGGGCACATCCCCAGTGGGGGGTGTGCAGGAGGCAGCTGATCGATCTCTCTCATCGATGTTTCTAACTCTCTGTCCCTCTCCTTTCCTCTCTGTAAAAAATCAATAAAATATATTTAAAAAAAAGAAAAAAAAAACAAAACGAATTACCTATATGCCCCGGCTGGTGTGGTTCAGTTGTTTGGCGTCAACCTATGAACCAGGAGGTTACGGGTTGATTCCTGGTCGTTTTGTCCAATGTTGTTCCGTTGTAATGATAAGAAAAAAAAATTATTCATATATATATACTAGAGGCCTGGTGCACGAAATAGAGTCAGAAACATCGATGAGAGAGAAACATCGATCAGCCGCCTCCTGCACACCCCCCACTGGGGATGTGCCCGCAACCCAGGCACATGCCCTTGACTGGGAATCGAACCCGAGACCCTTCAGTCCAAGCGCTGACACTCTAAGCACTGAGCAAACTGGCCAGGGCTCAGCTGACAGTCTTTATGTCGTGTCTTGGTGTGGGGCCTCTGGGTTCATCTTGTTTGGGACTTCCTGCGCTCCCTGGACTTGTATGTCGATTTCCTTCCCAAAGAGCCAGGCCACTTCCCACATTGTGGCTCCTTTTGTTTTAGAGATCTCAGGTTGATTTCAATAACTGACCATCTAGGCCGCTTGTTTTCTTCTATTTTCTCTACTCTCACTTTAAATTCCTGCTTTCACTTTTTTTTTTTTAATATATTTTTATTGATTAAGATATTACATATGTGTCCTTGTCCCCACGTTACCCTCTACCCCCCACCCCCCCACCCCCGCTCATGCCCTCACCCCCCCGGTGTCCATGTCCATTGGTTAGGCCTATATGCTTGCATATAAGTCCTTTGGTTGATCTTTCCCCCTTACCCCCACCCTCCCCTACCTTCCCTCCAAGTCCTGACAGTCCAATCAATGCCTCTCCGTCTCTGGATCAGTCCTTGTTCATCAGCTTATGTTGTTCATTATATTCCACAAATGAGTGAGATCCTGTGGTATTTATCCGCTCTCCAGTTCCATCCATGCTGTAGCAAATGGTAAGAGTTCCTTTTTCTTCTTCCTCTTCTTAAAGAATACCTTTCAGCATTTCATATAATGCTGGTTTGGTGGTGATGAACTCCTTTAGCTTTTTCTTATCCGGGAAGCTCTTTATCTGACCTTCTATTCTGAATGATAGCTTTGCTGGATAAAGTAATCTTGGTTGCAGGTTCTTGCTATTCATCACTTTGAATATTTCTTGCCAGTCTCTTCTGGCCTGCATGGTTTCTGTTGAGAAATCAGCTGACAGTCGTATGGGTACTCCCTTGTAGGTAACTGACTGTCTTTCTCTTGCTGCTTTTAAGATTCTCTCTTTATCTTTTGCTCTTGGCATTTTAATTATGATGTGTCTTGGTGTGGTCCTCCTTGGATTCCTTTTGTTTGGGGTTCTCTGCGCTTCCTGGACTTGTAAGTCCATTTCTTTCACCAGGTAGGGGAAGTTTTCTGTCATTATTTCTTCAAAAAGGTTTTCAATATCTTGCCCTCTCTCTCCTTCTGGTACCCCTATAATTCTGATGTTGGTACGCTTGAAGTTGTCCCAGAGGTTCCTTACACTATCTTCATATTTTTGGAATCTCTTTTCTTTTTTCTTTTTCGGTTGGGTATTTTTTGTTTCTTTGTATTTCAAATCTTTGACTTGATTCTTGGGATCCTCTTTTCTGCTGCTGGATCTCTGTAAATTATTCTTTATTTCAGTCAGTGTATGCTTAATTTCTAGTTGGTCCTTTTTCATGTCCTCCATGGTCTCCCTATACTTATTGAGGGATTCATTAAATTTATCGGCGGTTTCCATAAAATTCTTGAAAAACCTTATAACCGTGGCCTTAAACTCTATATCCAATCGTTTGCTTTCCTCCATTTCTGCCATTTGTGACCTGTTTCTTTGTCTCCACATTTTGGTTGCTTCCCTGTGTTGATAGAGTGGCTTTGTGTGCTAGGTGTCCTGTAGGGCCCAGTAGCTCAGCCTCCCCAGTTACCTGAGGTGGACACTCTTGGTGCACCCCCTCGTGGGCTTTGTGCACAGTCTTGTTGTAGCTATGCCTTGGTTGTTGTAGGATCACTGGGAGGAATTGACCTCCAGGGCAATTGGCAGCGAGAATCAGCTGCCCTGATGATGCTCAGCTGTGTAGCAATGCAAGCCGCTGTGGGGCCTGGGCCTTCTCTTGGAAGCTCTGAGTCTATCTGGCCCGGCTGCGGTTAGGTAATTACAGGTTGCAAATGGCCGGTGCATTCATATGCAAAAGCCTCTGCCGCAGCCTGGGTGGGGCGGGGTCTCAAGGAATCAAAGGGCTGAGAAAGCAGCTATGGCGGAGCCTCAGCCCTGCCCTAAGGAGTCGCGGGTCCCAGTGTCCCGGCAATGACTGCAAGCACCTCTGAGGGAAAGCTGCTCTCAAGCTCGCCCGCTGCCAGACAGTCCAGTATTTCCCCGTATGAGCCCTGGGTCCCCAGAGACTTCCCGGAACCGGATTTCAGAGCCGTCGGGAGCTTGTGTCTCCCTCCGGATTCAAAAAGACAGCCGCGTCCTCAGGTGCCAGACCCTTTCCGCGCGCGCGCGAGCCCCCGTACTTCTGCACGCCACCTCCGCAGCTCCTCCCGCTCGCAGTGTGCTTTTCTCTCCTTCTAGTTGTAGAATTTACACTCAGCCAGCCCTCCTGTAGCTCTGGATGATGTCCACCTTGTGTTTTTGATGCATTTATCGATTGTTGTGGGAAGCAGAAATTTCCCGGTGTTTATGCCGCCATCTTAGTTTCTCCCCTGCTTTCACTTTTAAATTCACCAATAAAGAGTAAGCCTGCAAAAACCTCAGACCCCTTGCCCGAGCTGGTTTGGTTCAGTGGATAGAGCGTTGGCCTGCGAACTGGAAGGTCCTGGGTAAGATTGTGGTCAAGGGCACATACCGGCTTGCGAGCTCAATCCCCAGTAGGGGGCGTGCAGGAGGCACCCAATCTATGATTTTCTCTCATCATTGATGTTTCTTTCGTTCTCTCCCTTTCCCTTCCTCTCTGAAATCAATAAAAATATATTAAAAACAAAACAAACACACAAAAACCCAGACCCACACTTTCGACCCTAATAAAAGCAGAAACCCAGGCCTGTGCACTTTCTCTTTACCTGTGACCTTGCTGCATGGCTCCAGGTGTGCTGTGTAATTTCCAGGTCCTGTAAATAATAAACCTTGATTTTTTTTCAAAGTTTCTTTATGGTTATTGCTGAGGTGCATCTTGCAATCATAATAAGAATCACAAGGGCTGGTCCAGCCAATAACATGGGTTATTAATAGGCTGAGACCAGCACAAAACACTTTGGCTTAGTCGCAGGATTGCATGATTGCCCTTGCAATTAACTGAGGGGAATGCCCTTTACCTGCAACTTGCTTACTAACCACCTAACTCGGGTGGATAGCGCCGTCAGGGGAAGGAGCACAGCTTGCTGGCGGGGTCTGTTTCACTTTCATATATCGCCTCCGTCTGTATTGCCTGTAGTATCCAGCCCTAAAGCCATGGTTTCACCCTAGCTGGTTTGGCTCAGTGGATAGAGCGTCGGCCTGCAGACTAAAGGGCCCCGGGTTCAATTCCAGTCAAGGGCACATGCCTGGGTTTTGGGCTCGAGCCCCAGTAGGGGGATGTGCAGAAGGCAGCCGATCAATGATTCTCTCTCATCATGGATGTGTCTATCTCCCTCTTCCTCTCCCTTCCTTTCTGGAATCAATAAAATATATTTTTTAAAAATTAAAAATAAAGTCATGGTTTCCATAATAATCCAACGACCTCCCCAGAGCAGCGTAATCAAGGCCATGTGTCCTAATGAGAAGAATAGACCCCTAGTTATATGACTATTCATGAGGGTAAATGTCATTCACACCTCAAGGCTAAGGAGAGCGAAGGACCTGGAATGCATGGCCAGGCTAGTGTCACCGCCCAAGTAGAGGCTCTGGGCTAAAGACACAAGGGAAAGCTTGCAGCAGGAGAGGAGGATGGTGACCGCTGTACTCAGATTACGTGTCCCAATCAGGAAGAGTGAAATAGCCTTGCAACTAGAAACCAATGGCACCACCCTCTGGCACAAACTGGTTCAGTGGGTGCAGCCATTTTCCCAGGAAGCCTCCCCCAGCCCTACCCCCCACTCGTTGTTCATGGGGTCCCTGCCTCTTGTAGCTGTGGGGTGTCTGGGCCTGCCCCTGTAAGATGGAGGTGTCCACAGGTCTGAGTTAATGTTGTTAAGTGTTTAATACAGTAACTCCCCTCCTCCTCCTCTTCTCTTTGCAAATGACATCTAGCCTGTCTTCTGGGAATGCCTACTCCATGGGGGCTGCAAATGGCAGGTGGTGGATCAAAGGCTGCTGGTGTCTGGAGAAGAAATGCTGGCAGACATGTCTGAAGGCGGTGAGAGGTCTTGTGTGGTCAAGGAAGCCCAGGAAATGGGATGCGCGTGCTGATACGGAAGTTCCTGGTAGAAGGGCATGTGAGGTGTTGACAGGCTGACATTTCAACAGTGTATGCCTTTCTCCCAGTGTTCGGCCCACAGAGCCAGGAGGGCCAGCCTCGGAGGTCACCGCCGCTGTGGTCTGACATTTGCCGCATCCCAGGAGCGTCCTTGTGTCCATGCACTTCTACTCTTTTCAGTGTAACTGACATGGAACGTAGCTCACAGGATATAATCGTTCATGCTTTCATAGGACTTGTAGTTACATTACTTCAATCAATCCATTGGGGGAAAAACTTCTGTTGACAATTCTTTGTTTGGAAAAAATGCTTGCTTAGTCTACTGGGCCATTTTCAGGATGCAGAGCTAAATCCCTATCTGCAGGTTGGGGACTTTTAAAAAAATATATGTTTCTCATTTATTTATTTTTTTAAAAATTTTTTTTTTATTGATTTCAGAGAGGAATGGAGAGAGTGAGAGAGATAGAAACATCAATGATGAGAGAGAATCATTGATCGGCTGCTCCTGCACGCCCTCTACTGGGGATCAAGCCCGCAACCTGGGCATTTGCCCTTGACCAGAATCAAACCTGGGATCCTTCAGTCCACAGTCCAACGCTCTGTCCACTGAGCCAAACTGGTTAGGACGGGGACTTTTTCTTTGAGACGAGAGAGCACTGTCACACCAGGCATGGCCACTAGGGAGCAAACAAGAGCAGCAACTAGGGAAGGGCCTAAGAATTTTCATTAGGAGCAGGACCCAAGGAGAGAAGGAAGAAGGAGGCAGCTAAGGCTCCTAGTCACCAGAAAGCCGGAAAACCTCCCGGGCCATGGAGATTGAAATTGTCTTGCTTCTGAAACCTGTCCCTGGGTGTTAACTGCAGGGTGGTGAGCACTGAGCCCACAAACACTCCTTAAGTCCTAGCCTGCCCCTTGGTGGGGTCGGCTCTGGACTGACTGATGCCATAGTGCCCCCGGCCTGCCCGGTTACCTTCAGGATCACCTGCCACGTGCTCGGCTGGAGCCTGACCCCAGGTTACCCTTTGCATGCTGCACCGACTCTTCCCCGTCCTGGCTTCCTTTATCTCTAGAATCTGTGCAAGTTATAACAAAAGGACAGCAGAATGGAATCCAGTGTTTCCCCCTGACTAGCAACCAACTCAGCATCTGATGACAACATCTAGCTCTGCCTTCCCCACTGGGTGCAGCCTTGGAAGAATCCAGGTGCCTCCCTACTTGCCAAGGGGTGGGCATGTGACCCGGCCAGGCCAGCCAGTCTCTGCTTCCTGGGAACCAGAATCTTGAGAGTGACAGAACAGGGTTACAGCTGATTTCTCCCGACAGCAACGTCCTGTAAAGTGTGTCTGATGGTTCCTGCTACCTGGATTTCCGAAGTGTCTTGCTTCTTTGCCCTAATCGTGACCCGGCTGTTCAGCACTATTTTGTTAATTACACTTCCAGAGCCTCCAAACAAATTATTTTTAAAAAGAGGGCCAAGGCCGGTTTGGCTCAGTGGATAGAGCGTCGGCCTGCGGACTGAAGGGTCCCAGGTTCGGTTCCGGTCGAGGGCATGTGCCTGGGTTGCGGGCACGTCCCCAGTGGGGGATGTGCAGGAGGCGGCTGATCGATGTTTCTCTCTCGTCGATGTTTCTGACTCTCTGTCTCTCTCCTTTCCTCTCTGTAAAAAAAATCAATAAAATATATTAAAAAAAAAAAAAAAAAAAAAGAGGAAGAGGCAGTGTGAGGGCTGCTGCACAGTTAGCAGAGCCAGGATCCAGGCGGCAGCGCACATTCCAAGCTCTCGGCCACCCGCGACCCGCCCCCCCCCCGCCTCCCGCCTGCCAGCCAGAGGCGGCCCCCCACCCCCACCCCCATCCCCGCCTGCCAGCCAGAGGCGGCCTGGGCCCAGCCCATCGCCCCAGCAGTAGTGCCATGACCCGGTGGAACGCCTACCTCAACAACCTCACGGCAGATGGGACCTCTCAGGATGCGGCCACGTGGGCCATCAGGACTCGCCCTCTGTCTGGGCTGCCATTCCCTGAAAAACCTTCATCAACATCACGCCAGCTGAGGTTGTGGTTCTAGTTGACAAAGACCGGGTCAAGTGTTTTTTCTGAATGGGCTGACAGTTGGGGATCAGAAATGACCTGTGATCTGGAACTCACTGCTGCAGGATGGGGAATGTATCATGTATATTCTTCATTCCAAGAGCATCTGTGGACCCCGCACCTTCACCATCATTATTACCATGACTGCCAAGATGCTAGTCCTGCTGATGAGCAAAAAAGGTGCCCATGGTGGTATGATCAACAAGAAATGTTATGCAATGATCTCCCACCTCCAGTTCCCAGTACTGGCCTCGCCTTTCCCTTCCCAATCCCGCCCCCCCTCCCCCCCGACACACACACACTGCTTCTGAACTCCTCTCCTTTCCATACACATACATACACCATGATTATTTCGGGGGGGCCGTTACCCCACACCCCTTATTACTTTCCAAAGCACATGGGCTGAGGGCCAGGGCTGGATAGGCAGACACCTTTTCCAACCCCACCTGTGTGTGGTTGGAAAACTTTTTTTTTTCCTGAATAAAAAAGTTTCCACTAAAAAAAGACAGCCAGAATTTGTTTCTTTTCCTTGCAAACAGAGATTGCTAAGTGACACAGATGGGCTGAATCTAACAAGGTGACATTATATAGAGGGGATAGTTGAATGGGCCTAAAAGTGGGTCCACAACCACCTGTACGTGGGCCAGATGGTGGAAATGGAGCCAGGCAGGAGCAGAATGTGAGGTGAGAACTTGGGGGTTTCAGGAACAAGACAACAGGAGCTGGCAAGGCAGTAAAAGTGCCCTTTCTAGCCCAGTTATGGCTTCATTCATGGGGCCTGTGCCCCATTTGGACAAGCCAGGTTATACTCACGTGGTGTCCCGTGGAATGCTCAGGAAGGCCACCACGGGGAGAATCTGGAAATCCCACCAATGGGGAGGAAATTGGAGAAGCAGAGTTGTTCAACCTTTAGTGGAGAAGGCTTGCTGCCTTAAAATGTTGCTTTCTCAGTCATCTGACAGTTATTCCTGGCACTTAAGTCACTGCTAGATAAGGCAAGGCATATTCTCCTTCAGAGAACTAGCAGTCTGATCCCCCAATGGGGGAAGGACAGGGCTCTGTGACAGTGTGTGCTCTGGGTGGGGAGTGGGCTGCCTGGAGGAGGGGGTACCTAAGGGGAGTCAAAAGGATGTATAGGCCCTAACCGGTTTGGCTCAGTGGATAGAGTATCGGCCTGTCGTCTGAAGGGTCCCAGGTTCAATTCCAGTCAAGGGCATGTACCCAGTAGGGATTATGTAGGAGGCAGCTGATCGATGTTTCTCTCTCATTGATGTTTCTAACTCTCTATCCCTCTCCCTTCCTCTCTGCAAAAAAATAAATAAAATATAAATTTTTTAAAAAGGATGTATAGGAAGGAATTACTCTAGCACATTGGTAGGTTAGGTGGGCATGGGATTGGGGCCTTCTAGGCAAGGACAGTAGCAGGTGCCAGGGCTCTATGGGGGTGGGGTGGGCATACTGTCTTGCATGGAATGGGGAACGAGTGTGAGGGAGCTGGCACCAGATCACAAACACAGATGTTATGCCAAGGGAACCATTGGAGGTTTTTAAGTAGAAAAGTGACAAAATGAGATTTGCATTTTTAAAAGATCACTATGGGTAAAGATTTGGTAGCAGAGGGAGACTATAACATATAAGACAAGTTAGTTAGTTGGAATAGTCTGAGAAGGAAAGGGGTCTGGGCTGGTGGGTGACAGTGGGGACAGGGAAGGAGTTGAGGGGAGGGTAACTGGGGTGGTAGAATAAGGAGGAGAGGAAAAGAAGAGGTCACAGAAAACGTCATTCACCAGGGAAGACATTTAGTGGTGAAAGTGGCAGCTGGTCTTCCAAAAGAGCCATCCTGGCTGTGGCAACAGAAACTTGGGCTGCCAAATGCCACTTCGTCAGGACAGCCAGACTGTGTCTGGTTTTCAGAGACTGGCGCACAGTAACCAAACCCATAAGGGACTGCCTCAAAGTTCCAAATACCAATGTGTTAACTCCCAGTAGAGAATCAAACTTGAAAAAAAATCAAAACAGATCTTTCCAGAGGGACCAGACTACATGTGCCAGTCAACAGGCGCCTCTACCCAGGCATCAAGGGCCCTGAGGTTGGAAGGGTCATCAGAAGTTGCCACAGGAGACCGAACGAAGGTGTGTGGGTGGGTGTGTGGGGAGACATAAGGCCATTCATGACGACCATGAGCTAATTTCTGGCAAGGACTATTGCCCACTGATGTATCCATGTTGCCTGAGTGAATGTTTTCTGTGGCACCTAGAAAACCCAGGTGTCCAGACCAACCATCACAGCGGCCTGGCACTGGAGGGGGGCTCGACTAAAAGACACTGCCCGATGCTACTCTCATTGTCACCCCGGAGCCGTGTCAGCCACAGGGAGCTCCCGCAGGCCCCCCCCCCCTTAAAAATGAACACTTGCCAAGACAGGCTTTTGTAGTATAATTTAAACATTTACATGTAACAAATTAACACATTTTATTTGTGCTATTTCACTGTGCTATTCACAGGATAATTACATGGGGCCTGCCTTTCTCATGGTTCAGAAAGACCTTATCCATTTCTCCTCTGTTCTGGTAACTCCTTTCATCATCTCATGCTTCAAAATTCAGTTCCTTGTGCTGGCTGGTGTGACTCAGTTGGTTGAACATTGTCCCATGCACGGAACGATTACTGGTTTGATTCCTGGTCAGGGCACATACCTGGGTTGCTGGTTTGATCTCTAGTCATAGTGTGTACAGTGAGCAACTGACTTCTTTGGATTCTGGACAGCATTTTTCTCTAAGGCTCCCCTGGCCCTCTCTAAGGCTCTGTCTGACCCTCACTTTAGACAGCGTTGCTTCTTTGTTTTTTATTGATGTCGTGTTTTTTGTGGTTTTGGGGGGTTTTTTTGGTTAATCCTTGCCCGGGGATATTTTTTCCATTGATTTTTAGGGAGAGTGGAAGACAGAGGGAAAGACAGGGAGAAACATCCATGTAAGAGAAACAACATCGATTGGTTGCCTCCTGCATGAGCCCTGACCAGGGCCCAGGCCAGGGAGGAGCCTGCAAACGAGGTTATCTGCCCTTGACTGGAATCGAACCCAGGATCCTTTGGTCTGCAGCCCAACGCTCTATCCACTGAGCCAAACCGGCTAGGGCCAGCATCCCTTCTTTGTAGTGAAATTTCTCTCCACCTTCAAGCTCAGCTCAACCGCAACCTGGACACGCCACAAAAAGCTCAAAGCCACTTACATTTTCTCACTTGATCCTACCAGCACCTTTTGGGTAGATATTATTACTTCATTTTTCACAGACAAGGAAACAGAGGCCAGAAATGATTTCACAGCTGAGAAAACTGAGGCCAGAAAGGGACTTGGCTAAAGTCTCGCAGTGAGATGGATATAATCACAGCTTCTACTTCGGCACTATGAACCCCTTTAGTTGTGACATGAATGCTGCTTTGACTTTCAGAGTTGGCCTGTGAGAAGTGACAACTCAAGACAGAAAGTGGCTTTCCCTCCTGCTCTCTCCTCCCTTCCTCTTCATGTCCCTAAACACCATCAGCAGTTTAGAAGACGTAATTGGCCACTTGTGGGGAGGAAGCACAGGCTTTGGGTGTAAGCTGTTGCCAGATTGCCGTTTCAATGAGGAAGCCACGTGCAATCACGTCTCTCACAGGGGTTGTGCAGAAACTGGGGAGTGAAGAAACCACTACAGCTTCCGAGCACTTCCCAAAGCTTCTCAAGAAAACTTACTGAGCACATATCCCAGGGTAGGACAACACTGTCATTACTGCCAATACTTTTCATTCCTGAGCCCATGGCAGACATAACCAAGGGATCCAGGACTCCTTTCTACCAGGCCAGAGAAATAGCCCATCTCAATGCAGCAATCCAGGCAACTGCAATCAATTAACTGGAGTTGGTGCACACCATCAAACCTATTTAATATTTCATGTTATTGCATACCATCCCTGCTGCTAGGAGATGCAGAGGTGAATAAAATATCATCTCTGCCCTCAAATCTGGAGGTAGGATATGGACATGGATTGAGAGGAGACAAACCTGTAAACACATATTTATAACCAGGTTAAGTACAAATGTATGGGGTTAAGTGTATGAACACAGTATTGTGGAAACACATACGATGCAATAACTAATTCTGCCTAGAAGTATGACACAGAGGTGGGTCTTGAAGAATGAATAGGAATTGAATAGGCCAAGCAAGGTGGGAAGGGTATTCCTGGCAAAGGGACTAACATATACTAATCTTGGGATCCAGGAAACTGGGACAGGTATGAGGAGATAGCCGATACTCAGAGTGGGAAGGACCATTTTCCTGCATCTCTCTAAAACCACAGATACATCATCATAAGGTGTGGTGAGGATTGAATAAGATAATGTGTGTAATGACCTTATATAGTGCCTGGTAATAAAGTCAGCTCTTACTGACATCTCCAGAATACTAAGGGGCATGAAATTGATCTTTAGCAGTTGAATCAGAATAGGTGTGAACTGGAGGAACATCATCTGACTTAAAACATTTTTATATGCTCCATGATAAAAAGACAAGTTTATATTAGAAGAGCTGGAAATATATATATACTAAAGGTGCACTCAGGGTGGAGGGGGGGGTCCCCTCAGCCCGGCCTGCGCCCTCTCGCAGTCTGGGAGCCCATCAGTAGGATATCCGTAGCACTGCCACGGAGGCAGGAGAGGCTCCTGACACTGCCGCTGCACTGGCCAGCCATGAGCCTGGCTTCTGGCTGAGTGGTGCTCCCCCTGTAGGAGCACACTGACCACCAGAGGGCAGCTCCTGCACTGAGCGTCTGCCCCCTAGTGGTCAGTGCATGTCATAGCAACCAGTCGTTCCTCTGTTCAGCCAATTTGCATTTTATCCTTTTATTATATAAGACTAGAGGCCCGGTGCACAAAAATTTGTGCACTCGGGGGGAAGGGGGGGTCCCTCAGCCCGGCCTGTGCCCTGTAGCAGTCTGGGACCCCTCGGGAGATAACAACCTGCTGGCTTAGCCCTGCTCCCAGGTGGCAGAGGGCAGGCCCAATCCCTAGGTGCAGCCCCTGGTTGGGCTCAGAGCAGGGCCGATTGGGGAGTTGGGGCGCTGCCCCCTATCATGCACAGAGCAGGGCGGATTGGGAGGTTGCGATGCCACCCTCAGTCATGCTCAGGGTAGGGCCAATTGGGGGGTTGGTGCACCGCCCCCTGTCACACTCAAGGCAGGGTTGATAGGGAGGTTGTGGCACCACCCCCTGTCACGCACAGAGCAGGGCTGATCAGGGGGTTGGGGCGCCACCCCCTGTCACGCACAGAGCAGGGCTGATCAGGGGGTTGGGGCGCTGCCCCCTGTCACGCACAGGGCAGGGCCCATCAGGGAGGTTGGGGCTCCGTACCCTGTCACGAACAGAGCAGGGCAGATAGGGAGGTTGTGGCTCCGCCCCTTGTCACACACAGAGCCGCAGGGCAATCAGGGGGTTTGGGTGCTGCCCCCTGTCACACTGATCTGGGTGCCGGGAGGCCTCTCGGCTCCACTGATCCCGGTGCTGGGAGGCATATTACGCTTTTACTATATAGGATAGAGGCCTGGTGCACGGGTGGGGGCCGGCTGGTTTGCCCTGAAGGGTGTCCTGGATCAGGGTGGGGGTCCCCACTGGGGTGCCTGGCCATCCTGGGTGAGGGGATGATGGCTGTTTGCAGCTGGTCACACACTCTTCAGGGTGGGGGTCCCCACTGGGGTGCCTGGCCAGTCTGGGTGAGGGGCTGAGGGCTGTTTTCAGGCTGGCGAGTGACCGAAGCTCCCAACCGCTCCTTTTTTTCTTTTTTTTTTTATTCTGGGCATGCTTTAGCTCTCAGGCTTGGCTCCAGCTCTTAGGCCTCCGCTGCTGAAAGCAGGTTTCAAACAATGTTGCGATCCTGCTGGCTGAAGCCCGAAGGACTAAAGCAGGTTTCTGGGGTTTTGTTTAGCTTCTATATTTGTAACATAGTTGCTTAGAGTTGCAGCTCAGAGGCCTGCAGCGGCAGGCGGGGAACATTGGAGTCCTCCATCACTGAAGCAAGCAAGCCTCATGTTTGCTTTAAGCTGCCTGGCTGCCTGCGGCCATCTTGGCTGGCAGTTAATTTGCATATCTCCCTGATTAGCCAATGGGAAGGGTAGCAGTCGTATGCTAATTACCATGTTTCTCTTTTATTAGATAGGATAATTCTAAGATTTCAGCTGGGTACTCCTCCCTCACTGTAGCTGACCTAACTGGGCCAAACTTTTGTGTAGGTGGTGGAGAGGGGAGGGAGCCAACCCATGGTTCCTCATGTTTCATGTGGAATTTCCTATCTTTAGGAAGACTACAAGGTGGCAAGGGTCCTATGAGGAGCAGGCCACCATTCAGTGCACAGTAAATAGCCAACATCTACTTATTCTGAGCGTGGGACTCTTCCTGGCTCCTGGGAAGTGGAGGATTGTCAAAAAGCCAGCAACAAGGCCACTTGCAGTTGTGGTGGCCAGAAATGGAGCCCCACCCACCCGCCCCCAACAATCAGGGCCTGCCTCCAGAAATCCAATCAGCTGCCACGTTGCCACCATCATTCCTGGCTCTGCTCCTCTCAGACCAGGCCCAGCCTCCTGAATTAGCACCCTTGGAGCCCCACAATTCCTTTCCTTACAGCACTTGCCACAGTTGAAATCATACCTGTATTAGTAGGATTCTTTGACGTCTCTCCCTCGCCATTCTAGAAACTACGGGGCCTGTTTCCTTCACTGCTGTGATTCCAGAGGTTCCCCAGCATGGACCCTGACCCATACAGGGTACTCAATAAATGCACTGAATGAGTGAAGAAGGGAGGAAGGCAGATAATACTGTTCTCTTTTACAGGCCATAAAACAGGCCTTCCGGCCCAATTCCTATCAAATACAGAGCCATAGCCTCCAAGGCCCTCCACCATCTCCTCCTCCTCCACTGTCTCTCCAACACACCTCAGAACCAGCTTCCGGCCCCCAAACAAGACTAATTTCCCAGGAAAAGATCCTAGGGCAGGAGTTCAGCAAGTGACAGCCTACTAGTAACAATAATAGCACCTACAGTGTGCCAGACACCGTTCTTCCACAGCAACACTTTGAGGCAGGCTCTTCACCATTTTAAAGGTGAAGACACTGGGCACAGGGAGGTACTGGTTTTGTCCAAGAGAGTAGCGGAGCCTAGGTAACAGAACGGAGTCAGTAAACAGAGCTCCAGGCTGCACCCTCACCCACGCGGAGTTACAGCGCAGAACATCTGCATGGGCAGCAGAAGTCCTGTGTTTCATCACTTGGGCCTCGAGGGCCCCACGTCCTCGTTCCCTCTTCTGCAGTCTATATGGCTAGTCTATATGGTTATTGGGAGGTGAAAGCACAGTTTAGTACAGTGCCCGGCACCCAGTGAACGATCAATAAATGTTAAATGCTGATGTTTTCCTTATTGTTCACCGGGGACTGGAGAGGAGGGCTGCAGGGCAGTATCCTTGTACCGTTTGCAGGTGAGGTCACCTGGGAGCTGGGCGCCCGCCCCCGTCAGCCCAGACAGGGCGGGGCGTGAGTAAGTGGATCTCAGGTCTTGCACACCCGCCCCCTCACCAGACTTTGAGCTGGAGACGCCCGCGCAGGCGCAGAAAGCCGCGTCATCTGCCTCGCGCCAGCTCGAATTGCACGCGCATGGAGCGCCCCGAGCGGAGCGCGAGCTCCGCGGGCGCACCCCGCAGCCGCCCCGCGGCGAAGGTGCTGTTCCGCGGCCCCGTGGGGCCCATCCTCTTCCTTGCCAACTTCGCCTTGGTCCTGCAGGGCCCGCTCACCACGCAGTACCTGTGGCACCGCTTCAGTGCCGACCTCGGCTACAATGGCACCCACGATAGAGGCGGCTGCAGCAACCACAGCGCGAACCCCATCATGCAGGTAGAAGCCGGGAGGTGGCACCGAGCGGGCCCTGAGCTAGCGCGAGGGGACAGACGAGGGGGCGGGGCGGGCGGGAAGGTGGGGCCTCCCAGGCGGTCATGGATATCGGGTGGTGGGCCTGCCCGATTACCGCAGTATGGAGGATGCGTAAAGTTCCTCTAGCTTTAAGAGTTAACAAAAGAGGGCCAAAAAAAAAGGAAGGGAAAAGGACCTAGGACCGTTTTCTATAACCCTCCTTCTAGTGCCAGTTTTTGAGAGCTGCACTGAAATTCTCTGGAGGGTAGGGCTCCAAAGAAAGTCCGCATCCCCGTCTCTCCCAGGATGGGGGTAGTTTCGAGGGAAGTGGGGGTGGAGGGAGCTCAGAGTGAGGAAGAACGCCCTGGTGAGACTCATGCCCCCACAGGAAGTGGAGACCCTCACCTCTCACTGGACCCTCTACATGAACGTGGGCGGCTTCCTGGTGGGGCTCTTCTCGTCCACCTTGCTGGGTGCTTGGAGTGACTGTGTGGGCCGTCGTCCCCTGCTGGTGCTGGCGTCGCTGGGCCTGCTGCTCCAGGCGCTGGTATCCATCCTTGTGGTGCAGCTGCAGCTACACGTTGGCTACTTCGTGCTGGGCCGCATCCTTTGTGCCTTCCTCGGCGACTTCAGTGGCCTCCTGGCTGCTGGCTTTGCCTCCGTGGCAGATGTCAGCTCTCACCGGAATCGAACCATCCGAATGGCCCTGCTGGAAGCATGCATCGGGGTGGCGGGGATGGTGGCGAGCCTCATTGGGGGCCACTGGCTCCAGGCCCAGGGTTACGCCAACCCCTTCTGGCTGGCCTTGGCCTTGCTGATATTCATGACTTTCTATGCTGCTTTCTGCTTTGGCGAGACTGTGATGGAGCCAAAACCTGCCCGGCTCTTCACGTTCCGTCACCACCGATCCATTGTCCAGCTCTACACGGCTCCGGCCCCGGACAAGTCCAGGAAGCACTTGGCCCTGTACTCACTGGTCATCTTTGTGGTGATCACTGTGCACTTTGGCGCCCAGGACATCCTGACCATCTATGAGCTGAGCAGACCCCTCTGCTGGGACTCCAAGCTGATTGGCTACGGCTCTGCAGCCAGACACCTCCCGTATTTCACCAGCCTGCTGGGCCTGTGGCTTATGCGATTCTGCCTGACGGACACCTGGGTGGCTGAGATTGGCTTGGCCTTTAACATCCTGGGGATGGTGGTCTTTGCGTTCGCTACCATCACACCCCTGATGTTCACAGGTAATGTGTGTGGGCTCAGGGACAGTTTATCCCAGAGGTGCTGGGTGAAGATTGGGGGACAGCCACTTGCTGGTTTATGCCTTTGGAAACATCGTTATGTTCCTAGCTTGCACTGGAAGACAGACAACTAAGAAACCTCATAAAAATGGCATCTTTTTAAAAATATATATATTTTTATTGATTTCAGAGAGGAAGGGAGAGAGAGAAAGAGAGAGAGAAACATCAATGATGAGAGAGAATCATTGATCAGCTGTCTCCTACACCCCCCCAACTAGGGATCAAGCCCACAACTTGGGCATATGCCCTGACTGGGAATCGAACCGTGACCTCCTGGTTCATTGGTCGTCGCTCAACCACTGAGCCGTGCCAGCTAGGCTGGCATTTTTGTTATACGTAAAATATTGAACTTCATTAGCCAAAGTAATTAATCCACATTATCAATCATAAATATTGTTAGTAAGACAGAGCAACGGACAAAAGTATGGCTCATGCACTAATTGCTTCATTCCTTGGCCTCCCATAGCCAATATTCATGATATTCTTAGACAAAGTCCATGCTATTACTGTCTTAATACTCACTTCTCTGATAATCACGGGACCTACCTCAAATATCCTTAGTCAGCTTCTTTGGGTGTTTTTAAAAGAGCCAGCCTTTCATACCACAGTTATCAAGTTCTTGCTTGCGTTAGTTCTTATGTTGGTGGGAGAGGGGCAGCTGGGAATGAGGAAGTTAACTTTCTTAAAGGGACAGATTTATTTTGATAAAGCTCTAAAGTTTAGAGTCTAAACTATGTAGTGTACAAAGTGAGCCATTCAGTAATCACAGATGTATTAACTTGGCTGCTTGCCTGGACAGTGAGGCTGAAGGGGACCAGGCACCTTTCTCTCCTGCCCACAGCATCTCCCATCGATTTGGTGCTGGGCTCAGAGATGATGAAGACGCTGTCATTGCTCTGGGGAGCCTCAGCAGAGTGGGATTTGGGAGCCTGACACCCAAAGGGGCCCTGTGGTGCCTCATCATATACCCACTCTGAAGGATCTACTATCCAATCGGGCAGCCATTTTCAACCTTTTTCATCTCATGGCACACATAAGCTAATTACTAAAATTCTGCGGCACACCAAAAAATGTATTTTTTGCCGATCTGACGACAAAAAAAAAATAGGTATAATTTTGATTCATTCATACTGGATGGCTGTTGTCATTTTTTTTTTATTTGACAGTCTAAGGGAAAATAGGTCATGCCCCTGACTACATAGTCAGGTATTGCATGTTTTAAAAATTCTTGTGGCATCATACCAGTGTGTCGTGGCACACTGGTTGAAAATTGCTGCTCTAGGGGCTTGCAGTTTTACTGAGGAGGCAATAGTCACACAAGGGAAAGAAATGGTTGTAAAGGAAATAGCGTACGCCTGTGAGTAACAAAATGCAAAGTGCAAAGGGACTTCCACTCACTATGTGCTTCCTATGCCATGCTCTTCATGGATGTTTTCTGATGTATCCATTTTCTAGGGCTGCTGTAACGAATTACCACAAATTTGGAGGCTTAAGACACAGAAATCTATTCTCTCACAGTTCTGGAGGCAAGAAGTCAAGAATCCATATCACTGGACCAAAATCAGAGTCAGGAGAGCCACATTCCTTTCATAGGTTCTAGGAGGGAATCCGTCCCTCATCCCTTCTGACTTCCGGGGGCTGCCAGCATTCCTTGGCTCCTGGCTGCATCACTGTGATCTCTGCCTCTGTGATTACATTGCCTCCTCATTTGTGTGCCTTTTCCATTCTGTCCGTGTCAAATTATTTAGGGCCCAACTTATCAGGTTGTCATCATCCAGGATCATCTCCTCATCTCAAGATTATTAACTTTATCTCGTTTTCTAAATAAGGCAATGTTTATAGATTCCAGGGATTAGGACCTCATATCTTGAGCCATTTTTCAGCCTCCTAATACTCCAGAATCATCCTGTGGGGAAGGCCTTGTTATCCTTTTACAGATGGGAGTCAGGCCCAGGCCACACAGTGATAACATCAGGTTTTGAACTCAGGACTGCCTCCAAAGTCCGGGCTTGTTTTATGTACCTTGCCATCTACCTACTATGTGGGTGTTACCCAATGGGACCACAAGAGGTGTTCTGACAAAAATGCCATTGGGTGGGAATCAGCATTTATTCATAAAAGAGGTAGCAGGTAGGCCAAAGCTTGAGAAGGGTAGTCTCCATTCCTCCTTAGTCATTGTGTCCTTCTCTATCAAGGAAGTTCTTCCTGTGTCTAACCTGAGTCCCATCTGGGGTGGTCTAGGAGCTCTGCTTACATCTTGGTTGGGCACCCCCCTCCCTAACCCCATCTTCCTGGTGTTTGTTTCTCCACAGGGTACGGGCTCCTCTTCCTGTCTTTAGTCATTACACCCATTGTCCGGGCCAAGCTCTCCAAGCTGGTGAGCAAGTCAGAGCAGGGTAAGTGTCATGGTCAACCAGCATCTGGTTCCTTGTGCCCAATATTCTCGGAACAAATTGCCCAGAGCTGGCAGAGGACCACAGTGCCTTGGCTTTTCAGACCACAGAGTTGGAATTTACAGTCAGCAGAGCACCATTTTGGTCTTTGGGTGACCCAAACGGAGGATTTGCCCTCTTCAGACCTCAGCTTTTCCATCTGTAAAATGGATGCGGTGATGCCAGCATGCCCTGCTTCACTGGGGTCAGAGCGTACAAGCTCAGAGGGAGTGAGCAACTTTGTGGTGTAGGTTTCATTGTCCCTAAGATGAGGAAGCCAAGGCCCAGAGGGTTAAATTGACTTTAAACTCAGGGTCACTCAGTAAGTGGTGGTGCTAGGATGCAAACCCAGGTCTGTTTTTAAGAGCAGCAGGTCTTGGGATCTGGGTTTTAGTCCTGGCTCTGTTACCCACTGGCTGTGTGATCTTAGGCAGGTCCCTTTTCCCTCTCTGGGACTGTTTCCTCATTTATATAAGAGTGTTGTTGTTTTTTTAATGTTTTTATTGATTTTAGAGAGGAAGGGAGAGGGAGAGAGAGAAACAATGATGAGAGAATCTGATCAGGCTGCCTCCTACATGCATTCTACTGGGGAACAAGCCTGAAAGCTGGGCATGTGTCCTGACCTGTGCACGGGATGATGCTCAGCCAACTGAGCACACTGGCCAGGGCAAGAGAGGTTTGTTCTTTTTTTTTTTTTAAATATATTTTATTGATTTTTTACAGAGAAGAAGGGAGAGAGATAGAGAGTCAGAAACATCGATGAGAGAGAAACATCCATCAGCTGCCTCCTGCACATCTCCTACTGGGGATGTGCCCGCAACCCAGGTACATGCCCTTGACCGGAATCGAACCTTGGACCCTTCAGTCCGCAGGCCGACGCTCTAGCCACTGAGCCAAACCGGTTCCGGCAAGAGAGGTTTGTTCTTGATGACATCTACAGGCCCTTCCAACTCTGATGGTCTGACAGTTTAATCTCAACTTCCGTTGGATTATTGCTCATTTCACAAAATTTGGGTTCTGCTGGCATAACTATCAAGAAGAGCTTTTCTCTGGCCTCTGGGTCTTCAGACCCCAGTCTAGAAACATCTGGCTCATCCACTTCTCCCCATCTGCCCTGGAAGGAGGACGTGGAGCCGACCAGGTGCTTTCACTCATTCACTCAATAAGCTTTTTATCCAGCACTTTCACTCTGCCCAGAGGTGCCAGGGGAACCAGAAAAAAGAACAGCCCTTACTAACTGGCTCCCTCCCGGGGCCAGGCCCTGTGATAGGAGCTTTACATGGGAATTCAGTGTTGCCACCAATCTCTGAAGTAGGTAGTATCCTTATGTAACAAAAAGGGTGCAAGAACCCAGAAGGTTAAGCACTTGTTCAGTGACCACACAGCTAATGAGCGTTGGAACTGGGAATTAACCCCACGAGGAACCTCAAGCAGGATATGATTCTGAAGGGGTTAAAACAACAACCATTTTCCTCAGGCTTTTGCTCGAAGATAATCACATGTACTTTGGCTGCATGGATTTAACAACAGCCATTAGTTTCATAGCCCCTGTGTGCCAGGTGCTTTCCATGAATGGCCTCACTGAAACCTTATCACAACACATGACGTAGGCTTTACAGGTGAGGAGGGTGAGACTCCGAGAGATTCAGTGACGTGCCCCAGTTCGCACAGCTGCGAGGCAGTGGTGCCAGGATTTGAACCTACGTCTTCCAGACTCCACAGTGTGATATTTCTTTCTTCGCAGGTGCTCTCTTTTCTGCTGTGGCCTGTGTGAATGGCCTGGCCATGCTGATGGCCTCCAGCATCTTCAACTCGCTCTACCCAGCCACCCTGAACTTCATGAAGGGGTTTCCCTTCCTCCTGGGAGCTGGCCTCCTCTTCATCCCTGCCATTCTGATTGGGTAACTTAGGACTCTGTCCCAGGCCCCTGTGCTCTTTATCCCAAAGGTTCCCTCTTCCTCTTCCTGCCGACCAGAAATGGCTGCCTGGACCCCTTCCTGTGGGTGTTTCAGGCCCAGCCTGACTCTCCCCGTGCAGATGGCTGCCTAATCCTCTGGAGCCACTTTCCAAAGGCAGGACAGAGGGGCAGTAGGGCAAGGGTCAGGCAAACATTGCTTCTTGGCAAGGTTGGTCTCTTCCCTTCATCCCCCTCCATCCGCATTTTACGGATGGAACTATGGCGACAAATCTGCCAAAGGGAAGCCGGAGAGCCTCCTTGGCTGGTTGTGACTGGGCCACAGGCTAGCCTGCCTACTGACTTCTGCCCCCATAGCCTTCCGACTCATTTTCCAGAGCCCTCTTATCAAGACGTTGCCTTTCACCTCTCTGTTGGGAGCGGGGATACCTGTACTGGCCCACCCAACAAAGCCTGTGTCGCTTCTTCAGGAGTTGAAGAGGGTTCCCCCATATGTCAAATCTGAACCCTCTCTCTGGTCTCTTGCAGGATTCTTGGAAAGACTGAGCCTCGCTCTGAATTCCAGCAGTTTCCCCAGAGCCCCTGATCTGCCCAGATATGAGAACAGAGGGCAAGAGGGGCGAAGTGAGCACTAACCAGCTGGAAGTATGCCCCTGGGATCCCACCCACAGCAGCAGCAGCAGCAGCTCCCCTCAAAGGCAGTGTTCACCCTGGATAAGGTGGTCAAGCTAGACCAGGGCCCCCACCTCATCCAAAGCTTGCCAGCCTATGACTCGAGGATCTGGAATTGGAACCCAGACAGTCTGACTCCAGGGCAGGCAGTGGCGGGAGGAACATTTGCAACAGGGGTCTCTGTTCATCCTTTATGCAATTACATAAAACCCTCCAGGGGAGAGAGGAGGTCTTGATGGAGGTGATGCCTCAGGGACCAGTTGAAGCACGAGGGGTAGCATCTCTGCTTCCAACCCAGACTACACAGCTCACAGTTCATCGTGAGCAGCCACCAGCCATGCCTTAATGATGAATATTTCGAGGGGAGGAAGGGTTGTGGGGATGGAGAGAGAGTGCTACGGACTCAGTGGAATCAAGCCCCTGGCTTAGCAGTGCCAACCATCATAATAAATCAGTACAAGCACACTGACATGAATCGTCTGGTACCCAAGGCATTGGGCTGTGGGCCCTTTATTTTCTGTCCCTTCTACCCCCATGAGTCACACAGCAGCTGCTGGGCTGGGCTGGGCAGAAGCCCTTGAGCTGCCATGGGATTGGTCCTGGGCGTGGCCAGCCCAGACCTCATCTGACTGCCCATTCTGTTCTCCTGAGCTGCTGGGAGATGAAGGGCTGCCAGACTTGCATCAAGCCAAGCAGGGAGGCTTGGAGCAGAGCCCTGGCCGCTCATTCTGAGGATTAGATCCGCTCCCTGAAGGCTCCAGTACTGGTCCCCCTGGCAACAACAGCCCAAGCAGAATTAGTTTTTATCACTCAGCCCTGCCAACACCTCCCATCGCCAGGTATTTCAGCCTGGCCTTGTGCTGAGACCGTCCCTCAGCCTGGATCTGAAGTTGAGAAGGCAAAATTGGATTTGATATTAAGGTACCATAATACCACCAGACCCAGATCAGGTGGTACTTGACTCTTCAAACCAGACTTGGCCACAGGGTCCAGCCCCCTAATGCCATTTCCACCCCATTCTCTCTTACCAGCCCTGCCAGTCAGTTTTCTGGCTGGAAATCACTCAAGTAAAATGGGTGTGTCCTAGGGCAAACCAAGGTCAATGTGGCCTTTACAGCCCAGGCCTGTCTCTAGATTCCCACCTCACTGTCCCCTCTGTCACTGGAAGACTGGAGCAAGAAGAGGACAATCCATTGATTGTCCCAGCATGAGGCAGGAGGGGGACGGGGGAGGAAGGCGCTGGGCTGGGCTCTACTCCAGCCACCGCCTGGTTCACGGGTGACCTTGAGCAAGCCCGTCTACGAAAGGCTAGATCTGATCATGGTTGGACAGGTTAGGAAACACTGGGTTAGAGGTAATATTCTGAGATCCTTTCTGCCTCATACGTTCTAGAATGAGATGCCTCTCTTCGTGGACCTGGGGGAAGGATAAATGAGTTGGAGCTGGACTTTCGATCTTTGAGTGTCCCTGAGCAGTTCTCAGTCCCTGGGGAGGCGTGGGATGAGGTGGGGTAGGGACCTAGTTGACTCAGCTCCAACGTGGGGACAGCAGCTACAGTCCAGCCAAGCAGAAAACCCTGGCGCTGGAGACGTGCGTCAGAGCAGGCTTTGGGGGAAAGGCTAATTCTCAGCTCTCTGCTTCAGGGCCAGCCCTGTGAGGCCAGGCCTAGGTGGAAGGTGGGGCCAAGGTGCCTGCCCTGTCACCGCAGGGAGGCAGTCCCGAGAACACACAGGCCTGGCTCGGGGGAGGGTCATCACTTCAGCTGCTGGCGGGTTTGGGGGGTGGGGAGGCTGAGCTCTGATTCCCCAGAGAGACAGGAGGGGCAGCACTGGAGGGTGTGCCAAACAGAAAAAACAGGGCTGGAAACCTCTCTGAGCACTGTCCATGGGGGACCTCAGGAGGAAGTGGGATTGGGACAAAAAGACAGAAAGCTCCTGGAGGGTATTCCCCACACTGTATTGTTACTGTCTCTGCTCTGTGAGCGCAATGTCTAATCTGCCTTAGTCACCATCAGAGCCAGGGCCCGGCAGCGGTGGGCCCCCTGTTGGCATGAACGAGGAAGTGCTGTCAAAGCCAGAGTTGGGGCTAGGGCCAGCTAAACAGTGTCTTTGGCAGGGAGGGGAGTGGGAGAAGTACCGAGGGAGGAGTGAGACCTTTGACTTCCTGACCATGTGGCTCAAGAGCTAAGAGTGGCCTGGCCAGCACCTGCAGGAGGCACTCTGGGAGCTGAGCCAGACTTGAGGTGCGAACACGCTACTCAAGAGGGAAGAGGCAGGCCTGGTTAGCTGGAGCCTTCCTACCCTCCTGGAGGAAGGGGCAGAGAGGTGTTCCTGCTCATTTATTTCCATAGAGCCCCTCGGTCAAAAAACCTATCCCCACTTCTAGATTCTTTGGGGCGAGGAAGAAGCCAGCTGTCTGTGGAGCGGCAGCCCAGCCGGGTCTCAGCCTCCAGCATGATTCTCCGGAGGGCAGTGCCACCAGCAGTGGGCTGAGCACCAGGAGGCCAGGTCTGCCACTGGGCTGGCACCTGGGCTGCCACTCATGGCTTAGAAAATGGTACATCATCTGACTCCTCTGTAAAACAGAGATAACACCGGGTAACGTAAAATGGCTCTGATGATTGCGGAGACCATGGAGCAGGGTGCCGGGGAGCTGGTAAAGGGGGGTGAGGGGTTTGTATTTCAGAGCCTGGCTACTTAAAGTGTCATTTCTTGACCACCATCATGGGCTCACCTGGGAATCAAAAAATGCAGAAGTCCAGGCCCCACCCCAGGTCACCTGAATGGAATTGTAACAAAATTCCCAGGTGGTTTGAATGTACCCCCTGCCCTTCCTCAGGACACTGCCTCCTCCTAAGGAGCTGCAGGCTCTGCCCAGGCTACTGCTGGGAGGGGCTGGGGAGGCCAGCTGAGCCAGGGTGGGCAGGAGCCTGAGGCACAGCACCAAGGCATGGGAGGGTGGCTGGCAGCCCTTTGAGACATGGCCGCCCCTGCCCAGGCCCGAGCAGGGAGTGCCATGACCTGTGAGTGCTTCAAACCCAGCCGTAGCTGCAAAGCAGCCAGAGGAGGGGCTGGCTCAGCCCAATCCAGACCCAGGATGTGGTGAGAGAGGCTGTGCCTCAGGGAGGCTAGGAGGGGACTTGGGACCAGACCAGGTCAGCTAAGGACACTGAGTGATTTCAGGGCAAGGCCACAGGGTGGCAGGAAGTGGTGAACCTGGGGACCAGCACAGTGTAGGTGGAGAGCCACCAGTGGACTTTATCCCTGCTGGTTCCCAGGCCCAGGCCGCTGGGCTGGGAGGGCTGGGCATTGCCTTAATTCCTGTCAGAGGCTGCCTGACATCCCCTACTCAAGCTGGCTGATGTCAGGGCAGGAGAGGGGGTTGTGTGCAGCAAACCCTCGCTCTTCAGTGTCTCCAGAACTGATCTGTGACCCTCCCACACCTGAGACAGAGAACCTGGTGGCAGGGCTTAAGGGTGGTCTAACCCTTACCCAATGCCTCGCTTCCCCTTCTGGATACTGAGGAAGCTGGGTTTGAGGTGGCCCATGGGGGTCTGGGAGAGGGAGAGCCATTTCCTGAGAAGGGCCCAGGCTGTCTCAGCCCAGGGAGGCCGGTGTGCGGAGCTGCTCCTTCCAGGGAGACCATGGAAATGGGGGTCACAGCAGGACGTGGGGACTAGGGACTGGTTAAGTTGGGCCCATGGGTGTAACACCCTCCAAACTGGTGTCAGAGCCTGCAGACGAGTCCCGGGAGGAGCGGCCCTGCAGGAAGCGGATGATCTTCTCAATGGTGGCCTCCTGGTACTCGTGGGACCACCTGTGGGCACAGAGACCGGCGGGTCAGAGGGCCGGGAAGAGGGAACTGCTGGCTGGGTGCCTGTGTACCCACCACCCCCTTCTCACTTGATGCCGTTGAAGCTGAGCACGGCCTGCATGTCCTCGGGCAGGGCCTGCGGTTCTGGCCACTCGAAGCCATCGATGACGGGCACAATGTTCTTGCCACAGCTCAAAGCCGTCACGATCTCCTGGAGAAAGGAGGGAGGAGGAAGAGATCAGGGTCCCCTCAAGTCCACCTGACTTCTCGCTCGCCCTTTGTGGTAGAATAAACAGTATTTGGTCTTTGTCCTCAGTTCTTAGCACAGAGCTCTTCTAACCTCCAGATACCTGGGAGAAGGTGCCTAGATAGCTTCAGGATGGGGACTGGTGGGAGGGGGGGGAGTCAAGGTCTGATTAGAGGGTTGGAACTTACAGCTCCCTTGCCCCAACACACCCCCAGGGAGGGGAGGGGGGATGGAGATTGAGTTCATTCACCAACAGCCAATGACTTAATCATAGCCACATAATAAAACCTCCATCAGAGCCCCTAAACATGGGTTGAGCACATCTAGGTGCTGGGAGAGCGTCCTGGAGAGGACGCGGGAGCTCTGGGCCTCGCCTGCCTGCGTCCCCACCCCCTACCTCGCCCTCATATCCTTTATAAAAATCCAGTAGGTAAAGTGCTTTCCTGAGCTCTTCACATCATTTTAGAAAATTATTGAACCTGGTGTGGAGAGTCATGGGAACCCCTGAGTTTGTAGCCAAGTCAGAAGTGTGGGTAGCCTGGGAACCTGGGACTTTCGACTGGCATCTGAAGTGAGGGCAGACTTGTGGGACAGAGCCCTTCTACCTGCAGAGTCTGACACTCCCTGTGGGTAGTTAGTATCAGAATTGAATTGAATTGTGGGACACCCAATTGGTGGTGAGTTGGAGAACTGGTTATTGGTGTGGGAATAAACCCACACAATTTGGTGTCAGAAGAAAAACATCACAGCCCCCTGCATCCAAATCAATCCATCACAAGCCCTGCAAAGCATGCTCGTTTTTCTTTCTTACTTTTCAAATCCACCCGTTTTCCTCTCCCTGTACCCCACCACTCCCCTGCTCCATCCTCCTCGCTCATCCTCATCCTCCTCCAGGTCTGTTCGCATCCATTTCTTGCTCCCTTCTGATTTGCTCTCTATGTTGCCCCTTCACCCAGCTACTCTGCAAAATGCAAATTTGAGCATGTCACTCCTTACTTAAAACTCCCCAGGACTTTACATGGCTCAGAAAAGAAGTTCAAACTCCTTCATGTCTGAAGGTCGTGCGTGGCTGGCCACAGCTCACTTCTCAAACTCCATGTCTGCACTGTCCTCCCGGCTACACAGACCTTGCAGTCCCTTAGATTTGCCCTCCTCCCTCCCTGCACAGGGCCTTTGCACATGCTGTTTCCTCTGTCTGGAATGCTCTTCCCTGCCTCTTCACTGTATTAATGCCGACTCATTTTTCTGATCTGCAGCCAGGGAAGTCTTCCCTCACTTTCCTGACCAGGTCAGATTCCCCTATTATAGGCTCTCATAGCTTCTGCAGCACATGCTAGAGTTGCAAACTTAAGTTAATTAATGAGTAATTTACTTAATATCTGTCTTCCCTAGCAGATAAAAGGGCAGGGATGAGGTTATATCTCAGTATCTCCCGCAAAGCCATGCCCATAGTCAACCCTTGCTTAATACTTAATGGATGGCTGGATGAATAAATGAATGATACAACATAGCATAGCAGTTAGGGAGCGTACTCTAGAATTATCAGATCTGGGTTCACATTGAGTCTACCACACAGACTTTGTGACCTGAGGCAAAAACAGCTGGCTCTCAAAGCCTCTGTTTTCTCATATATAAAATAGGGTTGCCCTGACCCGTGTGCTCAGTGGTTAGAGCAGGGGTGGGCAAACTTTTTGACTCGAGGGCCACAATGGGTTCTTAAACTGGACCGGAGGGCCGGAACAAAAGCATGGATGGAGTGTTTGTGTGAACTAATATAAATTCAAAGTAAACATCATTACATAAAAGGGTACGGTCTTTTTTTTTTTTTTTTTAGTTTTATTCATTTCAAATGGGCCGGATCCGGCCCGTGGGCCGTAGTTTGCCCACGGCTGGGTTAGAATGTCAGCCCACACACCAAAGGATTGCGGGTTCAATTCCTGGTCAAGGGTAGTACCTGGGTTGCAGGATCCCTAGTTCCACACATGGAGCTTGTGCGGAAGGCAACCCATCGGTGTGTTTCTCTCACATCGATGTCTCTCTCTCACTCCCCCTCCCTTCCACTCTCTAAAAATCAATGGAAAAATATCCTCAGGTGAGGATTAACAACAACAAAAGAGGGTTAATGACAGTCCCTATCTTGTAGGATCACCGGAAGGAATAACTACCATATCCCATGGCAAGTGGTTAGAACAGCTCCCAGCATGTAGTGCGCTTAATAAATAATAAATGCTATTATTTCCTCCTCGGTAAAGGGGATAACAAGCCTACTTCACAAGGTTGCTCTGAGAATATTACTTACTATTAATGGGTGCTCTGGTAAGTGCTTATTGGATGGGTTTTTCCCTTTGAAAAGGGAACCACAGGGATTGGATTTCCCTGAGTGCAGTTCACTTGTGGTTTTCCATATTGATTACCCACCAAATGCGGCTTCGGGGAAAGGAGTCTTAAAACCAAAGGCAATTAAGCTCTAAAAACTACCAAGGAGCGATGATGGAGCCTTTGTTACTGGTCCAAGGCAAAGGCTCCCACCTCCTGCCTCCCGCCGCCCTCCTCCCTCCTCCCTCCTCCCTCCTCCCTCCTTGCAGTCTGCTGGGTGCCAAGACCCTTGAGCACAGCCTTCCTGGGAAAGTCCCTGCTTAACTTCAACCCTGACCGACTCCTGGGGAACCTCTCCATTGCACAAATGAGAAGAAGGTTTGTGTTCTTAATTCCTTTGTGCCTCTCACTCTGCTCCCCTGCCCTCTTCCCTCCTGGAGGTTATATTTCAAAGTGTTTTCATCTCTCTCTGACCCTCGCAACAATCCTACAAAGTGAATAGGACAGGTAAGTTACCCCCATTTTGTAGATGAGAGGCATGGGTCCAGAGAGCCTAAGTGACTTGCTGGAGTCCTGTTACAGTCGGAGCTGTGACTCCTGACTTCCAGCTGGGCCATGGAGGTTGCTGGGATGTGCAGATGAGAAGGAACAGGAGACCCTTGTCCCTGGGCCACAGAGAGGGACCAGAGAGGCCAGCACCTACCTTGTGCACCCAGTCCTTGCAGTCATGGTCCTGCATGCACTTGTCCAGGGCCCCGGCTGACAGCACCAGCACAAAGTTGCGGGCACCCATGACACTCTGGATGAGCTTGTCCTCAAACTTGCCGGCTTCCAGTTTCTCCACATCAATGAAGACATTGAAGCCATGCAGCTGCAGGTGCACCTTCAGGAGGCTGCGAAGAGGCCATTTGTCACTGTGCTGGCCTCACCCAAAGGCCTGAGGCTGCCTGCCTGCCCCCTCCTCCTCACCTGGCCAGCTGGGAGCCTGAGCTCCGGCGGTAGCTGATGAAGACATCCGGAATGTCCCCACTCGGCTTGCAGGCAGTGCAGGGCAGAGGGGAGTGTAGCATTTCTGAGGGGGACAGGAGACAGCTTGGTGAGGGTGGCCCCTCACCATTACTCATAATAAGGTACATCGTCCCTTGGGGTCTACAGGAAGGAAGGCCGCTAACTCTTGGTGAGTCCCTCTCAGGAGGCAGGCGTGGTGTTTTAGGGACATTGAAATGCGCCTCCAGCCCCGCCCTCTCTCTGGAGCTCCAGACCTGCATAGCCAGCTGCCCACAGGCACTCCAAACCCAACACATCCTAAATCCTTCCTCCTAGTTTCCCACCAGAGACCTGGGTGTCAGCCTCAACTCCTGCCTCTCACCCATTCACTCAACCATGTTTACTAAGCGCTCACTGTGTGCCAGGCCCCAGTCTTAGTGCTTGGGGTACAGCAGTGAGCAGAACCAACAAACCCTGCCCTCATGGGGCTGATGTCCAGTGCTCAGCGCCAGGCACCATGCTCTGTGGCTTCTTCCTACTAAACAACTAGACTCCAGCCTCAGGGCCCTCCTTATGTCCCCCAACTCTAGCCCTCTCAGTGGTCTCCCCAAATCCACACTCGCCCAGGCTAATCTGTTGCACAGCTACCAAAGGGATCTTTCTAAAATCCAAGTCTGAGCATGTCATTGCTCCCTACTCCCTGTAAAAGAAAGATCTGTAAGCTATTTTTCCCCTGTAGGATCCTTTATAAAAAAATGATTCTTAAGGGTTTCCTGAGAGCTGCAAAGTAAAAATGACCAAATTTGACCTGCTTTGGTTGAAGCAAAAGCATGGGACAAAGCTCAGTAAGTACTTGCTGAATGAATACATGAATGAAAAGAATCCATCCTATATAATAAAAGGGTAATATGCAAATCGACCAAACGGTGGAACGACTGGTCGGTATGACGTACACTGACCACCAGGGGGCAGACACTCAATGCAGGAGCTATCCCTGGTGATCAGTGCACTCCCACAGGGGGACAAGCCCAGCTGATGGCTGGTGCAGTGGTGGTGGTGGGAGCCTCTCCTGCCTCTGCAGCAGCGCTAAGGATGTCCAAGTGGTGACTTAGGCCCGCTCCCTGAGGGCTCCCGGACTGCTAAAGGGTGCACGCAGGCTGGGCTGAGTCCCCCATGCCCCGAGTGCACAAATGTCATGCACCGGGCCTCTAGTCTTCTCATAATATTCAGACTTAACATCCACAGACAACTTTTATCTGTTTATGAAGCAGGAAGGAAGGGTTTCAAATCCTAATTCTGTTATTTAATGGCTTTTAAACATTGGAAAATATTTTTAAATTCTTTATATCTTAGTTTTATCATCTTTAAAATTAACATCCTTGATGGAAATATTCTTTATCTCTGATTATGATGGTATTTACACAGGAGTAGGCATGCTTCCAAACTCTTCAAACTGGACACTCTTAAGTTAAATTATACTTCTTTCATTCTTTAAACAGTTTTAAAAGTTGATTGAAAAAATAACACCCACTTCATCAAATGGATGTAGAGATTAATGAGACAATGACTGTTCAAAACTTAAGCTCAGTTGGCTTGGCTCAGTGGTTGGGTCAACCTATGAACCAGGAGGTCACGGTTCAATTTCTGGTCAGGGCACATGCCTAGGTTGCAGGCTCGATCCCCAGTACAATCAATGATTGTCTCTCATCAATGATGTTTCTATCTTTCTCTCCCTCTCCCTTCCTCTCTGAAATCAATAAAAAAAAAAATTTTTTTAAACTTAATACAGGACCTGGCATATAGTAATTGACAATAAAGATTAGCTAAATAGTAAATTAGTAAATTAAATAGTAAATAAAGAGGGTTGCTAAAGCCCTCATGACCTCCCTAAAGTACCTCCAGAACCCATACTGTGCAAGTTGTTGTCTAATAGAATAAGCCACCTGTCTTCCCACCCATATCTCACATATGGACTCCCCATGCTCTGTCTCACCTGCACATGCGGCTCCCTCTGTCCTGCTGCTGCTACCCCGACCCCCACCCACCCAGTATATCCTTTAAGACCTGGTCAGACATCCTCTAAATGCCTAGACCTGGGTCGACAGGGCATCCCTCCTGCTGTGGTCACCCCCCTTTTATATGCCTGCCTTCCTCCTACCCACAGCAGACTGGGAACTTCTTGAGGGCAAAGTGCAACACATTCATCCTCGCATCTTCAGAATCCAGTCTGGCACAGCGTCTGACTCCGGGGCCCCACCACATGTCTCCCCTCGCCTCTCCAGGGATGGAGATGGGACAGGGGCGGGTCTCACGCGGGCAGGCTGACCTCTGGCGGCCATGAGGATGCGCATGCGGTGCACGCCCAGGCGGATGCCGCAGTCCTCTAGCAGCTGCTGCTCGGACACGCGGTGCAGCAGGGAGCGGTCCAGGCCGCAGCTGACCAGGCCGTACGTGTACTGGCGGAAGCGCGGGTCCAGGCTGCCCAGCCAGTCAGCCAGGTTGCTGCGGTCACACGTAGCGTAGTTGGCGAAGGTCTTGAGCTCCCTGAGTTCCCTAAAGAATCTGCACCCCAGGGAGGAGAGGTCACTGAAGTCCTGACTCAGACCCGCTAGTGGCCGAGGGGGTGTTTAGAGTGGGCGGGGGGCGGGAGGCAGGCAGGAGGCTCCATACCTCTTGCGGGTGATGCTGGATATCATGCCCAGGTCCGTCTGGAGCTCCTCTTCCGTGAGCCGCAGAAGCAAGTCCCCATCTACCTGCTGCTCCTGGGGTGGAGTCGGAGGTAAGAAAGAAGGAAGGGCTCCCCATCTCAGCCCTGAACCCCCAAGCACAAGATGCAAGGGGAGGGAACTGGAGACGGGGGTAGGGGAAGAGGATAAGACCCCGATTAGAGCCAAGTGACCCTGAAAATTGCTGAGTACAGGCTCTCCACCCCAAAAAGGCTGTGCTGGCACCTCGGGCCTGCGGGACAGGAGGGGGCAAGGTCGCCTGTGCGCATGGCGCCCCAGGGGCCACGCGTCCTTGGGGATGCACAGGCTCTGACTCCGGGAGGCAGCCCTATGCGCCGCTATACCCGGAAGCGTTCGCAGTACTGGGAGAAGCCGATCTGCTGCAGCCACGTCTGGACCTCGGCCTCCTTCCAGCTGGGCACGCAGGGCAGGATGGGCCTCGGCACCTCCTCGCCCAGCAGGCGCAGCGCACGCTTGGCCAGCGCTGAGGTGGTGCCATTGGTGGAGTAGGAAACCAGGCGTTTCAGGCTCTGGGTGGCACCGATGTCACTGAATACCTAGGGAGAGGTGAGGAGAGGGTGCCTTGTACCCACCAACTTTCCAGCCAGCCACCCCCAAATGTGCCCAGCTTCTTCTCACTGTTGAAAGTCCCACCGTCTGCCCTAGCCCTGCCTTCATCCAATAATCATGGAGCCTGAACTCCTCCTCCTGAAGCGCTCTCAAAGCTCTTGACTCCGTGTCTCCCCTCCACAGCTTCCGTCTGTCCTGCGGATAAAGTCTGAGCTCTCAATATGGCGGCCAGGCCTGGCACAGTGCAGCCTCTGTCCACGACTCCAGCTCACCTCCCCTTTCACCAGCCCACACTTGTCTGACACCCCCCACAAAGGTTCTCCCACCTCTGGCCTTGGCCCAAGGTGTTCCCAGGCCCTTGGTTCCTCCAGCCTGTTTGGGGGAGTCCTATTCATCCATTGGTATCCAAATCGATTCCTCCCCCAGTTTGGCCCGCATCTCCAGTTTGACCTTGTACCACACTCTGAATGCCACTGTCATTAGTTGATAATGCAACTGCCACTGGGTGATAAGCTGAGGTCATGTCTTAGTCACCCCAGGAGTCCTGTGCCTGGCACATTGCAGGCCACAGAGTGGGGGCTTACTATGTCTTTACTGAACTGCACTCACTAGCTTGGCTGGGAAAGGGTGGTCATAGCTGCTGCCCAATACTTCCCTACTCCAACTCCCCTCAAGGCTCTTCTCCCAAAGCAAAATGACCCGCTCTATAAAGCCAGTCCTCCCATGGCCCATCTCTGGAGCAGGCACAGAGAGGAGAATCAGAAACTCCTAGAACACTGGACCTTGGAGGAGGCCTCAGAGACCCCCTAACACCAAGCATCTCCTTGATCTGTGAGGACACACACAATGCATGACAATCATCTGAGAGACACACTCCTCTGAGCAGCCCCAGGTGACAGTTGTGGTACAGACAGGGTGGTTCATGTGGTGTGCTCCGCTCCCTGTGCACCAGCTGTCACCAACCCCCCAAATTCCCAAAGGAACAGAAAGTAGGGAGGGTGACACTATAGGGATAATCTTGATTCTGTAATATTTTAAAAAATAAAATTTCAAACTTTTGATAATTTAACTATTACTAGTCCCATATCCAGGGTAAGAACTACTGCTGTGGTCCGTCCACTCCTTCAATTTTCCAGAGGATAAAAATGAGACACAGAAAGGCCCCGAGAAGGGAAGCCAGATATCCACGGTCACACAGCAAGTTAGAGAAGAGGGCAAAGGTTTCAGATCAGGCCCTGGACACGGGGACCTATGGGGACTCCGGTGGGAGTTCTCTGGCGGACACACTGACAACCTGCTCCTCTGTCTCTACACTCCCTTCCTTCCTGGACTCCAGACCCAAATGACAAAATGGCCCACGGGAGCTCTCTACCTGCTCATCTCTCATGCACCTCCGATCCGATCTGTCCCAGTGAACTCACTTTCTGACCCTCCGGGACTCCAGCCTGCCTCTCACACGGTTCACCTTATTTCAGTACCTGGTGCCACCATCCACTGGGTCGCCTATGTCCAAAGTCAGGAGTCACCCTCAGCTCCTCCCTCTCCTTCACCCGGCCACCCACTGAGTCCTAATTCTAGCTCTTCAGCACCTCTGGAATCTGCCTACTTCTCTCTGCCTCTCTCTGGACTAGTCCTGACCCCCACCATCCCAACTGCACCCCTGCCATGGCTTCCTACCTGGCCCCCTTTCCTCCAACCTCACCCTTGCCAATCCCATCTCCAGGCAGCACCTGGGTAATCTTTATAAAACACGTGTCCCACTGCTTAAAACCTTGGTCTTGCCTTCAAGACCAGAATAACTGGTTCCTCATCCTTCTCCTTGCTTTGGGAAGCCTTCCCAAATGCTGTCGAACACCCGATCCTCACTCCACCCGCATCCGCACCTTGGTCTTGCCCTGCAGACTCTTGATGGCAGCTTCCGCGCACAGATAGAACGCCCCGATGCACTGGGCCTCCAAACGCGAGGAGTCGAGCAGCGGCACGAGGCGCTGCAGGTCGTCGGGCCCGCGGCCCTGGCTGGTGTCGCTGGCGTCCACCAGGCAGCGGGCGAAGCGGCCGGGGTCCAGGGAGGCCACGAGCGGCTCCACGAGCTCCAGCGTGCCGGAGCGCTCCACCTCGCGCTCCACCTCCTTGTTGGTCGCCAGCACCGCCACCGCGAGGCAGGCGTGCAGCCGCAGCAGCTCGTCCTCTTTGGAGAAGGCGAGAGGGAAGAGCCACTCGGCGGCGCGCTTCTCCACCATGCGGCGCTGCGCCGCCTGGCCCCCGTGCAGGGCGCAGTTGCCCAGCGCCAGCGCGCAGTGGCGGAGTAGCGCCGTGTCTGTGCGGCGGCACCAGTACAGCACCGCATCCAGGCCGCCGGCCGCCACCAGCCGCTGGCACGTCTCCTCCGAGTGCTTGAACATGTGCTCCAAGATGCCGGCCACACTCCGAGCCAGCTCCACCGGCTCGCGTTCCTTTGCCAGGTTCAGGATGACGCCCAGCCCGATGCGCGCCACGCGGTCCCTGCCGGAAGAAAGTGGAGGGGACGGTGGAGTTGCCGTGTCTGGCTTGCCCCCTGGTCACTAGTATATTCTGTGGACCTCATATAAGACATGAGGGAGAGCATTATTCTCCCTGCCTCCCCACCCCCACCCCCACCCCCCACCTCTTGCCTGGGAGGACCAGACTTCTCTGATTATAAGGATGCTTTCTCCTGGCCTCACCCATTCCCTTTCCTATACCCTCCCTTGGAGAAGCTGTATGGGTCCTGATTAAGAAACCTAGCTCTGGAGCAGATCCCCTGGGTCCTGCTTTCAAATTCTTTGCCATTTTCTAGTTGCGAGACCCTGGGTACCTCCCTTTATCTTTCTACCTTAGTGTCCTCATCTCATAAATAGGATTATAAATACCTACTCTATAGGTTTATGATGAGAATGAATGTGATAATCCGTGTAAAGTGCTTGCCACAGTGCCTGGCACATAGGAAAGACTCAATGTTAACTTATCATCATTTGAAGTGTCACTTGAAGCACACCACTTCTGGCCTTGCCTTCAAACTTCTCTTCAGTCCATGCTGCATGACTGAGTGTATTTATTCATTCATTCAACAGACATGTATTGAGAACCTACTGCGTGCCAAGCACTGAGCTAGTGGCTGAAGTTAAACAGTGACTAAGAGTGACTCAGCTAATATGGAGACAAACAGTAAGCAAGTAAACAGGGAATGAACAGGATAACAGTGATATGGCCAGAATGATAGCAAAACCAGGTGACATAAGGGAGAGTGCTTGGGTGCAGGGATATGTCTGAGGAGATGCCATCTGAGGGTTAAATGTCCAGAAAGCCCTACCTGCAAGTATCTGGGAGAACATAATAGGCAGAGAGGACAGCCACAACAAAAGCCCTGAGGGCTGATGAGCCTGACATATTTGAAGAATAGAAAGCCAGAGATATTTGCAGTGTCTAAAACCAACAAGGAAAAATACAAAACCAACAAGGGATTCATATATAATCTATACAAGTAAATATAAGTAAATATTCGAATCCACAAGAAAAAGGCGACAAATCCAATAGAAAACGGGCAAACGACACAAACGAGCAACTTACAAAAGAGGAAATCCAAAATGCTGACAAAGAGATGCTCTAACTCATTATTAATCAGAGAAGTGAAAATGAAAACAGCAATGACTTTACACCTATTAGCCAGGCAAAAAGCAGAAGCTGGGCAACACGAAAGATTAGTGAAGTGTGGGGCCATGAACACCCTGAAGCCCTGTGGGTGGAGATACAGTCTAGGACAGTCCATTTGGGGAGCAGGCTGGGATGAGTGGATGAAATTAAGGTGATACACACCGAATGGACCAGAAATTGGGGCTCTTAGATTTCTATTTCAAAGAGATTGTAACACAGATCCACAAAAGGACATAGCCAAGTTCATGCTCTGCCTTTTTATCTGTGGTGGGGGGAACTGGGGACAGTCCAGTATCAAGCCTGGGAGAGTGGAGAGATAATATGGGCAGGTACCCAGTCTGGAGGACCCTGGAGCAGTTACAAGTAACTGAGCAGATGATAACATAGCAACATGAAGGATTTTAACATAACACTGAGTGGGAGAAAGTAAGAAATGGAATATAATTCAACACAATTTGTGAAAATTAAAAATGTATGCACAAAACAAGAACAAAGATTTTACCAGAATACAGATAGGAAGATATGTAGTATATGTTGAATGGCTGCCCATGGGATTAAGTCAGAAAGATGGTGGGGACATTAGTCAAGACAAGGGGAACTTCTGGTCAAGATGGCAGCATAGGATCAACCAAAGGACTTATGTGCATGCATATGAGCAAAACAAATGGACACAGACTGTAGGGGGGTGAGGGCTTGTGCTTGGGGGAGAGGGTGGCAGGGGAGAGGTCCATGGTGGGAAAAAGGAGACTCATGTAATACTTTAAACAATAAAGAATTTTTAAAAAAACTAACATAATAGACTGAAGGAAAATAAAAGATGGCAGCATAGGAAAACATGGTGGTACTCCCCTCATCTCAAAACCACATCAAAATTATGTACAACTAAACTACAGAACAACCATCATTCAGAACCACCTGAAAGCAAGCTGAATTAAAGTCCTACAGCTAGGGAATTAAAGAAGGTGACACATCGAGACTGGTAGGTGGAGTGGAGACAAGTATGAGCTGGTCCCACACCCATGTGTATCAGGTGAAAATAGGGAGGAATATCTCGGCTGTGGAGGTACTCCATGAGGAGTGAGGTGTCCCAGCTCCACACTAGACTCCCCAGCTCAGGGCTCCAGTGCTGGGAAGAGAAGACCCTATAATTTCTGGCTGTAAAAACCAGTGGACATTGAGGTTGAGGGAGACAGAGGCTGTTGGAGTCCCAAGCAGTTCCTCTTTAAGTGCACAGACTAACTTGAACTCACTTCTTGTGAGCTCCAACATGGGGGTTGAGGGGTAGCAGCTTGAAAGGCACCAGAGACAAATGGAACTGAATTGACCAGCATCAGGGCTGGGGGTGCAGCTTTCTCCCAGGCAGACGTCATTGTTCCTTTGATGAGCCCTCCCTCCACAGAGCCATATCTGAGACCCCATTAACCTGATTCCCTGAGGCTCTGCCCTACCCAATTTTCAGGCCCACCCAAGTTGTTTCTGGTGGCTTTTCCATATGATTGGCCTGACCTGGTTCATGCTTCAGACTTTGCTAAAATCTTTGAAACAAGCAGCATCTGGCCTCAGCGAGCCCCATACCTCTCACTAAGTGGCCCTAGGCCCAGCACTAGCAGCAGCCAACCTTGGTTCAGAGCTTGACCTCACTGGGGCACCTCCAAGCCCATCATAAGGAGAAGCCATATGCAGATTGCTTTGTAGCTCATGCCAGGTGGCCCGGGGCAGAATACAGGTGGCGGCTGACTTTGGCCGGTACTTCCCAGGAGGCCCTAGAGCCATCACACCCAGTGGACAGCTTCATACCATGTTGAAGCACCATCCCCCAACCACCTTCACAAGCAACACACTCACAGGGTAGACTCAGAGGGCACCAGAGCCCTGCTTAAGTAAGTCCTGCTCTGTGGGGTGGGCCCTGTACAGCTGATCCTCCATGGTGGTTGAAGGTTGAAGCCAGTCCTTGCAGCTGATCGGCCTGGGGGTAAATCCATCCTATGGACATGCCAACAGCAATCAAGGCTCAACCACAAGAGGAAGCTATATGCAGCCCACACAGAGGGCATACCTTGAGTGTCCAGCTTGGGTGGTTGGGGAGGCTGTGCCACTGGACCCTACAGGGCACTGCTACATTAGGCTACTCGATCTAGCCTGGGAGACGTAGCAGCTCTACCTAACACATAGAAACAAACACAGAGAGGCTGCCAAAATGAGGAGACAAAGAAACATGTCCCAAATGAAAGAACAGACCAAAACTCCAGAAAAAGAACCAAACAAAATGGAGACAAGCAATCTACTAGACGCAGAGTTCAAAGCACTTGTTGTAAGGATGCTCAATGAACTTAGTGAGCACCTCAACAGCATAAATAAAGAACCAATAAGAAATTAAGGACACACTAACTGAAATGAAGAATAATTTACAGGGAATCAACAGTAGAGTAGATGAAGCCAAGAATCAAATCAGCAATGGGAATATAAGGAAACAAAAAACACCCAATCAGAACAGAAAAAAGAGAAAATAATCCAAAAACAAACAAACAAGGATAGTGTAAGGAGCCTTTGGGACAACTTCAAGAACACCAACATTTGCATTGTGGGGGTGCCAGAAGGAGAACAAGAAATGGAAAACCTATTTGAAAAAATGATGACAGAAAACATCTCTAACTTGAAGGTAATAGACATTACAAGTCCGAGATGAATCCAAAGAGGCCCACACCAGGACACATCATAATTAAAATGCAAAAGGTTGGCTTAGCTGGTTTGGCTCAATGGATAGAGTGTCGACCTGAGGACTGAAGGGTCCCGGGTTTGATTGCGGTCAAGGACACATGCCTGGGTTGTGGGCTCGATCCCCAGTAGGGGGCGTGCAGAAGGCAGCCGATCAGTGATTCTCTCTCATCATTGGTGTTTCTATCTCTACCTTCCTCTCTAAAATCAATAAAAATATACATTTTTTAAAAATTAAATAGAATAAAATTCAAAAGGTTAAAGACAACAAGAAGCCCTAGTCTTGGTCGGGTAGTTCGGTTAGTTAGAGCGTAGTCCCAAAACATCAAGGTTGCACTTATCCTGATATTTGAGGTGAGGGAAGCTGACACCTGGGCTCCTGGGAAGTGGGTGTGGCAGCATCTTGGGAAGGAGAGCTGCAGAACTGAGAATGGCAAAAGGTGTGGGGAACTGATGGAAGAGCCCTCTTTAAGAGGAAGTTGGTTGGCAGAGGAAGAACAATATTTCATAAACACACATCATCTGTGTGTCGCTCCGTTCTTTCCCTTCCAGCCTCCTCCAGGCACAGTCCAGAGGAGTAATTAGATTCTACCTTTCTTTGGAAGGACTCTGATCCCCAGCAGGCGCGCTGGGATCTGTCCTTGGTCCTGAAGTGATGCCTGAACCAATGCCTCAACCAGTACGTGGTTTCTTGGGACCAAGGACACTGGTTAGTGTGATGCCTCTCTCAGTAGTTCTGAACCACGTGAGAAATGTTATTTCCAGCCTTAAAAATAGCAGCGCTTTTTGCATCTTGTAGCCCTCCTCTTTCTAGGGTGCTCGCTGCACCCACTCTCCAGGAGTTCTAGTTATAGCTGCCCCATCCCGCATACCAGGCCTACAGGGCACACCCACCAACATGGGCCCACACATCCAGTGAGCACCCACTCTGTTTGCTAGCGCTCTAAATTTATGGTCCATTCCCATAAATTTAGGGCACGTGATGTTAGATGAGAGGTCAATGACTTGCTGAACAAGCAGAACCAAAACTTGGGTTTCCCAATTTATATGTCTTCATTCATGCATTTTTGAAAGTTGCACAATTTCCATCCCCCACAAAGTTATTTTCACTTTTTGAAGATGGCAAGAAAAGCACCACTACCCTATGATCATCACACTTGTGAGAGCTGCATGAACTGAAAGTGACCCTTCCAAACCTGAGGGGCTTGAGAATTCAGGTTGAGCCTGAAGTGTGACATCCTGATCTGCGCTGGCATCAAAGGAGAGAGAACGAGAGTGCTCAGGGGTTTTCATATTTTAGGGGAGACCCCAAGAGGCAGCCAAGAGAGTGGCAGTCGGGCCTCAATTGGACCCCACCTACTCACCTTGACACAACTTGGGAAAGGGGAGAGAACATATACTCTGTCTGGCCCTTGCCTAGCCCTCCACCTCACTTTCCTCTCCCCCCACCCATGCATCTCAGCAGAAAACCTTTTTCCCCCTCCTTCTTTCAGCCCAGCCTGTGGTGAGACCATTTCCTGTTGCCTTCATTGGGAATCCGTGTCTCTTTGCTTGCTGGTCAGGTAGGGTTAGGGGCTGTTTGAAACAGAGAGGAACTCTGCTGAGATACCAGCACCCTCAGTGTCTCAGCAGAAAACCTTCTGATTCCTATCAGCAGCTGCAGGATGAGATCATGCCTGGCCTGTTACATGGACCAAAATGAAGGAGGAAGCAGGAGGGGGATTTGGGATGGCATGAAGAGGGTAAATAACCCTTAGATTGGCACTCATTTCAGCCTGGGGAGAGAGGAATGGGGGGGTCCATTTTCTGAGTATTGTGTTCTCTCCCTCTCTCAGGAGGAGGGAGATGATATAGGAGAGAGAAGGTAGAATAAAAAGGCATTCCGGCTTGTGGGGAGGAGGGCTATTGGTTTAGGGGAGCATTGGCAATAGGATCCTATTTCCATCCTCAGAATCAGGGACAAGTTCCTGTTCTACCATTCCCCCTCTCCCTGTCTCGTTCCTCACCTCACCAGCCCCGGGAGTGAATCCTGGCTGCACCATTATTTCACTGCATGACGCTGGGCGAGTCACTAAACTTTCCCATCAGTTTTCTCATTCATAAAATGGATATGTTGATCCCCACCAGGGATGTAGTAGGGTGAGGCAGGGAAGGAAGGCACAGTGCAAGGCACACGGGCGACCCAGGCACCCCACAGCCCTTGCTGCCCCACACCACGCGGCGCTCTCCCCAGCCAGGCACCCTCACCGATTCTCAGCCACCAGGATCTGCTCCAGCAGGCGTGCGGCCTGCACGCGCGTCTCCAGCTCCGTCGCCTGCAGCAGCCGCAGCAGCAGGTCGAGGCCGCCGTCCAGGCGGATGGCGTCGCACAGACCCTGGGCTACCTCGCGGCCCACGGCCGGCAGCTGCCAGGCCTCCTCTACCAGATGGAAGACCTCCGCCAAGCCGACGCCGACAGCCCGCGCACTACCCGCCAGCTTCAGCGCCGTCAGCGCCTGCTGCAGCTCGGGCAGCGCACGCTCCAGGGCGCCCTGCACCTCGGTGCCCACCCCAGGCGACACCTCGCGCGGCCCGCGGCCGCCTGCGACCCACCATGGCCCCGCGCTGCCGCTCCCGTCCGGCCCCGGCACCACCAGCCGGTCGGCGCCCGACTGTGGGCCTGACATGGCGAAGAATCGGCACAGCTTGTAGGCGGAGAGGAGCAGCGTCAGGACCATGGGCGCGGGGCTGCAGAGGGCATCCCTGGCCTGGAGGGGCGGGACCTAGCGGAGCGGAGCGCCCCGGACCTTGGGAAAAAGGGGACCCGAGAGGAGGTCAGGGGGAAGAAGATGCAGGAGGGAGGGATGGAGAGCAGGGTACCAGGCAAGGGCGCTGGCCAGTAATTTGGGAGAGGGAAGGACAGGATCTAGGACGAAGCGTTTGGGAAAGGGAATGCAGGCCCAGATACAGGGGATGGACGGGAGGAGGGAGCTGAAAAGCGAGGGGCGGACCCAAACGCCGGAGGGTGCAGGCAGCAGCCACCAGAACAATGCGCGGCTCCAGCTCCGGCTTGGCTGGCAGAGGTGCTCTCAGCAGCCACGCCCCTGAGAAGCCGGACCCAGAGCCGACGCCCCGCCTCTGGGTCTCGCGGGGCTCCGCCCCTGCCTCCTGCGTAGCTCCACCCTCAAGTCCTGCCCCGCCCCGCCCCGCCCACGCCCTCGCCAGACCTCTCCCCCCTCGTGGCATCCCCCCCCCCCCCGCCTCCCCTCCGCCCCCCACTCCTCCCCCGGGTGTAGGGGCAGCGGGTGGAGAGCGAGAAGACTGCCTCGGTTTTAACCGTGACACTGGTCATGTGAAGGCAAGCAGCATCCTTGTGTGTCCCCTCCCCCCTACTTGTAGTTAAAGCGATCATAATAACTCTAGAGGCGGTTTATGCCTGTTTCTCAATTCAGCCTTACAACCTGCCTCTGAGGGAGGAATTAGTGTTCCCATTTAATAGGCGAACCGACTTAGGCCTAAGGAAAAGAGATTGCCCCTAAGTCACACTCCCCTCTGATCAGAGAACAGAAAAAAAAATCAGCTGGAAACTCTCAGGATCACTTCCTGCAGGTGGCGGAGGACTTCAGGAGTTCTGTGGACTCCTGAAAGTGGGCACAGAATCGGGCATTCTGTGCTCGTGGGCATTCTGTGGGTAGAGGGATCCTACTTCTCACGAGAGTCTTAAAGTGGGAGGAAATGGGGGGTGGGGGGGGTGGACCAGATCACTCTTGAGGGTGGGGACAGGGAGTGGCCTGCTCAGGAGCAGTAAATTAGTGGAAGACTCAGGAATCAAATCCAGTCCAAAGGGTTAATAGTCACTCAATTTCCTGTGTTGTGAAGACCAGCTTGGGAAAATCAATGCACCCAAGGGATGAACCCAGAAATGAAACTTTGTTCTTTCCTGATAAAAAGATTTCCCCAGGGTGCTTACCAGCATTCCTCCTCCCCTCCTCACTTCACTGCCCTAAATACACAATGAGTGGGTGTGCCTGATCAAACAGATCATAGATCAATACCATGTATGGAGATTGAAGTCGGGGCTACTCTAGGCATTGGGCATTTTGTCTGCTTAACTCATATAATCTCCCAAGTATGATTAGTCTCATTTTACCAAAAAGAGAACTAAGGCAGGTAAAGCAGATTGCCCAGGGTCACACGGCCAGTAAGTGGTGGGGTAGGCCTTCTTTCTGCCTTCCAGACACACTGTACTATTTCCCTCCTGAAATAACCCCAAGCTTGGCAAGGATCCTGTTTGCAGCTCTCCCAGGCCCAGAGTGTCAGGAATGTGACCCTGTGCAACAGCAACCTCTCAGGGTCAAGGCACAGGGGGGCTGGGCCAGAGGTTGAACAAATAGAGCAGCAGGAAAGGCAGCTCCTCTTCTCTGGTTCCCTCCCTTTCTTTCCCACCGCTCCCTCCCTTTCTCAGGCATCAGAGCAGAGAGCACAGAACCCAGTAAGCCAGGCTCACGGCTACAGGCCCTGCCATGGCTCCCCTTAGGCCCCTTCTAATGCTGGCCCTGCTGGCCTGGGCTGTTCTGGCTGACCAAGGTGCAGGAGGGTGTTGGTGGCCAGTTGGGCTAATGTAGGGTGGGCAAGAGTGGGCCTGTCTTGGCTGTGCCAACTGAAACTCCCTCCCCACAGAGTCATGCAAGGATCGCTGCACCGAGGGCTTCAACCCGGAAAAGAAGTGTCAGTGTGATGAGCTCTGCTCTTACTACCAGAGCTGCTGTTACGACTTCGTGGCTGAGTGCAAGCCCCAAGGTGCGTTCAGAATGGCTGGGTGGGTCTGGGGTCCCCTCTGCAGCCGGAGACTCACACCACCCACTCTGCCTGCAGTGACTCGCGGGGATGTGTTCACTATGGCAGAAGATGAGTACGGGGTTGATGGCATCGATTCGGAGACAGAAAATCCCAGTGTCCACACACGGACAGAGAGCACTCTCATTAACAGTTCCCCACAGCCCCCTGAAAGCATTCCTGAGCAGGGAATTGTTCTGAATCCTGAGGAAAAGGTCCCAGGACCAGAACAGGAGATCCCAGGGCCTGACATGGAGACCCTAAGGCCTGAGAGCAACCATCAAGAAATCTTCGAATCCTCAGCAGAGGAGCTGTGCAGTGGGAAGCCCTTTGATGCCTTCACTGACCTCAAGAATGGTTCCCTCTTTGCCTTCCGAGGTGACTCCAGGGGCAGGTCTCTGGGGCGGGGGTCTGCCCCAGGAACATTCCGTCCCTCACACAGCCTCCTCCACTCTAGGGAAGTACTGCTATGAGCTGGATGAATATGCAGTGAGGCCTGGGTACCCCAAGCTCATCCAAGATGTCTGGGGTATCGAGGGCCCCATTGATGCTGCCTTCACCCGCATCAACTGTCAGGGGAAGACCTACCTCTTCAAGGTGCCGGGCCCAGGGGCTGTGGGTGAGGGTCAAGGGTATCCAGGCAGGAGTTGAGAGCTGTTGTGCCGGGGACCAGGGTGGGCAAGGAGGCTGAATCCCAGCCTTTGGTGTCTGGCTGAAGCTCTGGGAGGTTAAGGAAGCCCAAGGTTCCAGGTCCTGGGTGACAAGTCTAGAACTGAGACTGCTGCCTTGGATGGGGGGACTCTGCCTCCGTGCCCAGCCAGCCACCTCCTCACCTCCCTCCTCCTTCCCTACCCCCTTAGGGAAGTCAGTACTGGCGCTTCGAGGATGGTGTACTGGACCCCGATTACCCCCGCAGCATCTCTGAAGGCTTCACGGGCGTCCCAGACAATGTGGATGCAGCCTTCGCCCTCCCTGCTCACAACTACAATGGACGGGAGCGGGTCTACTTCTTCAAGGGTACTCAGGGGGTAGAGGGGAGAATGAGCAGGCAGTGGAGCAGTCTCAGTTTTGGGGGACTGGCCTAGATGATGCCTATGTCCATCCTCCTTCCACCCTGCCCTGGCCTGGAGCTCCTAACAGCCTCTGGGCTTTCCAGCCTTGCTCATGCCCACCCCTCCCCAGGACAACAGTACTGGGAGTACGAGTTCCAGCAGCAGCCCAGTCGGGAGGAGTGTGACGATAGCTCCCTGTCAACCGTGTTTGAACACTTTGCCATGATGCAGCGGGCCGGCTGGGAGGACATCTTTGAGCTTCTTTTCTGGAACAGACCCTCTGGTATGGAGGGAGGGCAGGTCTTGTTTCCCCTTCAAGAGGGCTGGGATCCCGGAGACAGAGGGAAGGCTGGGCTGGCCAGAAGGGGAAGTGATTGTAGAGCTATCCATCAAAAGCTGTTTGCTCAGGCCAGACTTTGCATCTGTTTTGACCTTTGGGGGGAAGGCTTGCCTCCACCTGGACCCCACACCTTGGACTTTGCCTAGCATGCCCAAGGGCACAGCCAGCAAAAGGAGGGGCTGTGGCTGAGGTAAATAGGGCGGGACATGGTGGAGGGAGGCCAGGGGAAAGGGCATTAAACAGAGTCAGAAAGCCAGGGTGCTGGCCTCTTCCGCTAGCTTGCTGTGTCCTTGGGCACCTGATGAACTACCCTGTAGGGGGCGGGCGGGCGGGGGCGGGGAGGGTCCAGGCTCTCAAGGTTCCCCATTAACCCCTTCCCTGCTACAGGTGGTACCAGACCGCCCCAGTCCATCAGCGAGGACTGGCCTGGTGTGCCCGGGAAAGTGGATGCAGCCATGGCTGGCCGGATCTACATCTCAGGCTCAGCTCCTCGCTCCTCCTTGACCAAGAGCACTAAGTCTAAGCGTCGCAGCCGTAAACGCTACCGATCACGCCGTGGCCGCGCTGGTGGCCACAGCCCCAACTCCCACCGGAAATCCCGTTCAATCTGGCTGTCCTTGCTCTCCAGTGAGGAGAGTGGCCTGGGAACCTACAACTATGATTATGACATGGACTGGCTTGTGCCTCCCAAATGTGAGCCCATCCAGAGCGTCTACTTCTTCTCAGGAGGTAGGCGCCCCTGCCACCCCTGTAGCGGGTTCAGCAGTGGCCCGCCCTGCTCTCTCTAGTTCCCATGAGCTGAACTCGGCCCTTGAGCAGTGACTCCGGAAAGCCAGGCCAGGAGTCCTGGCCTGCATTGTGATGTTCACTTACCCTCCCAGGGGAGACTGGGTTTTAGGGCAGGCGTGGGCAGGGCCAGGCTGGGCCTCACTCACTCTCCCCCAACCTCTCTTCCAGACAAGTACTACCGAGTCAACCTTCGCACACAGCGAGTGGATACTGTAAGCCCGCCCTACCCACGGAACATCGCCCAGTACTGGTTGGGCTGCCCAGCCCCTGATCACCAGTAGGAGTCGGAGCCCATATATCTGGGCCCTCCGCTGCTTCCTTCTCTAACCTCCTCCTCCCAGCTCAATAAAGATCCCTTGGCGCTGAGTTTAAGATTGCTGTCCTGACTGGGGTAGACAGGAAGGAGGCAAGGCTCTGCCTGGGTAAGGGAGGCGAAGCTGGGCTGTTAGGGTGGCTTGGAGAGAAGAGCCTTCCTCTGTCCAGCCCATGTTTGGCTCAGGGCCTCCTAATGAACCACAAAGCTGTGGGCTGGAGAAGGCCTCGTGGGTGCTAGCCCTCCTCCTGAGCTAAGCAGCCCCTAACAACCCACCAGTAGCTAAGCAGGAGCTCGGATGATGATAGGAGTCACCAAGCGCCCCCTCTCAGCCCTGGGCTTGCTTTACCTCTTGGAGTTGACCCCTAGGGTCTTGGAGGACAGAGAAGGGGTGAAGGGGATGGGCTTCTGGTTCAGTTTTCTGGTCATCTTGAGCCTGAAATGTGGTTATCTCAGAAGACCTGAGTCCCTAGGGAACTGGTCACTGGTGACCCCTAGTGACCCCTAGTGACCTGGCTCCCCTAGTGACCCCCCATCTGTGAGGACTCTGCCTGGGGTTTGGGTGCAGGGCACTGAGGTTAGGAGAGATAGGAAAGGCAGGGACCCAAAGGAAATTCAAATGTTCCTACATCTCTTAGTAAGTGGCCCAGAAGATTTCCAAGGACCAGTGCGCTGTATATACAAATATCTTCCTTAAAACCCCTCAGTTGTACCTGTGGAACCTCCTCTGATTTCAGGTTCCTGGACTCTAGGAAGCCCACCTGGGCTTTTGAGGGGCCAGAGAGAAAGGGTTAGATGAAAACAAAGCTCTAAAGCAGACCTGAGGGAGATCTGGTGGTGACAGCTGCTTCCCAGCCCTGCTGCTGTCCCATCATCCTCTGCACCCTGCCCAGCCTCAGCAGGTACTTCTCCCATATCCTGGAGAAAGGGAATCCTTTCTGCTTTTTGGAGGCTTCAGAACTAAGTTACAGGCCAGCATCCAGGATGTGTGGAACAAGGATGACGGCTGATTTGTACACTTGGGCAAGTTCAGGCAGCATGGCCCACTTCCAGGAAGGCCTGGATTCTATTTACTCTCGATGGAAAACCCCAGCCCAGCAGTGCCTGGACTGGACTGGAGAAGGCAGACAGGCATCAGGATTAGGATCAGGTACCGACAGACCAGGTCTGTTCAGTTGTTGGAGTCTCCTCTGCTGCCCCCTCTGGAAATTGACAAAGGACTCCTATGGAGCCCAGTCCTCAGCTGGGGGACAGGACTGCACCCACTCTCCCCTGAAGGCAGCCAGCACCTTCAGGGCTGAAGTCCTGGGAACACTGCAGAGAGGGATTTCTTTGGCTTCCTGGAAGAAGCCCTGGGAGAATTTTTATGAAGTACCCGGATTTCAGACACAGACGGCCAAACTGTGCAGTTCAAGGAGTGGGGCTGGGACCAGCTTCCTTTGTGGAGCCCTGGAGGAGCAGGGGCCCCAAAACTTGTGCCCCACCTATACCCTGCCAAGCTCCAACACTGCCCCTGGCCACCTGTGTCTCCTCAAGCTGGATGATAAACCTCTATGCTCCTGGAGGTGGAGCCAGCCCTCTGAGCAGGATAAAACCCCAATCAGAGGAGTCTGGTGTGGGCACAGCCTGGGAATGGCCCTCTGGCTCCTCACTCTCTGCCAGCTCCATGGCCAACCCTGTGGATGCATCGCCAACAGGTGATCTGATGGGAAAAGGGCTGGCAGGGAAGGATGTAAGGGAGGGTATGATGGGGGAAATTTGGGCAGGCAGCAGATGCTTCAGGGTCTCTTGAGGGCTTTGAGGTTGGGGTGGAGGCTCTTGAAGCGAGTCCTGGCTTGATCTCCACCTCGGCCCACAGGCCATGCCAGTGGGTTGGGTCCCCACCGGAGAAAGCGGACCACCTTCAGCAGAGGACAGCTGCTGGAGTTGGAGCGGGTGTTTGCAGCACGGCCCTACCCTGACATTGGCACCCGTGAGCATCTGGCCCAGGTCACCTGCCTTCCTGAGGCCAAGATACAGGTGAGCTGTGACCCCCCTCAGGGTGGGGATACTCTCACACAGCCAGCTTCTGGGCTTGACCCACAGCTCCTTCTGAGTATCCTGCCTCCAAGTTCTGCTTTCCCTGTGCTTGGGGGGAGGGGATACTGGAGCCAAAAGAGACCTCTTCTTCTTCCCTTCCCAGGTGTGGTTCCAGAACCGGCGGGCCAAGAGAATCAAGAACAGGAAGCCAGGAGGCCTAAACTCCAGGCCTGAGCCCCCCCAGAGACCCTGTTCTCTTTCAGATGCCCTCCAGCAGTCTCAGGAGCCCCAAACACTAGGCCAGCTTCCACTCTCCAGCAGCACAGCTCAGTGCACCTCAGGGTGTCGACATGCCTCCTGTCCGGCTCCTGGCTTGGGTCCAGGGCAGGGCTGGGTGGGGGCTAAAGCTGTAGCTCCTTGGGGACCAGCTGGGGCTTCAGGGGTCCATCTTTCTTCAGAGCAAACTACTCCCCAGACCTCACTGGGCAGCCTGTCTGAACTCATCTATGCCTCGGCCATTGTCACCAACCTGGACCACTCCTAATCTAGGTCAGAACTTGCAAACCCCCACCTCTAGCTCCTGTAGCCCACCTGCCCCTTGAGCTGAAACACATCACCCTCTTCTTTTACACAAGGGCATTCTCTTATGGGGAGAAAGTTTAGTTCAGGGATCCCTCCCTTCCACTGTCCTCCAGGCCAGCCTAGATGCGGGACCTATGGAGTAAATGGGACCTGGCTCCTGCTTCCCAGCACCCTGCACCTCCTGAGGCATATGCCCATTGTCTTGGCAGGAGAGACCTTCAGAGGGATGAGGTATGGGGCCACATTTTCCCCCTGTCCTGCCAGGCCCGGCCCCCAACTCTTCTCACCCAAGCAGAAGACACCTCCTCCCTCTAAAGGAAAATGGGCAGGAAGCTGCCTCTCACCTTCAGGCCAGCACCTCACTGCTGTGAGCTAGGGGAGGAGAGTGTGCTGGTCCTAATTCTAGACTGCAAGGGACCAACCCTTTCATAGTCGAGGGTCTCTCCTGACCTCCTACCACCTGGACAAATTAATCAGAACCATGAATCTGAAGAAGAAGCGATATTAAAGTAATAAAGTAGAAACAGGAGCTTGTAGTTTACATTGATTTAATTTTCATAAAGATCAGATCAGTTGCCCTCTGATCTGGGGGTGTGGAGAGAACCTGACAGATTCGAACAGGGTAGGGTGGTGTGTGCACGGCAGCGTTGGGTTTTGCTATCACTGTCATCTGTAATACCAACTAATCTCCAAATAAAACCCAAACTCTGTACCTTAATCTGGATTGTTGTGTGATACAAACGAACAGGGACGAGAAGGCCCTTTGCTTGTGAAATTTATCTCCATCACCTAATCTCTAAATGGGCCAAGTTCCACAGATTCTGGTGGGGGAGGTATTACCCAGGTTTCTGCTGGGATTAGTTAAGAGGGACAGTTAACTGAAGGGCTTAGGGCTCTCACTGACAGACTCTGGGGAGGTGGGAACCTCTGCTGGCAACTCCTGCCCTGACCCTACTGGTTTCAGGACAATCTGGCTGCCTCCTGTTCTGGAGCTGCTCTGCAATCCTGGCATTGCTAAGTAACCTTGCAACTCTCTCAGTCTATGAGCCTGAAGATGGGGATGATAATACTTGTCTCCTCTCTGTTTTGGAAATGAGAGCCAGGAATCTCCACAAAGCTTTTAAAACTTAATTTTAAAACAGTTTAGGTTGCCCGGCTGGCATGGCTTAGTGGTTGAGCACCAACCTATGAACCAAAAATCTGAGGTTCGATTCCTAGTCAGGGCACATGCCTGGGATTTTGGGTTCAATCCCCAGTGTGGGGCGTGCAGGAGGCAGCTAATCAATGATTCTCTCTCATCACTGATGTTTCTACCTCTCCCCCCTACTCTCCCTTCCTCTCTGTAATCAATATAAATATTAAAAAAACAAAAAACAGTTTAGGTTGCTAGAAACGCTGTAAAATGCCACCTACATTTTTCTCCTGTTTTCATTCCTGCCAACCAAATACAGAGATCCTAGGATTTTTCAATGTGATCTATGGTGAACAGAAGGGCCTAAAACCTCCTCCTCTCTCATGTAGAATACTGCGATGACAGGCTCAGACTTGTTATAACTGGCAAACATTGTTGAGGGAATGTCTACTCAGCCAATGAGTATATAATTTCTAAAAATAGAGGAATGCCTGGGGACGGGGTGGGGGGAGACCGCTGGAGCTTATGCAGTGAACAAATGGAAACATGGACTCTACCATTAGGAGCAGACTCTGCACAATTTTCAGAACTATAAAAATCTTTGGGCTTTTGTGTTTTCACAGATTTGAAATAAAAGTACACTGAATACAATAAATATTTATTATGCTTTATACAGATTCTATCATCACACCACTAATCTAAGTTCCAGAAGTTTAATATTACACAGAGACTTCAGGACCATCTAGGAGTCTTTGGCTCCATTTATCAGAGGAAGGAACAAAGTAGATCATTTGATCTCTCTCGGCCTCAGTTTTGTCATCTGGAAAAGGGGCCTAAGACCATTTCCTTTTCTAACCTCCAGGACTATTGTAAAGACCAAAAACAACTATGTAAAACAATTAATCAACTGTGAGCATTTACATATTATTTTTCACACTCACCCAAACATGTTTAAGAACCCCACAGAAAACACCTTGTATTAGGCTCACATATAAAAATATGTATACATATTCATGTGTATGTTTATTCATAGTTAAATCTGAAAATCATCCCTGTCCCTCCCTTTACTAGTTGAGGCAATCTCACAGTAGGCATACTCTCCCCACAAACACAAACAAATACAAGGGATTTTGCAATTAAAAGCAGAAACACTGTTTTGCGACCTGAATTGTTTTCATTTTTGGAGACAGAACAAAAGGTGATGAGAAGACAGGAAGTTTAAGAAGGGCTGGTGGGTGGTAGAGACAGGCAGAAGCATATAGAAACCCTAACAAAGACAAGCAGAGGGAAGAAAATGTAGATAGAAACTAAGATTCCAAAAAATAGCTGCCTTACATCCAGTTCCGCCATTCTGTACAGACCCATCTTCCTCCTCTTCTTGTTTTATGTCCTCCGATCAGTTCTTCCCCATAACCTGGAGAAAGGGAATCCTTTCTGCTTTTTGGTAGGCTTCAGAACTAAGTTACAGGCCAGCATCCAGGATGTGGATCAGGAACCGACAGACCAGTTCTGTTCAGTTGTCGGAGTCTCCTCCTACTGTCCCCTCTGGCAACTGACAGAGGATGAGGCTGCCCACAGAAATAGCAGGTAGCAGGGGCGTGGCCCTGACTGACTAGAGCTGAGTACAAAGAACCTGATGGATTGACTGAGAGTCAGTATTTGGCAGCTGGGGGCCTGGAGCCCCTCCAAATCGTCTCCAGACTTTGATGATGAAGCACCAGTTATATCTCTCCCAACTCGCCTTCCATCACCCGCACCATGACATACAGCTCAGCCAGACCCACCACAGAGGCGACAATCACTGCAGCCAGTATCCGCTGGGGAGGGAAAGGACCAGGCTCAGGGGGTGAAGACCAGCCACCAGCCCTGCAGCCTCCAACACCTCTAATAAGGATGAAGAGAACCCCAACCCAGCCCATAAGTTGGGGGGAAAGGAAGAAATGAGGATCTGAATTCTCCAGAGGTTATTAACCACTCCCAAGACTATTAAGCTCAAATGCTCCTCTTTTTTTTTCTTCTATATTGATTAAGGCGGCGGTTCTCAACCTGTGGGTCGCGACCCCTTTGGAGGTCGAACGACCCTTTCACAGGGGTCACCTAAGATCATCCTGCATATCAGATATTTACATTATGATTCATAACAGTAGCAACATCAGTTATGAAGTAGCAACGAAAATAATTTTATGGTTGGGTCACAACATGAGGAACTGCATTTAAAGGGCCAGAAAGTTGAGAACCACTGGATTAAGGTATTACACATGTGTCCTTATCCCCCCGTTGTCTCCCCACGCCCATCCCGCTCATGCCCTCACCCCCTTGGTGTCCGTGTCCATTAGTTAGGCTTATATGCTTGCATACAAGTCCTCTGGTTGATCTCTGCCCCTTACCCCCACCCTCCCCTACCTTCCCTCTGAGGTTTGATGGTCTGATAGATGCTTCTCTGTCTCTGGACCTGTTTTTGTTCATCAGTTTATGTTGTTCATTATATTCCACAAATGAGTGAGATCATGTGATATTTATCTTTCTCTGACTGGCTTAGCAAACGCTCCTCTTGTTTACTGCACAAATATTTATTCATTGCCTAACTTATGCAAGGCACTTTCACATACATCCTCCCTTTCCCACTAACACCCGCACCTGGAGCACCCTACCCTGCCCAGTGCTTACTCACCGAGGCCATTTCTGTGAAGATATACTGGCTTCCAAGGTAAGTGCAGACAAAGGCGGCTGCCACCGTGACAATGAAGTTGAAGATGGTGATGACCACAGCCTTCACTGACCTCACTTTGGGGAGGAACCCAGGAAAGAAACCTTTAGCTCAGCATCCTCCAGGAGGTCCTCCTATCTCTATAGCTGCCTCCCCCATCTACTGGGTCTCCCTTAACCAGCAAACCTGAATAGCTCAGGCTTAACCCCAGAGTACTGGGATGGGAAGGAGTATCATGGCTGAGCCCTCGCAGGGAGAGACTTTAGCACCTAATATCTTAGTCTCTCACCTTCCTTGCCCAGGTCACTTAGAATCCCACCATGCCTTGAATCCTGGAAAAAAGAAAAAACAAATGATTTCAGAATGGAAGCAGATCAGGGGCAGCCCAGAGAGTAGCCATTTGTTAGTCTGGGCTCAGCCCTTTTTAATTCCCCGAAGCATTGTAACTCTTTCTTATGCATGGATTCTTTTGTCTATGACCAGTTGGATTCTTTTCTGGACCACAGATCAAGCATTTCAAAGAAAGGACACAGGCTCCCAGTATTCGTCTACCCCTCGACTGTTCTGGGGCAGGAGCACGCCAGAGAACAGTAGGGAGCCCTGCTGGAAGAAAGGCTCCAATGCTCATTCCCATCTCTACAACCTTGAAGAATCAGTCACCATCTAAGCCCAGAGTCTCAGTGAATAAGTTGGGAATTATATTTGGTTTTTATGTAACACAGAGCTGCTCTCGTCCCTGAAGAGTATACAGACTATGTTGCTTCTTTCCTCTGTGCCTCTTCCCAGTGCAGGGCCCTGCTTTCTGGGGCTACTCAAGTCCATGTATTGAAGAGCAGGCCCTTACCTGACAGGTGACATTGCGGGTGATCCGCTTATATTCGTCATTGGCCAGCTGTATCTTAATTTTCTCCAGACGGGCAACTAGCTCTGGGTTCTAAGGCAGGAAAATCAAATGAGAAGAATGACATTCCCAGCTTGCTAGAAAACATGTCACAGTCATTGGTTTCAGGGGGCAAAGCACTGCTCAGGGTACTAGGAGACCCACGTACCAGTTCCGCCTCCATTGCTTTGGAAACTTTTAGGTCAAACATGGAGGACCAATATCTGGTTCCCCCACCCCAGCTCCCAAGGATTTAAAAGACAAGTTTTTGAACTCAAAAGTTGACCTATAAACCTGGCTGTATCACAGATAAGCTCAATTCAGCCAATATCCACTGTCACAAATATACCCCGTACATACCCTAGGAGGCTTCACCACCTCTGGGAGATAGATTTCACTGCCTTCTAGGAGCTCATGAAGGTACAGTGTGGAATCTGGGAAGAAAAAGATTTCCACAAACAGAATGATCCATAGAGCTGAGCTCGAAGGATTAAGATCAGAGAAGGATCTAGTCTTTCCCCTAAAATAAAGCATGGCCATTCCTATACCAATTCACCTCCAAGACCATTTTCAACTGGGAAGAATATAAGACAATTCCACATAATCATCTCCTACTGCTGCACAGCTGCGTTTAACTGTCAGCTCTCAGTTACCCTGGCCATGTCACTGCTAACCCGTAAGCCATTTACATTTGCCTGTAGGTGAAGTCATTTCTGTGGCCACCACAGAACTGCCCCAATGAAGTTAGTCACAGTGGTGTGGACTACTCAGAGAAGAGGATCTCTAAGGTCCTTTCAGTTCCAACAGTCAAGCAGTCTATCCTTTGTACTTCCGGGGAGGCAATGTTCATTTTAGCAAAAGACCTTACAGGCCAGTGTGTCCTATTTCCTCCCTTTACAGTGAAGGAAACTGAGGTCCAAGGAAGAGAAATGACTCCTCCCATGGGAGTCAGTGGCAGAGCTCGGACTAGGGCTCAGGTGCCAGTTCAGACCTTCCCACACAGCTGTCTATCATCCTATCTAAAGTCAGATGTGCCTGGCCGGTGTTTCTAAGTGGTTAGAGCACCAGCCTGCAGCCTGGAGGGTCTCGGGTTGGATTTCTGGTCAAGGGCACGTAGGTGGGTCCCAGTCGGGGCGCCTGGGAGAAGGCGACCAAACAATTGATGTTTCTCCCTCACATCGATGGTTCTCTCTTTCCCTCCCTTCCTCTAAAAATCAATGGGAAAAATATCTTCGGATGAGGATTAACAACAACAACAAAAAAGAGTCCGATTTGACGACTTTTACTTCTGAGATGGAAAGAAATCCAGGCTCGCAAACAGGACAAGCTCACTGTGCTTACGGTGGCTTAAAAGAAACTGAACCTGTGACATGGTACTGGGTCGGGACTTGGGACTTTTTCAAAGGTCAGGTGGGCCTCCTTGGGCCCGGAAGTGAAGTGGAGACTCTGCAGAAAGCAGAAACCGCACAAGTGCATGTTGCCATCCAGTAGGAACTCCGACGGAAGTTGTGAGGGAGTAAGTCGCCCTGGGATTTAATGATAAGGTGAGTCCTGGCTTGGCTCGGTGACCGCTCCGCGGGCGAAGGAGCGTGATGGCTAAAGATGCTTGACGTGCGATCAAGGCCTCAAGAGGGAACAGGCTCTGGAGGAAAGGAGGCGACTCCGGACTGGAGAGTGGGCCTCACCCCGTTCTCTCAGGTGCTGGTGCAGGTCCCGGACCAGGCGGAAGGGAACCAGGCGTGCGGGACCCCGGGGGCGGTCGCCGCCCTTGTGCTTCTTCTCCACGGCGGCCTCCAGCTCCGCGCGCAGCTTGCGTGGAAGCTGCTCGGGCTCCAGCTCCCCGCCGGGGGCCAAGGCGCGCACCAGCCGCTCGCCGGCAATCAAGTAAGACGCCATTTCTGGCCCGCTCTACGGTCACGTGACCCCCCCCAGGCGGGACTTCCGCCAGCCGTGCGCCGGAAGGAGCTCGGAGCGGGCGGGGCGGCGCGGGGCGGGCCGAGGGCCAAAGGGGCGGGGCGCGGCGCGGCGCGGGGCAGTGTGGGGCGGGGGCGGGACGCCGCCCGGCCGCGGGTCGGGCCCTGTGTCAGCAGCACAGCAGACGCTCAGGGGGACATGGCGGGCTGTGTGGCCCGGCGGGTCCTGGCCGTGGGCAGCCGCTGGTGGTCCCGGTCGCTGACCGGGGCCCGGGGGCCAAGGCCGCTGTGTGCGGCGGGTGGACCTGGGGCCTTTCTACCAGCGGCGACCACGACGCGGAGGCACCTCTCGTCCCGGTGAGGGACCGGCCGCGGGGCAGGGGCCCGGCGCCGAGGGAGCGTGTTCCCGGCCGGGAAGGAGGCCCGGAGGTCCTGCCCCCCGAGGGTGTTTGGAGTTCGACCCGGGAGAGGGTCCCGGCCGGGAGCCGACCTGCGCCGCGTGGGATGTGTGCCAGGAGCAGAGAGGGGGACGCGGTCCAGAGCCTGGGGTTGTGCGGGGCTGGCCCTGGGGGGGAACTCGTAACCCAGAGTGGATCCTGCCACCCCGAGCGGGAATCTTCGCGAGCCGCTGTGAGCAGGCAGCCTTTTCATGAAGCCCTCGGGCTTTTGACTTCGAACTCCCGCGGAAAGATGCTCGAAGTTGAAAACAGGACTCTTGAGTCTGAGCCCCGCACGGGTCCCCGGTTGCAGTGTGACCTTGGGGAGACTGGGTCTCTGTGTGATTTGGGGAAGGGGGCTTGAGGTCGTGGGTGGGGATGGTGTGAACGTTGTCATAAGCAGCTTAAATTCGGGCCAGTGAATCAAGTTGGGAGGAAACATCATGTTCACATGTCAACAATGGTAAGAATAACGGTGCTTTAAAGAGCCCCCTAGAAGAAGCACCTGTCCAGAGAGGTCTCGGGGAGAACTGACCTTTTAATGGCTGAGCTGAGACACTTACATTGGGGAGAGATGATAACTGTTTGCATTTTCAGACCCCGGTGCAAATTGATGTAAATCGGAATGAAAACTAGATTTCAAGACCACTGGGTGCAGCGTAGGGAGTACAGCAGGAAATCTAGAGAGGATGAGTAAGCCCTCCCAGGGTAGGGCGAAGACTGCCGTTTAGAGGGGGGAGATGCACGTGGACGGAGAACAAATGTTGTTCGGGCTCCTGGTATTCATGAGGCTTTGAGGGGCAACACAAGCTAATCAGGCTCCCAGGGAACGTAGTTTCTAATGGAGATAAGACATGGATACAGATAACTGAAATGCAAGGTGGGAAGGACAGTTAAAGTGCTGAGGGAGGTCATGAGGGTAGCTCAGGGAAGAAAGGGAGGCGGGGAGCACAGCTGAACAGGGTATGAAGGCAAGATGTGAAGAATGCTGAGAATGATGAGAAGGAAGCGACCTGGGAGCTCAGGCCTAACCTGGACACCAAGGAGGGGCCTGTGGCCGGACCTGCAAGGAGGACAGGCAGCTCCGTGGAGTGGCGATTTGGCAGGACCTTACCTGTTTCAGCTGGCCCCACTGACCTGACCCTTCTCTGCCGTCGTTGCCGTGGCCCCTCGGTGTCCTAGTAGCTTTTTTTTTTTCTTCTGATGGATAAGCCCTATTACCTCCTCAGCTGCTCAGTGGCTTGTTCTGTTCCTTCCTAATCAGAAACCGACCAGAGGGCAAAGTTTTGGAGACAGTTGGTGTGTTTGAGGTGCCAAAACAGAATGGAAAATATGAGACTGGGCAGGTGAGTGCTGGGCTGGGTCATCTTCCATGTTCATGGTGTGCTCTGCTTCTGAAAGGGTCAGAGCTGGCCGTAGGGCTGCATGGTACCGTTTGCTGCCTTGGCGTTTGGTACCAGACCAGAATCACAAGTGTTTAAAGGTGGGTTTCTTGTTTTCCTGGATTTGAATGCATTTCATGTATCAGTGGGTTCTCTCTCTGAGTGAGTGTGGACAGAGATGGTTTGGACTATAGTGAGGAAGAGCCGAATGACTGAATAGTCCTCTAACGTAGTGGGTGCTGGGAAACCAGTGGAGGGAGCTTTCAGAAAAGCAAACCTGCCTGGGTGGAGTGGCTCAGGTGGTTGAGCGTCGTCCTGTGCACCCTGAGGTTCAGTTCCCGGTCAGGGCATGTTTCTGGGTTGCAGGTTCCATCCCCGGTTGGGATGCATATGGAGGGCAACCTTTTGAGGTTTCTCACATCGATGTTTCTTCTCTCTCTCTCTCTCTCTCTCTCTCTCTCTCTCTCTTTTCTCTCCCTCCCCCTCCCTTCCTCTCTCTAAGGATGTCCTCTAGTGAGGATTTAAAAAAACAGAAAAGAAAGCATACCTTTGGCGTTTTGTCATAATTGAGCTCTTCGCAGTGCAATAAGCTCTGGGTGTGAGGTTCTTTTTCTGTATCAGCTTTGTGCTAGATCCACTAAGATGGATTTAGGCTTCTTGTAGATAAGGATGAATTTTTGTTTATTGAACATTTGTTTTCTGTGCCTACAATGGACTGGGCATTGTGCATTGGCATTAAATCAGGAAACAATGCCTTTATGGCGTTGACAGTTTAGAAAGGAATTATGATATGCAAATGGTCAGTGGCTGTGCATTGTGCTACGTGGAGGTGGGGAAGGGGAAGCTAGGGAACACTTTCTAGAGGCCAACATTGTGGCCTAAAGGATGAGTAGAAGTCCGCCAGGTGAAGATGGGGTAAGAATGTTCCCTAGTGGGGTAGATCACAGAGTTCAAGGAAAAGGAGTGGCCAGACTAGCCGTGGGCAAACTACGACCCGCGGGCCGGATCCGGCTCGTTTGAAATGAATAAAACTATTGAAAAAAAAGACCGTACTCTGTTATGTAATGATGTTTACTTTGAATTTATATTAGTTCACACAAACACTCCATCCATGCTTTTGTTCCGGCCCTCCGGTCCAGTTTAAGAACCCATTGTGGCCCTCGAGTCAAAAAGTTTGCCCACCCCTGGGCCAGACCTTGTGCTGGAGTTGGCACACCTGTGTTGCTTTGTGGTCTGGGTCCCACCTGGATGGCCTTGCTGGATTACAGACTCACTGAGGCTTCTCTTTCCTCCCAGCTTTTCCTTCATAGTGTTTTTGGCTACCGTGGTGTTGTCCTATTTCCCTGGCAGGCCAGACTATATGACCGGGATGTGGCTTCTGCAGCTCCAGAAAAGTAAGTTGCCCTGCATTGTGCCTCACAGTGTTCTCAGGAGGGGGCCTGACTCATGGCAGACATAATTAGGATCCTAGGAGTGAAGATAGCATCCTCCTGGCCCTTAGAAGCAGCCCCACAATACTAATACCCATGGAGACAAACGTGCTGAGTGCGGGGATATCTGTAATACTTTCAACAATAAAGATTTTAAAAAAGAAGAAAAAGCGCTGAGTGCCAGGGACAGTCTTAAGTCAGAGGGTCCCTTTAGAGCTCCCCAGGATACTCATTCTCAGTTTGTATTATAATTACCACAGAAGGCATTGGGAGACTAGACTTCTTGATTTCTTGACGGGCAGTTAGAATCTTTCCGTTAATCTCTTATCACCATTAGAATACATTAATAAAGAAAAGGCTTGCCCGGCCAGTGTTGCTCAGTGGTTGAGCCTTGACCTATGAACCAGGAGATCCCCGGGAGGGTATACAGGCTTGATTCCCAGTAGGGGGCATGCAGGAGGCTGCACATCAGTGATTCTTTCTCATCATTGATGTTTCTTTCCCTCTCCCTTCCTCTCTAAAATCAATAAAAATATATTTAAAAGAAAAAAAGAAAAGTCCCAATCAAAAAAACAAAAAAGAAAAGGCCCAACTTCATTCAGTGATCATAGCCCTGGGATGTAAGAAGAGTGGGGTACTCTGGGCTCTAGGGACTGAAGCAGCAATTTGATTTTTTCAACATCTCTTTCTAAGAGGCAGCCAGAGAGTAGGGCAAATGATACTCCATGCCATGGTCCTCCACATTCCATTGTTTGCCCCTGACTGGGGAGTGGAGGGCTGCGTTTTGCTAAAACCTTCAGACCAGGTACCAGTCAGTTTAATTAATTAATTAATTAATTTATTTATTTATTCGAGGGGATTTTTATTTTATTTATCTTTTATTTTTACAACATAACCAAGTGGGATTTACTCCAGGGATACAAACTTGATACAATATTCACAAATCAATTAATGTGATACATCACATAAACAAAATGAAGGATAAAAATCACATGATCGCCGAAACCGGTTTGGCTCAGTGGACAGAGCGTCGGCCTGCGGACTGAAAGGTCCCGGGTTCGATTCCGGTCAAGGGCATGTACCTGGGTTGCGGGCACATCCCCAGTGGGAGATGTGCAGGATCGGTGTTTCTAACTCTCTATCTCTCTCCCTTCTTCTCTGTAAAAAATCAATAAAATATATTAAAAAAAAAAAATCACATGATCATGTCAATAGATGCAGAAAACAAAATCTAGCACCCAGCCCTGACCAGTGTGGCTCAATTGGTTGAACATAGTCCCGCAGGCACCAGACAGTTTAGATGAGGAGGGGCTGGAGTAGGGACCTGGGGCAGGCACTGATTCTATTTCTCTCTGGATGCTCTTCGGCTTCTCCTACCCTGTAGAGCAGAGAATCCTGCTGGCCACGGCTCTAAGGAGGTGAAAGGCAAAACTCACACTTACTATCAGGTGCTGATTGATGCCCGAGACTGTCCACATATAGTAAGTAAGCAAGAAGGCTGGACCTGGGGTTCTTTTCCATGGGAAAGGCCTGAATCCCATAGGGCACAAAGGGAGGGAGAGGACTCAGACAGCCCAGATCAACACTGGGTCCCAAGTCCTTAGGACTGGATAGTGACTAAGAAAGTCTGACTCGCTTCTTGCCTTAGTCTCAGAGATCTCAGACAGAAGCTGTGACTTTCTTGGCTAACCATGATGACAGCCGGGCCCTCTATGCCATCCCAGGTGAGTAGAGCATTTGAATGGTGCCTGTCAGTGAGGGGTCTAGTGTGTCTCAAGGAGAGGATTCAGATGCCTTTCTGATGTCCTTTAATCTGCTGGGAGGGATTATAGATGCTGAGAACAATGGGACCAGGGTTATCCCACCCTGGGACAAGGCCAGGAATTGTATTTCTTCTCAGCCCTGTTCCTCCCCTCACCTACATGAGTTTCACTGTCTCTTTGCCTCTGTGTGCCAGGCCTGGACTATGTCAGCCATGAAGACATCCTCCCCTATACCTCCACTGATCAGGTTCCTATCCAGCATGAGCTCTTTGAAAGATTTCTTCTCTATGACCAGACAAAAGGTAAGCTCTCTCAAGAAGAGAAGCTGGAAAGGGAGGGCCCTTTCTTCAAAAACAGTATCATAGAAGTAATTTCAGAGCTCTGTTTCCACAACCTTGTTCAGCCTCCCATTAGACATGTCAGGTGGATGGCTGTCATCTCTTCCAGATATGGAAACTCAGGTGATGAGAAAGGACTCAAGATTGCTAGTTAGGTCCAGCCGGCATGGCTCAGTGGTTGAGTGTCAACCTGTGAACCAGGAGGTCACGGTTCGATTCCTGGTCAGGGCACATGCCTTGATTGTGTGCTCGATCCCCAATGTGGGGTATGCAGGAAGCAGCCTATCAATGATTCTCATCATTGATGTTTCTCTCTCTCCCTCCCCCTGCCTCTCTGAAATAAATAATAATATTAATAGTATATACACTGAGTGGCCAGATTATTATGACCACCTGACGTTTGTAGGCAAATTAGCTATAATTTCGTGCTGAAGTTGCTTGAGAGCCAGACCATTATAAATAGGGAAGCAGGTTGTTTACCACGACAGTAGAAGTGATTTTGTTCGGAAGATAGGGTAAACAACGTGATTTAATAGCCTTTGAACATGGGATATATGTGTGTGTGTATGTGTATGTGTGACACACACATACACACACACACACACACACACACACACACACACTGAGTGGCCAGATTATTATGACCACCTGACGTTTGTAGGCAAATTAGCTGTACACTGCATCGTATGGGATATGGAAGCCGAAGGCCTGTTCGAACACCTTTGCTGTCTGCAGTTACCAAGATAAAACGTCTTCAATTCGCACAGGAACACAAGGCTTGGACAGTCGAGCATTGGAAAAAAGTCATGCGGTCTGATGGATCGTTTCCAGTTACATCATGCAGATGGCAGAGTGAGAATTTGGCGGAAACAGCACGAAAGCATGCACCCCACATGCATGAGTACAACCCTTCAAGCTGGTGGGGGCAATGTTACGGTTTGGGGCATGTTTTCCTGGCACAATTTGGGCCCTTTAATTCGTGTGGAACAACATCTGAATAGCACAACATACCTAAGTATCGTTGCTGATCAAGTTCATCCTATCATGTTGATGGCGTATCCCAATGGAGATGGCTTCTTCCAACAAGACAATGCGCCTTGCCACGGTGCTCGTATTGTGCAGGAGTGGTTTCAAGAACATGAGGGAGACTTTACCTTGCTTAGGTGGCCCCCATAATCACCAGATCTCAATCCAATTGAGCATTTGTGGGACGAAGTTAAAAGAGCCATCAGGCAGCTGGTTCCACAACCATCAAATCTCACAGAACTGGACAGTGCTATTCATCAGGCATGGTGTCAGATTCCTCGCATCACCTTTCAACATCTCGTGGAGTCAATGACAAGAAGAATCGCCACAGTATTGAAGGCAAAAGGTGGCCCAACGAAGTACTAATAGGGTGGTCATAATAGTCTGGCCACTCACCTTCAAATATATCCCACGTTCAAAGGCTGTTAAATCGCGTTGTCTACCCATATCTTCCGGAAAGTATCACTTCTGTCGTGGTAAACAACCTGCTTCCCTATTTATAATGGTCTGGCCCTCTAGCAACTTCAGCACGAAATTATAGCTAATTTGCCTACAAACGTCAGGTGGTCATAATAATTTGGCCACTGAGTGTGTGTGTGTGTAGCAATCCTTTAAATATTTATGTGTGTGTGTATTTATTTATTTATTTATGTAAAGGATTGCTAGTTAGGGGCAGAGCAAAGTCTGAAAACCAGGGCTCTTAATTCCCAGTCCAGTTCTCTTCCCACGATGCTACATACCTCCTCGGGGCTTCTTGGAAGCAGCTCTGTGCTTTCTTCCAGCCTGTGCTTTGCTTCTTGTGTATCTGAGCCACCACCAGGAAGGGTTTTCTAGGAGGGAGAGTTGGAAAGTGAGTATAATGCCCTGGATTCTGGCCTGGACTAACCAGTCATTCTCTTGCCCCAGCACCCCCTTTTGTGGCTCGGGAGACACTAAGGGCCTGGCAAGAGAAGAATCACCCCTGGCTGGAGCTCTCCGATGTCCATCGGGAAACAACTGAGAACATCCGTGTCACTGTCATCCCCTTCTACATGGGCATGAGGGTATGTGCCCGGCGTGGGCCCCTTCCCTCAGGGCTAGGTCCCCAGATTCTGTATGGTCTTCCCAATGTGACTGCTGGAGCAGGTTCCAAATTTCAACCATGTGCTGGTGCTTCTGCTTCCTAGTCCTCCACTGCGTGGGGTTGAGCAGCCTCTTGACAAGGGCTGACACCAAGACCAAGAGCAGGGAAACCTTTGGGTCCCAGGAGAGTCCTCTAGGCTGACTCCTCTCTTCTGACTCAAAGGGAGCTGTGTTTATGAAGAACATACACATACTTGTCTAAATTGTAGGCTGATCTTCATACTTCTTATGCATTAGTCAAACATTTATTGAGCTATTTCTTGCCTGGCTGTAAGCTAGGTCCTGGGGATACAGATAAAAATGAAACATTGTCCCTGCCTTCCAGAGTTTGTGGTAGTGAGGGATGTCAATATACACCACACCAAGAATTGTAATAAGGTTGGGCTATGGTAGGGCCGAAGAGGCGGGCAGTGGCCTGGGCCAGCAGTGAGGGGTAGGGAGCAGCAATTGTCAGGGAGGGTGGTCCAGAAAAAGGGACGAGTCCTGTGGCCGATAGGATAAGAAGGAGGAAGGCCAGCACCAAGCCAGTGCTCAGTGGTTGAGCATCGACCTATGCCCCAGGAGGTCACAGTTAGATTTCTGGTGAGGGCATGTGCTCGCATTTTGAGCTCGATCCCCAGTAGGAGGTGTGCAGGAGGCAACTGATCAATGATTCTCTCTCATTGATGTTTCTATCTCTCCCTCTCTCTTCCTCTCCCTGAAATCAATAAAAACATTTTTTTAAAAAAAGGAGGAAGGCTAGGGATGGACCAAGGGAAGGCTGCCCCCCACAGTGGGCTTGTTGGCCATAGTTCAGTCATCATCATCCACAGATATTCGCAGCATTATCTGTCTCTGCAACCTTCCTGGAATACATCTATTCCATTGGAGAGATGTTGAGTGGAACAGACTTGGTCCTGCCCTCTGTTCTGGGACTTAAATTCTTTGTGTTTTTTTCCCCAGGAAGCCCAGAATTCCCACGTCTACTGGGTGAGTGTCTCCCTCGAGGAGGAGGAGCTCAGGAGGGGTGCATGGTGGGGCAGGTTGGGAGGTGGGGGAGTTTACCTCTGGGGAGCAGGGGCCTGTGCAATGCAGGTGTCAGCCTTTTTTGCCTTTTGGTCTCAGAATTCTGGGCACACTAGCCCAAAGTTTACTTTCTCAGATGTGAACTCTCTCTCACTCCCACAGTGGCGCTACTGTATTCGCTTGGAGAACCTTGACAGTGACGTGGTACAGCTCCGGGAGCGACACTGGAGGATATTCAGTCTCTCTGGCACCTTGGAGACAGTGCGAGGCCGAGGGGTGGTGGGCAGGGTGAGCATCATCATTCATTGGGCCAGTAATGCCCAATTCCTGGTCCTGCACAGCAGGCTTGGGGGCTTAGTGTGTGGTTAGGGACAGAGACTCTGGGTGTGAATGCATTGGTGAGAAATCTTACAACAGCCCTGTGAAATAGGTTTCTTACAACCCATTTCACAGACGAAGAGAATGAGACTGTGAAGTTTAATAACTAGCCCATGGGCCCATAGCTAGCGGTGCAGGGCCTGGATTGGAATCCAAGCGATCTAACATCAAAGCTGATGTAGCAGTGGCTGGTGTGGCTTAGTTGAGCATCGTCCTGTGCACCAGAGTCACATGTTCGGTTCCTGGTCAGGGCACATACCTAGTAGTGGGTTTGATCCCCAGTTGAGGCGTATACAGGAGGCAACCGATTGATGCTTCTCTCTCACATCGATGTCTTTCTCTCCCTTCCTCTTTCTAGAATCAATGAAAATCATATCCTTGAGTGAGGGTTAAAGAGAAAAGCTGGTGTAGAGTTTTTTGTAGCTAGCACAGTGCCTTTTTAAAAATCTGAATCTGAATGCCCTTGGATGGGGCATGCTCCCCCTACTCCTGTTGTCCTTTCTCTACCTTTTACATGCTTGCATCTTCTGCTGATCCTTGAGGAGATCTGCTTTTGCAATTCCTGTACTACCCCACCATTTCTTGAGAAATAAAGTCACAAGAAGTGGCAGGGGTCTCATTGAGCAAGCATTTATGCAAGTTAGCAGGGACTTGGGGAAGCAGGGTGGGATAGAGAGTAAGAATGGGGCTTTGGAGTTAGTCTGATTTCAAATGCCAGCTGTGTTCTTTACTCACCACATAACTTGGGTAAGTTATTTAACCAAAATCTCGTTTTCTTACTCTGAAATGGGGATTACACCTTTTCCTTACGGAGTACTTGGAGACTTGAGTCAGCAAAGGTCTGCAGAGCACTGCCATGGTGCCTTGCACTTAGGCACTCAGCAAAGGGACACTGGAAGGGTATTTACAGAGTAGGCCCTGTGCCTAGCATCTTTGCCCGGTGCCCTCGGACATTTAGTCTACGATGACCCAGAGGCAGAATAAGAGGCCCAGGTCCATGGCTGTGCAGTGGAGGAAGCACTGGCAGGCAGTCATTGTGGGAGGCATGAGGAGGCATCCAGTCCTGATGAACTGGCATAGCATCTGGCCCCAGGGTACAGGGAACTTGTCTGGCCTGACCTATTTTGCCTGAACCCTAACAGGAACCGGTGTTATCCAAGGAGCAGCCTGCATTCCAGTACAGCAGCCACGTCTCCCTGCAAGCTTCCAGTGGGCATATGTGGTAAGTGAGGGTGTGCTGGGGCAGGGGCAGGGGTAGGGGCAGGGGCAGTTTAATTCCACAGACACAAGCTGCAGGTCAGAAAAGTGGGGGCTCATAGCTTTTCAATTAATTCTGGGCCAAGTTTAGTCCTGAGATGGAGCCTTGCCTGCTGTCCATTGTCGTGGGACTTGTCTGATGGTTTAGGACCGTTTTCCAGCTCCCTGTGGCTTTGCAGAGTGAGGACTTCAGCCAGAGAGGCCTGGTGATCTGATGGTGCCGTGTTGCCTACGTAGTTGACTCCCCGCCCTCCCCTCTCGGTATTTCACTCCTTAACCTGAAAGTGTAATTGGATTTTTAAAAATACGTATTTTTATTGATTTCAGAGAGGAAGGCGAGGGAGAGAGAATCATTGATCGGTTGTCTCCTGCATGCCCCCTACTGGGGGTAAGGCCTGCAACCTGGGCATGTGCCCTTGACCAGAATCGAACCTGGGACCCTTCAGTCCACGGGCCGACGCTCTATCCACCGAGCCAAACCAGCTAGGGCTGTAATTGGGGTTTTTATGCAGTGTGCATCTAAGGGCCAGAATCAGGACAGCTGTATTTTTTCTTTTCATGTAGGGGCAGGAAGGACTATGGCTCTCTCGACCAGTGTTAGGCTGGCATGAGCCAGGCAGAGGAGAGCCCAGCCTGTCCTCTGCCTTGCTTCTGGAGCTGAGGACATAGGGCTATCCAGATCCTCAAGAGGGCTTCAGCCCTCACTCCCTCTAAACCAGCTTCTCTGACCCACAGGGGGACATTCCGCTTTGAGAGGCCGGATGGCTCCCACTTTGATGTCCGGATCCCTCCCTTCTCCCTGGAAAGCAATAAAGATGAGAAGACACCACCCTCAGGCCTTCACTGGTAGGCCAGCTGAGGCCCTGAATGGGCAGGCTCAGTCCTTGAACAGCTGTCATCCCACAATTGCTGCAGAACTCTCTCCATCAGTGGGCCACAGTGGGTCTCTTAATTGGTTGCGCCATTTGAATGTGGGGTTCTTTCTTTGGTGGGAGGGCTGTAACTTTTCTCCCGAAGACCCATGTAGGACTCCTCCAAGGCTGGCCTCCCCTGTAAGCCCCGCCTACACTGTGTTCCAGTAGCCCTTCCCACCAGGAACTCGGTCCAGCTGCCACAGGCTCGGAAGTTTCCTAGTTGGTCACACAAGTTGTTTGGAATGTGAGGTTTGGTCAATAAACCAGTGCACGCTTGGCCATCCTCGCCATTTCTGCCCCCAAGGTCTCAGGCTCCCTTTTTGACCCAGTGACAGCCCTTGATTGCTTCCTTTTCTACTAGGGTATGTATGTTTCCCTCTTGAGGCTTGGGGTTGGCTAGACATCTCCCAGGATCACTATGCCTCTCAGTGGGGTGGGGGCTGGGCTAGTTCTCTTCTTTACCTTCTGCCAAGTGCAGAGTAGGAGGCCAATATCAGGGTCAGAGGCAGCCTGGCTCGTAGTGCTGGCCAACCATTGGCATCTCTGGCCTCATTGGGCCTGGGAGAGAAATGAGGCAAGCCAACCAGGTTTCCTGGAGCAGTGGGCCTGCCAGCCTTGAGCACAGAGCTGTCAAGCTTCCAGACTACAAATGCAGAAATTCAGCCGAGGAGCTTTAGGTACGGGCGGTGACTAAGCCAAGCTACTTTGTGAGCTTTTCACACATCTCCAAGAGCCAGAGATGAAACATGCTGCATTTTGCCCTGATTCTTAGGGTTCCTGCTTCCCCACTACCATAGTGATTGCTAAAGCAGTCGTTTTATTCTTGAATTAATATTAAATCTCAGTTCTGGCCCTTATTAGTGTTGTCCTTAATCCTCCACCAGGGGGAGTCTGTGTTGCAGGACAACTGAGTGCAGTTGGACTTCAGGGAGAACGTGAGGTCAGGTGGTGAACACAAATACAAGAACAACATCCATAGCAGCGAGCTGACCGAGCTGTACTCACTGTAAGCATGGCTCTGTACCACTGCAGTGTAACAATTTTATTAGAAGTTAGTGTTTGTTTCCATCACCTGTGCAGAACAACAAAGAATTGTAGTTGTATGATACAGAAGAAGTTCCCTCATGCCAGGACCTGTGCCATCCATTAGGCAGACCCTGGTCAGATAACAAACTGAATAAAACCCAATATTCATTCATGTCCTTAACAGCAGGCTTCCAGTTTTTGGAGAAACTGATGAGAAGGTTTGACCTTCATCCACACTTTTTGTTTACATTTCCCCTGGGCTGCTCACAGTTGAAAAATTCATACAAATAGTGTTTTCTGAATGGGGCTAGGAAATGCAAAATTCTCCAAGTCCTTACACCACACAGTCTGATTTAAAAAACTAAGATTACTTAATTGAGCTTAGTTTTTCTTAACAAGGAAATATTTTCAATCAGGGAAAAGTGTCTAGAGTTCCAGGAAGAAAGACTAGTCACTGAGCAGAGAATCTGAATGTCAAAGCAGTAAAGAGGTTACAGGAGCTGTGAAGGTCAAAGGACAATCATTAAAATCCTTCAGTGGAGATCTGGGACTTTGAGTATTAAAGGGCATCAGGAGGACAGTGGAGGAAGTAGGCCAGTGGCCTCAGAATTGTTTTTAGGCCAGTAGGCTCTGAAAAAGCCAAAGCCCGAATCTGGCCAAAGAAGTGGATTTGTCTTCATCTTATTACTTCACTGAGGGCTGGAAGAACTGTTTATAGCTGATCACGAGGGTGCCTCACCTGAAAGTCTTTATACATTGTGACAAGTGTAAAATACCTGATTAGAATCACATTTCCCTGCCCCATCCTGTCATTTCAGGTCCTTTTTGAGTGTCTATTAACCCTGGCCTGGCATTTGCCCAGAGACTCTGTGGAATCAGCCTTGAACAGCCACTTAAGGGCTTATTGTAAGAGTATTTGAGACTGAACTTGATAACTTATGTCCCTTCCTGAATGAGTGGGTACTGCTAAGTGGCTATGCTGCTTTATTATTTGTTAGGCTGGCTGAACATTCCTTCCTGATGGCATTCCTTTGGAAAAGAATTCAGATAAGAGCCTCCCAAGGGCCAAGCCAAACAGAATGAAAACCAAAGCCCTGAAGAGGAACTCGCATCCTTGCCTAAGAGCTGGTGTGTGGCATCTCCATGGCTAAGTTACCCAACAAGAAAGAAAGGAAGAAACCTTTTAAGGGGCTTAAGCTGCTCACATTATCCTGTGTTAGAGACTCACACTGGGAAGAACCCCCATCCCCAACCAGGACACAAAACCAATAGCATTAATTGGGGGGTGAGGGGGGCAGTGTACGGCCAAGCACATGCCATTTCTGCACAGGGCTGCAGAGAATGCAGGACTGTCCAGCGGTCATGGGCTCCACAGCCTTCCTGCTGTGGCTCATGCTCCTGGCCCCTAAAATGGTTTTAGCTTTATAGTAAGGACATCATTCCTTGGAGCTGACAGCAAGAGAATCAAAAAGAGCAATCATGTTAGCCCCTAGGAGTCAGTTATGTGACGCTAAGATGTTGGGGCAAAGTGTCCTTTCTCACAAGGGCGTTACTAGGACCACAGGTCCCATCTTACACGTCCTTTCTCAGCACTGTCTGGGCAGGCTGTTTGGCCAGCTTGGCAAAGCCAAAACTGGTCAGTGTTTGCTGCTTCTATTTCCTCCCTCAGATTGATTCTGCGGGAAGAGGGGATTAGGGTCAGAAAAAGACAACATAGGTCAGGAAAGAATACAAATCTCCTGAACAAAAGAACAAAGTGCTTTAAAGAAATAGATCCCAAAGGCATCGAGACAGGTCCAGGGTCTTAGCATCCTGGAGGGGTAGCAGGAATACCCAGTCCCCTCATTATTAGACCTATAACTATTCATTTCCTAGATTATTTTAAAAAGACACCTCATCAAGCCTGTGCTTAAACATCTTAAGAGAAAAGGAGCCCCACCTTCCAAGAAACTGGGCCTCCACAGCACCAGCAGCACCTTCTCCACAGAATGACCCCACTTCCCATGGGCCTCAGCTAAGCAAAGGGGCGTTCAGCAAAGGGCCAAGGGGATGCTCTTAGCAGGACGTGGGCACATTAATCCACTCAGCCCGGGGGCAGAAGCAGCTCCCTGTCAGACAGGAAGGGAGCTGCTGAGCAAAGGGGCCAGGACTCAGTCATCTGGAAGTGCTCAGGGAGCAGGGCAAAGGAATGTGGTCCCTCCCCTACTCAGGCCCTCTGACCTCGCAGGCAGGGCCTATCATGCCTCTGGGTGCTGGAGCAGAAGCCCAGCCAGCAGCAGCGTGGGGTGGCCAATGGGGCAGGGTTCCACAGGAGGGGAGACAGGGTGTCCCATGCCCTGACTCCCTGAGGGTTTTGTCAGTCGCGATGGGCAGACTGGTGGCCGAGCTGGCGGTCATCATAAGTGCTGTAGCGTTTGACATGGATGCGACGGACACGGTCCCGTAGTTCAAAGGTCTCTTCATCTTCACTGGGGGAAGCCTGGCTATGGCTACGGCTTGTAGCCTCCAACAAGGAGTTGTCAGGGACTCGCGGGGTCTCGTAGAGTAAGACGTTGAGTGTCTCCTCATAGATTCGGGCCTCTGGAAATTCCACCTAGGGTGAGGGTGACAAGACTGACTGAACAAGATTTCATCCCAAAGAGGGAGCAGCATGTCAGGGCCCCTGACCCTGTGCTGGCTCCTAAGGCCTCCTGACCTCTCTGAGGAGACAGCTGGCTTTCTGTTTCATGAGGCCGAGGCAGGTCTCTCACGGAAGGCGGTGCGAGGTGTACCCTATGCACATAAGAATGCAGAAGACTAGCACCATCCATGTCCTCCCGGGTCCCAGACCAATGGACTAGTATGTGCAGAGGTTAGGGCCTTGGCTTTGAGGTTAGCCTAGGTACAAATACAGCTCAAGTACTTAATAGCTGTGGGGCCTTGGGCTTCACCTTGCTACACCTGAATTTCCACCTGTATAAAATCATGGTTAATATCTACCTCGGAGAGCTGTGAACATTAATTGAAAGATGGCTAGGCATTCATTCAAGGCTCCTGAATTCTAGACTAACTTGTGTCATCTTGAGCTTCTGTTCCCTCATCTGCCAAATGGGGAGAATGGCTCTAGTCTTGCCTCTCGCAGATGTGGTATGTGAGTCAAAAAGTTCATGGAAGAGAAAGCACTCAGGAAAGTAACAGGTGCTGTTGCCACTCCCACGATGTAACCAATCCTCCCAGAGACTGCCCCCTGAATCCTCACCCCATTGCTATCTGCACATGGGAGCTCCCAGCCCAAAAAATGACAGGAGGAAGCAGGGCCACCTCCTTGAGCTGTCCTTCTCTGACCCTCTAACCGCCCAGCTGTAGGCATTTTAGTAGCCTGGGGTCAGAAGGTAATACGTGAGCGTGGCTGCTTTGAGCCCTTCACATGCACATGACTCCCCCAGAGCAGCTGCCCTTCCACACCAGCAAGGCCTGGCCGTCTCCGGAACATACACTCTGCTGGGCAGCTACTCTCCGGGGAGGACACCAACCCTCACAGGGTGGGAGAGCGGGGTTAGCTGAGCTTATGATAACTGTCACCTAACACATCCTTCACGCATGCCTGGCACTCTGTTACTGCAGAGGCTGACTGAGCAGGAAACCCAAGTAGCAGAGGCCAGAGATCTCAACAGTTATTTCCACTATACTGCACTGCCTCTCTTAAGAATTGTCTCATTTTCATAACAACTCTTAAATTTGCACTATCATTCCCCTGTTTGCAAATGAGGAAACTGAGGCTCAAATGGTTTAGATGGCTTATCTAAAGTCAGAAAATTGGTAAATTGTGGCACCAGAATTCAAACCTGAACTGGGCCAACTCCAAAGACCCGGTCCTTCCCAGTAGCCCCTTCCCAACTGACCAGAACAAACAGTTTCATGCCATTCCCAAGCCCCCTTATATTGTTTTTTATCCTTGCCTATCACCATCACAGCAAAATTGATGCCCCTTTCACTCCCTGGTGTGTGTCCTGCCCCACCCATGCAGAGGGAAGCCCCCTACCTTGGTCTGCTTCTTCTCCGTAGCATACACAATGGAGGTACAGCACACCTCTGCCAGCTTGCGACCCTGGCCATAGAATGACCAGCAGCAGATCTCATCACCGATGACGTCCTTGATGAAGAGCACACGACCGTTGAAGCGCAGGGAGAGCTTGTCAAACAGCTCAATGTTTTTCAGTAGGTGGTCGTCGGAGTTGCTGAAAAACCCAGGGGGGCCAGCAGGCCTGGAAATGAGGTTCCGCACAGGGAGGACACTAGCTAGGCTCTCCCGCCCCTCCCCCAGCATGCTGAAATGAGGAAAAGTCAAGATGCCAGAGGGCACAGGAAGAGAAGCCTCAGGGCACCATCTGGGTTTGGGGGCCTGCGCAGAAAAGCAGTCGAGTTGGTTTTAAGTTAAAGCAGAGAGAACTGAGGGAGGGAGGTCTCCTCTCATTAGGCCTGGAAAGGAGGAGGCTTGCTGCTATCTTAGCAGGATTCTTCCCTTGCTGTGAGGGTGATGCTGGCAACAAAGAGTCACTGGGAAGATTTGGGACTGACTCTGAGCCTGCAGTCTCCTACAGTCTAACTGACCTGTTGGGGGGGAGGGGGAGAGTGCGGGGAGGGCAAGGGGGAAACTGGCCTGGGACAAAGGTTGGCTTAGGAGGAGTCCCAGCCCACTGGTTTCCCAGTGTCCCTCCTCCACCCCACATAGGATAATGCTGGGAAAACACCTGGCATGCAGCCTGACATGACAGGTGTTAAAAGGGTGTTACATGCTCAGTCTCGTCCATTCCAGCCAGGGCTCTGCACCAAGTTCCAAATGCCTCTGCCCTGATCTCCCTTCTACTCTCTGTCCTTCCCTCCTTAGACCCAGACCTGTGCCAACCATGCCAGGAGTGCAGGTGGCTTCCCTTGGTCTGCTGCCAAACTTCCACTCTGACTGCTTGTCTCTTAGCTGCTTCTGCAGCCCTTCCTCAAGGCCCTCCCCTCCACCCCACCCGCCACTGATGCCCGCCTTACCTGGTGTAGGAGTACTTGTTGTTGCTTCTGTTGTACAGCAGCTTCACCACAGGCTGTGAGGGAGGAGAGTGTGAGGGCTGGGCCAAGTCCCGGAATCCCCTGCCTGAGCCCTCAAGAGTCCCTCCGAGATCCCAGTACCTTGGTGGAAGATTCGATGAGCCTCTCCTCCTCCTTCAGGGAGGTGATGATGGGGATGTTGCACACAGGCTGGTAGGAGTCCTTCTTGTCCTGGGTGACACAGTGAGAAGCCTCTTTGAGGTCTGTTTGCCAGGCTTTAGCCAGGCTTTCCCCAGGAACTGTCAAAGCCCCTGTGCCATGGCCAGCCCTGCTTGCTGAGGCATCAGACAGATTAGGAGCCCCTGGTAATAGAAACTGCCAGCTGGCAAGCAGACTCCCATTTCTAGAAAAGCTAAAATGCGGGTATCTAGGCTATAAACTAGCAGCAGGGCCTAGTCATATGGCTTCAGTGCACCACCTTACAAAACTGACTGGCTGCCCACTTGCTTGGCCTGGGCAACACTTGGTATGTATGTATGTGTGTGTATATATATATATATATATATATATATATATTTTTTTTTTAATATTTTATTGATTTTTTACAGAGAGGAAGGGAGAGGGATAGAGTTAGAAACATCGATCAGCCCCCAACTGGGGATGTGCCCGCAACCAAGGTACATGCCCTTGACTGGAATCGAACCCGGGACCTTTCAGTCTGCAGGCCGACGCTCTATCCACTGAGCCAACCGGTCAGGGCAACACCTGGTACATTTAACTAGGTTTGGACTTGTCAACCATACCTGCCACACAGCCTTCCAGGAACTGGACTCTTATGTCCCTGAAGGAGGGGGCCAACTCCCAACCATGTCAAGCAGCCCCAACTCTGCGCCGTACCTGCAGGGCACTCTGGCACATGTTCACCAGGCCCTGAATGAGGTAATATTTCGCTTCAGCCATCAATTCCTTGATTTCTTGACGGTTCTGAGGGAGGGTGATGGTGTCATCACGGAGGTAATTCAAAATGGTGCCGAAGTGCTTTCCACATCGGTCTATGAGGATCCAGCCTAGGGATTCAAATGGGCCCCAGAGGGTGACTGTTTGCCTCCAGGAACCTCAGAAGCAGGCAGTAGCAAAGGCCATCTGACAGCCTGGTGACCGGTGGCAGAGAGCCCACAGCATAGGGTAACAGAAAACCTCAAGCTCTTCAGGCCATTGTTGCTCTCACTCCTCCCCGTGAAACCAAGAACTGGCACATACTGTAGGAGAGACAGGCCCCCAGGCTCTGTGGAGGCCGGCAGAGGTCGAAGCACAGGAACGCTCAGGCCCACCTCCTGACAGCACAGAAACCACCAGCCCTGTTTGCCTCTGCCCACTGCCCCGCCACTATGGTGATGCTGCTTATGAGAATCTAGTCCTATGTGAAGAGAAAAACAAAGTATGGATAGCCTTGCTGGGAAATGGGTGCGTAGCCATACAATAATCTATGTGCAATGCCAAATAGAATTCTGACGCTTGATTAAGGATGCCAGGTGGAGTCCTGTACTAGGTGAACTGGAAAAGTGAACCTAGAGTCTATATATGCCAGGCTTAAGCCCTGCCCTGAAGTCACACCCCCAGGAACGCCTCCTTCCCTTCCCACCTAGCCCAGCAAGCCCTGATACCTCACCTTCCTTGTCAGTCAGCACCTCCATGCGCCCGCTGAACATGGCCTTGAGCATGGTGTCATGCCGGGTTAGTGCCCGCACCGTGGTGTAGTACAGCGAACCGCCCACATTGAGCTGGACATATTTGTTGCCCAGGCTTCCTCCCTTGAAGCCGCTTAGCTTGGGCTTGGCCCCTGAGGCTGGGCACAAGCAGGTATCCCCCGACATCTCCCGCTTCAGGTAGATCACCACACGGCAACAGGTGGGCTTGGAAGGTTCCGCCGTGGTGAAGGGTCACGAGTGAGTGGCCAATGGAGGTGAGAGCCTCATACTCTCAAGGCTGTGAGCAGGAGATGGGAGAGAAGAAAAGAGTCAGCAGGGGACAAAGGGAGAAACACTGACCATCCAGTCATTCTCTCCTTGACAAGTCAAGACTCCCTGGCAGAGATGACGGCCCTGGGCAATGGTAAGAAAGATGCTCCTGCTGTTCTGTATGTACCAGGAACCACATCCCAGAGCCCAGAGCTGGTCACGTCACCAGCCTCCCCGAGACTCAGCTCTGGGCGGCAAGGAGGACAAGCAAGCCCTTGGAGCCAGTCAGGAACAGACTGGGCAGAAGTCCTTACCCTGGGGATCTGCCAATCAGAGCCCAGTTATTTTCTTCTCAAGATTCCCAGGATTCAAGACTTCCAGTCAAACCCACTGGGAATTCAGCCTGCTTAGGAGTTTCCAGGAGCCTGAGGGACAGGGTGCACTTCCTTTGAAAGATTCCAGACTCAGGAGCAGCCTGCACCAGTGCTTGTTTTGAGTAACACCGGAGTCTGGCTTCAGGAAGGCAAGTAGAAGCAGCTCAGGAGAGCATGAAGCGAGTCGGGCTGGAGGGTCCCAGCCACTGTTCCTGGCAGAGGTGGCCCTGGCTCCAGCAGGCGCTTCCTGACCTTCCCGTTTCTTGGCACCAGCCCTATCCTAAGTTCCTGAAATTGTCACCATTTTTCAGGATTGAACAACTACAGGATGGCTATTTTTGCTTCTTTTCCTGAGGGGCCCAGCCCTATCTCTTCCTCAGTTCCCTTCCAACAAGAATGGGAAGAAAGGGCTAGAAAAGACCAGATGATAAATCTCAAATCAATTAAGTGATTTGGAAATTGAAAGTAAAAGCGAGGTCACCTCTTTTGATTTAGACTTTGTTATATGTTTTGGTTTTCTAAAGAATCCATACACTGAAGAAAAAAATAATAGAAAACATTCATTGCATTAAGTGTTCCAGGCATTTAATATTTATTAACGCACTGAATTCATTCAGCAATAAAACAATATTGAGTTCCTATTAGGTTAAGCAGTAGGGATAGAGAGATGAGAAAATATCATCCCTGTCTTCGAGGAGTTCAAAGCATCATAACGTTAACAAGAATAAATATGGTAAGAATTACCATTTACTAGTATTTCCCCCTGCTACGTGCCAGGCACTGGAGATACAGAAGAGAACACGGAATGGCCTCATGGAGTTTACATTCTAGTTGGTGGATACAGAAAACAAGAAAACAAATAAGCAGGTAATTCCAAAAGTGAGAAATGCAATAAAGATAAAACAGTATTTTTTAATACATATTTTTTATTGATTTCAGAGAGAAAGGGAGAGGGCGGGGGAGAGAGAGAAACATCAATGATGAGAAAGAATCATTGATTGGCTGCCTCCTGCAGGTCCCCTAATGGGGATCAAGTCCACAACCCGGCATGTGGCCTTGCCTGGAATCGAACCCGGGACCCTTCAGTTCGCAGGCCGATGCTCTATCCACTGAGCTAAACCAGCTAGGGCTAAAACAGTATTAAGAAAGTGACTAGGGAGATGCACTAATCTAGATAGGGGACCAGGGAAAGCCTGTTTGGGAAGGTGACATTCCAGCTGAGGTCTGAGAGGATATTCCAGACGAATGGAAACGTAAATGCCAAAACGTCAGGTAGACACACGTTTTAGGAACAGAGTTAAGGCCACAATGGCTGGTGCATAGAAAGAAAGGAAGACCAGACCATATTAAAGAATTGCAATGGGAATCGATTGGAGAGTTTTAAGCAGGGGACTGATATGATCTATTTACATTTGGGAATGTAAAGACTTCCAGACAAACCTACTGTGAGTCCAGCCAGCCTAGGAGTTTCCCAGGAGTCTGAGAGTCAGGATACACTTCCTTTATAAAGGATCCAGGCTCTGGCTGCTGTGCAGAGAATATATTGTAAGGGTTCAAGAGATCCAGTGGGAAGACCAGAGGAAGCAGTAGTCTGGGCAAGAGAAGGATGGTGAAGGCGTGGACCACAGTGGTGAAAATGGAAACAGGAAAGAGTGGAATTACTTCATTTAATCATCACAACATTCAGAAGTTTACAGTTGCACATCATCTCTTGTAAGTGCAACCCAGAAACAGTGCACTGATTTTCCCAAGTTTACTGCTCCATTCTCCAAACTTAGCACAATGCCATTCACACTTTAAAGCACTGACTATATGTTGGTCTGTTACACTGAAATCGTCCCTGATAATTTAGGTAGGTCCCTGGGAAGGATTGCCCAGGAAGGGCCGGAGCAGGTGCTGTGAGGTACTGAATTCCTCTGACGGCTTGTCCAGGTGACTCTCATTTGCTTCAAGGACACAAAGAACCCTCCCCTGAAGACCGCCCGATCAATAAGTAACACTAGTATGGGATCACCTTACCTTCCTCAGCCCACCCCAAAGGAACAAAACCACCCCTTAACAAGTTTCAACCAGTTCTTGTGTGTTTTGTGTCTAGCATCCATTTCCCCAGGATCAAAGAAAACACACACTTATTCTGCCAAAGCAAAGGAACTCAAAGGCTAGGTTGTGGCCAACAGAGAAAGACAAACCCAAAGTTAATCTATTCTTTTCCTGCAAAGCAATTGCTAGGAGCCCCTGGGTGACGTCAGCTCAGATTCTGTCCATACCAATGGGTTCCAGGAATTCTCTGGCAGGTAACGCCCAGAAAGTAATTCCTGTGAGAATGAAGTTTCCACTGGAAGCCTCAGTGCTCTTCCTTCCGGACTTTGTGTGCGGGTATCTGGGGGTGCCTGAGGCTGGGGGCGCATCCGCGTCACACTCAGCGAAGCTAAGGGGAGCCCGAGCAGAATCAAGGGCAAACCACCTCGGCGGTGGGAGGAGGGAGGGGTCCTAAAGGAAGAACACTCAGCAATTAGTTACACACGGGCAAGCGGGACGTGCGGAGAGACGGCGGGTCTAGCAGAAATCCTAAGTGTGAAATCGTAGGCTTCATCCAAAGGGTCTGGAGAAATTAAAGAAGACCCAAACTCTGTGGCCAGTGTGGAGTCTTTCCCAGCTCGTACCCCCGCTTACTACCGAGAAACAGAGACCCGGACACAGAGACACAGACAGACACCCACCCCACCCCACCCATCTCCCCTACGCTGGCCCACGCCTTTTCCCCAGGTCCAGGTGGGGCTCTTTGCTCCAGCGCGAGGCCCGTCCATCCCTTCCCCTCGCCTAGGGTATCGGCAGACCCGATTCTTACCGTCCCCAGCGGCGCCTCTCCTGCCAGGTGGGTTGCAGGCCGACACCTACCGCCCTAGGATGTGGCCGCCCTTGAAACAGCAATCCCGGGCTGTGAAATCACATCCTCCGACTGCACACTCCCTCCCGAGCTGCCGCCCAGCGGGGCGGGCCCAGGAGCCTGAGACTGTAAGTCCCGGCATGCCCAGCATCCAATCAGGGGAGAGGGAAGAGCCCCTAGCAGCGGTTCTCAACCTGTGGGTCGCAACCATCAGAAAACACATATAGCATATCAGATGTTTACATTACGATTTCTAACAGTAGCAACATTACAGTTATGAAGTAGCAACGAAAATAAATTTTATGGTTGGGGGGGGTCACCACAACACGAGGAACTGTATTAAAGAGTCGGGGCATTAGGAAGGTTGAGAACCACTGCGAGAGTATTCCCTGGAGAGCCCACAACTACTTCCGGAAGACTTTCGGTGCAAAGGCCTCTGGATCTTGTAGGCAGGGTCTCACTTCTCGGGCCTGTGTTTCCCAGCAGGCTCTGCGGGTCGGGCGGGGTAAATGCTTCCGGTGTCAAGTAGTGACGTTATGCGTACACAGGTCCTGTAGCCGTGGCAGCGGCTGAGGCTGGCGGGCCAGGTACCGCTGCCGCGGATCGAGAGAGAAGCTCTCTGCCAACCTCAGCCTGGGCTGCCGCGCGCCGCCGCCGCCGCCGCAGGGTCGGAAGGTAGGCCGTGACTCCGGTCGGGAGACGTGGGCGGGCCCGGGGCGAGATAAATCCGACAGGCCCGCGCCTCGAGGAAAGATCGTCCCAGGCGGAAAGAAACGTGGGAATTCCGCCCAAGTCTTTGGGAGCGGTATTACACGCCGCGTGGGCCGGCAGCTTTACGCGCGGGTGCTCACAACAACCTTGTGAGAAAACTGGCTCAGATAAGTCCAAGGAGTTTACATAGTGAAGACAGCCAGTTCCACCACCCAGCCCTTTCTGACTTTCTGCCCAGTGCCCTTTGCCTGTGCCCCATGGATGGGCTTCCTCGCGGTGCCTGGCGTGGACCTGGGGGAGCCGGGGGCGGGAAGCGTGTCGCCGCCCTCCTCCCGGGGAGCTCAGCCCGGCTCTTGCGCCCGGTGTTGCTCTGAGGCTCAGATTCGCGAGCCGTGGGAGTTGGGAGAGACCGGATAGTCAGCTGTGAACCCTCTCCCTTCACCCCTTCTCCGGTCTTACTCATCGCATTCAGCCCTACAGTTGTCTCAAGCCAGAAACACGGGGATCTTGTCTGACTCTTTCCTTCCCTCATCCCCGAAGCCCCTGCTACATTCAGTCACTCTTACTCAGTCCTAACAACTCGACTTACAAGACAGCTCAAATCGGAACACTTTTCTGCAGCTCCCAGCCTCGGGGACTGTAATCACCTGCTCTGTTCTCACAGTCTTTCATTCCACAGTTGCTGAGTGCCGGTTATGTGCAGGCCCCCCGCTGGATGCTGGGGTTACCGTGATGAACTCCCACCCTCGTGTCCTCCAGCCCAGTCTCCGTCCTGGGTCACGGTGGCCTCTCTAAAGGCAGATCTGACCATGCCACTCTGTTGAGAACCCACTGGCTGCTCATGAAGCCTCTGATAAAACCCAAGGCCATTCCTGCAGCTTTCAGAGCCCTTCCCGCTCCAGCTCCCTTCCCCAGCGGCGTCCTGTCCCGCGCCCCCTCTCGTCCAGGTGTTGGGATGTGTTGAATGTGTCCCAGCTTCAGGATCTTCACACGTGCTTTCCCCTCTGCCGGGAATGCCGCCTCCCCCCTTCACTTGACAAACTTTGGGGCATCTCTTAGGTCTCAGCTTCAGTGTCCCTTTTGCAGAAGGCGTTTGTGACACCCCCACCCCCATAAGAAGCATGTGCTGCTGCTGCCGCGTCCCCTGGCGCCCTGGGCCTCTCCTCACACTGTTACCATCATTGGTGATGATCTGTCTACTCTTCGTCCAGAGCTCAGGCGCTATAGCATGAAAGCATTTTCTTCACTGTTCCGTCTCCGGGGCAGGGGCCCAGTAGGTGTCTCAATAAATTCGTGCTCTCAGGGAAGGGGGCAAAAGTTGACGCAGATGTTTGCTCCCGCGGGTCACTTGGAACTTTCTAGAGGAGTTGATCTGGTTAATCCCCCGGTAGGTGTTAAGTACTCAGACTATATGTGTAAATGTAACAAGTAGGATATTAAAAAATATGAACACATATTTTTTAAAAGCCTGACCAGCAGAATTGGTGTGGCTCAGTGGTTGAACGTTGACCCATGAACCAGGAGGTCACGGTTGGATTTGGGTCAGGACACATGCGGGGGTTTCGGCCTCCATCCCCAGTGGGGGGCCTGCAGGAGGCAGCCAATCAGTGATTCTCTCTCGTTCATGTTTCTGTCTGTCTCTCCCTGTCCCTTCCTCTCTGAAATCAATAAAAATATCAAAAAAAACCTGATCATAAGGAAGCTCTGGATGATTAAAATGTTTCCAAAGGAAGATGCTCGCCAGCTTACTGGAGTGGATTCCAGGGAGGCCACAGGCTGTGGGCCCCAGTCATACACGGACAACCCGTGGACGTGCATTAGTTGGCCCACACAGTTGTGGATGTGTTCCGTTCCTTACTTTGGATTTTTGAATTAGATACTTCCCTTTAAAAATCAGATTCCATATGTAAATCTGGACTTCTGGTCCTCTTGAAAATCAGTTCTGGCAATGGTGGGACTTAATCCCCCCCCCCTTTTTTTTCTTAAGATTTTATTGACTTTTTGGAGGGAGAGGGAGAGAGAGAGAAACCTTGTGAGACGAAACATTGATCGACTGCCTCCCACACACCCTCTACTCGGGATGGAGCATGCCGCCCGGGCATGTGCCCTGACTGGGAATCCAACTGGCCACCCCCAGGCACATGGGCGATGCCCAACCAACTTGGCCACCCCAGCTTTTTAAACCATTGATCTTCTAATGGTACACGTGGTCTGGGCAGTCAGTCCCAGAATCACCCCGTTCAGAACAGAACTTCTCTAAGGAAGCTGGGAGGGGAGGGTTGGGCTGGAGGAGGTGGGAGCAGAGGGCGGGCTGGTGCGGGGCCAGGTGGTGGTAGCCTTTGGAACACCTGGGGTTTTGGAATTGGTATGGCGGCCAATGGCTAGTCCTGAATAGCATCGCCTTCCTTTCTAGACAGGTATGTGTTGTTTTTGTGTTATTTTAAAGCCAGAATGAGGGTGAGGTTTCAGTGTTTCTTTCCAAGAACGGAGGCATCCTTTAGACCAGGAATGCAAGGTGGCCTGGGAAGGGAGATGTCTGTGCTGGTTCTCTTGCCGACAGAAGAACCCTAAACTCTTCAGCTTGGCACACAGGGTCTCTGATCTGGCTCCTTCTGACCTTTCCAGCTCCACCCTCTGTCCTTTCATCTTCTAGGCCCTTCCAGTGACGTCAGGCTGTTGTTCATGCTGTTCTCTGCTTGGAATGCCTGCCCTGACTTCCTTACTCTGTTTTCTGCTTGAAAGAGACCAACCCAACTCTGGGTCCCGGTTCAGGCAGGCGCACAGTACCCCTGGCATACACTGTGGGCAATATGCTTACTCCTGGCGTATTTTTTTTAACCCTGATTTGTAATTCATCCAGACTTTCTCTTCACTTGCTTTTTGTGTTGTTGCAGTTCTGCATTTGAAAAGCTTTGTCGTGTCCTTTTGGGTATATAATTGGGGATAAATAAATATGCTTATGGCTAACAACTTAATTCACATGTGAACTTCCTCAGGCCAAGTTAACTGTTCTCTAGTGCTTTAGTGATATTTCTGTAAAAGCACTTAACACAGTATAATTTTTCAGTTTACGTGTCTGTCTTCCTCCAGCTAAACTGTGCTCCTCCAGGGCGGGTACCATGTTGCACTCATCTTTGTACCCCCAGCATCTAGCGATGTTGGCATGTAGTAGGCACTCAAGAAATATGTGTTGAATGAACGATGCCTGTGACAAGCAACTGGACTTTATTCTTTCCTGACCCTTGATCCTATGACACATCTCCTCCCGGCTGCTATCACTCCTTCAGAGCAGATCTTCTCTAGAGAACCTGGAAGGGAAACAGGTGAGGCTTAGAGAGGTGGAGGCAGAGGGACGGGGGAGTCTTCGGAACAGCTGGGGTTTTGGCATTGGTATCTGGGGGCAGGAGTGGGGCTGGGCTGGAAGCAGGTCTTTCTTTGGATGGCTGGGAAGTGATCATGGATTGGGGTTGGTTTCTTCACAGCGATGGCCAAGGACATCCTGGGTGAAGCTGGGTTGCACTTTGATGAACTGAACAAGCTGCGGGTGTTGGACCCAGAGGTCAGCCAGCAGACCACAGAGCTCAAGGAAGAGTGCAAGGACTTCGTGGACAGTGAGTGTCATTTGGGGAGACATGTTGCTACTCAGCTTTGAATTATTCCAGCTGTGCCCCATCCCTGCCTCCCGGCTGTTGCTCTTGGCCCAGCCAGAATGGAGCTGCTGGCTCCCTGAAGGTTGGCCCTGACCTTTATGAGTTCCCATGTGCCACCCACCTTATCTACCTGCCCTCTTATGCTCTCATGTAGTCCCACAGGGAACACCAGTCAAAGCAGACGCTGAAATGCTGAGAGGAGGGTGTGTTTTGAGATATGCCATCTTTGATTTTTTTGCTCTCAGAAACCTTAAACTTCATGGGAGCAGAACTGTGGCTTGGGAGTGGGAAATAGAGTTATGTACTGGTGACTTGATTTCTTGGGAAATCAAGAAATCAGTAGTGGGCTTGTCTGTATTGGGAGTAAAAGTTGATTAACTGGAGTCCCTAGAAGCAGCTCAACAGACCCCATGAAAACATCTTTTAACAGGAGATACCCAGAACACCTCCTGTCCTGGCAGCCAAGCAAGACCAGTGGCGCGAATAAAGAGCAGGTCTAGCTAGAGCAGGGATTTCCGAGCCTTCGGGGACTGTAGGCGTGGAGAGCTCACCTGGTGAAGGTAGCATGAGTTCTATTGCCAGCCTTCTGGATGCTGGGAATGTTGTCCCATCTTCTTGGGCCTTAGCTTACTCCTCAGGAGTGGGGGTTCCACCACACCCAAGGATATTGAAAAAAGGGAATGGGAGATTAGGCACTTAAATGCTTTGAGCTCTTTATTAGCTGTGGTCACAGTGGATAGCCCCACCATCAACTGAAATCTAGTGTATCTGTGGCTACAAGAGGCAGCTTCCTGTCCTGAGGCAGTCCTTTCATGAATGTGGCCCTTTGTACCTTCTGGGGGTGGGGACGGACGGCAGGATGGGGTCCACCCATAGAATAGGCCCACCAGGGCCTTCATAGCCTGAGGTAACAGCAGCTGGCTGGTCGTGGGGGCTCAAAGTCCAGATACTCCCCAGTCTAGCTCTGGACACGGCCAGTCGTCTCTAGGTCCAGACCAAGGGGGACAGACTTCAGACCCGCAGGCACCAAACTGTTTGGATGCAAATTAGCAGGGCAGTCAGTCCTTCCCTCCCGCTGAAAGGGAGCACTGAGGGAGAGTGATGACACCGAGGAAATAAAAACATTTTCTTCTTTCCCCCAAAGAAATTGGCCAATTTCAGAAAATAGTTGGTGGTTTACTTGAGCTTGTTGACCAACTTGCAAAAGAAGCAGAAAATGAGAAGATGAAGGTAAGATCAGGCTGCAGTTTTATCTCAATCTTGGCCTGGGATCCTCATTCACTAGCCTGTCATCTTCTGCCTTCTTGACTGTGTGTGTGTGTGTGTGTGTTGAGGAGGATGTTCTTCTAATAAAACAAGATTTTAAATAACATTTCCTGTACAAGTATCAACTCATGTTGTACACCTAAAATATCACATGTCAATTATACCTGTGTTTTAAAAACAATTCCTGGTCCAGTTAACCTACTTTGAATTCTTATATGCCGGTACACTTTGTCATTATTTCCTTTGTCACGTCACTGAAATAGATGGTTTTATCATCTTATAAATGAAGATGTGCAGAGTATAGATGACTTGGTGAAGAGCACTAAATGTTCCAGACCCTGGGGATACTCCTAGGTCTGCCTCAGAGCTCTAGGCCAGTTCTGACTTTGGAATCCTGAGATTAATCCTTTCTTTCCCAAAGCTCTGGGGTTCAACCTTCTTTTCCCTTCTGGGCAGTGAGGTAGCCCCCAAGTGGTGCTTACCCAGTTGAGGACTTAACGCTGAAGATGGTTTGAATGAAGCCATGACCTTCTTTGGCAACACTGTTCTTCTAGGCCATTGGTGCTCGCAATTTGCTCAAATCTATAGCAAAGCAGAGAGAAGCCCAACAGCAGCAACTCCAAGCACTAATAGCGGAAAAGAAAATGCAGCTCGAAAGGTAAGACGTTATGTAAAGCAAGGTCTTTACTCCTCTGCAGTTCTATTTCTCCTTAACAGTCACCTCTTATCCTTATTCTTCATTTTTCTCCTAGAAATAGTGTCTCACTTGTCATCCTATTTGGAAGTTTTAAAAATAAAATTTGATGGAAAACATTAATATCAAATCACCTGTAGTAGTTCGGGAGCGTGAAGACTCAGGTAGCTAGTGGCAAAGGTGGCTGGCAGAAGGCCCTCTAAGGGCGGAAGATTTCTCATGGTGGCCCTGTGCAGGGCTCTGTACATCTAGTCTTTTCTCTTGCCCTAACTTCACTTAACACCGTTTCTTGGAACCATTTAAGTCACCTATATTCTTCTCTAGAAGAATTAGTCCATGGTTTATTTCATCCATTTTTAGGGCTTCTAACAATTTTGTTTTTCAGGTATCGGGTTGAATATGAAGCTTTGTGTAAAGTAGAAGCAGAACAAAATGAATTTATTGACCAATTTATTTTTCAGAAATGAACTGAAAATTTCATTGTATAGCAGGAGGGTAGAAAAACAAAAAAACCTCTGTACCATTCCAGTGACTTTGACTAATGACCCAAGTATATCATGTGAGATGGTGTGTGAAGGATGCATCGTCTCTGAAGGCAATAAAACAAATCTGGGGCGGAGGGCTTGTTTCAGATGCCAGTGCATATCTGGTAGACACCCCGTGACCGTGGTGGCCCAGGTTCTCACCTCTTGCATTCTTATTCTGAAATAAGCAGTCTGTAAACTTTGATTGGTTTTTTTTTTTTTTTTTTGTAAATTCACAAAGCTTTGGAGAAAAAAAGCAATAAATTATTGTTTTCAAATGGCTTATCTACCTCTTTTCCTGGTGCCCTTAAAGTGTACACTTAATCACTTGTAAGAGAACCTTGGACTCTCCAGCCCCTTGTCCACAAAACAAACCAGGCAATGGCCAGCAGCTACCTTTATTTGGACTGGACACGAGTCAGAGGATACTCCCAATAATTAGAGTAATATGGCTTGTGAGCAGAACAGGCAAGAGGGAATCGACTGGAACCAATTTCTTCTGTTGTCCATGTGTTCATAAATCTTTTTTTTTTTAAGTTAGCTTTGAGTATGAACTTAGAGAAAGCTAATGTAACACAGGTACTAACATGAAGAGACCCTAGATGCATACAGTGGACATGTTATGCCCAGCTGTCCCCCCATTTGACTGAGACAAACACGGGGAGGAATGATTAAACTATTAGGAAGAATGTAGTTATCCAGAAGGCAGCACACTTCCAGGTCAGGTTTGAAACACCAGACCTCAGAGTACAGTGACTCCTGTCTGGTGGTCTGTAAAAAGACAGGACTAAAGTTTAGAAAGAAGATAAACAAGGAGACTTAAAAAAATCTCTCCTTCTGGGACGAGCCGTTTAAAACAGAAACAAAGCACCTTCTGGTTTAACCCACATCTGACTGAAAGTCAGCCAGGGCTGAGCCTTAAGCCTGTGGCAGACTGTGTTCTCTCCTCCCCACCAGGGGTGCAGGCGAGAAAACAACATAGTTCTTAATGAACATTGAAGAGGCATAATTTGAAACTTAAAAATGGCCTGAAACATCATACTACTCATTTTGCTGAATAGGGATTTGCTGTAGAGAATCTTGAGTCAAGGGTTTAGTCACATGCATATTGAGATCAAATAACTCATGAAAATGCCAAGCAGGGTGTTTCTTAGAAGTTTATCCATTTCTGGTCTGGTCCTGTTTTTGGTAATTCTGCAATGGAACGTGGGCACAGGGGGAACGCGGCCCGTCCTCAGGTGATGGTCTGTGCCAGTGCCCGAGGAAGGTGACAGTTTATGGCTCCTGCTGCTGGTGTGTTTCAAATGCTACTGAAGACATGGGTTCTGAGCACTTTTCCTTGTGTAGTTCTCATTTTTTCTTTCTTTTCTCCTCATATTTGTAGTAGGGGCTCCGCAACATGAAAAGCAGAAGCATAAGAGGGATGAGGAAGTAAGGGGCGTAGACAGATACGAGGGTTAAGCGTTCACGTAAAGTCTTAGGCCCTTGTCCTTTGAAACCACTGGCTTTAGAGAAATCCTCCAACAGAAACGTGCAGAGAATTGGAATCAGGGTTGTCATGGTGTGGGCTGAGTAGACGATGGCGGCGGTGCGAATCCACTTGCAGCCTCCTGCAGTCGTCGGGGAGAGAGATCAGCGTTAGGTCTGCCCATGACACACCCCAGGACACCTGACTGCTCCTTTCAGCTGAACCATTCTACCCCCTTTACCAAGTGGAAACAAATGGAAAACCAGATGTGCTGTAATGCTGCCTAAATGTGCAAATTTTCCAAAGAGCCAGGGTGGGAATTGGAATTTAATTCAGGAAAACTCTAGGGCAGTAAAAGTTAAACCTGTTTGGTCTGAAGTGTGTGTGTGTGGGGGGGTGACAGCAACATGTTTGTTACGTAATTATAGTACATGTAGGTGAGAAGATCAGTAGATTCTGCCCAGAGATGGACTGGGAGTTGCAGTGGGAGATAAGCTCTACAAGCTTAGTTACCACATATGTCGGTATGACTACTTTCTTTATAACAGCAGCAGACATATGGGGACACTGTAAGAATCATTTTTTTAAAAAGAAGTTAACCCTTCGGAATTAGCTTGATGCTACTACTTATAAGCCAGCATGATACTACCTAAAACAGAAAAATGAAACCCACTGATAAAGAAAAAGCAACAAGTTCAAGCTTTAAGTTTCCCGTGTGTGAGCTGTCCAGTTGGCTGAGCAGTTACGCAGCCCAGCCGACCACAGACATTAGCCTGAGCCACATGATGTCCCTTTATAGGAGCCATCCTGGCCGTCCCACCACATCCTCCACCCCCTCACACAACCACAGGGGCCCCTCCCCTGCCCTTTGAAGATACTTTCCCAAGGATTTCTGGGACCTGATTTGAGCAGGAACGGGATTTCCCCACCATTCACCAACCTTTGAAGAAGGCATATGTTGCAATGGGAAAGAAAGGCAGCTGAAACACAAGCTCGCAAAACAGGAAGGATTTAAACCACACCGGGGGGTCCTGCAGCAGAGGGTCTTTGAATTCCTTAGCGTACCACTTCAGCAGGTTCCTCAACTGCAAAAGAACAAGATCACAATGAATACAGCCGCCTGGCGGGGTCGGCGCAGCAGCTCCAACCCCCTTGGCAGCAGATGGCACAACCGCTGACTGATACAGCCTAGGGGTCATTTAATAAAAAGCTCACTAGCTCTAACCCAAATGTTAGCTTCTCCAGGAAGTTTTCCTCAGCTCCTGCAGCCGCTTTGTGCCACCAGCCTGTGTGTGACTCCATGGCAACACTACCTAGGTGTGCGGCCCTCTGTCAAAAGCAGTATCTGGCACTCAGTTTGCCGAATGAACACAAACGTGACATGTCTGCCAACAGTGTCATTCCATGTAAAGGAATGCGAAAGCCATCCCGACACCTGCCCTTTCACAACAGCAATTGCATGCCGAGCTCTGAGGGCCAGATATCCTCAACTACAGAAATGAACTGAATCTGACTGGGGAGGGGGCAGTGATGGAAAGGCGGTAAATCGAACCTCTGTGAGGACGCAACTTTAGACAATTTAAAATTGTCGTTCCTCCCCCCACCCCCTAAAATATATTTTTATTGATTTCAGAGAGGAAGGGAGAGGGAGAGAGAGAAACATCAATGATGAAAATCACTGATCGGCTGCCTCCTGCACGCCCCCTACTGGGGATCGGGCCCACAACCAGGGCACGTGCCCTGACGGGAATCAAACCCAGACCTCCTGGTTCATAGGTCGATGCTCAACCACTGAGCCACGTAGGTCAAGCCAAATTGTCCTTGACTCTAGTTTTTTCTTTTAGGAAACCAGTGGTATATTTGTAGAAGAACAAACACTGCTCCAAACCACAAACTATATAGCTTCTAGGCTAAGTCAAAGCCTGAGTAGCAGTCTTCGGGCCCCACCCTCATGATTATGCTGTCAAATAAGAAGATACAGATCCATGCTGACTTGGCTACAGGCAGAGAAAAGAGGGCTGGAGGCTGCCCATTCTGTGCTTTTTAAAGGCCCCGCAAGGCCTCGGGCTCTCCACATAAGTCTGTTGCATTTAACCTCCTGGAAATGGCATGGTTTCAACACACCTGCCATCAAAGCCAAATATGTATTTATATTAATAAATAAAGGCAACTTCCCAAGTAAGAATTTAGCTTACAATGGAAAATCTAAAGATATTCCTGTTAATTTTTAGTCAGAAGATAAAGGCTCACTATTGTTAAATCAGGGTCTCATTGCTGGGAGTGAGCTTTAAGCAAATATCCAGGGACAAATGTTCTGTTAGCACATTAACCGGGCTGTGTGGCTCAGCTGGTGGAGCGTACTCCCACACACCAGGCTGCCGGCTGCAGTCCAGGTCAGGGCACATGCCTGGATTTCGGGCTCGATCCCCAGTAGGAAACATGCAGGAGGCAGCCCATCGATGTTTCTCTCCCTCTCCCTTCCTCTCCCTGAAATCAATTAAAAAATATATTTTAAAAACAAGATGGGCTCTGTCTAGATGACCAATTTATTGACCAAGTGATCTCTTACTGTGTACTTGACTTGAAATTTAAATTCGCAGCAATACCCTTGGCTTCCTCCTGAGCGCTTTTCGGGATAGTAATGCAGTAGAAAACGTTCACAAACAGGTTAGGTCACTGCACCTCTCCTGGCCTCTATTTCCTTGCCTGTAAAACAAGCAACTTGGGTCCTAGCTGGTTTGGCTCAGTGGATAGGGCGTCAGCCTGCGACTGAAGGGTCCCAGGTTCGATTCCGGTCAAGGGCACATGCCCAGGTTTGGGGCTAAATCCCCAGTAGGGGTGTGCAGGAGGCAGCAAATCAATGATTCTCTCTCATCATTGATGTTTCTCTCTCTCTCCCTGTCTTTCTCTCTGAAATCAAAAGTGTATTTTTAAAAAACCCTATGCTTTCAAAATAAATAAAATAAACAAGCAAGTTGGATTAAGTTTTTGAAGATTTTCTTTGCTTTCCAGATTTACTTAGAAAAAAAGCTTTAAAAGATTTACTGCAGAATTTAAAAGGCATTCTGGTTCATCTGAACTTCATTTTCCATTCCATTTGTATACAATCTCTCAGATCTACCGATCTCATAAATCCAGGCAGATTTGTACAGTACTGTAATTTCTAAGGGCTGCAGGATGGGATTAGCAAAATTTCAAATAATCACTCAGCTCTCGGAACCAATTAGAACACAACCACCTGCCCGCAGTCACCTAACAGCCACGTGACGCCAGGAGGAGGGCTGGGGGAAGGCAGGGCACAGGCCTCCGGCAGGTGAAGAGCATGGACCTGAGTGCTGGCTCTGCAACAAGCACTTAATCCCACTACGTTTGTTTCCCAGTTACAGTACCGACCTCACTGCTGGTAAAATAAAGTGAGTTAAGACATACAGTCTTTAGAACAATGGCTAGCACAGAAAGATTATTTGATTGTAATTAATACATATCTGGAGATGTTCAAGTTTAATCCTGTTAACATCTCAGCATGCAAATGGTCATTAATAAGAACTATTCTTATTAGGTAAAAAGACCCCCCAAAAGGTAATAATAAAACTGTTTCCATTTATATATCTGTCACATTTCACTCAACTTAACATTGTTATCCATTAAAAACATTTACCTGGCCTGCACACATGGGATTCTCAACCAGGAGCTGCTGAACCAATTTTGTACTTCTCTAACTTAGAATGAGATCAGACTGACTGCTCACCTGTTTTTCCTTATTTTAACAGAAGCAGTACCACCCAGCTGCCAATGATACTATAAGATGCTTCCCATCCTCTCCATGTTCTAATCTAGTGATTTTCAATCTTTTTCGTCTCATGGCACACATAAACTAATGACTGAAATTCCAAGGCACACCAAAAAAAAGATATCGTTTGTCAATCTGACAAAAAAAAAAAAAGTCTAATTTTGATTCACTCACACTGGAGAGCTATTGTTGTGTTGGCTGTTGTCATTTTTTTAATCTGACAATCCAAGGGAAAAGAGGCCCGTGTCCCTGACTAAAAAGTCAAGAATTGCATATTTTAAAAATTCTTGTGGCACACCGGTTGAAAATTGCTGTTCTAATCCAAAGTAAATTCTTACTGTTTCATAATAGTTTTTCTAAGTGCTGGACTGGTTCAAACCAAGAAAGATTTTTTAGCCCAAACATTATGTGGGCTTTTAAGTTCTAGGGGAAAAATTCTACTTGAGGAAAAGCAACAAATGTTAAATTTTGGCATATTTTCAAAGAGAATTTGAGAATAACTCAAAGCTTCTATTATTTTCCACAAAGAGAAGCAACAAAACTATCATTCCCCACCCCAGAGTAACAAAATGACTAGAGACACAGGCCTTCCACGCCAGGACGCCCGTTTCTAATGCCTTTAAAACAGCATCACACACTCAGTCTCACTCTCACACACACACACACACACACACACACACACACACACACACACACAGGGTTTCTGGCCAGATCCTGCCTACATTGGCCCTTGACCTTTTATATTAAGTCAAAATTAAATAAAGCTAAGAAAACTTTACCCAATCAAATATATAAATTTAAATGGGGCTATGCTAGACATATTTTAATTGTATTTTGTGAGTGGTGAGCAAGGACTTGTGGAATGGCACACCCAGAAAGGATACAGAAACTAACAGCTGTTAAGTCTGGAATAACCTGGACTCATAACATTACAGATTTCAAATATGCAGCCTGTCTGAATTTTGTGGGCCACAGACTTTGACAACCACAGACGTGGCTCTCCTTTCTTCAAGGCAACTAAGGCTAATGCAGAGCGTGGACACCCTGTTTGGAAAGAGTATGTGCTGTCTAGGTCTGTGTGGTAGGCTGAATGGCCCCCCCAAAATATCTGCATCCTGATCCCTGTGAATGTACCCTTACTTGGCAAAAGAGAGTTTGTAGACATGATTAAAGATCTTGAGACAGGAAGATTACCCTGGGTTATCTGGTGGGCCCTAAAGGCAATCCACATGTAGGGCAGAGGGACGTTGGACTAGAAGAAAAGGAGGCAGAGTGATGACAGAGCCGAGACGGGAGTGTGTGGCCACAAGCCAAGGAGCACTGGCAGCCACCAGAAACTGAAGAGGCGAGGAACAGATTCCCAGGACCTGCCGAAGGATCCAGCTCTGCAAGATTCGTTTGGAATGCTGACTCCAGATACAAGAGAATAAGTCTGGGTTGTGTTAAGCCACTGATTTTGTTAATCTGTTACGGCAGCAGCAAGTGAAGCTAACACATTCTGTGTATACGTAAGCTTGCAATTTAGCCCAACTCTCCCACTTGACAACTGAGGCTACAGAGCCCCGACTTGCCCAAGACACCCCAGCATTTCTTGGAATGACCGTCCCCAGTCTGAGTCCACCGCATGCTCCTGTCACACACTCCCTAGGGCAGTGACGGCGAACCTTCTGAGCTCCTGTCACACACTCCCTAGGGCAGTGCTGGCGAACCTTCTGAGCTCCTGTCACACACTCCCTAGGGCAGTGCTGGCGAACCTTCTGAGCTCCTGTCACACACTCCCTAAGGCAGTGCTGGCGAACCTTCTGAGCTCCTGTCACACACTCCCTAAGGCAGTGCTGGCGAACCTTCTGAGCTCCTGTCACACACTCCCTAAGGCAGTGCTGGCGAACCTTCTGAGCTCCTGTCACACACTCCCTAAGGCAGTGCTGGCGAACCTTCTGAGCTCCTGTCACACACTCCCTAGGGCAGCGATGGCGAACCTTCTGAGCTCCTGTCACACACTCCCTAGGGCAGCGCTGGCGAACCTTCTGAGCTCCTGTCACACACTCCCTAGGGCAGTGACGGCGAACCTTCTGAGCTCCTGTCACACACTCCCTAGGGCAGAGCTGGCGAACCTTCTGAGCTCCTGTCACACAATCCCTAGGGCAGCGATGGCGAACCTTCTGAGCTCCTGTCACACACTCCCTAGGGCAGCGCTGGCGAACCTTCTGAGCTCCTGTCACACACTCCCTAGGGCAGTGACGGCGAACCTTCTGAGCTCCTGTCACACACTCCCTAAGGCAGCGCTGGCGAACCTTCTGAGCTCCTGTCACACACTCCCTGGGGCAGCGCTGGCGAACCTTCTGAGCTCCTGTCACACACTCCCTAAGGCAGCGATGGCGAACCTTCTGAGCTCCTGTCACACACTCCCTAGGGCAGCGATGGCGAACCTTCTGAGCTCCTGTCACACACTCCCTAGGGCAGCGCTGGCGAACCTTCTGAGCTCCTGTCACACACTCCCTAGGGCAGCGCTGGCGAACCTTCTGAGCTCCTGTCACACACTCCCTAGGGCAGTGCTGGCGAACCTTCTGAGCTCCTGTCACACACTCCCTAGGGCAGTGCTGGCGAACCTTCTGAGCTCCTGTCACACACTCCCTAGGGCAGTGCTGGCGAACCTTCTGAGCTCCTGTCACACACTCCCTAGGGCAGTGACGGCGAACCTTCTGAGCTCCTGTCACACACTCCCTAGGGCAGTGCTGGCGAACCTTCTGAGCTCCTGTCACACACTCCCTAGGGCAGCGCTGGCGAACCTTCTGAGCTCCTGTCACACACTCCCTAGGGCAGCGCTGGCGAACCTTCTGAGCTCCTGTCACACACTCCCTAGGGCAGTGCTGGCGAACCTTCTGAGCTCCTGTCACACACTCCCTGGGGCAGCGATGGCGAACCTTCTGAGCTCCTGTCACACACTCCCTAGGGCAGTGCTGGCGAACCTTCTGAGCTCCTGTCACACACTCCCTAGGGCAGTGCTGGCGAACCTTCTGAGCTCCTGTCACACACTCCCTAGGGCAGTGCTGGCGAACCTTCTGAGCTCCTGTCACACACTCCCTAGGGCAGTGCTGGCGAACCTTCTGAGCTCCTGTCACACACTCCCTAGGGCAGTGCTGGCGAACCTTCTGAGCTCCTGTCACACACTCCCTAGGGCAGCGATGGCGAACCTTCTGAGCTCCTGTCACACACTCCCTAGGGCAGTGCTGGCGAACCTTCTGAGCTCCTGTCACACACTCCCTAGGGCAGTGCTGGCGAACCTTCTGAGCTCCTGTCACACACTCCCTAGGGCAGTGCTGGCGAACCTTCTGAGCTCCTGTCACACACTCCCTAGGGCAGTGCTGGCGAACCTTCTGAGCTCCTGTCACACACTCCCTAGGGCAGTGCTGGCGAACCTTCTGAGCTCCTGTCACACACTCCCTAGGGCAGTGCTGGCGAACCTTCTGAGCTCCTGTCACACACTCCCTAGGGCAGTGACGGCGAACCTTCTGAGCTCCTGTCACACACTCCCTAGGGCAGTGACGGCGAACCTTCTGAGCTCCTGTCACACACTCCCTAGGGCAGTGCTGGCGAACCTTCTGAGCTCCTGTCACACACTCCCTAGGGCAGTGACGGCGAACCTTCTGAGCTCCTGTCACACACTCCCTAGGGCAGTGCTGGCGAACCTTCTGAGCTCCTGTCACACACTCCCTAGGGCAGTGACGGCGAACCTTCTGAGCTCCTGTCACACACTCCCTAGGGCAGTGCTGGCGAACCTTCTGAGCTCCTGTCACACACTCCCTAGGGCAGTGACGGCGAACCTTCTGAGCTCCTGTCACACACTCCCTAGGGCAGTGCTGGCGAACCTTCTGAGCTCCTGTCACACACTCCCTAGGGCAGTGACGGCGAACCTTCTGAGCTCCTGTCACACACTCCCTAGGGCAGTGCTGGCGAACCTTCTGAGCTCCTGTCACACACTCCCTAGGGCAGTGACGGCGAACCTTCTGAGCTCCTGTCACACACTCCCTAGGGCAGTGCTGGCGAACCTTCTGAGCTCCTGTCACACACTCCCTAAGGCAGTGACGGCGAACCTTCTGAGCTCCTGTCACACACTCCCTAGGGCAGTGCTGGCGAACCTTCTGAGCTCCTGTCACACACTCCCTAGGGCAGCGATGGCGAACCTTCTGAGCTCCTGTCACACACTCCCTAGGGCAGTGCTGGCGAACCTTCTGAGCTCCTGTCACACACTCCCTAGGGCAGTGACGGCGAACCTTCTGAGCTCCTGTCACACACTCCCTAGGGCAGTGACGGCGAACCTTCTGAGCTCCTGTCACACACTCCCTAGGGCAGTGCTGGCGAACCTTCTGAGCTCCTGTCACACACTCCCTAGGGCAGTGCTGGCGAACCTTCTGAGCTCCTGTCACACACTCCCTAGGGCAGTGCTGGCGAACCTTCTGAGCTCCTGTCACACACTCCCTAGGGCAGTGCTGGCGAACCTTCTGAGCTCCTGTCACACACTCCCTAGGGCAGTGCTGGCGAACCTTCTGAGCTCCTGTCACACACTCCCTAAGGCAGAGCTGGCGAACCTTCTGAGCTCCTGTCACACACTCCCTAAGGCAGTGCTGGCGAACCTTCTGAGCTCCTGTCACACACTCCCTAGGGCAGCGATGGCGAACCTTCTGAGCTCCTGTCACACACTCCCTAGGGCAGCGCTGGCGAACCTTCTGAGCTCCTGGCACACACTCCCTAGGGCAGTGACGGCGAACCTTCTGAGCTCCTGTCACACACTCCCTAGGGCAGTGCTGGCGAACCTTCTGAGCTCCTGTCACACACTCCCTAGGGCAGCGATGGCGAACCTTCTGAGCTCCTGTCACACACTCCCTAGGGCAGCACTGGCGAACCTTCTGAGCTCCTGTCACACACTCCCTGGGGCAGTGACGGCGAACCTTCTGAGCTCCTGTCACACACTCCCTAGGGCAGCGCTGGCGAACCTTCTGAGCTCCTGTCACACACTCCCTGGGGCAGCGCTGGCGAACCTTCTGAGCTCCTGTCACACACTCCCTAAGGCAGCGATGGCGAACCTTCTGAGCTCCTGTCACACACTCCCTAGGGCAGTGACGGCGAACCTTCTGAGCTCCTGTCACACACTCCCTAGGGCAGCGATGGCGAACCTTCTGAGCTCCTGTCACACACTCCCTAGGGCAGTGACGGCGAACCTTCTGAGCTCCTGTCACACACTCCCTAGGGCAGTGCTGGCGAACCTTCTGAGCTCCTGTCACACACTCCCTAAGGCAGTGACGGCGAACCTTCTGAGCTCCTGTCACACACTCCCTAGGGCAGTGCTGGCGAACCTTCTGAGCTCCTGTCACACACTCCCTAGGGCAGCGATGGCGAACCTTCTGAGCTCCTGTCACACACTCCCTAGGGCAGTGCTGGCGAACCTTCTGAGCTCCTGTCACACACTCCCTAAGGCAGTGATGGCGAACCTTCTGAGCTCCTGTCACACACTCCCTAGGGCAGTGCTGGCGAACCTTCTGAGCTCCTGTCACACACTCCCTAGGGCAGTGCTGGCGAACCTTCTGAGCTCCTGTCACACACTCCCTAGGGCAGTGCTGGCGAACCTTCTGAGCTCCTGTCACACACTCCCTAGGGCAGTGCTGGCGAACCTTCTGAGCTCCTGTCACACACTCCCTAGGGCAGTGCTGGCGAACCTTCTGAGCTCGGCGTGTCAGCATTTTGAAAATCCCTAACTTAACTCTGGTGCCGTGTCACATATAGACATTTTTTGTTATCTGCAACCATAATAAAACAAAGATTTATATTTTTGATATTTATTTTATATATTTAAATGCCATTTAACAAAGAAAAATCAACCAAAAGAATGAGTTTGCGTGTCACAGGTTCGCCATCACTGCCCTAAGGTTTTCCCAAGAAAACATAGGTCAGAGGACTTCCCGGTTATGCTTGGATCTAGAAGTAAACAAAGAAATATTATGGAATGGGGGTACACTGCTGAGTAATGGCTCCTGACCTTTTGAGGAGGGTCAGACACCCCCTTCCTCCCCGGAAAAGTTGATGGAAGCTATAGATTCTCCTCTCAGAAAACGCAAGGCACACACATGTTGCATACGCCACCAGGGGTTCACGGACTTCAGGTTAAGAAGCTGCTCTGCACAGAACAAGCATTTAAGAAGAAACAGAGGCAAAATCAAACCCAAAGGTTTACAAGTCAGTCCTGCCCACAGTTCTACGGACAGACTGCAGACACACAGAACCGAGGACAGGGATCTCATAGAAGAAAGTTACGCAAGGTCCAGGCGTGAAAAGAACTGGAAAAATAAAAGTCTGGAGAAATAATAAGCATTGAAGCAAAGTTTGGGGTAAAGAAAACTCTCCGCCAACCAGGAAAATGAGGCTTTGCGCCTGTTTCCACTCAGGTGACCCCAATGGAGAGGGTCGATTTGAAAAGGCGTCACTATTGCTGAGCCTTTGAAGTTGCTGGATTCTGATCTTGAATGACTATCTGCAAATGCCCTTTTGAAGAATCTAATTCTACTTGTACTATTTCTTTCGGATAAGACGGTATTTTAAAGCTCTTCCAAGAAACATAACTTTAAAACAAATCCAACGCGCGATTTACACACGGATTCATCCACGCTGCTTCCCTCAAATACTGACAGGTGACCCGGGTGGTGCGAGCCTTTAAACACGTCCGGGGATAACTGTTTCTGCAAGAACAGCGTTTGCCCCCGCGCCTGTGGGAGGGTCTGGGGGAGACAAAGAGGACCCCGAGGGAGACGTCGGGCTGAAAAGTAAGTTCAGGCCGCAGCGCCGGCAGGAAGGCCGGGGAGACAGAACGAAAACCCCGCCGCGGGGGCCGAGGGCGGGGAGAGGAGCCGTGGGAACGCCGCCGCGCGCGGGGGGAGGCCCCGCATTCGGCGACCCGCGGCCGGGACCGACCGGCGCCCTCACCTCGACGGGGTAGAGTTCGCGCGGCAGCACCGCCTGCAGGTCGAAGAGCAGGGTGATGGGGATGTGGGAGAGGAAGTAGAGCCCCAGCAGCCACTCCAGACCGCGCCGAGCACTCGGGGTCCCCATCATCCGTTGGTTGGGCCGCGGAGGAGCGAAGGCTGCGCTCGCCGCCAGGACCGCCGACGTGGGAAGAGCGCCGAGCCCGCGCCCTCCCGGGACCCGCGCCCGGCCGCTCGCCCCGCCCCTCCCGAGGGCTACGCAGGCCGCTGCCATTGGCTGCTGAGCAGGAGCGCGCGTCTATTGGCTCGTCTGAATGTAGCGTGTCGGGAAGTCAGGCAGGGGCGGGGCTCCTGGCCGCCACGCGGAGGGTGGACCGAGGGGCGTGCGGGGTGGGGAGGGCGGGCGCCCACCGCGTGGCCGGCGGGCGGCTGCCCACTGTGGTCGCCGGTCGCTCGTTAGTCCCTTCTTTCATCCCCTCGGTTCAGCGCTTACAGAGCGCCTCCAGGGTGCTGGGCCGTGGGCGTTTGTGGAGATGGAGCCCCAGTGCGTGGGACTGTCCCTGGCAGGGCCGCAAGGACCGTGCGCTGTGATCCACGGGCCGGGAGAGTGAGACGGGCAAGATCCCTGTCCTGCCGAAGTTGAGGGGTCCTGGGAGCCTTCCAAGGGACGCTAGGAGGCAGCCAGTCTCAACTAAAAATACGCAGAGATGCCCTGGCTGGTTTGGCTCAGTGGATGGAGCGTTGGCCTGCGGACTGAAGGGTCCCAGGTTTGATTCTGGTCAAGGGCACATGCCTGGGTTGTGGGCTCAATCTCCAGTGGGGGACATGCAGGAGGCAGCGGATCAATGATTCTCTCTCATCATTGATGTTTCTATCTCTCCCTTTCACTTTCTCTCTGAAATCAATAAAAATATATTTTAAAAAAATAAGCCGAAACCGGTTTGGCTCAGTGGATAGAGCGTCAGCCTGCGGACTGTAGGGTCCCAGGTTCGATTCCGGTCAAGGGCATGTACCTGGGTTGTGGGCACATCCCCAGTAGGAGATGTGCAGGAGGCAGCTGATCGATGTTTCTCTCTCATCGATGTTTCTAACTCTCTGTCTCTCTCCCTTCCTCTCTGTGAAAAATCAATAAAATATCTTTAAAAAATATATATATTTTTTAAAAAATAAAATAAAAATAAGCAGAGGGTTATAGAAAGAGGTGAAGTTGATAAGCCTTGGTGATTGGCGGTGAAGAATGAGGGAGGTTCAAGGATTCATTGATTCATTCAGCAAATATTGATGTTTATATGCTGGGCCCAGGTCTGCTCTGGGACAGAATGGATGGGACTGCCTTTCGTGGAGAGGAGGGACACAGAGGAGAAGTGAGTTGAAAAGAAGATAATTTGGTTCTGGCCATGTTGACATTACGCAGTCTCTGCAATACCTGAGTGCATCCTGTGAGCCTGTCTGGAGATGTAGATTTATGAGCATTATGGTTTGCTGGGAGTTGAAGTTCTGCGATCAGAGGGCCTGTAAGAGAACTTAGAGGAGCACCAAACTCAGGATTTATGGGAGGAGGGAGCTGAGATACAGGTGGACAACAGGAGTGTGATGTTACAGAAACAGGGGGGCGGAGGTAGGATCAAGTGTGTCAGAGCAACACTGAATGGTACCCCCTGGTGGCCTGTGAGAGCAGGTGTGGCAGGGTGGAGGCAGGAGCTAGATGACAGCAGGGCCAGGAGTAAGGAAGTAGGGAAATGGAGGCAGGGAGTGTCGGTATCTGGTTATGAAGGGAAGGGAGATGGGGCAGTAGCTGGAGGGACATGTGCTCAAGAAAGAGGGCTTTATTTTCAGATGAGGGGGACTAGAGCACTTTCTCTTGTTTAGTTGTTTTTGGAAGTTTCTGGGGTGGAGGGTGGTGAGTGGGGGATGTTGCTCCTGTAGGAGGAAGAGAGCAGGAAATGTGGCTCTAGGCCCCTGAGGATCGGGAGAAAATGGAAGGGCTAGGGTTAGGCTAGAGGAGCTCTGTGCTCCCAGGTGGGCCCCATAAGGACTAGGACAGAGAAACTGTTGGCAGAGTAGAGGGCCCAGCTGAGGTGGGTGGCCATTGATCTGGAGGCCTCAATCTCTTAAGCTGTGTGCTTTACTCCACTGTGAGGTCTGCTCAAAAAAAGGCTGTTAGACTCATGCAGGTTGGAGTTCAGAAAGAAATGGTGATTGTGAGGAGTTGAAAGTGACTGAAGAGACGGAGCATTGTGGGAACCCTAATCGGGGTATGCTGGGTGACCAAGGCCACTTTGCCATACGCATGCGTGCAGGTGAGGATGTGACCTGCTTATGTTAACGCAGCATGAGCGTCATGCATTGGCATGAGGCCTCTTCTGTGTGAGCGTGTATATATGTTGCCACTGACCAGCCAGGGGCTAGGCTGCCTTGTACGGCTGCTTTTGTGGGACTACTTTCAAGAACGACTTTGTCTCATGGTTCCTGTAGTAGCAATGGCTACTTAATCTCCAAAAAAGTCTCTCCTACATATGCCTTCTCACGCCTCCGTCTAATACCCAGCGTCCGAGGACCTGTGCTCCCACAAGATGCAGTTCAAGCTGGATAGGGAGTGAGCGGCATGAGGCCAGAGGGCTGGTGGAGAGAAAGTGGAAGAGTGAATGGATGTGAGGCTGAGGAAGCAGTGGTAGTGTGATGGGAGTAACTGGATGAATGGGCCAGGAGGTTGGGAGATGATGATAAGAAGGTGCACTGTCTCAGTTCCTGGGGTCAGGAAGAGCTGTCCATGGGAAGGTATGACCTAAACAGAGGGGAAGGGAAGGTCTTTGGAGATGAGATCAAGGGATAGAGAGCCTGGAGTATGGGATTGATCGGCTGCAAAGGCCACCGAGGGTGGTGGTAGCAGTTAGGTGGAGGGAAGACTGTGAGCCCATTGTCAAAGTCTTGGGTCTATAAGGGGAGTAACCAGGAGGAAGGTGGGCATGGGCTGAGGTATGGCTCAAACCTCAGAGAATGGACGGGAAATGGGTGGATGTGGTCAGTGGTGAGGCTGGTGACCCCACCTCCCGACCCTGAGTTTGTGGAGTGTGAGAAAATGAACAGCCTGACCTGGAGAGAGCTGGGCGGGAGCTGAGACCTTGGGGAGCGGGGGAGCCAGGCGTCAGTTACAGCAGGTGAGAGCTAAGGGTGTGGAGGGGTGTGTTAGCTCAATAGTAGAGGAGTACGGGCTCTGGAGAGGAGGGGGTTACTCCTGAGGACAATCAGAGCCCAGCAGGAGAGGGAGGTGGAGGTCCCTTCTGGGGTGCAGAGCAGGAATGGGTGGGTGGCTCACATTGTCAGAACACAAAGTTCCTGGGGTCTCAGGGGCAGACTGGAGCCCTTGCTCACAGCTGTACTCAGGGGGGCCTGGTGCAGCTATGCTCCCCCTTCCCTCAAGAGTGGCTTTCAGGACATGGCAGCACCTTTGAAGCTGGACTGCTTGCTGCGGGGAGGGGATGGAATTTTCCCAGAGAGCGTGGTAAATGTGCAGCTGTTAATGCGACTGTTCCTCCAAAAGCAACCTTACCCAGCCAAGTTTGTTATCTGCAGATAAAGATTTTCAAGGCTAAACCCTTTCATGGAAAGGTCCCTCCATCCAAAAAAAATCTCTGTCCAGCTGCTGTCTTATGCTTGAAATTCCTCTAGTGGGGAAACCACAGCTCTTAATTTCACGAGTTCAGATAAACGGTAGAAGGCAAAGGGCCCCGGAGTGGAGGACATGGCTAATCAGCAGATTCCTCACCCAAAGCAAGTGCTGAGTGAAAGAATGAGGGAGAAGGGGCAACGAGGCACCTTTGGAAAGTTATTTGTACTGCGGTGAGACAATACCATACGCCAACAATAGGCCTGTGCTAGTCCAGCTGCTTTCCTCTTCGGCAGCAGCTGTACGAAGACTTCTCCTCTTCCTTTGCCTTTTGTTTCACTGTTCTCTTTTTTGCTGTTGTTAATGCTCACCTGAGGATATTTTTCCATTGATTTTTAGAGAGAGTGGAAGGGAGGGGCAGAGACACAGAGAGAAACATGGATGTGAGAGAGACACATCAGTTGGTTGCCTCCAATTGACGGGGTGGTGTCATGCCTTCGCTCCGAGACCAGTACAAGGGCTGGTGCTCTAGTCACTGAGCCAAACCAGTTACGGCTCACTTTTCTCTTTAAAATGCACCCCCCCTTCTCACCTCCCTGCACCCATCCCTGCAACCCCTTAAATGACTCTAAGGCCTCAGCTGACGGCTGCCTCCCAAGGTTGCCCTGATTTGGTGGCACGGCTGTCATCTCTGAACTTTTCTTTTTTTTAAAAATATATATTTTATTGATTTTTTACAGAGAGGAAAGGAGAGGGATAGAAAGTTAGAACATCGATGAGAGAGAAACATCGATCAGCTGCCTCCTGCACACTCCCTACTGGGGATGTGCACACAACCAAGGTACATGCCCTTGACCAGAATCGAACCTGGGACCCTTCAGTCCGCAGGCCGATGCTCTATCCACTGAGCCAGACGGGTTAGGGCTGAACTTCTTTTCTGACACGTTTATTCCTTTCACTCTGAGCAACATTGATCTAAGTCCCTTTCCTATTAGACTAGGTTCCTTGACAGCAAAGACTGAGTTTTTGGCATCTTTATTTGACTAACACAAAACTGAGGCCATTGTTGAGTGAACTAAATATGAAAGAGACTCGTTGGCCCCATGAAGACTGCCACGCAGAGGAAGGAAGAGAACACTGGGTGCAAGAACAGCAACCAAGGGCGAGATGGAGGTGTATCAAATTTCAGGAGGCTCTGCTACTAATGGAAAATGATAAGACCTGGAAAGCTGCCGAGACTCTAGAATCAGCAGATGGCTTCACACCTCAAAGCCAAAACATGATATATTCATTAGCAAAAGCTAGGATTCTGTCAGTCCCCGCTGTGTGCGAGAGTCAGAGTGAACTCTCCTGAGATCTGTGGTTTCACGGAGGCAGAGGGCAGCTGCCCAGCTGTCTTGAGTTATTACCCCTTTTTCATGTCAGAGAACCTGTGAACTTGGGTGGAGGAACAGAGCAGGTGGGGGTTAATCCTGGAAAGATTGATTCTCTCATCATTGATGTTTCCATCTCTCTCCCTTCCTCTCTGAAATCAATAAAAATATATTTTTAAAAATGTATTTATCCTGATTACTGAGTTATTTTGATGTCCACCGAAGTATCAGTCACCTCCCCCTAGTTCCAACCCTGGTTGTCTGGGAGGAGTGGGGAGGAGGGGTCTAGTTACTGGGTCTGGAAAGCTAAGAGGTGATTTGATATCAGGGCAGTAGGGAGACAGCGGGAGTTCTTGAGCAAGGCCATTTGGGATTACAATAGTGTTTTAGGAATAGTCATCTGGCCCCAACGTGCCAGGTGGACTGGTAGGGAGGGGCATGGAAGGGAGATATTGGAATTTGTATACTAGGATCATGTGTTTCCAGCTTAGCAGCTAAAAAGGGAAAGAACTGGAGATAATAAGGTCACACTTTTTTTCACGATAGATGTGCCTCAAATACATTTGGTGGTGGAAGTGAAGGGACCCGCTTAATGGAAGAGTTAACAGCTCTCACTCACTTAAGGAGTACCTACTGTATACTAGAGCAGGGGTTGGCAAACCTTTACTATAAATGGCCAGACAATAAGTATTTGAGGCTTTGTGGGCCAATCTTTGTCCCAACTACTCAATGCTATTTGTTGTGTGAAAGCAGCTATAGGCAATATGTACATGAGTGAACATGGCCATGTTGCAATAAAACTTTATTTAAAAAACAGGCATCAGGTTTGATTTGACCGCTGGTGGTTGTAGTTTACTGGCCCCTGCTTTACGGCATTGTCATCTTCATGGTCAAGGCCAAGAGTTTAATTAGTAAGTGAAAAGAAAGCACAGAGGGAGTGCATTCAACATCCTACCGCACACATCCCTTCCAAACACATTCCAAAGGAGACAAAAGTTAGACATGTGCCCACATCTTACCACTGGGGGGTCTGGGAATGTAGTCTAGCCTTGTGCCAGGGAAGAGTTCAGTGGTCCATGAGGCTTTCCCATAGATTCCTCTAGGGGCAGTTTCAGAACCTTCATGGAAGGTATGTTCACATACTCAAAAAAGTTTGATGACTCCTTCAATATGGGTGAATCTGTTTAGGGCGGAAGAGAAAATGCTGAGTGTAGAAGGAATGATAGAATTAGGAAATCACTATTTTCCAACCACTAATGTAATAAATAATTGGGGCAAAGATCATCAATGGATGGCACTGGATAAAAGTTTGTTGAGGAGTAAGAGGTGGTCTCAAAATATCTCTCCATAGATTACGTATTAATAACAAAAAAAAGAGGCACCTTTACAATGGAAAGATCTGGCAATCACAGCCTTGATCAGATGACCAAACTCAGTATGACCAAAAGTGGGACAAACATTTACACCCCTGATCTGATGGGCCGTGAAGTAACCATATCACCTCTGTCACAGTCTTTTCAACCTGAATCTAACCACGAGGAAACAATCAGAAAAATCCAAATTGTCGTAGGACATCCTACATGACAGTTGGCCTTGCACGTTCAAAAGTGCCAAATGCCATGAATGAAAAGGCAGCCCTGGCCGGTGGCTCAGTTGGTTGGAGCACTGTCCCATGCACCAAAAGGTTATGGGTTTGATTCTGGGTCAGGGCACATATCCACGTTGCAGGTTTGATCCCCATTTGGGGCACTTACAGGAGACAACTGATCGATGTATCTCCCTGACACCTATGTTTCTCTCTTTCCCTTCCTCTCTCTAACGCAACATATCTTCGAGTGAGGAGTAAAAAAAAAAAAAAAAAAAAAAAAAATGCAGATACTCCTACATTAAAGGATGCTACTAAGGCATGATAACCAAATGCAAGACACAATTATGGCTATATCCTGAATTGAAAATAAACAGCTATAAATGTAATTTTGTCAACTGGAGAAATTTGAGTATGTCCTGTATATTAGGTAACATAGCCATTGTTAAATTTCTTAGATATGATAATGGGGCTGTAGATATGTAGGATAATGTCCTTGTTTTTAGCAGATACTTTGGGGTTAAAGTTTCATAATGTTTCAGCAAAAATTAAAAAGTATACATTTATACACATAAATATATATACATATATACATATTTATATATAGACAAAGCAATTTGGCAAATGTTTTAATGGTGAATCTAGGGGAAGAGTATATGGATTTTCATTATACTATTTCTTTCTGGGGAAGAGTATAAGGATTTTCATTATATTTCTTTCTGGGGAAGAGTATAAGGATTTTCATTATACTATTTCTTTCTACTTTTCAACAGGTTTGATGTCTTTTACAATAAAGAGTTTTTGGCCAAGCTTAACTGTCCTCAATAAACAAAATATGATTTTCTTCAAAAATGCCATCATTAATGTTTTTGTTTTTTAATGAAACTGGAAAATTTTCATTATTCCTTTTACCCTCAGGAAAAAAAACAGACAAGCTTTATATATAATTTTTAGATGACAATGTTTTCCAGAGGATGTTAAACTTTATTACAAAATCCTAAGGGGAATATATTAAAAAACTATTAGAACTAATCAAAGAGTTCAGTCAGGTTGTGGAATAAATATCAATATGCAAAAATTGATTGTATTTTTATATATTAGCAATGAACAATCTGAAACTGAAATTAAGAAAACAATTCCATAAAAAATAATTACTTGGGAATACATTTAAGAAAGAAAGTGCAAGACTTGTACCTGAAAACTACAAAACATTAAATGAAAGAAGAGATAAATAAATGGAGACATCCCATGTTCACAGATCAAAAGATTTAATATTGTTAAAATGGCAATATTCCCCAAATTTATCTACAGAGTCAATGCAGTTCCTATCAAAATCTCAGCTGGCCTTTTTGCGGAAAGTCTCTAAAATTCATGTGGAAATGCAAGGCACTAAGAAGAGCTAAAATAACCTTGAAAAAGAACAAAGTTGGGAGTACTTACATTTCCTGATTTCAAAACTTACTGCAAAACTACAGTAATCAAGACAGTGTAATAAGTGGCATAGATCAGTGGAAAAGAGTCCAGAAATAAACCCTTATATTTACAATCAATTCATTTTATGTCCTTAAATGTTTTTACTACTTAGAAAAGGGAGACTGAACATAAATTACGTATTGATACATCTTTCCAGTTCTGGGACAGTACAGTTTTATATATTTAAATTGTGGTAAAATATATATAAATTTATACCATTTTAAGTGTATAGTTTAGGGCAGGGGTGGGCAAACTTTTTGACTCGAGGGCCACATGGGTTCTTAAACTGTACCGGAGGGCCGGAACAAAAGCATGGATGGAGTGTTTGTGTGAACTAATATAAATTCAAAGTAAACATCATTATATAAAAGGGTACGGTCTTTTTTTTCAATAGTTTTATTCATTTCAAACTGGCCGCATCGGGCCGTAGTTTGCCCACGGCTGGTTTAGGGGCATTAAGTACATTTACATTGTTGGGCCCCATTACCACCATCCATCTCCAAAAAATTTTCATCTTTCCCAACTGAAATTCTGTACTTACAAACACTCCACTCCACTCCCCACCCCTGGAAACCACTATTATACTATTCATTACTGTCTATCTATGAATTTGGCTATTTTAGGTACTTCATATAAGTAGAATCATATAAGATTTGCTTTTTGTGTCTGCCTTATTTTAAATTTTATCCATGTATCATTTACCAGCATTTCCTTCCTTTTTGAGCCAGAAAAACAATCCATTGTATGTATATACATTTTGTTTATCTATTCACCCATCAATGGATATTTGGGTTGTTTCCATCTTTTGGTTACTGTGAATAATGCTGCTATGAACATTGGTGCACAAATATCTGTTTTGAGTCCTTGCTTTCAATTCTTTTATGTATAGATCTGGAAATGAAATTACTGGGTCAAAGGGTAATTCTAATTTTTTTGAGGAACCACCCTACTTTTCCACAGCGGCAGCACCATTTTACATGCTATTAGCAATGCACAAAGGTTCCAATTTCTCATTTTCGCCAATAACTTTTTGATAATTTTTAAATATTTCCCTTTAAACATGCTTTTATCAGAACTTTGTAGCTGCAGATTCCACCTAATTCTAATTATGGAAAAATGACCATATAAACTAATCAGAAAAATCTTCATTGGCAAATCAAGCAGTCAAACTGATTTATCTCCTGTTGAAAAGTCTTCATTCTTACACGTTTCCATTAAAGAAAAAACCCCACACACATCTTTTGAATCTTAATACAGTCAGAGCTGTGCCATGAATTTGTTTCCTGAGTGAAATAAAATACTGCCAGTCTCAATATATCCTCCTAATGCTCCTTGCTTTACGTTCAAAGGGTTCTCTCTCAGGATCAATGCATTATTTGACACTACTGAGATTAAAGAGGTGAGGTCTTCATAAACAAAAACCATTTCCAATTGTCCGTTTACTTGGCAACCAGAAAGGTTTTGCAGGCAGGGACGTTGCACAACAGTAACAGGTAAGATGTGTGAGAAGCATGTCCTTTTGTGAAGCAGGATGATGATTGACGGGAGGCGGAAAAGGACACCATGAGGAATGGGGATGGGGACGAAGTGGCTCTCAAGCCTGGCTGCACAAAACAAAACAAAACTAACACAGACTGATGCCTGACCCTGCCTCGAGTCTGACCTAATTTGGTTTGGGGTGCAGCCAGGCACTGGATTTCTGAAACTTCTCCAGGTGATTCTACCGAGTAGCAAAGTCAAGAACCCTTGGCTTTGGAGTAGGAAGAGAACCCAGGGTTGATCCTAGCCCAGGGAAGACATGTGACGATTAAGCAGAAGAAGCCTGTAAGGGAGCGTTGTGGCCCCCAAGAGGAGAAAAACAGTGTGTTACAGAAGCCAAGACTGCTTAAGAAAGGAGGTGGAGCCCTGGCCAGTGTGCTTAATGGTTAGAGCGTCGCCTGTGCACCCAAGGGTTTTTGGGTTCTTTTCCAGGTCAAGAGCATGTACCTGGGTTGCAGGTTTCATCCCAGGCCCCAGTTGGGGCACTTGCGGGAGGCATCCAATCGCTGTTTCTCTCTCTCTCCCCCCCTCCCTCCCTCTTCCACTCTCTCTAAAAGTCAATGTAAAAAATATCCTCAGCTGAGGATTAAAGAAATAAAAAAGAAAGGTAGAGAGTCAAATACTGCAGAGAAGACTCTAAAAGTATCCATCTACTAACATGATGTCTGGATGTTACTAGAGCACAGTAGGAAACAGCCCCCCAGCAGCTACCTTAAAAATTCATTCAAATTTCAGAGAGAGAGAGAGAGAGAGAGAGAGAGAAATACCAATGGGTTGCCTCCTGTACACACCCTGACCAGAGACTGAACCCAAAACCTTTTGGTGAACAAGAAGATGCTCCAACCAACTGAACCACCCAGCCAGGGTTCTATTTTTTTTTTTTAAATTTACTGATTTCAGGGTGTGGGGGGAGAGAAACATCAATTTGTTGTCTCATTTATACATTCTTTGGTTGATTCTTGTATGTGTCCTGATTAGGGATTGAACTTGAAACCATGGTGTACTGAGATGACGCTTACTAAGCTACTTGGCCAGGGCCTTGCATTTTATTCCTTGATTTTTATTTTAATATAAAATATTTAAATGAGATATCATAGGGAAAACAAAATGAAAATTCTAAACTTTATGAGCCATCACAAGAGATTATCTTCATCTTCTGGATTATTAAACTGCACAGAAAGTGCAGCTGGTAGAGCCCTAATTTATCTGTCCACACTGACTCCACTGGCTGTAGAAATTCCACATTTTTGCAGTTATCAACAATTTTAATTAAATAAGGCACAGATTCTTTGGTTAGTTGAGCAGGTTCCAGTGGAAACAGGTCAGTGTATCTTCTCTTTTATCTCTGAATAACTTTAGTTTCAAAGTGTTATACATGCAATTCATAATGCTTTCTTGTAAGTGATGAAAACTAGTTTTCTGGAAGCACTTAGTAGGTATTCATAAGTTTGTTGAATGAATAAAAACGTGTACTTGTATTTAGATGAGTTAGAACAATTGACTCATTTTATGTCAGAAAAAAAAATCCATTCATTTTGCTAAACCAAGAAAAGACAGAAGTACTTGCTAACTACAAACCTACAAGTGATGCTGCTTCATCTAGCCGCAGGAAAGTATTCTCAAGTTAGGCGGTCTGGTGTCAGGTTTTAATTACACCACCACCCAGGTGGGACCTCTTCCTAAGCTGGAAGTATCTTTGGGCTGCCAGGAGCAGGAAGCAGGAAGCAAAAGGGAGGAAATCAAATTCCCTCAGCAGTCCCCTTCATTCTGAGCGCTCCCCTTTTATGTAATACTAGAGGCCTGGTGCACAAAATTTGTGCACGGGTAAAGATCCCCTAGGCCTGGCCAGTGATCAGGGCCGATCGGGGCCTTCCGGCTGCTGACTGGGGCCTCCCTTCCCTCTGCGCCGCCCCTTGGTGGTCAGTGCATGTGATGGTGAGTGATTTAACTCCCAAGGGGACAATTTGCATATTAGGCTTTTATATATATAGATACTGGAGTTTGGTTTCACATGAAAATAGGGTTCCTTGCCGAAACCGGTTTGGCTCAGTGGATAGAGCGTCGGCCTGTGGACTGAAAGGTCCTAGGTTCGATTCCAGTCAAGGGCATGTACCTGGGTTGCAGGCACATCCCCAGTAGGAGATGTACAGGAGGCGGCTGATCGATGTTTCTCTCTCATCGATGTTTCTAACTCTCTTTTTCTCTCCCTTCCTCTCTGTAAAAAATCAATAAAATATATTTAAAAAAAGGAAAAAAAAAAAGAAAGAAAATAGGGTTCCTTGTTTAGAAAAAAAAGTTTAAAATCCACTGGATTATACTCTAAAGGTGTGGAAAGATTTTCAAGTTGTATATTTATTTATTCTTAAAGTATACTTTTATTGATTTCAGAGGGGATCAGAGTGGGATAGATAGAAATATCAATGATGAGAGAGAATAATTGATTGGCTGCCTCCTGCACACCCCACACTGGGGATCGAGCCCATAACCTGGGCATGTGCCCTGATCGGGTATCGAACCGTGACCTCAAAGTATTATACATGCAATTCATAATGCTTTGGAATGAGTCATTGTACAAGGTTGACGCTCAAACCCTGAGCCACACCGGCCAAGCTCAAGTTGTATATATTTAAATCACAATGTCTTTGATATTGGTTGAATTTTCAATATGGTTTTGGCAAGCTAATGCTTCTGGGAAGGTTTTTAAAAGCACATCTAATTTCCTCAAAGATCTAAGTGGAAATGTAAGTAGGAAGTGTCTCAAACTTTGCAAATTCAATAAGTAAGTGGTATTGAAGAGAAAACAAAAAAGAGGAACTGAAATAAACAGATGACACATTTTTTTCAAATGTCACATTTAATGTTTTCACCACTGTACTTCAAATCTACATTGTACAAAGTGACCAATAAGTGTGCCACGGTAATTGACCAACCTCTGAGATTGTACCTTTCACACCAGTGTCTTCTTGGGCTCTTTTGATACTAAACACGTTTCTCATTCAAGTGAATTGAAATGCTTCAGTTGGGTTGATTCTCAGGAGCCTCATAAAAAAAAACAAACAAAGATATTGCACCATCTTTGTTTAGTAATTCAATGTTTGTTTCTTTCACAGCAAATAATTACTTCATTGAAGTTAAAACTTCCAAACATAACTTATTAATAGTCTTCAAATTCAGCTCAGATCACTCAAGATGAAAATACTCTGCTAAATACAGATAACTTACAATAACTTTAACAGTTAATTGTCCATAACACACACCAAGGTTTTTCCTAGACCAATTTTAAGACGATCCATTAATATTTCTTGTACAGGTGAAAAACGATCTTCAGTTTTCTTCTCTTTTTATTTTTAATATAAAAGTTGGAAGGGACATTCAAGTTTCAAGTCTCCACATTGAACTTAAAAAAAAAAAAATAGTCATCATCAGCATGTGGAGGTAAACAAGCCAAGTTGTATAACTCCAGGAGGTAGAGGCCTTCAATTTGTATTCATATATACATATGCACAGAAGAATTCAGTGTTCCAACAGAAAAAAGAATTTGTCAAAAAGTAATAAGTTATTTACTACTGTGACATTTCAAGACTCCCACAGCTTTGCCTAAGGACACAAACACATTTGACATAATTCCCTATGTGCCTTTTTTTTTTTGTGGCTTTAAATTTCTTTAAAATTTGTTTTTGTCTTTTATTTTTATCTGTTTTTATTGTCCAGTGCAGGAAAAGTCTCACAAAATTTCACAGACCTAAAATGTGCAAGCTAGTTCTCTCTCTATACAGCAATGTTGGAATTCTTTTGAAATTAGCCCAGAAATGAATTATTTACACACATGAAAGATGCATGCTTGGGGGTTCTTTTATGTAAGAAAGAGCAGAAAAACTTCTAATAAAAATAGATTAAATATATATATATATATTTATACTGGGTAAGGAAAACAGAAGTTTAGTCTCTCCTAGTCACAAACTCATTCTTTCTACCCACAACATTGGATTTTAGACAGCACACATCACCGTCACGGCTCTAATGAGAAGCTAATTATAGGGCTTGATCATTAGGTGGCATGCCCCACCCCCCTCCCCCCAGGTGCGGCCACGATCAGCTCACGTGGCTCCATGATTGGTCACAGGCAAGGTTTCTAGATTCTTTCATTTTAGAAAACCCTTAATTTTCAGGAATGGCTCAAATATCAAAATGTATGACTGTCCTGTGTGTGTGTGTGTGTGTGTGTGTGTGAACAATCCCACTTCATTTTAAAAAAAGAAAAACAAAACAAAACAAAAACGCAAAACCCCAAACTTCCAAATTTGGTTCAATTCTCATTTGTTCTGAGGTGAGCCATAACAGCTGCACTAAATTCATAAAACATGTGCAACTCTGGGTAAAATATTTTTCTTCTAAAAGCACAACCACTTTACAAGATTAAAAGTCTAGTAACATTTCTAAATATTATTCATATCATACAAGTAGTGGTTGTTAATTTAAAACTTCATTAGTAAAATTACAGTACAAGCATGATTAACCTCCAGAATTGCAAATCCCAGACTCCAGTGGAAAGCTACATTACATCTTCAGTAGTACATTATCTTCCACCGTCACTCCCACACCAGAGGAGATGGGGGCATCTCAGATGGCTGGGCAACAGTGGAACTAGAAAAAAAAGGAGACATGGTGAAAACACTTGTAACACCACAAAGGGCAATTCGCTGTTGCCTCTTTTCTTCTCTGCCTTTAAAAAAAAAACCTGTAAAGTCCAGTTATGGATTTTGATTGGTTTCTGTTAACTTCTGTAAATTGCATCTGTTCCAAATTGTTTGCTTAAGGATCTATGTTTAGTGAGGCAATATGGTACAGTGGCTAATACACAGCCTTGGAAACAATGTCATTTACTAGTTGTGTGACACAGAGCAGATTCCTTCATCTTTCCTCTTGGAGAGGGATAATGCTTTTGTTTTTTTTATTGTTAATCCTCACCCGAGGATCATTTAGATGAAGGGAGGGGGAAGAGACACACAGAGAGAAACATTAACGTGAGAGACACATCAATTGGTTGCTTCCTGCATTCACCCCGACCACAGCCGGGGATTGAGCCTGCAACCAAGGTACACACCTTGACTAGAATCAAACCCAGGACCCTTCAGTCTGTGGGCCGAAGCTCTATCCACTGAGCCAAACCAGCTAGGGCAGGGAATGCTATTGTGATGAATAAATGAGATAATGTATGTAAAGTGCTTTCCATAGTGCCTACTTCATAATATAAAGTAAATGGTATTATAAATAGTAATGCTTATAATCAATTAGAAAAATAACCTTAAACGATGCAGAATTATCCATCTGAAAGTAACCTCCCAAAATACAGTGACTTTAAGTGGGAACCTGTTTTTTATTGTTGTTAATCCTCACCCGAGTATTAACACTGATTTTTGGAGAGTGGAAGGGAGGGGAAGAAACAGAGAGAGAAACATCAATGTGAGAGAGACACATTGATTGGTTGCCTCTGGGACACACCCTGACCTGGATGGAGCCTGCAACTGAGGCACATGCCCTTGACCAGAATCAAACCCGTGACCCTTCAGTCCATGGGCCGACACTCTAACCGCTTAGCAACAGGGTAGGGCTTTTTTTGTTGCTGTTGTTAATCCTCACCTGAGGATATTTTTCCCCATTGATTTTTAAAGGGAGTGAGAGGGAGGGGGAGAAACAGAGAGAGAAACATGTAAGTGAGAGAGACACATCCATCGAAGTGGGGACCTACTTTGAATGAGCCTCATAAGCTTTCTTTATCAAGTATTAACTGAGTAGTAATGGATAATCATTTAGCATTTGTTATCCATTGATTTGTTTTATCAGTTATTTCATATGTCTGTCTAATGTTGCCAACCAGATTATAAACATAATCTTCTCTGGGGCCCAGAATAATGAATAACTTGCACCTGGAAAGGTACTGGGTCACTGACTGTTAGGGGGGAAAAACTAAAACAAGGTAATTTTAAACAACAGAGAAGTAAAAATGCAACTTAATCCTTTCTTTCTAACAACATATACATGGAATAATTCTAAACAAAAAAATCTTGACTTTGATTCAATAAATTAAACCAACTTCAATACCTTGTTAAGACCAATTAAAACAGAAATGAGGGGAAGGGAAAGAGAATCATAGAGAAGAGGGAACAGAAGAGGGAGAAAGGCAGGCGGGGAAGAAAGGAGATAGAGTGTGGCCTCTCAGATCCAAACCGCCCCCCTTCTTTGTGCTCCTTTGTGATACGGGAGCCAGATGCCGTTCTCACATTTCTGCTCGGCCACCTGCTTGATGCTAGCCTTTGTCGACAGAGGGTGCTGGAGAGGCACCGCACGGCCATAGCATTAGGAAGCAGCTGCCCTTCCCGGTCTGGTGTGCCTTTTTATTTTGTTTTACTTCTTTATTTTAATATGAAAGGCCCAGCTGTGGTCCACCAAACACTCCAGCAAGTGGCTCTGCAGCCCAACAGGCCTCTTTGATGGATGAGTTCTGCCCCCGCGTTTGGAAAGTTTCTTCACTACCCCCATGGGTGTGTCTCTGTGGCAGCCATATCACCTCCAAATCTTATTAGCTTTGGGTGAAGGGACCTCCTCTAAGGTCTTAATTTCTTCCGTGTTCACTCTTTCCCTAGTTAATGCTTTTAGTTATTGAATTTTATGGGGTGTGGTTTCTTTCTCATGTCTGGGCCTTGATTGGTACAGTCAGTCAGGGAAAGAGAGACTGAGAAGGCAAGGACAAAGAGAATGAGGCTTCTAGGTTCCAACGTAGGTTTCTAGCTCTTGAACCAACAAGCCTACTGGACACACCCGCAGTGCATCTATAAAAATAAATGTTCTTGCTGCACTTATTCCGAAGGTGCTGGGATGGCAGCGGGGAGCCCGGTGACCATGCCTAACTCCAGGACAATGGCCACCACACTGTTGCTGCAGGAGATCCTCATGTACATGACCAGGCAGCACAATGGTCATTTGGGGGAAAAACTACCAAAGCAACCAGTGAGTTGGCATCAGTGTAAAAACTTAATGCTAACATTTTAATATGCTTTTGACTAAAGCCAAAGTTCGTAACAGAAACTTTCTGTTGGACCTTTTATCTATGTTACTGAATTAAAATAAAAACAGAAATATGCTGAATAACAAAATCACAACGGCCTCCTAATACTAACAAGAAAGTCAGAATGACATTCACATAGTTACCTAATAAAGCTCTTAAAAGCAGCGGACTGAGGGTTGATGCAGAGAGGCACTCTGTTTCCTTTCTGCTGTTCCAGAATGAACTGGTGGATAATTTCTGTGGAGAAAACAAACACACAGGCATGCCAATCTGCAGGTCTGGGAGCGGCGGGTTCTCAGCTAACGCTAGCCAGCGTCAGAACAGCATTTCCTGCTGGTTTAGTTAAATCAGACACACATCATCTGTCAGGCAGACTCTAGCAGAACTTTCCTGAAACCAAATGACAGGTGCTGCTAAACACAGGCAAAACCCCCCAAAGCGCCTCACTCAGGGCGAAAATCCCATCCGTGGGAGGAGTAAAATGGTCTATAAATTTGAGAGTTGACACCACAGGGTTTGGCATATGAGTGAACTCTTCTAAATTGCTGGTAATTACCATCTGATTGAAAATCACTTAAAATATCTTGATGGTTAGGTACAGTTTTGGGCTGGTTTCTTTGGGAACTGCTCTCTCCTCTAAAATGCCCTATAGCAGACACTCAAATCATTCAGAATGTTGGATATCATAACCCCCCACCCCATCCCAAAAGGAGGTGGTGTCAGGAAATTTTACGAGTAGACTAGCAGAAATTTCCTTCTTTTGTCATCATCCATGGAATGATCCCTCAGTGGATGTTTATCTTTTTTAAAACTTTGCATGTTATACATCTAATATGTTCCATTCAATTAATTACACTCAATGAATACATATTAAATAGATTGAGTCACACTCATCAAGTTAGTTTTGAAAACAAAATATTCCTCTGCCTGTCCTTCTCCTGGATGTAGTACTAACTGGGCGTTTTTATAACATACACAGCATTCATGGTACATGACTTGAATAGAGTTGTACGCGAGCCTGTAAAATAAACCTATGAGATCTCAGCTCTTCTGGGCCATGTAATGAAAAACGTTACTAGTGATCCTGCCAGGCCGAAGGCCAAAAAAGGTACTCACCTTTAACCTGTCGAACAGAACTGAGGTTCTTCTCAAAAGTGTCATCAAATTTGGGGTTGGTGACAGGCTCAAAGTCACTGGTATAAACTCTTCCAGTAGAGGTGGAAAAGCAACATTTACACATACACGTGTGATATCGTAGTCGCCCTTCATCTAGGTAGGGGTGGGCTAAGGCATCCTTAGCGGATATTCTTTTGGACTGAAATCAAATTTAGAGACCAGCACATCAACACTACAGATAAATATGACTGTCCACACAGGGTCTTTCTCAAGGCACAGTAACTGCTTATACTTTATGGTACATCCTATGTAAAGAGGGATAACTGAAGTCAGAGTGGGTAATGCAGCAGTTGAGGGAGTATGAAGTGACTTTCTGCTAAGATCCCAAAGAATTCCTACCTCAAAATAAATGTACACAGTTACAAATATCATGACATTTAAATATGTAATGCTTTGGAGGGGAATTTACATTTTATTTTTATTTTTTTTAAATACAATTTTATTGATTTCAGAGAGGAAGGGAGAGGGAGAAAAATCAATAATGAGAGAGAATCACTGATTGTCTGCCTCCTGCACGCCCCACACTAGGGACCGAGCCTGCAACCCTGGCATGTGCCCTTGACCAGAATCGAAAATGGGACCCTTCAGTCCACAGGTGGACGCTTGATCCACTGAGCCAAACCAGCTAGGGCAGACGTTTACATTTTAAATAGCAGTTATATTTTCTAAACATGTCTCAGCATCTAGAAGAGATGTGATCACAGTGGCAATTTTACAAAGCTGCTTGAAACTTTAATTCTCTCAGAATGCCAAGTCAACATAGGATATCTGAAGCTGCTGGAGTTAGGCAGCAGGTAACAGCCTGAATGCCATGTTTTAATATCCAGCTCACTCTGAATATCAGCAGCCTGTTGTTTCCTGACACTTCAGATCAGAATATGTAATATACTAGTTTCAGGTTGATAAACCATACACTTTTAAACTCATTTCTCCCTTAAAAAAAAGTCCTTGCTTTGAGCTCAGTGGACATACAAGTACTACTGTGTGAGAGAAAGTGAATTTTAAAGGATTTAAGGACAGGCTCAGGAGCAGAGAACAGAATAAAAACTGACACTCTGCCCTACTTGCAATATGATCAAGCACTTCACATAACATGATTAACCGCCCCCCCACCCCCCCGCAAAAAAAACCACATTTTGCACTTAAACCAAACAACAATAAAAAACAAACAAAAAACACCAGATCATCCTGATTGGTTCTGGTTCCCCAGATAATGAAATGCTAACTATTTCCCATAAACCCAGATTCCCCCAAAACATTTTAATCTCTGTTTTTTTGCTGGGCTGAAGCTAAAAGGCATGCCATGCCCTTCCAGGAGACGATCATCGCAAATGAAAGCTGCTGTCTCTCCACCACGAGCAGACACATGTAAACGTGACAACCTTGGCTTTGCTCCTGTTGTTTTGTACTTGGTGACCCAGCTGAACTGATTCACTGGTACTTTTAGCAAGTAAACTTTTTCTCTTTGTAAATAAATCCAGCTATTCCTGGAGGTTGCATGGGATAAAGGTCCACTGTCAGGCCTGGCTGACATGGCTCAGTGGTTGAGCATCAACCTATGAACAAGGACATGGCTGGTTTGATTCCCAGTCAGGGCACATGCCCGGGTTTCAGGCTTAATCCCCAATGTGAAGCGTGCAGGAGGCAGCCAATTAATGATTCTCTCTCATCACTGATGTTTCTCTCTCTCTCTCCCTTCCTCTCTAAAAGCAATAAAAACATATTTAAAAAAAGAAAATCTACTGTCCGAATCTAAAGAAACTAGCTGGCCGACAGTACACCTTTCCCGAGACAGGGCCCTTCAACCCGTGTCTCTGGCCAGTCTCACATATGGATTGAGCTCTTCAGCGTTTGCTCACTAAATCTGGTTGTTGGCCAAGTCTATTTCTGTTTCTGATTGAAACGAGTGATTATGTCCACACTGGTGACCACTATGATTGAATCTGGGTTTTAATTTTACCATCTGACCATTAAGTCACTTCTGTCAGGTGGCAGATGTCAGAAATTGGGTTCCTATGAGCTGCCACCAGTAGCTGGAGTCTGGCTTCCCTATTGGTCTTTGTGTTTTGTTTTGTTTTTTTTTTGTTGTTTTTTTTATAGGTTTTTATTGATTTTAGAGAGAGAGGAAGGGAGAGGAAGAGAACCATCGATCGACTGCTTCCTGTATATGCCTCAACTGGGGATCGCACTCACAACCTGGGAGTGTGTCCTGACTGGGAATGGAACCTGAGACCATTGGGTACATACGACAAAACTCCAACCAACTGAGCAACATTGACCACGGCTCCTTTTTTTCTTATATTTGCCTAAAGGCTCCTGCTACAAACTAAAGATCAGGAATGGAGCATTCCTTAAGAAATATCACAAGGACCTCAGTAAAGGATGCTATCAGATGGTACTCTGACCATTGTTTTCATGGTATGAATTCATGAGTGTAACTGATATCCCCACAGACACCACTGCTGAGACTGAACCAGGTAACTGAGCCAGGATTTCCAGGAATGTTTCAGTCCAGGAGCAGACACATGGCAATAGACTGCTTAGCCCAGTGGTTCTCAACCTTGGCTGCACATTAGAATCACCTGGGAATCTTTTAAAAATCTTTTTTGTTATGGGGTGAGACCACAACATTTGTAACAAAGAAACAGAATTTCCGGAGGATGAGGCCCAGAAATCAGGATTTTAAAAAGATTCCCAGGTGATTCTAATGTGCAGCCAAGGTTGAGAACCACTGGCTTAGCCCAATAGTAACAATAATTAATTACTGCAACTAAATAGGCTAAATAAACTGATTTAATTATGGTTAGTGTTCTATTTTTAATGGATATTTAAAAAACCCTCATTTCTTTCTTTTTAATGTAAGGCCAAACCTAAATTCAACAGGTTAAAAACAGAATAAAACATTCTTTAAAAATGATATCTACTTTTAATGTCTATTATAAATTAATAAAGCATCAGGCCAATTTAAAAATAAGAATTCTGGCTGAAACCGGTTTGGCTCAGTGGATAGAGCGTCGGCCTGCGGACTGAAGGGTCCCAGGTTCGATTCCGGTCAAGGGCATGTACCTTGGTTGCGGGCATATCCCCAGTAGGAGATGTGCAGGAGGCAGCTGATCAATGTTTCTCTCTCATAGATGTTTCTAGCTCTCTATCTCTCTCCCTTCCTCTCTGTAAAAAATCAATAAAACATATTAAAAAAAAAATGGGAACCTATTTTTTTTAAAAAAATAAGAATTCTGTAAAAAAAACAACACATTTATTGGTTGGACTTGTTCTACAAGAAATGATAAAAAATGGTTAAATATTATGCAGTGATCCTTAACTTGCCAAATAAATTCCTTTATTTTTTTAATGACTGTATAGTTATTTACTTAGGTTCAATAAGAATCTGTTCTCTTTACCAGATAAATCTTACCTCCCTCTTATAAAGATAATTAATTGTAAATATGATATCAAAAGTTTCATTTACTGCCCTAGCTTTTTTGGCTCAGTGGATAAAGTGTTGGCCTGTGGACTGAAGGGTCCCAGGTTCGATTCTAGTCAAGGGCACATGCTCAGATTGCAGGCTTGATCCCCAGTCGGGGCTCTGCAGGAGGCAGCTGATAATGATTCTCTCTCATCACTGATGCTTCGATCTCTCTCTTCCTTTCTGAAATCAATAAAAAAAAAGTTTCATTTATTTAGGTGTGACAATCCCACTATTGAGGAATAAGGACTACCTTTCACATAGAACTGATGTCTAACAGGCCTCCCAGGATAATATGTGTGGTATCTGCTCTACAGCTTACGACCCTCCAGCCTTAAGGTTGTAAAGTCTGTGAGTTCGGGCAGGTCAGGAGCCTTAATAAACATGGGCTCCCTGAGAAAGAGGATACCTTACAGATATAAGTACTGCAGGGAAAACCTAGTACAGGTGAATCACATGGTTTTTGGTTCCTAATCTAAATAGAACTAATAAAGAACACATGATATTTCTGACACATAAAAGGAAATTTTAACCTCGGGCCTTTATAATCTTCTATGGGCAGCAGAAATTACCTCTGAAGCTAGAAGTTAATGTGGCTCTAGTTTTGTTAACCATACAAAGGGTCTTTATGTATTACTCAACATCTCCTGTTAGCTATATAGATAGACTTGCCAAATAAAACAAAATACCAAACTAATGACACTAAATCACTAGCTCACTGAGCAAGTTATGTGGTTGGAATGGTCCTTAATGGCAGGAACTTGACCACAAGGAGGGACTGTGGAATTGAGATCGGCCACTTTGTCCTGCTTCCGTATTACTAAGTAGCTCACAAAGTAATAAAGTAAACAAACAAAAGGAAAACTAACAAACAAACACCAAACAAATAAAAATCCACTATGCACCCTGAGATGTAACAAAAATAACTTGGTCACTGATTGGCTCTGGTCCCCAAATAATAAAACCTTGACTGTTTCTCACAAACCTGGACTCTAACAAAACATTTTTATCCCTAATCTTTGTTATGCTGATGTCTCAAGATAGCTCTGGCCTTTGTGGATTTGATCCTCATGTGAGATAACTGCTATTTTCTCATCACAAACAGACTAATGTAAACGTAGAAACTGTTAATTTTGTGGGCATTCCCCCCCTTTAAATACCTGCTGTTTTTTTGTATTTGGTGACTTTCTTGTACTCTTAGCAAGTAAAATTTTCTTTTCTAAATGCTTCCATTTTTGAGTCTTCTTTAACAACAGTTATTGGTACAGATATGAATAATATTCTTTGGATGAATGAATAAATGAAGAGCTAAATTTTGTCCAAAAGAGTCAAGTCCAAAAATGGCATCTGGCCCTAACCGGTTTGGCTCAGTGGATAAAACATCGGCCTGCGGATTCAAGGGTCCCAGGTTTGGTTCCGGTCAAGGGCATGTACCTTGGTTGTGGGCACATCCCCAGTGGGGAGTGTGCAGGAGGCAGCTGATCGATGTTTCTCTCTCATCGATATTTCTAACTCTCTATCCCTCTCCCTTCCTCTCTGTAAAAAAATCAATTAAATATCCTATCTAATAAAAGAGAAACATGGTAATTGGCGTACGACCGCTACCCTTCCCATTGGCTAATCAGGGAAATATGCAAATTAACTGTCAGCCAAGATGGCGGCCGGCAGCCAGGCAGCTTGAAACTAACATGAGGCTTGCTTGCTTCAGTGACGGAGGAAACCAACGTTCCCCGACTGCCGCTGTAGGCCTCTGAGCTGCAAGGAACTATGTAACAAACATAGAAGCTAAACAAGACCCCAGAAACCTGCCGGGCTTCAGCCAGAGGATCGCAACATTGTAAGCAAAGGCCAGAAACCTACTTTCAGCAGCGGAGGCCTAAGAGCTGGAGCCAAGCCTCAAAGCTAAAGCTGGCCCAGAATAAAAAAAAGAAAAAGAAAAAAAGGAGCGGTTGGGAGCTTCAGTCAGCCGCCAGCCTGAAAACAGCCCTCAGCTCCTCACCCAGACTGGCCAGGCACCCCAGTGGGGACCCCCACCCTGAAGGATGTGTGACCAGCTGCAAACAGCCATCATCCCCCACCCAGGCTGGCCAGGCACCCCAGTGGGGACCCCCACCCTAATCCAGGACACCCTTCAGGGCAAACCAGCCGGCACCCACCCATGCACCAGGCCTCTACCCTATATAGTAAAAGGGTAATATGCCTCCCAGCACTGGGATCAGCGGAGCCTCGAGGCCTCCCGGCACCGGGATCAGCGTGACAGGGGGCAGCACCCAAACCCCCTGATAGCCCTGCGGCTCTGTGTGTGACAGGGTGCAGCCCCCCCCCCCCCCCCCCACGGGCCCTGCTCTGTGTGTGACAGGGTAGAGCCATAACCTCCCCATCGGCCCTGCCCTGAGTGTGAGAGTGGCGGCACCCCAACCCCCTGATCGGCCCTGCTCTGTGGGTGATAGAGGGCAGCGCCCCAACCCCCTGATGGGCCCTGCTCTGTGCGTGACAGGGGGCTGTGCCCCAACCCCCTGATTGGCCCTGCTCTGTGAGTGACAGGGGGAAATGCCCCAACCCCCTGATTGGCCCTGCTCTGTGCACGACAGGGGGTGGCGCCGAAACCTCCCCATCGACCCTGCCTTGAGTGTGACAGGGGATGGTGCCCCAACCCCCCAATCGGCCCTACCCTGAGCATGACTGAGGGTGGCATCGCAACCTCCCGATCGCCCTGCTCTGTGTATGACAGGGGGCGGCGCCCCAACTCCCCAATTGGCCCTGCTCTGAGCCTGACCAGGGGCTGCACCTAGGGATTGGGCCTGCCCTCTGCCACTCGGGAGCAGGCCTAAGCCAGCAGGTCGTTATCTCCCGAGGGGTCCCAGACTGCGAGAGGGCACAGGCTGGGCCGAGGGGCCCCCCTCCCCACTGAGTGCACAAATTTTTGTGCACCGGGCCTCTAGTATTAAAAATAAATGGCATCTGGAAAAGCTATCATCCCAACAACTCCGTATACAATATAATGGACAGATTTTTTTCAAACCATGTTAAAATCTTTTTCCTCCTGATTTAAGTTGGTGCCAAACTCCTTTTACAAATTGAGAGAAATAAAGCTGGTACAGTTCTTCTCTCTTCCCCCTCAGCTCTTAGGGGTTAATAATCAAACTTCTGTATGATGAGTGAGCATGATGCACATGAAACTGAGGACTGAAGTTTATCTTTTGCAAAGTCATTATTCACACTGTCCAGCTCTTGATGTTTTTCTTAGAACACATGTATTTTTAATTCATTACAAAGTACAAAAACAAAAACTACTTACTGGATCAAAGACCAACATCCTGCAAAGGAGATGAACAGCTTCATGTGTAGCCTGACTAGACAGGGTATAAAGTACAGGAAGAGATGGCTGTGAAAAAATAAAGAATTCAAATATGTAAAGGAGTGTAAGTAGATATGCAGTATAGCTCATTTATGGCACGGTAAGTACCCAGCTCAAAAAATGTGTGCACACAAGTAATAACTCAGAGAGAAGGAGTATTCCCCCATAACTAGTCTCAAAAACAACTATCATTGACTCCCAGTAGCATATTTTATATTGCATGATTACCCATTGGAGGTTAGAGCACAAAGGAGCCTAGGAAAATGAAAGCTATCCCTGTAACTATGGAGCTCCTGTTAGCCTTATACTGTAAATGCTTTAGCAGGAAGAGAAGAACAAACATGCCTAGAAGTGAGAGAAAAAGGATTTAATACCTTGGCCACATGCAAACTTAAGCATGTAAATTGTGCAAAAAGGAAGCATGTGAACTATGTATTATGGCAACATTACCATAAAGCTGCTAAAACACTAGTCCTAAAGGAGATGTAAAAAGAATTTTCTCAGAACGTATGACATTGTTTGCACTGGGTCCACCTACTATTTTGCCTTTACCACCTGATTTCTCATTCAATAACTGTCTTTTGTAAGTGGCATGCATGTCCTGTTGTCAAGATCTAGCCTTCTTGTATTGATGCAGGGAGCTGGCTTTTAGGGCCTGAAAAGCCACAGAGCTTATAAAGCTATTTCACAGCTTGGAGAGCTGGGGACAGAGCATCTCTGCCCTTTCTGTCACACAAATAACATTAAAAGGTCTCGTTGGATCTCAATCACAGCTTCAGAGTCTTGTTACAAGACTTACATATCTATCTCCTTCCAACAAAGCCACACAGGAAAATCCAACAAGAACAAGACACCCTGGAACCATCAGGAGGCAATTATTCAACTTACAGAAGTTTTCTTCAGGACCAAGGAGTCATAGCAATAAGGTGAGATGGGTATACTAGTAAGATGAGATTGGGGTTCTAGTTCAATAACAAATTAGATATATCAACGTGTCTGAATCTCAGTATTCTTAAGTATTAAACGAGAAGGTTGGACTAAAGGATCTCTTCAGTTTACTTTCGTGTGAGACTTGACAGGACTACCACAGATAACAAGTGTTAAGTACACAGAACCTAGAGATAGTTGATATTCACATATTTGCAGACCAATTTATTATCCCTTGGTGCATTTCCATGTTTGCAGGTAGAGAAGTACTTTTTGTTAAAAATTATGTAGGTCTATGTAGCTCTGAAATTATTTGTATTAGTCAAGATAAGGGGGGTAGTGTGGAGAGTGTTAAGGAAGAGCTTTAACTTACAACTTACTTTATATGTATTTTTCCCTAATAATTTTTTTATTGTGTGAAATTAAGTAAATTGATATCCTTAAAAGATGTGGATTCTTGGTTTTGACAGTGAATAGCTGTCCTCTTCTTCACTGGCTTGTGCAAGTTGGCAGCCAGATTCCAGCCAATTCTTACTGACTCTGCTATCTCACCATGAGCAACTCTTTCCTCTCCACTCCCCAAGCGCATCTGCACCTCATGCTAGTTTTGTGGAGGAGGTATGTCATAGCTCAGGGAAGGGAATACTGGGTTCTAATTCTAACTCTGTTATCACTAGACATGGGTTAAGTCACTGGACTTTGGCTTTCTCATCTATCAGACTGCACCAGCACAGACCTGCCTACCTACCGACATCATTGCTAATCATCTAACGTTCACCAAATCCCAGGTCCTGGGCTAGGTGTTAGGGCAACTAAGATGAGTAACATCTCTCTGGTGGGCAAGGAAAACATAACCAATTAGTTCCAGAAGCCACTGAATGGAGGATAGAGAAGAAATTAGAAGGCAAAATTTGTAAGACTTGAGGACGCCTGGATATGAGATGGGGAGTTTGTGAACAGCCAATGAGAAGATGTTAAGTTTACCTGAAATTTAAACAACCCTCACACCCCAACTTGTACCTTTCTTCATAAAACTACATCCCAACAAATACACTAAAAATAAGGCCAAGTTTAATTTTAGCCTCGAACAGTCATATTATGCTGCCTTCTACTTTTCTGGGTTTATATGCATGTTGAAAAGAGGAACAGAGCCTGGCCAGCGTGATTCAGTAGTTGAGTGTCGACCTATGAACCAGGAGGTCATGGTTCGATTCCCGGCCAGGTCACATGCCTAGGTTGCGGACTCGATCCCTAGGGTGTGGCCTGCAGGAGGCAGCTGATCAATGGTTCCCTCTCATCATTGATGTTTCTTTCTCTCTCTCTCCCCTTTCCTGAAGTCAATAAAATATATTAAAAAAAAAAAAAAGACAGATCCACTCTGATCACTAAAAAAAGAGGCACAGAGAGAAAGAACAGTCAGTTCAGTCATTCCAATACTTCTCCAGTACGAAAACACTAATAATTTAGCTCTTAGCACTGGTTCCACAGAAAAATATGTTAGAGATGCTGCATTTTTTTTTTCTTAAAGAATATGTTTTTATTGATTTTAGAGAGAGAGGAAGGGAAGAGGAAAGAGAGAGAAAAACATCGATGTGAGAAACATTGATCAGTTGCCTTCTTTATGCACCCCAATCAGGGATTGAACCTGCAACCTGGGAGTGTGCCCTGACCAGGAATCGAACCAGTCACCTTGCTCAACCAATTGAGCCACACCAGGAGGGTGAGATGCTGCATTTCTAATTCAATTTCCCTCCCTCCAGTTCACCAGCCATTATGGTTGAAACCAATTTAGCCCACGTTATAGAACCAGAACAAGTTTATATTTCTCATCAAGTACTGGAATTACTTGAATAAGAGAAAAAATAGAATGCTTAAAAATATACCCTAAATATCTCATTGGGAAAAAAGTTTCTGCTAATTCCCCTAACATTTTTTTTTAAAATATATTTTATTGATTTTTTTACAGCGGGAAGGGAGAGGGATAGAGAGTTAGAAACATTGATGAGAGAGAAACATCGATCATCTGCCTCCTGCACACCCCCCACTGGGGATGTGCCCACAACCAAGGTACATGCCCTTGACTGGAATCGAACCCGGGACCCCTCAGTCCACAGGCCGACGCTCTTATCCACTGAGCCAAACCGGTTAGGGCTCCCCTAACATTTATACTTACCACTTTCCTCCCCTTTTAAAATATACCAGTCCATTTTCTGTTTGTTTTGCAAGTTTCTAAGTCACTTAGCAATGCAGGAGTGAGTGGGTGCCAGCGAGTGGGGACAGGAAGGGTTATAGAAAGTGCTCTATTAATGACTGTGATTAACTGTCAGTGAAATGAAGCAGGACGAGCTTCTGGAACGGGGTGAGAGGCCCTAAATGGATACCACAGTCACCATGAACCAACTGCAGAGAGCTGGTTCCCGGAGTCAGGTCAGCACGGCTGTGAGTCTGTTAGACGTCCCTGTTCGTTTTCACCTGGCAGCAAAGAAACTGTTATCGTCAGTCAGCAATGTTCACTGAGGATGCACAATGTGAAGTGCAGGGCAGTAAGCACTTGGGGGTTATATAAAAGAAACTCCCACCTGAAAAATAGTAAGTTTGAACTGAATGAACTCCCTAATATACTCTGATTCTATCAAATGTAAGATAAGACAGGATTATTTTAACTTCAGTGAAAATATATCTACGTCTGACACAATTAGCTGGGAACAATCTGAGGAAAAATGAAAACCTTATTAGAGACGAACAAAAGGACTAAATTAGACTTTTCAATTCTACCCACAGGTCAGTGCCTCAACAACTATCTACCTTAATAGATACTGATGTAGGCCGCGGCAGCTAAGATTCTCTTCATCTAAGATCCTGAGTTGTATAAAAGTGACAAAAAATAAAAAACACTGTACAGCCCTACTGGTCTGGCTCACCGGATAGAAGGGCGGCTTGGGACTGAAGGGTCCCGGTTTGGTTTCAGTCAAGGGCACATACCTCAGTTCCAGGCTCGATCCCCAGTAGGAGGCGTGCATGAGGCAGCCGATCAATGATTCTCTCATCATTGATGTTTCTATCTCCCTCTCCCTTCCTCTCTGAAATCACTTTAAAAAAAAGTATTTAAAAAAACAAAAACAAAACACACAACACTGTGCAGTGTTTTTGTCTACTCAGCATTCCCTGACCTTCAGGGAACCATTCTTTTCTCACTCAAGTGGTTTGACTGGCCTGGATTTCAATCTCCCAACTCCAAGGATGGCACGTGACCCAAGCCTGGACAATCAAATGACATATTCCTGAGCATCACGACTGGCTCCAGGATGGGCACATGGTCTAAAAAATAAAAAATGCAAGGGACATGGAATGGCTAATCCAACACATACCCCAATCCTCTTCTCCCTTATTTACCTTCATTTTATGAGATAGAAAATTCTCATTTTTAAAGCCTGTCTTGCATCTGGGAGGGCACATATCACACAGTTCTGGAAAATGACATATAAGCAAAAGTTTGTTAGGCAGGCTTCTTGGAAACTTCGCTTTCCTGACAAAAGGGACAGAGACTGCTAGTGCTCCCTCTTTCGTTTTTCTTGTTTTAAAAGAGGATATGGCCATAACGGGTTTGGCTCAGTGGATAGAGCGTCGGCCTGCGGACTGAAAGGTCCCAGGTTCGATTCCAGACAAGGGCATGTACCTTGGTTGCGGGCACATCCCCAGTAGGGGGTGTGCAGGAGGCAGCTGATCAATGTCTCTCTCTCATTGATGTTTCTAACTCTCTATCCCTCTCCCTTCCTCTCTGTAAAAAATCAATAAAATATATTTAAAAAAAAATAAAAGAGGATATGATTTCTGGAAAAGCTACAGCTATTTTGTGACCCTGAGGCGATAAGTGAGAGTACGAAGTCAACATTCTAAAGGCGGCAGAGGAGAAAGAAAAAAACTAGACCCTTGATGACATAACTGAGCTGCTATGTCAGTTTAGACTGTCTACCTCTGGACTCGATGAGGAAAAAATGAACTAGTTCTCTGAACCACTGTGAACAAGATTTTCTATTACTTATAACCTAACACATTCCTAACTAAATCAGAGAATTTCCAAATATTATTTCTGGATCTATTTGGGAAAGCTCTTTCCCAAATGACTGATATGCTGGTAGAACATAGGCTGGGACTACTGGGTCCATTTTTACAAACACATGAGGGTAAGATTGTCTGAAAATGAAGCCAACACACAGAAAAACAGAGAGGAAAAGAGAGTCAGATTCCTGGTATGGAACATCACTTGACTATCTGAATCCAGCAGGGCCTGAAGTCAGCTGTAGCCCAAGACTTTTCAGTTGTATTGAGCCAGTAAGTTCCTTTTATTGCTTAAGCCGGTTTTAACTGAGTTTCACTGGAAAGAGTCCTGACTGTTACACAACATGGAAATATACATATTAATCAATCAACACAAGTAAATGAACTTGAGGCAGTAATTTGTGACTTTAAAAAAGATAATTAGGTTCTCCTGTATATATTTTTCAAAAAGTCCCAATGAACAATAGTACATATTTCTGTTTGTACAAATATATGTAAATAAATGCATAGAAAAATATGTCTGGAAAGCTATTTTTCAAATTAATCCAAAGGACACTGGGATGGTGTGGGGGGTAGCTAAGGATGACTAACTCTCTGTAAAATTTTTATTTTACATATTACTTGCATATAAACAAGTGAGATTTTAAAGGAATCTGCTGTGAAGATATACGTGCCAGGCCGTGACTGGCTAAGAACATAGGTTTTAAAATTAGAGGAATCTGCCCTGGCTGGTTTGGCTCAATGGATAGAGTGTCGGCCTGCAGACTGAGGGATCCCGGGTTCAATTCCGGCCAAGGGCACATGCCTGGGTTGCGGGTTCGATCCTCAGTGAGGAGCGTGCAGGAGGCAGCCAATCGAGGATTCTCTCTCATCACTGATGTTTCTCTCTCCCCGGCTCCTTTCCTCTCTAAAATCGATAAAATATATTAAAAAATAAAAATCAAAATATAAAATTAGAGGAATCTATTTTTGAGATTTATGAATTTAAGCATATTATTTAACCTCTATAATCCTCCATTTCCCATCTGCAAAAAGGAATAATAAATGTCACATTATAGTGTTTTGAGGACTTAAGGTATTAATTAAGGTGAACATCTTTGCATTCCTGGGATAAGCTCCATGTGATCATATTATTTAAAAAAAAAAAAATCACAAGCTATAGCTATTATTTTCCTAGTTGATCTTTATACTATCAAAACTTTAATTTTTAATATATATTAAGTGTTTAGAATGCCAGACACTATTATATTTTCTCCTTGCACCCACTATTTCTTTAAATTGTAACAATTGAATGAGGTAGGAACCATTTTTGTTCATATTTTACAGATGAATGAACTGAGGCACATGAAGGTTAAGTAATTTGCCTAATGTCACAAAGTGAGTTACTGGTAGAGTCGGGAGTCATATATAGTCTGTCTGAAAACTGTAGTGTACAACTCCTGGGACATCATTCAACATCCTGTGTGATGTGGTAAGCCTGACACTGACATCACAGCCTGCACTCCTAGTCACTACAGTCTAGAGAAACAAACAGAGCACTGAGATATGCACAATGCCCTTTGCAGAATCATCATGATGTACAGAAGCACACAAGCTATATTGCATATATTGGATTGGGGACCAAATTAATTAAAAAAAAAATCTAAGTAGCTACATAACAAATTTATTTGTGTGGGTGTGTATGTGTCTTCCAATGTCAGCTCTAAATAGCTATAACATGAATGGAGATACCTTCAAGCAGCTGCTATTGGGCTAACAATAGGCATATAAGACATGCATCATGGTGTAAGGGAAGGAGTAGGGAAAGGGAAGGGAAGGGGCAGAATTTGACTAATGGCTTAACTAGAGAGCTTCAAGGGTTGGTTAACTTCTCTTGAGAGCAGCGGTAATATAAAGATCAACTAGGAAATGTAGATAAACTGAATTTCCATACTGGGGGAAAAATGGTACCAAGTACTATGCTAAGTTAATTTACATTCAATTATATATATGGTAGGTATAACTTACTCTATTCAAATCTACCTGTGTTAATGTTCAAAGATCATGAACACTTGCCTAAAGAGGCCCTTTCCAGCACTGGTTAAAAGTCCTCTAAAGACCTGTGAAAAGCATATCTAACTTTTGAGCAGAAATGGTCTCCAGAAATGGTCTCCTAATTAGTTTTTACTCCATCAGTCTTCTTTTCAAAATGAAAATATTTTCATTTCAAGACTAGCCAGAGCCATCCCAACTTTTACCATGGTGCTCTCTTAAGGCCATCACTAAAACTTAGTGATAAGCAAAATGTCAAACTCTAAGAGGCATTACTGTTATGAAGCCAATTCATGTAAAAATGTGTAAGAATTCTGCTAAACATCTTAACCCATTTAACTAGTTAAGTTACATTTTCCTTTCTTCCACCCTTTGTTTTAAATAATAATGACATTTACTATTTTTTTTATTTAATTTAAAGTTCCAGGTTTTTACAACTAACAGATTTTTAAAATCAGTAGTACAAAAAGGACTCATTTGTCAGGAATTCTCAAAGGAGTGCAAAGAGACTTTTGGTGCCGTAAGTTACATTTTCGAGCTGTTGCAGGTAGCAGGCAGAAAACTCCTTAGGAAGTCTGGCTCTCTTGGTTGCTGTTTAGTAACTCTTTGACATACAGGATGAATTAACTGGCAACCACTAGCAATAGTTAAAATCGGACCTAAAGAGGTCAGTAAAACAGGAAAATTATTTTGCTATTTCCAAGGACACATTTACCATGAGGTATTGATACAATAGTTTAATATTCCTGATATTGGCCAATATCTAAAACATAATAGATCTTTTTAGTTCTATTAACTTGGAACCTTCCTGTAGGTTAAGACTTTTTCTTCTAAAGAAATTAGGGCCTCAAATTATGTTATAGTTTACTTAGAGAATTACAGAGGTAGGAGAAGTGAGCCAGCTGGGCTGTGTAGGCTCAGAAACAGGGCTTCAGAGGCAAAAGAAGGGCACTTGGAGCTTAGGAGAGGGAGAGGGAAAGGTAATGCACCTGGGGGAAGGCACAGGGGAGGGGGAAGGAGCAGGTGTGCTCTTGTGCTCCCAGAGGGACAGGTGAGGGAGAACGCACCAGGCAGGGGCTATTTAAAATACCAGCATCTACAACCCTATTTACTGGTTCGGGCTGGTTTTAGGACGTAACACACTTTACTCATCGTCTTTGTGCCTGTGAAAATGGATGCTCTGGAGTCACACTAGACCCACAGAGAGGGAACTGCAAGGAAAAGGTAAGGCCTTGACCAAAGGTCTGGCTAATTTGAGAGGAGTGTCAAACTCCGCCTGTCATTTGGTCACTTAGATCAATCAGATCTTCCAAATGCTCAATTTAAGAGAAACCAAGGCAAAGCCCAGGAAAATTAGTTGCCGAGTCTCCCTGTTTAAGCCTTCTCTCTTCTGTTTCAGTTTGTTGTCCCTAGGAAAAGTATTCCATTTATTCACTCTTCATGTCATTAAGCTGTTTGTCCAAAGAAGATTAGGAAAAATGCTTCTAAAAAATGCTTCTAAATCAATAGGATGGAGATAAAAAAACATCTAGTCTTTCTCAGCAAGGACTTGGCTGGGTGCAAATAATATCAATCAGTGTAAATCTGGCACTCTCTCTTCATACTTCGTTTCTAACAACACTCGCATCTGCTTGTGTGTCAGTGCAAGAGTGCAATAGAAACAGCTTCACGTTCACAGCTGCATTAAGAGGTACTAGGTATTTTGGTTCAGTATTTGGAAAGGACATCCTGATATATATGTATTAGGTTATGGCACTGAGGTTAAAGATCCACCCCTAGGAACTTTTACCAGACATATCAAAAGACCAAAACACAAAAACACCAGGGGTCATTTATTAGCAAGGGCACTACAAAGCAATTCCTTTCTCCTACAGCATTAGGAATTACTGTATTTTATTGGATCTAACATTTTCTTTCTTACAGACAAATGACATACAGGATAAATAAAACTTACAAGTGATATGGTGGTTTTTTAAAAATTGATTTTAGAGAGAGAAAGGGAGAGGAGGAGAGAGAAAAACTGATGTGAGTGGAACACTGATCAGCTGCCTCCTGCATGCCCCCTACTGGAGATCTAGCCCAGAACCTGGGCATGTGCCCTGACCTGGAATTGAACCACCAAACTTTCACTGCATGGTATGACGCCTAACCAACTGAACCACACCAAGCAGGGCTACACGTAATGTTTTTGTTTAAAAATTCTTACTTCTGCCCTGACTGGCTTGGCTCAGTGGCTAGAGAACATCAGCCTGTGGACTGAAATGTCCCGATTTCGATTCCCAGCCAAGGGCACATACCTCGGTTATAGGTTCGGTTCCTCCCTGGCTCTTCTTGGGGCATGTGTGGGAGGCAACCTATTGATGTCAACGTTTCTCTCTCTTGCACTCTCCCCCTCCTCTCCCTCCTGACCCCTCTCTCTAAAAAAGTCAATGGAAAAAAATATCCTCGGGTGAGGATTAAAAAAAAAACAACTCACTTCATTATTCTGTTGGGAGGAAAATCCTGCCCAAAGAGAGGGTTACCAAATACAGATCCCTTCCTTCTCCTTTTACCTGTTTATGAGGACCCCTGAGTATGTGTGCCTTAGCGCCTTCACAAGCCGTCCTCATTGCTTCCAGTGATGGTGTGCCCAAGAGATCCGTGATCAAATCCAACTACAAGGAAACATGAAATACATGGATAGTAAGCTCATGAAAACAACTTTTTATTAGTGATGATGAGGAAATTTGGGGGAAATAAACCTAAGACAAATTCCAGATTAACTAATAGGAGCTCCTATTTTCACTTTTTGGACTATTAAAAAAAAAAACCAGAAAAATGTTTATTAGGGACCTATATGACAGGCTTATAGAAAACATGTTTTGGCAAACAGCCTTCTGCAGCTATAGTAATTTAGGAGTCTGCTTCTACCTGCCCTGTCTTGATACCACAGCAGTTATGATCCTTGCACAGGTGAATTGCTCTTTGGCTGATGGCTAATGACTATTATTTTCAAACGTTAATGAATAGATTCTGATGTTTCACATGGACTCAGGCTTATCAAGGAGCTAATCCACAGATCAGGCAGCTGAGATTTAGTAAATACTTAGAACATTCACAACTGAAATTAAAGCTAAGCCATCAATGTTTGAGCCAGTTACTTTATATTCTTATTATGCTAGAAATCTCTTACACTGACAGGAAACTGTGGTACTTAGCATCTAACTATGACGTGGAATAAGGCCTCATTTAGTTAACTGGGCACAATAAAAGAGACCAATAAAAACTGTCTTCTCACAAACAAGCCTTTGTACATACCAAAGCACTTCCATAATTTTCTGTAGTGCTACAACTGTTCTAATTTCACAGCCTAATTAGCAATAACATTTCATTCGAATTCCTTCAAAATGGAAAGCACTATTTCCTTCTGCACTTATCTGAACCGTGGGGTACCATCAGTATCACTGCCCTCCAGGATAATGGAGACATCTACGTAGCTTGTTTTCCACACAAGTAAAGATCTCTATGCAAAGCTTTTTGGGAAAAGTGTGTTGGTGGTACTTTTGGATCTCTGACAACTACCCTTAAAGGCAGAAGGAAATGACTGGCTCATGAAAACAAATGGATCCATTCAGAAAATTGTCTAAAATGGGTCAGATCCATGGATGAAAAACATTTTTATGAAGTCTGCTGGTATTGCAAAACCTAGGCTACTTATTTCTCAAAAAATGCAAAGAAAATGCTACAGAAAATAACTACTTCCATTTAGAAATTAGACTCTTTTTCCACTTTAGGCCTGAATATTTCACTCCATAATACACTGATGATAGAGTTCTCCTTCAGTGGCTATGTCACACTGGCAAACTCAAGACCTATGTAATTCTCTAGAAAATGAGATAATCTGCATCCCATCCCAGTTGCTTTACACTTTCCTTTAAATATTCTTTTTTAAAAAAATATATTTTATTGATTTTTTTACAGAGAGGAAGGGAGAGGGATAGAGAGTTAGAAACATCGATAAGAGAGAAACATCAACCAGCTGCCTCCTGCACATCCCCTACTGGGGATGTGCCTGCAACCAAGGTATATGCGCTTGACCAGAATCGAACCTGGGACCTTTCAGTCCGCAGGCCGACGCTCTAGCCACTGAGCCAAACTGGTTAGGGCCCTTTAAATATTCTTTTCAGAAGCAACCCACGACCTGGCAAGATCCTTGTTTAACATATTACTTAAGCTTTTCTGTATGGCAGCTCCTCATGTCCAAATATAATGATAGTCTTACAGGGAAATCTATTAAACTCTATTTTCCAAAAATATTGAATGGATACTGTCAATAGTACCCAACATTAAATTAGATATAAGTTTTTTGTTACTAGTATCAATTTTTAAGATGTAAACCTTAAAAAATGGACTTTGAATACGTAGCAGAGAAATAAATTTAAATGTTGATCATAGCATATGTAGTTTCTAATGTATCAGTTAACAACTCTTTGTAGAAAGAGAATTAAAAAAAAAGATTCCATTTTTGGTTAAGTACATGAATTATTTACAAAGATACACAGTAGTCAGGGTAATCAATCAAATTTTAACACACCCTTGCTCAAAATCTTCCCATCGTTTCCCATCACACTTTGCATAGAATAAAAATCCAAAGCCTCATCAGGGTGCCACGGCCAGGCTCCTCTCTCTCTGACCTCAACTCCTACGTGCTCTTCCTTGAGCATGCCTCCCACGTGCCACACCTGCTCCTGCCTCAGAAGCTTTATTATGTTGGTGTCCCTTTTCCTGGAACACTCTTTCCCAGGACCTTGCTCCTCATTTCACTTGGGTGACTCCTCAATGTTATTCCCTCAGAGAATTCTTTAGTACTGCTCTGCTCCATCGGCATTTTCTATCTCGACCTGGTTTAATTTTTTGTCAGTCCTCACCTGAGGATATTTTCCCATTGATTTCATTTTTATTTTTATATATCTATTTTATTGATTTCAGAGAGGAAGGGAGAGGGCGAGAGAGATGGAAACATCAATGATGAGAGAGAACCACTGATTGGCTACCTCCTGCACGCCCCCCACTGGGGATTGAGCTCGCAATCCAGGCATGTGCCCTTGACCAGAATCGAACCCGGGACCTTTTAGTCCACAGGCCGACGCTCTATCCACTGAGCCAAACCGGCCAGGGTTCCATTGATCTTTTAGAGAGAGTGTAGGAGAGAGAGAAAGACAGAGAGAAACATGGAATTGAGAGAAACACATCGATTGGTTGCCTCCTGCACACACCTGATCAGGGCCAGGGCCGTGGAGCAAGGAGGAGCCTGCAACCAAGGTATATGCCCTTAACCAGAATCGAACCTGGGACCCTTTGGTCCGCAGGCCAATGCTCTATCCACTGAGCCAAACCGGCTAGGGCTGGTTTAATGTTTCTTCATAGAATTTATCATTACTTGGGATTATATTTATTTGTATACTTATTTAATTTCTGTATTATGTGAAAGTTTCACAAAGGCAGGAACTGTCTTATTTACTGCTACAATCCTAGCATCCTGGCATACCACCACCATTATATTTCTTGAGTGCTTACTGTATGCCAGACCTTATTTTCAGCTTTACTATTTCATTTAATCTGTATAACGATCCTCAGAACAGTTTAACCTGGCCAATATTTAATAGACAGTTAGGTGACAGAGCTAATATCTGAACCCACTGATTTGATTCCATAGCCTAAGCTCATCATTGTTACATTATTCTCAAGCAAATAACAATGTTAAAATTTATGAATAAAAAAGAACTAGAAATTATCCCAAGAAAATATGTGTAGTAATGAATTAGCTATAAAGGCAGACAATGAAAGCATTATGGTGTCCCAAAGCTACATCTTAATCACCTCCTGATGTTCTCTGCCATATAGAAATATTTTAGCCCAATAATAAAGGTTAGAAATGTGTCTAAATGTTTAGATTTAAAGAAACCAGCACTCAAAATTTATGTTCTAAGCATAAAGTCTAAGTACATTAAGCCACCAAATACATTTTCAAGTCAGACCAAGTTAGCCAAAAAGAACAGAGGCCCTCCGACAACTGAAGATTATACCTGTGCAAATTGTTATACAGGCTGCTGCTATGCACCAGTGCATGCAATAAAGTGAACCCTCCCTCTAATAGGCCCGTAAGTTATAAAATGAGTCTCTCTGTAATCTGCAACTTCATAACTTTCTGAATTGTGAGTGAACCTGAATTTGCTAAAAGCAATTTAGACAGTACAATGAACAAGCCCAAAGACATATATGCAAGATAGTTTTTCCTTTAAGTCTGTTAATAGAATTGGAAGTTTCTAAAGCCTAAAGTGATATCATACCTGCTGAATGGGACTCTGTGCCTGAAACAGTATTCTTCGTCCTAGTAGTTCTGCAAAGATACATCCGACAGACCAGATGTCAATAGCATTGCTGTAATGACGGCTGCCCATCAGGATTTCCGGAGCCCGATAATACTGAGTAACAACTTCCTGAGTCATATGACGAGATTCATCTAATTCTTCCACTCTGGCCAATCCAAAATCACAAATCTAAATAGAAAAGATTTTCAAAATATTGTCAAACAGACAAATGGTAAAGTGCAACAAAACAACAAAAAACCAAAATCCTGATAGATCTTTGAACTTCGAAAAGTTTTCAATGATATAGGTAGAGAATATATGTGTCAATATATAATTTGACCTTACCCTGTATTTGGAAAAGAGGAAAAATTCTCAGACTTCCATATTTTTATATAAAATGATGTCTCTTAAAAATATGCTTCTCACCTTTAATGTTTTCAATGGATAGCAACCAAACCAAAAAACAAAAAACAGCTGATTGCGTTTTTCTAGGTTTAATATAGAAACTAAGTTCTTATCTATTTTCAAGGCTGGCTTATCGAGAAAGATATTATTTTAAAAAAGTATAACCTGAAGACTTCCTGAGCTATGTTCACTATCTTTAATGAAATATATATAGTAAAATTTCTTTAAATCTATAGGTTTCCAATTAAATCCTGCTAAATATAGTTCGCAGGAGGTATTTCAGGAGTTCCATAACCACTGTACCTAAACTTCACGTGTATCTTTATTTAAAAGACTAATTCACACTCAGATGTGTAAACATGTCAAAATGTAGTGAACTGTGTAATACCAGTGCTGCTAGATTCATTCGTTTCTTCATGCCATAAATACTTAATTGAGTGCCTGTATGCTTTAGGCAGTATGCTAGAACCTGGAGACACAACATTAAATGAGAAAGACTGGTTAATAAATATGTAGACCTAAAAATAAACCCTTTTTTGGTTTTTCTTTTTTAACTAAAAAGAAATCGCAAGGTGAGCTGTTAGTAAACAGTTGCAGTGCCGGCAACTTCTGCTTACTTTTAGAAATGAAGATTTTCTTGATACCGGGCAACCAAAAAAAACACTGGGAGCATTGAGGATAAGAGAGTAACAGCCATCTAAGCGACAGTGTTCTCACTGATTAACTTTATGAGTCAATATTATAAATGACAAAATAACACTTTTTGTCTGTTTTCTACATTGAGGTCCTTGCATATGATTTTATTTGAAAAAATAAAATACCACTACTTCAAAGGAAACAAATTTTACACCTAATTTTTGACAATCCTCTCTTTCTGTCTTCAATTTATTATGTCTGGTCCCATCAAATGAATTCCTGTTTGTATATGGGGATATTCAAATACTACCACAGGCTAGTGACACTAATTTTTAAAACTCTATTACTTGGCCATGAATTTTTAGCATATTTTAAAAAGCAAAACAAAACACATATCTCCACTTTCCTATATCTTTCTTGTATTTATATTTAAAAAACAAACACCCCCCCCCCCCAACTGTTTTCTGTTATAAAGCAAGTCTTTTGTTAAAAACATCAGTCTGGAGCCCTAGCCAGTGTGGCTCAGTTGGTTGGGTGTTGTCCTGTGCACTGAGAGGTGGCCAGTTCGATTCCTGGTCAGGGCACATGTCCAGGTTTCAGACTCACTCCCCAGTAGAGGGTGTGCAAGAGGCAGTCAATCAATGTTTTGCTCTCACATTTCACTTTCACATCGTTCTCTCTTTTTTCTTCCTCTCCCTTCCTCTCTCTCTAAAAATCAATAAAAAAAATCTTTTAAAAAATAAAAGAAATATTTTACCATAATATTACTGATGAATTTGTTTGTACATTTGAGAAGAGAGAGCCTGCATTCTACTCTGGCTTTTAAAAGTAGGCCACTGAGAGAAGTCAAGGGAGCAGAGAAAAATTTTAATTTGTGTTGTTTATTCATAAATGGCATTTTCCTTTAGTTACTTATTCATGTAGCCAGAGGTTACAACACCATAACAATTTAGAAAATGAACCTCAAGCAGTTAATGGCATCAAGCATGACAGAGTCAACACAAAATGCTTTGTGAAGTTCTCCCAACAGAAACTGAAATAAGAAACTGGCTAAGTTGTCATAAAACTGATTTGGTCTGAATAGAACAAAGAATTCCTGACTATAAGGTTTTAAATTATATGGGTTATGGGGATAGGTGGCAGGGGAATGAACCCAATGACCTATGATGGAATATTTACTTCAAGGGATTTTGGGGATAATTAATTTCTTTGTGGAAACAAAGGACTAAACTACAAAATTAGCTGGTTTCAGAGAAAATATGAAAAATACGTTTTTAAGCTTTCTAGGGTCAAAACAGGAACAAAGTTCTGGAAACTGTATGAAGGGAAAATTTCTATTCAAAAGCAGCATAACACACCAGCTTTTAAAGAAAACTGGCCTACAGTTGAAAGATAGCACTTAAATAAAAAGTGAAATTCATTTATATATTTGGTTTTAATATTTAGTTTATCTACCAACAAGCTAAACAATAATGACAGTCTGGATTACTTTTATTTTTAACTTGGGAATCTGTACCTCTTAACACCCTTTACCTTTTTCACCCATCTCCCCTCTGCTGATTAAAGAAGAAAACATTTTTAAAAATCTTCTTTTTCATATATATCAGCTAAAATGTTAAGATTTTACATTTATTGTAGGTGAAGCACCATAAATACTGTAGTTACTCATAAAATAAGTGGAATTTTAATTTTCTCACACAGAGATGACACAGTTCCAGGAAGGCCCTTATCTGTAATTCCTATGATGGGGAAAAATATGGTGGATCTCTCGCTTTTTAGGAGTTTTGCTAATATATATCTCTATTAGTGGTGGGGAAATTAACATATGTGGGTTTTGTGAGTCATTCTAACAAAAGACAAGGGGGAGGGGTGACAAGTAAAACTGAAATTAACATATGAAAATTTGGGGCTACTAACTATAATTAGTCCCATAAGCAATTCTCCTTCAGAAGAGAATACGGTATATTAATAAATACTTGACCCCTTTCTAGCTTAGTATTTTCGCTTTTAAATGTTTCCACTTTCCTACTTTGCTACCTCTAACAGCATATAAAAATGTTAGCTGTGTAAAAACACAGTCTTCTTAAAAAAGTCATACTTCATTTTCATATAAATAGAACCTTACTGGTATTTCGATATTTCCTCCGATATATACTTCCTTTAATAATGGAATAATCTGAAAAGAAATCACCTCTATTATTGTTTTTTAGTCCCACTGTAATTCCAATTTCAGGTTTTCTAAAACATATGCAAAATATCATGAAGAAACCATGAGGCAATACTATAAATTAGTTACTATGGCCATGACTAGTGATATCACTAGAGAAAACTGGGTTCTTTAATTTTTGGTTAAGTGATGAAAATAAAAATAAGGATTTCTTTCAGAAAAACGTGTTTTTCTTAAACCTGCCTTGACATTCCGATTTTTTCTCAGATATTTAAATAAATGGAAAAGCTACCTTTAGAACACAGTTGCTGTTCACAAGGAGATTCCCTGGCTTAATGTCTCGATGTAAAATGCCAGCTGAATGAAGATATTTCAAACCTGAAATAACAAGCAGATTTAATTGCAGATATTTAATTCCTTTTACTCAACCACTGATCTGGGGAAAACCATAGAAACAGAGAATACAGGATTTTAAATGGTTCCCTAACTAAATGCTTAGTGATCATGATTAAAAAGCTTGACTTAGTCTTAGCTCAAAAAAAATATAATTTTGCTACAGTAAAATAAAGTGTCATCAAAGGTTTACATAATCTAGAGATAATTTAAAAGATTATTTAGGTTTGTGGATAGATAAGCTTTTCTGGCCTTAATGCTGACCAATATCCTTAAGTTACTCATAAGTGTGGCTACTGGAGCTCTGCTATTAATGACCCCCAACATGTGATTCCGAGCATGCTCCAACAAAATACTTCCCATCAGCCAATAGGGAGTCTTTCCCAGGATGGATGCAACAAAATTCAGAAACTTGCTCATGTTTGTTGGCAGTATTTTCTACCTCGGAGAATCCAGAGGGTAATTAACTACACTTTAAAAGACAGGGAGCTTTAGCACTGCCAAAGGTCATAGCTTTAAGGCTGTCCTTTGAGTAAAATACAGCAAATCACATTTTTTACAAGTATAACAAAGATCCAATATCTCCCCTCTCCCCGCACTGCTGAATAGCAACACACAACTACAGAAGGTTTTAATATTGTGATTAAAGTAGAAAATAGTTTTAATATTGTGCATGTTTTCATCCTTTGGGCTGATGCTTTTCAATCTTTATAAAGAATGTCTTAATTCTATGAATCTTGACAGTGGGAGGTGGGGGAGTATTTTTCTAGGTCAGAAAGCTGTGTCAGCTTTAAACAATTCTCAATTTGTAATAGCAAAAATTCTGAAGGACACACCTGATGGCCAGAGAAAATTCCAACACTGTCAGCCCAAATCGCTTCTTTATCAAGTCCTTGCTCTTTAATAAGCCAGAATGGAGAATTATTTAGCTGGCTGTTTCTATCAGTCTCCTCCATGCTTTCACTTTAATAATCATTTTGTTTTCCTAGAGTTGGACTCAGCCAACACTCTGATCAGGACCACCTAATACTGGCTTGAAGGAAGGACGACATCCATAGGGAACACACAATGACTTTTCAATTTATCAGTAGTCATCTCCTACTAAACCACTGCTGCTTAACAAACCATCCTGGTTATTCACCTGTATACATTGACCTACTCAACTGCCTAATAAATTAGGACACTCTATTCCATCACTAAAACTAAAAACCATTTGGCTATCCTTAAAAGCCTCTTACTTAATATCAAGTATAGAGATTATTAAATATACCTTGGTCAAAAGAAAAAAAGTACTTAGGAAAAAAGAAAGCCTTGGAAAGTCAGATTAGTTAAAGTTCAAATGAAAAGTAAAACATTTCATTTACAGTGACACTATCTTTTTCTTCATGAAGAAAATCTTACCTCGCAAAATCTGATAAAGAAAAACTTTGACATGATCTGAGCTGAGTGGTTGAGGAGACACGATAATTTTATGTAGGTCACTCTGCATCAATTCTGTGACAACATATCTTGAGGCATTAAGTTAAGGAGAGTTCAGAGAATTCAGCCCCCAATGCCCTCAAAGTGGGCTCCAAGTCAAAAGAAGAACTTCTATTTTTAAGGATAGTAAAAGCGTAGGAAAAGAAAGCTTCTAGACAGCATAATAGAGGTGAGAACCCAGCCCTCAGAAGACATTGCAAAATTTTAAGAATTTACTGTTTAAAAGTTAGCAGATCCACCAAGTGACTTCCCTATAATCAGCATTATAAAAGAGATAAATAAGAGTAAACATTTTAAATGATAGCCAGGCCAGGAAGAGTGTGAAGACCAGACTTAGAGTCTATTTCAAACGAGAGAGTCGGTGGTCTCACCCTAGGTCACCATGGCACCAATGGAAAAGATGATGACTTACTTATCAACTGTTATTAAGTATAGTACTCCTAAAAATGTGTAAAATGGCTAGTTCAAATTGAAGTTGTCATGTAATCTCAACAAATTCTCTTATTTAATTTTTATATATTTATATCTTCCTTATTAAAATTTAAGCTTCCCATGCTTTATATTCTGTTATATTCTCAGGGTTTTGCTCAATGAACACACAGCAGATGATCCAAGGTGGGGGCCTGTGGAGCAATGGAGAGGTGGAATTCAGAGCTCTTACAAAGGTAAGGTCTTTTGGTATATCTAGAACAGAACAGATTCATGTCTTAGCCTGCCTGCAGTTGAGAACTCATTTTGAGTTTTTTGATTTAAGTAAAATCATGCATCACTTATTGATGGAGATACGTTCTAAGAAAGGCATTATTAAGCGATTTCGTCCTTGTGCGAGCATCAGAGAGTGCACTTACACAAACCTAGATGGAATAGCCGCCTACATACCTAGACTACATGGGATAGCCTACTGCTCCTAGGCCTCAAACCTTTACAGCATGTACCGAATACTGTTGGCAACTGTCACACAATGGTAAGAATTTGTGTATTTAAACAGAGAAAGGGTACAGTAAAAATATGGTATAAAACAGTGATGGCGAACCTTTTGAGCTCGGCGTGTCAGCATTTTGAAAAACCCTAACTTAACTCTGGTGCCGTGTCACATATAGAAATTTTTTGATATTTGCAACCATAGTAAAACAAAGACTTATATTTCTGATATTTATTTTATATATTTAAATGCCATTTAACAAAGAAAAATCAACCAAAAAAATGAGTTCGTGTGCCAGAGGTGTCATAGGCTCGCCATCTCTGGTATAAAAGATAAAAAAAAATGGTACACCTGCATAAGACATGCATGGAGGCTGCAGGACTGCTCTGGGTGAGTCAGCAATGAGTCAATGGGAAGGCCTAGGACATCATGGACACTAAGGCTACACTAAATTTACCAAAAAATATTTTTCTTTCTTCAATAATAAATTAACCTTAGCCTACTATAACTTTTTTACTTTATAAACTTAAATTTTTTAAGCTTTTCACCTCTATTGTAACAACACTTAGCTTAAAACACAAACACATTGTACAGCTGCACCAAAATATTTTTCTTTATATTAGACTAGAGGCCCAGTGCACGACATTCGTGCACTGGGGGAGGGAGGGGTCCCTCAGCCCGGCCTGTGCCCTCTTGCAGTCCGGGACCCCTTGCTTCTCACTGTCTGCCTGCTCTCTGCTTCTTACTGGGAGGGCACTGACCACTAGGGGGCAGCTGCTGCGCTGAGCGTCGGCCCCTGGTGGTCAGTGCGCCTAATCGTGACTGGTTGATCTGCCGTTTGATCAATTTGCATATTAGGGTTGTATTATATAGAATAAGCTTTTCTATTTAAAAATTTTTAATTTTTTTAAAAACAAAGACATGAACACACATTAGCCTAGACCGGTGGTCAGCAAACTGCGGCTCGCAAGCCACATGCAGCTCTTTGGCCCCTTGAGTGTGGCTCTTCCACAAAATACCAACTTCTGTGCATGGGCCACGAAGTTTCAATCGCACTGTACATGCGCGCCCGCACATGGTACTTTGTGGAAGAGCCACACTCAAGGGGCCAAAGAGCCGCATGTGGCTCGCGAGCTGCAGTTTGCCGACCACTGGCCTAGACCTATATTGATCAGGATAATTGATATCACTATTTTCCACTCCACACCATATCTCATTGAGAACTCTTCAGGGGCAGTAACATGCATGAAGCTGTCATCTCCTCTGATAACACTGTCTTCTAAAATAACTACTGAAGGACTGCCTGAGGCTCTTCTTGAGAAAGTGTCACTCGCTTCAGAACTATGTCCATGGGGGTTTGCTTGATTGCTTTTTTCCATCATAGATTTGCTTATAAGCTGTATGTCTTCTGGCAAGCAATTTTCCTCCTCAATCACTTATCTAGAATTTTCAAAAATTCTTCACCTGTCTTCACATCAGCATTTGCAGACTCACCAATCACTCCGACATGATGTAATGAATAACAATTCTTTAATAACTTAAACCACCCAGAGTTAGCAGTAAATTCAACATTGTAGTCAAGTTCAGCCTTTTCTTTCAACATCGCAAACAAACTTTTTGCTTTGGCCATGATTGTTATGGGGCTTGTAGGGATATGCTTCTGTGTTGGTCATCAATCTAGGTCATTAGAAGTTTCTCCATGTTTGATATAGGCTCCTCTCAACTTTTTGTTAGTCTTGATGCCTTCAATGAAGCAGATCCTTCAACAGTTCCATCACTTTGTTCTTCAAGATTGTACCTATGGTAGAATGGGGCATGCTTAACAGACCAATAACCTTCCTCATTTTCCACCTTTGTAGTCCTGAATCACTTTTATTTCATAACCAGGTCAATAATTCAACATAGTATGTTACTAGCAACATTAGCAGATTTTGTATGTTTAGGGGCCATGATGAATAAAACAACACAATATTAAATCAAGCACAAGAGAAAATGGTGCAATCAAAAGACATGGTAAACATGAGATGTATGAGGCTGCTGGCATAATATGGCCAACTTTTCAAAATTATTATTTTTTTTAAAAAAAATATATTTTATTGATTTTTTACAGAGAGGAAGGGAGAGGGATAGGGAGTTAGAAACATTGATCAGCTGCCTCCTGCACACTCGCCACTGGGGACATGCCCGCAACCAAGGTACATGCCCTTGACTGGAATTGAACCCGGGACCCTTGAGTCCGCAGGCCAACGCTCTATCCACTGAGCCAAACCGGTCAGGGCCAAAATTATTTTTTTATAAGTACAAAGAATACACTCTAAAACAATGATAAAAATATAGTAAAAACATAAACCAGTAACACAATTGTTTATTATCAAGTATTATGTACTATAAATAATTGCACATGCTATACTTTTAAACGACTGGCAGTGCAGTAGTTGGTCTACATCACATCACCACAAACACATGAGTAATGTGTTGCACTAGGACATTATGATGGCTATGACATCGCTTGGCAATAGTTTTTCAGCTCCAATATAGTCTTATGGGACCACCATCATATATGTGGTATATTGTTGAAGGAAACATGTTATGTGGCACATGACTGCTTAACAGAAAATTCTGTTGGTCTTTTGAAAATCTAGCCACAGAATTTGACCACTTCTTACCATGATCACTGTTACCACACTGGCCCATGACCCCTAGATTTCTAAAATATAACAGCTAGAATACATTTTTTTACTGTTACATTTTTGTTTTGTCTATAAATTAACAGTCACTTTATTATTTAGAAAATATAATTTTTATGGCTTTTACACTCGTAGGTAAGATTTTTATCTTAGATTTTATTAACCAGATTCTTTTATTTTTTTAAAGAATCAAATTTCCCCTTTATTGATTTATATTTTTAATCCTCACCTGAGGATATTTTTCCATTGATTTTTAGAGAGAGTAGAAGAGAGAGGGAAAGACAGAAAGAACTATGGATGTGAGAGAAACACATCGAGTGGTTTCCTTCTGCATAGGCCTGGGCCTGGGTCGAGGAAGAGTCTGCAATTGAGGTACATGCCCTTGACCGGAATCAAACCGGGGACATTTGGTCTGCAGGCCAACACTCTGTCCATTGAGCCAAACTGGCCAGGGCAACCAGATTCTTTTCAAAGAAATACATTCTATTCATAATGAAGGTTAGTGAGGAAAGGAGATTTGGCCTGCAGAATTTCCTTCTAGTTCAGTACAGAATGTTAGAATCATCCTATAAAATGATACACATTAGCTAATTTATAATATTACTAGAGGCCTGATGCACAAAATTCATGAAAGGGGCTCGGCCCCCGCCACCCTGACTTCATCTGGAAGGTTGTCTGGTCTAATTAGCATATTATGCTTTTATTAGTATAGATCATCAGGGTTAGATTTAATTTTTCTTAACAGTTTTAAAACTTTTTCTTATAAAAATTTTCAAACACACATAAGATTTGAAAGAATTAAACAGTGACATACCCATCACCTAGATTCTGCACTTACTATTTTGCCATATTTGTTTTAGCACACATTTATCCATGGCTCCTTCCCTTCATCAATTCATCTTATTTCTGTATGCATTTCACAGAGCAATCTTTTAGAATGAAAGTCAGATTATGTCACTATTCTGCAAAAGCTTCCCATTTCATTTAGAGTAAAAGTCAAAGTCCTAAAAATGTCCTTCCAGGGCCATAAATGATCTGGCCTTCTGACCTTCTCTCTGATCACTTTTTTCCTTGCTATTCTCTACACATGCTAGACAACCTCTGGCCTTGCGCCTTTGCTCTAGTTGTCCCCTTTGCCTGGACTGTGCTTCTCCAGACATCTACTAGGCCCGTGGTCGGCAAACTGCGGCTCGCGAGCCACCTGCGGCTCTTTGGCCGCTTGAGTGTGGCTCTTCCTAAGCCTTAGGTATACCCTAATTCAGTTAATAACAATGTACCTACCTATATAGTCTAAGTGTAAAAAATTTGGCTCTCAAAAGAAATTTCAGTCGTTGTACTGTTGATATTTGGCTCTGTTGACTAATGAGTTTGCCGACCACTGTACTGGGCTATTTCACCCTGTTTGTTTTTGCTTGACTTTTATCTTTCAAGTGAGGCCTACCTTGATCACTAATACTGCATCATGCATGTCTTGTCCAACTGCCACCCTTCACACAGCTCTATTCCCTCCCCCCCTTAGCACTTACCTACATAATTTACTTACTTTGTTTATTGTTTGTCTGCCCAACCCTGCTCCATGCAAGGGCTTTTGTCTGTTTCATTCATATCTATCCCCAACTCTCAGAAACAATGCCTGCATAAAATAAGTCCCTATAAACATCTGTTGAGTGAATGCACTACTGATTACCTACTAGGTTCTAGCCACTCTAAGATTTAAACATCTTATCACTTTTTACAGAGGCTTGCAACCAATCCTGAATTTAGGCCTACCTGCATCCCTACTTTCTGAGGTACTGGATGTTTCCAATTTCTGTGCTGTTCTGATATTCTACAGCAAGAACCAACCTGTTCTTGGGTTCTCACTACTGCCGGCATAGGCTTCTGCCTCTTGCAGTTTTTAATCCTTTACTGACATTTTATGGACCGTGCAGGAAGGACTGGCAATAAGAATTTGTGTTTTATCATCTGTGTTTTCATGTTAAAAACTGATTAAATGTTTATTTGCCACATACTAGTATGTATGAGTATGAGAGAAAAAAAGGAAAAGAGAGTGTGAGTGTCTGAGAGAGAGAGAGAGAGAGAGAGAGAGAGAGAGAGAGAGAGAGAGAATTGTTCTTGTCCTTTGCTCAATTTTCTACTGGGGTGATAATTTTTATTTGTAAGAGTGCTTTACAAATTAAGGATATTAACCCTGTAATGAAAAAAATTTCCTACTAGAATCTTAATCATAGGATAGAGCCAGGAAAAAACTTCTATTTGTACCATTAAGCCTTAATCAGAAGTACCAATATTCTTGAGTTGGTTCCAGGAATCTCAAGGGACAAAGACAAAGAAACATTACACAAGGAAAAAACAAACCAACAAAACAAAACCAGAAACACTTCACAACTGCCATCACTGTATTGTGTTGTCACTTGAGGTTTTTTTCAGGGGAAAAAAATCCTAAATAGAGTATGAAGCACTGTGGGATGTCAGTCATGTCTGCTGGGTTAATTGACAATTTTTTGTTCCTGCCAGGATTGAAAAGTTCTTGCATTGAAGTGAAGAGCAGGTTCTATTCTATTCTGTCTCCCATATCCACAAAACTGGCAGCCAACTTATGATGCCAGAATCTTTACTGTCAGTAGACACACTTGGTATGCATGCAAGCGGCAGAGAGAAAACACCTTAATTTTCAAGTTATCAGGTTGCATTCATAGTGCTGGTACTGGAAAAACCTTGTTTTGATTTATAAAAGAAACACACTGATACAAGAACCAAAAACAGAGAATAAGTATAAAATAATGTCATATGCTTTCTTCTGACAGTGACTACATTCTCAAAGAAAGGGAAAAAAGAAAACATTGTCTGGCTAGCATAGTCCTGTTTTAACCAGATATTTTAAAAACAATTAATCATTTCAGAAAAAAATGCTTACATTTCATTTGCCATTTTTTACAAAACATTATTTCCAGATCAGGGTGTTGTTGACCTACTGGATTTGAATGGACAATATGGGACCACTTTTGACCAACAAAAATAATAATTTCATATGGTTCAACCTAACACAAAGTAATACCAGATAGCAAAAAATTGAAAAGCAAAGTGTTCAAAATGAATATAGAGCATAAGTAAATTCTTCTACATTAAGACCACATACATATGTGTGTAATTTTTCTCACAAAATAACTTATTTTATTTCCCAAAATATAAACCAGCAGGTATTCCCTCTGCTAAACACAAATGACTAGATCACCATGTCTCTGTCCTCAGGATCAGTGAACTTGAAAAACCTTTCAATCAACTTCCTGTTATAATATTTAAGAAAGGAGAGTTTAAGAGTGCTACTTTCATATCTCTGCTTTTTGAGATGATAGACTAGGTGAGAAAAGAATGGGGGTCAGTTAATAAACTCTTATTTTAACCAGAAAGTCTATGGCAAAACCACAAAGAGCCCCTGCCTATCTTTACCATTTTAAAAATAATTGTCTTTAATTTATATTTTTATTAATTTCAGAGAGGAAGGGAAAGAAAGAGATAGAAACATCAATGATGAGAATCACTGATTGGCTGCCTCCTGCACGCTCTCTACTGGGGATCGAGCCCACAACCAGGGCATGTGCCCCGACTGGGAACTGAACCGTGACCTCCTGGTTCATAGGTTGACTGACGCTCAACCTCTGAGCCAAACAGGCCAGGCTACACTTATCATTTGGTTTACCTTTGTACAGATATTCTTTCCCCTCCACTAGTATCTTTTAAATATAACAGACTGAAATATTTTAAATGTATAATTTTTACAAATGGGTTAAAACAGCCACTCAGCAGAGATTATGTTTTGTCAAGTTTTAGTTGGAAATATATTTTTCACTCCTCAAGTAAAGCAGTTTTTTCTTCATAGAAAACAAGTCAACAGCCAGGCTGACCTTTTACAAATTTATTTCTCTGGAAAATACAATTCCTGAATGTGAAGACTTAACAGTGTAGGTGCAGAAATGTAGAAGCCACACATATCGCTTTATAATAAGGTTTCTGCTTTGCTCTAGCAGAAATCCTCTGAAGTCTCAATCCCCAGCATAATGTCTCCCAGATGTCTCAACTAGTTGCCATGCCAACAAAAGCAGCTTAAATTAAATGAGGGCCTGAAAAGGCACCTGCATCACTCCAGGTCTGTTGCACATTAAATAAAGCTCTCTTGACAGGGACTCAGAGGTGCCATTAACTTGAACAGCAGCTATCTGATTATTGTTTCTGAGTAATTTAATGAGGGTCTCCAAACAAGAGGAAAAACAGGGTGCTCTTTCTCTCTTCCTGTCCTTCTAAATGGGACAGCCTCTCCGGCAGCTGGTGCACCGGCTGGGTCAATGACTTTGCCATGGCCTTTTAAGTTACCATTGGGCAAAGAAAAAACATAGGACCTAAGTTAGGCTTTCAGGAGAATATTAACAAATTAACCATTTTTCCCTATTAAATCTCATCATTAAAAAATGACCATAAAAAACACACTGTACATGGTATGCCAACCTCAGAGTGCTTTAACAGCCCTACTATAATAAATTGCTGCTGATTGCAGCAATTAGTTAAGTAGCTCCATGAAATATGAATTTCAAAATGTACTAATTTGCTTCAGGAAAGTGAATGATGCAAATGAACGATGCAAATGAACAATTATAATGTATGGGTGGGGGCATGGCAGCTCTGATACCACAGGTGCCTAAGAAAAACAGTGTTTCTGTGTTGTTTTACAGTTAATTTTTCTGGGTAATACTGACATTTTAGAAGCTTCTTTATAAGAGGGTAGAAAATAGTCCTTTTGCTGTTTTCTCAAATATTATTAATTACTAGGGAATATCACTTAATGAAAAACACAAACTTAGGGTAGAGTTGGGTGATTTACCCAAGGTCACATTCTCAGTCTGTAAAAAGCCAGGACTGCCTGGCTAGTGTGGCTCAGTGGTTGAGCATCGACCTACGAACCAGGAGGTCAAGGATGGATTCCCAGTCAGGGCACATGCCTGCGTTTCAGGCTGGGTCCCCAGAGGGGGGCGTGCAGGAGGCAGCTGATCAATAATTCTCTTTCATCACTAATGTCTCTCTCTCTCTCCCTCCCTTTCTGAAATTAAAAAAAATTTAAGCAAACAAACAAACAAATAAATAAAAGCCAGGACTACCTTAGGTTTCCTGACTGCTACTCTAGTTGTTTCCCATAGAGCTGGCCTACTAGTCCCATTTTTTTTTTAACCAAATAACATAACAGTATGGAGATTACTTTGAAATGAAGAGAAGCTGAGTTACTTTTAATTATGTAATATGAGAAGAAAAGGAAAAAGGAAGCTAACTTTTTGTTGAAGCTACTATGTGACTAATCCTCACATAATAACTAATTTGTAACTCTCCACTGTTGGTAGAGGTTAAGCTGCTGACACAGATCTTGGACTTAAACCTAGGTTGTAAAGATTCTGAGGTTTGACCCTTTCCATGAAATTTTGCCTCACTTTGTTTACTACTAAAAGAGAAAATGAAATTCATGGGGCTGACATTATTTCCTGTTATAAAAACCAAGTTTCAAGGAAAAAAAATCAGAAGTTCAATATTTCATTACATGAGGCAGCTTTCAGCATTTCTCCTTTGTCATGTATTTTCAAATGGGAAGTCACTCTGTTCATTCTTCAACAAATACTCTGAATAGCAGACACTGTTCTAGGCACTGGAAATGCAGTGGTGTACAAGAGCATCACTGCCCTCAATGAGTTTATAGCCTAACAAGGGAGACGAACAATTAAACAAGCAATTACAATACAGCCATTCCAAGACTACAACAATGTGCCCTGGCTGGTTAGCTCAGTTGGTTAGAGCATCGTCCCAATACAAGAGGTTGTGGGTTTGATCCCATCAGGGCACATACAAGAATCAACCAATCAAGGAATAAATAAGTGGAACAACAAGTACATGTGTTGTTCTCTCTCTCAAAGCAATAAATAAAAAAATTAAAAAAAAAAAAAAGATTACAACGTTATGGTTAACCTCATACAGCCCCTTAGGTATTGCTTTGGAATTGAATATGTAAGACTTGCCACCAGAAATAAAATTAAAAAAGAAGCACAACCAAGACATATTACTTTAAAGAGACAAATCTCTAAGTTATTAGAATTGCTAAATTCCAGTAAACAGAGATTTAACCCTTTAGTAAAACATCTTAAGAAACAATCACGATTTCTTCAACTTTTACTGAATTTCTAAATTATATGTATGTTCTAATAAGCAATTTACTTATATCTATAAAAACACATACATACTTACATTTGGTTTTCTAAAATGGTTCACCTTAAATTTAAAAAAACATACACGAGAAATAATAAAAAAGGCAATTAACATTTACTGAGATCTCACTATGTGCTAGGCACTTTCCAAGCACTTTATATAAATTATCTCAACGAATTCTCAGAAGTGACAGGTTATTTGAAGGAACTAATTGTCCTCATTTTGAGTTTTATTTATTTATTTAATCCTCACCTGATGATAGTTTTTCCATTGATTTTCAGAGAATGTAGAAGGGAGGGAGGGAGGGAGAAGAAGAGAGAGAGAGAGAGAGAGAGAGAGAGAGAGAGAGAGAGAGAGAGAGAGAGAGAGAAAGAGAGAGAGAGAGAGAGAGAGAAAGAAACACATTGATTGCCTCCTGCATCTATCCTGACCAGGAATCTAACCTTTTGGTGCAGAGGACGACACCCAACCAAGTGAGCCACACTGGCCAGGGCTAGATCACCTCATTACCTCATTTAATCCTCATAACAACTTGGGACTATTCCCATGTTAACAGATCTAGTTTGGGGGTGAAGGAACGTCAGGAAGACGGCCCAAATAATGATACTTCTTTTCCATCAACTAAAAAATAATACAAAGATTAAGAAAATCACAGAGACAAGTTTTTCTACCTCACACTCACTTTACCTACCCGCCTCTTTCCACCTCCTGAGCATTTACTTCCGTTAAGTCTTATTCCTTTTACCCTTTAGTCAAATTACAAAGCTAAAATAAATTCAATAAACATTTCCCTGTAGCTATGAATCATATATACTTACTTGAATAGGTTCATATCCTCTACTTTTTTAAATGGATGAGAACTTTAAAAATTAGCTTATGTGTGTGTATATATCACAGGGACCCCCTCAGCTAACTTTTTGTGTGGGGTATAGGGTTGGGCTAGTAGCTCTTGACATGAAAAACAAAAACAAAAGAAAGTCTTAACTAGAGATTGCTGAAAATATAGAACAAGCCTTTGGTGGGATGTCTAAATTGAAAATATAAATCTGGGAATCATTATATATGGTAAGAAATAGCAATTTCTACTTTCTATTAAAGGAAATCTGCCACAGATAGAGTATTAATTCTACTTTTGATTATAATCTTTTTCTTTGCACAAAGTTTTTCTCTTTTATTAAAATTTTTTTCTATTTCTTTCCTTCTTTTATTTTGAGAACCTGGATACTAAAATTATGGAAGCACATCACCACTAATGAGTTATAAATCCAACCTCGATGACATTACATTCTTTAAAATAAGGTGCCAATATTCACTGTAAAATAATGCTCACCAGAGTTGGTGCACAGTGCCCAAATACAATATGCAGGACACCCTGCTAGACTCCTACAAAGGTTGCTGAGGAAGAAAATGTGTTCATGGACAGAATTTGAAACAGGAAAAAGCAAAAATAAGGACTCTTCTGAGGAGAGATGAGGTGGGAATATATTAGATAGACCAGAAAGGCAGAGAAACCAGAGGGGTATTTAGCGTAACTGTACACTTTTGTACAATTTTCTTTGATGCAAAAAAGAATTATGGGCTAGAAATGCAGGTAGGAAACTAACCTAGAGCCTGGCAGCAAACTACAACTTAATGGTAAGCTTCCCCTGACCTCTTTCTCCAATTTAAACCAATCTGTACTGTGATCAATATCTGTTCAGCCCACCTCTATGATGATGCATCTATTTTAGGAAGTAATCTAAGAATGCATGATCATCAACCTCTGCCGCAAAGCCTGACTACTCCAGCTGTCAAAGGTAATTCTGCACAAAAGCTACACCATCACCAGAGAAACAAATGCTGACACCAAATTCTGACCTTCAATTATGAGTAAGATGATTGAATCCTTTTCTATTTTTAGAAAGTCATGATTACTCAAGCAGTCTCAGAGGCTGTAGGACTGGTGCCAACTGCATCTTTGTTTAATCATCATCATTAGCATCAATAAATACTGACTGGGCACCAAGTGGGTGTAGAGAGCATGCTAACTCAGTGACAACACAGGAAAAAGATGGATGAATGCAAGGCAACATTCAAAAGGTTAGAAAAGACTGAGATTGATATGTAAGAATCAAATACAGAAAATAAGCAAAAAGATTTCAATGTACATTGCCATAGAAGTTTGACCAAGAAGAAAAATAGCTGGTATTTACTGAGTTTTCTGTTAGGCAATCCAGCTTTAAATGAATTTAGCCTCATCTACTCCTAATTACTCTAAGAAGTAAATCCTATTATGATTGCCACTATGCAAACTAGTGAAGAGGTTTAGAGAGGCGAAGGAACTAGCCAAAGATCACAGTTAGTATTCTGCAGAAATGGCGGCAGAGCCCAGGCTCTGTTCTTAATCCGTGCTCTGTCTTTCAAAAGATTAATTAAACCTCAAAAAAGGTGAACAAAATAATTCTACTTCAGGAGAGAGAAGGCCAGGAAGCTGATTTTACAATGAGGAGTTAAATGGATTTAGGCAGTGAAAGGCAGGGGAGTGTAGGTTTTGGAATCACACACGAGGTTAGAATCTTGACTCTGCCACTTACTAGCTTGATAACATTAGCAAGTTAATGCCAGGGTTTAGATGTTGTATGTGAATCACATACAAATGTCACGCATATATGGTGAACAGGGCTTCCATGGTAGCTGCTATCATCATTGTTATGGGAGGGAGGAAGGATAGTGAGTTTATAAAACATCAAAATGCTAGGCACTGTGCCAAATGTCCTGCACACATTAATTAATTTATTCCTTGTAACAGTTCTTTGAGGGAAAATATTATCACTGAGGAAACTGAGGCTCAGGGAAGAGTATCAAATAACGTTTTCAAAGTAAAAAAACTAGTAAGTTGGGGGTGATGAGAGGGGATTCACAGTTGAACTCAGGACTGCCCGATATCCAAGTCCATGCCTTACACATACTATTCTTTTATTTTTTTAATATATATTTTGAAACTGACCATTCTTATTTCTTCCCAACACTTCCTCCTTCCTCCCAGGAAAAAGCTAAAATAATGTAAGTAAAAAGAAACACAAAACAGGTAACTAATTTAATAAGTTCTTTTAAGTTCCTGATCTTAAAAGGAAAGATCAGGCAATCTCAAAAGGATATCACTGCTGAAGAGGACAATTTTATTCACTTACTAATGGGATCTCATGTGGTTTATTGGCACCAACCACCAGTATGTCCATGATAGTCACATTCCTTCATGAGGACAAAGAAATCTTTTCTTAGATGAGTGCATATTATTTTTGAGAGAGACCTAGAGTTGGTCTTGGACAGACTGGAAACTCAAGGGAGCAAATAAAAGGGCTAATCTCTATGGGATCTCTGTAAACCTCCACACAGGGGTCCCCTGGTTTTGGTAAAGGGCTGCTAGTAATCCTTTTTTTTTTGCCACATGATCTCACTCATTTATGGATAATAAAGACCATTATAAACTTATGAACAAAAATAGATACAGAGGCAGAACTGCCTCGAACAAACTGTCAAACTACAGCGGGATGGCCGGGGAGGGTTGGGGAGCTGGAGGGGGGTGGAGGGTAAGAGATCAACCAAAGGACTTGTATGCATGCATATAAGCATAACCCAGGGCTGCTAGTAATCTTAAGTCTTGAGCCCAGGGTGGTAAAAATTAGCTATCAGATTGGTATTCCATAACTGATTAGTATTTTATATTTTCAAAACAACAAAAATACACATATGCAAAAGAAAACTTCGCTTGGCTCATGTATGACATACTTCCTTTGGAAAAATGCCACTTTGACCCAATCCTATTTTCTACCATCTGGCTCTCTTGCCAACTCTAATGGATGTAACAATGATAGGAAAAGACTATCAATTAAACACATAATTATTAAACCCATCACCAACTGTATAATTCAGTGTTCTTAATATTTAATAATGACATTCATACAGTATTCAGAGAACAAACTGACATAATAAGTACTGCATAAATAAACTGTACTCTCGCTAAAATACAGGTTTGTGTTCGTGCGCTGTAGGTCTATTAAGTTCCCTAAAGTACTGCTCTCAAATAAATTGAGCTGGTAGCAGGAGACTCAGCTGGTCTATGAAGTGGCTAAAAGCCCCACTGTTTCCACATATCCTCCAATTAAGGCAGGTCTAATATATTTAGTGGCTTCTGAAACCTCTGGGTCTCCACGTAACACATGGTTCCTGGTGTCTACTGATCTCAAAAAATAAAGTCAGAACAGTGGGATATAACAAAAAGATCAAATAAATACTCGTAGGAGTGTTCTTAAACTCTCTCACCTGTATTAAGTATGTCAAGAGGCTAATAATCGGAAGGTTAACCAGAAGGTTAAGCAGTTCAGGAGAATGATAATGGGGTTATGAGTCTTTTCAGCAGCTCAAGTTAGGTGAGGCTTTGTTGTTATTCAGTGTTACCCTCTAATAGTTGGGAGGCCTGACAGCATTTCATTCCCACCAGCTGGGAAGTTTTAGAAAGATATTTATTTTCAATGGAGAGGTGAAAAGATTAGATTCAAGTATTAGAATTTTTTGGCCTCACCTGGAACACAGGTGTTTCAAAGAGCTGGTGTGAATAAGTTGTTCCAGCTATGTATAGTGACTCTCTTCGAAGCACAGTGAAAAGAATTCCAACCGTGAGTTGGACTTTAAAACAACCTCAGGATTTGCGAATACACTAAACCCTAAGTAATCTTTATGCAACCAGGAAGGGACCAGTACTAGGGGATGTGACTGCTACTATGGGGTTTGAAAGGGGAGTGGTTCTTGGGATGGCAGGCTGAAGGAGGAAATTATGTATATCCTTTTAATAAGAAAGGTTTGGTAAAGGTAATGAAAAGCTTGGAGGTGCTAACAAGTTGTATATTACATATATTTTCTGGGAAGAAGAGACCAGGTGAGGGAATATGAAATGCTGAGGTTAACAACCCATTCCTCATTAGCAGTTTACATCTTGGTATTTTCTCATTTTTTTAAAATCCTCTCTATATAATAACCCATTCCTCATTAAGAGTTCATATCTTATGTTGTGTGTGTGTTTTAATATATTTTTATTGATTTCAGAGAGGAAGGGAGAGGGAGAGAGAGAGAAACATGGATGAGAGAGAAAAAAATCATTGATCGGCTGCCTCCTGCACAGCCACCACTGGGGATCGAGCCTGCAACCTGGGCATGTGCCCTTGATCAGGAATCAAACCTGGGACCCTTCAGTCTGCAGGCCAACACTCTATCCACTGAGCCAAAGTGGTGAAGGCTGTGGTCTGTGTTTTTTAAATCCCCTCTATAAACAGGCTAGGCTTGTTACTGATAGGCCATTATGAAAATCCAATTGTTTATGATGAAGTCTTTCTAATGACATCTGTTGGTGAGTTTGACATGCTCTGTATTAGAAAGTTCATAGAATTTATTGTCTATGCTTCACTAAGCTCTACATCGATCTGTTTCTGTCTGTCTATCTATCTATCTATCTATCTATCTATCTATCTATCTATCTATCTATCTATCTATCATCTACCTATCTATCATCTTTCCATTCCAGTTCAAGCCTCAAAATACTAGTAAGTCTATTAGTAAGTACAATTATTATTCTCATTTTATTTACCAAGAAACTGAACCAAGATCACACAGGTAGTAAGAAACAAAGTTGGGATTCAAATCTAGGCAGTCTGGTTCTGGGTTCCACTGTAACAGATTTTGTTTCCATTACCTCAAGCTAGAAGAATATGCTGGCTAGGTAGGCCCTGAACCAATCATAAGGATTTTGAAATAAAGAGGATGAGGATTTAGTTCCTGTCTCATGATGTGATAGTAAATCACTAAACTCAATACTACTGTCAAGCAGCAAAAATAAGGGATATTGAGAGTATGGCAGGCAGAAGGAATGGAGGAGACTGATTTTAGACTGCTAATGCATGACACCAAGAACATGTATTGGAGGAGCCACCAAGGCTTTGTAAGGAGAAAAAAGGGAGATGCTTGTCAGTTACCTAACGGAACAACCCTCTAAGACAGTGATTTTCAACCAGTGTGCTGCAAGAGGCACACTGGTGTTCCATAAGAATTTTTAAAACATGCAATACCTGACTATGTATTTCCCTTAGATTTTCAAATAAAAAATAATGACAACAGCCAACACAACAATAACTGTCTAGTGTGATTGAATCAAAATTATACCTATTTTTTGACAGATTGGCAAAAAAATATTTTTTGGTGTGCCACAGAATTTTAGTAATTAGTTTATGTGTGCCATGAGATGACAAAGGTTGAAAATTGCTGCACTAAGAATATGCAATGAAGGTCAATTTTCCACATTCCCATGTTTAAGCTTGCAAACCAGTCTATGACTTAGATCGCTCCCATCCTCTCAGACAAAAGGGAAAGAATAAAACTGATACATTACAGCTAGTTAATAAGAACTGGAGGAATTTATAAACTACTAGAGGCCCGACACACGAAATTTGTGCACAGGTATGGACCCTAGGCCTAGCCTGTGACCAGGGCCATCTTCCCCGGCAGCCGGCCCCACACACCAACCCCCCCCTCCACCCCCCACCCAGGTTCCCAGTTTGCCATTTGGCGATCGGAGCCTGCGGGCTGGGGGGAGAAGCCAAGATTGGCCGTTCCGCCCACTCGCCAGCCCTGCCCCCCCACCAGGGGAGGGACTGAGGTGGTCAGTGCACCTCATAGTGACTGGTCAAGTGGTCGTTCTGCCGTTATGGTCACTGAGCTTTTATTATATAGGATTAGGAATAAATGCTTACTATTGATAAGGTGCTTTATAATAAGAAAGCACTGCTAAATAAGTACTTTAATAACAATATTCGTGTGGCAATTTGTGATAGGGTCTTATGTAAAAAAGCTACCTATCAGATTCAAAAGCTCACCATCTGGAGTTTAGAACTATAGCAGGCTGCTTTGCCTGCTCAATGAAACTGAAGTTTCAACACATTTAATGTTCTATGTGCAATGAGCAACTGATGTATGAAAAACTATTGTGTTAAAACTTCCATATAGCAAAATAGGGTATTTAACTGATTTAGCTTAGAAGAAAATGAAGAGCCTGTTGTATTTGAATTATTTCCTACAGAATAAATATGGGAAGTTTTGAAAACACAATTTTAATCCCTAAATAGTTTTTACTGACTTCAGATAATGAAAACTGATTCATTCTTTCTTTCATTTAATATTGGACAGGAACCAACACTAAGCCAGATTATGAAAAAGAAATCTTGCAATATTAAGTATTTATTAAGTAGGTGCCCATATAGGTCAACAGTTTTACAATCTTTTTTTTTTTTTTAAGTCTTCATCTTCGTGTGATACATGTTTGAATAAATATGAGTTAGGTGATTTTTCCAAAAGGACACAGTGAATTGTAGTAAGCAGATCCTTAAGTCTGGCTCCCCAAGCTATAGATTCTCTTACATGAAAAGTCCAAGAAAGGCAGTTAAAGCATGCTTAACCCCGAAAAAGCACTAATTCTGAAATCCTGCCATTTCTGTTTGAAAGAAGAAAATCTCACAACTATAAATATTTGAGATTTAATAGTATCTCTTTCCTCACATTTTTTTTTTTTTTGTTGTTGTTGTTGTTCCAAAAATCTGGTCCACTGAGAAGGGAAATTTCAACCTAGATCTCAGATATATAACTGCCTTTGAAATAAAAATGAGGGCATTAAATAGCATGGATAATGAAAATCTGGTTTATGGATATTGTTGATTTCAAACAATGCTTTCCACGTGAAAGAAAAACAGCAATGCATCAGAGAGAATTGCTTTCTCTTGTAACAAATGGTTAGCCCTAAATCTCATCATCTTCTTTGCAACAAAAACCATGGGCGCCTTTGCAGTTGGAAAAAAATCCATGTGTGCTTCAATTAGAATCACTGACCTTTTCTGAAGCATGCCTGTGCTTTTCTATAGAAATCAATGCAATGAAAGGTCACATTGTTAAAATGTTTGAATACAACAATCTCTTTCCCAGGCAAAGGCAAATTCCCTTTTCTTTTCAAGGTAAAAATTAAAAAATTAAAACTACCTTTAATTTGAAATTTAAAACTGACTAAAAAAAAAAAAAAAAATCAATTCTACACCAGAAAAAAACTGGAAAGCTATCATTCCATATACTCTGACATAGCCCAGGAGGTTCTGTTGGCTGAGTCCTTGTCACTAAGGCTATAAACACACATGTAAAAAATAGAAAGAGCATTCTACAGAAAATGATGTTATTTCAAACCTCACCTCTTCTTCTCCAAGTACCCTGGAGGAAGCAAAGGCAAGCTCTGTGTCTGTCAAATGTAGATGGGAGAGCCTGGTGACTACTAATCTCCCACCATCATAACCATCCAAAGTAAATGCACATATACACAAACCCAAGGAAGGAAGAGAAATCAAATGAAATGACTGGAATAGTCACTAGTTTTTTTTTCTGAACATTAAAAAAAAAAGCTATTTGAAAGAAGAGCATCTACCTAGTTTAGAAACATTTTACTTCTCTATTTTTTTTTAAATTCATAAAAAGAAGAGGCAAATTCTCCAATCACCTCTTAATCCATTCAAAGGATAAAGAATGTACAAGTCATATAAACTGCATCATGCTTCTTTTTGCCAATACAACAAATCTTAACACGTTCTCCAATAGACAACGAGCCCTCAAATTAGACCCACTCACCCTTTCTTATCGGTGAAAAACTTAATTCTGTGTCCAGACAATCTGGTTTCAAATGTCCTTCTGCCCAACAGAATTTGAAAGCAATTTACTCCAGTCTGTTCTATTGTAAAGCTGCAAGAATGGTGTCATTAAAACCAAGAGTAGATTACTATCAGTGGTATAAACAACCACAAACAGCAGTCTGAAGGAAGGACAAAACTCTCAATATGCCAAGCTATCGATACTTCCTTATCTTACCTAGCCATCACCAGTGAAATTAATTTTTGTCAAAGATTTTTTTTTAATATATTTTATTGATTTTTTACAGAGAGGAAGGGAGAGGGATAGAGAGGTAGAAACATTGATGAGAGAGAAACATCGACCAGCTGCCTCCTGCACACCCCCACTGGGGATATGCCCGCAACCAAGGTACATGCCCTTGACCGGAATCGAACCTGGGACCCCTGAGTCCACAGGCTGACGCTTAATCCACTGAGCCAAACTGGCTAGGGCTTGTCGAAGACTTTTAAAGACAAAGCTATTAAAGGAACAGCTATGAAGGGCAGAGAAGATTCAAAATATACAGAGAACAAAAACTTAGAAGAAGAATGAATCTAGGAGAGGAATATCGGAATTCTGTTTCTGAGTACTTTTTTTGTTAATTCTCACCCGCTATTTTCCCATTGATATTTTTAAAGAGAGAATGGAAAGGAGCAGGAAAGACAGAGAGAAACATTGATGTGAGAGAGACACACCGATTGGTTGCCCCCTGCATGGGCCCTGATCAGGGCTGGGGAATCAAGCCTGCAACCAGTATGTGCCCTTGACTGGAATCGAACCCAGGATTCTTCAGTCTGTTTGGGCAAACAGGCTAGGTCTGTTTCTGAGCACTTTTTATGGCAGGTAGGAAGAGACAAAACAAAATGGTGGTCCATTTTAAGGGATCTGCTTTCTCCGTCCAGATATTACGTTGTTATATGTCAATTATATCTCAATAAAGCTGAAAAAAGATATCAGATCTGCCATAGTGCCTTATTCATTTGTTCACAGTCCCCACTTTGTAACATTTATGGAATGAATGTTCTATTATGCATGGACCCACCAAGAGAAATCAGATGCTACCTAAAATTTTGTGGAAAAATAAGAATACAACTGTAAATATTGAAGATGTATTTATTTGCCCAGCTGACATGGCTCAGTGGTTAAGTGTCAACCTATGAACCAGGAGGTCCCTGTCTGGGCACATCCCTGGGCTGCATGCTTCATTCCCAGTAGGGGGCGTGCCAAAGGTAGCCGATCCATGATCCTCTCTCATCATTGATGTTTCTATTTCTCTCTCCCTTCCTTTCTTAAATCAATAAAATATATATATATAAAAATAAAATATATTTATTCTACTTATAGGTAATTGATCTCTATGGATTGATATAGGAAGGACTATTAAAATATCTTATTCTATGAAAATTTTAAGTTCATATCAGTCTCCCAAACTCCTTTTTTTAGGGGGAGAAGAGGAGAGAGGAATTTTTCTACTTAAGAAAAACTGGTTAATATCTCTATTGTAAAACTGATTTACTTGGTATTATAATTATTTAAAAATTATCAATTATCTCCACTGAATCATGAACTTAATAACAGCAATGGCCCTCACCGGTTTGGCTCAGTGGATAGAGCGTTGGCCTGCAGACTGAAGGGTCCTGGGCTCGATTCCAGTCAAGGGCATGTACCTTGGTTGTGGGCTTGATTCCCAGTAGGGGGTATGCAGGAGGCAAATGATTGATGTTTCTCTCTCATCGATATTTCTAACTTTATCCCTTTCCCCGCCTTTCTGTAAAAATCAATACAATATGAACACACACACACACACACACACACACACACACACACACATATATATATATATATATATATATGAAAAGGAACAACAGCAATGACTGTTGTACTTTACACTACCTGCTGGTACATCTTTTCTGAGTGCAAAGTTCTGAAGTTAGGGCATAAAACAAACATCAAGTATCACAAAAAATCAACTGGGAAGACACAATGTTGGGGACCAATATTATCAAACGCTCACTAAATTCAACAGTATTGTGTTCTGTGGTATTGGAACAGAGTGCTGTTTTCTTTGATTGAACCCCATATGAAACAGAGGGCTTGTGTTAAAGTACCTCTCTCAACACCAGTCTCACACTTAGTTTGGTGAAATGCTCTCACTATGGGAAGTGTATGGGAGCTGATTTCACATTCTTCATTCCTAGCTCATGCTCACTCTGGAAAATAAACTAAATGAATGGAATTGGGCATAAATTAATTAAAACTGTGTTGCATATGCTTCAGTTTAAATGCATGACTTTGAATCTACTATTAGTTAAAAAACTCATCATTCCAAGAGTGAATGAAGCAGAGGGTTTGGGTGATTAGCTCAAGGCTCTGACATACAGCCTTAAACTTCTTTTTATTCATCAACGTTTATCCCCTCTATGCTTTCTTCCACCTCCACCCATTCCTCTCCCCGAAATCACCACTGTTGTCCATGTCCATGAGTTCTCTCTTTTTCTTTTTTTAAAATATATTTTATTGATTTCAAAGATGAAGGGGAAGAGATAGAAACATCAATGACGAGAGAGAATCATTGATTGGCCGCCTCCTGCACACCCCACACTGGGAATCGAGCCCACAACTGGGGTATTTGCCCTGAGCAGGAATTGAACCATGACCTCTTGATTCATAAGTCAATGGTCAATCAATGAGCCACGACGGCCAGGCTCTCTTGCCTTTTTTAATTGGTCCCTTCACTTCCTCCAGTCTTCAACTTTTGATACCTCATTTTGAATGCTGCCCTTTCCACTGTTGATATGTCAGAATGAAAATAAAGTTAGAACTTTGCTTAAAATATGATATAGTCTGAGTTTCTTAAAGCTTAAACAGAAGATGAATTAGGCCTTGAGGTTTTAAAAAAATTTATAGATCAATCACAGTTAATTTGGTTGTCAAAAAAGCATTTATGATGAAGAGCATGAACATGATTATGGAGAACTTGGTCTCCATTTAAAGAGGTTCTTCCTTCTCTCCTACCCTTTTTCCAGGTTATGGTAGGTTTCAGGGCTAATCCTCTAAGATCTCTACTTTAAAAAAAGACATACCAGAAATTAATTCACACTCTCTTATCACAACAATCCCAATCTTAGTGAGACAGCACAAACAACTGGCTTATATTTGCACATTTAAAATCCCTCAGGTGGTAACTGATAACTTCAACATACATGCAGATAATCACTCCAGTCCTTTAGTCTAGTGCAGCGGTTCTCAACCTGTGGGTTGCGACCCCTTTGGCTGTTGAACGACCCTTTCACAGGGGTCGCCTAAGACCATCCTGCATAGCAAATATTTACATTATGATTCATAACAGTAGCAACATTACAGTTATGAAGTAGCAATGAAAATAATTTTATGGTTGGGTCACAACACGAGGAACTGTATTTAAAGGGCCAGAAGGTTGAGAACCACTGGTCTGGTGCAGTGGTTGGCAAACTGCAGCTCGCAAGCCACATGTGGCTCTTCTACAAAATACTGACTTCTGCGCATGGGACATGAAGTTTCAATCGCACTGTACACGTGCGCCCACACGTGGTATTTTGTGGAAGAGCCACACTCAAGGGGCCAAAGAGCCGCATGTGGCTCGTGAGTTTGCCAACCACTGGATCCCAACATTAAAGACACATTAAGATCTTTTCTATTGCTATACACTCCAACCTAAATGATGATTATCCTATATAATAAAGAGCTAATATGCTAATTAGACCAAACAGCAGAACGACCATCTAGGCCAGTGGTTCTCAACCTTCCTAATGCCGTGACCCTTTAATACAGTTCCTCATATTGTGGTGACCCCCAACCATAAAATTATTTTTGTTGCTACTTCATAACTGTAATTTTGTTACTCTTATGAATTGTAATGTAAATGTCTGATATGCAGGCTGTATTTTCATTGTTACAAATTGAACATAATTAAAGCATAGTGATTAATCATAAAAACAATATGTAATTATATATGTGTTTTCTGATGGTCTTAGGTGACCCCTGTGAAAGGGTTGTTCGACCCCCAAAGGGGTTGCGACCCACAGGTTGAGAACCGCTGGTCTAGGCGACCTTCAGGACGAGGCTGGGGCTGCGAGGGCCAAGCCCCTTGCACAAATTTCGTGCATCAGGCCTCTAGTTATTTATGATTGTATCCCCCACTAAATTACAAACCTGGAAGGCAGAGACTATCTTATTTATTAATTTTACAAATACTTACTTAGCACCTCCTATATGTCAGACACTGTTCTAAGGACTGAGAATACAACAGTAAGCAAAATAAAAAAATAAAATATTCCTGGTTTTAGGAACATAGTTGATGCTGATGCTTATGGAATAAATGAAGAAAGACATTCTAACAATATGGCAATCATCAAAGCTCTTAGGATGCAGACTTCTGGAACTGTTGTTGCAGAAAGAGTACACTTATATATGTATATACACCATTTTGTTTTTGTTTTTCACTCTTCACTGACTCCTAGAGCTGTTTCATAGCACCAAAGAATCATATATTGAATATTCTTTAAATTATAAAATGTTGCTATAAAATAGAGTGTATAATACTATCAATTAAACTACTACATCTGGAGACCCAAAAACTACATGGCTGCCTACCAAGGAGTCTAACTGGCTGAGATGGATATGTAAGTTCCCCTTGCTGCCTTTATGACAAGAGATTCCAGTTTAAACGTTGCCTGCACAAGCCAAACCTATTATTCAAACAGGGGCACTTCTGAAAGTGAAAGGAAGAACTTATTATATCAGGACATCAGGTAAAATCCATGAGTCTTGGCAATCTGGGACACATGGTCACTCTATTAGATTTCTCATTTCCATTGGTTTTAGGTTGTAAGTGCTTCTAGCACAGAAGACCTGGACCACCTATATTCGCCTCCATAAAATACTAAGATTATGTTTCAAGTTAAAAATAAGCTTTTCCCAAAGCAAGCCAGATTTTTTATTTCTAATCCAGTTGGCATCCAGTACTTTCTGGGAAGGAGCTTGTTTTTGTATAGAGTCCAGAATCCTGACTGAAGCAGGACAAATAATGTTTCCCAATCAACAATTAGCACTGGTTTCTCTTGGATTAAATTTCAGTAGGCTCAAAGTAATTAAGTGCCAGACTGTTTTCATACACACTTCCAAATAGAAACTCAAAGTGTAAAATGAATAACGCAATCCTTTAGCAAGCTAACAACAGTTCAGCTCAGAAAAATACATGATCTTCTTAATTATTTTTTAAAAATATTTTATTGATTTTTTACAGAGAGGAAGAGAGAAGGATAGAGTTAGAAACATCGATGAGAGAGAAACATCGATCAGCTGCCTCCTGCATACCTCCTACTGGGGATGTGCCCGCAACCAAGGTACATGCCCTTGACTGGAATCGAACCCGGGATCCCTCAGTACAAAGGCTGATGCTCTATCCACTGAGCCAAACCGGTTAGGGCAATCTTTCTTAATTATTAAAGAATATACTTTCTAGGTTGATATATTAGATTTAAAAAATATGAAAAAAACAAAAGCTATATGATACAGAGGTTGTGGTAGAATGTATTACTCCTTCCATACCTGACTTCTGCTAAATCTGTTGTGCCTTATAGGTAGATTTGTAAGCAGTTATAATCCAGACAGTCTTTTTAAAAGTTGCTTAAGGAATTATTTAAAGATGCAGAGTCTTTAAAAACCCAAGCTAGATTTTTGTGGGCAAAATGTAATCACTTTATTAGTTTCAGAAAAAGACGTATGATTAACTGCATGATACTATATGCTGATACTTTCATTGTACACAATGATATCAAAATGTCCACAGACTTCAGATATTTCTAAAATATTAACTATTCAATTAATTTTAAAGACATCTTCTGGTTTAAAATAATTGCCTACTAAAAGTTGCATATGTAATATAACATCCCAATTTTCTCATCTTAGAAAAAAGTGTAATGATATGGTACGTATATTCAGTGGAATATTATTTCTTTTGCCCGGCCAGTGTCGCTCAGTGATTGAGGGTCAACCCATGAACCAGGAGGTCATGATTTGATTCCTGGTCAAGGCACATGCCCGGGTTTCAGGCTCAATCCCCAGTAGGGTTGTACAGGAGGCAGCCAACTGATGGTTCTCTCTCATCATTGATGTTTCTATCTTTCTCTCCCTCTCCTTTCCCTCTATGAAATCAAATTTAAAAAACATATAAAATACAAAAACAAACAAAAAGATTATTTCTTTCCTTTTACAGCTTAAATAACATGACAAATACATATTTTTGACTCTACAAACTGATTCCTTTATCAACTAAGTATTACAACATCCACTAGATGCAAAGCAATATACTTAGAATTTACCTAAAATGACAGAGCCTTAAACAGATCTCAAAAGTTTTCTCAAAGAATAATTCCATGAATATATATTTAAAACTCAAAACAGTACCTATTCTGGATGGCATGGCTCAGTGGTTGAGCTTTGACCTATGAACCAGGAGGTCACAGTTCAATGCCCAGTCAGGGCACATGCCCAGGTTGTGGGCTCGATTCTCACCCTCCCCACTGTGGGGTGTGCAGGAAGCAGCCAATCAATGATTCTCTCTCATCACTGATGTTTCTATCTCTCTCCCTCTCCCTTCCTCTCTGAAATCAATAAAAAGATATCTATTTTAGAAGAAAACAAAACATTACCCATTCTAAAATCTGCAAAGACACAAGAATCGTCCAAGTAAAAAACACATGCCATCAACTAAAACCACATGTCGTATTTCTGAGATACTACAGAGGGAGCTGCTAACACAGATAAATAATATATGAAGTTGAAATAAAATAGTAACGTGAGATTCTTTTAGATCGTCAATATTTTGGTACTTGATGCATTATGTTGTCATATTTTTCAGATGAAAATCACAGAAAATTTTGTTTCCTTTGGCTACAGCATATTTATACTAAAAAGCACAGGACACAGAAAATTCCTATTTAGGATAGTAAAAGAATCAGTAAAGACAGAGCATATATGTAACTAAGGCATTTCTTACGTTTCCATTTAAAAACCTGTTTTTAGTACCCTGTACGCCAAGCTAAATCATGCCTTCCTAAAAAGTCTTTATAATCCCATGTCAGCTATAGGTTTAATTCCTTTTTATGTTAAAGGATTTGGTGTTTTCCAAATGGCACCACTACTGGAAAACACTTTTTTTCTGTGCATCATTCTACATATAGCAAAAAATTATACAAGAGAAAAAAAGAATACTGAAGTTTAGGTTTGAAAGATTTTTCCATCTGTAGCCAGCTAATTACTGTGAAAACAGTAATTAGTGTTAATTTTTAAACCTGAAGGTAAAAAATAAAAAACTAAAACATTTAAGTAAATGGTGTACAAGAGGGTTCCATCTTATATAATAAAACCCTAATATGCAAATTGACTGAACAGCGGAACGACCAGAGGTCACTATGATGTGCACTGACTGGGGTCAGATGCTCAACGCAGGAGCTGCCCCCTTCCCCCCGCCCCGCTCCATGGTCAGTGTGCTCCCACAGGGAGAGTGCTGCTCAGCCAGAAGCTGGGTTCAGGGCTGGGGAGCGCAGCGGTGGTGGAGGGAGCCTCTCCTGCCTCTGTGGAAGCGCTTAGCGGCTAAGGAGTAGCGAGCCCGGCTTCTGGCTGAGTGGTGCTCCCACAAGGATTTTGTGCACCCAACCTCTAGTAAATATATAATGGCAAAGTCTTTTATTTAAACATTCATGAACAATTTTGGGGAGAGAAATTTTATAGAAACATTTTGCCGACTAATGAAATGGACTGAAATCAGCTACCAACAGCTACTATACCACCTATGCCATTCATGGATTTAAAATAATCATAACGGTACTAACTCTTCTTCTGCTTTGCAAGTATCCTATATAATAAAAGGCTAATATGCATATTGTCCCTTCGACCAGGAGTTCGACCCAGTGCGGGGCTAGCTGGCAAACTGCCCGTGGCCCCCCCCCCCATCCTGATTGGCAGCGGGGCCAGTCCACCAACTGCTCTCAGCCCCTCCCCCCAGCCAGCCCGATTGGGGCAGGTTGGCCAGACCCCACCCGTACATGAATTTGTGCACCAGGCCTCTAGTTTAAAATAATAATGAATCAAGTCTCTCCCAGATTTAATTAAAATATGGTCAATAATAATAAGTGGTTGAGAACTCCTAGCTTATAGAAACATACGTGGGGTTTTTAAAGAAATGACAAACCCAAGTACATAAAACTAAAACCTAATATAAACAATTCATGCTTAAACTATAAGGCAGGATATATATATATAATGAATAGCTGAGTGTTCAGTGAAGAGAATCTAAATATATTTGGCATTGATTAAATATACCCACATTCACCAATTATCTTATATGAAAACATTCTTTCCCCACTGAAGGTCCATATTCAATAAAGGGTTAACACAGCAGATCTGGGCTACCGAAATCCTATATGTTCCCAAAGTTTTTAGGACTGGCTCCTGACCGGCTCCTGGGAAGTAACCTTTGCCTCTGCAAATCCTGTCTCCTAAGAGTATCTCAGTATACCTGGGGCTTTGGCCACACCACACGGTTTAGGCTAACAATGTGATTCATGGGATACGCCTGTTTTTGTTTGTTTGAGGCCTTGGTTCAGTTGTATTAGTTTCAACTCTGGGTAGGGAGAAGAGTGGTGGGCTGGAGACTGAGTAGCTAAGATCAGTTTCTTGGATGCTCTATGCTTACTTACTGATGTCCAATTAGAACCTTGGACGCCAAGGCTCATGTGAGCCTCCCTAGTTGACAACATTGCCTGTGTTGTCATACATTGTTGCTGGGAGAATTAAGCACTATTTGTGCAATTCCAACAAGAAAGAACAACTAGAACCCTGTGCCTGGTTTCTCCTGAACTTTGCCTTTTAAACAGTTTTCCTTTGCTGATTTTAATCTCTAACCATGAGTAAAACAGCCTTCCTGGGTCCCCCGAGTCCTTTCATTGAACCTGAGGGTGATCTTGCCGACCCCCAACACAGCCTATAATAGAGTAAAACTCTTATTTACTAATTTCAAGTTTTGGTATCAGCAACTTTATTTCCAAAGAGGCAGAGATAGTAGTACACACTCATAGGAGTGTCTTCTAGTATGCAGATTTCCTTCCCATCAACGAAAAGGAATTATTAATGCTTTTTCCTCAGTGGCTACTACTGACATATACAGCACTGAGGAGAGAAGAACTTTCTCAATTCTTCTATCTTTAAGTTAATTTTGAACTTAAAAAAAAGGGCGTGTCAGAACCACCTGGCATGGCCCAAGACTTCAGGTATTCAAAGACACTCTTACCAGCCAGGAGTCAGTCAAGGGCCAGTCCCTTCTTTGGAATGTGCAGGGTTCGAGTACCCCAAGTGCACTGAATTAACCCTTTGCAAAGGGATTAATTCCATAAGAGATTCATGGGTTAAAATATTATCCAGGATTACAGCATTCAAGAGCTTTTGGTTTATTAGATCAAAACATCCCAATGTTGATCAATGACAAGTCTATCACCTCACATGGTTTCCCAATTCCCTAGTACTTTAACTGCTCTCTTTCCCCTTGGGAGGCTCTTAATTGTTCCAAATTATTAAGAAAAAATATCAAAGATAATTGTCTAGTATGGAATTATCTACCTCTTGAGTAAGAATGAGATTTTAGTTTAGCTCACTGCTCAATCAGAAAAAGCATGTTGCTATTATATTGATTTCCATTCTGAGTCACAGGCCTAGCGCTAATAAAAAACCTTGAGTGAATAAACAATACTATCATGAGCTCACTAAATTAATGATTTAGGATTTCCTGTCTTTTACTTAAAGCTTTACCAAGTACAGAATGGTAAATGGTAATGTTTTGCCTAGGAATGTCAGATGGCCTAACTTAAGTCTTAATATTTCCATGCATAGTCCCAGAAACTATTACTAGGCATTATTTTACAGTTTATTATTATCCATGATACCTAATATACTATTTTTACACATTAACTATAGTAGTGATAGGAGAATGTTAAAGCCTCTATCCTGAGAGAATCATGTATGTAGGGACTGAACTATATAGTCAGACTGCTTGGAATTGAACCCCATCCCCAACATTTACTTACTCTGTGAAATTGGTCAAGTCTATTTTTTTAAATCTTTTGTGCCTCAATTTCCTCTTCTGTTAAATGGGAATATTCACAATACCTTCCTCAGATGGCTGTTATAGGGACTAAATAAACTCATATGTGTAAAGAACTTTGAATTGTGCCTTGCATATGATAAAAACTCACGTAAGTGATGGCTATTACCATCACTACTGCCATTATTCCAAGGAACTTGGGACATTTAAATTACATTACTAGCTCTTTAATTTTCACCTTACTCTAAGTGGTAGAAAAAAGGGCAATATTATCCTCTTGGCTGACAGGCAGTTATTGTATAGTCAGTCATAAGAGCACTTTATTGAGGAAGTAACTCAATAAAGTGCACTGCAACATAGCTGCCTCACTGGTTTCATCTGCAGTATGGGATGGTAATAATCCATCTACTAGAAAAGTATGTGTGCACATTAAGTAAAATTTCTGCTCAGAAGTCCTGTTTTGTGGTATCATCACTCAGGATATATTGATAATACTAAGCTCTGTCAGATACTTGGGATTTCAAAATTACCTGGTTCCAGGTACTCAACCACTTCTGCAAGGATGAGATTTAATACACTTCAAGGCAAGAACCCCAAAAAGGTACTAGAAGAACAAATTAATAAAAAAAATGTGTCCCCTTCTTTCACATTCCCTGGTTAGGATACATTTCTTCAAAATAGTCAATGTGTGGAGGTTGGAGTATGTCAAGGGCAGAGAGTACCTGAGAAAAGGGAAAAAAAAGTAAAATTTAGAGAACTAAAAAGGAAATAACATATGACATAAGTACAAGTAAATACTGTTAACACTTTAGTGATTTAAGGTTTAGTTACAATTGCCCACTGAGATTAACTAAATTTATCAGTCAAGAAACACAGTCCTAAACATTAAGATGGGTTTGTAGATTTACTACCTAAAAGATAATTCTATGTAAACCAAATGAGAGAGGCAACTGGATTATACTAAATGCTACCAGAACCCCTGAATAGGATGGTGTTAGAAAGAAATGCTCTATTTTTAATAATCAGTATTTATCTAAGAGCATAAGGAGCCATACCTACCATTCATTCCTTTATTCTTCTGTTAAAAAAATATTTCAATAAGTGTATTCTACCTGGCAGGCACTATGGCGGGCTCTTGGGTTCTAAGAACAAAACTGATATTCCTACTCTCATGACTAGGGAAGAGGAAGGCATTAAACAAATAAACAGTTACACAAATATATAATTATGACATTTATTATTATGCAGGGGAAAAGTAAAGAGGAGTGTGGAGAAAAAGCTTCTCTGTGGTAATACTACTCTCAGTGGAAGGCTGAATAGAAGTTGGTCAGGCAAATGTAATTCATTGAGGCAAGGAAGAACCAGGAAGATTCTAGAGGCAGAAATGCCAGTGCTTATGGAATATAGTGGGTGGGAGGAAAACAGGCTGGGATAAAACAGAAGAGAAAGGTAGGGGATAATCACATAAAATTTATTTAAATTATGTTAAGCATTTTGAATTTTATTCCAAGTCCTCCAAAAAGTCACTCAGATGGGAAAAAAAATACTTTATGGCATCTGAAATTCAAGTCCTTTATAAAAGCAGCATACTATCAATGTAGTATGCCACTGAAACATAACAAACAGGCTTACTTCCCCTACCAGCTGTCTAGCTACTCTTTTACTAGTAAGTCCCAATTACGATGTCACATTTAAGAATTTAAACCTACCTTGCTAATGAAAACTCGAAGGATAGGGAGGAAGTTATTTAACAGGAAGTAAATTGTGTGGCAGTACAAATTCAAATTTTCTGATCTTGAGCTTAGTTTATTAAGAAATTTTTTTTAAATTATGGATAATTTTAAACACATAAAATGGGCAGAATAGTATAAAGAATACTCATGTAATTATATAAATACTCATGTGATCTATACATGACCATTCTTGTTTCATCTATATCCTCCTCTCCCTATATAATTTTGAATATATAAATACTAGCTTTATTTCAGCCATACATTGGTCACTATAAAAGATAAAAAACAAAATTATCAAATATAAAAGTTTAATATTTTATATTTTGAACTGAATACCAGTTTATTAAGAATAAAAATAAATGACCAATCTACTATATATACATGCATGTTTCTTAATACCACCAAATATGCAGTGCTCAATTTCCCAATTTGCGCTTTTTTTTTTAAAGTTTGTTAGTCTAAATCAGGAGCTAAATAAGATTTACATGTTGCCCTAGCTGGTTTGGCTCAGTGGATAGAGCGTCGGCCTGCGGACTGAAAGGTCCCAGGTTCGATTCCGGTCAAGGGCATGTACCTTGGTTGCGGTCACATCTCCAGTAGGAGGTATGCAGGAGGCAGCTGATCGATGTTTCTCTCTCACCGATGTTTCTAACTCTCTATCCCTCTCCCTTCCTCTCTGTAAAAAAAAAAAATCAATAAAATATATTAAAAAAAAAAAAGATTTACATGTTATGGTTGATTTATGTCTTTTAAGTTTTAATTTACAAATTTCTCCTCCATCTCCCTTTCTTTTCCCCTTGCAATTTACATGTGGAAAAAACCTTGTTCATTTTAAAGGTTATTCTTTTTTCAGTCAAGCATTTGTCACTTTAAAATTTTAAATTAAACTAAAACCTTCTGTAATGAAAAAGCCTTCACCTACTTTAAAGCCAGTTAAACATAAATGTTTTAAAATAGTTTAGATGTTTATTATAAAGAATATCTATCTTTCCTTTCTGAATTAAAATGTTTATACTTAGGAAAAATAACAGATTTTCCAGTTTCTGTACAGAATAATTTTTTGTCATATAAAAGATTTCATTTCTATATTTAAAAAATCTATAATTACTGTGTCAAAAATACATGTAAATTCATGTCTCATTATGTGATAGAACAATTTTTAACATGAATATCTGATGCCTGAGGAAGGCAGTTAGAAATTAGTGTTTTACTTGACATCTTTTGGACTCTAAACTCTGTATCTGAACAACATACATCCTGTCTTGCGGGAAAACAGAATGCAATGAGTGACGGTGTCCATTAGACAAAGCTATTTCACACTTCAAATCTATCTGCTATAATTAGAGGTTATCTAGAAGAAAGTGACAACCATACATTTAAACCTTGATAGAGAAGAATGAGGCTTTTTTACTCCAAATTTGATGAGGCTTTTTGTAGAAAAGCCATATAAGACAGGGTTAGACATTTGCACTCAAGCATTTAGCTGTGATTGTTAAGTTTCAAAGGTGCAATATTTTAAACTCTGTATGGAATTTTTTAACCGCCTGTTGTTTTTTATTCCTGTTCTTTTTACCTAAAAATGTTATCAGAGAATGGCATTCCACAGTGTTTCAAGGTGGCACAGAGCTAAGGCCGGGAGAAATGATCCAGGAATCTCAGAAGTGAGAAGTAAATTAGAAAGAACAGTAGCAGAGCTCCAAACTCCAGACTTCATGCCTGACTCCTTATTTAAATAGCCATGTGAGATTAACCTTATCTTGTAAATAGAGGAGGATGCTTGTAAAGAGTTAAAGTACCCCAAAATACCGCCAACCCTTCAAAGGATCTCAAATACAAAAAAAGTAGGCATACTTTTCTAATTAAAAAACAAACTAAAGCTTAAATAATGGTCATTACCAACAGTGTTTCAGCACATTTCTCAAGTCGCTTATGAACTGGACAAAAGCTCCTTATGATAGCCACTGTTTAGAACTTATCCTCTGTGATGTTAGGAGAGTCATATAAATTGGTTACTTAATGAGTAAACAACTTAGTTTTTCTTCTTTTTTTCTTTTTAGTCAGCCCTTTATCAATAAAACAATTGTGAGTAATCTCAATCCTAAATATAAAGACTAGAAATTTTGCTCTGGCTGGTGTTGCTCCCTGGTTAGAGCAGCGGCCAGTGCACAAAAGGGTCTCAGGTTCGATTCCTGGTCAAGGGCATGTACCTGGGTTGTGGGTTCGCTCCCTGCCCCCAGTTGGGGCACGTGCAGCAGGCAACCAATCAATGTGTCTCACATCAAAGTTTCTCTCCCCCCTCCTCCTGTTACCCCCTCCCCCCTTTCTCTGAAAAGCAATGGAAAAAAAAAAACCTCAGGTGAGGATTAACAAAAAAGACTACACATTTAGCTCTTCATACAACTGAGTTAAATCCCATGTTTAGCAAAGGAGCTACTCTTTCCTCAATCTCTCCATCCCTCCCGCCATCCCATTAGATTTTAAGTTCTTTAAGGTAGAGACTATATTATTACTATTATTTTTATAGAGTTGTAAGATATAGTAAAGTACACACATCCTAACTGAACAGTAATTCAATTTCTTTTTACCCACACAGAATGTATAATAGGACACATTTTTATTCCATGGTTAAAATCCAGATCAAGAATTTAAGCATTTCGCCGAAACCGGTTTGGCTCAGTGGATAGAGCGTCGGCCTGCGGACTGAAAGGTCCCGGGTTCGATTCCGATCAAGGGCATGTACCTGGGTTGTGGGCACATCCCCAGTAGGAGATGTGCAGGAGGCAGCTAATCGATGTTTCTCTCTCATCGATATTTCTAACTCTCTATCTCTCTCCCTTCCTCTCTATAAAAAATCAATAAAATATATTTAAAAAAAAAAATCTTTAAAAAAAAAAAGAAAAAAAAGAATTTAAGCATTTCAAGAACCCAGAAGGCCCCTTTGCCTCTTTCCTGTCAAAACCATTCCTGTTCAGAGGTTACCACTATTCTCATTTCTACCACCACAGATTCGTTTTGTCTGTCCCTGAACTTTATATAAATTGAATCACAGAGTCTTTTGCGTATAGTTTCTTTCACTTACTGGTATACTTGTGAGATTCATGGTTTGGATGACATTGAATATGCAGCTCATTTTGGGGAGAGGATGCCCATTAACCACACGTCCATGTTGATGTGGATCGGTGGTTCATCCTTTTTATTAATGTAGAGTACATCATTATATGAATGGAATACAACACAATGTACTTATCCAGGATACTGCTGACAAACATTTGTGTTGTTTCCCAATTTCTAGGTCTTATGAATAAAACGGCTATGAACATTCATGTACAGGTCATTTGGTGGGTATATGTAATCATTTGTCTTGCGTATACCAAAGAGTACAACTGCTGGGTCATTGGGTAGATGTGCCCCTCTCTGGTAGAGGACACACTGCTGTCTTAATCACTCTCTGGCTTTGTTTTGTAATTTTATTACATTTGTATTGGTTTTGCATGTTTCTGAATTTTATATAAATGGAATCATACCGTGTTTATTCTTTTGTGACTTGCTTTTTCACTCAATGTTTCTGAGATTTGTCCAAATTAATGTGTGCAGCAGTAGGGCATTCTTTCTCCTTGCTGTATAGTGATCCTTTGAATATAACACAATTTATTTTTCTATTTTGCCCCACTGGTCATTTTATCTGCCCCTGTGTCTGATCCCCTATGAGCTATTCTTGGTCCTTGTGCTTCCATACAGATTATAGAATTAGCTTGTCAAGTTCCACCAGTAAAAACCCCTTTGAGATTGTGAATGGAACTCACTTAATCTATAGATCAGTTTTGGGGAAATATATATCTACATGAAATTGAATTTTCCAGTTAATTCCATTTTGGTCTGACAGCAGACATTATATAATTTCTATTCTATTAAGTTTGTTAAGGTATTTTCTATGGCTCAGAATGTGGTCTATCTTGGTAAATGTTCCATGTGAGCTTCAGGAAAATGTGTATTCTGCACCTGTGGAGGCAGTCTATAGGTGTCAGTTATATCCAGTTGATTGATGGTGTTGTTGAGCTCAACTATCCTTGAAAAGACACCACAATGAAAGATTGAACAAACAACAATAAGAGTTGAGAATTAAAATAACAGCATTTTAAAAACAATTTCAGAGAAGAGCTGGAAGATAAAAATCTCTCAAAAAATAGAAAAAGACAATAAGAGAGAAGAGAGAAGAAAATCAGAGGATAAATCCTGTTCTCTCTGGATTTAACAGATGCTGGGCTTAATCAGAATTCAAGAGAGAACAGAGAAAATGGAGGAAATTTTCTGGAACTGAAGGTCGTACATCTCCACCTACAGCACAACAAATAATGACACACAGGAAGGCATCCTACTTATGAACCCAAAGAGGCCTTGTCTGAGTTAGGTCAGACTATACAAAGGAAAAGGAATGATTCTTCTTTGTCTCCACTGTCTCCTCTTTGCATCCTTAGTCTTTTCAAGAGTTCAAAAAGATTGGGAAAAAGTTATCTCCAAGAGAGAAATCACTGAGGTTATCATTCTAGACCAGAGATTTATCTTTTTCTATCACTTTTATTCATTCACTTTCTCTTCAAATAGACTGCCTACTGTGTGTTTGGTGTTATTACCCAAGGACAAAAATAAAAGCCCAAGACTTGTATTACAGGGATTCTTCGCAGGAATCAATGGATCTAAGGGGGGGGGGGGGCTCTGAACGGGCTTTAGAGAACTAGTAAAAGCCTAAAATGACACAAAATCGTGTGTGTGTGCATTTTTCCAAGAAAAGATTCATAGCTTTCATCAGATTCTCAAAGGAGTACAAGATTGAAAAAAAAAAAAAAAGGAAAATAGTTTTTCCATGATGATATGACAACTGAGTGTGTGTACAAGCATGCACAAGAGCATGGGTGGATAAAGTGAAGAATATATATATTTAAAAAATATTTTTATTGATTTCAGAGAGGAAGGGAGAGGGAAAGAGAAATAGAAACATCAATGATGAGAGACAATCATTGCTTCCTGCATGCCCCCAGTACTGGGGATTGAGCCTGCAACTGATCAGGAACTGAACCATGTGCCCTGACCAGGAACTGAACCATGACCTCCTGGTTCATAGGTTGATGCTCAACCACTGAGCCACACCAGCTGGGCTAAAGTGAAGAATATTTTGTCAGATTTTATAATAGCTCAGATTCTGACTAGACACTAGTGATAAGCCTTAACACCATCAATCTTTACAAAGTTAAACCCAATTCTGTTTCCCTAAGTTACTATATCAAGGTAAACCTATTCTTTAAGATGAAAAACAACCTGTACTTTAAGGACAAATAAAAGATTGTGTGCATATGTGTGTGTGTGCAAGTGTGTATTTCAGTCAGTCAGATCAACTGAAATCAATGAATTTGATATAGTGACTTTTAGGCTCTATTCAAAAGGAAATATAAAGCCTCCTAGGGCTTTGTAGCTATTCTCTGACACAAAAAAAACATCCAAATTAAAATCCAACCTTCCTACGACAGCCAGATTAATCTTTTAAAATGTCATTTTCATCATGACTTCCTTTCTTCTTCTTCTATTAATCAAATCTTAATCTCAAAAGACTCATCTTAAGGTTTACCTTCTCCATATTTAAAGTATCTTTAAGCCTCTAAGTCCACACAACAATTTGTCCCTTCTCCTTAATATTCACCTGAGAAGCTTAGGTACTACCTGGGCTTCAACCCCAGAGATTCCAATTTAGGTGGTGTGGATGAGACCCATGAATCTCTGCATTTTTAAGGTTCACTGGTGATTCTAAAATACTTGTAGGTTTGGTTTTCCAGATTTGTGGTATGAATAGGACACAAAGTGTCCTGAATTAATGTTTAACCATGCAGGCAGCCCTACCATAGCACCATTCTCACAGTACTTATCACATTACTAAACTCCTTGAAGGTAGAAACCCCTAGAACAGTGATGGCGAACCTATGACATGCGTGTCAGAGGTGACACGCGAACTCTTTTTTTTGGTTGATTTTTCTTTGTTAAATGGCATTTAAGTATGTAAAATAAATATCAAAAATATAAATCTTTGTTTTACTGTGGTTGCAAATATCAAAAAATTTCTATATGTGACACGGCACCAGAGTTAAGTTAGGGTTTTTCAAAATGCTGACATGCCGAGCTCAAAAGGTTTGCCATCACTGCCTTAGAAGCTAATGTAGTTTAGGAATATAGCATGTGTACAATAAAAGTTTACCAAATTAGTGAACAAGGGCTCTGAAGCAGGACAGATTTAGACTGCAATCCTGTTACTTTCACCTTAGACAAGTTACTTAATTCTAAGCTTTGGTTTACTTCTCTGTAAAGTAGAGATAACAAGCCTTATGTGACAAAAATTTTTAAGGATTAAATGAATTAATGTATGTAAAACATACATACTCCCTGAGACATGGTAACAAGTGTTAAACACCTAGTCCACTCCCTTAAAAAAAAAAAAAAGGCCATTAACCAAATTTTTTTGTACCCTCCACATAACCTAGCACTGCATTCTATAAACAGGACACAATTAATAAATTGCCGAAACCGGTTTGGCTCAGTGGATAGAGTGTCGGCCTGTGGACTGAAAGGTCCCAGGTTCGATTCCGGTCAAGGACATGTACCTTGGTTGCGGGCACATCCCCAGTGGGGAGTGTGCAGGAGGCAGCTGGTCGATGTTTCTCTCTCATCGATGTTTCTAACTCTCTATCTCTCTCCTTTCCTCTCTGTAAAAACTCAATAAAATATATTTAAATAAATAAATAAATAAATAAATAAATATCTGTTACCTTAGCTATATCAAAAACCAATTGCCTCTTAGACATTCCACACATACCTGGTATGCGGGCCCTGAGATACTTCTGGAGATAGATCGCAGAGCATAACATAAATTCATTATGTATAAAACAGTGGTGCCCTGCCATCTTCATTTCCAACCATCTGCCTCACTTTTGAATACTCCCACAGAAGTCACAAGCACGCTCTTATGATAGAGCTTATTAGGAGCTTGAGAAAGTGATTGTTGTGTTTTCAAGAATTCCGTTTGTTTCTTTTCTTACACAACTCATTCTGGTATCTATGTGACTTAATTAGTTACTCCATAGGAATAAGTCTTGAGAAAAAAATACCAGCTATAGTCTATTACACCATCCCTCCTTTATATATATATATGTTTTTTTCTTTTTCTTTTCGTCCCTCCTTTATAAAAGATAGACCTGAATATAATAAACCACTGAAACCCCTAATAAGCGAATTTCTGATGCCACCTTCAAAATATTTCTTCACTATGAATAGCTTTACTTGAGTGTCTGACAATGTACATAAGGTTTGTACTCTTTGATGCTAGGGTGGTACTCAGGCAAAAACTAAGCAAGCATCAGATATCATTCTAAATCACTTTCAAAATTTGAGGAACCAGTCATAAAACAGAAATGAGTGATACTTTTAAAGTTACTGAAACAAACACATTGCTAAGCAGTTCCAATTGACTAAAATATAGCAATAACTAAAAAAAAAAAAAAAAAAAGATCAAGGAAGATTTCAAGGGGAGTAATCAATTAATAAAATATGTCAAACCAAGGAGCTTCAAGTAAGTTTGACCAAATACTTCAAACTTACACAAATTTCTCTCTTAAAGAGAGAACCATACTTTGGCCAAAGTTCTAAAAGTTCCCGTGCCAACAAGAAATTATTTCCATTTTTCTGACAAAGTTTTTACTTCAGCAATTAAAATACTACAGGTTGAGTACCAAATGCAGACTATGAGGCAGTTTTTCTTTTCACATGAAACTGAAAACTAAGAGTCCAATGCTAATATCCTCCAGGTAAATTTTACACGTATCAAACTTTTAATTCAGTATTAGATGAGGTGAAGCTCATCTTTCAAACCACAATGATTCTATTTGCCCATGAATCTTAACAAATTTAAACACAGCCACAAAAAATCTAACCTATGTTACTTTAAGAGATTGCTGTTTTTTAAGAGGTGACTCTGCTTCCCTACATCTTTAATTTAATCTCTGATTAGAAATATAAAACATTTAAAACCAGGGGCTAATTATTTTCATTTAAATCACCCAGACTACATATTATACTCTACTTATTAATATTGTCCCTCAGCTAAATATTAACATTTGCTTTACAACAATTAATATATCTGTCAATCAATGAGTCTTAGAATTTATTTAAATAAGTTAATTGTTCACAGAAAGGATCTAAGTTGTCTCAGGTTTCCAAACCCATTTAATAACTTGCATGTTTCTTTTTTAACTCTCTTTTGCTCTTTACTAATACAATTAAGCATGCTTAGGAAATAGTTTATCCCAAACACCAATTTCACTTACATTATCATGTTTAAAAAAACACAACATCTTCAACTCCCGGAAGACCCTTTTGCAAGAGACCAGATTCTGGAAGACGTTGGGCATCTTTTTGAGTGCTACTCTCTTTCCATCTCTTGGATCTGTTACTGACCTAAAGAAGCAATATTTGGAGGAGAGGGAAAAAAGACAAAGAAATCAATTCCAAACTTTGTTCTTTAATGTTTCAGAGTATGACAAATATCTTTATCTTAAAAACTCAACATTAAATCCACTTAATAATGCTTAAGGTGCCAGTGAGAAAGAAGATTAAAAAGAAGTACATACCTATAATCAAAGGGAATGTTTAGCCCACACAATTCATTTGCCATGCTTTTTCCTTTACTTATTTTTAGAAAAGCAAGCAAGAATTTATTGACAGCAGCAAAAACACACTTAGGACAGTGGAACAGGAAGGGCATAGCAGAAGCAGCAGGAGAGCCTAGGCTGGGCTGCTGTGGCTCACTGGGAAGTCAGAGAAAAGGGGCCCTTGGAGACAGGTTCAGCAGATTAGCCAGGGACGAGCTGCCACTGTCCACTGCTCCCCTGGTTGCAAGTCTTGTGGGGCCCCTGAAGTTTAAGAGATATGTGCTTGTGAGGGAAGGAGAGGGGAAAGGAAATGGCACGGGCGTGCTCCCTGGAGGGAGAGTGCCACTTGTTCCTTTATTTTTAATCCCTGTCCAAATTTTTATAAACAGTTACTTTTTCTGAGATGTTACTTAGCAATACATTTGCGATGGGAGGACTATTAGTGGCAAAGACAGTTTAAAGATGGGAGTAAAAAGGTATAGAACATTAACATAATTGAGGTCAAATTAGTTTTATATGCTTTATTTTCAGAACCAAATTCAATATGGAAGAGATGTGCATTCAGATGTTATCACATTTAGTTCAACATATCTTTTAGTTTCTTATATAAACGAACAGCTTTTAGTAATAAGGGATTTCAAAATTTCAGTACCACCAGTAGTTGAACAGTGTCTCCTCATCAGAAGATTAACTGTTAGCTTCTGGCTGTAGCTTCTAGGTTATGATAACTTCTTTTCTTTTGTTTCTCAGCTCTTGCTGTGATAGCTGCCTCCTATAATTACTATCTCTTTAATAGCTCAGAGTCCCCCTTTTTACTCATTTAGCCTTCTAACACCTGTAAAACCAATTCCCTGTATTTCCTTCCTTCCCTATGTTTAAAATACTAGTGTTGTTTCCATTTTTCTGACTGGACATAATTGATACAAATAGTTTTTTAAAAAAATAATAAATTTGGTAAATATTGCCAATTGGCCATTTGGCAAATTGATTTTCCATAAATTAACATAAAGCTTTTACTTCCCTTCCACCAATCATCTATGAATAATTTACTAGAGGCCCAATGCACGAAATTCATGCAAGAGTAGGCCTTCCTTCCCCAGCTGCCGGCATCAGCTTCCCTCTGGCACCCAGGACCCGGGCGTCCCTCCGGCCGCCAGCAAGCACCTGGGCTTCCCTCGCAGCCCTGGCTTCATCTGGAAGGACGTCCAGTCTAATTAGCATATTACGCTTTTATTATTATAGATTCCTGTCAGGTTTATTTTGCTGCTTTTTATTTTGCTATCATTTCCAGCTACTATTATCTTTCAGTCATCCAATGCTTTGGGTGTCACTCCCAGATTTGTGTCATTTAAAAATCTGACCTGTAGCCCTTGTCAGGCAGCTTAGTTGGTTAGAGCATTGTGCTGATTACACCAAGATTGTGGGTTCAATCCCCAGTCAGGGCACGTATAAGAATCAACCAATGGCCGTTGCTGGTTTGGCTCAGTGGATAGAGCGTCGGCCTGCGAATGAAGGGTCCTGGGTTTGATTCCGGTCAAGGGCACGTGCCTGGGTTGTGTCTCAATCCCCAGTGGGGGGCGTGCAGGAGGCATCCAATCAATGATTCTCTCTCATCATTGATGTTTCTCTCTCTCTCCCCTTTCCCTTCAATAAAAATATATTTTAAAAAAGGAAAGAAAAAAGAATCAACCAATGAATGCACAAATAAGTGAAACAACAAATCGATGTCTCTCTTAAATCAATAAATGAAAGTTAAAAAACAAAATCGGACCTGTATGTCATCGGTGCCTTTACCTAAGCTATTAAAATTTAGGATAGAACTGAGAATAGATCTGTGCAACAGATACAACACCAGAAACCATGAGATTTACATCTAGTCATTAATCTTGGGTATGGTTATTGAATTATTTAATTAACTACAGCCACTGTTCATTTCTCTATTTTCCTTGCACACAAGGAAATCAGACATTCATCAAATTGCTTTCCTGAAAATAAAGGAATTCTATCTAAAAACCTACCTATCTAAAAACCATACCAAACTTCTTTATGAATACCATAGTATCTTAGTGAGCACTACTTCCTTTCTCAAGTGCTCACAAAACTCTTAAATGATGCACTCTAGTATTTTTAAATAGCATGAAGACTCTTCTTTCTTCTATTAATTGAAAATTTGGTAAAACCATTAAATATTATTATTTTTAACTCTTTAATAGCTTGGAAAGTAATTCCACTAGGCCAGTGGTCGGCAAACTGCGGCTTGGCAAACCGTGGCTCGCGGGCCACATGCGGCTCTTTGGCCCCGTCAGTGTGGCTCTTCCACAAAATACTGGCTCTTCCACAAAATACCGACTTCTGCGCATGGGCCACGAAGTTTCAATTGCACTGTATGTGCGCATCCGTACCTGGTATTTTGTGGAAGAGCTACACTCAAGGGGCCAAAGAGCCGCATGTGGCTCGTGAGCCGCGGTTTGCTGACCACGGCACTAGGCTAAGAAACCGAATATTCTTTTTTTTTTTTTTTGAGTCACCAGTGAAATGTTTTTGTTTTTTTAAAATAATTTTTTATTGTTGGAAGTATTACATATGTCCCTGTTTTTCCCCCATTGACCCCCTCCAGCCTGCCCCCACCCCCCAGAAGACCTAATATTCTTGATAGTTTCTTAAAAAATACCAACCAAACAAAATGAAATGGAACCCAATGTTTGGAAAAACATATTCGCCAGTCTGATAAGGGGTTCAGCTCCAAAATATATAAAGAACTTATACAACTCGGCACCAGGAAGACAAACAATCCCATTAAAAATGGGCAAAAAACTTAAATAGACACTTCTCCAAAGACATACAGATGACCAATAGACATGAAGAGATGCTCACATCACTAATCATCAGGGAGATGCAAATTAAAACCACAATGAGGTATCACCTCATGACTGCCAGAATGGCTATCATCAATAAAACAACAAACAAGTGCTGGAGAGGATATGGAGAAGAGGGAACCTTAGTGCACTGTTGGTGGGAATGCAGACTGGTGCAGTTACTGTGGAAAACAGTATGGAGCTTCCTCAAAAAAATAAATATAGAACTGCCTTTTGACCCAGCAATCCCACTTCTGGGTATATATACTAAGAATCCCAAAACACCAATTAGAAAGAATATATGTACCCCTATGTTCATAGTGGCGTTATTTATAACTAGAGGCCTGGTGCACGAAATTTGTGCACAGGGGGGTCAGGAGGGTTGTGTGTCCCTCAGTCCAGCCTGTACTCTCTCCAATCTGGGTCATCCCTCTCACAATCCAGGACTGCTGGCTCCCAACCACTCGCCTGCCTGCCTGCCTGATTGCCCCTAACTGCTTCTGCCTGCCAGCCTGGTCACCCCCAACCACACCCCTGCCAGCCTGATCGACACCTAACTGCTCCCCTGCCGGCCCGATTGCCCCTAACTGCCCTCCCTTGCTGGCCCAGTCACCCCCAACTGCCCTCCCCTGCCGGCCTGGTTGCCCCTAACTATCCTCCCTTGCAGGCCTGGTCCCTCCCAACTGCCTTTCTCTGCTGGCCATCTTATGTCCACATGAGGGCAGCCATCTTGTGTGTTGGAGTGATGGTCAATTTGCATATTACCTCTTTATTAGATAGAATAACCAAAATCTGGAAACAGCCCAAGTGCCCATCAGTAGATGAGCGGATAAAAAAGCTGTGGTACAGCCCTCAATGGTTAGAGTGTCAGCCCAGTGAAAGGTTGAGGGTTCAATTCCCAGCCAAGGGCATGTAGGTTTGATCCTGGGCCTGGATGGGGCATGTGCAGGAGGTTTGGAGAAGATGTTTCTCTTTCTCTCTCGGTCTCTCTCTCTCTTCCCCACCCTCCCTCCCACACTCTTTAAAAATCAATGGAAAAAATATCCTTGGGTGAGAATTGTAAAAAATTTTATTTACAAAATGGAATACTATGAGTATATAAAAGAGAAGGAACTCTTACCCTCTGCGACAGCATGAATAGACCTGGAGATTATTATGCTAAGTGAAATAAGCCCATCAGAGAAAGACAAATACCAAATGATCTCACTTGGAATCTAATGAACCACATAAACTGACTAACAAAATAGAACCAGAGGCATGGATATATGGAAACGTTAGACTGATAAAAGTCAGAGGAAGGGGGCTGAGGGGACTGAATAAAGGATTAGCTTAAGAACATATATGCATAGCTCGTGGACACAGACAATAGTGTGGTGAGGGCCAAGGTTGTGGGGGCGGGGGGAGGACTTGTTGGAGGTGGGCAAAGGGGTGAAGGAGTGGGAGACATCTGCAATAGTGTCAACAATAAAAAAATTTAAATTAAAAAAAAAAAGAAAGAAAACCAAGATCCACAACATTGCTTAAAATCCATATAAACTACAAAAGTAAAATAGGAAGGAAACAGAATCTATTTAATTCAGGCTATTAAAAATATTTTTTTCTGTTTAAATATATCACTCTGTAGGTAAAAGCTAGAAGAGAAAAAATGTCAATGAAATGGCAAGAAAGGAAAATTTTGGATCACGCATTGCATTTAATTTCCAATGTCTCTTGAATCTTCTTTAGTCTATGACTGATTACTTAGCACTTCTTTGTCTTTCATGATATTGCCATTTTTGAAGAGTATAGGCCAGTATTTTGTAAACTGTTCCTTAACTTGGGTCTCTCTGGTGTTTTCTCATGATTAGTACAGGTTATGCATTTTTAACAGGAATAACACAGAAGGTGTGTCTCCTCAGTGCATTCACATTAGGAGACACACGATACCAATTTTCCCCATTACTGTTGATTAACTTTGATTACTTGGATGAGGTGTCTGTCAGGTTTCTCCACTGCAAAGTTACTATTTTTTCCCCTTTTAACTGTGTAAATATTCTTTTTCTGATCCAAGTTGACCTACTGCCTTTAGTATCCATTGGTGATTTTTGCCAAAATCAATTATTACTATGACTGCTAATTGGTACTTTAATAATTTTAATACCCACACAATAAATATTTGTTCTTACAAGGTTAGTACTGTGCCTTGTTGTTTTAAGGTTAAATTCACAAAGCAGCCTTTTATTTTATTATTCATGCAAAAGTCAGTCATGCCTGTGGCTGGTAACAATATAACCCTAATGAATGTGAATGGCTGTGCAGTAATTTCACGCCATGTTGAGTTTGTTCTCTCTTAACTTGAGGTAGCAGATGCTTTAATTCAGCACAAATAGTACCACAGAACTCAGATAAGTGTGGAAGCCTGTTACACAGGAATTCTTTTATTTTCTTTGTTACTGAAAGGCTTCCTATGCTTAGTTTCTCTGCTGCTGGAATACCCTGGTTATTCCAACTGCACTTGTTAGAAGTTCCAGCTGTAGAGAAAAGGAATAACATTTAGGGCAAATTTCTTCATTTCAGAAAAAAAAATAGCCTTCAAACAACTCACTTACCAGTAACTTATTTTCTCTACTAAATACTAGATGCCCTAAATAAAACAGTGCATCTGTCCTTTCATCTGATTACCTTCATGGGCATTCAAGTTATACTAACAATATTTACTTTCTAAGTTTTAAATTAATGTTTGATTCTACAAACACTATATTAATGCCTGGATTGCGGGCTCGATCTAGTATGGGGAGTGCAGGAGGCAGCCGATCAATAATTCTCTCTCATCATTGATGTTTCTCTCTCTCCCTCTCTGAAATCAATAATAATAATAATAATAAAAGTACAATACTGAGACCAGGAAGCTTTTTAGATCTGGTGTGGTCATTTTTATTGTTGTTTCCAGGAAACTGTGACCATTGCCATAAATCTACTTAAATTACTGACAAGCAGAAGGGTTGGAATGAAACAAAGTGAAACTCATTATGGGGATACTTTCCTAGACACTAGATCCATGATTTTTAACTGCTGAGCTGCAAGAATTTTTTAAATATGCAATACATGACTATTTGGTCAGGAGCAATGACCTCCTTTCCCTTAGACTGTCAAATAAAAAAATGTCAACAGACAACACAACAATAGCCATCTAGTGTGAAGGAATCAAAATTATACCAATTCTTGTTAGACTGGCAAAAGTTATATTTTTCGATGTGCCTCAGAATTTTAGCAATTAATTTATGTGTGCCATGAGATAAAAAAAAAAGGTTGAAAATTGCCAAACTAGAATGTTAAATTAATATAACTATTCAGTATATTCAGAATCTCCAGTAAATTATATGTTCCTCATTCATTTTCTGTAAAGAATCTTTTTTCCACATGTTTTAAAAGCTTCAAAATTCATGTGTCTGATAAGGTTTTTAACTATATTCAAAGCAAATAAATAACTTATATTGCAAATAAATAACTTATAATGAGAATGCTTCCACTTGGATTAAGAAATCAGGTTCTTATAATTCTAGTCACATAAACTTGTAATCAGTAATCTTCTATTTTTTGCTAAACATACAATTACTATGTCAACTGTACTAATACAGTACATATCTCAATAATAGAACCTAACTAGACTCTAAATATTTAGATTATTGCTTTCATGTTCATTTTAAAATTCATTTCCTTAAAAGTTATATTTACTTGTATTTAGATTAAATCTGCTTGAGAAAATAGCAAACTATAAGGCAAAATTTCTGACAACAAAGTCTAAAAAATGTATTTTATTTGTAACTTAATGTTTGTTATATGTTTAAGGATACTATAGATTAGGGAATAAGTAATTTATTTTTATGTCTCTTTCTAATCAGAATTTTAACAGGCTTTCGTTTGTGTACACTCTTGATATAATTTACAGATCTGCATATTAGTTAGGAGAACAAATCTTCTAAGCATCCCTGCCTCCACCCAAAAATACATTAAAAAATTCTCATCTTTTTTTAAAATTTTTTAATTTATTTTATTATTTTTATTATTAGTTAAGGTATTACAAATGTGTCCTCATCCCCCCCCATTAACCCCAACCTCCCCCCCCTTCCCCCGGCCCGCACACTCATGCTCCCATCCCCCTGTTGTCCATGTCTCATCTTTTATATTTAATTTCTTCTATCAGTTAGGTTTTCTAATTTTTTTAATGTTTATGTAAATTTGGTATTTGCTGAATTAGCTCTATACATAAATTCTTTTAAAAAATGTATTTTTTATTGATTGCAGAAAGGAAGGGAGAGGGAGGTAGAAACATCAATGAGAGAGAATCAATCATTGATCAGCTGCCTCCTGCATGCTCCTCACTGGGGATCTACCCAGCGACTCAGGCATGTGCCCTGACCAGGAATCGAACCATGACCTCCTGGTTCATAGATCGACACTCAACCACTGACCCATGCTGGTCAGGCAAAAGATTCTTTTCCCTTTTTAAAAAAGATACTTATAAAATGATCCCCAAATTTGTTAATCTGAAATTATAAGAAAAAAACACCTTATACAATAGCTAAACCAAAGCAGTGAAATAGTTCATTCTTTTCCTCATAGCCTCACACTACTGATAAGAAAAACAGCTATATTTAACTGAAAGAGTTAAATATGAACTTAAACATTCTTTAATGATATATTTAAATAAGTAGAAATAGCAATGATCCCAGCAGGTGACACAGTACTGGGCCATTCTGATCTGTACTGAGACACCTAGAGGTGCTAATAAAGAAAGAGTAAGGCCCCTAGCTGGTTTGGCTCAATGGACAGAGCATTGGCCTGGGTTCGATTCCTTTCCTTTCCTCTCTGAAATCAATGAAAATATATTTTTAAAAAGAGGTGGAGTAAGATACAGGCATGCATCCAATATCAGGCTGTCATATTTATTTTCAAATACTTATTACTAGTGAATAAGATCTAACTTTTAAGACCTCCTCAACGCCCTACCAATAATCATTGTTTAATTTAAAACATAGGTGAAAATCATTTTACATTAACTACTGTGCTCTTGTGAATATTTTATTGTTCTTAGACCACAAATTAATTAGTTCCATCCTTACTGCGGACAATGGGAAGCCATAGAAGTTAGAGAGACTCTTTCTCCTCAGTCATTGTCAAATATCTCTGTGAGGAGTCTGACCGGCCTGCAGAAAGTTGCCACACTGTTCTTTTCAGCGGGGATCTTCTCATGTTAGAGTGAACATGACACAGCCTACTCTGCCAAGTTTAGGAAGTTTTTATGTCCACTAGCCACAGCCCTCTCCTAGAAACAGAACTATGAATACTGTAGGGGCAGGAAAACCAGTTGCAATGAAGAACAGAGTTCAGCCACAGAAGAAAACAATTCATCTGCATCTCCTTGCATTTTAACACTTTTGGCAATAAGAGGTTAAAGGGTAATCAAAACTGAAACAATGTGACACAATGTGCTTGCTTTTAATCCCATTGATGATTTCCTGATAGTTAAAAAATTAAAAATAGCAGTTTTTGTTGTACATTAGAGGTTTATAAATATTGAAGACATCAAATGAAAGAATAGTTTTATTCACATGGTTTAGAACAATAATGCCAATGTCAAAAATTGTAAAGAATTTAGAAATGAAAAGTTCATATAACAAGAAAAAGTTATTTTTAATTACCATAGAAAATGTTTTTTATCATTTAGTATTTTAATAGCTAAGCTAATATTTATTAAAATATTTAGAAAGTAAAGATTTACTTAGGAAGTAAATACTGTTAGTATAACTTGAATGCTTATTAAGGTAAGTTGAAATTATTAAATTACTTAACAAAATGTAAGTCCCAAAATGCTTTTAAAAGTAAACTGTCTGAACATACCAACCAAAATACCAGTAAAAATTCACTTTTGAAACAGTGAAATTTGGATATGGCTTGGAATTATGGTTATAAATAAAATGGCCACATATTCTAGATGTATACTTAATTATATATAGATGAAAAGACATCAGATCTAAGATTTGTTTTAAAATACTTCAGTAAGTATTATTGACACAAATAAAGCAAATCTTGGTAATTATTGAATTACTAGAGGCCCGGTGCACGAATCTGTGCATGGGTGGGGTCCAGCTGGCCTGCCCCAATGGGGGCCCATTGGGCTGGGCTGGCCCGTGGAAGGGGCCATGAGCAGTTGGCTGGCCGGCCCCTGATTGGGGTGTTGGGGGCCGTTTGGGGGCAAGGCCGGCTGGGGGGAGGGGCCAATCGGGGCCCAGATCAGGCTGGTTGGCTGCCACAGTGCATATCATAGCCACTTGTCGTTCTGGTTGTTCGCCATACTGGTTGCTGGGCTTTTATATATATATACATTAGTGGGTATAATGGGATCTAACTATTCAAAAGTAAAGGAATTGCAGGTTTGAAATTTTTCAAAATAAAATTAAAATAAAAAAATTTAAAAATACAAAAAATACTACTTATAATGTCAATAATACCAAACATTGTAGAGTAAAGCTAACAAAAGCTATGCATGACTTCTCACACACAAAGACTAAAAAAAAAAAAATTAGTGAGAAATTAAAGACATAAATAAATGGAGAGACATGCCATATTCATGGATTAGAAAACTCAATATTGTAAACATTTTCATTATCCCCAAACTAATTTATAGATTCAATGAAATTCTAATCAAAATCCCAACAGGTTTCTTTTTGTGAAACTACACAAATTAGTTTGAAAGTTTTTTATAAAAATGCAAATATGCCAAAGACAGCAAAGATACTCTTTAAAAAAATAAGGTGGGAAACACTGATCTTCAGATATAAACATCCTATCTAATAAAAGAGAAACATGGTAATTAGCATACATCCGCTACCCTTCCCATTGGCAAATCAGCGAGATATGCAAATTAACTGCCAGCCAAGATGGCGGCTGGCAGCCAGGCAGCTTGAAACTAACATGAGGCTTGCTTGCTTCAGTGACGGAGGAAACCAACATTCCCCGCCTGCCTTGCCGGCCTCTGAGCTTGCAGTTTGAAACATTGTTACAAATATAGAAGCTAAACAAAACCCCAGAAACCTGCTTTCAGCCCGCCAGGATCTCAGAGCTGGAGTTGATACACTGTTTCGATAATAGAACCCAAACAAACCAGATCCTGCTTTCAGCAGCAGAGGCCTCAGAGCTGGAGCCAGAGCTAAAGCTGGCCCAGAATAAAAAAAAGAAAAAGAAAAAAGGAGCAGTTGGGAGCTTCAGTCACCCCCAGCCTGAAAACAGCCCTCAGCCCGTCACCCAGACTGGCCAGGCACCCCAGTGGGGACCCCCACCCTGAAGGGTGTGTGACCAGCTGCAAATAGCCATCATCCCCTCACCCAGGCTGGCCAGGCACCCCAGTGGGGACCCCCACCCTGATCCAGGACACCCTTCAGGGCAAACCAGCCAGCCCCCACCCGTGCACCAGGCCTCTATCCTATATAGTAAAAGGGTAATATGCCTCCCAGGACCGGGATCAGCGGAGCCGCGAGGCCTATCAGCACCAGGATCAGTGTGACGGGGGCAGCGCCCAAAGCCCCTGATCGCCCTGCGGCTCTGTGTGTGACAGTGGGCGGGGCCAAAACCTCCCTATCCGCCCTGCTCTGTTCATGACAGGGGAAGGTGCCCCAACCCCCTGATCAGCCCTGCTCTGTGCCTGATAGGGGGGAGCTCCCCAACCCCCTGATCGCCCTGCGGCTCTGAGTGTGACAGGGTGCGGCGCCCCAACGCCCCCCCCACGGGCCCTGCTCTGTGTGTGATGGGGTAGAGCCATAACCTCCCCATCGGCCCTGCCCTGAGTGTGACAGTGGCGGCGCCCCAACCCCCTGATCCGCCCTGCTCTGTGCGTGACGGGGGGAGCTCCCCAACCCCCTGATGGGCCCTGCTCTGTGTGTGACAGGGTACGGAGGCCCCCCCCCCCCCATGGGCCCTGCTGTGTGCGTGACAGGGGGTGGCGCCACAACCTCCCCATCGACCCTGCCTTGAGTGTGACAGGGGGAGGTGCCCCAACCCCCCAATCGGCCTTAGGCTGAGGGCGGCATCGCAACCTCCCAATCCGCCCTGCTCTGTGCATGACAGGGGGCGGCGCCCCAACTCCCCAATCAGCCCTGCTCTGAGCCCGACCAGGGGCTGCACCTAGGGATTGGGCCTGCCCTCTGCCACCCGGGAGCAGGCCTAAGCCAGCAGGTCGTTATCTCCCGAGGGGTCCCAGATTGCGAGAGGGCACAGGCTGGGCTGAGGGACCCCCTGACCCCCGAGTGCACAAATTTTTGTGCACCAGGCCTCTAGTCCTATATAATAAAAGCCTAATATGCTAAGTGTCCAGTCATCTGTTCAACCAATCAAAGTGTAATATGCTAATGATATGCTAAGGCTGCTAACCGCTTGCTATGAAGTGCACTGATCACCAGGGGGCAGACAGTCAATGGTTGACCAGTCGCTATCATATGCACTGACCACCAGGGAGCAGACGCTCTGACCGGCAGGTTAGCTTGCTGTTGGCATCCGGCCATCAGGGCTAAGTGAGACGGGCTGGACATGGCCTGGAGCCCTCTTGCGGTCCCTCCCTGTTTGGCCAACCTCCTGCATCCCTCATCGTGCACTGATGGGGTCCCTTGGCCTGGCCTGTGAGAGGGTGCAGGCTGGGCTGAGGGACCCCCCCCCCCCACCAAGTGTGCGAATTTCATGCACTGGGCCTCTAGTTTATTATAAAGCTAATTTAGACTATAATTTTGGTGCAATATACCAATGAAAGAGAAATATGACCCAGAGATATTCTCACATAGAAAGGCACTTGACTTACCATAAAAGTGTCTCTGCAGTTGGGAACACTGTGCCTTAGATTGTTTCTCAGCTTCAAACCTATCTGTCTAAACAGTGCTCTGTAATACTGGGGCTAAGAGTGAAAACCAGTTTGATTTTGCCAACTAGCTCCATGTTAAGCTCTGCCCATAGAGGGCTTCAGAGGTGACTGCAAGGCTGTAGAAGGAAAAAAGGGACTTGCTCTTTCCTGCAGGCTTCCTGTCTGTCTCCTGTTCTATGTCACTCTAACAGTTCTTCATTCCCTGAAGTGATAGTGCCTTCCTGTAACAACAGGTGAACCCAGTTAGTTTTACCAACACTTGCAGAACCAGCCTCACTGCATCCTCCACCCCAGATACCAGCACTAGGGAGTTAGAATCCTTTTCTTAGATGTCTAAATTTCTGCTCCATGGGGTTCCTAAGTTTTAAAAATTCCTCCAAGCTCTTCCCTTTATTTCTCTGGTTGTAGGGATGGTACCTGTTACCTCCGTGTTACCTATTGTTCTCTGTCTTTTTACATACCTACAATTTTACTTTACATTTTAATTACAATCAACTTTAAAATTAATTAACAACTCCCCCCTCCATATTAAACTGTTTAAATAACTGATATAATTTCTTTTCTGATTGGACCTTGACAAATACAATATTCTTTTCAATATATGGTACTGGAACAACTGGATAGGCATATGAAAAAAACAGAATGAACCTTCATTCCTAATTCACACACAAAAATAAATTTAGATGAATTGTAGATATAAATGTGAAAATCAAAATCACATAGCACTGAGATGATAACATACAGAAGAATATTTTTATGATATTGGGGCAGGGAAAGAATCTTCAATAGGACACAAAAAGTGTTAATCATAATGAAAAATTTTTATCTCTACATTGTTAAGAAAAATGCAGCCTGGTCAGTGTTGCTCAGTGGTTGAATATTGACCTATGAACCAAGAGGTCACAGTTCGATTCCTGGTCAGGGCACACACCTGGGTTGCAGGCTCGATCCCCGGTAGTGCACTGGCAGGAGGCAGCCAATCAATGATTCTCTCTCATCATTGACATTTCTATCTCTCTTTCCCTCTACCTTCCTTTCTGAGCTCAATAAATTTTTTTTTTTTTAAAAAGAGTAAAAATGCAAGTCACATAGAAAATGCTTGTAGCACACACATAAGGAACAAAGGGCTTTTAACCAGATTCATACAGAACTCCTACAAATCAATTTTTAAAAAGGGGTTGAATAGGCATTTTATAAAAAAAGGATAATCCAAATGGCCACCAAACATATGAAAAGGATCTTAACCTCATTAGTCATTTGGGAAATCAAAATTAAAATCACAATAAGAACATATTATACAACCACCAAAGTGACTAATATTTAAAAGTCTGAGCATACCAAATGTTTGATTGTTTGGTGAAAATGTAATGCAATGGATAGCCAGTTAGCCTGGAGGTCAAATCACCCCCGGTATTGCCGACAAAAATCAAGGCTTAACTACAACAAGACTGCGCACAAAGACCACTAGGGGGTGCACCAAGAAAGCATAAAAAATGCGGAGACAAAGAAACAGGACAAAACTGTCAATGGAGGATATTGAGTTCAGAACCACACTTTTAAGGTCTCTTAAGAACTGTCTAGAAGCCGCCGATAAATGTAGTGAGATCCTCAAGAAATCTAATGAGACCCTCGATGTTATGATAAAGAACCAACTAGAAATTAAGCATACACGGACTGAAATAACGAATACTATACAGACTCCCAACAGCAGACCAGAGGAGCGCAAGAATCAAGGCAAAGATTTGAAATGCGAAGAAGCAAAAAACACCCAACCAGAAAAGCAAAATGAAAAAAGAACCGAAAATACGAAGATAGTGTAAGGAGCCTCTGGGACAGCTTCAAGCGTACCAACATCAGAATTATAGGGGTGCCAGAAGATGAGAGAGAGCAAGATATTGAAAACCTATTTGAAGAAATAATGACAGAAAACTTCCCCTACCTGGTGAAAGAAATAGACTTACAAGTCCAGGAAGCGCAGAGAACCCCAAACAAAAGGAATCCAAAGAGGACCACACCAAGACACATCATAATTAAAATGCCAAGAGCAAAAGACAAAGAGAGAATCTTAAAAGCAGCAAGAGAAAGAAACTCAGTTACCTACAAGGGAATACCCATACGACTGTCAGCTGATTTCTCAACAGAAACTTTGCAGGCCAGAAGGGAATGGCAAGAAATATTCAAAGTGATGAATACCAAGAACCTACAACCAAGATTACTTTATCCAGCAAAGCTATCATTCAGAACGGAAGGTCAGATAAAGAGCTTCAAAGATAAGGAAAAGCTAAAGGAGTTCATCACCACCAAACCAGTATTATATGAAATGCTGAAAGGTATCCTTTAAGAAGAGGAAGAAGAAGAAAAAGGTAAAGATACAAATTATGAACAACAAACATGCATCTATCAACAAGTGAATCTAAGAATCAAGTGAATAAATAATCTGGTGATCATAATAGAATCAGGGACATAGATAGGGAATGGACTGACTATTCTTGGGGGGGAAAGGGGTGTGGGAGATGCGGGAAGAGACTGGACAAAAATCGTGCACCTATGGATGAGAACAGTGGGTGGGGAGTGAGGGCGGAGGGTGGGGCGGGAACTGGGAGGAGGGGAGTTATGGGGGGAAAAAGAGGAACAAATGTAATAATCTGAACAATAAAGATTTAATTAAAAAAAAAAGAAAATGTAATGCAATGGAAGTTCTTATAGACTGCTAGTAGGAATGTAAATTGGTACAATCTTTGGAAAACAGGTTGGTTTTATATATTAAAATGAAGAATGTAAACACTGTGACCTAGCAATTTGACTCCTAGATATATACCTCAAAAAGAATGTGCACACCTATACACTAAAACACAAACAGGAGTGTTCAAGGTAGCAATATTTGTAATAGCCTTAAAACCAGACACAACTCAAATACCCATATAGTAGAATGGATAAACAAGTTGCTATATATTCATATAATGGGACATTTTACAGCAATTAAAATGAACTATCACTACAAGAAATACCATAGATGAATCTCACAAATATAAACTTTGTGATGCTAAATCACTGTACATTACTGTATGTGTGTTATTATATAACTAAAAAGGTAAAGACAAACTTCCCAGTTAAAGTTGAGCATAAAAAAGCATTTTAGATAACAATCTGTATAATGACTAATATTTAAAGAGGAAGATTCTTTTTTTTTCTTTTTCCCAATAAAGATATACATCTATTCCAGTCCAATGGATTTTGCCATATCTTTTCTTGTGCCACTGGTTCATTCTGTAAAGAGAGTATACATAATATTTTTCTTATGTTTTGATAGAATTCCAAAGGAATTTGCTTGCTTAGAAAAAAACTAAATGTTTTCTTCATCATTACACAAGAATATGTTATTAAGAAGCATTCCACAGGAGAGTGCTGTCAGCAGAATTACAGTCCCACTCCTAATCTAATCACAATCTCCTAGCTTCTTCCATTGTGAAGCAAAATGCTGAAGCAGCTACATTATATATATGTGCTTCAGGTTTTTAATTAGTTAGCCTTTTAAAAGTAACCAAAACCAAAAATACTGCAAATACAAAACAGGAGGCAAGACTTCCAGCTGTGGTAAACTGAAGAGGTCAGCAAATCTCCTCCCAAAACAACTACAGAACTCGACAAAAGTGTCAAAAACAACCATTTCAGTCCTGAAAACAACCAAAGTCAAATGAAAAATTTTAAAGTGTTTATTTATGAAAATTTGTCGAATTTGGGGTAAGAACAGTGGGAGTCAGTGGTGTTATTGCTTGGGGCTGCTCCTTACCTACCTTCCAGACCCAAACCAAGCACAATGCAATAGCTTACCTGGGCTGGGCTGGTCAGGAAAACCAGCTTTATTGTCAGGGGCTGCTGATGTGATTTGGAAGTGAAGGGCAAAAACTACATACCCAGTGGCAATGAGAGTAAAAGTATTAAATTCGACTGGAAAAGAACAAAGAAAGCCTACAGCTCTCCTAGCCTGAGGCTGCTGTCCCAGCTGGGAAGAGGGATAGAATAGAAATTAAAATATTTAATAAGGAGATCCTGGAAATGAGAGCCATGGGGGGCTAGGTAAATTACACACATCCCTGGCTAAGTGGAGGCTGCATATATGCTCAAAGCTGACCAAAGAAGAGGGCCTAAGCTCTCCACATACCGAGGCTGAATGGGAGGCTTCCCACACATGAAAAAAAGTACAGAGAGGCTCAGCAGAAAATAAAAGCTGAGGCATACTTGAAAACTAGATGAGCTTCATAACACACTCACAGGTGAATCAACAAAGGGTAGATAGAAGCCTTTCTGGCTCAAGGTATTTGAGAACATCCTTTAACCAATCACTGGCTGACCACTAAGCTATATAGACACAAAGAGGACCTCAAGAAGGCCAGGCTAAAAATAAAAAAATAATTAAAAAACGAAACAACTGAGCAGAGACTTCAGTGGCTGCACCTCACAGGGGAGAAAGATTCTAAATATTAAGCCCAGTCAAGTTAATTAAATATAAGCAAACATACAAAATAATAACAATAATGACAACCTTCAGGGGTGGGAGAGGGGCTAGGAAGGAAATCAGATCGAGTTGTTACAATGTATCAGCGATTTTCAACCTCCTCCTTGACACACATAAACTAATCACTAAAATTCTGCAGCACCAAAAACTGTATTATATATTTTTCTGATCTGACAAAAAAATATAGGTATAATTCTGATTCATTCATACCAGACAGCTATTGTGTTGGCTGTTGTCATTTTTTTATTTGACAAACTAAGGGGAAAAAGGTCACTGTCCCTGACTAACTAGTCAGGTATTGCATGTTTTTAAAAATTCTTGTGGATGCCCGGCCGGCGTGGCTCAGTGGTTGAGCATCAATGAGCCAGGAGGTCATGGTTCGATTTCCAGTCAGGACGCATGCCCAGGTTGTGGGCTCGGTCCCAGTGGGGTCGTGCAGGGGGCGGCTGATCGGGGATTCTCTCTCCTCATTGATGTTTCTATCTCTCTCTCTCTCCCTCTCCCTTCCTCTCTGAAATCAATAAAAATATTTTTAAAAAAAGAATCTTGTGGCATACCAGGGTGCTTCTTGTAGAACACTGGTTGAAAATCACTACAATATATTATCAAATATATCCAGTTTTTAACAAAAAATTACAAGACATGTAAAGAAGCATGGCTTATAACACATACCAACTTTAAAAGGAATTTTTGGGATAAATACTTTATGTATATTCATTATATGAACGGAAATGATTTTAAAATGGTAATGTATAAAAAACCCCACTTTGTTCATACAAATAAAGCACACTATATAACAGAATTTAGTTGCAGATAATAAGTTCTGAATGCAAAAATATTCTAAAAACTAAACACAAATCATTACTCTGTGTATTTCATATAGGTCCTTAAACCACAATACACACACTTTAAATGCAGGGTAAGGTTTAGAAAACAGGTTTTGGGGGGAAAATGCAATGGCAAATATTGTAATTTACCCTTGATTTTTTAAATTGTGGCAAATAGAATAGAACAATAAAGGAAATGAAATAAATGACCCACAACAAGAACACCAAACATTGCAAACAATAATTTTTTTCATATGTTGGTGTTCTATCACAGGGCTGCATGCAGCCTTGGCTCTGGGCACTGAAGCCTACTGGCATGATGCAGGGAGCAAAATGGCTCTAAATGAGCAGGGTGATCACAATTAGCTAACAATGTCTACCTCACACCCACCTGGGGAAATGCGGATGGGCTCAAATGTTGCTAGTAGGGGATAATAAGGGCTTTCTTCTATAGTGATTCTATGGGTAAATCACCAGATCTTCATGGCTCACTTAACAAGGGATAAGGGGAGGATCTGGCTCCCCAAACACCTGGCAGGGGTATATCTGATGACCAAGACTTTACTTTTTCCCAAATCCATTTTTCACCAGCAAATGACACTTGCAACCCTCTGAAGAGTAATGCATATTTTCTCACATTTGGAAAGACAGTTAGCTGGAGGGAAGAAGATGAAAACACCACCCCAGGTTTAGACCTAAATCATACCAATTTTGGATAAAACAACAACTTGAAATGTTTATATTGCCATTTTAAATATATGCAAATATTAATATAACTAGAGGCCTGGTGCACGAAATTTGTGCATGGGTTGAGCCCCTAGGCCTGGCCGGCCATCAGGGTGATCAGGTTCCCTGCCTCGCTGCCTCCTCCTTCCCTTGCTCCCTCAGTGCCCCGCCACTGGTCGCCTGCCATGTTCCACGCCGCCCCCTGGTGGTCAGCACATATCATAGCGAGTGATCGAACTCCTGGTCAAACTCCCGAGGGGACACTTTGCATATCAGCCTTTTATTATATAGGATATATAGATTATGAAATTAAAAACTATAAAATCTCAGGTAAAGAGGGATGCATTTGCTTCAGCCACAGCTCATTAGCTATGTTAGAGAAGCCACCTGTTACACCGCAGCTAGAATTTCAGGTGTGTATTACATGGTAGGAGGATTTTCAATTCTCCTTTGAGCTACAAATTTGAAACAGTGTTGGGTGAAAGGAGGTCCCTATTTCCTTTCTCTTCAGCTAAGACAGAAAACCTTGAACCAAGATTCATGGCAGCAATCAGAGGCATCATAAGAAAGGGTTGAATACAGAAAAATGGTCTTCTGCCTGGCATTTTACTGAGAAGAGGAGCATCTAACAAAACCACCTGAAGAATGGAAGGCTACCAAGTCAGGTGGAATTAAAGTGGGATGCAGCCCAGCATATGATGCTCAGTGGTTGAGCATCAATGTATGAACCATGAGATCATAGTTCAATTCCCAGTCAGGGCACATGCCCTGGTTGCGGGCTCAATCCCCAGTAGGGGGCATGCAGGAGGCAGCCAGCCAATGATTCTCATCATTGATGTTTCTCTTTCTCCCTCTCTGAAATCAAAAAATATATATTTATTTTAAAAAGTGGGATCTAATAGTGCAACAACCTACACTAATACAAGACAAAAATGTTAATTGACTGTACCTTCACTACACCCATCAGCCAATCAGAAGAGTATGCAACTTAACCCAACAAAGATGGCCATTAAATTTGCATACTGCAGGTGGGGCGGCACAGTGTGATCTACCCGCCCCGCCGCCTGCCAGGCCTGCTGTCCCTGCGCGCGACCAGTTGGCCGGCGCCCCACCCTGCCCCGCCACCCATCAGGCCTGCTGTGTGCAGTGGGCAGCAGGGCGGGGCGGTGTGGCAGAGGGCCTGCCATCTGCGACCCAGCGTGGTATCCGGGCCTGCCATCTGCCACCCAGGGAGTGGGCCTAAGCCAGCAGGTGGTTATCTCCTGAGGGGTCCCAGACTGTGAGTAGGCACAGGTTGGGCTGAGGGACACCCCCCCTCGCCCCACTAGTGCACAAATTTTTGTGCACTGGGCCTCTAGTTTGTAATAGGAGTTCAGAGGAGGTGGCCATAAGAAAACCATAAAATGTGTTTAGAACTAGGACATCAGTCTGTTCTTAAATAGTTTCTTTCTTTTGCTACTTATATCCAAAATACCATCCCAGTGAAAAAGCAAGGTTTCCCTGAACCTACAGGGTTCCATGTAAAAAGATTTGAAGACTGTTACCTCCTATAGCAAATTCCTCCTACATGGATCCTGAATCTCTCCTTGAGAGCCTGTTCTGCTTGTTGTCAGTTTCACCTCAGGAAAGATGGAACTAACCATCAAAATCATTAGAATAAAAAATGTCAAATCTGTCTGCCCCCAAAAAAGTCTATCTGAAAACTACCATTTGCAACATCTAATAAAGATAACTCAAACACAGCCCCTGTCTTTCACTGACTGGCCCCACTTTGAAAAAGTAAAAATGATTATTTATATATAGCAATCTGTTACTGTGTCACACAAATCCACAGGAGACACAAATCAGAGAAATAAGAAACTCCCAAAGTCTAATTGAAAAGAGGCTAGATTACAGCCGTGGGCAAACTACGGCCCGTGGGCCGGATCCGGCCCGTTCGGCTGTTCTATCCGGCCCGCGGAGCCAAAAGAGTGGAGGGTTCTCTTGCTCTCCCCTCCGCTCCTTCACCAGCAGCAGTGTTAATATGTATTAGTTCACACAAACACTTCATCCATGCTTTTGTTCCGGCCCTCCGGTCCAGTTTAAGAACCCATTGTGGCCCTCGAGTCAAAAAGTTTGCCCATCCCTGGAAAAGCAACTTTACATACTTCTATTCCAAGACCATATCTTAAAATCATCCCCTGCTCTTAGAGAATATAGTAGTTTTGGTGAACAATGTAATAAAGGGAACATCAGGCAGGAAACCTATTCATCATTAGACAAAGGGTTGAAAAGGAATTCTGAAGTGTTTCCCTTATTAAGTAGCAACTACAACCAATAATAAAAATAGAATGTGAGTATACAACATGATAAATGTCTGAATCAAAAGATTAAGAGGTAAGCCCTGCCCAGTACTAGTATTGTTCCATGATTAGTGCATCACACGGAGCACTGAAGGGGAGTGGATTCAATTCCTGGTCAAGGGTCCGGTGCTTGTGGGAGGCAACCAATTGATGTGTCTCTTTCTCTTTCTCTCCCCACTTCACACCCCTCCCCCCCGTTTCTCTTCCTCCCCCCTCCCACCCTTCCTAACTCCCTCCTTCCCTCTCTCCCTACCTAAAAAAAGCAATGGAAAAATATCCTTGAGTGAGGATTAAAAAAAAAAAAGATTAATAGGTAAAATGGTCAGAATAAATTCTTCAAAGAGCTTATCAACCTTAAAACAATTTCCCTCGGAACTTTAGTTGACCTACAAATTTGGTAAATTCAAGAAGATTATTAGATTTTTGCCTATTTTCAAAAGTATTTATTCAGAATTTGGTTTCAAAAGTTTGCCAGACATATTAATTTGCCACCACTGTGATAACCAGGTAAAATTTAAAATCTAAGCATATTTCCAAATCCATTATCTCATTTGTAAACACACATAAAAATTCCCTTAAGCTATAGGACTTTAAATATGTAGCAACTATCTGAAGCAGTTCTTGAACTTTTTAAAATATATGGCTGAATATAAACAACTTTCAAACAAAAATGTTCACATTACAAAAGTTCCAAAGTTCAGAAAAGTAAGAGCAGAAAGATTTGAACTCATAGTAAAAGGGCAGGCAATGCATACTCTCAATGGTGGCTGGCTTATTAAACTTCTGTACTTCCAGAGAGCAATCTACAGTATTCATATCACTCTCACACAACCTTTAAACAGTGTGAGTATGTGTGTGTGTGTGTTGGAAGGAACAGGGTAGGAATCACATAAAAGGAACTTCCCTCCACTTCACCTTAAGGGACAAAATGGTGACTTCTAAGCTCCCTATGTAAGACCAAAAACTAGAAGTGCTATTCCCTTTTCAAATGACTATTCTTTTTGTTTGTTTTTTAAAAATATGTTATTGATTTCAGAGGAAGGGAGAGGGAGAGAAAATAGAAATATCAATGATGAGACTCATTGATTGGCTGCCTCCTTCATGCCCTCTACTGGGGATCGAGCCCACAACCCGGGCATGGAATCAAACCTGGGACCTTTTAGTCCGCAGGCTGATGCTCTATTCACTGAGCCAAACCGGTTAGGGCTCAAATGACTATTCTTAAAAGTTTAAAAGTTCTCTAAAGAGTTAGCATAATGAAAGTAGAATAAATTTATATACCATTAGAAATGCTTTACTATTCTGCTTTGCAAAATCAAAGCCTTTTTAAATATCAAAATCATACCAAAGATTAAAAAGAATATATGGAAAATAGATCCTCAATGATTTAAGATACATAAGAATAAATCTAATAAAGGATGAGGATAGATAGGTAATAGATGGATATGGATATATAAAAATGTAAAATTTTACTGAAAAACACAAAAATTAACTTGAAGAAACAAACTAAACCACATTCCTGAAAGAGAAGAGTGTGGCAGACTTTATTTTCCAAAAATGGCCACAATAATATTACCAGTCCCACATGCTCTTCAAAATCTCATCATTCCTCTCATGGAGAAATGGGCCCTATTTTCTTTATTTCCCTTGAATCTGGGGGATGGCTGTGACTAACAGTGTTATTTAAATGCTGTAATTCTCCCAAACATAAACCAGTCAAATAAAAATTTCTCTTTCAACCTTTGGAACTGAGCTACCCTGTAAGAAATGAGGCTATCCTGCAGCCACCATGCTGAAGTGACCACATACTGACAGAGATGGCTGCTGAGCTCCAGCTGTTGGAATCTCAGCGTAGGTACCATTCATGTAAGAAAGCCTTCAGATGATTCTAGCCTTCAGCCTTGGAGCTGTCCACGCTAACACCAAATGGAGCAGAAACTAGCTATCCCACTGAGCCCTCCTCACCAGAGTACAGATTCATGACTACGTTCTTTAGCCTGAAGTTTTGAGGTGGCATTATATAGACATACTTAATTGGGAAAATATAATTGGACTACAAATTACCGATTCATCTACAAACGTCACAAAATTACAATGAACACTCCAACAAGATTTTGGAGAAAATCTGATAAAATAATTCTGTGGCAGATTAAAGATGGCCATATGTTCTTGGACACTAACCCATACCCTCTTACCATGGAGAGTTGGGTCCAGGTCCTCTCCACAATGCCTCCTTAGAGATTTTATGACTCTGACCAACAGAATATGGTGAAAGTAACACTGCACCAGTTTCGGCGCCCAGGTATTCAGACACTGCAGCTTCTACTTCTTGTCTTGGGACAACTGCTCACAAAGTTCCAAGTCACCATGGAAAAAGTCCCACTACTCTGCTCTAAAGATCACGCGGATCTGCCCCAAGACCATATGGAGAAGCAGATGCCCAGATGACGCCAGCTTCCAAGTGACCCCTCTACCGTTGCCTGACATGTGAGTGAAGCCTTTTTGGACCCTTCAAACTAGACCAGCTCACAGGTGAATACCACCAAGTGATCTCTGTCAATATTATGTGGAGCAAGCCCAGTCAAGTCTGACTGAATACCTGACACATAGATTATGAACAAATAAAATAATTGTGTTTTAAGCCACTAAGTTTGGAGTGGTTTGTTATGCAGCAATGGGTAATTGAAACAGGTTCTAAGATTTGTCTGAAAGAATAATATTGGTAGAGAAGAAAATGATCAAATAAGGAGATATTTTGATGTTCACATATAAAATGTAACATGCTACGAGTTAAAAAGCTATAAAAGTTACAATATTATAGCATGGTATTAGAACAGATACATATCAATTAAAAAGTAGAAAATTCTGAAACAGACTCAATCTATAATAATAAAAGGGTAATATGCTAATTAGACCAGCCGTCCTTCTGGACATCATTTAGGATGTCCTTCCTGATGAAGCCGGGGCGGAGGGAAGCCAGGCCTACTCTTGCACGAATTTTCGTGCATCGGGCCTCTAGTTAGATGTAAGATTTTAGAGAATGATAAGTACATTTCAAATCAATAGGGAAAGAATATATTATGCAATAAATGGTGCTGGAACAACTAATTAATTGGAGGGGGAGTTGTATCTTTAGGTTATATTTTATGCCAAAACAAACAAACAAAACAGATAGATTGAACATCTGAAAATAGAAAATAAAGCCATAAAATCACTAGAGAAAATAAAATTCCTGAGGTGAATATTTATATACTATTCAAATGGGCAGAACATTTCCAAGTATGATAAGGAGCAAAAGTCATAAAAGTCTAAAATTTAACTATATAAAAATTATAAGCACTATAAAAAAGAAACCTGAAAAACATTTCAAAATATAAATATTTATCTTTTATATATAAATAATTTTACTAATCAATAAGAAAAACAGCCTGGCCAGTGTGGCTCAGTGCTTGAGAGTTGACCCCTGCACCAAGAGGTTGCTGGTTCAATTCCCAGTCAGGGCACATGCCCAGGTTGTGGGATTGAACTCCAGTAGGGGGCATGCAGGAGGCAGCCGATCTGTTTCTCTTTCAGCCTGTTCCTATCTTTCCCTCCCTCTCCTCTCTCTCAAATCAATAAAAAAATGTTTTTAAAAAAGAAAAACAAACAGCCAAACTTAAAAGATGGACAAAAGGCATAAATAGGTATTTCACAGAAAAATATATATGGCCAATACTTAAGAGAAAATTACCTGCTTAAAAAAACAACAAAAACCCCCCACAAAACTGATTGGAGGAAAATAACTAAATCCAGAGTCTTCAACACAAACATTCATAATGTGCAGTATAATCCCAAATTACTTGACATATGAAGAATCAAGACAACAGGGCACACGCAGCAAAGAAAATAAAATTTATTCAATTTTGACTCTGAGATGAACCAGATGTTTAAACAAAAAGACAGGGATTTTTTAAATGGCTATTATTATGATCATCAACATAGTAAATCAAACATTTTTTAAAAAATGTGTTTTTATTGATTTTTTAGAGAGAAAGGGAGAGGGAGAAACATCAGTGTATAAAAGGAAAATGGCAGGTTGTGGAATTAGCTCATTTCTAGTTTAAATGAAGAATAATCCATTAAAAATCAGTCAACATCTTCAAAAATTATAGAATTGGCAAATGCAAAATACCAAGAAATAAGAATAGGATCTTTATTAAATCCTGGTAAATTTAAACCTAGGAAATATTCACTATATCATAAAATGGAAATTCAATCTATTGAGGAGACCAACAAAGAATCACAAGTGAAAAGTGATACACACCTGCAATGATTTCCTAGTTGCTAAAATTTAAGTCAATTATCTTACTTGAAGACAGTGAAAATGTACAAGCACCTGTCATTATAACCACATTAGCATCAGGTAATACAATGTCTGATACTCCCACAACTACAGGTAATTTCAAACAGGAAAGAGCAATACACTACTAGTTATTCAAGATTAATAATGTCTACTTTAAAATAATGTTTCCCAATCCAACTAGGTTCAGTTTTCAAATCAAGTAAGGATAATTCATTTATAAAATGGATACGCCCAGCTGGCATGGTTCAGTGGTTAAGCAGTGACCTATGAACCAGGAGGTCACCATTCAATTCCTGGTCAGGGCACAGGCTCAGGTTGTGGGCTCGGTCCCCAGTGTGGGGTGTGCAGGAGGTGGCCGATCAATGACTCTCTCTCATCATTGATGTTTTTCTCTCTCTCTCATTTCCTCTCTGAAATCAATAATAATAATGATAATAATAATAATAATAATAATAATAATAAAGAAATACAACTTGGATTTCCACTTAGCAAACAGAACCATGCCTAACAAATTTGCCCTGCAATTCAGCATATCTTAATTCAAAGAAGACAGTGACTAACCTATGTAAAATGTTTGTAGATTTGATTTTTACTTCTTTAATGCCAAATCAAAGAACACAAGTTTAATACTAACACACAAGAAATGAAACTCATTTATTAAATCTTCTTAATAAAGGAAACGATCACATTTAGAAAAATGGCCCATTATACATAACATTAATATAATTTAAATTTTTCTGTAAGTAATCAAGTACTTATTTTGCTATCTGAGCAATTTTTGTGTGCAGCTGCCTTCAGAAGTTACACAAGAAAAATAACTTGCTGTATGTATGGCTCTTGTACCTTGGTTCCTCATTTTTAAGTTAAATTATACCTCAGACCAAATTGAAATACAAGCAATTGGTTCAAGCAAAGTTCCATTAGATGGAAGAATAAAATTATCATTAAATATGGCTGCAGATGGTAGTGATGGGATATGGTGTTGCAACATACCAGACAAAACAAAGTGTGAAACAAGGCAAAGGCTCCATTCTATCATTGTTTAGATCCCACGGTGTCTCATGTATTCCAGCAGGCAACTGCAGGGAATACACTCTATTTTCTAAATGAGAAGGAAATGATTCTTTATCTTTCTTTTTTTTCCCAGTTTTTTTTTTTAATTTCAAGAAAAGCAATTTTAAATATAATAATGTTACATGCAATAAACCTTAATATTTCAAGAAAATTATCTTAAATATATTACATTCAATAAACATTAATATTTTAAGACTAAAAGGACTTTAAGTATAATATTACCAAAACTGTAATAACATGGCATATCACAAAAGTTGTAGAAAATATTAAAAATCTGCAAATAACAGGATTACTTCTATTATATTCTAGAATATTTTCCCCCCTCTGGCTCTATTTTTGTTCATCAGTTTATGTTCATTATATTCCACAAATGAGTGAGATCATATATTTATCTTTCTCTGACTGCCTTATTTCACTTAGCATGATGCTCTCCAGGTCCATCCATGTTGTTGCAAATGGTAAGAGTTCCTTTTTTTTTACTGCAGCATAGTATTCCATTGAGTAGATGCACCACAATTTTCTAACCCACTCATCTGCTGATGGGCACTTAGGCTGTTTCCAAATCTTAGCTATTGTAAATTGTGCTATGAACATAGCAGTGCATATATCCTTTCTGATTGGTGTTTCTGATTTCTTGGGATATATTCCTAGAAGTGGGATTACTGGGTCAAATGGGAGTTCCATTTTAAATTTTGTGTGGAAACTCCATACTGTTTTCCACAGTGGTTGCACCAGTCTGCATTCTCACCAGCCGTGCACAAGGGTTCCTTTTTCTCCGCATCCTCACCAGCACTTGTTGTTTGTTGATGATAGCCATTCTGACAGGTGTGAGATGGTACCTCATTGTTGTTTTGATTTGCATCTCTCGGATGATTAGTGACTTTGAGCATGTTTTCATATGTTTCTTGGCCTTCTGTATGTCCTCTTTCGAAAAGTATCTATTTAGGTCCATTGCCCATTTTTTGATTGGATTGTTTAACTTCCTTTTGTTAAGTTGTATGAGTTCCCTGCAAATATTGGAGATTAAACCCTTATCAGAGATAATATTGCAAATATGTTCTCCCATGCAGTGGGCTTTCTTGTTGTTTTGTTGATGGTTTCTTTTGCTGTGCAGAAGCTTTTTATTTTGATGTAGTCCCATTTGTTTATTTTCTCTTTATTTCCATTGCCCTAGCTGTATCGGTAAAGATATTGCTAGGACATATGTCTGCCATTTTGCTGCCTATGGATTCCTCTTAGGTTTTTATTGTTTCCCATCTTACGTTTAAGTCCTTTATCCATTTTGAGTTTGTTTTTGTGTATGGTGTAAGTTGGTGGACTAGTTTCTTTTTTTTGCATGTATCTGTCCAATTTTCCCAACACCATTTATTGAAGAGACTGTCTTGACTCCATTGTATGCTCTTGCCTCCTTTGTCAAATGTTAATTGAGCATAGTGGTTTGGGTCGATTTCTGGGTTCTCTGTTTGGTTCCATTGGTTTATATGTCTGTTCTTGTGCCAATACCAGGCAGTTTTGAGAACAGTAGCTTTGTAATATAGCTTGATATCTGGTATTGTGATCCCTCCAATTTTGTTCTTCTCAGGATTGCTGTGGCTATTCGGGGTCTTTTTTTATTACAGATTAATTTTTGGAGTTTGTTCTAGGTCTGTGAAATATTCTGTTGGTATCTTAATGGGGATTGCATTGAATCTATAGAGTGCTTTGGGTAGTATGGACAGTTTAATGATGTTGACTCCACCAATCCATGAACACGGTATATTCTTCCACTTGTTTGTCTTCCTCTGACTCTTTTTTCTAAATCCTGTAGTTTTCCTAGTATAGGTCTTTTACCTCCTTAGTTAAGTTTATTCCTAGGTATCTTAATTTTTTCGGTGCAATGGTAAATGGGATTGTTTTTTTAGTTTCTCTTTCTGTGAGTTCATTATTGGTGTGTAAGAAAGCCACAGATTTCTGGGTGTTAATTTTGTATCCTGCTACATTGCCGAATTCATTTATTTAGTCTAGTAGTTTTTAATGGAGTCTTTGGGGTTTTCTATGTACAATATCATGTCATCTGTGAATAATGACAATTTTACTCTTTTCCAAGTTTGATACCTTTTATTTCTTCTTGTCTGATTGCTATGGCTAGCACTCCAGTACTATGTTGAACAGAAGTGGTGGAAGTGGGCATCCCTGTCTTGTTCCTATTCTTAGGGGAAACGGTTTTAGTTTTTGCCCATTGAGTATGATGTTGGCTGTAGGTTTGTCATATATAATGGCCTTTATCATGTTGAGATATGCTCCCTCTATTCCAACTTTGCTGAGAGTTTTTATCAAAAATGGGTGTTGGATTTTGTCGAATGCTTTTTCTGTATCCATTGATATGATCATGTGATTTTTGTCTTTCAGTTTGTTTATGTCTTTATTTTTCAATAGTAAAGGATCTCTTAAACTGTTTCCCTGACTCCAATGATCTGTAAATGTAAATTTTTATTAAAGCCTTATTTCTTTATTGAGGAAAGTTAAGATGTTTCAGTGTTCTTTTTCCTTTTCTCTCTGCTGTTTAGAAACTGAAGTGAGAGTGGGGAACTAGAGAAATGTTTTCATGATCCACATGGGCTTTTACTAATTCAGATCAATGACCATCGAAAGTTCCTCTTTGGATGCCCACAGGTCAGGATTCCAATATTAAAGTTCAGGCAACCTTCTCAGCCCAAATGCAATTTTCGACATTTTCTCTTTTTTCAATACTTCTTCGTTTATATCCCCTTAGGTCTAGAGATCTGAGGCCATACTGTAGGAATATTTTAAATAATATAAGAACATTTCATTTAAAAAACTCAAGCATATACCAAGTGAGTCACAATAATAATTCTGCAAGGTTGTGGTCAGACTACATTTTTCTAGGCTTACTTATTTAAGCTAAGCTAGAAGTAAACTATATTCTACTTTCTTTTCATGTGTGAAATTAAAACTTTATATAGTAGAATCAAGGACTTAGGCATTTTGTAATCCTCTTCAAAATTAATTCCTATTTCCAGTGAGTCAGTATGAAGTCCAGAATGCTGTTTAAACTAGATTTTTCTAAAATCAGTTAAGTGACTACCATGCGTTTTCAATTTGTTTTTTAAAAAGGTATATTCTTGACCTCTAAAAGAATGCTTGTTCTGACAATTTCTTGAATATCATTATGTAACAAGTAAGGCATCAACATGAATGTGCAATTATACTTCATTCATGAGAGAGACTTGTAGAAACACATGGGAAATTTTGGAAAAGTTAAATTCTCCATTTTAGTTTTATGGTTTTAAGATAACTGCAACAGACCACACAACCAAGAGAAAAGGACAGGAACATACTTGGGGAAGGATGACTTTTCTATTTGAGCCAGCTATTTCAGGAAATCCTGGAATACTTACAATGAGTGTCAGAATGCCATCTGGCTGTACTATTGATGTAATTTTTAAATGCAACTTTAAGGATTGATGTAACCCAGGGAAGCAGGTGGGAAAGGGGATGCTTAATGGAATAATCACTTCAACTCTATTATTTTAACTACAGAAAATTTGGAATCATGTGATACTTTATATTCTGATCAAGAAGTGAATTTTACTGGCAGCTTTCTTTATAATAAAACTCCTAAAGATTGGAGGATACAATTATACTACAATCCTGAGTTGGATCCTTGACTCTCTAAATGAGAGATGCTTCTTTTCCAAAGAGCTCTTAATTTCTTTCACAACTGTGTGTGTGTGTGTGTGTGTGTGTGGGGGGGGGGGTTGTAAAATAATTTCCATCCCATGTAGAAGCTACTAATCTAATAGAATGAATCAGATATAATGCCATGAACAATGGTCAGCACTCTTCCCTAGGGTCCAGGGCACTGTCCAAGTTGACTACACTCCTAGTTGGAGGGTTACTATACTGCTTAAGAGAGAGAGAGGGAGATAAAACAGGAGGACTAGGACAGGGAGGCAGGTAATATGGTGTGTCATTTAACAGCACCATAAGTAAAACTCAGTCTCTTCTTTCCTAGCACACACAGCAAAATTTTCCACATGAGGTTCCCAATGGCTACAATTTGTGTATTCCCAGTGTTCTTTCTCATCTTATTCTGATAAGCAGATCACGGCTCTCACTATCCAAAAAGACTTCTTAGGAAATTAAAAAATTGGAGCTGGGAGAAGTCCCTGTTCTTTGGTTAAAGAGCTATTAGGATGTGTACTGAGAGCTGCCTTTGCCATGTGGAGAAAGCAATCACAATTTGCAGAGAAAGAAAAAGGAGATAAAAAAAAAGAAAAGAAAAAGGGACAAAAATCCTAATAATATCCAAGTCTTACATTTCAAAAATACCTAAGACTAGTTTTACTTCTATCCATCTTGAGGTCTGGTCACATGAGCCAACAAGTCTTGCTAGAGTTTGAGTTGAACTTCCGTAAGATCCAACTCTTATACCAACCTTTACTAGACTCTCATTTTTCACCTGTATAGAAATATTAGCTTTCGTCTCTCCTTCTCTTCCCCTCACAGATCACAAACACTGTAATGTGCTCCTAGAAGATGGCAGTGTTAAAATAATCCTTTTCAGATACTCAATCTTTTCATTACTGGCCTTATGTTATACACTACCGGGGATGGACGAACTCCCTGCCTTTCTGGTATGTAAATGTTGGACCCAGTCAACAAAGGACAAGTGATGATAGCTGGGTTAACAATGCACTAGGTATTTACAAATACATATATCCATGGTCATTTCAAAGGTGCAAAATAAAAAAGGTGGCATTACTGAAATATGTTCTTGCTTTTAGGTTCCTAGTATAGACAGAAACAATTGCACATCAATTTTCAAACCTCTTAGTTTTGAAACTACTTTGGTTTTGATGATGTTTTTGTTCAGAAATCTGAAGGAAGATTCTAACCATTCCCTATATAGAAAACCCTAGGAAGTTGTGAAAATTATAGCTTTTTCAAAGAGCTTAATTTCACCTCACATAAACAAAAACAAATCATTTTACTTGTTCACATCATTTCATAAGAATATAACTGCTACTGGCAAACTTATGAATCTATCATATTCTAGTAAAAATACTACAGCTTCTTTCTGCTATCATTGTTACTGAACAAAAGTCATTTTTGTTTTGCAATTTTTCTTGTCATTCTCTTTTTAGAGATGTTAGGTTGAAATTCTAATGTATTGTAATGTAGACCATATGCTGACTTAGGCAGTCTAACAGCTGAATAAAGCCTGACACAATGTTCATCAATTATTAACACTAGCAGAAACCATTAAAGAGTCTAGTACAACATCAATAAATTAGCTGAACAAATGAAATAAATGAATAGTGAGAGCCTTTGATGTGCAATTTCATGGGCATGATTGTTACCTTCATTTTTCAAAAAGGAAAATTGATGCATAGAGAAGTTAACAAATTTGTCTTGGGTCACAGGAAATAAATGGCAGATCTGGGATTGGATTAAAGTCTGTTGTACACTACAGTATGTGTTCTTTTAAAAAAAATATTGATTTTATAGAGAGAGGAAGGGAGAGAGGAAGAGAGAGAAACAATGATTGGTTGCCTCCTGTATGCACTCCCCCAACCCGCAATCTGAGTATATGTGCCCTGACTGGGAATAGAACCCGCGACCTTTCAGTGTCCAGGGATGACTCTCCAACTGAGCCATCCTGGCCAGATTGCTCTCTCTGAACTCTGAAGTTCTATGAAGCAGCAATTATAATTCTATCTCTCTATACCTTTCTAAGGATCCTTTTGACCACAATTATCTTTCACAGAATTCTCCTTTTTACTATAAGTCACTCTTCTTGGTATGCCTAGAGTAAATTAAGGGTGGGACATGAGGAGAGAGTTAATAGGGACCGCCCACAAAAACTCTACTTTTGGGAATGCTATTATATATAGATCAGCCTACTTCAGAGGCACTCTATTTTGGTTTCATTAAGTATGTATGTATTTCAGAGCCAAAATTATATTTAAGAAACCCATTGTGTATTTTCCCAGTATCTGGTCATAAGAATATTTCAAACAAACTAAAGCCCTTTGTTTCATTAATATATGTTCCCTCCTATCCCCACTCCTCCACCCCCTCAACTGCCTTAGGGGCCAGTTATTATTTGTTAGTTGAGAGAGAGCATCTAAGAAATCTGATTTAGGAAAACTTAAAAATATATAACAAAAGACAAACCATTTCATTACTTAGCTGTTTCTATATGACAGGGCAGTCTGTTTTGTTTCACTTTTATCTCTCTGTCAATTGTTACACAGTAGGTATTTGTTGAAAGGAAGGGCTCTATACTAATGTAAGTCTGGTTAGAAAACAAGAAGTTTTATAAAATACTAGAGGCTCAGCGCACGATTAAATTGTGCGCATGTAGGGTCCCCTAGGCCTAGCCTGCCATCAGGGCCATGTCTGTTGCCCCAAGAGGCCTCGCACGCTCCTGGAGCCCAGGGGTGGGGAGGGTCCGAGAGGTGCTCCATGTACCTCGTGGTGACCAGTCGTTTGGTTGTTCCAGCATTCCGACCACTGGCCTTTTCTAATATAGATTGTTCACTGACTTGAGGATAAAATACCCTTAATAAGGGAAAGAGAAATCCTAAAATATTGTTCCAAAATGTGTACATAGTTAATGGGAATGAGAAAATTCCCATGCAAACTATAGCTTCCTCTAAAGATAAAAATAAATAACACCAAATGGAAGAATTACCACATACTCAGTAAATGTTCTAGATTTGTTTTTATTTGTTGTAAAGAAATATGTATATCCACAAGTTTTCTGAAACTGCTAATTTTACATTTCAATAATCTAAATTCTTTTCCTAAGACAGAAATCCTGACAAGCCTTCCTATTCCCTCTCTTCTCCCCCAACCACCCTTTTAAAGCTATGAGCAACACACCAATCTTTTTCAAAAATATGTATTTTTATTGATTTCAGAGAGAAGGGAGAGGGAGAGAGAGATGGAAACATCAATGATGAGGTGTCTCTTGCACTCCCCAAACCGGGGGTCGAGCCTGCAACCTCGGCATGTGCCCTGACCTGAAATGAACTGTGACCTCTTGGTTCATAGGTTGACACTCAACCATTGAGCCACGCTGGCTGGGCAACACATCAATCTTAATGCATTACGACTGGAAGCATGAGACCAAAGAAAAGTTGGTCCTGACAGAGGAACATTCTACTTTAAAGATGGGAAAGAAAAGCCACTGTGCAGGTGTTGCATTATCATCAATCGAAAGAGCTTTTGCTTTTGGCAGCACATTTAAGAGACACTTGTATGTTGTTAGTTTAATGATTTCTAGGTCTTTCTTGTTCAACAAGGGGCACCTACCTGTCAACATGTCGAAAGACGATAAGATGGCATTCAGGACATAAAAGATAAGCTAGCTGTCAAAAGAAAAAGAAAATCTGATACCAGCATGACAAAGGCTTTTTATTTTGGAAGATATTTAATAAGCACATTACTTTAGGGGTGGGGGGTAGGGAGAGAAGAAGGAAGACTAAGAAGGGGACATTGCCCAGTATGATCTGTTTTACTTGGATTAAGTGCCATAAAACCTGCCATGTGTTTACCACTACAGTAGAATGATTTTTTCCTGAAGATATGGGTAGACAACACGATTTAACAGCCTTTAAATGTGGGATATATTTGAATGTAAGTGGCCAGATTATTATGACCACCCCAGCAGTACTTCGTTGGGCCACCTTTTGCCTTCAATACTGCGGCGATTGTTCTTGGCATTGACTCCATGAGATGTTGAAAGGTGATGCGAGGAATCTGACACCATGCCTGATGAATAGCACTGTCCAGTTCTGTGAGATTTGATGGTTGTGGAACCAGCTGCCTGATGGCTCTTTTAACTTCGTCCCACAAATGCTCAATTGGATTGAGATCTGGTGATTGTTGGGGCCATCTAAGCAAGGTAAAGTCTCCCTCATGTTCTTGAAACCACTCCTGCACAATACGAGCACCGTGGCAAGGCGCATTGTCTTGTTGGAAGAAGCCATCTCCATTGGGATACGCCATCAACATGATAGGATGAACTTGATCAGCAACGATACTTAGGTATGTTGTGCTATTCAGATGTTGTTCCACACGAATTAAAGGGCCCAAATCATGCCAGGAAAACATGCCCCAAACCATAACACTGCCCCCACCAGCTTGTATACTTTCCCCCTTTGAGTTTAAATGTATTTATTTATGCATAATGCTATGAAAAATGTTCCTTTGGGGGGAGATGAAGAGGGATTAGAAATTCCCTTTTTGCAGTTTGAGGTAAACATTAATTACTCCATGAATATCAGTCAGAAAACTTGCTAACAGAAGAGTGTCAATGGAAAAAAAAAGAAAGCATAAAAGATATGTCATTCTTCTTACTGAATAAGATAAATGAACAATTTTGAGCAGTTGAAATAAAGCAATTTTCCTAGAAACACTTTTTTCCGATTAGTCATATATTGAACTTTAATGCACTGAAATTGACTTGTGCGGCATGTCACATAAAAAACCGCCCCCCCCCCCCCCCAACACACACACACACAAGCAATGATAGCAAAGGTATAATTCTGTTGACAAGTTACAGCCCAGACAATTCAGAAGCCTGAAAGACTTGGACCCTATCACTGCTCAGTTAGGGACCTGGGTTCTTTCTATTCTTAGCTCTATCACTTACCAACTTTTGGGTTAGACACTTAACAAAATGGTATTTTCTAACTCAAGAAACATATTTCATTCTTATAACCTAGTGAAGGCATGCTATAACATTTATTGACTACCTGCCATTTGTTAAAACTTGTTTACATACAGTATCTCATTTACCCTTATGTTACTTTCACTAAGGTGTTAAGAAGGTGCTCACAGTCACACAACTACTAAATGCAGAACTTAGATACAAGTTAGGTTGCTGCCTGATTCCAGCAACTATACTTAAACTATACTCAAGCCCAATAGGCCTTAGTCTTCTCAAATACTGGGTTAATAATCTTCTATACAATCATAACCAACTGTATCATGACATGATTCATCCTTCCTCATTTGTTTTGTGCTAGGCATTGTGCAATAGTAGTTCTCAGGGAAGCTGGCAATCAGGTGGGGGAAAAGATCTGGGGACCACACAACATATTTTAAACCTCCTCTCTGTTACTACTTTTTAAAATATATTTTTAAAAGAGAGGAAATAAAGAGTCTGGGGAAGGAGAAAAATGGGTAGGAAAGTTATGAAGTGAAGGGGGGTGGTGCTAGAAGGTGTTCCACATACAAAACAGAAACTAAAATATTCTACATCCCTTACCCGATGAAGCTGTACACTGGCTATGAGCTTTCTACCAAAGCAAAAACGGAAAATTAAGAATAGTTTTTAAGTTGAGGCACTTTGACTCAAATACCCAATTTCGTCAAATAAGGTGAGTCTGTGGGCTCAATAGTTATGTCAAAATTCCAAAGACATTCAAAAATATAAAACAAATTTGAGGCACAAATTGTAAAGAGATGTTGTTGCTTAACCAATGCGAAGAAGCTGCCATACAAGTTGTTCTTGCCTAATAAATACATAGATGCAGCAGGGAAATAGTCCCTCAACTAACATAAATGAGGAAAGGTAATTACTCGCATTTGATTAAGAATTTCCAGTAACTGTGCCGAAACCGGTTTTGCTCAGTGGATAGAGCGTCGGCCTGCGGACTGAAAGGTCCCAGGTTCGGTTCCGGTCAAGGGCATGTACCTGGGTTGTGGGCACATCCCCAGTGCGAGATGTGCAGGAGGCAGCTGATCGATGTTTCTCTCTCATCGATGTTTCTAACTCTCTATCTCTCTTCCTTCCTCTCTGTAAAAAATCAATAAAATATATTTAATAAAAAAAAAAGAATTTCCATCAACTGCAAACACAGTCTGTTTAGTTGTAGGCCTTTTACAAAAGTGAATTGCTAGTTTCACATAAATCATCTTAGAGAAAGGAGGTTTCTAGTGGAATAACATCAAGAGTCAGTTGTGCAGAACAGTTTAATGCTGAGAGTTTGTTTCTGAATGTTTTAAAAATTGATTTGTCTGCCAGATCACATAATGTAAACAAACAGTTTAATATAGCCAATACTCCTCCTTAAGAGCAATTTAAAGTTATACCATACTTCATTAACTGTAAGATGTCACCAATGGTAAATGTGCCACCATTTAATGTACCACTGAAAAAACACCACCACCACCACCACCACCACCACCACCACCACCACCCCCCTCCCCCCCCCCCCCACACACACTGGGAGTTGACTGATTGTAGAAACATCCTGATTACAGAGACGTTAAAACAAAAAGTGGATATTAGAAAAATGTTTACAAGTGAAACATGCTCCTTTCAGCAACATCAGTCAGCTTGCTGTCCATCGACCAAACTTTTGATATTGGCACCTCCTCTTCGACTTCTCTGACTTGTGCCTTCTCCATCTTTGTCATCCCAACCTCTGCTCTAGTTGGTCTTCTCACCAACCTGTCTCTGCTCTCTACAAGGTATTCTTCCCACGTCTTTTTCATTCTACTACCTATGTCTTCTCCTCATGTGCACATATTCAAATATGAGGAAAAAAAGGCTAGTCAGAAGGGATATGCATTTATAAAACTAGCTTCTCCAATGGACACCCATTCTTTTTTCTTTGTGCGGGACAAATATATACTAGCCACACAATTACTATGTAATTTACCACAGAAGGAGAGACAAATTCGGGGAACAGGAACACCACCATCCATGCTGCCTCATCCCAAAGTAATCAAGGTCATTTAGGAAAATTCCTTTAAAAATTTTTTTAAAACTAATGCCCCAAAGGCAAAAAAATTTCCCTTTGATATTTCAGACACAAAGTTTTGCTTCCAGAAAATTCTACATATTTCATCATTTTAGAGTAAACTAGAATTTAGAATTGGGATCTAAAGCTCCATTTGTTCCAAAATCATATCATCCAGCCACTCTGGAGATGGTAAGACAGATTATATGTATATACATTTTTTAATCCTCACCTGAGGATATTTTTCCATTGCTTTTAGATAGAGTGGGAGGAGGTGGAGGAGAGAGACATCGATATGAGAGACACATTGATTGGTTGCCTCCTGCAGGTACCCAGGAAATGAGCCTGCAACCCAGGTATGTGCCCTTGATCAGGAATCAAACATGAGATCCTTCAGTGCTTGGGCTGATGCTCTACCCACCGAACCACACTGGCCAGGGCAAGACAGGTATTTTATTTTATTTTTTTAAAATGTATTTTATTGATTTTTTTTTACAGAGAGAAAGGGAGAGGGATAGAGAGTTAGAAACATCGATGAGAGAGAAACATCGATCAGCTGCCTCCTGCATACCCCCCACTGGGGATGTGCCCGCAACCAAGGTACATGCCCTTGACCGGAATCGAACCCGGGACCCTTCAGTCCGCAGGCTGACGTTCTATCCACTGAGCCAAACCGGTTAGGGCAAGACAGGTATTTTAATCATACTTTAATCTCTCCTTAAATATGACCAGCCCAAGCAATTTACCAAAAACCAAATACAATTATCTTTAATTGTTGAATAAAGTTTAACTGCTTTATAAAAGTTATTTTCTAAAAATAAAGAGCAAATTAAATTTTAACAGTCCTAACTAAAAGCTTAAAAGTTCAAGATTTGTTATACATATTTTGAGAACTCAATTCAATAAACTTTAGTGAATACCTATTACATACTAGGGACATAGAAATAAATAAAATCTAGTCTTTAGCTTTAGGTCTATAGGAATATCTCACCTTTAAGAAAGATATATGTATATACCAGTATGGAAACAAACGTAAGAGATTAATTAGTTCATTCTCTCTGGGGGCTTAGATAGATGGAGGTGGAAGTTGAACCAGAAGGGGATAATACCTAGAGTGAAGAACATCTGAACTGGGTGGAGTAGTATGGAAGTAAGGGAAGGACATTCCAAGCTTGGAGATGGGACTAAATATAGACTTTATTTTTCCACTTATACTATACCTTGTCACTCTTCAAAAACAACTAGATATAACTCCCAAAAAGATACACTGAGTGTTATAGGGTAAGGGGAAATTAGGTTGAAGAATGTACATAAAAATGATGGGTAAAGTATGTTTCAATGAGTGAATTCCTTTACTTCTCCAATAATATTATCAAGGGAAAAGCCTTCAACAAATCGTTCCTTCAACACTATATACAGCCCAAATGTTCAGTTCTGCCCCTCTCTGGGATGTGCAGGGGGCCTTAGATGCTTTGGGAGGAAAAGTTTGGTCTCAGTTGCAGAACTGAGGTGCAGGGACTAACCTTGATGGGAGAAGCAAAGAAATGCCTGAGGGCAGAAACAAGAAGAAAGCATAAATTCATGAGAACAAGAAACACTACATCCAGAGTTTTCCTTGTAGTTACTGGCCAATCCTTAGGGGACAAAAGTCTAGGCTTTAATGGGCTACTTGCTAAAATAACAAGAGGCTACCTCTGGCCCTACCATGGAGACAGATAGGATTAACAACACCTGTATAAATATGACAAAACTCCCCAAATGGCTGCATTCTTGGAGGTGAAATAGGAAAAAAATCATTCTGCAGAGGGAGACGATAGGGAGAAGGGTCTTTATTGGCTTTGGTTCCTGGTAGACAGTTAAACAGAAACATGTCTCCACTGCAAATTCTTAACCATAAGTCTGCACCCCTGTTAGGGCTAGAATTCAAACTAGTATGTGGCCTGGAAAACTAAGGTCAAAAATGTACTTAAAAGTTGGTGGTACTCTTAGACACTCAAATTACTTTGGGAAAAAAATCTATTTCATAGCCTCAAAAAATTACAACAAATGCCCTGGCCGGTGTCACTCAGCGGTTAGAGCGTCGACCCACATACTGAAAGGTTGCAGGTTCAATTCTTGGTGAAGGGCATGTACCTGGTTTGCAGGTTTGCTCCTTGCAGGAAGCAACCAGTTGATGTGTCTCTCTCATATTGATGTTTCTCTCTTCTCCTCCCTCCCTCCGTCTCCCTTCGGATAAGGATTAACACACACACACACACACACACACACCCCACAACAAATAAGGTTCCAAAGACCATGAGCTCACAAGAAACACATACCTATGAGTAGAGTCAATGATTAGCAAACTATAGAATTAAACCACAAAGCTGCAGAAAACAGAATTATCAGATGCACAGTATAAAATAAGTATTTTCTATATGCTTGAAGAAAAAAAAATAGAAAAGTATAATGCAGAAATAGGAAACTACTGAAATTGACCTGGCAGATTTGAAAATAGACAATATATATTACCATATGGACTTTAAATATGGATGCTAAAATTCATAGGGAAACTGAAAGAACCAAAATCAGGTATGAAACATACAAATTAGAGTAAGGGGTGAGAAATCTCAAGCAATTAAAAAGCAAGTAAAGACAAGAAACATGTAAGGCAAGATATTAGAAAATATAACAAAAGATAGTATAAATAAATCCAAAAAGAGCAGTCCTCATGATTGATGTAAGCAATTGCCAGACTAGATACAAAATTTAAGTACATGTTGTTTACCAGAGACATAAAATATAAGCACACAGAAATGCTGACAGTAAAAGGATAATGAAAGAGAAGCTGAAAGACATACCAAAATACTAAACAAAGAAAACTGGAAGCCATTTAACCATTTCCAATAAGGATGTAGATATTACCAAGATACTTCTCCCTAACAAAAAAAGGTTGAATAAACAACAATATCATTGTTTGTTTGTTGTTGGTTGAAATAATGCTTCAATGAACACAGAAGTGCATATTTCTTTCAAATTAGTGTTTTGAGTTTCTTTGAATATATATCTAGAAATAAAATTGCTGGGTCATAAGGCAGTTCCATTTTTAATTTTGTGAAGACCCTTCATCCTGTGTTCCACAGTGGCTGCACCAATCTGCATTCACACCAACAGTGCACAAGAGTTCCTTTTCTGCATATCCTTGTTGATTTACTGACAACAGACATTCTGGTAAGCATGAGGTGATATCTCATTGTGGTTTTAATTTGCACTTTTCTGATTAGTGAACTTGAGCATCTTTTCTTATGTCTATTGACTATCTGTATATCCTGTTTGGAAAAATGTCTACTCAGGTCCTCTGCCCATTTTTTAACTGGACTGTTTGGTTTTGGGTATTCAGTTGTATGTGCTCTTTATAAATTTGGAGTATTAACCCTTTTTCGAATATGTCACTGGCAAATATCTTCTATTTAGTAAGTTGTCTTTTTATTTTGGTTGGGTTTCCTTTGCTGTGCAAAAACTTTGTTTAATGTAGTCCCATTTTTTTAATTTTCTTTTGTTTTCCTTGCCTGAGGAGATACATCAGAAAAAATGTTGCTAAAAGAAATGTCAGAGATTTTATTGCCTATGTCAGTGATGGCGAACCTATGACATGCATGTCAGAGGTGACACTCGAACTCATTTTTTTGGTTGATTTTTCTTTGTTAAATGGCATTTAAATATATAGAATAAATATCAAAATATAAGTCTTTGTTTTACTATGGTTGTAAATATCAAAAAATTTCTATATGTGACACGGCACCAGAGTTATTAAGTTAGGGTTTTTCAAAATGCTGACACGCCGAGCTCAAAAGGTTCGCCATCACTGGCCTATGTTTTCTTCTAGGAAGTTTTATGGTTTTGAGTCTTAAGTCTAAGTCCTTTTGTTATTGTTGTTCAGATTCTTCTCAGCATCTCTTTGATGTCAGAGATAAGACTGTTCCTCTTTTTCAGGTATAGGGAGGGCACCTCTAACATGAGGGTTTATGACCTGTTTCAAGGGAGAATGGTGGGAAAGGGTCACTCTAATCTTCCTGTTTCGTCTGTTTTCTCAAATTCCTTCATCTTCATATTCAATATGCCAAACAGTCGTATTTTGGAGTAGTATGTTCTGAACCCCATTGTTCCTCTAACACAGTGGCACATACATGATCCCTCTGCCTGGAGCAAATATATCTGAGGTCTTCCCTGACAACCTTATTTAAATTCTAAGCCTCATTTCCCAACTCTCCCAACCCCTTTCCATTAAAAAAAATTTCCTCGATTGCACTTATCATCCAACATTCTATAAATTTTAGATTTATTATTTATTCTTTACCTCCCCCGTTAAAATACAATCTCCATGGGGTAAGAATTTTTGTCCGTTTTGACTACTTGATGGACATTCATGACAGAAAAAACGCGACTATCTTATAGCATGCCCTCAATTTTGGTTAAATCTGAATAAATGGATAAATTAAATGTAGGCTATGAATTAAAGAGAAAAGTGGGGGATAATTCCACCCTAGCTAGTGTGGCTCAGTTGGTTGGGCATGATCCTATACACCGAAAGCTTGTCAGTTCCTTTCCAGATCAGGACACATGCCCAAGTTTCAGGCTTGATCCCCGGTAGTGGATGTGTAGGAGGCAACTGATCAATCAATGTTTCTTTCTCTCCCTCTCCTGTCCTCTATCAATTAAAAATCTTTAAAAAAGAAAGAAAAAAAAAAGAATGATTCCAAGGTTTCTTTGTTTTGGATGTGTTTTTCCCCCTACGCAACTGGGACTGTCATTTTCTAAGCTGGGGGAGTCTGAGGGAGGAGTAGGTTTGCCATCCACATCTCTAGAACTCAGTCAAGAAGGAAAGGTCAGGCAGATTGTTCTGATGGGGAGATTTTGTCTCCCTGACTCTGGCAACTCTTTACTCAGATTTATAGTTGTAAACAAACAAACAAACAAACAAAAACAACAACAAAACCCCCCACAAAACTATCTAAAAGTTAGAAGTGGAATATAGAGTTTACTAATTTTTTTTTTTTTTCAGTTTAGTACTGGACTTGATTTGAGTCTTTTACTGACTTCCAATTGACTAGTTATAACTCTGAAGATATAGATAATTACTCATAAATGCAAATAGTTTCTGCTCTATAGAGGAAAAGATAATTTTTAAAAATTTAAATCTTTATTGTTGAAAGGACATTGCCTTTTTCCCCCCATTGACTCCTCATAACCCACCCCTGCCCCAACCCCAGTCCTTTACCATCCTATTGTTTGTGTCCATAGGTTATGCATATATGCATACAAGTTCTCTGGTTGATCATTTCTGACCCAACCACTCACCTTCCCCCGCCTTCCCTCTGAGATTCCATAGTCTGTTCTATGCTTCTTTGACTCTGGATCTATTTTGTTTATCAGTTTATTTTGTTCTTTAGATTCCACATATGAGTGAGATCATGTGATACTTGTCTTTCTCTGACTGGCTTATTTCACTTAGCATAATACTCTCCAGGTCTCTTCATGCTGTCTCGAAGGATAAGAGATCCTTCTTTTTTCTGCCACATAGTATTCCATGGTATAAATGTACCACAACTTTCCTCACCCAAGGATATTTTTCCATTGATTTTTAGGCAGAGTGGAAAAGAGAGGGAAAGAGAGAAACATCGATGTAAGAGAAACACATCAATTGGTTGCCTTCTGCACGTGCCCCAACTAGGCCAGGGAGGAGCCTGCAACCAAGGTATGTGCCCCTGACTAAAATCAAACCCGGGACCTCTTTGGTCTGTGGGCCACGCTCCATCCACTGAGCCAAACTAGCTAGGGCCACAGCTTTTTTTTTTTTTTTTTTTTTAAACTCATCTCCTGATGGGCACTTGGGCTGTTTCCAGATCTTAGCTATTGTAAATTGTGCTATGAACATTAGGGTGCATACATTCTTTCCGATTGGTGTTTTGATTGGTTATCAACCTTGTTTAGGATATATTCCTAGAAGTGGGATCACTGGGTCAAATGGCAGTTCCATATTTAGTTTTTTAAGGACATTCCATACTGTTCTCCATAATGGCTGGACCAGTCTGCATTCCTACCAGCAGTGTACTAGGGTTCCCTTTTTTCCACATTCTCCCCAGCACTTGCCATTTATTGATTTGTTGATGGTAGCCATTCTGACAGGTGTGAGGTCATACCGCATTGTTGTTTTAATTTGCATCTCTCTCTGATGATCAGTGACTTTGAGCATTTTTTCACATGTCTCTTGGCCTTCTGTATGCCACTTTGTAGAAGTGTCTATTTAGGTCCTTTGCCCATTTTTTGATTTGACTGTCTTCCTTTTGTTAAGTTGTACGAGTTCCTTATATATTTTGGATATTAACCCTTTATTAGATGTATCATTGCCAAATATGTTCTCCCATACGGTTGGCTTCCTTTTTATTTTGTTGATGGTTTCTTTTGCTGTGCAGAAGCTTTTTATTTTGATGTAGTCCCATTTGTTTATTTTCTCCTTAGTTTCCTTTGCCCTAGGAGATGTATCCTTAAACATATTGCTACGAAAAATGTCTGAGATTTTGTTGCCTATGGTTTCTCCTAGAAATTTTATGGTTTCCCAACTTTAAGTTTTTTATCCACTTTGAGTTTATTCTTGTTTATGGTGTAAGTTGGTGGTTTAGTTTTATTATTTTTTTGCACATATCTGTCCAATTTTCCCAACACCATTTATTTAAGAGACTGTCTTGACTCCATTGTATGCTCTTGCCTCCTTTGTCAAATATTAATTGAGCATAATGGCTTGGGTCAATTTCTGAGGTCTCTGTTCTGTTCCACTGATCTATATGCCTGTTCTTGTGCTAGTAACAGGCTGTTTTGAGTACAGTGGCCTTGTAGTATAACTTATATATGGTATTGTGATTCCTCCAACTTTGTTCTTTCTCAAGATTGCTGCAGCTATTCGGGGTCTTTTTTTGGTTCCATATAAATTTCTGGAGTATTTGTTCTAGATCTGTGAAATATGCTGTTGGCATTTTTATAGGGACTGCATTGAATCTGTAGATTGCTTTGGGTATATGGACATTTTAATGATATTAATTCTACCAATCCATGAACTTGGAATATTCTTCCACTTCTTTATATCTTCCTCTATCTCTCTCTCCCTCTTTTTTCCCAATATCCTGTAATTTTCGGAGTACAAGTCTTTTACCTCCTTGGTTAAGTTTATTCCTAAGTATCTTAATTTTTTTATTGCAATGGTAAATGAGATTGTTGGTTTAGTTTCTCCTTCTGATAATTCATTATTGGTGTACGAAAAAGCCGCCGATTTCAGGGTATTAACTTTGTATCCTGCTACACTTCCAAATTCATTTATTAAATCAGTAGTTTTTTTTGTGGAGTCTTTATGATTTTCTATGTACAATATCATGTCATTTGTGAATAATGAGTTTTACTTCCTCCTTTCCAATTTGGATGCCTTTTATATCTTCTTCTTATCTGATCGCTGTGGCTAGGACTTCCAGTACTATTTTGAATAAGAGTGGTAAAAGTGGTCATCCCTGTCTTGTTCCTGTTCTTATGGGAAATGGTTTTAGTTTTTGCCCACTGAGTATGATGTTTGCTGTAAGATTGTCATATATGACCTTTGTTATGTTGAGATATGATCCCTCTATTCCCACTTTGCTGAGAGTTTTTATCAAAAATGGGTGCTGGATTTTGTCAAATGCTTTTTCTGCAACTATTCATGGAATCATGATTTTCATCCTTCCTTCTGTTTATGTGGTGTATCAGTTAATTGATATGTGGATATTGTACCAACCTTGCATCCCAGAAATAAATCCCACTTGATCATGGTGTATGAGCTTTTTAATGTACTAATATTGCTGAATTTGGTTAGCTAATATTTTGTTAAGGATTTCTACATCTATGTTCATTGAGGATACTGGCCTATAATATTTTTTCTTTGTAGTGTCTTTATCTGATTTTAGAATTAGGATAATGCTGGCCTTGTAAAATAGGCTGGGAGTCTTCCCTCCTCTTGAATTTTTCGGAATAGTTTAAGAAGGATAGGTGTGCCCTAACCGGTTTGGCTCAGTGGATAGAGCGTCGGCCTGTGGACTGAAAGGTCCCAGGTTCAATTCTGGTGAAGGGCATGTACCTTGGTTGTGGGCACATCCCCAGTAGGTGTGTAGGAAGCAGTTGATTGATGTTTCTAACTCTCTATCCCTCTCTCTTCCTCTCTGTAAAAAAAAAAAAAAATCAATAATATGTATATACATATATATATATATATATATATATTTTTAAAAAGGATAGGTGGCCCTGACTGATTTGGCTCAATGGATAGAGCGTTGGCCTGTGGACTGAAGGGTTCGATTCCAGTCAAGGGCATGTACCTTGGTTGAGGGCACATCCTTAGTAGGGGGTGTGCAGGAGGCAGCTGATCGATGTTTCTCTCTCATCGATGTTTCTAACTCTCTATCCCTCTCCCTTCCTCTCTGTAAAAAACCAATAAAATATATTAAAAAAAAAAAAAAAAGGATAGGTGTTAGTTTTTCTTTGAATGTTTAGTAAAATTCTGGTCCAGAACTTTTGTTTGTTGGGAGTCTTTTTTTCACTAGTTCTATTTTGTTGGCTGTGATCAGTCTGTTCAGATTTTCTGTTTCTTCTAGATTCATTCTTGGAATATTGTATGGTTCCAGGAATTTATCCATTTCTTTCAGATTGCCCAATTTGTTGGCATGGAGTTGTTTGTAATATTGTCTTATAATCCTTTGTATTTCTGTGGTGTCAGTTGATACTTCTCCTCTTTCATTTGATTTTATTTGGGTCCCCTCTTTTTTTTTTCCTGATGAGCCTGGTTAAAGGCTTATCAACCTTGTTTAATCTTTTCAAAGAATCAGCTGTTGGTTTCACTGATCTTTTATATTGTCTTTTTAGATTACATTTCATTTATTTCTGCTTTGATCTTTATTTCCTTCCTTACACTCACTTTGGGCTTTGTTTGTTTACTTCACCAAAAAGAATAAGGAGATGGCAAATAAGCACATGACAAGATAGATGCTCAATCTCATTAACCATTAGGAAAATGCAAAACCACAATGAGACCAAACTAGATATCTATTTAAATGCTAGCCCTAGCTGGTTTGGCTCAGTGGATAGAGCACTGGTCCGTGTACTGAAGGGTCCTGGGTTCGATTCCAGTCAAGGGCCCATACCTGGGTTGCGGGCTCAACCCCCAGTTGAGTGCGTGCAGGAGGCCGCCAATCAATGATTCTCTTTCATCATTGATGTTTCTATCTCTCTCCCTCTCCCTTTCTTTCTGAAATCAATAAAAATATATTAAAATATATGGCTAAAATTTGGGGGTAGGGGGATGGCAGGGACAATAGCAAGTGCTCATGAGCATGTGGAGCAAATGGAACTCTCATATATTGCTGGTTGGAAATGCAAAGTTGCAATCACTTTGGAAAATAGTTTGGCAATTTCTTATAAAGTTAAACATATACTTATCATTTGACACAGTATTTACTCCTAGGTTATTTACTCAAACTGGAAGCCCAAATGTCCATCAACAGGTGAATGGATAAGAAAGTTGTGATATAAATACAATGAAATACTATTCAACAAGAAAAAGGACCAAATTATTGATACATGTAATATAAATCATAAGTACTGACCAAATTATGCCCATTGGATTTGGTAGTTGCTAGTTAATAACAGGTCACTGGTCATTTACTGGTATTTGTCAGAGCTGTTTGAGCTGTATGGTATGTGTAAGGAAGGAGCATACATACTACAGTGGATTGGGAATAAATGAGAAGTGAAGTTATAGAGATAATAATTGAAGACTAACCTTCCAAGGAGCTTGGCTAAGAAGAGAAGGAAAAAAGCTAGGCTGGTAATCTAGATGATGATAAAGACTGAATTTGGGGGTGAGCCTTGAACAAGTGTACAGGATATGGGGAAAGGAACTAAAGGGAGACAGAGGTTGAAAACCTGAGAGAAGATAATAGAACAAAGACCCAGGAAAAACAGAGAGAATAGGATCCAGAGACAGAAAAGTGAAGGAAAGATACATAATGTTGACAAATATCTTTGTGGGTGAAACAGGAAATTATCTGGTTCCTGCATTGTTTGGCTTTTTCCCCACTCTGAAATAGAGGATGAAGTCATCCGTGGAAAGTGAGAAAGAGGTAGAGTAGGAACTTGAGTGAGGAGTGTGATTTTTGAAATAGCTGTCGTGGGCAGAGGATTAAAGAACTAACTTGAAACAAATGTAAGACTTGCTGAAGAACACAGAAGTCCAGCAAAGGTCATAAACCATGAACTATGTAAAACTGCCATAAAAGTTTTTCAGTGTCTAGGGATGAGCCTCAAGCAAGTAAGGGGAAAGGTACTTCCTTCACACTGCTGGCCCATAATGAAATTTGTGGTCCACGTTAGCAGTAGCATTAACTTAAATGACTATAGTTGCCTTCTCCCAGTTTTTAGATTTGTTCTTCCTGCAAACCATTCTCTTCAGCACTGCCTGAGCATCTTACAAAAATAAACCTGATCATTTTAATCATCTGTTTAACTTATTCAATAGCTTCCTAGATTCAGATAAAATCTGAAGGAATTAAAATAGCAAACAAGGTCCTCTTATTCTCATCTCTCAGCAATCACACTCTCATTCATCTTATCTTTCGCTCTAGTCATAATGAACTAATTCTAAGTTCTAAATCGTACCATGTTCTTTCATGTCCCCATGACTTTACACATGAACTTTCCTCTGTCTCAGCTGTCTTCTCCCCATATCCGTTGACGTTTCACAACAAAAATTTAACTCAGATGTCACTCTCCTAATTTGACTTACTAAAACAAACAAACACACTGTATAACTATAGGGGCTATCTTTCACAATATACTAGTAATGATGTTAAAAAGTGTTCCCTTGATTTTTTTACAGCATGATCTCACTCATTTGTGGAATATAATGAACAACATAAACTGACGAACAAAAATAGATCCAGAGCCCTAGCCAGTATGGCTCAGTGGATAGAGCCTGCGGACTGAAGGGTCCCAGATTCGATTCCAGTCAAGGGCACGTACCTCTGTTGCAGGCTCCTGGCCCTGGTTGGGGGCATGTGGGAGGCAACCAACTGATGTGTCTCTCTCACACTGGTGTTTCTCTCTATCTCTCCCTCTCCCTTCCACTCTCTCTAAAAATCAATGGGAAAAATATCCTCGGGTGAGGATTAAAATAAAACAAAACAAAAATAGATCCGGAGACACAGAAGCATCAAAAACCCTCAAACCCTCAAAGAGAAAAGGCAGGGGAGGGTGGGAGGTAAGAGGTCAACCAAAGGACTTGTATGCATGCATATAACATAACCAATGGACACAGACAGTAGGGGAGTGCAGGCATGTGCTGAGGGGTGGGAGTGGCCGGAGAGAGGTCAATGGGGGAGAACATATGTAATATTTCTTACATATGTAATATGTAAGGAGACATATGTAATATTTTAAACAATAAAGAATTTAAATTAAAAAAAAAAAGCGTTCCCTTGAAACTGTACAAACTGAGGGAGGGCATGGGTATCCCACCTATGTCTTCCCACAGTAAGCATCCTGTGCCTATCTGTATGTATATCTTAACTTTAATGTTTACAAAGACTCGAGTACTAGCTTCTTCAAGGTCAGGGAAGCTTTCTTGGCCTCAAAAATTAACTAGTTACCGTAATCATTGTTTACCTCCATAAAACAAAGATGGTAAGTGCTAATAATAGATAATAAAAACAGCTAAAATTTATTGAGTGTTTACTGTGGGCAAAACTGCACTATGCATTTTGCACATATTATCTCATTTAATTCTCACTAGAATCTGAGATAGGTACTTATAATCCCTATTTTACAGAAGAGGAAACAGGCACAAAGAGCTAAAGCAACTTGCCTACAGTCAGACAATAAGTAGCAGAATGCGAATCTAGATACATTATCTCAAGAGATTTGTTTAATGTCTCTCCTATATAACATTATATTAATTTTGTTCCCACTGTACTCTCAGTGCTCAAAGCCAAGTATACACAGGTCTTCAATAAATATGTTTGCTAACTTAAAGATGACTCTAAATTTCGACCTCAACATTTGGTCCTACTTAATTTCTGCTTTTCAATTTCTGCCCACCATTCTTACGGTGTTCTGTCTGAATACTGGTCAGCTACTATGTTAGCCATCTTTCCTAACTCCTATTGATGTGGAAATTTGACAAAGCCATCCATGTTATTGCCCAGGTTACCAATAAAAAAGGTGCAGAGTCCTATATTTAGGTTCAGAAAATTATTCTGACATTTTAATCTGGACATTCACCCAACTACTTAATTTAAATCACAGTTATTTAAACTACGTAAAAGAACAGACCCATTACTTTGGTTGGGTTTTCATAAAATATTATTTTGCCTTAACTTTTCTCAAGGCCTGCAGTTTTTCAACAGGTAAACAAACACTCTCTTCTCATTCCATCCAATTTAATTATGTATTAGCATCTAAATGCACTTCTCGGGGTTTCTCATTTTGTTAGGATTCCTTTCTTCCAATCCCCTATTTGTTATTAAAGCTCCAGAAGAGAGGGGAATAAGATGTTCCATATTTCTAATTGAACTTTCATAAGAGTGAGGGGATAAATCTTCCATAAATTTGACTCTACAAACAACATCTTTGGAGAAAGTAAGAACTTTTTTTTTATATAGACAAATACAGACAAAACATAAAATGACTTTCAAACCATAAAATTATCTCTCCTTTCAGGAGAGTATTTTAACAAATACTTTTTAAAGAACAAAATTCAATGAGAAAGATACAATAAAATGGTTTGTTTTTAAAACCAAAACCCTGAGAAATAAAATAAGAAAATGAATAGACAGGGGTGCAGGGAGGGGGGAATGGTACAGATATATAAATGATTTTCAATTTAAATTATTTTTCTTCTTGGAGGTTTCATAATTGAAATATGCTATCATCAGACATTATTATTCCTCAACATGATATTTATTTGGAAATAAATTGTTTCAGTTATGTTACCAAACTGAAAATGCAACAAACAGGAAAAAAAAAAGATAAGGAATGACTTGATTATTGTCTTAAAGATAAAACAGTTGTCAGTCTGTCATAAATTAATAATCTTTATGAAAAGTATCAAGCTCATAGTTAATTGTGTTAATTATACAACACACATGGGCTTTAATATTAAATTTCTCATCATTATCCAGATACCACAGTGTCTTTTACTAAAATTTTAGTAAATTTTAAAATGCTTACCTAAAACATTGTACAATTCCAAGTTTTGATTTTTAGAAAATATTCAGTAATTTTTAAAAATATGTTTGTTTGTTTTTTATTGCTTAAAGTATTGCAAAGGGTATTACATATGTGTCCTTTTTTTCCCCCGCCCTTGACAATCCCCTGGCCTCCCCTACCCCCCCCCCCCCCAGTGTCTTATGTCCATTGGTTATGATTATATGCATGCATACAAGTCCTTCAGTTGATCTCTTACCACCCCCTCCCTCCTGCCCCCCAACCCTCCCTGGCCTTCCTGCTGGGGTTTGACAAAGTTTTTACTGATTTTTAGAGAGAGAGGAAGGGAGAGGGCTAGAGAGAGAGAAACATCGATGAGAGAGAAACATCATAATCGGCTGCCTCCTACATGCCCCCTTCTGGGGATCAAGCCCGCATGTGCCCTGACTGGGAAACAAACCTCAATCTCCAGGTTCCTGAGTCGACATTCAACCACTGAGCCATACCGGTCAAGTGCCAAGTTTTGATTTTAATAAGTCATGAGTTAAAAAAAAATCTATAAATACACTTTTAGAATCCCCAGTCATCCTCAGAGATTTTGTAAATGTTATAGAAAGATTAATAATGGAATTAACATGCAGTGAAAGATAACTAAGTGTAATGAAATGGGCAAAAAGTTAGTATTAGATACAGAACTCTTTTGACCTGAAGGGCAAGCCACTAAATGAAGACTATGGAGCCAGCACTCCAGGATCGTAAGAAAAAATGCCAAAAGCCTGCCCCATCTATAATATATCTTCCCCTTTCTCTCTTTTGTGCACATGCTTCATAACCTATTCTTATTTATGAATTTCAACAGGCATCACTTCTCAAATCTTCCCCACTAAATTATAAGGCATTATTTTTCTACAAAATTCATTTGAGAAATCCAATATATTCCTTGTATAACAATAGTGAAAGAATGTTAACTATTAGACCACTAACTCAATGTACTGGATAAAATGATCTTTGCATCTCTTCTACCTCTACAACCACAAATTAAAGCTTCTAAGAAAATAAGCTTCATTTCTAGTTTTGAGAAAGAATGAACCTATTTGACATTTCCATTAAGTACAGAGACACTGTCCTGTTTTCCCCTCCCCTCACCATGTGATAACTTATATAACTCTCAAATACAAGTGAGGAACTCAGTGATACTGAAATATCACACAAATTAGCTGGTGCTACTTTCGTCACTAGCACTGTTGAAACATAACCCAGGCGACAGAAAAATCATCTCTGGGATCATTCAAAATCATTTTTACAAATGTCTTTTTTCAATTTTCTTCTAATTATAACATTATGTTCTCTTTTTAAAAACACTTCATAGAATCACAGAATGGTAAAACACTGCACCTGGAAAACCTACTACTTTAACCTTCAACTCTCAACTTGAATCACTGGGGAAGTCTCTGTAAAACTAACTGTTCCTACCACCATCTCTTATAGACCATGGTCCCATAGCATTTTGCTAAGACTTAGTTATGTGAGGATGCAGCTTTTAAATGATAGGAGGTATGAAGTATTGAAATTGAGTATTCCCTATAACAAAATCCCCCAAAACTTAGATTAAAAAAAAAACAACACAAAAATCCCACAGACTTATTACAGTTTAAGTAAGAGAAAATTAGTATTTTAATAGAAAAGAATTACTTTTATTTGGTAAGGTAAACAAAGTGGTGAAACTTATACAAATATCTTTGAAACTATCATAAACACCATAAAAAGTTAGCTAGAGAGAAATTTAAAGGGAATGCCTTGGCCTGACCAGCGTGGCTTAGTGGTTGAGCGTGGACCTATGAACCAGGAGGTTTGATTCCTGGTCAGGGCACATGCTTGGGTTGCAGGCTCAATCCCCAGTAGAGGGATGCAGGAGCAGCCAATCAATGATTCTCTCTCATCACTGATATTTCTATCTCTCTCTCCCTCTCCCTTCCTCTCTGAAATCAACAAAAATATATTTAAAAATAAATATATAAATAAAAAGAAGGCTCACATTTTCCTATTTGACAGCTTTCTACAAAGTTATGATAATCAACAGTGTGGTATGGACATAAGGAGAGATATGTAAATCAATGGAACAGAATTGAGAATCCAGAAATAAACTTTTACATTTACAATCAATTGATTTTCAACAAGTGCCAAGGCCATTCAAGTGGGAGAAGATAATAGTTTTTTTCAACGAATTGTGATGGGACAACTGAATAGCCACATGCAAAGAAATGAAGTTGAACTCCTACTCACACCATACAAAAATTAATTCAAAATGGATCATAGACCTAAATGTAGGAGCTAAAATGATAAAACTCTTACAATAAAATATTGATATTAACCTTCATGATCCTGGATTAGGCAAAACCTTTTCAGATATGATACTGAAAGCACAAGAAACAGAAAAACAAATAAATAAATTGAACTTTATCAAAATAAAAATCTTTTATGCTTCAAAGGACACCATCAAGAAAGTGAAAAAACAAAAAACAAAAAACAAGTCAGAGAATGGGAAAATATATTTGCAAATCATATACCTGATATGATAAGGGACTGGTATATAGAATACATAAAAGACTTAACAACTCAACAACAAGGACAACCCAATTTAAAAATGGGCAAAAGCCCTGGTCAGGTATCTAAGTTGGTTAGAGTGCTGTCCTGACATGTGAAGGCTGTCAGGCTGCGGGTTCAATCTCCAGTCAGGACACACACAGGAATCAAAGAATGAATGCATAAATAAGTGGAACAACAAATCAATGTGTCTCTCTCTCATCAATAATTTTTTTTTTAGATGGGCAACTCCAGCAAACACACCATTGGTTTATTTTGTATCTTTGTTGGGATATTTAGCTAGTGGTGGGAGAGACAAAATTAGATCATATTCATCATGTACCATACAGAAATGAAGTCCAAGTGTTTTAAAGATTAAATGTAAAAAACAAAACCAGAGAGTAAGAAGAACATATAGATAACTATTTGTTATCATCTTGCGGGGAAAGCTTATTGTCCTGACTTCAAAATAAGAACATCAGGTTTGCCTGTGTAGAAATTTAAGATGTGTGTTTGGTAGAAAATACACATTTAAACGTCTTTCATATACTTTGCCAATATTTCCCCCCAGTTTTTTGTATTTTCTTTTAGACTTCATTTCTGTACATGATGAACATGATCTAACTTCATCTCTCACTACCATTAGCTAAATATCCCATTGGTGTGTTTGCTGGAGTTGGTTCATACTGGCTCCAGAGAGACCGTTACATTTTTTTCTTTTCTTTTGAAAAAAAAAAATGTTTTTATTGATTTTTAGAGGGAGAGAAAAGGAGAGGGATAGGTAGAAACATTGATGAGAGAGAAACATCGATCAGCTGCCTCCTGCACACCTCCTATTGGGGATCAAGCTGGGAACCCAGGCATGTGCCCTGACTGGGAATTGAACTGGTGACCTCTTGGTGCATGGGTTGACGATCACCCACTGAGCCACACCAGCTGGGCGAGACTATTCCATTTTCTGGAATTTTGCAAGCTGACTGTGAAATACAGCCATTATTTATTTATTTTAAAATATATTTTATTGATTTTTTAGAGAGGAAGAGAGAGAGATAGTCAGAAACATCGATGAGAGAGAAACATCGATCAGCTGCCTCCTGCACATCTCCTACTGGGGATGTGCCCGCAACCCAGGTACTTGCCCTTGACCAGAATCGAACCCGGGACCCTTCAGTCCGCAGGCCGATGCTCTACCCACTGAGCCAAACCAGTTTCGGCCAGCCATTATTTAAAATTAAATTATATATTACAATAAAATAAATAATATTTAAAACAAAGATAATAAATACTCAAAAATTATTACTTCCCTGGGGGGAAAAAAGGAAGGACACCTATAATCCTATATAATAAAAGGCTAATATGCAAATCGACCAAACAGCTAAATGACCGGTTGCTATGATGCGCACTGACCACCAGGGGGCAGACACTCAATGCAGGAGCTGCCCCCTGGTGGTCAGTGCGCTCTCACAAGGGGAGCATCGCTCAGCCAGAAGCTGGGCTCACGGCTGGTGAGCACAGTGGCGGCTCCACAGCAACGTTAAGGATCCCCCAAGAGATCCCAGACTGCAAGAGGGCACAGGCCGGATTGAGGGAGCGCCCCCCCTCCCCCCGGGGCATAAATGTCATGCACTGGGCCTCTAGTACTTTCAATAATAAAGATACATTTTAAAAAATTGGCCACTTCCTAACTATTTTATTATGATTTATGCCCTCAGGGTTATTTAATGTCTACTTTACCTGTATGGTGAAAATACTTTATAATGGTGTGCAACTGTGTTTCTTTTTCCAATTCAGAATTTAGTGACTTGATGTTGGCAGCATGAAATTGGCCATTACAAGAGTATATACACCACATAAATTGGCAAGCCCTACAAACTATGGCCTTTTTATTTTTCAGAGATGCTATTGTTAATCATTTATCAGCAAACCACTGAAGTAAACCATTCTTTCCTCATTAATTTTAAAAAGGATCTCCAGCACATATTAGTCTGCATTTATTCATTACATTTATAGAACAGAATAAGCTTAGAATTGAATGTAATTGTTTTCTGTGCCAGACTCACTGACTGCTTTAGTATGTTTTGATGTATTGATGAGACTTTAGACATAGTTTCTATTTTTCTAACATGAGATCACAGTACTGACTGAATCGAGAATATATATTTCCTAAACAGTTTGATAGCATTCTTAACTTAATGTATAGTATAGAAAGCAATAGCAAAATAAAAGACTATTTTTGGGAACAGCTGGTTACTGTAGACTATATTTAGATTAGGGCTCTTTACTCTTAAAAAAAAAAATCCAAACACAAGAAAACAAAACACTACCATGGAGTTACCTAAATATCACTCTAAATGTTCCCTCATAAAAATCACTTCATTGCATGAAGAAATAGGGATCTACATAAAGGCAAGACCCAGTGACAGTACTCTTCTTTGACAGTGTCACTATTACGTACAAATTTAGCATTAGCAACTTTCAATTCAACAACAAACACTTAGTAATTTCTTATCCAGGATCATATTAGACTCTGGAGACACAAATGAGACATGACCCCAACCTTTAAAGCTCTCATCATTTTTAGTGGTTCAGTGGGTAGAGAATGTGTCATAAGTGGTTATAAGCATTTGCTTTTATTAGCATTGAGAGGAAAAGAGAGACAAACAGATCTACTTTAAGAGGGGAAAAAATCAAAGTATAAAAATTAGTTATTTAGCTCTAGCTTGGCTCATTGGATAAAGCATCGGCCTGGGGACTGAAGGGTTCCAGGTTCAATTCTGGTCAAGGGCACATGCCCAGGTTGTGGGCGTGCAGGGGGCAGCTGATAAATGAATTTCTTTTCATTGATATTTTTCTCTCTCCCCCTTCCTCTCTGAAATCAATAAAAATATATTTAATAAAAGAATTTTATTTAAACTTTGCCCACCTACAGAGATAAGCTGCTATGTGTTAGTCACTAGATTTCCAGCATCTACACCAGTTAAACATCAGTGTCCCTATATTAATGTCTTTTCTGCTGAGGTACTTTATGAAGTCAGTGATTTATTTGCAGATACTTATTACCAACTGAATGAAGTAAACAATATCTGCTGCCTAAATATTTCCTTACTTGTCGCAAGCCATTGAAATTTGAACTCCAGTTACCCATTCTAGGTTTTGGTTATGAAACTATGTAATGTAATCACTGAGTGGACTCAATAAAACAATCCGTTTTTTCAAGTAAACCAAAAGACTTCACATTTAAAGACCTGCTGTCAGTTGGTATGTAATAAGCATAATATCTCATATTGGAGACTAGGGAGCAAATACAGCAGCTGCCCTTTTCACACATACAGTTGTGGCTTGATATACAGAGTGACAATTTCAACCACTTCCAAACACTGATATTTTAGACTTTACAATCTATTTCTTAGGGATTTGTGCTATGTATAGAAATAATCACTACCCTTTGGGAAACAATGGTTCATTGACTAAAAATGAGCTTAACAAAGGAATTATTTGGTACTGAAAAATACAGAGCAGTGAATTGGGTGACACAAATACAGCATCATCAGCTCATGTGGCTGTATTAGGATAATTTATTTAAAACAACAACAACACAATAAGTAACTTAAAATTTAGCCTCAACAATGAATATCATGAAATTATGAAAACAGATCTTAGGTTCTTATTTTGAAAATGACCCTTTAACTCCCAACCTAAAATAAATACAAGAAAAAAAAATTTTGAATGAAATATTTCAGTAACACTTAAAGCCTAGTTTTGACTCGTATATGTTTCAGTTACACTCATGATTCACACTGAATTTTGTTTTAAGTATTAAGAGAATAAATAGCATTCCAAAAGTCACAAGCTTGAAAACTTCCAGTTCCTTCTCTAGTTGGAGAGCTTACAAAACTTATTACATGGAACACTGAGTTGATGCAGTGACCATAAATTTCTTAACACTGTAAATCTAAATTTAATCGAAAGTAATTCCAGCAAGTTCTGTAGAAATAGCCTCAAAGTAGATAAAGCAAAGTCGCAAACTGTTAATCTAAAAGAATGGTTTATGCATATATCATGTACCTTTCAAATTTTCTGAGGTTTTAAAATTTTCAAACAATAAAAGGGGAAAGGGTACAACATCCTCAAAGCAGATGCACAATTATTTGTAATGTGAAAAGATTGAGTTGTGTGTTTTTTTTAGTTTTTTTAAATCTTTACTGTTCAGATTATTACAGTTGTTCCTCTCCCCCCACCCCCAAATAGCTCCCCTCCACCCGGTTCCCACCCGACCCTCTGCCCTTACCCACTCCCCTCCCACTGTCCTCATCCATAGGTGTACGATTTTTGTCCAGTCTCTTCCCGCACCCCCCAAACCCCTTTCCACCCGAGAATTGTCAGTCCACTCCCTTTCTATGCCCCTGATTCTATTATATTCACCAGTTTATTCTGTTCATCAGATTTTTTATTCACTTGATTTTTAGATTCACTTGTTGATAGGTATGTATTTGTTGTTCAAGTTTGAGTTGTTTTCCACCAAAAGCTTTGTAACTCATGACATTAAACTTTTCTCAGAAACCTTAGTCACTGTCACACAAAAAGCAACCAACAGAGTATTTTAAATATTCTATTTAAATATTCTAGCACTGTTCCTGGTTTCATTTATAGAGTTTTTTGTTTTGTTTTGCTTTTATAAAAATACTTCCTGCATTTTCAAAGGTATTAGTTGGACAGGTAATACTGGTAAAGCAGCATAACAAGCAAAGGTTCTGGCTCAGCTTCTAACCAGCTGTGTGACCGTGAACAAATCTTAGCTCCTCTGGGTCTCAATTTTCCCATTTATAAAAAGAGGCAGTTATACTAAATGCATTCTAAAGTATCTTCCAACTCTCTAATTCCTTTCAGATAAACAGCTAGGCTTGTGAAAATGAAAAAATAGCCCTCAAAAATAAAAAAAGGCCAAAATCTACCTTTGTCATTTTAGTGAAACACATAGGATACTAAACTGTATATGTACAATGTAATCATGATCACAACTCTAATAATATTACACACACACACACACACACACACACATAAACACACAGATTCCAGGTAAAAAATATTGGAAGAAAATACAGCAAATATTACCAGTGGCTGAGTTGTAGGATACAAATGACAAACAGCTTTTCTGTATTTTTCAAGTTTCCTACACTAGACATATTATTAGTTTGATAATGAGATGGGAGGAGGGAGTTAAAGAGGAAAAAAATCTCCTTTTATGTTCTAAAGGAAATTTTACATTTGGAAAGCACTCTAGAATTTGAATGAACTTTTCAAAAACAGTTGAGTTAATTAGAAAAAAAAAAAATCTCGGACACAGTCACATACCTGATACCTGTCATACAAAAGCTGTTGTTTATTTGCCCTATATTAGTAAGCTTTAAGAAGGCACTATATTTTTTTTACCTGTACTGAAACTGGTAATAATAATTTTGAAAGCTAATTTAACATAGTGCCAGACATAATTCTAAGACTTTACATAGACTGTATTGATTAATTTAATCTTCACAACAACCCTAGGAGACAGATATACTGTTACTATCCCTATGAGACACACAGATTAAATAATTAGCCTACAATAGCTAATAAGTTGCAGAGGCAACATTTAAATTCAGGCAATCTGTTATCAGAATACAGGCTCTAATCTACTAAACCATACTGTCTTTTGTACTTAAAATATCATCTTCCTCGGGTCATTTTTGAACTATCTTTTGCCCTCAAAGTTCTTCTAAACTACTTTTCTTGAAACTAAAAATAAATACTAGGATAAAAAGACTGGCTAAACTTTTAACTTTAAAATTTACGATTCATTTCTAAGTCATTACCTCAAAGCTACGGGGGGTATAATTTAATCTCTATACATACCAATAGGTAAATAATATAACATGAGAAACCAAATAGCATTAATTACTGTTTAATATTGGAATGTTTTAATAAGAAGTACTTTATTGATTGACATTATTTGTATTCATGAATCTGGGGAAAAGGCCACTAAAAACCAATGTTGTACCTTTCTAAAATGTCTATTTTATTGAAATGATATTTTAAGCTATGTTGCAATTAATTTATTTGGTATTTATTTATTTTAAAAGATAGTTTCTTTTTTTAATATATATTTTTATTGATTTCAGAGAGGAAGAAAGAGGGAGAGATCGAAACATCAATGATAAGAGAATCATTGATTGGCTGCCTCCTGCACATCCACCATAGGGATCCAGCCCACCCTAGCATGTGCCCTGACCAGGATCATAGGTGAATGCTCAATCACTGAGCAACACCAGCTGGGCTCATTTGGTATTTAAAAGAGTATGCATCAACATTTATTTTGAACGCTGGCTTTAGGACACACCTGTTAACTTTATAATACCCCAATTACTATAACATGCAGAACCTGGGAAAAGGAACACAGAGGACGCCAACCAATTAAATACAACTGAAGGTCCTCACTGAATTCTTAGGCAATTCAAACTCAAGCCAAGTATGCATTATTTCCCTTTTTCTGCACAGTACCCACATTATTTGCCAACTTTTATGGCTTCTGGATTATTTTAATAAAGCTCAAATTTCCCCACATCTGCATTACTAAATTTCTAGCCTATTGAAGTGAATATAGAAATCAATATTTTCCTTTTTAAAACATTTAAAAGACAAGGAAGTGAGGAAGAAGGTGGGGGCTAAAACTTTGCACTAGGCTGCCTGTTAACTTAAATGTGCAATGAGACGATCACCCGATAATTGCACCCTTTGGGTACTTCAGTCCTGGTAAGATAATAATGTGAAATAAAGTCACCTGGTTTATTTCAATTTACTTACACAATTTGCAAATCTGCAGCTCTCTGCCATGGTACGTTAAGAAAATTAGCATGTAAGAAAAATCACCTGCTTATGTAAATTGAGGATGGTTTTTATCCAAACAGACAGGAGGAAAAAAGCTGCAATCTGGGTCAAATGACTAATTTTATCTTTTTGTTCAAATGTCTCTCTTCACCTTTTCTCTGTGGCTCAGAGAAAGAATTTCAGGTCAAGGAACAGATAAACAAAAAGTTTCTGTGTTGTCCACTCTCCTGTAAGGAGTTTGCTGTCTGACACTGCTGAGCTCTATACTACTTAAATTGAAAACAAGACTGAGAACTTCATCTAGATAACAAAACCACAACACTGAGAGAGGAAAGAAAAGAAATCAATGGAGGATATCTGATCTAACTGGGAAGGAAAGCAAACATGGCAAGGATCAGGTACCAATTTTACCCTCTACTACTTTAGGTAAACGAGTCTTTAGAAAAGGAAAATACTCCAAATTATTTAGGACAAACAAGACAAAATTCTCCATGGAGAATACTGTATGCCTTACACTTTGCTTTGTAAATGCACCTGATCAGGTTCTTCTGAGTCTCACATAAGTTAGAATCAGCGGTTCTCAACCTGTGGCTCGCGACCCCTTTGGCGGTCCAACGACCCTTTCACAGGGGTCGCCTAAGACCATCCTGCATATCAGATATTTACATTACGATTCATAACAGTAGCAACATTACAGTTATGAAGTAGCAACGAAAATAATTTTATGGTTGGGTCACAACATGAGGAACTGTATTTAAAGGGCAAGAAGGTTGAGAACCACTGAAGATGAATGTGTTCTTGGTCAGTAATGACTGTCTTCCCAACATCCATTGCTGGAATTCATCCCTCCCACTTATAATGAACCCTATCTCCAGATCCAGGAATGAACCTGATTGCTCCAAAAGTAATCTTATCTCCGGTGACAGTAATTGGTTCAGAAATGAGTCTACAACCCAACAAAGGCCAAAGAGACTCTAGAACTGTGCTGGTCACACTGGGAACAGGGTTACATTTATCTCTTTGTTCCTTTAAATAATTTCAGAAGGTATTCAACATCGGTAGTCTTGAAGTTGTCCTGTGGTCACTAGCAGAGTCTATTTGCCCACAAATAATGCCACGACGCTTTACAAATATTAATGCATTTTCATTATAGAAACTTAGGAAACACGGGATTTTATAAATGAGGAAACCAAGACTCAGAAAATTTAAATAACTTTATCAAGGTCATGGGTTTGTTGGCAGCAAGGTGGGGACCAGAACCATGTCTGCTAACAAGTTTAGTTTAGTACTTTATTGCCCTGTCATTAAAAAAGAAATAATTATTTCCAAGGAAATGACAATTTGAACACGATAAACATCAAGTTCTCTGGTTTATTAAACTAGAAATAAAATCTTGGGATTTGGCCCGGCCAGCGTGGCTCAGTGGTTGAGCATCACCTTTGAACCAGGAGGTCACAGTTCCATTCCAGTAAGGGCACATGCCTGGGTTGCAGACTTGATCCCCAGTGTGGGGTATGCAGGAGGCAGCCAATCAATGATTCTCTCTCAATACTGATGTTTCTATCTCTCTCTCCCTCTCTGAAATCAATAAAAATGTATTTTAAAAAAACTTGGGATTTGGCCATCAATGATCCATTTGCTAAATTCAATGGCCTTTTCTCCACCTTAATTTTCTGACTTTCTTATTTGCACCAAAGATCACTCCCATCTTCATAACTGTCTTCTGTCAAGCGTATGTTGTCAATCACTGTGAACACATTTTCCTATCTGCCTGTCCTTTAATTTTACCTCCAATAGTTTCTTCCATTTACAATTGAGTACATTCCCTAAGGCTCACACCTCAGCTCCATCTATTATTGCAATAATGGCAATGAATTATAATTCTCCATTTACAAATCTTTCTCCCCAAATGTACAGTCTCCTTTAAATCCCTATCATTCAGCCTGAGAAATAGTCAACACATAATAAATGAGTATTGTAAGAACAAGTGAAAAATAACATGTATCTTTAAATTTTTATTTAATGGCTTCAAGTTGAGTTTCAACTCTCCATCAAGACACCCTGAAAGCAGGGATGTATTATTTTTCATACTGTTTACTTAACTGTCAGCTCCTTCAGGGCAACTTCATGACCTAAACATCTCTATATCCCAGTACCAAAACACAGACAACAGAGACACAGAGAAGCTTGCTAGAGGTTTGCAAAATTCTTTACAGAACTAAATATCCTCATTAGTGCCTACAATAGTACTGGCCCATAGCAGGTTGACAATAAAAATACATTGACTAGTGAGTTCCAACAATGTCAGACCTTGTCTGACAGTAGATATGATTCAATTAGCCAAACTAATTCAGAGCACAGATGTGAAACTGGGTTTAGGTAAAGAGCACCAATCATGACCAATGGCAGACATCCCTCTACTCACTCCATTACAATGAACTGTTAAAGCTTAACTCAATATAGTTTCCTTAGAAGTCATCTTTTCAAAATGCCAGAGTGCCAGAATTATTTCTAATGTCTCTTGACTAGGGTACCTTAGAACCACAGACTAGGTCTATGATGACTTGTCACATGCTTATTGACAGTATTACAACTGTTGCCTCAGGCATTCTCTGTGTTACCCCCAAGCAACAACAGTATCAAACTGACAAGCTTTATTATATTATTTAGGAAATCATTGTTGATCTACCTTAGAAGACCCAATCAACAAATAATTCACTGATGTACTCTGGATGTACAAGCAATTATAAGTAAAACTCAAATATAATCTTAAAACGAAAGAGCTTCTACTCTACGCCATGGCTTCTTTCTGTTTGGTTGGATAACAAATGGAAAGGTTTCTTAGGTCTTGGCAATTTCCATCACAGAAGTCAAATCAGCATATTAAGGAAACATACAGTGAACTGCTAGGACATCAACAAAGCTAATAGCCACACAACCAAGAATAGCCACACAATTCTACAACATAATGCTTCAAATTATGAATATAATGAAATATTTCAGTACTCCATTAGAGAATGGCCTTTTATATCAAGGAACAACATTTCTACAGTTGTCTATTTTCAGGATAAAACCTCAAAACTTAGATTTAAACATATATTAATGCATTTTACATATATTCTTCTTCTAGCACAGCATATGAAAGGGAACTCTATCTGCCCTCATTTTTCCCCCCCAGGACATGCACCAGTGGTACTAATTGATGGCTTAAAGAGTTGCATGTTAAAAAAAAAAGTTGCATGTAATTGAGGGCTATTGTTGCTTTAGCTTGTCTGAAAAGGCAATTCTTTCTAAAATGTCTTTTTAAAATAAAAATATTTATCTCTTTTCTCCTAAGATGATATTCAACAGTATAACATAAAATTTCTCCCCAAGAATAAAACAAGTTTCTTTTGTTTTTCTAATATAATTTGGATAATCTTGTCAAGAGCCTAAATACAAAATGACTCCCAATGTTACAGACTATGGAGTTTCCATCACCAAGAAATCAGCTCAGTATCATTAGATTGTGTTACTTTTATTTATTCTCTAACTCTGCTTTCTCTACTTTATGACCATGAACCTACAGTTTCTAAAAGTACATCCTTAGTACAAAACAACTTCCAATGTTACAGGCTATGGAGTTTCTATCACCAAGAAACCAACTCAGTATCAGATTTTGTTACTTTTATTCCCTCACTCTCTTTGCTTTCTTTACTTTATGACCAGGAACCTGCATTTCTAAAAGTATATTCTTTGTAGTTAAAATTAACAATATAGATTTCCACATTTCTAGTTTCACACATATGCTTTGTTATGTCTAGAAGAGAAACCATTTCCTTTTATGGTGCAGGCTCTGCTTCTTCAAAGCTCTTTTCACAAAGCAGACCCTCCCTGTCCCCACACCCCAAGAATCCAGCTGTGGCTGTTAATCTTGGCTAATAGAGAAACTTCAATACTACAGATTCTTAACCTGTAAGACACAGTTAATAATAAAATACACTTTACTATACTTTAGTATACATCTTTCTGATGCAACTAACTCCAGGGTTTTCCCTCAAACATATCCCAAAAGTATTTCCCATTTTTCCAAATTATAGTTTGCTATTTGAGGAATAAGAGGACCAGAGAAAACATCAGAAAAAAAATGAGGCCTCTAATTTTCACAAGATGAGCAAGCTAGACTATCTTTGCATTGCATAAGGATTTACACTGAATAATTTTTCATTAAATCACACATATTTCCCCACCTCACTGGGATTTTATTTAGCAATTCACGCTTTTTCATCCAAACACAAGTAAAATGAATTTCCAGTAAAGCTGAACTTTGACGACGATAACAATGTTCTTCATGTTACATTCTGAAAAGAAAAAATTAATTTCCTTCCCAGGATGGAAAGCAATAATACTTTCTAAAACAGTGGAGATAATCTGACTAGAACACTAACAAGTCCATACAAACATGTATGTACATTTTTATGTGTTTGTTAGCATATAGCACAACTAAGTGGACACTCTATGTTATTTAAAGTCATGCCTTCAAAAATAGCCTGCATGTTGATTTCACCTAGTAAATCTGACTATATATGAAACCACTTATATGCATATTAATATAACAGTTTGATTTTTCTACCAACAATAATTATCACTTTAAAAAGCTAATATTTTTTGAGTACTTTCTGTATGCTAGAAAATGTATTCATTGGTTTACAAGGATTACCTCATTTAATCCTTACACCAATCCTATGAGATAGATGCTATTATTATCCTCACTCTGTGGATGAGGAATAGAGAAGTTAAATAATTTATCAATATCACATAGCTAATAACTAAATATCAATACAGTGATGCTTAAGTTTTGAAAGACTTAAATAATAGTAACCCGCAGAAGGTATTAGAATAAAATTCAAGCGGAAAGTATTAGAATAAAATTCAAAGTTCTCCAACTTTACTTGGAATACAAAGGCACCAGACCAAATGAATTCCAGGGTCTTTACCTTTCAATTAATCAGATAAGTAAAAAAACAAAACAAGCAAACAAAAACAACTTTTCCCAGACTCACTTTTATCAAAATGGCAATTTGTGCCATTAGTTCAATCTGTAATGTAATAGTTCAGGTGGCCAAGATCACAACTGCATGGGTTTAGCAGTCCTCAAACCTCTCTCTTGTAGTCAACCTCCTCCAACTGTCAAAAGTATACACCTCCTAAGACCCTGAAACCTATAATGCAATACTCTTCATCCCAGAGTTGTCATATCTCTAAGCACAACATACTTTCTCCTGGCAACAATGAATTACAAACAAAAAACTATTTATGATAGCCTCACTAAATGGCTCAGGTTTCTTTTTGTGCACTGTTTTGTGTTTTGATTTTGCATTATGAAAATGACCATATATATGGAAGCCTTGACATCTGATAAAGGTCAAATTATATATGATGCTTTGATGACCCATGAGCAATATTCTATTATAGACAATGAATGTACCTCATGCTACCCCATGATCATATTGCCAGGTAAACTGGAACCCCTACTTAGAGATAAAACACAGCAGACAGTTGTAAATGAAACCTTAATTGAACTGTCAAAGCACCATCTTAACCAGCAAGCTAATAGGTAATTCTCTACCTTTACACAACTGTCCAATACTGATAAGTTATTCCACTAGTTAAATTCAGCACAAAGAGAAATCAAGCCTGCAGACGAAACTGTTCAGTGATAAATCTGAATGGTAAAATGCTACATCACTTCTGTAAAAATCTCTCCTTGCCTACATGGAAGAACAACAATATCCCCCAATATTACATACAGCAGTTTCCCTGGCTGGTGTGGCTCAGCGTCATCCCGTGAACCCAAAGGTCACAGGTTTGATCACTGGTCAGGACAAATACCCAGGCTGGGAGTTCAACCTCTGGCTGGGGCACATACGGGAGGCAACTGATCAATGTTTCTCTCTCACACATTGATGTCTTTCTCTTTCTCTCTCTCCCCCCCCTCCCCCCTTCCTCTGTCTCTAGAATCAATGAAGAATGTGCCCTTGATTAAGAATTGGGAAAAAAAAAAATTACATGCATCATTATTAGCCACCAGTTAGTACCACTGGGTGCATGTCCAGAAAAAACACACACATGAAAGCAGATATAATTTCCTTTCCTATGCCATGCCAGAAAAAAAATACTTGAAAAATGCATTAAATATATGTGAATCTTATAATACCCAAGTAGGTATATGGTGCTTTGAATCAAATGATGTATCATTGGGAGAATATTGTTTAATATATTTTATTGATTTTTACAGAGAGGAAGAGAGAGGGATAGAGAGTTAGAAACATTGATGAGAGAGAAACATCCATCAGCTGCCTCCTGCACACTCCCTACTGGGGATGTGCCCGCAACCAAGGTACATCTCCTTGACCGGAATCGAACCCAGGACCCTTCAGTCCGCAGGCCGACGCTCTATCCACTGAGCCAAACCAGCTAGGGCAGGAGAATATTTTTATGTTACATTGCAATCATTTAAGAAAACAGTTGTTTCTATTGGGTCCTTTCTAAAAAATAGTTGTTTCTATTGGGTCCTTTCTAAATTAAAAAGAAAAATTCTGGTTCAGTTAGTTGAAAAGTATAACACCTTATCAATATCTTTCACTTGGGTTTCAGAATATGAGTGCACTTCACTCTAGTTTGGTGTTCAGATCTCTGGTTTTAACAATCTTAGGTCACACAGCAGTTTAATTCCAAATATAATAAGCAATTCAGACAGCAAGTCAATAATATGGAAATATAAAAATAGAAAATTATTTGCATACTAAAACACACAGCTGGAACTCTTTTTTTTCATACCAAAAATGTCACCTGTAACAGCTGATAAAAACACTCAATACAATAACTAGAAAAACTTGGCTAAAGAACAAAGAAGGGACTTGAGCAGATCAAGTAACCAAGCAGCAAAGATGCCTCAGCACTGTGCTAAGTGCTGGGGAGAAAAAGTGTATCTTTTTTTTTTTAAATCCTCACCGGAGGATATTTTTCTATTGATTTTAGAGAGAGTGGAAGAGAGGGAGGAGAGAGGAACATAGATATGAGAGAGACACATTTACTGGTTGCCTCCAACACATGCTCTGCCCTAGGCATTGAGCCTGCAGCCAAGGTTCGTGACCTTGACCTGGAATTGAACCCGTGACCCTTCGGTCCACAGGCCTATGCTCTTACCACTGAGCCAAACCCGCTAGGACAAAAAAATGTATTTTTGTAGACCACAGTCCTTACCCCTAAGGGGCTTACAAATGTAGTCAGTGAGACAGGCAAATACAAAACAACCGATGTACTACAACAGAAGATGGTACACAGGAGGCACTTGAAGTATGTATATGGAACAAACTCCACAGAGTGGTAGAAGGAGTCAATCAATGAAAGAATCTAGAATGAATTCAAATCAAACATATTGGGATTTTAATATATCAGTAATTCAGAATACCTATTAGCAGAATGTTCACTGTGGGTGATGTTTCAGCACTCCAATTCCTCACCTCCCTCGCCTTTAAAAATAAAAACTTTTCCCTTAGCACCAACTTGAAGTTAAAATTTCTACAGGTAACATCACCATTTGATAGAAATGTAGGCAACACCTTTATAGTATAGGAAATACAACCCATTTCCCTTTCAGTATCTCTAGTTCTTAGCACTGTATGCAAAGCACTAAAATGAAAGAGTATCCATGGCTAAGAAAATCCACACAAATTTTCAGTAAATCAATGACAAAATTTAAAGCAAGGAACAACTTTTTTCCTGCCCGCCACCCCCCCCCCCCGCCACTCCCCCGCCCCCCCGCCACTCCCCCCCCCCCCCCCCTTCAATCAAGCTTTGAAATCCTCAAGGGTCAGGCAAGAAATGGAAGGAAGTTCACAGTGCAATCCCTGAGGATAGGATATGGAAGAGAAGAGAGGAAGGCAGGAACAGGCAGGTCCCCGAGCAGAACGATCAAAGAGGCACCATTACTCTTTGCCACCAGGAATCCCACACACCTTAGAGAAGGGAGCACTACAGCAGCAATCTCCTGGGAGATTTAGCTGGGAAAACACTACTAGTTTAAAACAAAAACAAACAAACAAAAAAACACACAAACAGATCCTATCACTTAGTAGCCTACATTATAAAATCTTAAATATATGTAAAGATGGCCAGATACAATGCAAAAATGATATTCATCAAGTATAGCCTGAAAAACAATGATGAAAGGAGACATTTACGAGGCTAGTTCCGAAGAGTTTGTTCATTTTCCTGTGGTGATGGGGGCTTTTCTAGACATTAACAAGAATCTATTTTTGAATGCACTCAAAACATCAATTCATCTATCCACACCACAGTACTGAATCCTTGGTGGAAAAACTCAGTTCACTCTAGTTTGGACACAAATAGAACCCTACAATGCTAAGTACATTTTATTAAAAACTACCAATCTTCCTAAGAACAGACACAATGTTGCGTTTAAGAAACCCTTGAACTTTGAGAAATATCTTAGCACCAGCAAAAGTAGAGCAGTTTCACATGTTTAAAAAGCATACTTCCTACTACAGCAACCAACCAAGGGATAAGAGCAAATTAAGAGGCACTAAATGACACTAAAACATTACACCAAATGTGGGCCACTGTATAGCTACCATCTACTGACCTCATTTGTGGTACTCGTGTGTGATGCTATATTTAATGCATTCTTATCAAAAGGCTGAAGCGAAATACTTCCCAACTGTAGCCTTACGGTTTAAAATAAACGACGCAAGAAGTGACTTAACTGGTTCAAATATGAACCCTATCTTCTTCCTGGGGATCAAGATCTCAAATTAAGGGCTGAAAAGACGGGAGGGATAGCAAAGTAGTTTTGCAAGGTACATCCCAATGGTAAAATGATTCAAAGGAATCGAGTTTGGGTCTGCTGTGACATTTGCTGCAATTGGGCAACTGGTTCACTCTAAGTCAAACAGGAGATATGCCCAAGGTTTTTGCAGGAAAAACCGTTTCACACATGCATCTATGGATCCCACACTTAGAGGCTTGGTTAGATTCTAAACAAAAAGTTTGGTAAGACAGCAAACAGGTTTCCCCACCAAAATCTGACATGACTCAAAAGCATAAGCTTAGCCCTAGCCGGTGTGGCTCAGTGGCTAGAGCGTTGGCCTGTGGACCAAAGGATCCCGGGGTTCGATTCCGGTCAAGGGCACGTACCTTGGTTGCAGGCTCCTCCCCGGTCCTGGGCCCTGGTCGGGAGCTTGCAGGAGGCAACCAATGGATGTGTTTCTCTCACATCGATGTTTCTGTCTTTCCCTCTCTCTTCCACTGTCTCTAAAAGATCGACTGGAAAAATATCCTCAGGTGGGGATTAACACTTAAAAAAAAAAAGGTATAAGCTCAGACAGCCCATGCATTAGGCCTCTTTACCACGCAAGTGAGGGTGTGCCTTCCTACAGAGGGTGTCTTCCTCTTTACCACGTGCAGCGAGTGTGTCCTGCTCCACTTCGGTCAACGTGGAGACCACCGTAGGCGGCGACTCGCCCCATCACCACCACGAGAAGACACCCTGAGAAGCTGTGTCTTCCCTTGGACACTCACCAGACAACACCGAAGGCTCCGTATCCGATCGGTCTGTCCGGCTCAATGTCCAGCTGCTGTTGCGGGTGATGCGAGTGCTGATGATGGTGCGCCTTCACCGTGGCAGCTGCGGCAGCCTGTACCTGAGCCGGGGCTGCCGCAGCTGGTCCAGGGGCCTGGCCCGGGGCCGGTGATGGGAAATAGGGCTGCTGTTGCCCGGGGTTTAACATGGCAGCAGCGGCGGCTGCTGCGGCGGCGGCGGCCGCGGCCGAAGAGGTATGCTGCTGGACGGGGTGGACGGCGGCCGCCGACCCCGGGTGGAGATGGTGCTGAGGGTGGTGGTGGTGGTGCAGGTGAGGAGGAGGGAGGTGTGGGAGGTGGTGGTGATGGTGGTGGTGGTGACCTGCTGCTGCCGCAGATGCACCGCCATTGTAAGCCGCCATCATTTTTGCGTTGGCTCTCGCGCCACAAAGAGACATTCAAAAAAAAAAAAAAAATATGCCCTCTGATTGGAAAGCAAACTAGGTCAAAGCTGTCATTTGGCCATTTAAAAAAAAAAAAAAAGAAGAAAAACCACTCACGCCACCTCAAAAACCATGGGGCGCAACTGGCTTTCCGTCTTCGTCAGTCAATCCGAACGCGTTGGAGGATCTTGGTGTTGGACTGTGGGGTGTGTGTGTGTGTGTGGAAGGGTGTGGATTGCCAAAAATAAAAAATAAAAAAGGAAAAAGAAAAGAAAAAGGGAAAAGGAACCCCCCCGTGCCCCCCAGGTTTCCTGCCACAAGTGGGTACTAAAACGCCATCCTTACTTCGGGGGAGGCTCCAACTTCGAATGTGGGAATAAAGGCCCAGCCTCCTGACCCCCTGAACGCCGCACGCGAGAAGGACCGGGCAGCGCACCACCCTGGGAATCTCCTAAGAGGGTTGACTCATCTACCCCTTCCATCCCCACATCCTTTTCTAAACACCTACCGCCTCCTCGAAAACACGATTAAAAAAGGTTCCAGCCACCCCGAAAGAAGAAGATGGGGGGCAATTTTCAGGGAGACCGGCTTCCCCCCCTCGCGCTCGCAGGCCTCCCTACATCTCCCCCTACTCTTCGGCAGGCTGACCTGGTTGGGGGGGGCGGGGTGGTACTAAACTTTCCCGAACAGAGAAGAGCCAGGAAGGAGGCAGGAGAGGGAGCGCGAGCCGAGGCGGCGACGGGCAGGACCGCGAGGAGAAAGAGCAGCAGGGCAAAGTGAGGGCGAGGAGGTGCAGGCAGGAATGAAAGAGAGGTGGGGAGCACCCGGACGCCCAGACAGAGGGAACCGCCCCGGGAGGAGGTGAGGGTCCCGGGGCCAAAGAATAGCAGCCCCGGGAGAGGCGGGCGGGGTGCAGTCGGAAGCGGGCAGATTCCTACCCCCGCCGCCGGCTGCTGCTGCTGCTGCTGCTGCTGCTAGGAGGGTTGGGGGGGAGAGCGGGTGGATCCCCCCGCACGACGGCCCCCGCAGGGCTCAAGGCTGCTCCGTCTCCCCCCCTCCCCCCCCACCCGGCTTCAGTCCCCGCGGCCGCTTTCTCCTCCTCAGTCGCTGCGGCCGTCTTCTCCTCAGCCGCCGCCTCCTCAGCCGCCGGTGCAGCCGCGGCCAGACTCACCTCCCCTAGCAAAGCCGGATAGAGCGGAGCCAGCGGCGGACACGCGCAACCAGCCGCCGAGGCCCCGCCCCCGTCTCACACTGACCGGCTTCCCTAGCCAATCCACGCCCACCTGTCCGCATCCGCTCCCAATCCTGGGACCGGAGCTTCAGACAGGCGCACTGTTCGGCCAGTGGCAGCAAGATGTGGGTCTCCTGGGGAAATCCCGCCCCTATCTGGGATGGGCAGATAGGAAAACCAATCAAAAGGCAGAGTTTGGCCTGACCGACAAGGCTAGCAGCGAATTAAAACCCAAAGATCTCTGTGACATTTTCTTTCGCCTCTCTCCTCTTTTCTTTTTCTTCTTTTATTTTTTTGGCAGGAGCAGGAAGCTGCGTGCTAATCCCGCCTGCAAAGCTGGAAGAGAGGGTGGAATGAAAGAACCAATCATGAGCCGGGGACCAAGAACAGAGCAACCAATCCTTGGCTTGAAGATGAAGTGGGCTGAGACTGGTGCCAGATAGACACTTGATTTAACAAATGGACAAAAAGATTGATCTCGGTCCCACCTTTCAGATTTTCTATAGGTCAGGATTGTGGAGCATTCGCTGTCATATCAGCGGCGACTTTTTTTTAGGAGGCGGGATCAGTGAAGGGGGTGTGGTTTAAGGGAAAGGGGGCGTGGCCCAGAAGAAGAAGGCGGAGTCCAAGTCTTCGCTGGTCCATTGATAGGAGCCCTCTACATCCCTTTTAAAGGCATAAGGTGTGAAAAGCTAGGGGGAGCAAAAAGGCAAGTGGAGCTCTCCAGAAATTCAAGGTTCAAGGTTACTCAACAAACTGTCGCAGAAGAAACTCAGTATACTGGCAGTTCATACCTATGGCTGGTCCTTCGTGGCCAATCTTGATCTTGGCAAAAAGAGGCGTTAAGTCCGGCATTCACAACTCAGCTCTCAATGGACAGTAAGCCTATCATACAAATGCAAATTAAAACAATAAAATAATAAAGTTAACCATAAAGATCGTAATTTTCTCCCATATTCTCTAAGCCAATAAATTCTAGTCATTGAAATCTTACTAAAGCATCATCTTTCTTTCACTTTCACATAACTTCACTTATCTGAATTACTTTTAAAAAAATGAAATAATAAGCTTACAGAATCTTCTTTTACAAAAGATGTGCACTGAGAACCCTGGAGATCATCTTTGATTTCTCTTTTGCCTACCCACTCCTCCCCTTCCAATCAAGCACAAAGTTTTCAACACTTTGGAACACTTCTAACCTCCTTCCCATTCCCAGTTGCCACAGTATTACTAAAATTTTCACTACTGGCATCTTTAGTGCATCTTCCTGCTTACAGGCAAGCTCTTCTCTAATCCATCCTCCGCTGAGAGGATAGCAATCTTTTAAAAATTCAAGTCTGACCATGCTCCTACCCTTGATTAAAGTCAGTAAGTCTAAATGACCCAGCACTAGCTGGTTCCCGCCTTCCTCAGGGCCTTATCTCTCATATCCACCCTCTTCAGACATTCTAAACTTTTTTCAGTCTCTCCAAGCCTTCATGCATATCTTCAGTTCAAAACATTCCTCACACACCCTCCACTTTCTAACTTATCATGGAATTCTTCCTGTAAATTTTACTTTTGTTTTTTCCCCCTGGAAAGCTTTCCCAACCCTGTTGTAGAGTTGTGTCTCTGTTATAAAGCTCCATTGCACTGCCTCCCTCATAGCGCTGAAAACTCTGTATTTTAATTGTTTACTGAGTTTGACCAAGACAGAGAGCTGGTCTGTCCCATTCAGGTTCCCAGGGCAGTGTCTAAAAGATGAAGACACACTAAATATTTGCATGAGTTCTTCAGTGCAGAGAAGTAGGTACCAATCTAAGCTCTGCTGTTTACTAGCTCTATGACTTAGGTAATTTAACTAACCTGCATCTCAGTTGCCTCAACTGAACATGAAGATAATATATGTCTCACCAAGTTGTGGTGAGGGTTAAATGAGGTTGTATATTTTGAAAGTTCTTTGCAAACAGTGAAAGTTTAATATATGTTCATTCTCTTTCCCTAGCCCCATCCTCACATAATATTTGGGATGCTTTTCCAATTTCCCAGTGCATATCAGTCTCCTCCAAAGGGTAGTTTCCTAGAAGCTTCTTAGAAATGCAGTCTCAGGTTCTATCCCAGGCCTTCCGAGTCAGAATCTCTTGGGGGTGCGGGCAGGAATCTGTCTGACAAGCCCTCCAGGTGATTCTTACACATGCTCAAGTTTGAGAAGCACTGGCCTAGAAGGGGCTGAATTTTCTTAAACTTTTTGTTTGTTTTGTTTTTTGTTTTGTTTATCCTTACCTGAGGATATTTTTTCTATTGCTTTTTCAGAGAGAGTGGAAGGGAAGGATGGGAGGAAGGAGAGAGAGAAAGAGAGAGAGAGAGAGAGAGAGAGAGAGAGAGAGAGAGAGAGAGAGAGAAACATCATTGTGAGAGATACACATGGACTAGTTGTCTCCCGCATGCTCCTCAACCAGGGGCGGGGAGAGAACCGAAACCCAGATACCTGCCGTTGACTGGGAATCAAACCTGACACCCTTTGGTGTGTGGGCCGATGCTATAACCATTGATCAACATGAGCCAGGGCTTCTTAAACTTACTTTTCAGCACCTATTATAGTACCTAGCACCTAAAAGTGCTCAATACATGTGAAATAAAGAAATAATCCAATCCACCAAAAAATTATTGCATATTAAGAGCTATTGATTCCTGACATAAACATTTTTTGAGCATGAAGCGTATGTAGGTTTGGTGCTACTTTCAATAATGTGGGAGGGGATACATGAATTAAAATCTCTGCCCTCTAAGAGCTCTAAGTGTAGTGCAGGAGTTTCCAAAATGGTGTGAACATACTCCAAGTTGACAACGTACGCTATTAGGCTCTAAGAGGAAACAAATACAACTAATTCTGCTTATTTTTAATTTCATCTTTTTAAAATGTCCATTTTGTCAGTGTTTTATAATATACATAATATGCAGAGTAATGTACATGTATATAATTTATAAATAAGTAAAAAATACATAAATTGGGGATTCATGCCCCCCCAAATTATCAAAATGTAATTTATCAAATTATCAATTGATAAATCACTGGCCCAATGACCATTTAATGTTCATGGTTCAGATCAGCTCTGTCTAAATATATATAGGATGTCCCCCAAAAATGTATACACACTTTGAAGGGAGTGTTTATGAAAATACATTTCATTTTCAAAATGTAATAGAATCTACAGCTGTTAAAGTGTATATACATTTTTTTGGACATTCTTTATATGATAGAAATATAATGAGAGCCACTATGAAATTTTAAATATTCTAGTAGTCACATTAAAAATGAAAAGAAACAGATACATAGTTATCTTGATATATTTTATATAACTCAATATATCCAAAATATTGTCATTTTAAACATGTAATCAATATAAAAAATTATATATATTTTGATACTAGGTCTTTGAAATCTGACATATATTTGCACTTACAACACATCTCAATTGAGTTAAAAATTCAATTTCCTCAGTCACACTAGTCATATTTCAAGTGCTCATTAGCCTCATGTGGCTCGTGGCTACCATATCAGACAGTATCATCTAGATCATGGTTTGAACCCCTGCTCTGCCCCTTTTGAGCTCTGTGATCTTGGGAAAGTTCCTTAACCTGTCACAGTCTGAATTTCCTTGTCCATAAAATAGAGAGAATCCCCGACTTTTCCAGTTATTGTGATGATTCAAATAGACAGTCATGGGAAGCACACAGCCCAGGGCCTGCCTGGCTCCTCATCAGTGGCAGTGAGTGGAGTGGTTATTATTAGTATTACAGGCCAGGCAGAGTGTCCTATGTGTCAGATGAGAAAAACACTTTGGGCATTGCTCAGTTCATGTCCCCAGCATTCCATCCACTTGGGCTGGCCTGATAGCCACCCAATTCCTCTTCACCACATTGCCAAACAGCACAGTATCCGGCCCCTTCCATTCTGTTCCATTTTCAGGAGCTGAGCATGATGAAGGAGAAGTCGGAAGTGAGTCAGCAGGATAGCACTTAGAGTCTAAAAAAGCAAGCAGGACATCAGAATGCATAAGCAGGAATAGAATGTGCAGGAAGCGGGGGTGATCTTGCCTTTTTTCCAAGAACTGGCTCCATCTTGAGTTGCCTGTAGAGACTTTGTAGAACTTGAGCCAGACCATGAGCATTAAAGGACAACCAAAGGGGCAACCTATTCAATGGTGCTGGGTACTCAAGGAATGTTATCTTGTGTGATAAATCATCACTACATCCCATTCTGCAAGTGAAGCAACAGACTCAGGAAGGCACAGTAACTTGAACCTCACCTAGCTATGGAGCGGCCAGCTTCACACTGTATGGTCTTCCCACTGCATCACACAGCTGCAGGGCATGGCCTAGGAAGTGATGCTATGGAGTGCAGGGAAGAGTAGACAGGAAATTCTTCCACTTTCAATCTTCACAGCCAAGGGGCCTCCCTCACTGGGTCTATGATACCTTCTTAAATTAAAAATTTTTTAATTTAAATTTTTAATTGTTTAAAGTATTACATAAGTCTTCCCTTTTCAACATTTTTAAACCAAATCCTCGGTGCCAGGCAGGTAGGACCACCTCCGGCCTTTCATCAGACACCCTTCTGAATCATGCTTCCTCCATCCTCTGACTCCTTCCTGCAGACCTGGAATTCCTTCTACCTCTTCTTCTCCCCAAGTTCTGCTCGCTTTTCAAGGTTCTGCTCCTAGAACCTCAGGTCTTTCATGAAGCCTTCCTCTGATACTAGCCCTCTGGATGTCTCCCTCCCCTGAAGAACTTAGACATTCAATGTCTTCAACTGAAATGCAATGCTATGAAAAATTTTCTAAGACATGATTTTGTGCACTTAACACTTTTGAGCTTTAGTTTCTCCATCTGTGAAATGGGATAGTAATCCTATTTTGAAGTAGAAAGTAATATCTACTTTGAAGGGATATTGACAGGATTAAATAAGGTCACAGATTAATATATGAAATACCCATAGTGCCCGACACAGAGTAGCCAGTTAATACAGAGAGTGTCTTATATTGGTAGTTCTCTGATCAATTTTTTTCCTGGTGTCTCCATTTCCAGTGCCCTTCTGTTTGGAGAGTGGGGAGCTGGGGGAGGTGGGGGGGGGGAAGAGAATGAAATGTGACACTTAAATCTTAATAAATTGTAAACTGCTTCTCCTATTTTTCCTCATTTATTTTCTAGTGCCCCTTCAGGCCCTATATCAGCCTTGTGACAGGACATAACATAGCAGTCAGTGCCAAAGTAAAGCTGGAAGCTTGATCAAACAGTGTGAGTAGGGCCCTAGGCGGTTTGGCTCAGTGGATAGAGCGTTGGCCTGTGGACTGAAGGGTTCCTGGTTTGATTCTGGCTAAGGGCACATGCCCAGGTTGTGGGCTCGATTTCTAATAGGGGGCTTGCAGGAGGCAGCCGATCAATGACTCTCTCTCATCATTGATGTTTCTATCTCTTTCTCCCTCTCCCTTCCTCCCTGAAATCAATAAAAAATATATTAAAAACAAAACAAAGCAGTGTAAGGCTGCAAACCTTTGAGCATTTGGCAGTATTGTGGGACAAAGGACATGTCCATGCTCAGCTACAGGGATGCATAATAAGGGAAGCCAGATAGGACGGCGGAAGAATCAGTTTGGGGGCAATACAATGTCAGGAGTCAAGAGAACTAAGACAGAGATGGAATATGGTAACAAGCTGGGGACTGGGTAAGGCCAGGCGAATCCAAGTTCACGTGTTGTCCAGGCCCTCTACTGAGGCCCTGGGTCTTTTACCCCTCACAGCTGGGCCTCCATCCAACTCAATAACACAGCCTGAGTGTTCCCTTTGCAGGACTATCTGAGGACTTTGGCCTCGCCTAACCCCTCTCTGCCTTTCAGCTCCAAACCCCAGGGTTAAATCTTAGCCCTGACTCACGTCCTTGGCCATGAGAGTCAGGCAATGTCCAACACTTCCCCCCTTCCCAGGTGAATCAGTGATAAACATTTTATCTTAAAGTTAGTTTTTTAAAATGTTTTAAGAAATATAATATGAGCATTATTCTTAACATTTGCAGATGCCCTTTATTACTTTGACTTCTTAAGTCAATAAATGGAAGTATAGCACCTACAATCGAACATACAATAATAAAATAAGGGACATTTCATAATGTCATATGGGAAATGTCCTGTGGAACCATTTTCAGCTTGGACTGCAAATGTGACAAGACACTTTTCACTAAAAGGGCCATGATAAGCCTCGTACAAAACTTCCAGCGATCCACCCCCAACACACCAAAAGACAGAGTTCAGCGAACGGAACAGAATGAAGGTTGCCCTCTTGGAAAGTTCTCAGAGACGGTGGCCCCAGGTGAGAAAGAAAGCTGCAGGCTCAGATGCCCATTCCTAGAGGTAGCAGGGGACATCAGGCTCTCCAAGGCCACACTGAGCACAAACGGAGACTGGTCCCCAACTCTGGCTGGACATGGGACTCGCCTGGGGATCTTTAAAAACCCTAGATTCCTGGCTTCAGTGGTGTGCTGGTAAGTGCTTAGTAATTGGCTCTTCAGAAAGAAACACACACACACACACACACACACACACACACACACACACACACACACACACCTGTCTTACGGTCTAACTCAGTGGTCGGCAAACTGCGGGCTCGGCAAATTGTGGCTCACAAGCCACATGCGGCTCTTTGGCCCCTTGAGTGTGGCTCTTCCACAAAATACCGACTTCTGCGCAGGGGCCACGAAGTTTCAATCGCACTGTACGTGCGCGCCCGCAGATGGCATTTGGTGGTATTTTGTGGAAGAGCCACATTCAAGGGGCCAAAGAGCACATGTGGCTCGCGAGCCGCAGTTTGCCGACCACGGGAATTCAGTGGTACGAAAACTTCCACCACAGCTGATTTTAAGCATGATTTCACTGAAGATGGAGTTGGAAAGAGAGACACAATAGGGTCTCCCAAGCCGGTGGCAGCTGACAACTGCCTGGTGCCCTACACCATTTGATTGGTAGGGGGTACGACTTGGACATGAGGATTTGTAAAAGCTTCCAGTGCACACAAAAAACTTGGAACACTAGGATAAGGGGCCTCCTAATAAAGGCCTGGAAGCAAGAAGCAGGCCACTTGATTGCCTTTCAGGGACAAATACCACCAACACCTTCATTGTTATACTCGCCTCCTCCCCTCCACACACTTTCTCCCACTAGGCAAGCTTCCAGGGGAAACTAAATCATCAGCAGGTTGCTGGATGGGCATGGTCTCAGAGCACGGGGCTTGTGGGAGTGGGGTGGGAGATCTAAAGAGCCAGAATCATTGCGTCAATGGAACTGTCTGACTGGAAATTCTTGGTGGTTCTGGAAACATGATAAATTCCTGCTCCAGGACACTGCTCCAGGGACGTCATGACCCTTCAATGAAAACCCGTGCAGCAGGAGGTATGGCTGGGAACACGTTGAAGCCCTGATCGGGAATCGAACCATGACCTCCTGGTTCATGGGTTGATGCCCAACCACTGAGCCACGCCGGTAGGGCCTGATGTGTCTTATTTATTAAATCATTTCCCATTTAAGTTGCTTACATCTTCTAGCTTTTACAAATAAGGCTTCAACATGTTCCCATCCATGCCTCCTTCTGCACACGTGCCTATAAGTGGGCCCATCCATTACACAATGTTTCTCTCTCATTTTACGTTGGCTGAGGGATGCCGACTGTGATCCACTCAGAACTCCAGGCTGCTGGAGTGTGAGCACCCTTTCTTCCTTAATCCCCAATATTACTGATGCCGGAATTTCTTCCAAGACTGAAGAGCTGAGAGCATCTAATGACGTTCCCACTGGCCTATAAGGAAGTCACATAGCCCTTTCTTTTTTCTTTCTCCACAGGCCATCCCTATGACTTTACCTTTGTCTTCTGCCTGCAAAACCTGTTGCTGCTTATATATTCGGATTGTAAGTAGTACTCTAATAATAAAAAATCACATTTTAGAGCATTGGCCTGTTTCTATTTGGTTAGATACTTTATCTCTATATACCTGTCTAGGCAGGCCATTATTTTCAAATGAAGAGCTCCTATCTGCAACAACCTGAGACTGCATCTGTGCAACCCTTTATATGCATGGTAGCTAGCACAAGGACACAGTTAGGAATTGATAAAAAAAAAATTTTAATTCAAAAAAATCAATTCAAAAATTTATTTTTACTTTCAAAATAATCTTGATTGAACTGTACTTTACAGCCAAGAAATATTTTAAGCTTATTGCGTTTTGACAAACCTCTACACCCATGTAACCACTACTCCAATTGAAATAGAGAATGTTTCTATCTTTGTCTCTTTCTAATCAATCCTTCCCAGTCTCGAGGCAAGGAACCACTTATTTGCTTCCCATCACTATAGATTAGTTTTTCCCATTTTAAAATTTCATATCAAATGGAGTTATACAGTATGTACTCATATGTAAGGTTTCTTTCACTCAAAATGTGTTTGAGATTCACCCATGGTGTTTCATGTATCAATAGATATTTTCTTTTTACTGCTGAGTATCTCATTGTAGAGATGAATCACAATTTATGTATCCATTTACCAGTTGATGGACATTGGGTTATTTCCAGATTTTGGCAATTATAAATGAAGCTGCTATAAATATGTGTGTACAGGTTTTTGTGTAGATAGCTACAGTTGACCCATGAACATCGTTGGACTTAAATGGGCCAACACCCATGCAGCTGAAAATCTGCTTATAACTTTTGACTCCCCCAAAACTTAACTACAGTTGGCCCTTCACATCAGCAGTTTCAACCAACCACAGATTGAAAACAGTATTTTTGATTCATGGTTGGGAAACTGCAGTTGAGAATGCAAAAAATACTTTTGATCTGTGGTTGGTTGATCTGGGGTTGTGAAACCTGTGATATGAAAGGGCTGACTGTATTTATTGAAAAAAAATCCAGGCATAAGTATCTGTGCAGTTCAAACCGCGTTATTCAAGGGCCAACCTTACTAACATTGAGTCTTCCAGCCCATGAACACAGTACATCTACCTCTCCATTTATTTGGGCTTTCATTAATTTCCCTGAGCAATGTTTTGTACTTCTTAGCGTACAGGTCTTGAACGTATTATGTTGCAGTAACATGTGACATCCAATCAGGTGCTTCCCTCTGCTGACTGCAGATTCCATAATTATTCCTAGGATTAGCATGTTGTCCTAACCACTACAAAACAAATGCGCTGTTCCAAATGATGCCTAATTATATCATGTTCACTGCTTTTAATAGTATATCCAGAAAGAACAATTCACAAGTCTTGGCTCCAATTCAGAGGTACAGACACATTTTATTGCTCGTCCACACCCATGCTTGCTTAGGCCTGGGATTCTCTAGTTCTGAACACAGCAGGAGTCAACGATACTAGGGCAAAATAATGTTATAAGTTCCAGAGCAGTGATTTCAAATGCCAGCTCCAGAGCAAGTGCCTTTGAAGTGTTTCACACAGGCCTCTATAGAATAAGAAACATAAGAGTGATTTCTAAAAAAAAAATAAAAAAAATGATTTCTGAGTTCTTCATAAAGCTAAATGTATTGTTTCTTATTTTGAGATTCTACCTCTCCTATCTTTTTGGTGTGAAAATGTTCCTATATTATTATTTTATGATGATTACTATTTAGTACTCTTATTTGGTAAAATAAGTTAGCAAAATTATCTAAATCTACCACACACTACTAATTTTGAAAAATGTTACTGGCCTGAGAAATAGGAGAGTATATTTTCCAGGAGAACCTCAGTTTGCCTAGATTTGTGCCATGGTAACAGATTGTCTATCACTATTATATTTATGGCAGCTATGCACCTTTTTGGAGTCACTTCAGAATGTCAGCTTCCATCCTCCAACCATGGAGTGTCAGCCCCAGTGATAGAACCACAAGAGACTGGATGCAGGAGGCCTATGATGCTCTAGTGGACTGAGGTAAGGCTCACCTGACCTGAAAAAAGTATAGTTGTGAATTTTGTGGCTCTAAACAGGAGTAGGTATTGGACAAATTAAAAAAAAGATATAGTGATGGACAAACACCAAGGGAAAGGGCCCATGTCAACATGTTGAATGCTTGGGAGGATCCCGGGATTTGTGGGAAGCCTGGGGTAGGGCATAGAGACAGAATCATGAGCTAGAAGCAGCTCATCCAACTTGGCTGAGGCTTAACTTTATAAGCCTTTGTTTCCATAGCTGCTAAGTGGAAATGATCACCCTTTCTTGTCTCTATGGAGTGTTTGCTTGTGGACTGAATGATAATGGATAGGAGAGTGCTTTGCCAACTACAGTATCCCAGACAAATTTAAGAAATGACTCTTTTTTACTTTGTTGACAATTGAGAAGACAATATTTCTAGACACTGACATAGCTCCAGGCAATCTCTTTACTGAGAAGAGATGATGGAAATGTACATGGCCTGTAGGCTAAATACTGTCAGAACACATTACCATCAAATAAACTGGACATTTGTATTTTTAACACCATGTTCCCAAACCTAGCAACTAGGCAGCTCTGGGGAGTGCTGGATGCAAGGTGGGGTCTGAGGTTCACAAAAGGATAGCCAGGGCCTGTGTCAGCTGCTCATGTCTGCATATTCTGGGTAAACCTCTCAGGCTACATTTGTGCTGCATTGATATGCTGGTGTAAATTTAGAGGATGGTTCATCTGAAGACCTTACTTAGCATAAACAGATTTTCAAATGACATTATTTTAATTGCCCTAAAGTTCATACTGTTAGAACATATTCAGATCACAGACAATTTTTTAATAATAACAGTATCAATTATTAAGTGCTACCTATGCAGGGGTATTATTTTAAGTGCTTTAATATATTATCTCATTTAATCATCCCAACAACCCTATGAGGAAGGTACTGTCTTTGTCTTTTTTTTTTTTTTAAGATGAAGAAAGCCACGCACAGAGAACTAAGTACCTTATCCAAGGTCATGCTGATAAGTGGCAGAAATTGGATTTAAACAAGGAAGTCTCATCTCAGGGTCAACTAATACTGCTCTTCTGTTTTTATTAAATACACTAGAGGCCCAGTGCACGAATTCATGCACAGGTGGGGTCCCTTGGCCTGGCCTGTGAACAAGGCCTATTGGGGGGCTGGCCAGCTTGGGGGAGGGGCCGCGAGAGGTTGGCAGTGTCAGTGCACATCATAGCGACTGGTCGACCTGTCGTTCCGGTTGTTTGGTTGTAAAGGTCACTTACATATATATATATATATATATATATATATATATATATATATATATTCAGTTCTAGGCATAGGACCAGTAAGCTATAGGAATTAATAAAACCAAATTATGGCCTTGAAAAACAATCTAGGGCCCTAGCTGGCTTGGCTCAGTGGATAGAGCGTCGGCCTGTGGACTGAAGGGTCCCAGGTTCAATTCGGGCCAAGGTCACATGCCTGGGTTTCGGGCTCGATGCCCAGTAGGGGGCGTGCAGGAGGCAGCCAATCAATGATTCTCTCTCATCATTGATGTTTCTGTCTCTTTCTCCTTCTCCCTTCCTCTCTGAAATCAATAAAGAAATATATTTTTTTAGAAAAATCTCTGTAAAAAAAACAAAAAAGAAAAACAATCTAGGCACAGGTAATTTTAACACAACTTAGTCAGTACTACAATAGACATACTTATCCTCTCACCCTGATTTATTTTCCTCCAAAGCATTCCTAGTCCCATCTAACAAACTACATATTTACTTACTTATTATCTGTCTCCCTCTACTGAAACAGTAAACTCTGTGAGGGCAGGATTTTCATTTTGTTTATTTTATATCCCAGTATCTAAAGGAGGGCCTGGCAAGTCAATACATTTATTTATTACTTATTTTTAAAATATATTTTTATTGATTTCAGAGAGGAAGGGAGGGGTAGAGAGAGATAGAAACATCAATGATAAGAGAGAATCATTGATCAGCTGCCTCCTGTAGGCCCCACACTGGGGACCAAGCCTGAAACCCAGTCATGTGCCCTGACCGGGAATCAAATTGTGACCTCCTGGTTCATAAGTCGACGCTCAACCACTGAGCCATGCCAGCCGGGCAATTAAATATATTTAGAAGCTGCCTTCAAGGCAAAGGAATGGAAATGAGATGAAAATGAACAAGAGATGTCACAAAATATCACATGATTCTTCCTCAGTAAACTGGACTGATAAGATCTTTGTGGATTGGAGTGTGCTGAAAGCTTCAGGGAGAAGAAAGGACATCAGCTAGAACTTAGGCAGTGAAGTTGCCCTTTAAATATTCTGGAGTTTGCCCTAACCAGTTTGGCTCAGTGGGTAGAGCATTGGCCTGCGGACTGAAAGGTCCCGGGTTCGATTCTGGTCAAGGGCATATATATACCTTGGTTGTGGGCACATCCCCAGTGGGGGGTGTGCAGGAGGCAGCTGATGGATGTTCCTCTCTCATCGATGTTTCTAACTCTCCCTCTCCCTTCCTCTCTGTAAAAATTCAATAAAATATATTTAAAAAAAAATATCCTGGAGTTATTTTATGTGTATGTTCATGTACATTCCATCCAGCCCGTCCCCTCCCTCCCTCATCCCCTTCAGCCATGTTGAGCAGGTTGGCCGTTTCCTCACATCGATACACCTTCACACATTCTGTAGAGGGCCTCCCGCCGAGCCCCGCCTACCCTCACCCTTCTTGCTCTTTACCACCTCAGTTTTATCCTTCAAAGCTCATATCAGTTGTCACTTCCTCACTGAGATGGCCCACTTCTGCGCACCCATAGCATTCTCTACAATTACTCCACATAGAATCACGGCCTTGTTTCTGGCTCCACGTCGAAGGCCTCTTGAGCGTCGAGTCCGTGTCTTCTTCAGCCTGTATTTCCAGAACGAAACACTATGCCTAGCATGAGAATGTTTTTGAATGCCTCGTGAAATATTTTTGAATGTTTAATGGAAAAATCCGTCATCCTTTCTTTCTTTACACACACACACACACACACACACACACACACACACACACACACACATTTCATTGCAGAGGCTCATGTCTTCTAATTCCAGCACCCCTTTTACTAAACTTATAAAATGATCCATATAGAAGTTGTTCCATATTTTGAATAAAAACAACCATAAATATATCATGGTAGTATGTATGCTACTTCTAGTTTTATTTTACTTTAAAAAAAAACAAAAAACTTCACCACAGGATATTTTTCCATTGATTTTTAGAGAAAGTGGAAGAGAGAGGGAAAGACAGAGAGAAATATCAGTGTGAGAGAAACACATTGATCGGCTGCCTCCTGCATGCCCCCCTTACTGGGGATTGAGCCTGCAACCCTGGCATGTGTTCTTGACCGGAATTGAACCCAGGACCCTTCAGTCCACAGGCTGACGCTCTATCCCCTGAGCCAAACCAGCCAGGGCTATAACTCTTACTCTTAAATGCTACACCATAGCACCTCTCAGTAGAGAGTTTAAACACTTGAGCCACAGAAGAATGACCACTGAAAGAAAATATTTAGGTGTCATGTTTCCTTAGCCTCCTCTGGACAGTTTCTCAGACTTCTCTTGCTCTCGATGACAGTTTCTCTTCTCTTGTTCTTGAGGTTTTGAGGGGGGTACTGGTAAGGAACTTTTAGAATGTCCCTCAATTTATGTTTGCCTGACATTTTTCTCAGAGTTAAACTGGGGCTATGGGTTTTTGGTAGAAGGCCAGAGAGGTAAAGTTTCATTCTCATGATATCATATCAAGGGCACATGCTATCAAGATGACATATCAATATTGATGTTGACTTGGGTCACGTGCAGTAGCATTTGCCAGACTTCTCCACTGTAAAGTTACTCCCCACACCCCTTCCTGCCAACTGTACTCTCTGAGACTAAGTCACCAAGCACAGCCCACACTCAGGGTGGAAGGGAATTGTCTGTGCCCTTTGGACATAGCTTCCTGCATTCCTTAGCAAGGCACCGTCACCTCAGAATAGCAACCACTTTTGGAGCCTCTGCTCTGTGGGTTGGCTATTAGAAATTTTTAGGAGGGTGCTATTTAAAAGCCTTTACAAATCATACTCAGATGTAGAGGGCCCTCCAACTCTCCCAGCCAAGTCCGTATCCTCTATCTTGTGTTTCACCCCCACCAATGACTATATATAGCAGGGCTCAGTAAATATTTATTAACTGACAGATTTTTTTAAAACCTGAAGGTATTCATTTGCCCAATTGCAGTTCTCCACGGCTGTATTTATGCTGGCACAAGTCAGCATCTTTTTTTCTAATGACATTGATAGATATTCACTTAAGTAAATTAATGTACCCGCCACAACTGTTCTCCTGGCTGTGTGGACAAGCTCATATTCCAAAGCGTGTGACCCTAATACTAAAAGGAAAAAAAAAGACGATTCAGGCTTTATGCCGATACATTCGTTGTGAGCATGAGATGAGAGGATATAAAGCATTTTACATGGTACCTGGCACATAGTTTGCACTCAATAAATATTAGCCATTGTTGTTGAGAAGTACCAGATCTTTATTTTTTTTCTTAGCATTTATTAAAGCTATGCCACTGTGCCAGATATTGCATGGATAGAAAGGTAAAGAGAGAGTAAAAAGATGGGGTGATAGGCATTTCATGATGTATTAAATGATAAGTAGAAGAATCTCACATCTTATAAAAATAGAAAAAGTGCTAGAAATGCAGCAATGAGTAAAGTATAAGAATGTGCATCTGAAAGGGATAAACCAAGTATATAGGAAAGACTAACTAGACCTAAATTGTATTTGGATTTATTTATTGTAAAATATTTAATGATAGTCTACCAAGTGCCAAGCATTGTGTTAGCTGTTGGAGATGCAACAGTGAATGGGAAAGATTTGGTTCTTGCCCTCACATAGTTTACTATCTACTGTTAACTGTGACAGCAGTTAATAAAGAAGTAAACAAATGAATATGTAACTACAACTTGTATTGAATGTTAGTTCTGTCTAATAGATAACTCAAACTCAACTTATCCACATAGAATTCTTTGGTGTTTCTTGGCACCCTGTTCAGCGTTCTTTATCTCTGTAAATGGCACCACTATTCACCAGTTACTTAGGTCAAAAATCTTGAAGTGATCTTTGACTCAGCTCTTTTTTAAAAATATATTTTTATTGATTTCAGAGAGGAAGGGAGAGGGACAGAGAGAGATAGAAACATTAATGATGAGAGAGAATCATTGATCGGCTGCCTCCTGCACGCCCCCCACCGGAGATCAAACCCACAACCTGGGCATGTGCCCTTGGCCAGAATCGAACTCGGGACCCTTCAGTCCACAGGCCAGTGCTCTATCCACTGAGCCAAACCAGCTAGGGCTCAGCTCTTTTTTTATACTCCAGCCAATCCCATCTTTTGGCTTTACTTTCAAATGTATCCTGAATCCAACCTCTTCTTGCCATTCCCAAGACTACCCCATTGTCAAAGCCACCATAATCTCTCATTAGGATTATCCAATACATCTTCCTGTTTCTACCCTTTCTTCTATGAGGTCTATTATACACAGAGCAGCAAGAAAAGTCATCTTACTTATGACTTAAAGTGGTCACTTTAGCCTCTCCCCCCAAATATAATACCCAGGAATAGGTGTAGCCAAGGAGATGAAAGGCTTACACACTGAAAACTATAGAACACAGCTGGAAAAAAAAATAAAGGAAGACTTAGATAAATGGAAAGATATCCCATGTTCATAGATTAGAGCCTTAATTTTGTTAAAATGGCAATACTACCCAAAGTGATCTACACATTCAATGCAATCCTTATCATAATTCCAATGACCTTTTATGCAGAAATGAAAAGCCAATCCTCAAATTCAGATGCAATTGAAAAGGGCTCTGAATAGCTAACACAATATTGAAAAAGTCTCAGGTGGCCTGACTCATCCTTCTCTTGATAGGGATGGTTTGTTAATGGTCTATGACAGTGGTTCTCAACCTTCCTGATGCCGCGACCCTTTAATACAGTTCCTCATGCTGTGGTGACCCCCAACCATAAAATTATTTTCATTGCTACTTCATAACTGTAATTTTGCTACTGTTATGAATCGTAATGTAAGTATCTGATATGCAGGATGTATTTTCATTGTTACAAACTGAACATAATTAAAGCATAGTGATTAATCACAAAAATAATATGTAATTATGTATGTGTTTTCCGATGGTCTTAGGCGAACTCTGTGAAAGGGTTGTGACCCACAGGTTGAGAACTGCTGGTCTATGACATTCTAAATCTGATTGTTGAGGTTCCCTTGGGGATGGGGACTATCACGTCTTTGCTTCAGCAACTTTCTTTTGTCTGTTTTCCTGACTGACCAACTTTCTCTTATATCTGTATTTTCTTCCCATTCAATTTGACACATTCTTTCAGCCTGTTAATATCTTTAATTATACAGAGAAGCTACCCCCATCTCCTTTAGGTAATTGTATGTATTTCTAATCCCATCCATTATCTTATTTAAGGTGTACGTTGTATGTGTGTGTTTTAATGGGCATCTGATATATAGACTCCTTGTGGCCACGATACTCCCAAAGTAACTCAAGTGGCTGGGTAATTCTCAGTTCATGGATCTCAGTTAGGACAGATGCAAGGATATTGTGGAAGTGCATAGGGCAGTGAATAAAAATAAAAATAATCTGGGAAGGTTTTCTGAACTTAACATGGTTGTCACCCAACCTCACTGCCAACTCTGATAGACCAGAGGGTTAGGGTAGGCGGCGAGGATAGGCATGAATGTTTTGGATAAGCTTTTCAGGTTTCAGATTTACATTCTGAAAATCTTTTTCCTCCTCCCCCATTCTTGTGAGAACTCCCATATACTTCAAGGGAGCCACTGATTGTGGCTGGGCACTTGAGACACACAGACCCTTGTACCAAAGGAACTATGCCTTTCACCTGTGAATCCCGAGTCTAGCTGATTTGAAAAGACAAAAGGATTCCACAAGACTTCCTTGGGTATTCTCCCTTAGCCAGGTGTTTGCCACTATTTCTGTTCAGAACCACCCACCTAGTTGCGGCTTTCTTTATCAGGAAAGGCATTTATCCACCAGAGTTCTCACCCACCAGAGAGTGGGCAAGAAGAGCACTGGTGGAAGTGGGAGTCACAAGGCAACGACCAAGCCCACGCCCAATTCACTACGTTGCAACAGGAAAAAATGACTAATGGGTTTTGTAAAGTGAAGGAAAGTGAATGATTTTACAATCACTTTTGTGGTGGCAGAGAGTAAAGATGTAGCTTGAATCTTCTTTAAGAATGGTCAAATACCCCATACTTACTTGGAAATCTGGGTTGGCAAGATAAGCAGAGTGTGATGCCAACTTCAAATTGTTCCAATTGCATAAGTTAGTGCTTGTCAATGGAGGTGATGCTTTTCCGTGGGAGGTTTGGGATATATACAAGAGGAAAAGGAAGCAGCATTTCTGTTGAGATTCTAGCAGCATTGAGTTGGCCATATCATACACCAGTTAAGATATGAGTGGTTTTAAGCAGTGGAATTTTAAGTCTGTCAGCATGTCAGTAAGATGCTTTAGAACATTTTACCAGAGCATGTTGGGTGATAGTGAGAACTGGCTCTGTCCCAGGCCTTCTCCCTCATTTTATCTCCCTAAAACCAAAGGTCACACTAAGAGCTTCATCCTGACAGGTGACCACATCAACCCAGCATGGGGGTGACTAGTGCTTTGGAATTGCAGCTTCCAGATGGAACGAGTTCCTTTGGTAGACATGGCCAGGTGTGGCAGCTTGTTCTCAAGCCAACCAAAGAAGGCATTGTTTTCTGCTGAGTTTGGTTTGTAAACTGGCTAGATGTGACCCACAGAAATTTATTGTTTGACCCACATGGTATTTTTACATTTTTTAAAAAATATATATATCTTTTTATTGATTTCAGAGAGGAAGGAAGAGAGAGAGAGAGAGAGAGAGAGAGAGAGAGAGAGAGAGAGAGAGAGAGAGAAACATCAATGATGAGAATCATTGATCGGCTGCTTCCTGCACATCCCCTACTGGGGGTCAAGCCCACAACCCGGGCATGTGCTCTTGACCGGAATCGTACTCGGGACCCTTCAGTCCACAGGCCGACGCTCTATTCATTGAGCAAACCCAGCTAGGGCTACATTTTAATCTGGACCAACATTTAGGAAACCTGATTTCTGGCCTTTTTTTTTTTTTTTAAGCCAGAAATTCTGGTAATATTGAGCCTGCATTTCTATATGGCGAGGAGTGGCTGGAACTGAAAAGCAGCATCTTCCTTTAAACAGTTTGTCATAGTCTTCACTACTCACACAGCATGTGATGTGCTTTTATATTCAGGGTCATTTGAGCTCAGACCTCCTTCAGTGTGCAGGCAGCAGCCGACGTGTCCCAGAACACTCAAGACCGAAAGGAGGAAACATCAGACCCCTTGCCAGAAAAGTCCAAAGAGAACCTTCAAGTGCAAACCCCCTCAAGTTCAATGGGGGGAGCCCCTGGGAGATAAATTAGAAGTCCTCCTGGAAGATAAACCAGGTGGTGGAGAATGTACTGGCTGCTCTGAAATAATGCAGAAGAGGTTAGCATTAATCCCAGGGAAACAGTCATCTCTTATTCCCAATTAGTTCATTTCTAGGCTCATTGGATATGCAGCAGCTCACAACTGAAGCGAGTGTGTTGGGGCTGAGAAAGTGTCCCTGGTGTTGGCACATTCCTTCTGGTTGAAAACCGCTACCCCAGCCAGTCTCTATGAGCTGTGTGATCACTCCCATGGGGACTATTGTTCTTCCTGTAGAACTGTGCCTTATCTCTGAATCCCTGAGGAATGTTTCATGACTAAAGGCAGAAGGAGGAAGCCTGAGGCGTATGAAAGTTGCCAAGAGCTGTGCTCCCCAAATTTGTGTGTGCCCAAATTGCCTAGAAATCTTTTAAAAATCAGGTTCCTGAGCTATATTCCACACCTACTGAATTTTATTCCTACTTTTAGACACCTACTGAATTAGAATCTTTGGGAATGGGGTCCAACTATTTACATTGTCAATATACCCACCAGGCGATTCTGATGCAGCTATGCCAGCACACCAGTGCTTCTAAGATGGACTTTGGAGAGGCACTGGCTCAGAGATATGGAGGATGTCCCTGAATCTCCCACATTCATCCTGTAAGCAGCAACCCTGCACTCAACAGTCAGTCCCTATTATACTTCTTCCCTTATTGGAGTCCCCAAAGTCACACACAGGTAGTTAGCACAGTCTGGTATTAATGTTAACCTGAGTTTGAATCTTAACTCTGCCATTTGTATTGATTGGTCTTGAGTAAGTTTTGATCTCTCCTCAAGCCTTAGCTTCCACATCTGTGAAATGGGAATATTAATACCTAGGGTTGCTGTAAGGACTTGTTGAAAGAGCATGTGTAAAGCATCTGACTAAGACGTGGGTGGATGGCAATTATGTAGTAAATACTGGCTCACTTTCCGGAAGTGGATCAGCTGAGTACTCTTAGGAAGTTTTAATCGGGACTCTTCCACCGGGCACCCTAAGACCAGAGTGCTGATGTCAGCCCAGGACTCAAGTGAAGAGGTGAAAGACCTCAACTGAAGGAGATCTGAAGAGAATATGCAGCTCTTGACATTCTGGCTTTATGTAGTAAAACTTCAGAACCTACTCTCTTTGTTAATGTATGTATGATTCAGTTCCCTTAAACCAAACAAAAACTCTTCCCTATGGCAGCAATTATTATTCTCATCCTGAATGTCTCTGGGGGGGAAGAAGACAGAGAAAAAGAATTTAAGCTATATACTTTCAATATAATTTTAAAAGATGAAGTCTCTTGAAATGTGCCCTTAATCCCTCAGTAATTTGTGAGAAGTTGAAGCAGCTACACAGGCATTCTCCCAAAACATTGAAAACAAAGCAAGAGAGAACGCAGCTATAAAAGACATTCATTTCAACCCAGTAGGAGCTCACTTAAAAACTTTAAAAAGTTATACTGTTTGCAAAACATCAACTTTATGTCAGAATCAACTTCAATAGATAACAATGCAACATTTCCTAAAAAGTGAAGACAATAATCCAGGTTTGGAAAGTTTATTTATCTGAGGAGGTTTTAAAAAAATGTTATTTAATCTCGTTTGTTTTGGAAGCAGCACTCTCTGGTATTACTGAACACCGAACCTATGGACTCTAACTTGAGTGCTTAAAGTTGTGGCAAGAAAAGCAGGAAAATCCTGATGAGAACCATAAGCTAAAGCCAGGTTCTGGGATGAGAGGAGTCCTGGGGAAGGAGCTGTCCATGCACTTGGTGCTGACATACCCAGCAAGTTTACACTGAGAAGCTATAGGCAGAAGCAGTGTATGAGACCATCTTAAAGTCCTACCTAGTGAATTTATGCACCCCAAAAGGGGGTGGAGTGAGGGTATTCCTAGATCACGGTGGATGCACCTGAATCATTGATCAACTGCCTCGCACCAACTGGGGACCGAAACCCAGGCAAGTACCCTGACCGGGAATTGAACCTAGTTCATAAGTTGATGCTCAACCACTGAGCCACACCAGTTAGTTCCCTTCACCTCTTTTTAAAATTTTTGCAATGTTTTTGTTGAGGAAACCAGCCATTTTTCTTATAGAGTTTTCCATAGACTAGATTTTCCTGATTGCCTCCTTGTGGTGTTGCTAAATGGGTTTCTCTCTCCCTGTGGTTCTTGTAAATTGATCTATCCAGAGGCTTAATCATATTCAGATGCCTTTTTATTCAGGAGTACATGTCTTTTCATAATGCCAGTGGTGAACATTATCAGGATTCATTCATTCATCAGGGCTGTAAAATGACAATATTCCATAATTTCTTTCTTATGTACTAGCTCCTCATTAACTATTTGGTTACTGAATGCCCACAGAGGTGGGGAACCTTTTTTCTGCCAACGGCCATTTGGATATTTATAACATAATTTGAGGGCCATACAAAATGATCATCTTAAAAATTAGCTGCTAGCCCTAACCGGTTTGGCTCAGTGGATAGAGCGTCGGCCTGCAGACTGAAAGGTCCCAGGTTCGATTCTGGTCAAGGGCATGTGCCTTGGTTGTGGGCACATCCCCAGTGGGGAGTGTGCAGGAGGCAGCTGGATGATGTTTCTCTCTCATAGATGTTTCTGGCTCTCTATCTCTCTCCCTTCCTCTCTGTAAAAAAATCAATAAAATATATTTTAAAAAATTAACTGCTATATTTGGTCAAACATTTAATTAACTCACCCCTAATACCTTGGCAGGGCCAGGTCAAATAATTTCACAGGCCTTATACGGCACACAGGCCGGATGTTACCCACCCCTGCAAGGAATTAGGGGACAACTGTATGATTTTTCCCTTTTATTTACTGATTTTCAAAAAAGGAGTTGGTTAGTTTCCATTTTCTTCTAAACTCACTCTAATCAGGATTTCACACCCACTCCCCAACTACACCATTGAATCTACTCTTGTTGAGGTCACCGATGAACTCTATGTTGATAAGTTCAAAGGTCAGTTCTCATTCCTCATAACTGATCACCTCCATTTAACATTGAGGATCAAACTCTCCTTCTGGAAAGACTTTTTTCACTTGGCTTGGAGAACACTGCACTGTCCTGGTTTTCTTCTTATTCCATTGGCCGCCCTTTTTCAATCTCCTTTGCTGGTTCATTCTTATCTCCCTAAACTCTTATATTGGAATACCTTTGAGCTATCTTCAAACCTTGTCTCTCATTATATACTCAAGTCCCTTAGAGATCTCATCTAATCTTATAATTTTAAAATGCCATTTATATGCTAACTTATCCCATGTTCATATCTCCAGTCCATTCATCATTCTCAAACTCCAGACTCACATACAACTGTCTACTTGATATCTTTACTTAGAAGTTTAATAGGCATCTCTAACTTAACCTGTCTAAAGTCTAACTCCCAATTTTCTCCTAAAACCAGCTTCATCCACATATTTCCCCATTTTCATTAATGGCAACATCTTTCTAATTGCTCTAGCCAAAATTCCTAGAGTAGTTTTGAGTCCTCATTTTCTCTCATATTCCATATCTAGTTTGTGAGGAAATGTGTTGATCCTCCTTTCAAAATATATACAGAATCAGATAATTTCTTATACCCTCTACTGCTACCATTCGGTCCAGGACACCATCACACACCTGGATTACTATATAGCCTCCAGTTCATGCTGTCTTCCCTGTTCTCATCCTCCACTTCCACTTGCATTGCTACCGCTCAAAATTTGAGACTCAACTCAGCCATCTCTTCACACAGCAGACTGAGTGATCCTTTTAAAATATATCAGATCATATCAGTTCTTTCTTCAAAATCCTCCAAAGATTTCCATCAGACACAGAGCCAAAACCAAAGTCCTTACAAGGCTCTACAAGGCCCTGCTTAGTCTGCACCCCTTGCTTCTTCTCTGACCTCATTTTCTACCAGCCTCCTCTCACTTGCCCCATTCTAACCACACTGACCTCCTTGAACAAGCCAAAAGCACTCTTGCTTTAAGGCCTTTGTATTTGCTGTTTTATCTGCTTAGAACAGTATTCTCCTTCCTATGCTTTTGGCTTACTCTTTTACATCCTTCAAATCTTTGCTCAAAAATCATCTTCTCAATGAGCTTATTCCTGACCTTTTTAAAAATGGCACCTTCCCTAGCACCATTATGCCTTCTTCTTGAATCGTTTTTCTCCATTGTACTTATTACCACTGAACATACCATATATTTACCTCATGTATTTAGTCCCCCCCCCCGGCCCCCCAACTTGCATGTAAGCTGCAGGACAGCAGGATTTTTGTCTCTTTTGTTTTGTTCACTACCTTATCCTAGAGTCAAGAATAGAACATATGCCCTGGTGGCATGGCTCAGTGGTTGAGTGTTGACCTATGAACCATGAGGTCATGGTTTGATTCCTAGGCAGGACACACGCCCAGGTTGCAGGCTTGATCCTAGTGTGGAGTGTGCAGGAGGCAGCCGATCAATTATTCTCTCTCATCATTGATGTTTCTATTTATCTGTCCCTCTCCCTTCCTTTCTGAAATCAATAAAAATATATTTAGGAAAAATAGAACTTAACATGGTGGTACTCATGGTTTCATGGGTGTGCAACTAGTGTAGTTGCACAGGGCCCACTCTTAGAAGGGGGGCCCTTACTTGGAGTTAAATACTCTGTGATCACCATCCTGAAATTCTTAATACTTTTATTTTTGAATTTGTGTTTCATTAAGTGTAGTCTAATGGAACAATGGAGCTTTCTCTGGGGGTTTGGAACCCCAGTTCACATGTGATTCTGCCTCTGCCATACCCCACCTCTCTGGGATCGTTTCTTGTCTTCTACCTGCTCCTCTTCCCCTACCCAGCAGCCACTGCCAACCTATGCCCCAGAGGAGCCTTCCACATAGGCATGGGGAGGGTCACAGCAAGGGTTTGTATGCCCATAGTCCAAGGTGCGGGATGGGGCATTGGACGCCTTTAACTATACTTGCCTGTCAGAATCTCTGTGCTCCAGAAATGAAGCATTAAATAGCAAATAAAACATATGAAAACTGATGGACAGAGAGAATGCAGAGAAAGATAAGAAGCTTTTTCTTGCCTTTGAACAGGGGCTCTCTCATTTTCACACTGTATTGAGCCCTGCACATTCTGGAGCCAGCCCTGCAATGCTCAATAAGTATTTGTGCAAGGAATGAATATTATATGTAAAGCTCTTAGAAGTATCTGCATGTGGCAAGCATTCAATAAAAGCTAGCTATTGTCTTCTATTGTCTTATTGGTGACCTCCTCTTGTTTCAAATTTAACACTCAAGTTACATTCGACTGTGTTTTCTCTCCACGTTATGACGTTGCTAGCACGTGTGTCTTTGCTTATCTTCTCTGCAGGGAATTCTCTTCTCTCCTCCACTTGAACTTACATGGCCACCACTCAACTCAATATCCCCTGCTCTAGGAAGTCTTTGTTCCTCCTGAGTCAAACTGTCCCCTCTGTTAACTCCATCCTCTTCATTTACCAGGCCCAGTTTTTCCAAGGTGGGTCATGACTGAGCTCCATCCAAAGGCCCAGGACTTCATTTGGTGGGATTTGGAATGCGTCTGTACTACCAACCAGTGTAGTTACTTATAGCCTTCTAGTCCCTGAGTTGAGTAGTTGCTCTTCCTCTGCCTCATGCTTTATCTAGAGCCAGGTTTTGCCTTAGTCCCCAGGGTCCCAGTAGGACAAGGACTTGCCCGAACTACAGACTGCTAATTGGGATCTTGATACTCATCTTCGTGGTGTAAACAAACATTTTCTTCTGGAACCAGGATGAAGTTCTATTTAGCACTGCATTGCCTTGCTTTTAGCCTTGTGCATACTATTTAACATATCTGAGCCTCAGCATTCTCATTTGTGAAATGGGGATGAGTGTCTACCTGCAGGGTTGTTGAGAAGATTAAATAAAGAATGCCAGCCCATAGCAGGAGCTTGGAAAATACTCTCCCTTCTGCCAAGTGTATTCTTTTTTTAAAAATATTTAATATATATATATATATATATATATATATATATATATATATATATATATATATATATATATATATATATTACTGAATTTTTACAGAGAGGAAGGGAGAGGGATAGAGAGTTAGAAACATGGATGCGAGAGAAACATTGATCAGCTGCCTCCTGCACACTCCCTACTGGGGATATGCCCGCAACCAAGGTACATGTCCTTGACCAGAATCGAACCTGGGACCCTTGAGTCCACAGGCTGATGCTCTATCCACTGAGCCAAACCGGTTAGTGCTAAAATATTTTTTTTATTGATTTCAGAGAGGAAGGGAGAGAGAGAGAGAGAAATAGAAATATCAATGATGAGAGGCAATCATTGATTGGCTGCCTCTTTCATGCCCCACACTGGGGAGCTAGGCCGTAACCCAGGCATATGCCCTGACAGGGAATCAAACACTGACCTCCTCATTCATAGGTCGATGCTCAATCACTGAGCCACACTGGCTGGGCCAGGTGTATTATTAGCTACTGGCATTGACCTTCTCGTTGGCACAGGCCTCCTGGTTTCTATGCTGCTGTGAACACTTTTTTAAAAAATATATTTTATTGATTTTTTTTTTTTTACAGAGAGGAAGGGAGAAGGATAGAGAGTTAGAAACATTGATGAGAGAGAAACATCCATCAGCTGCCTCCTGCACACCCCCCACTGGGGATGTGCCCGCAACCAAGGTACATGCCCTTGACTGGAATCGAACCTGGGACCCTTCATTCCGCAGGCCAACACTCTATCCACTGAGCCAAACTGGTTAGGGCTGTTGAGAACACTTTTAAGCTGCCCTAGCTCAGGCTGTATGTCACGCTGGTATTAGTGACTATCTCCCCACTAGGTTCTTCTGGCCTCAGAGAGGGGAAAAAAATCATTGTTTTGGTTCAAGTGTGATAAACAGTGATTGACAGGCCTGAAAAAGAAGCTGTTGAATAACAAAGAAAAAAAAAGCCTCTAATTATTCCCTTTAACCTGTCTGTTATCCAGTCTATTCAATTCATTTTTTTGACAACTGCCTCCCCCCCCTCCCTCCCCCCTTGCTTTAACTGTTTAGGAATAAATTATTTTGAAGAAATGTGTTTTCAAATAGATTTGTTAAGGCTAAAATGTTGACATTTGGGAAACTCTTTATATTCTGAATCTGAGCTTCCCTGCCTTCCACTGAGAGACTGGGATCACTCTTACTGGGGAGCCATCAGTGATAGCAGCTAACAGGGGTGCCAGGTCCAAGAGGGGGAGACCAGCTTCTGATCCTGGACTCTTCACAATTGGTTGGGTACCTTCAGGCAATCCTTTACCCTCTTGAGACACAGCTTCTTCATCTGTAAAATGGACATATCCTACCTACCTCTTAAAATAATGAGTGCAAAATCACTTTGGAAATGCAAAAAATTATTATTATTATTATTATTATTATTATTATTATTATTTGATGGTGCGCAAAATACTGATCAATTCAGTGGAAAAAAAAAGAATGACCGACTTGAGCTGCTTGCCCCAGTTCCTGCTCTTGAAGTTCAGTCTCTGACCCTGGCCTCTCAGGCACGTCCTCTGCAGAAGCCCTCACATCTCTGAGGTGAAGAGAGCCAGTGAGCCCTTTAGGAACTCTCCTAGGCTGGGGCTGGGGCTGGGGCTGGGGCTGGGGCAGGAGTAGGGATGGGAAGGGAGGAAGGTGAAGGCTTCAGCAGGAGGGAGAAGGTGGGGGCAACCCAGGATTTTACTGTGGGAATTCAGAACCACAGGTTTGGCGATCCTTATCACGGTTATTATAATTATTATCCTGGCCACATCAGTTGCTCATTCTCCCCACTATTGCAGGGCCCTGAAGAACCACAAGTTACCCTGATGGTCATGGTTCAATCCATGGAGTAGGCTTTCTTGATTGTGGTCTGTGTGAAGTGGGTGATGTTAATGGGGAGGAGCCAAACCAGGAGCAGAATTCCTACCTAATCAAAGAGCTAGTTTGAGTTGGGTTTCTGTTCAAGTTATTGAAACTCTGTGCCTCAGTTTTCTCCTCTATAAAATGGGGGTAATAGTATTACCTACCTCACAGGACTGTTGTAAGAATTAAAGGAGGTTTTATCCATAGAGATATAGATATACACAATGCACAGTACTGTGTATGGCACATAGAGAGCACTCAATAAAAGTTAGTTATTATTATAATAGTTACCATCATTATCATTATCATATCATTAGACTCCTGGGCTTAAGCCCAAAGCCACCAGTCTGAGCCTCCACTCCCTGTCACTGGCAGAGGGACAGCTGTACTTTCCATTAGCTCATTCTCTACAGGCTCAGGATTTTGCAGTTGCTGGTAAAGCATTTTAATGTGGTTCAGTGTTTTTATTTCTGTCACTTTGTTGTACCTGCCCCCTGAGGCAGCTGAAGCAGAGAATCCCTGAGAAAAAGGAATATATAAAATAAGAAGCTGTGATGGAATCCCCCTGTTATTGTCTAATTTCAAGCTGTTTTTCAGGGTATCTTTTGGTAAACAGGTGAAGACTCAGAACCCAGTAGATCAAAGCACAGGTTGTAGCCACTGGAGGTGACAGATTGGTTGGGCGGGGGCCAGCAGGTGATAGGGAGAGTATGGTGAAACATGGCAGATAGCAGCCAGGCAACAATGCACTGTTGTATTGAAGCATGAAGATAACCCATCAGTTAGAGCCACAGGTATTCAAAAGCCAGCTTAGAAACTCTAAAGATTATTTTTCACTGCACATACCAGACAGCGGGGCTAGCCCCTCTGGCAGCTCTGTCAATCTCAGCAAATCTGAGTTAGAGTCATGGAGGGTGACAGAGGGGAAAGGATCGGCCAGAACAGCATTCCTCTTGGGTGTGCAACAATGAACAAAAAACCTTTAGACTAGGCCTGTGGTCGGCAATCGGCATATAAGATCTTTGGTTAATCTCTTCCCACATGCAGCTCTTTGGCCCCTTGAGTGTGGCTCTTCCTAAGCCTTAGAAGTACCCTAATTAAGTTAATAACAATGTACCTACCTATATAGTTTAAGTTTAAAACATTTGGCTCTCAAAGAAATTTCAATCATTGTACTGTTGATATTTGGCTCTGTTGACTAATGAGTTTGCTGACCACTGGCCTAGGCTGACCCACTCATGGACCACACCAGCATGGCAAACAAGAAGCCCCCTTCTGCTATCAGTGTTTGTCTAGGCCTCCTACCTGGTTCTGCTTTTGACTAATGAAGAATCTTTTGAGTTCCTGGCCCATTGGTTTTGTCTCTTGCTTTCAGCCCTGCTCTTTTGTTGGAATTTAAAGATGGCCTTCAGCATCTTTACTTTGACCTTTTGTAGTCTCAAGGGCAGGCCTGCATCTCCAGTCAGTCTCCTTCGGATAATACCCTACCTGGCTGGAACCTGATCATGCACAGGTCTTTTCTGACCCTTTTGCCACCTTCCCACCAATGGAGCACTGCACAGCTTTCCTACTCTTATTCCCTCCTCATCTCCAAAGATTCTAGTTCATAGGGCTGGGCTGACCTGGTGCTGGTGGTCTGTGGATCCTGCATTCAGACACACTGCTTCACTGCTTCATGAACAAGGTTCTGGAGTCAGATGGCTTTGGCAGTGGATCATGCTTCTGCTTCTTATGAGCTATGTGACCTTGGGCAAGTTTCTTCACCTCTCTAAGCCTCAGCTTCTGTATCTTTCAGGTTTTGTGAAGTGTCTGACCCAGCATTTAGAAGGGGTGAAGCAAATGATAGATGTCAAGTATTATACTATCTGGTTGGTAGAGGACTCCAAAAGTCAAGCAGGAGAGGTGGTAAAAGCTATTATCTGAGAAAAAATTAAGCTTCATGAAGAGAGGAACAACATGTGTATGGTTTTACAGGGGTTACTGGTGGGAAAGAATGAATCCCACTAAGTCTGTCCAGCATATCTCTAAGGTGGCTTCAATGATCACTATCTCCTGGTATTCATGCCCTTGTGTAATCCTCTCTCTTTGAGTGATTAGTGACTCACTTATGAAAAATAGAATACAGCATAAATGATAGACTAGCATTTCTGAAATTAGGTTGTAAAGACATTGTGGCTTAGCCCAGCCAGCGTGGGTCAGTGGTTGAGTATTGACCTATGAACCAGGAGGTCATGGTTCAATTTTTGGTCAGGGCATGTGCCGGGTTTCAGGCTCAATCCCCAGTGTGGGGTATGCAGGAGGCAGCTGATCGATGATTGTCTCTCATCATTGATGATGTTTCTATCTCTCTCTCCCTTTCTCTTCCTCTCTGAAGTCAATAAAAATATATTTTTTAAAAAAAGATATTGTGGCTTATACCTTGAGTGTTCTCTCTCTCTCTCTCTCTCTCTCTCTCTCTCTCTCTCTCTCTCTCTCATCACTTGTGCTGGGGGAAGCAAGCTGCCATGTGAGCAGCCCTATGGAGAGGCCCACGTGTCATGGTATATAACTAAGGTTCTTAGTCCAACAGCTCATGAAGAACTGAAGCCTATCAACAACCATGTGAATGAGCTTGGAATTGGATCCTTCAGCTCCAGTTGAGCTTTCAGATAAGACCACATCCATGGCCAAAAGTGTGACAAAAACCTCATGAGAGAACTTGAACCAGACTCACCCATTGAAGCCACATTCAGATTACTGATCCTTAGAAACTGTGAAATAATAAGTGTTTTTGTTTTAAACTGCTAAACGGTGGGGCAATTTGTTATATAGAAAGATAATACATCTTTACTATCTGGGCTTTTAATTTAGTTCTCTTCTTTCTTGGGGCTTCTCCAGAGACCCATTCAGCCTGGTGATGATTATAAATGGGAGACTGGAATGTGTGGAGGGCACTGGCATTGCAGGAGAGTGCCCTGAGCAGCAGAAAGTAATTCCATGATGATCTCATCTCTCAGAGAATGGTTGGGGAGGAACATAGAGGCTGGAGAACAAGGCTTCTCTGTGGATGCAAATTCAGCTGGGCTAGTTAAGCCCTGGTGCCAAGCTTGGGCTAAAAGTGTTAAAGGTGAAGGAATTCTCATAGGGCAAAGTTGGAGCTCACAGCAGGGCATAAGGGATGGAGTAAAAAGTGAGAGGAAATTGGGGCAGCAGCATAAATATTGGAAGAACTGTCATTGGAGTCCCAAGGATTAGGCTCTGCTACTTACTACCTGTGTGACTTTGAACAAGTTATTTAAAATCTCTGAACCAAACATTTTAAATAGAAATTATAATATCAGTCACTTTGAAGGATTATTTTTAAGAGGAAATGGGGTATTGCAGGGAAAGCTTTTAGCAGAATGCAGGTGAATAGTTGATATTGCTGTTATTCCTGTTAGAGGCCCAGGTTGAAGGTCGGCTGGGGTCTGGATGAATGGTAGGAACCAGCAGTGCCTTAAAGCAGTGTTGTGGAGGCAGTGAGGTGAGCCTCTCCCTAAAAAATAAATGTAGGAAGCCCTAGCTGGTTTGGCTCAGTGGCTAGAGCATCGGCCTGCGGACCGAAGCGTCCCAGGTTTGATTCTGGTCAAGGGCACGTGCCTGGGTTGCAGGCTCAGTCCAACGTGCAGCCAGTCAATGATTCCCTCTCATCATTGATGTTTCTATCTCTCTCTTCCTCTCTGAAATCAATAAAAATATATTTAAAAAATAAAAGTAGGAATAAAAGGCCACCTCAAAAGGAAGTCGACACATCAGAGAATTCATATGAAAAAGCCCTGTATTTTACTGAATATGGGATAAGTGTTCAGATAGAATTGAAAACTTTGACATAAAGAAACTCTTAGAGATAATTTATTCCAAGGAGTCAATGAGCAAAAATGGGCAAAGGTTCTTATCTAGAAGTTATGACTCATGGCTCTCCAGAGAATTCACATGGGAGCAAAACCCGAGAGGGTATGCATAGACCTCATTGATGTCAGTAATTTTACCCTGAGAAGAAAGGATCAGTCTAACAATGAAATTCCACGGTAATAGTAGAAAAGAAGTGATGCTTCAGAAATAATACCAACATATTTGTAGAAATAATTACAGAAAATATAATTATAAAGGATAGAAGCGATTGATCACAGCTGGGTGTAAAGATTTAAAAGGATGAATAAAACAAGAAATTAGAACATATTTGACCACTTCTCAAGGTTCATGTTTCTGAGTCTGCTCCATTTAGAAAATTAAACATGTATTGAAGATGCATATGAGAATTTAACATAATTCTGAAGACAGAATATTATATACAAGTCCCTACAGAGTACATGGCATGATAAGGCTGCCTGTATACGACCAGGCCCTAAAGTTTTTGTAATATCAGTAGATTGAAGCATAAAAAGTGCTCATTTACAATTTATGGATCATCATTTTCTGCATCTTGATTTAGAGACTTTAATTCACGTTTGGGGAAGACTGTTGCTTTAAGAAAAATCTCAGAATGGCTCTTTAATTATCCAGATGTAAAACATTGTTCTCATTGTTCTTGAAAGAAACGGTGACATCATTGTTAAACTGACTGTAAATATTGATAATATAAGTTATAACTCAATACTTACTGAACATTTACCATAAGGTCATAAGAACCATTTGGGATGCTCATTAAATGTACAGATTCTGAGCCCCTCCCTGGAGATCCTATTCAGAGGCCTGGGGAAAAGCTGTGGGACCCATAAGCAGATTAAGCTTTCCTCAAATGATGCTGTGGCTTCAGGCTTTTCCTTCATTATCCCACAGCTCCAATCCTGAGGACTCTGAATTACAGAAAAGGCAACTTGCCCAAGGTAACATGGCTAGTAGGTGGTGGAGTAGGGGTAGAAAACCTATATGTAGTGGGGGATATGGATTACAAATGCAGAAGCATCACGGTGCTTCTAGAAAGACCATGCCTATCAATCACCTTGGGTGGGCCATACGCATCTGTCTTAGGAAGACCAGGGCATAAGTTGTCCCAGTTTGTGAGTACCTAGACACAAGCCTGGCCCATGGAAGACAAACCATTCATGCTAGTGTCCCTGTAGGCAGCTGAAACTACTGACAGAACGGGTTGTTATTACAAATAGCCTGCCATCCCAGATCATCAAGGAGAATTTATATTCCCCAGCTCTCCTCAAGAAAGGAGTAAATATAAAGTTCTGGGTGACATTTTTTATTTATACACCAGAGGCCTGGTGCATGAATCTGTGCACCGGGCCTCTAGTATGCATATAAGATCTTTGGTTAATCTCTTCCCCCCCTCGTCCCCTCCCCTTTCCTTTCCCTCCTTCCCCTCTCCCTTCTTTCCCCTTCCCTCTGAGATTCATCAGTCTGTTCCATGTTTCCATGCCTGTGCATCAAGCACCTGCCCCTTGGTGGTCAGTGCGCACCATAGCTACCAGTCTAATGGTCTAACGGTCACTTAGGCTTTTATATATATTTTTATTGATTTCAGCGAGGAAGAGAGAGATATAAACATCAATGATGAGAATTATTGATCAGCTGTCTCCTTCACACCCCCTACTTGGAATCCAGCTCGCAACCTGGGCATGTGCCCTTGACCAGAATCAAACCTGGGACCTTTCAGTCCGAAGGATGATGCTCTATCCACTGAGCAAAACCAGCTAGGGCTGGGTGAGTTGGTTTTTAGTTGTTTATCCACCCAATGATTTGCTACAGTCTCAGTTACTTGTTTTGGCCTCAGCTTCCTCCCATTTTCTTATGAGATCAGGAGATGCTCCCTGAGCCAGTGTAACTTAAACTTCTTGACATGTTTTTTTATTTCCATATTCCTAGATCCTAGCGTGGTGCCTGACACATAGCAGGCATCCAGCAAAAATGTATTGACTGCATGAATGAATAAACCAATGGTCCGTTTGAGTTTGCAGGAGACTCATAGGTACCTGCAGCTCTGCCCACTTAGGTATCCCCCTCTCTGGTCTTAAAAAGGTCCCTTGCTCTGCACCTGACGTCATCAGCCAGGACAAAGGTGACAGCTTTGGCACCAATATCTTCCACTTCAGGGAAGCCTATTGTGTGGAAATGTAGAGTTATGGGAATAGTAAATTATGATGATGGTGGTTCTTTTTTTTTAAAAAAAAAATATATATTTTATTGATTTTTTACAGAGAGGAAGGGAGAGAGATAGAGAGTTAGAAACATCGATGAGAGAGAAACATCGATCAGCTGCCTCCTGCACATCTCCCACTGGGGATGTGCCCACAACCCAGGCACATGCCCTTGACCAGAATCGAACCTGGGACCTTTCAGTCCGCAGGCCGATGCTCTATCTACTGAGCCAAACCGGTTTCGGCAGATGGTGGTTCTTTTAAACAGACATCTGTGAGGAAAGATAAGCAAGACCTCACCAAAAAGATCTTACAATTGTGGGCATAGCCTGGGAAAGGTTCTTAAGAATACAAACAATAAAGGATTGTCACAAAAGACAGAAAATTATTTCTTACAGTCACATTTATGCTTTAACAAAACAAACTAAAATTTTGGTATGTTTTCTTTTTTATTTTTAAGTGTTGCAATTTTTAAAAAATATATTTTTATTGATTTCAGAGAGGAAGGGAGAGGGAGAGATGCCGGAGTCCAACCCCAGCAGGTCCAGGGGTCCCCAAAGGTGTGGATGGAGTCGGCGAAGAAGGAATGACACGGAGACGGAGTTCAGTTGATCAGCAGCCTAGCCAGGATCTCTAGCCAGGATCTCCAGCCAAGTTCTGGTCTGGATCTCCAGCGAAGTTCTGATGTTTATTGTCTTGTTACATCCGTATTTATCCCAGTTGATTTTAATCCTGTCAATTTCTATTACAAAGGTTAGGGCGTTTCTTATCTCCATTTCAGGGAGTAAAGATTATGTAGCTTAAGCATGATTGTTTGTAGTGATTAACTGCCCACCTGGCACTTAGTTAAGGAGTTTCATCTCCTCCCTGACTTCAGGGAAAAATTCCTACCTGGGGAAACAACCTTTCTAGGAGAGGCATCCCCTCCCTGACTTCAGGGAAAAATTCCTACCTGGGGAAACAACCTTTCTCGGAGAGGTGACCTTGGTTAAAACACACAGCGCTAAGGGGAGCAAACATATTAAGAACAGTATGCTATATACGCCAGGTCCCTTGAAACATATGCTGTGCAGATGTTTCTTTCCTGCAGAGACTGTGTCAAGCAGCAAGGATGGACCGGCTTCCGGCAGAGAGAGAGATAGAAACATCAATGATGAGAGAGAACCGTCGATCAACCGCCTCCCACACTGACTGAGCCCGCAACCCAGGCATGTGCCTTGACCGGAATCGAATCCAGGACCCTTAAGTCCACAGGCTGATGCTCTTTCCACTGAGCCAAACTAGCTAGGACTTGGTATGTTTTCTTCCAGTTGTCTTTCTTTGCATATGACTTTTTCGTAGCGATTGTGATGCATATAAATTTTTTGCATCTTGCTATTCTTTATTCCACAAAACATAAGCATTTTCTATGTTATAATAAAGTCTTTATGAATATCAGTTTTAGTGGTTGAATAACACTCCATTCTATTGATGTGCCATACTTTATTTAACCATTCCCCTATTGTTGCTCATTTAGTTTCCAATTTTTCCTTTTTATAACCAAGTAATTCTGCAAAGATATATGTGCATTAAACTTATTCTATATTGGAGATTATTTCCTAAAAATAGGAGATCAGAAGTTGAATGCTGGATCCCAGAGGAAATTGCTAATTCGTGGGAATTTATCACTGTTCTTGAGAATTCAGGCTCTGGACTCCAACAGGCTGAATGCAAACTCTTGCTCTGGCATTAAGCTGTATGAATTTGGGTGCCTTGGTTGACCTTTCTAAGGCTCGGTTCCTTCGCTATAAGTTAGGGATGGGGATGCTGTGAAGTTGAGCAAGTAATATATGCAAAGTGCAGTGCTTAGTGTAGAGTGTGCTACATAAATAGTAGTCACAATTAGTTTGTCTATCTTTGATTATCAGCAAGGATGGACCTTCCCATTAATGCTTATTGTCTGCGCGCGCGCGCGTGTGTGTGTGTGTGTGTGTGTGTGTGTGTGTGTGAATTAAGACATTATTTTAGACTGAAAAAAACCTACACAATAAGGGACTCTAAAACAAAATATTTATCAGGCAACCCACTGGACATAAAGCTCTTTCTCAGGGTTCATCTCACCCCAGAGGAAAGCAGGCAGCAGTGTCCTGTGCTACACAGCATCTCTGCCTTTTGTTAGCTTTAAGTGCTATCATTTCCTGTCATTTTCCTCTTTAAATGCTTCCTTTAAGAGTATGATTTTTATTATGTCGAGGAATCCTGTGGGAATATCAGCAATTGTGGAACAAACGCGGAGGGAGAACCAGGTTTGCTTTCCAGTAATCTGCCATACATGGACCTCGCTAGGAGCACTTTTCTCTGGAAAACCAGACCTCCCAGGGCAAGAAGCCCAGTCCGCTCCCTCCGAGGGGCGCAGAGCAGCCTGCGCAGCCGCGGTGGCTTCCCCTCCCACTGACAGCATCTATAAATCCATTTCCTGTCTTGTAATTATGTCTCTTGTAGTAATTAGCCCCTTCATATCAATGAAGCCAAATTTCCATGTGTGATGGAGTGCAGCCTGAATGTATGAGAGGAAGTGAAATGCAGCTTTGGCAGGCGGGGGTCCTGTCGGGGAGGGAGGATGGTCCTCCTGTTTGCTTAGTCCTACTGTGTGCCAGGCTGTGATGGGTGCTTTGCACACCCTGTTGCATGTAATTCTCATACTGATCATCCTCTCCAGTACCTTCACTTTTGCTTTCATTGACAGCTTCTGCATTCCCTCGGGGAGAAAATCAACCCCATCAGTGGCACCTTGGTGAACATATGACCCACCCAAAGGCGCTGCAGGTGCCCAAGGAGAAAATACTGCAGGTGCCAGCCGAGGGTAGCTCTCTGGAGGCCGTCTCCCTCCTGGAATTTCATGGGCACTGATGCCTTGTCACAGCCCGGAGGCAGGCAGGCCATGCGTGGAGCCAGCATTAGGGTGGCAGAGAGGCCCCTCAGAGCCCAGAGCCTGCACAGGGACCCCGCTGAGGAGGGCACACTTGGGGCCCTGCAGCCCTTGGGAGAACAGGGCAGGGAAGCATGGGCAGGACAAGGCTGGAGGGTGGAGCAGAGTGGGTGGGTGCCGGCTCATGGCCTTGAGGAGAGCACTCCATCTCAGTGACGAAGACAGCACAGGTCTTTTTATCTCACCCTCCTCCATCCTCCTCTTCTTTCTTTTTCCTCTCACCTCTTCTCAGGCATCTCCTTCCCATGATCAGGCTGTGTTTGGGGGGCGGGGGGTGGGGTGGGGAGGGGAATCCATAATTCCTTAGCTTGACGGAGAATTTGTATGGGAGAGGGGGAACGGACACAGATTGTCAGGAAGGCTAAAGAAAAGGGTAGGCTGGACATTGGATTAGCTGGAATCCTTGAATAGGCTAGATGTTGCTAAGTCCCTTCAGTTCCTAAAATGGAGATAATAATCACTGTCCTGGGCGTTTTGCTGGACTGAGAAGTATGTGGAATATGTCCAATTTTGACTCAAGAATGTGCTGGTTCCTCAGTGACATGTCTGGGGAAATGTGTAAATGCATGTTTATATGTATGTATGCATATATCCCCAATTTCACTTACAATCAACTAAATGTTTATTTTTGTGTTTTAGAAATTTGAAACCACCATGTATAATAATAACTAGTTACTACTGATTAACCACTTGCTCTATGCCAGATTAGGCTCTGTACATATTCTCTTATTTAATTCTCAAAGCCCTAGATATTATTAGCCCCATTTCACAGATGAGAAAACTGAGACCCCTAGGTTAAGACGACCTCCCAACTCCCCAGGTGTTGGACCTAGTGAGTTTTAGAACTGGAACTTGAAATAGGGCAGTATTCTGAGTCTTTAGTCTCAGTCATTATGCGGTTTCTAAGAATCTGGGCTTTTCCATAACCAGACATTTTTGGACTCATAGGGAGGATTTTTCCAAATACCATTATCTTTGGGCTAACTCCCACCTTCTGGTGCCACTGTGGCTCTGGTTCAAAGTGACCTAATGCTGGAAGTGAGGAAAGCTCTGGGAATGTGCTGTGACTTCCATCTCCACAGAGGCCTGGGATATTTCTCCAGCAATTTTCCCAACATTCAGAGGAGGGAGAGCCTCAGCTAAGTCCTCAGGCTCAGGACAGGGGCGCCGGGTGTTCCGACTGGTGATGGCCTGCGGATGAAACGCTGCTGCCCCTCCCCATACTGCATTGCAAAAGCACTGCCCCCCCTGTGTCCTCTCCTTCACCTGTCTCTTCCATGCAGCCCTGGTGCCTCCTTTTCTCATTATACAGAATTCTAGAAGTCCAGCTTCTGTGCCAGGCAGGGAGACCCCTTCGCTGTCTTTGCCAGTTCAGAGAGTGAGCTGGCAGTGAACAGTCAAGCGTAGGAGTAAGAGCTTGGGCTCTAAGAGCTATGGGTTCAAATTTTGGGTCTGCCACTTTGCTGTGTCACTGAGCCTCTCAGGGTCTTTAGGTTCCTCCTCTTTTAAACATTTTTTTAAAAGAAGGGGCTAATAACACCTGAGTTCTAACTCTGTTGCTGGTTTTAAATTAATTCACACACACATAGTATGTGGGTTGGTGCTGAGTGTAAGAGCTCAGTAGCCATCATTTTTACTGCATGTCAGACACTTCACGGAGCGCTTTACACAACAACCCTATGAAATAGATGTTATCATTATCTCCATGCTACAGATAAGGAAAATGAGGCTTTTGGAAGTTAGGTCACATGGCAAGGAAGTGAGAGAGCGAGGATTCAACCAGGACTGCTGTCTTGGAGGCTCATGCTCTTAACCTCCTCACAGCACCATCTCTCAGAAAGTCCCAGATGTCTTCCTCAGCCCTTTCTGGGGCTTCCTAAGGGAACCCCCTGCAGTGTGAGGATGGCTGCCGCCGGCTCCTGTGCTGTGATGAGAGGTGTGGTGCTGGCGACCTTGTGGTGAGCTGGGTTACCAGGGTCCTCTCCAGTGCTAATGCTGGGGGTACCGTCCCCAAATGGACTTTAAAGGGGCTTGGGGGTGTCTGGCAGAGTCAATATGTGATTTGAAGGATTTTTTATTTTTATTTTTATTTGAAGGATCTCAAGGGTTGAGAGCAGACAGGGCAAAAATAAGCTTTGCATTAATCCATTATCCTAATTATCATCCTAAAGATAAGCTTGATCAGATATGAGCATTGCTGAGATTGATTTGCCTAAAATAAGAATCTCATTTGCATTTTTCTGATTTTCCTCCACTTCATTTAGCCACATTAAGACAGCTGCAGCTCTTGCCAAGGACAAACTTTTGAAATAGATGGATATTGCTTTCGTGTATTTATGGGGCGTATGATCCTTCCCCCCACCTGTGGGTGTGTTGTAATCTCTTTGACAGAGGAAAGGACAGTTGAGGAAACTTCAAAGTGACAACTCTGGCTTGCTAATGCAGGGTCAGCATTTTCAACTTCCCTTTGATCACAGTTTTTAACTTATATAGGAAATACATGTCTAGGAAGCCATCATGCAGTTAGAGAAAATTAAGCCAAATATATTTCCTATATAAGAAAGGTGGATTGTAAAAGATCCTAATATCTAGAGTCTGAGTTAGAAGATGTCATTTCATATATCGCTTTTCATTAACTATTCACATCAACCTGGAGAGGTAGCTAGGGCAAGCATTTTTTTGTTTTGTTTTGTTTTTTGTTTGTTTGTTAATCTTCACCTGAGGATATTTTCTCCATTGATTTTTAGGGAGAGTAGAAGAGAGAGGGAAAGACAGAGAGAAATGCATTGGTTGGTTGCCTCCTGCACAAGCCTGGCTGGGGAGAAGCCTGCAACTAAGGTACGTACGTAAGTGCCCTTGACCAGAATCAAACCTGGGACCCTTTGGTCCACAGGCCGACGCTCTATCCACTGAGCCAAACTGGCTAGGGTAGGGCAAGCATTTTTATTCCCATTTTACAGATGAGGAAACTGAGGCCCAGTGAGGTAAAGGTATATATATAATTTAGGCTCCATGATTTGTTAATAGTGTCCAAGACCTCTTGACTCCCAGGCCTGGGTCTCAAACCTCCTGACTTCCAGGCCAGGGTTCTTTGCTGACCCAGATGCCTGTGAGCAGCTCTGGGAAGAATCTCTTCTTGCAGAGAGGAAGACTTGGTCTTGGTCAGACAAACAAGACTACATCTTTCATCCATTTGACTTTCTTTTTTTTTAAAAAAATATATTTTATTGATTTTTTACAGAGAGGAAGGGAGAGAGATAGAGAGTTAGAAACATCGATGAGAGAGAAACATCGATCAGCTGCCTCCTGCACATCTCCTACTGGGGATATGCCTGCAACCCAGGTACATGCCCTTGACCGGAATCGAACCTGGGACCTTTCAGTCCGCAGGCCGACGCTCTATCCACTGAGCCAAACCGGTTTCGGCCATTTGACTTTCAATGACCCTTCATGGGGGAGATAAGACCAGTGAAAATATCTGAGAACTGATGAAGAGCATCGTGCGTTTCTTAGCAGAGCAGATCACCCGGAATAAAGGCCCCTGAGGTCATAACTTCTAAGCTTTAGAAAGGCCCCACTGGCTCTATTCCTATATTCAACCTGGGGACCATTTCCTCTATGGCCAGTCCCTCTTCAGCTCCACTTGGTATTTAACTTTAAGAGTGGAACGAACATGGACTGTGGATCCAATAGTCATGGGTTGAGCCCTGGCCTTGCCATTAGTGTCAGCGCATGTTTATAAGAATGCCCTTTGTGTGGAACTTAATCTATCACATCTTTTAATTTAAAATTTTATTAAAAAATATATTACTTAATACATGTTATCACTTAACTCCACAGCATTACCACGATAAATCCCAGGAGGGCGTGCATTCATTCAACAAATACATATTTTTGGTGAGGTTCTGCTCTTTTTTACTTTAAGGGGCAGCATATGAAATACACTATTCTGCCTCTTGCTTTCTAAAAACTTTTTATTATAGGAGAATTTTCACACACATGCAAAAGGAAGGAACATAGTATGAACTCTCATATAGCCATCAGCCCCCTTCAACAATCAGCTACACAGGGTCAGTCTTATTTTTTCTACAGCCCAGTCCTGCCCCTTCCCCTGATAATTTTAAAGTAAACCCAGACATCATATAATTTCATCTATAAGTACTTCAGAATATCTCTAAAAAATGACTTTAAAAAACATAACCGCAATATCTATCACATGTAAAAAAAAATAATAAAACGTCTAAACTGCATTCATATTCCCTGATAGTATGGTCTCTGTCTGTCTCTCTCTTAACAGATGCAACTCCGTTCAAATCAAAATTCAAGCAGGGTCCACACATTGAATTTGGCCGATCCTTTTTTATCACCTAACAATACTCTTGCAGATCATTTCATACCAGAACATAAAGACCTAGAATGACTTTATTCGGTTTCCACTGCAGAGTACTCTTTGTATGGATGTTCTATCGTTCATTCAACCAGGTCCTGTTGGTGGACGTTTAGGCCATTCTGAACCTTTTACCATTACAAACCATGCTGTGTTGAATAACCTTGTACTAGTAAGTACGCCACCTTGCACACGTGGGGATATATTTGTAAGATAAATTCTTAAAAGTGGAATTTCTGAGTGAAAGGGTATGTGTGTTTGTAATTTCAAAAATTATTGCAGATTGTCCTTCTCAGAGGTGCTGCCCAAGCCATTGGTACTTCCACCAGCCAGGTGGGTGTGAACACTTTCCCTGTACTCACCTCAGAAGCAATATCCCCTCTCAGACCTCTGTCTATGCAATTCCCCTTTTTTGGGAATGTCCTGTCGCACCTTGTCCCTCTGGTGGACTCCTATTCTTTAAGGCTAAGCTCAACCCCTCTACCCAACCTGAGTTTAGGATTGGTGCTCTCTCAATGCTCCCAGAGAACCCTTTTCACAGCAAACATCATACTTCATATTGGATCCTCTTTGTTGATTCATCTCTGTCCTCCATTGGCTACTGAGAATCCTGGGTGCATCACCCACTTTTGTAGCCCTCTGGCACCCAGGTATTGGAGCCCAGACAAAACCCAAGCCCCACATTGCTCAGCCCCAGAAGCCTGCAGCAGATGGCATCGCATCGCTGAGGCTGGGAGGTCCGATTATCTTAGACCTGCAAATGGTTTGTGGATTCTGGCCTTTCAAATTGCTTTCTATTTAATCTGGGCTGGAAGGCCTTGATTTTTGTCATTTTAAAATTGAGGCTTTCTCCACCCTCCCCCCCCTTCCCCTCCCCTACACACACATGAAATTGTCATCCTCCAAATTATTATTATCTGGATGGGCACAGACAGAATTAGGCCCCACAAAAGCAAGTCAGGCGGGGCAGGTGGGGGTAATCCCATTGCCCGAGGTGGGGGAGGGTGCGGCAGATGGTTCCCAGGCAAGCCTTGAAAGCCAGGATTAAAAAGTAATTTTCAGCCTGCTGAAACCGGGACTGCAGATTTGGGTCACTGCAATTAACTCTTTCCCGGCTGCAGGCTGGACCCTTGGCGCCAAGAAGACGTGTCCTGCTTAGGGGAGAGACTAGGTGAGAGAACCCCTTGGTTTCTCCTCCTTGAGCCTCAGAGAGAGCATCTCTTGAGCCTCTTCTTGAGGAGGGAGCTCAGGCCTCTTGCTGGAGACAAGGCTCTTACCCCCCTTTTGAATGGGGTCTCGGTCAGAGGACAGTCCCTCCGCAGGGAGGCATTGTGCTTCTGGGGGTTGAGTTCTGATCAGAGGCTGAAAGTGGCACCTCATTCTGTTATCAAAAGTACCTCAGGTATTTTCCCCACCAAGACGAAGTGCTGTCTTGACAATTACCTTCTGTGCTAGAGATGCTGCAGTTCTGTCCCCAAACAGGACCTATCAGTAGCTGTCCCTGTGACCAGCTCCATACCCCCCCCCCCGAATAATTCTCAAAAGCCAATGTGTTAAATTCTTTTCCCTGAGGAATGATATTTCCCCCCCTGCACTCTTGAACTGTAGAATTGCAATTAAAGGGGTTTCCCTTTTCTCTTTGGTTGCCAGGAAGCTCAGAGCCAAATTCACAAACTAATTCCATGGTATCCATGAATGCATTTTATTTTTTTCACTTACCTTGTTATTCTATTCTAATTTATATATTCTGATTTTATTATTGTTAGTATTTTTATCCTCACCCGAGAATATGCTTATTGCTTTTTATTTTTTAATAATTTTTAAAAAATATATTTTATTGATTTTTTGCAGAGAGGAAGGGAGAGGGATAGAGAGTTAGAAACATCGATGAGAGAGAAACATCAATCAGCTGCCTCCTGCACACTTCCTACTGGGGATGTGCCCGCAACCAAGGTGCATGTCCTTGACCAGAATCGAACCTGGGACCTTTCAGTCCGCAGTCTGACACTCTATCCGCTGAGCCAAACCTGTTAGGGCCACATAGGCTTTTATTAATAGGATAGCATTTGGTAGTGGAATATTGTTTATTGCTTTTTAAAGAGAGAAAGGGACAGAGAGAGGGAGAGAAACTTCCATGTGAGAGAGAAACATCAATTGGTTGCCTCCCGTACATGCCTCAACGGGGTAACAACCTGAAAGTAGGTATGTGCCTTGACTGGGAATGGTGCCTTTTGGTGTATGGGATAACACTCCAACCAACTGAGCCACCTGACCAGGAATGATTATATTTTTTATTTACTGTATATTGCACTATTTCCCTGAATGTATATCCTGTATGTTATATCAAATCATTTGTGCAATTAGGTGGAGTATAAGTAACTAAATGCAGAAATAGTTCACACTTTCATTCATTAATTCAACTTTTAAAATAAGTACCTGTTATATGCTTAATACTGTAGTAGATGAATGGCTGATCAAAAAAATACACTTAAACATTTATCACCTATTATATAGCAGATACTATGCCTAGGACCTTTTATGTCATTTATTTTAATTTATGTCCAACAACAATCTTATGACATAAATATTAAATGAGTTGGAAGACATAAAGCACTTAGCCCAGGGCCTGGCACAATAAGTACTAAATAAGTGGTAGCTATTCTTCTTATTAAGGATCATTATTCTCATTTTAAAAGGAAGAAACTGCAGTTCTGAAAGGTTAAGTTGTGAGAATTTGATGAAAATCATGAACCAGTGACCAGCAGATGGTAGGTGTGGCAGGCATTTGATTTCTTTTTGGCTACTGATTTCAATGCCCTTCCAGGAACTGTCCCTTTATTTCTCTTTGGGAACCTCTACTCCCTACAGAATGGGTAGTTCATGTGCTCCAGGCCAGACTTCATCCCCCATGCTAGAGGAGGAGCATGTGACTCAAGCATGGCCAAACAGTGCTCTGTGTTTGCTTAACCACAAGAATTGGTTCAAGGGTACACCATGTGACCTGATTTGTCCAAAGGAGAAGGAGAAGGAGAAGGAGAAGGAGAAGGAGAAGGAGAAGGAGAAGGAGAAGGAGAAGGAGAAGGAGAAGGAGAAGGAGAAGAAAAAGAAGAGGAAGAAGAAGAGGAAGAGGAAGAAGAAGAAGAAGAAGAAGAAGAAGAAGAAGAAGAAGAAGAAGAAGAAGAAGAAGAAGAAGAAGAAGAAGAAGAAGAAGAGACTTGTTCTCTTGACTGCTAAGTCAGAGCTGACCACACGGGTGAGTGGAGTTTGAGCAGCTGGCCTCTTCCTTCGAGTAGAGAGTCCATTTGATAATGAAGCCAACAAGAGAATGTGGAGGCTAGAGATGGAAAGAGTGAACATGGGTCCTGAGTGCATCATTTTTCTGGGTCAAGCCACACCTGAAGCCAACAAGATCTGTTCCGTGATAGTTCAGTTGCTGAGCCAATAAATTCTCTTTATGGCTAATTCTGTTTGAGTTGGTTTCAGTCACTTACCCTTAAAAAGATCCTAATTTATATAAGGCACTCAACAGATTTTTGTCATGGCTAGTAAGGGGCAGCATCAATTTTTGAACCAGCTTTGGCCCTAAAGCCCATTATGTCATGTTCCCTGCTTTGAACTTGACCTTGAACTGTGGTTGCGGTGTCAGATGGAGATAAATAAAACTGGTGGATGATGAGCCAAAGTGGGGACCGCCTGACCATTGTGGAAAAGCTGGGGGCGTAGTGCTTCTGGAACACCCTCACCCTGTACTCTCCTCCCCAGACTCTGGTCTGGGAGATGCTCAAATGCTGATTCACAGACATGCCAGCTGCCTCTGTGGTTTCCATGCGAGGAGCTGATGCTCCCCCCGCCTGTTTAAAGGAGCAATCTTGCCAGAGCAGAGGCTGGATGGAACAGTCAGGGGCACTTTTACAGCACTGGACTCCGACTCATCATGTGACCTCTTTGGTTGCGTCATCTCCCAACTGAGATGGGCTTTCTCATCTGCAGAACGAAGCCTGACAAATGAGGCACAAATGAGATGTTGTAAGTTGTTAAACCGAAAGGTGGCTTCTGGGTAGCCCCACCTAAGGAACTGCAGGCCCGGGCCTCTCCTATTTGGGAGTCCTCGAGGGTGTTTGTGAATAAGTCCAGTCTTACATCATCTCCACTGCTCTCGAAAGATCTTCTGCCCCCTCTCCCCCCAGCTCAAGGCTTTGTGCTGCCCACACAGTCATCCCCGCCCATAATGCCCTCGGTCTGTGTCGAGCCTGTCTCTGGACTGCCCCTTAGCATGCTGCCCCACTGCCCTGGACCTCTGATGAGGAAGGGAGGTCCCTTCCCTGGTCCTCTTGTTGTGGAGAAACTCTCCAGGGAGCTTTCTGCCTTTTGTGTCATGGTAAACTTGTAGGAAAAGAGAGTGGGAGGCCGGGTGTGGCCCTGGTTCTGTAAGTTTTGCCACTTTCAGGGCATCTTGCGGGGCTGACCAGCAGACCCTGAGCGACAGATGGACAGATGACTCCGACACAGGTTTCTGTGAAAGAGAGGGCTAAGGGACTCTTACTTCAGTAGTAAAAGCAGTCCTGTTCGCCTGCCTCTTTAGCTTTTTATTGTAACAACAGCTTGAACTTAAATTAACCTCTAGATACAATCAGCAGGGCAAGTATCCTTGAGAAAGTATATGCTTCTACAAGGTCAGGTCTTTAACGACTGAACATAGAGACTCTAGCAAAACACCAAGGCGGGGGGTGGGGATGGGGGTGGGGGTCAGACTTGTTTGGGAAAGTCAAGGTAGGGGCTGCTGCCTTCTACAAGGTCCCCTCAGAGGCCCCCAACCTTTCAGAGAATCCTCCTTACAGACATTCCAACCAAGTCCCGTGCTTCCCCACAGCATCTCCCTGCCTAGGCTACACATAGGAGGATGAAAGAGCCAGTGTCCCCCCCCACCCAGGGACAATTTCAACAAGAGTTAAAGATACTCATGTTATAGGCAGCATATTCAAAGAAAATAAGCCTGGTAGGACAGAATTCTGCAAGGGAGCTGCTCGCCCTGTTTTGCTCACTCTGGGTAATAGAATCATAACACTGATAATCACCCCATTCAGGGTATAAAGATGGTGTTGGTAAATGTTTAAAAATTACCTCTCCAGAAAAAAGTGTTTATTATAAATTGAATGTAATTTATATATTTATTATAAAATTTTATCTGTAGAAAGAGTATGTAGTACACAATTTACAAATAATAAAAGACACAATGCTTCATTGTAAATTTCATATAGCCAATTGATTCTCACAATGCTCTCATTGACCTTTGTTGAACTCTTATGTCCATAGCCAAACTACAGTTGCCATTCAACCATGATTTGACAGGATCAGACTATGAATAAATGCTTGATGATTATCCCATTCATCAAAGAAGGCATTCTTGTCACTAAATGAATGAGTATAATTCCAATGCGAATGTCAGTTGATACTTTTATTGACATTAAGGAGTAAGACAAAGTGAAACAACAAAGATATATATTTGAATGTTATCTGTTCATCAGGGACATGGTGACTTCTTTGCTGAATCAGGTAGTAGTGTTTGCCTGCTGAAAGAATATTTTCTTAATTTTTGCTGATAATAGTTGTAGACACAACATAGGTTTAAATTGAATCTGCACATTTAACATTTTTCCATGGAAATATTGGTACAAATATTTCCACCAAGACTGATTTTAGTTTACCGATGTTAAGTCACTGAATGTGGAACTGGAAGGAGATGAACAATAATACAACATTGCAAATGGTATTTCTGCCATGCAGACACGTCGACATAAATAACCTCAAGAGCATATGAGATGATAAAATGTAGTAAAATAATTAGAAAGTGATGAGTTTTGTGTGTTTACTACCTTTGTTTTTAATGTAATTGATTTCACTACTAGAGGCCCAGTGCACGAATTCATGCATAGATGGGGTCTGGCTGGCCCTCCCCAATCGGGGCCAATTGGGACGGGCTGGCTGGGGAGAGGGGCCATGGGTAGTTGTCCGGCTAGCCCTGCCCCCTGGTCTAACTCCTGGTTGAACCCCCTGTCAGACTCCCAGTGGAGGGGACAATTTGCATATTAGCCTTTTATTATATAGGATAAGTATATATAATTTAATTTTTATTAATGACTGTATTTAATAACCAGCTTGCAAAATTCCTGAAAATTTAACAATTTGCTCTCAGTACAAGCTGGCTCTAATACTCTACTGACAGAGATAGTGACAAACCACACTCCCAGCTCAAACCACATTAAGTAAAGAGAATAACCCATGGACACAGACAATAGGGTGGTGAAGGCCTGGGGAGGGGGGTGGGGGCAGACTAGAACAGGTCAACTGAGGGGAAGGGGGTCATATGTAATACTTTCAACAGTAAAGATTAAAGAGAGAGAGAGAGAGAGAGAGAGAGAGAACTAAATCAATTGCTCAGCATACTAATTAATACCTGACAAACTTTTAGGCTGATTCTGCTTTCCCATGTGATATCAATAGTCATGTGGCAGAGGGAATAATTCCAGGCTGCTGTGGATCCTCTAGGCCAGTGCTTCCCAAAGTGTGGTCCCAGGACCAGCAGCCTCGGCATAATACCAAATGTTTTAGAAATGCAGATTTTAGGGCCTATTGGCAACCTAATGAATCAGAACTTCAGGGTATAGGGCTCTGCAGTCTGTTTCCAATGTTTTGGGTGCATGTTCAAGGTATTTCTGATGCATCCTCAAGTCTGATGTCTTTTCTGAGGAGTACAGTTTGAGTAGAACTGCTCTTTGAGGGGCCCCGGTGTTCTTTCCCCAGGCTGTGGGTGATGGAGCATGCTGTGGGTGATGGAGTGTCAGCTTTGACATTCAGAGTCCTTGTTTCTTCTAGGTGCACTCGAAGCATAGTGGTTAGGAAAAGAGTTCTCATCAATTGGTCCCTGGGCAAGGCTTCACCTCCATCCAATTTGCTTTGCAAAACAGTGCTATGGGCCAGGTGCTCCCCTGGCCTCTCTGTCCCAGCGCTCAGTGCATCCATGCTCTCTGGGATCAGTCTTCTCCTGCACTGGGAGCCCAGCAGGGCAGTTTAAATTGCCTTTAGTCAGGAGAGGGGCTCAATGTAGATGCCCTATTTGTGCTATCCTGTAGCGTTGACTCTGACATAAAGTTAAACATTCTTCCTTCACTGTAAATTAGCTGAAGGGACAGGCATCCTGGGTCAAATGGAGTCAAAACAATAAGTAATTTTATTACTTTTCATAACTAAAGTCCCTGAGAGATGGGATTGGTTGGTTTACCGGGGCGGGGGGGGGGGGGGGGGGGCAAACTTTTTGACTCGAGGGCCACAATGGGTTCTTAAACTGAACCGGAGGGCCGGAACAAAAGCATGGATGGAGTGTTTGTGTGAACTAATATAAATTCAAAGTAAACATCATTACATAAAAGGGCACTGTCTTTTTTTTTTTTTTTTTATAGTTTTATTCATTTCAAATGGGCCAGATCCGGCCCGCAGGCCGTAGTTTGCCCACGGCTGGTTTAGACTGAGGCTCAGCATCAGCATCAAGGTTCAGGTTTCTTTTTCATTTCTCTGTTATGCCAACCCTTACATGGACAGCAAAGATGGCCGCAGGGGCTCCAAACAGCACAGCCAGCACAGGGGCTCTTAACTGGTTCCAGGGACACACTCAGGGAGCCATGAACCTGAATGGGAAAAAGAATTACATCACTAACCTCTCACTGAAATTCGGTATTTTCTCCAGTTATGGATGCAGGCAACAAACTAAAGCAGTAGTGTGCTGTTTTGCCACCAATGGATATCACAAGTATAGCCACATAACATTATAATATTGACTATACTGTGAAATACCAGTGATGCTTAACCCCACTTTTAAATTATAGTCGTTTTAGCCCTGCCACTAGATCTTGATACTGAATGTGTTAATAAAGTTTTACATACATTATAGCACAAATATGTTTGTTTTTTTAAAAAATATTTTTTATTGATTTCAGAGAGGAAGAGAGAGGGAGAGAGAGATAGAAACATCAATGATGAGAGAGAATCATTGATTGGCTGCCTCCTGCACGCCCCCTACTGGGGACCAAACCCGAAACCCAGGCATGTGCCTTTGACCGGAATCGAACCTGGGACCCTTCAGTCTGCAGGCAGACACTCTATAAGCTGAGCCAAACCTGCTAGGGCATAAATATGTTTTAATATTTTAATACCTGTTACATGATCATTATTTGTATATAATTTATTTTATGTATGTAAAAATATTATTCTAAGAAGTTTTCCATAGAATTCACCTGACTGCCAAAGGCATCCACACACACACACACACACACACACACAAATAAATAAATAAATAAATAAATAAATAAATAAATAGTTATAATTCTGTTGTGGAAGAAGAGAGGCCATCTGCTCTCACCATCTATCTCTCTGGTATTTCTCTTAAGAAACATATCTCATTGGTTAGAACAGAGTCACATGTCTTTCTTGAGCCAATCCTTGTGGAGGGAAGTTGAAATATCCTTGAACCAATCAGGTGCATTCCTGATCAGGGGCTGTGGTAACTTTCCCTGAGGTGGGGAGCTGCCTGTAGCAGAGTGGATATCAGAACAAACTGGGACTCTGTTAGGAAGGAGGAAAAAGAGAATGGATGCTGGGAAGGTGCTCTGGGTCAGGAGCTGCTCAAGGGTCTGTATCACTTTCTGTCACATACCAGAAGGATAAAGCTGAGATAAAAAGGAGAGCATGTTTGTATCTGAACACTTGGGGAGTGTAGGGAGGGCTTCTTACTTTTCCAGAAAATTTTCCAGAGGAAGGTATACATAAGTCGAGTCTTGGGCAATGAATAGGTCTTAGCCAGGAGAAAGATGGAAAGTTGTTCCAGGATGTGGACATGCAGAAGCTAGAGACATAAAAGGGCATGGGTGTGTTCAGATACAAGTAGTTTAATATTTGGTAAGAGAGGGAGTGGTGAGAAAAGCTGGAAAACTGGCCTGAGGTGCCAACATAAAGGGCATTAAATACCAAGGTTGGGCTTAGAATTCGATCCTGATGAACACAGTTTCTGAGGGGTTTTAAGCAGGTCAGCGACATGATCCTATTTTGTTTTTCTGAAAGATCATTCTGGCTGTAGTCTGGAGAATAGATAGAAGGAAGAAAGACATGGCCACTTAGGAGCCTGTTTTAATTTAATTTAATTTTTTAGCATGCAAATTTTGTTATCTTTTCTAAATCTTTTTGTACACTTAATACTACAGTACTTCACAAACAGCATAAATATACTACAATGACATTGAGCTGCATCTGTAGGAGCCTGTATTTAAACCAGAGGAGGGGTGGTGCTCTAAAGAAAGGTGTCAGAGGTGGGGCTGGAGAAGAAAGAATGGCCCTGACAGAACTCAGGGGACTGGTTGGCTAAGGCTTGAGGGTGGTGGTGAGAGAATGGGTGACCCCCATGCTTGTGACTTCAGTTGGTGGAGGACGGTGGAACCATTTGCTGCATAGGAAACAGGAGGAGTGTGTTTGGGAGGGAGGAGGAGAGGTCAGAGAAGACGATGAGATCATAGATTCATAATTGGATAGACTGTGATATAATTTTGGCTCCTTTTGGCCTTGGCATTCTCATTTGTTGTATTTTTCCTGAAAGCTCGGAACCTCCACAACTTTTCAATGAGAACCACGAGGCTAGGTCTGAGGGCTCCAAGATCTCTGCAGAAATAGGAAGACATGGTAGAGAAGGATGACACCAAGTGATACGATTTTTGGTCCATTGCGCCAAAGACTCACTAAAACAATAAAAGCGCTAATTCTGTCTCCTTACACCAGGAAATGGAAGCTTGAAAGGAAAACCAACTTGTGTTATAATGATAGGCTTTTAAATAAGTATCATGGGTGATATTTAGCACCAAACAATGAGGTGTTGAAGATCTTATTGTGTTGTTTTTTTTTTTAAAAAAATCCCTGATCATAATGTGATATCAGACTCAGCAGAACTTGGGGACTTTTAAATAGATTTGGAAAGTGACTCTGAGCCAAGGTGCCTGCCACTTCACAGAGTAAATTATCAAGGTAATAAGAGGCTGGAACTTCCGTCCGTCCGGGGAAATGGTAAATTGCTTTGCCCTCTAGGTACTGTGTTGGTCCTGTGCTTATGGTAGTGTGTAGCATTCCAAGAGAGGGGCTATAAATTTCATGGCAGGGGGCACCTATGATGGGGTGGGGTGGAGGTGGGCCAGCAGTTATTGATGCTGAGGCTAATTATCAATCATGGGAAATATGTATCCTTTTAGGCAGTGCTGTCTAACAGAACCCTATCATTTTGGCTTCTTCGTGTGTTTTCTACTCCCTTCCCCCAGTCACATGTACCCCTGTGTACCCATCATCAAAGCAGACACATGTGTGGGCCCATTCAACAAAGCTTTGGGCTGGTCTTTGATTTAGATGCAGGGTTCGTAGTCATGGGCATTATCAATCCAGGTCCTTTAAAAAGACGATGCCTGGCTTGAACAAACAAATTTCATGAGAAAGTAGAGATGACTATATTGATTTCACATCCCCTACAGCCCCACCCCACCCTGCCCTGGGACTCTTGCTGTTGTTACTGTTTCTTGAAATCTTGTCCTGGGCTTTGACTGGACAGAATGTACCAGTTATGCTGGCCCCATTCTTAGGAGCTGACAGACAAAGGCTGGGAGCATTCACATGACTTAGGCAGCTGGGGGTGGAGGTAGCAGTGGCTGCTGTGGGTGTTACCTGGTGGGTGGGGTGGTGGAGAGACAGGTGGGTTCTTTCACACGCCATACATTTGTGAAGGCGTTTTGTGCTTGGGAGCTGTATGTGTCTGCACCTTGCAAGCTGTTGGATGCCTCTGCGTAAACAGAGGCCAATTCCCCAGCCCAAGGCTCTCTTCAAGTGCTGCCTTGGGGAGTGTTTCCTTTGCAGACAGACTTGTCATCTAGACTCCCTTCAGCATGCCCTCTCTGGCAGGGAGGTGTGCACATTGCAAGAGCTGTTTTGACAGGACTGGTACCAGTAGCTGGGGAGGCAGGAGGTGCCTGCAGGTGAGGGATTGAGTCAAGGTTGGTCAGCTGTGGGCTGGGCTGGCAGCTGGCTCCAGAGTCCAGGGGTCATCACAGAGGTGGGCCAGAAGGCCCCACTAGGAGTGAGAGTGTGAACTCTGCTCCAGGGCCCAGGCCATGTGCTGCTGGCCTTGTTGACACTGTCTGTGGGGTGGGAGGTGATTGCGGGCAGGCTGGTGAGCTGCAGGCGAGCCTGGTCTGATTCCGGCAAGGGCGGAGACACCAGAACAGCGTTTCCCAAAGTCATGTTCCACTGAACCTCGATTCCATGGAACCTAAAAAGGATGAAAGGGTTCTGGGATTATATAAATTAAAGAAACACTGAGTTACAGAAAGAGAAATGGGTCTCTTCACTGAAAAACTTCTCAAACTTACAATTTGCCAAGGAGTGTAGTACCTGTAGGCAGGGATTAGCGTAGATAATGTTTCCCTAACCTGTTTGACTATGGGACCGTTTTGGGGTGTAGCATCTCTTGGGGTAAGGGTCCCATAGAACATACTTTGGGAAACACTGCCTATGCTTTCCTTGCATACTGAGTTTATGTGGCCAGGCTGGGTGCTTGGATCCTGGTTCCAGGATGGTGGATTTGAATCCAGCTATTGGTGGGGCTACTCGATGGTACTTCTTACAATACTGGTCAGTGAATACAGAACTCTTGATATTAAAACTAGACTAAGGATTTTAAGCTGCTTCACTCAGAGTTGTGCAAGTGACTTAAGGTAGTGAAGTAGGAGAAGTAGCTAAGAGGTAGATGGCTGCCTGTAGTAGTGGGGAATGCCAATGGTAAATGACCTCAGACTTGAACAACAGGGAGGGCAGGACCAGTGAGAAGAATCATCTGCAAGGAGTGTGAGGTAACATCGCAGGGCTGAGCGAGAGGGAGCAATACGCTGTGGTAGTAATCGATTGGGTTCTAGATTTGGATAGACCTCATTCAAATCCTGGCTTATCTATTCATTGGATGTGTAACCCAGGCAAGTTTCTTAACCATTCTGAGCCTTAGTTTTCACATATGTAAAATGGGGTCAATAATAGTACCTACCTCTCAGGGTATTTGTGAGGAATAAATGAGACAATGCCTGTCAATCACTTAGCACATGACCTGCCAAAATCAGGAGCTCAATGAGTGTCTTTCTAAAAAGTTCTGATGCAGGAACAAATATATGTCAGCTGACAGAAGGGACCAGGGAATGGATGTACACAGAAGGCAGGTAAACAGGGGCAGGGGGCGTGAATGGATGGATGGAGTTACCTTGGTGCCTTCAGGATGGCTGAGTTGAGAGAAGAAAAGAGGCATAACATAGAATTAGTTTTCTGCAACTTGGACCAACTTGGCTTCAACTTGGCTTTGCTACCTGCAGTCAGTGTACCTGTGTGTGTGTGTGTGTGTGTGTGGGTGAGGGGACCACTAACATGGGTAGTAGGCTCTAACCCAGGGGTGGGCAAACTGTTTGACTCGAGGGCCACAATGCGTTCTTAAACTGGACCAGAGGGCTGGAACAAAAGCGTGGATGGAGTGTTTGTGTGAACTAATATAAATTCAAAGTAAACATCATTACATAAAAGGGTACGGTCTTTTTTTTTTAAAAATTTTATTCATTTCAAATGGGCCGGATCCGGCCTGCGGGCCGTAGTTTGCCCACGGCTGATCTAACCTATGCCATTTAGAGTCTAGAATCCTTTCAGGTGCAGGCTGGGGAAGGGATCTCTGCCACTGGAAGCCTGGCATCAGCTCATCAAAGGGAAAGAAAAGGTCACTGGCATTTGGGATGGCTGGGACCCAGTGAACCAAGCAATGAGGTCACCAATTCACCCTCTGGCTGTGGAGTCCCATCTCAAGAGGTGATTCATATCCTAATGGAAGGGAGGAGCCAAAATAATGAGCAGCTGTTTCTCCTGCTCTCTGTGTATGGTGCTGCCTCCAGGCCACGCACAGGCAATTTGAGGAAATGATCTTAGGGTTAAGGTGAGTCTTGAATGTGGTGAAGTAGTTTGTACCACGTGAAGGGAAATGGGGTGCAGCTGGCTTGTGAGTTATTAAGGCTACACCTGGCCAGTTTCAAAGAACATCCTCCTTGATGTGCAAAGGCTTCCCAACCAGTCCCTGCCTGGTTCTGTGAGGGGTGGTAGGTGAGGTGAGGACCCTGGCAGGCTGTTTAGTATGGTCTTCAGAATGGCCTGTGCTGCAGACCCTGAATAGGGCTCTTTTTGGGTGTGGCTGTGCACTTGGGTGGTGTTTAAATCACACCGGATGGAAATAGCACCAATAGCCAACTTACTACGTTATGAGCCTTTCCACATGCTAACTCGCTGGGTCCTCACAACCCTAGGTGGTAAGTTTTCTCATTAGCCCTATTTTGCAAATGGGGAAACGGAGCCAAGGACAGGTTGAGCAGCTCGCTAGAGGTCCTATTAGTAGTAAGAACCAGCATTTGAACCCAGGCAGTATTTGAACCCTGAATGTAGGTGCTGAACCACTGTGTCATCACGGGATTTAGCAGAAATGGATTCAGTCGTGGGCTAGGTGAGATACATAGGAAGAAGTAGGAGCTCCGCTGAGCTCTGGGAGGCAGGGCTGGATAGGTGGCTGGCTCAGGAACAAGCTCACGCCAGAATCAGATATCGGAAGTACAAATGTCTTGCAGACAAAAGCAAAGCACCACAGAGGCAGCTCAGATCTGTTTTACTGAGCAAGTTGCTTGTGGTCTTTGCAGGGTTCACTGCCCCAGCTCCATGTGTGATATCCGGGTGGTGGGGGTGGGCTTGTCTCCTGGCCCTGCGATGGCCCCACATGCTTCAGGGGCAAGAGGATTCTGATTCCCGGGAAGAAGGAAAAGAGCACAGGCCGTAGAGCTCCATAGGCTTGACAGGGCTTGAAATCCAGTCCCAAATCGCAGTAACGGTGTGACTTTCGGAAAGTTATTTAACCTCTCTGAGTCTCAGTTTCATGATCTGTCAAATAGGGGTAATAATATGTACCTCCATAGCCTTGTTATGAGGATTCAATGAGATGATCACTGTACATCATACAGTGCTTGCCTGGTCAGTGTGGGTTCATTGGCAGGCTTGCCTTCTTCTCCCTCTTTCCTGGAAAAATGTATGATTTTCTAGGGTGAATAAAAAAAGAGCAAGGGAAAGGTACTACAGCTGTAGGGCCCGCAGCCCTCCTCAAATGCCCGTAGCAAAGGAGAAAGCTATTTCTGATTCTAGTTGTGCTTGGAGACAACAAGGGTGCAAAGAGAAGCCCTGTGCCCTGCCTGGCTGCTTCTCAGGGGTCATAATCACCATGACACCGATTCTGACCTGGGAACTGACACCAGAGACTGCACACACAAGCAGGATGGGGCTGTGGTGGGCTCGAAAGGACATCTGGGATTCTGGGCCGGGAGCTGCACCTTTGAGAGGGGTGAGACAAGAGGAGGTTGCCCTAAGACCCTGACCTGAGAGGGCGGGTAGGATGGTGACTTCCACCTGCCAGGAAGGCCAGCCTATCTCAGGAGACAGCCACAGTGGGATCCTAGGTTCAGCTCACAGCCACTCTCTCCCTTCTCTTGCTCTTCCTGGGAAAAGCAAACCAGGTGGGTTGCCCCATTGGCTGCTCAACCTGCCCTCTTAGCCACCGGGAAAGAAAATGGCTAGAGAGAGAAGGCAAGTGGAGTGCATTCATTCATTTATTCAACTAATCTTTATTGAGTATGTATTTCCTCCACATGTTTCCCAGTCCATAGGCTACTTATGCAGGCCTCACTTTATTTATTTATTTATTAATTTATTATTTCAACCTCACCTGAGGATATTTTTCCATTGATTTTTAGAGTGAGAAGAAGAGAGAGGGAAAGACAGAGAAATATCGATGTGAGAAAAACACATGGATTGGTTGCCTTCTGCATGAGCCCCGAGGAGGGCCCGGGCCAGGGAGGTGCCTGCAACTGAGGTATGTGCCCTTGACCGGGATCAAACCCAGGACCCTCCGGTCCACAGGCTGATGCTCTATCCACTGAGTCAAACCGGCTAGGGCCAGGCCTCACTTTACCAACAGCACACTTACTAGCAGTGTGACCCTAGTCAAGTCACTTAACTTCTCCGGACATCAGTTTCTTGTATAATAGATAAGAAGTTACCTACCTGGCATACAGCAGGCATTCAATGAATATTGTTTCTCTTTCTTCCCTACCTTGTCCTCCTTTCCAAATGTTTGCTGAGAGAAGGAGGACTGGAGGCTGCCAGCACTCATTTGCATGTGATTTTATGTAAATGTTGGGTGTCTTTTAAGCTGGGGAGGTGAAAAGCTGCCAGAGGCCCAATTTTGTCTTCACTTGCTCTGCTAACCATGTCTGTTTCAGTTATCTATTGCTGCATAATGAATTGTTCCCCAAAATAGTGGCTGAAAACTAACAGTAATCATTTTATTGTTAACTCTGATGGTTTTGCAGATTAATTGGATGGGTAGGTGGTTCTCACTAAGGATCCCTTGGGCAATTGCAGTCAGATGGTAGCTGGAGTTAGAGTCATTTCAAAGGCTTCCTCACTTGCAGGACTGGCATTGATGCTGGCCTTTGTCTGGGATCTCTGCAGGGGCTGTCACCCAGGCACCTACATGTTGTCTCTCCATGTGGTCTGGGCTTCCTCACAGCATGGCAGCTGTTGCAAGAATGAGAGTTCCCAGAGAGCCAGGTGGAAGCAAAAATATTACTGCTGCTATAGTCACAAGTCTGCCTAGTTTCAAGTGGAGGAGATGTAGACTGTATCTCTTAATGGGAAAATCACCAGGGTCACATTCAGAACACGCGGGATGAGGGCTCTTGTTGCAGCCACCTTAGAAAATACCATCTGCCACACCGCCCAGCTAGGAATAGCTTCCCGAAGGCTTGTGGCTTGACTCCCAGGGCTGAAATGGCTAATGCACGGAGAAGACTAGGTTCCTTGATAAAAGGCTTTGGGTGTGAGGTTGGGGGTGGGGGAAGGATTCAGACACTGCCAAGATAGTTCTTGAAACGTTGGGATTCCAGAATTGGATCAGATTATCCCAGAAGGCAATAGGGCAGAAACATGGAGAAAGGGAAGGACAGCATAGCCTGGTGCTGTGGGAATTTATTAGGTTTAGGAAAGAGCAACTAGTCTTTCTCTGGTGTTTTCCACTTCTTGCAGGAGACCTACTTACGCTCCTTGAGGAGGGTCCTGGGAACTCAAAGGATGGGGAGCTACACTGGGGTCAGAGGTTGGTGGCACTGACACTGGCATCAGGTGGGGGTAGCTTCAGCCTTTTTCCCAACATCCCAATTCCACCCCAAAGTGGGTGGGCATTTCTATCAAGAGGTGATAGGCTGGTCTCTTCTCTGATATGCCTGGGATAAGCCCATGTCCGGTATAAACAGAAATCACCACACATGTCTACCATTCAACCCGTTCCTAAAGACTTAATAAATATGAGAGTGAGTTTGGAATTAGTCTTTAAAAAAAGAATTCTCTGGGCAGAGACAGAATAAAATATATGGAGCTCTACACGATCATTCCCCATGGAAAATAAAAGAGGGAGTTCTCCCTGTTCCACCCCGTGTGAATGAGACAGAGATTAATCTATTGAAGTCAAATGTATAAATTATACATGGACAGGAACTGGCCCGGGCATAAGGTGTCTGATAGTGTGCTGATGGAAATGAAAATGAGGCTTGAAAGATCAATTCTGCTTTTAAATCAGCTCCAGTCCTGCTCATGCCCCTGGGCCTGCCTGGCAGAAACAACCTGACTTATCAAATTAGAAAACACCCCATTCCCAAACCTTTGGAACATGCACCTTCAAAGTAATTGCTAATGTTTTGGATGAGATTTCTGTGCGTCACCAGGAATAATAAAAAGGCAATAAAAGTTTGAAGGCCCATATTTTCGCTGCCTGATGCCAGATGTAAATCAAACCCATCTCTTCAAAGGGATAGACAGGAAGTTTTATGATGTGGGCTGTTATCTGCCAAGGGGAGAGGGTGGGTCTAAGTCTGGGACAAGTGTCACTTGCAGTCCAGTCATTCCTGTGTGACTCTCTCATCTAACCACTATGGGCTTACTGCTCTTCCATTCGTTTATCCACTTATAAATTCACCTATCCGTTCAAATAACTTTGTGATACTATGTGCCAGACACTATGCTACACACATATTTGGTGTTCACTAAATATAATTAGTACAAAGATGAATATAGCAGTTCCCTGTTTTCAAGAAATTCCAGATCAAAGATACATACACAGGTAGCTTGCAATACCACCTTGTTCGTGTTAAACCAAGGTGCTGTGATCACAGGGTTTGTAGAGGAACAGGTTTATAAAGGAATAAAGATTGTGTTTCCTGACAAAGAGGATTACTCCTACTAATGATCATCTGGCCAATGTGTCCTCTGAGAGTCTTTAAGATGACCTCTGCTGAAAGAGTAGAAGAGGAAAGAAGCTTAGGTTGCAGCCAGAGCTGCTTAGGTGAGATAAAACAGAACCGGACCATGTATGTTGTAGGTGGACCAGTGAGACAGCGATGGTCGATGGTTGATGCAGCTCCTAAGTTCAGAGACTTCCCCTGTTACCTCCAGGACCTTGCAGGGGGCTGGATCAAAGAAGGTGCTCTCTATAGTTTTCTTTAACAAACAGATAAAGAAATGCTCCATTGCCTGGCGTTATTTCAGGATCCAACGGATCCTGCCCTGTTTGTACAAGCAAGGCGCACACTTACCTAACAACCTGGTGCGGGGAAAGATATGGCCCTTCCCGGTCTGATGCTGTTATTTGTATCCTTTTGAACTGATGGCTCACTTCCTTTTTAAAACAATGCTATCCAGGGTAGAATATACATGCAGCAAAGTACATAAATCTTAATCAAATATCCCAGTGAATTTTTCCATATGTCCACACCCATGTAACCATCCGCAGGTCAAGATCTAGAACATTACCTGCTCCAGGCCAGGCTCCTCCATGTGCCCTTTGCAGCCCTGCAGGGCAAACCACTGCTCTGATGGCGCTGCAAACACTTTCTGTAGAGTCTACCTCCACCTTCCCATATGTGTGAAAGTTTTCAAAGGTAAATTCATCTTCATTTTAGTAAAAAATATTTTTATTGATTTCAGAGAGGAAAAGAGAGAGAGAGAGAAACATCAACGATGAGAGAAAATCATTGATTGGCTGCCTCCTACACACCCTACTGGGGATTGAGCCCGTAACCTGGGCATGTGCCCCTGAGTGGAATAGAACCCGGGAACCTTCAGTCCGCAGGCTTATACTCTACCCACTGAGCCAAACCAACTAGAGCATAAAAAAATTTAACAGATTGATTTTATTCCTCCCAACATTAGAAAACATAGAATCACTAAATGTCAGCTCAGGCTGGGGTTTTGCCCATCTAGGTCTTCCTTTTCAAGAGGTAGGACTTCTTTTCAACATCAATTTATTCCACAGACCCCAGAGAAGACTTGCTCCTTCTTAGCGTCTTTTGATTAAGGAAATAATGACCAGTGGTTCCCAGGACTGGGTAGAGGGGAAATAATGGGGAATTAGTGTTTAATGGGTACAGGGTTCCAGTTTGGGAAGGTGAAAAAGTGAATGTGGATGTCAATTTCATGGTACATTTTATGTTATGCTTATTTACCACCAAAAAATGAAAAACGATAAAGTGTCACTTAAAAAAAAGAAAATAATAACAAAAATTCCTGTGAACTCAGTGACTGCTTTAGAGTAAAGTTTTATTTTGTTAATAGATTCTATGTTCGTTTGGAAAACATATGGTTCATGTGAGCATGAGAGCTATTCTCTTCCCAACAAACAGACTGCTTATGGTACATGCAAAGATTCCTAAACCTTAGCAATGCCTGCAAGACCCCTGCCTCCTTCCAATGTCTGTGACCCACCGTTGAGATGAACTCTTCATTCCAGCACCCTCAGTTGAAGACACTGAAGCTCAGAGAGGGGAGTGTCTTGTCCAGGGTCAGAGAGCTGGTCTGTAACAGCCAGGATAAGACTCTGGGCTCAGATCCCGCTAGCAGGTGCTCCTGTCTCGGCACCACCTCTGTTCTGCGCTGGCTGAAGACCACACGCGCTATTCTGAGCCTCAGTCTTCTGTTTCCTGTAAGCCAGATGTGATTCTCAGCTTGGAGACTCCTCCCTCGCCTGTCCCATCGAGGCAGGAAGTAGGATGTACGGCCAAGAGATGGGGCCTCCCGATTCCTTTGTAATTTGACCCTGGAGCTCATTGGGGCAGTGGGGGCTGCTACCGGCTCATTCTTATCATCAAGGCTGTGTTATCGCTCCTGTGAACCAGGGCAGATGCACCTGGAGGCACACTGTTCAAAGGCGAAGGCTGAGAGTCGAGTTTCAGGCCAGAGGTGCTCTCAGAGGCGAGAGTGGGTGCCTTGGCTATTTTGGCGAGAGCTGAGAGTAAGGACTGCTTCTCTCGCACAAGCTGTGCATTTTGTATTGTGGGCTGTCCTGCCTCCGCTTTCCCTTTCCCAGGCTTGGTGGATGCTGCTGCTCCCCAACCCCCTCCCTGATGCTGCTAACGACATCCAATTAATTCGGGATAATTTGGTTCATTATAAGCCCTTAGACTGGAACAGCGTTTTCTCTGAGTGCAGAGCAGCCTTCCTGGATTTCCTCAAAGGGACAAGGCTCTGAGTGTAAAAGGGGAGAGAGGGCAGAATCCTGCTTATCTGCCCAGTTGGGTTCCAAGGAGCTGGTGAGTGCTTGAGACAGGCTGGGCTGTGCTCACTCCAGCAAAACCCCCCCTTCCTGGTGCCCCCACAGTCCTAGTTAAAAATATGATGACAATGGGGACGTGGCAAGACACCCAGCAGGAACATCGGGCCACCCTTGGGGCCTACCAATAGGCGCCATCCTTGTGGGGCTAGAGATGTCAGTTCTGTGCCCAGTGGGCCCATTTATTATTATTATTTATTGATTTGTTGTTGTTGTTAATCCTCACCCAAGGATATTTTTTCCATTTATTTTTAGAGAGGGTAGAAGGAAGGGAGGGAGAGAGAGAGAGAGAGGGAGAGAGAGAGAGAGAGAGAGAGAGAAACATCAATGTGAGAGAGATACATTTGATCTGCTGTCTCCTGCTCACCTCCTACTGGAGATCAAGCCCACAATCCGGGCTTATGTCCTGCCTGGGAATTGAACCAGCCACGTTTTGGTGCATGGGATGATGATGCTCAACCAACTGAGCCACACCAGCCACTGCAAGTGGGCCCATCTTGATGACTGTGGGAGTTCCTGCAGGGGCCTGGGGGAAAGGAAGGCCCTAGCTGTGGCCAAGACCCAGCAGGGCAGATGGTGGGGTCCACTTTATAAAGAGCTTGGTTTTCAGTGGAGAGGAAATGCTTAAGAGAGCCAGGACCTGCCCAAATAGGGTTCGCTCATGAGGAGTGCTGGACCATGGGAGCAGGCTGGGGCAAAGGACTAGGAAGAATTTCAGAATCGGACAGCTGGGACTGGACTCATAGCCATGCCTTATCCCTGCTGTGACTATGGCTTCCTTGAGCTTTATTGTCTTTGGTGAGGAGCAAGATAATGATACCTCCTTCTTTGGATTGTGAGAACAAAATGGGGTGTCAGGAGGTCTCCAGTATGATGGTTAAGGGAGGAGGCCTAGCAGCCAGACAGCCTGGGTTACAGTCCTTGCTCCACCCCTGTGCCACCTTGGGCAAGTCACTTCATCTCTCAGTTCAAGCTTCAGTTTCCTTAGTTGCGAAATGGAAGTAACAATAGCATCTGCCTCCTAGGAGTGTTGCGAGGATTAAGTGAGCACTTACTAGTGGAAGAGCCCTGGCCAGTGTGGCTCAGTTGGTTGGGTGTTGTCCAGTGCACCGGGAGGTTGCTGGTTCGATTTCTGGTGAAGGCACATGTTGGATTGCCGGCCGATCCTCAGTAGGGGGCATTCAGGAGGCAGATCGATGTTTCTCTCTCTCCCTCCCTCTCCCTTTCTCTCTCTCTAAAAAATTAATAAACTAAAAAAGGAGGAGGGGGAGGTGGGGGAGGCAGAGGAAGAGGAGGAGGAAGAGGAGGAGGAGGAGAGTGCTGGCACACAGGAGGTGCACAGGGCATGTAAACTATTATCACTTTTATTAGTGATGTGTGTAGCGTGCCCAGTACCCTGCTTGGAACAAACATCATGAAGACTCTGATGTTTATCCCATCCCCACCCCAAGAGGAAATGAGCTGCCCCTTCAGTACCACTACAAGGATGTAGACTTCCATACGACCCTTGAACTCGTGAGCATTGGCGGTTATTTTCTTCTCGGGAGTGGGGACTGTGAGGACTGAGGCATTCTTGTGTCTCCACACCTCTCCTAGCACCTGGGCCGTGGGAGACACACAGGGAGGGCCTGCAGGGTGGGCGTGGGGGCCATGTTATCCGGATGTGGGGGAGGACATATGTCCAGATGAACGAGAAGGGGCCTGTGTTGGTGAATGGCTGCACTATGAGCTGGGAGCAGCAGGGCTCATGCCCATCGAGGGCCCAGGCCTGCCTATTTCTGAGACACTGGATTCTCCCCAAATCCTTAGGACATGCAGAGGAAAGAATTGGGATGGAACAGAGAGGGAAATTATGCAACTATCCCCCTGACCCTGCTCATCTTCCAACCCTCCACCCAATCCCCCGCCCTTAGTTAATCACCAAATCTGCAACATTAAAATCTCCAGAGGAGCTGTTACAAACGTGGAATGCCCGGGCCTCATCCCAGACCAATTAAATCCGAACTCCCTGGGGATGGGACCCAGGCGTACATATTTTCTTGTCAAATCCTCAGTGTGTCACCAAGGTTAAAAATATCCGATCGGCTAAGGACAGACACTGTTTCAGAGTCTCAGGAACTGCAGGATTGAACGATGTGTCTCAGTAGCCCATCGATCCAGGTTTCCAGCATTGCTGTCTTAGAGGGGGATGCAGGGAGTTACTGATGTTTACTGGGTATCCTCTACCACAAAGCCCCTGGCTGGGTGTTGAAGGGAATATGCCAATAACCCAGAGCAAAGACCATAATAACAACATTTATGACGTGCCTATTGTGTGTCTGGCACTTTCAGACATTTGCTAACCCTCACAAAAATCCACAAATTGTTTGCCCCCATTTTAGAGATGAAGGATTAGCGATGCTATCATCACCCTGCTCAATTTCACCCTCATACGCCCAAGACTGCTTATTACACACATCTGTGAGTTTGGGATTTTTTTCTGGTCAAGGGACCTGAGCTTTTTTTCCCTTCTTTTTAAATTGACGAAAGAGAGAGAGAGAGAGAGAGAGAGAGAGAGAGAGAGAGAGAGAGAGAGAGAGAGAGACATCGGGTTGGTTGCCTCCTGCCTGTGCCGTGTATATGCCCTGACTGGGAATCAAACCTGTCACCTTCTGGTGTATGGGGTGATGCTATAACCAACTGAACCACACCGGCCAGGGCGCATGCAGGAGGCACCCACTCACAGAATAAGCTGCAAACATCTTCAACCAATGATGGATGGAGTGTTGGTGGATAGCACCCCAGTTTCCACACCTCTTGGCTGGGTTTAGCTCTGAGATGTATGCTACACCAATGATTCAAACTTTGTTACATATAAGATCACCTGGGAAATATAAATAAATTTTTTTTTATGGCCAGGCACATCCCAGACCAATTAAATCTGAATCTTAAAGCTCTCAGGTAATTGCAATTTTCAACCAAGTTGTGAAGCTACAGTCTACATCGACGACCAGAGTCTCCCAGAAGGATTGGGCTCTAGTTACCCGGTGTGGCTACTTGCTTGATAATGCACCCTCCTCGGGGTTCCTTCCTTTCCCTGTCTCACTTCCCCATTTGCCTCCCAGAACTTTCTGGGGTCACTTCCCAAAACATTTCGATATTGAATCCTGGTTTTAGAGGCTGCTTCTGTGGGAATCAAAGGAAGCTGAGATCGGGAAAGATTAAGCATCTTGCCAAAAGCCTCACAGCCAGGACTCGGCAGAGCCAACATGTGAAGTCCTGTTCTCCATAGACTTTGTGGTACGATGGAAGAAACAGGTATTCAGAAAACTATAATATAAGCCAAAGAGAAATGAAAGGTCAAATAGATCTTCAAACAAATGCTAGAGGAACATTTAAAAACACAAAGAAACAATAACAAAACAAAAAAACCCCCGCAACAACCCAGCCCTGCGACTAATGTAATGGGGAGTCAGGAACGGCTGCATGAGTTGGAATCGGTTATGCTAGGCAAGAGGGATTTCCCTTCTGGAGATGTGGGGCAAGGTCATTGCCAGTGTTGGACCAGCAAGAGCAGAGGCCCAGGGATAGAGTCCAGGGCAGATTTGGACGAGTGAGTGGTCAGCGGGGATGTGACGTGAGCTGAGGGCTAGAGGACCTGGATGGTAGGCTGAGACGGTCCCTGGAGATCAGGAAGTTCATTGTCTCCCACGTCCTTCCTTAGCCTCCCACGATGGATCTCTTTTTAAGGCATGGTTGGGCAAGGGTCTTCTCCTCTCTGTACTCTTTTACCCAGTCTGTGAGGCAAGGGGCCAACCCAAAGTCATATCACCGGACACGGGTGGAAAGGGCAAAAAGAGGTCCGCTGATGTCAAGTCCTGATGGTGAACCTGGGCAGCTTATTGAAGGAGAGCCATCCCACAAGGACAAAGTGCCAGGGGTTGGTGGCCTCCCTCATCACCACCCACCTCTCTGCTGCTCACAGCATGAGCTTCTCTTGGTCCAAAGGCTAAGTCTGCACCTGTTCCAAGGCTTTGTCTCTGCTGTTCCCCCTGCCTTCAGAACTCTTTTCTCAGATCTCAGACGGCTCCCTTTTTCCCATCGCTCAGAATTCAGCCAAAACACCACTTCCTGGGAGAGGCCCTCCTGGGCTACCTTCCTCCTCCTCTTTTCCCTCCCCACTAGTCTCTCTCGCAGTCCCTCATTTTATTTTCTTTATCGCGCAGAACATATTTGAAATGCATCTTAGGTCTATTTCTCTTTCCTTCCTATCTTGTCAGTCTCCCTTTCTAGGCTGCATGGGAGCAGGTAGGTTCATCTCTGCCATGTGTGTGTGTCCCCTGAGCTCCCAGATCAATGAATGACCGAATGGGGCAGGTCCTGAGGGTCATGCAGCAGGGCCTGGTGACCGGAGTGGGTCCCGGTGAATCCTGGGGTGGGAGGAAGGGCGAGCTGTCTTTGCTCTTCCACACTGCATATGTGGTGATGAGCTGTGCTCAAGTGGCCAGGCTGGCCTAAATGAGCAGTTCCTAGCAGTGACCAATCAATACTGATAGAGGAGCTAAATCAGGTTAAGATACAGCTCTCCCCGGTTGGTGTCATGCCATAAATGGCTTCCCAGCAGCCCAAGGTCAAGGGTGCAACTTTCACCCCACTCCTATCCCCCACTACCAACAGGGAGCCCCTCCCTGCTGCCCAGGAAGCATGCGTGCGTGCTCTGGGCTGTTGCTCTTCTGCTGCCCTGCCTCCCTTTCATCCATGCATTAGAATGCCCTTTCCTTCTGCATTTTATTTCTGTGCCCAAGGTCTGAGGTGGTCACGCACACGCTGACATTTAAAGAGCCAGCTGAGAAATCAATCAGTGTGGTCTGTCCTTCAGCGCCTCAGGAACCTGTGCGGCTGAGCCAGGCCTCATCTGGCTCACACCCCATTGATTTGTAATGGTATCTGTGGGCTGGTGACATTATGTGGAGAACCCTCTTTGAGAAAATGGGAAGCAGTATAGCAGAGTAGTCAGGAGCCTCGGGAGCCAGACTGCTTAGACTTCAATCACAGTCTCTGTCATTTGCTGGCCATGTGACCTGAACCACTTGCTCAACCTCTGGAGTATCTGCCCTATAGGACTGTAGTGATGACAGAATGAGTTAATAAATGTAAAGCAGGAGAATGACACCTACAACATAGTGATATATGTCTCCTATATAATAAAAGCCTAATATACTAAGTGTCTGGTCATTCGGTCGGCCATTCAACCAATCAAAGTGTAATATGCTAATGATATACTAAGGCTGCTCAATCACTTGCTATGACGAGCACTGACCACCAGGGGGCAGATGCTCTGACCAGTAGGTTAGCTTGCTGCTGGGGTCCCGCCAATTGGGACTGAGCAAGATGGGCCGGACATGCCCTGGAGCCCTCCTGCGGTCCCTTCACAGCTGGCCAACCTCCTGCATCCTTCCACAGTCCCGATCGTGCACCCGTGGGGTCCCTCGGCCTGGCCTGAGCCCTGTTGCAATCCAGGACCTCTCGGGGGATGTCAGAGAGACGGTTTCGGCCTGGTCCTGCAGGCCAGGCTGAGGGACCCCACTGGTGCATGAACTAATATATACAGATCTATCTATCTATCTATCTATCTATCTATCTATCTATCTATCTATCTATATCTATCTATGTACATATCTATATCTATATCTATATCTATATCTATATCTATATCTATATCTATATCTATATCTATATCTATATCTATATCTATATCTATATCTATATCTATATCTATATCTATACACACACACAGTGGGGCCTTGACTTACGAATGTCCCGACTAATGAGTTTTTTGAGATACCAGCTGTCTCTAGGCCGATTTTTGCATTGAGTTGATAAAGTAATTTGAGTTAACGAGCTCCTTAACAAGCTAGGTCTCGGAACGAATTAAACTCGTAAGTCAAGGCCCCACTGTGTGTGTGTGTGTGTGTGTGTGTGTGTTATTGTCATTGTTTTTGGACTGGGGATAGAAACAGTACCCACTTCCTAAGATTGTTATGAGGACATAATGAAATAACTCAAGTAGAATCCACCTAGTGTGATGTAAACACTCAATAGATATCAGTTGTGCCCATAGCTTAAGGAGACACAGCCTGTTGAATATAAGCCAAGGATAAGGATCCCCCGAATTAATGATAATCATTATGAGTAAAAAGGGGGCTTGATTTATGAATTAATATTCTACCTAACTTTTGGTAGGAAGATGGCCACCAAGAGAGCAAGGTAAGCCTGCTATGAGTTGCCTGGGAGTCGGGCAGTGGGCAACTGCTTTGTCCCAAGGACCTTGTCCAGTCTGCCATGAGATGGAAAGCCATCTGGCCCAGGCAGGGTCACGGGTCCTCATGTGACTCCCAGAGCCTGCTTAGGGAGCTGTGAGAGGTAGAAATCCTCCCTCAAGTAGGACCCAGGCTCCCAGTTTCAAAGACAATGTCCTTTTTATATCTATCCAGTGCCTGGGCCAGGACCTGATCATGTGTCTGTTTGGATTGAGGGCAAAGGGGAGAGAGGGCCAGGAGGGAAAGGATTAAGAATTACCCAAGTCCCAGAAACATGACCGGAAACAGACCTCAGGACTAGAGTGTGACAAAAGAAAAGTACCTGGAGAAAAGCTGTGCCTGCAGGAGGGAGAGGGGAACCAGCCATAGCTGGGCTGTGGGCTGTGAGTCTTACACACATTCACTATGCATGGAAACCCCTGGGAGGATGGAGCAGAAATGGTGTTTGAGTCACATGGCTTATAAATGGAGAAGGTGGGCTTTGAACCTAGGTTTGTGGGTTCCAGAGCCTGTTTTTCCAACTGATGGTGCTAGTCAGTACCTTGGGGGAACACAGCCAAAACAGAAATCTCCCAAGGCTTACTTGGCATTCTGTTAAAGGAGGGTTCATTGTGTGGGGAAGACACCAATACTCAGGTTCCCAGAGAGGAGAGTTCTGTGGTGGGTCAAGGTTAGTGTGCTGTGGTTTTGTGGGCGATGCCTCCAGATGCTCTGTGCCCTTGACTCTCATTCTGTGTTCATCTTCAGATTAAATTTAGTTCCCAGGCATCTTGTTAGCAGGAAGAGGTGTCCCAGATATAGACTTACTTGTTCCTGTTCCTGGCAAGGCCCACTTCCCATCATGACTGACAGGTTTTGGACAGTGTGGGATAAAGGAAAGGATATAGATTTCAGAGTCCAACTGGCTCCACTCATTAGCCCGCAAGTTCCTTAACCTCTGTAAGCTTCTGTTGCCTTCCTTATCTGTAAAATGGGGGTTAATAAAATCTACCCTGAGGGAGCTACTGTAAAACAAACCAACACCTAACTCAGTACCTGCCTTGCTGTAGGGGCAGATATTTTTGAAACACATTAACATCCTGGTTTGTCAAGCAGTCTTTTGTGAGTTGGTCTTGCAACCATGGGTAGCAATGAAGTCAAGGTGAGAATTCCATTGAATTCTAGAGATCCAGATTCTAAGATGCTGGCCCTTGGAAATACCCTGAGAGAAGCTTGGAGGGGCGGGAGGTGGTCTTTGGCAGTTGGTGAGCACAGAGAAGTATATGAGAAGGAGAACTAAAGGCCTGAGAGAAGACCCCAGTAGACCAACCAATCCCAAGGCAAGGAGGCCTAGGTACTCAGGAATGATAGGGAAGCCACAGTCTGGACCAGCCCAGCCTCACCGACCATCTGCACATTCATAACTCCGGGATAGCTTTGTAAACACAGATTCCTGGGACCATCCTTGAAAATTCTCATTGAGTAGATCTGGGTTGAGGCCTATGAAATTGTGTTTTTCAAACATTCTTCACTATAGAATAATATTATAGTAAGATATATAATATAATATATATAAGTATAAAAAAATATATATATATGCTTGAAATACTCGGAACAAATTCACAACAACTTCTAGCAATTGCTTACAGGGAGACTGAAGGTAAGGTACATGAAGGAGACCTATGTTCATTTATACCCCTCTGTGGGATTGGAATTTTCCTTATCATGTATATGTATTAAAACAGTTACATTCATTAATATAATTTAAAACATGATTCATTAAGGTAAAATTTACATACCATAAAATTAGCCATTTAAAAGTGAACAATTCAGTATGGCATTTAGTACATTCACAGTGTTGTGCAACCAACAACTCTATCTAGTTCCAAAACATTACCATTATGCCAAAATAAAGCTCCTTACCCACTAGGCAGCTTCCCCCATTGCCTCCTCCTGCCAGTCTCTGGCAACCACCAGTCTTTGTTCTGTCTCTATAGATGTGTCTCTTCTGGATATTTAATTTCATTTTATAAGATTTCATATCACTGGAATTATACAATATATATTTTGTGTCTGGCTCCTTTCACTTGGCATAATGTTTTTTAAAAAAATATATTTTATTGATTTTTTTACAGAGAGGAAGGGAGAGGGATAGAGAGTTAGGAACATCGATGAGAGAGAAACATCAATCAGTTGCCTCTTGCACACCCCCTACTGAGGATGTGCCCGCAACCAAGGTACATGCCCTTGACCAGAATCGAACCTGGGACCCTTCAGTCCACAGGCCGACGCTCTATCCACCGAGCCAAACCAGTTGGGGCTGGCATAATGTTTTTGAGGTTCATCTATGTTGTGGCACACATCACTACTTCTTTCCTTGTTATGACCAAATAATATCCCCTCGTATGAATATACCACAAATTCTTCGTCCATTCATCTGTTGATGGACATCTGGCGAATAGAGCTGCTATGAACATGCATGTACATATAATTGTTTGAGTATCTGTTTTCAATTATTTTGAATTATCATATAGTAATTCTATGTTTAATACACACACACACACACACACACACACACACACACGTATTGATTTCAGAGAGGAAGGGAAAGGGAGAGAGAGTTAGAAATATCAATGATGAGAATCATCGTTTGGCTGCCTCCTATACGTCTCCTAATGGGGATCAAGCCTGCATCCTGGGCATGTGCCCTGACTGGGAATAGAATGGTGACCTCCTGGTTTATGGTCAATGCTCAACCACTGAACCACACTGGCCAGGCTATGTTTAACTTTTTGAGGAACCACCAAACTGTTTTCCACAGCAGCTGAAACTTTTACATTCCAAGTAATACAATTTTAAAGGTTCCAAAGATATTGGGTACAAAAGAAGGAAAAAAATATTCTCTTAAACTACTGTTTTCTAAGTTGAAAATTTTAAATTATTTGCTTAATCGAAGTAGACTTTTGGTACACAGCCTGATTGGAACCCCTGTTCCACAGTTAGCACAGAGAGTGGGGGCTGGCTCCCCACCCTCCTCCTGCCCATGTCTCACTTGTCCTCCATACACATAGTCACTTGTAACTTATCGTTACTGATTTTGAATGGAAGTTTGCAACTGCTCCATTCTTCCTCTTTTCATTGAAAGGCTGCCCATGTACAGCCGTAGCTGCTGTTATCTGTGTTGTTTGACTAGCTGCCATGTTACTGGCTACACTTCCCATGGAATAAACGCCCCAAGTGTGGATGGTAAATGAGAAAAGCTGGCACAAAAGTAAGAAGGCAGGCAGTGTTCCACTGACACCCCTCAGGAAGTGATCAACTTGGTCCCATGTGCCGTACTCTATGTGCCCAAGCTCCAGGGCCATTCATGCACTGGGAAATAACCACTCATCCTTCTCTCCTCCCTCCCTCCCTTCCTCCCTCCCTCTCTCCCTCCCTCCCCCCATTCTTTCCTTCCTTCTTCTTTTTTTCATTCAACAAACATACTGGGAACAAAGCACCTAATCAGATACTGTTCTAGGCTTTTTTATATGAGCTGTGTTGTGTAAGACTCATAATATGAATTTAGTATTATTCTCAGTTCAAAATGAGGAACTGGAGATTAGAAAAATTAAAGAAAGTTTTCCAAAGTCACAGAACTAGTAGGTAGTGGAATCAGGACTTGAAGCTGGGCCTAGATTATTTAGAATTCCCTTTCTCTTCCTCAACTTTCCTCCCCTTTTTCCTCTCTGTCTCCCTTCCTTCTGCACGTATTTCCATCACGCGCCATGTGCCAGGCACCGAATACAGACACTAAGGATGCCATAGTGAATAAGATGGACAGGTGCAAACCCTTTCCCATTCTCTTTCACGGAGTCCTGTGATCCCTGGGCATCATCTCAAACCTACTCAATTTCTTCTTAAATGTTCTCTCTCACACAGTGAACAAATGTAGCAGATCAAAGAGCTGTGATGTTGAAGATGAATTAAATGCAGGGCCTGGGTTTATTCCTCCTTTGATCAAGCCCCAAAAGCTCACGGCTCAAAGATGTGATTAATAAATCTGATCACACCCTCCCCTGCTCCAAAACCTCTGGTGGTCCAGGACCTACAGACATTTCTGTGACATGAGAAATGGGAAAGATCCAGGTCCAGCTGATAAGCTGAACCACATGGAAAGGCCGGGGAGAGCCTTTTAAGAAGTGCTTTTCTGTGCGTAACGTGAAATTCATGGATGGAGTGGCGTCAGGCCGCGGAGGCATTTCTTCAAACTGAGAAGCAAGGTGAAGGCTTCAAGGCTGAAAAATCACCTTTTCAGAGGAAAGCGCCCTCAAGACATGTGCACACCAGTTCATTTGTGTATAGCGCCCATCCGCATACTTAGGTAAGTTTGTGCTTATATTATGCAAGTAAACAAATACTGAGAGGTAGCAATGTTTATTTGAGTAGAAACATTTATTTTAAGAGCTTTATAAATCACACCAGGATTTCCTTTATAGCATCGTTAAGGATATGAAGGTGTCACTTAAATGTTTAAGTTAGACTTTACGGCTGCAATTTATAGGAGATACTTGTTATCCAAGGTCTATTGTAATTCTGAGCAAGGCAGAAGGGTAATAAGCTTGATCTCACCTTCCTACTCTCCCAACCTCCAAACCTCCCAAGTACCTACATAGCAGTGAATAAGGAGACTTTACTAGTGTCAAAAAGAAGAAGAATGATAAAGGATAATAATACTGCCTTACTTATGAAAGAATGTAACATTACAAGGTTGTGGGTCGACTCAAATGAGGTAAAGGTATGCTTGGTAAATGATAATGGCTTTAAAAAATATATATATATATACATATTTTTATTGATTTCAGAGAGGAAGGGAAAGGGAGAGAGAAACATCAATGATGAGAGAGAATCATTGATTGGCTGCCTCCTGCACATTCCCCATTGGGGATCGAGCCGGCAACCCGGGCATGTGCTCTTGACCGGAACTGAACCTGGGACCCTTCAGTCCGCAGGCCGATACTCTACTCACTGAGCCAAACCAGCTGGGTGCTATATATATGGCCTATAATTATAATTTTATAATTCCCTGTCTCACTCTACTGCAGAAGTTGGGGGTTGAGATGAACCAGGGACCTCTGAAGGGAGGTATGTGTTTGTTTCCTGAGGCTGCCATAACAAATTACTGCAAGCTGGGGAGTGGGGTGGGGCTAGAATAACAAAAACATATTGTTTTATAGTTCTGGAGGCCAGAAGTTTAAAATGAAGGTGCTGGCAGCTGGACCTTCTGGATGTTCTGAAGGTGAATCCTTTCCATGCCTCTCTTCCAACTTCTGTGGCTCTGGCTATGAAGATGGCCACCTGATGAAGAGCTGAGGTCTCCTGCCACCAGCTGTTCGAGGGAACCATCTCAGAAGTAGACCCTCCAGCCCCAGTCAAGCCTGCAGGTGGCTGCAACCCCAGCTGACATTTGACTGCAACTTCATGAGAGACCCTGGACCAGAATGATCCAGCTAAGCCACTCCTGGCTCCTAACCCTTTGAAACTGAGTTATCTAATAAATATTTGTTGTTTTAAGCTGTCCTTGGTGTTCCTCAGCTTATATCTATATAACTTCAATCTCTAACTCTGTCTTCACAGGGCTTTTCCCGTGTCTCTTTGTCTCAAATCTCTCTCTCCTTCTCATTGGATCTAGAGTCCCTCCTAAATCTAGAATGATCTTAAGATCTTTACCTTAATCCCAGCTACAAAGACTGTTTCCCAGTAAAGTCACACTCACCCCTACCCCAGGAAATCCCACTTCTCTTGGTCTACCAGTGGAGCCCAAGGTTCTGCATTTAGAAGCTCAGCAGGTGGCTGTGATGTGCAGCAGGTTGGAGAACCCTTGGTGCAGGCAACTACTTTACTCTTCCTAGAAACGCACGTAGCTCCTGATTATGTTTTGTTCCATCTTCCTGGCTTCATATGCCAAATCCACTTCCCTTCAGGCTGCATTTCTGGTTGGTTGGACCTTGTTTTTCCATGTGATTTTCAGTTTTGCTTACTTCCTTGCCACTAGCTCCAAGGAACCCCCAGTTCCTGACTGGACTAGCCTCTGTCTGTCACCCCCTTGAGGGGGCCAGGCTTAACCAAGGTTCCTGTCCTCTCTCTCCACATATCACAATTTCCATTTTTTGTTATTGGATCCCTTGGCCAGTTCTTCACCATCAGACCAAAAAGGAGGGTGGGAACAATTATTCAGATAATTCAGACACTCATTCAAGCAAAAAAAAAAAAAAAAAAAAAAAAAAAAAGAAAGAAAGAAAAAAAAAGATGATTTTCCCGCCCTCCCTGAATGATCCAGATAATTGTTTTAAGTCTCACCTTCACTTTGTCTCTGGAGCCCTGGCCTCTTCATTCTGTTGCCCTAGTTAAAATTTGGTCTCAGTGATAAATATTTCAGATCTAATTGTTTCCTTCACTCATATTCCCCATGAAGTATTTTTTTCAGGGAAGAGGATCTGTAGGTAAATGAGCATTCACTTCAATCCTGGGCAATATTAGAATCAAAATTAAGTTGCCGTGGCAGACCCGCTACCTACATTTCACTTTCCGGAAGGGCCCCAGTCTATTTCATCTGTCCCAACCCCGACAGAGGCAGCAGCGAGGAGGAGCAAATTACCATTTATTAAACTCTCATTACATTTTCAATACCATTGTTGTGTATGTGTGCAGCACACAAGCCTGTACTCCACTGCCATTAAATTAGCAATGTCCTGTTAGCATAACATCCATATTTATAGACAGGGTTGAGCGATGCTGTGGTGACATGGTGCAAAGTTGAGTGCCCTTAATAGAAGGTTAGGGACATGTCCTCATCCTGGAGCCATTCAGGCACACAGCAGATGGAGGGGATTTGCGGGGACTTAACAAAGACTTGAGCTGCTTTGAGACAGCTTCAAGGCTTTCATTGGAATCTATAAAAGTTCGGGCAGAGACATCTCATTTTGGGAGAAAAGCCCATGCTTCTTTATTTGGGTGTCACAGACAGCCGGAGGCCGACAGGAAATGACAGTGTCCTATTTTGTGGCTCGCAGAACAACCATTCAGAAAGTGCACTGCAGATCCTGTCTGAGCTGCCTGGGTTTGTACCACTTCTCCAAGCCCAGGATGTCCAGGCCGGGCATCTGCCTGAGCAAAACAAAAGTATTCATAAGATTCTTTCATCATTGCCTCCTCTGCCAGGTAACCCTCAAGTGTTTGTCAGGACAGTGATGTGTGACGGGCCAAGTCCTCTATCTTACCAGTAGGGAAAGGTTAGATGTGCACCTCGTCAGCCAGGGTTTATAGGTAAAACAGGGCGGGTGGAACTGGCTCAACAAATCCAGTTCTGTACAATGACGAATCCACACCCTTTTAAAAAATACTGAGCATCGCATCCTAGACATCCAGGCCAGACTCTTTTACTTCCTGTTTCCCACAGGAAAGCGTTGCCCTGACTTCTGAAAAGCATGCAGGTTCCCAATCAGCATCTTTCAATCAAATGCTTACAAAGTGACCTGCCCACTCCACAGGGTCCCACGTCTCCTGCATGGGTCCCAATTCCACTGCACTTGCCAGGTGGTGCGTGCCACCTGAGGAGGCTGCGTGCCCCACAGGCTGCCCACCCACCCTTCCTGCTCTTGGTTACGTCCAGTGGCCTCTAGGGCAGTTCCCCGACAACACCCAGGTCTTACCTGGTCTCCCACGGCTTCTCATTTGATTTAGAATCTGGGAGCTAGAAGGAACATCAGGAAGAACCTGACCCAACTTTTCATTTTTGCAGACAGATCCATGGCACTGAGGCAGGGGTGGGGAAGGGAGGGGTAGGGGGTGGGTTTGCTCAGTATAACCCATTCCCCCCTTCGCAGACACCTGGCTTCCCTTTACCTATTGTTCTGCCCGGGCTGGCAGCTCCCGCAGTGTAATCACCCTCAGCTCATTAGCAAGCTGTGCTCATTTGCATATCTAAACACCCCTGAACATAGAAAACAGAGCTGAGTACATCTTCCGCTTGTGTATCTACAGGAAAAGGGCAGGGAGGAGGCAGACAGGAAAGTCGGTTCACACACTCCTTCCTCTGCTCCTCACATTCACCTGTTAGTCAGTTGTGTGTTTTGTTTTAAACGATCTCATTTGTTCCTCACAGAGAAAGAATTGATAACCTTTATCTTGTATTTATTCCTTCCTTCCTTTTCATTTGGAAAAGCTGTGATTCTTCCCTATTTTCACCTCCCTCCTTTTCACCTTTTCTGGCACCATTTCTGAGAGAATGCCCTACCCCCTCTTTAAACACACACACACACACACACACACACACACACACACACACACACACACACATCGCCTTCTACATCCATCAGCTTTATGCAAATGTATAAACACACCCACCCTCATTCAGGATGCTCAGAAACAGGAACTGTCTATGTATAGATCAGCCTGATTGCAGTTCATTTTTATACAGCTTGAGAAGCGTGAAAAGTCACAGGCTGGGGATAAACCAGACCTAAATTACCAACCAGATGATCGTGAAACACATAGATCATTTATTCCAGAAGCGCCTTAACGGCCCCCCAGGATCCACCCTAAGGCTTTGTCAGTTTGTAGGAAAAGATGCTGCTTGAATGATGCCTTCTAGGGCAGTGCCATCTTAATCATGGATGGAGGGGGCACACTCATCTCTACCCAGCTGCCAGCTTCCTGGGAAACAGCTCCTAAACAATGGATGAAGGCCAGGGGGGACCAGCCCAGAGAGATGGAGTGGCTGGGGGAGGGGGGAGGGGGTGTGAGTCTAGAGACAGTAGACTGGCCTGCTCTCAGAGTTGTGTCTCACTCCATTCACTCTGTAAGCTTTTATTGGACCCCCTACTGTATGCACAATTCCCTTCTACTAGTTTTGAACACATTTATTTAACATATGCTTATAAATGCTGGTTAAGTGGCAGTCACTGTTCTGTTTTACAAATACTACCTCATTTAATCCTCATCACCATCCATTGAGGCAGCTACTATCATTATCCTTACTTTACAGATGAGGAAACTGAGGCACGGAGAGGCTAAGCAACTCGCTCACGGTCACACAGCTCATAATCGTGATGCCAGGATTCTAACTCAGGGAGTCTGGCTCCAGTCTGTGCTCTCAACCACTATTCGGACTTTCCATGTAGCTGGAACAGTGATAGGATGCAATAATGACTATTGATTGCTTCTCTAGCGTTCATTCACCCTTCTTTTGTCAACAGCATCCTTATTTTCTCCTCCAAGTGGTTTCGGTGGGTGTGGCTTCAGGGGTGGGTCTTCATCAGTTTAGGCCAATCAGCATGTCCCATCCCAAGCCACTCTGATTGGTCAGGGACAAGCACAAGACCACGGAACATAAGTCCTTGAGATTCTGAGGGAGATATCTGGGGAGGCTCTTCTACTTGACAGTGTAATGTGAGGAAGATGAGCTGTGGTGAAGGGAAATGAGAGTGGAACAGCTATCATGTGACGTTTAAGAATGACCATGTAGAAGGCAGAGCAGAGAGACAGATAAATCAAGTCATTAGTGAAACTGTTTAAGCTGCTGGTTCAGGCTTTGCCTGAAGCTACTACTTCCTCCTAACTTAGTTGCCTGACACATAGTAGGCTACCAGTAAATATTCATTGAATACGTGAGCTAATAAAGCCCCTTTATTGGGTAAGCCAGTTTAAATTGGGGTTTCTATCATTGATAACTGAAAGATTTCTAACTACACACACTCACCAGTGACAAAATAAACATAAGAAAAATGTGGTATATTTGTATATAGCACACTCTGACTAAAATTATAGAACAACTAGAAGCCCGTTGCATGAAGATTCACACAATAGGCCTTCCTTCCCCTGGCTGCCAGCACCAGTTTTCCTCCGGCATCCGGGACCCAGGCCTTTGGTCTGGCCGCAGCAGAGAAGCCAAGCCTCTTCAGTCTTCAGTCTTCACTCCAGCCAGAACCTTCAGTCTTTGCTCCACGCCTGTGTATGCAAATTAACCGCCATCTTTGTTGGGTTAATTTGCATAGTCGCTCTGATTGGCTGGTGGGCATAGCGGAGCGACACCAGTTTGCATGTTTCTTTTTTATTAGTGTAGCTATTCTTATAAAACAATATTCTATAAGATAGGCAGTAGGGGTTTTGCTCTCTTTCACCACCAGCATCTTGACTCTAATGAGCATGGTTCCCTGGGTCTGGGTTCCTATTTATGACAGTAGGCTTCTCTAAGCTGGGACTTTCTTTGTTTGTTTGTTTCTTTCTTCAAAAGCAGGTTCTTAAAAAAATTTTTTTTAATTGATTTGAGAGAGAGAGAAAAAGGGGAGGAAGAGGGAGAGAGAGAGATTTGTTGTTCCACTTATTTATGCATACATTGTCTCCTGTATATGCCCTGACCTGGGATCAAACCTGAAACCTTGGCATATCAGGGCCACACTCCAACCAACTGAGCTACCCAGCCAGGGCCTAAGCTGGGACTTCCTGAAAGTGATAATAGGATTTGTTAAAGATAAGCGAGGTCTGGATGTGGAGCTGATGTACATTCTGAAATGAGACCTAGGTGGAGAGTATGACACATATTTACGGGCTATAAATGACCTCACAGTGATTCCTGCTGGAGTGGTGGCCCTTGTGGCCTGGAATGACTTCAGCAGCAGTTGCTGGTCAGCTAGGGCCTCTCCCTGGGTTCCCACTGCTTTGCTCTGAGCTCTTGGAGGGGGGGCCCAGCCTGCCTCTTCCTCCTGGACTTTCATCATTAAAGCCCAAAAGTTGGTTCTTTACTTGCTCAATGCTCAGATTTTAAGAACTGGGTTGCTATTAGTCCATCTGTGGAAGGCTGCTTTCCTCTTTGCATCTTCCTAGCTGAGACTAAGAGGTTTGCAGTGCTCTGCTCCGAAGCAAAGGACTCTCTATCTGCCTCATCTGCAGGTAGCCTGGTGGCAAGAAGGAGGCTGGAACCACATCTCAGGCCCTTATTCCCTCCAGGAGTCACTCTGCTAGAATCCAGCCTTAAAATGAATCCTTGGTTGTGCAGTGTCACAGAAGGTGTTGAGGGCACCAACCTCTCCAAAATCAGCAATTCATGTCACATATTCAATTAAAACTAAACCACAGAAATAATTCTTAATATTTTATTCCTCTGACCCACCATTGTGACCACTTCACAGATCTTCAATGTCACACTCCCCTTTGGCTTCTTCAGAATACCCAGGCTGCCCTTGTTTTTAATGCATATTTGACTTGTTTGCAAATGCAAGTTATCCGTTTTCTCTTCTCTCCCTCAGCACTGCGCCTCTCTTTCCTGTGGACCACAAAGCAATTTCTGGAAGGTTGGGTCTTAGTGGGTGGGTCTTAGGAATACTCAGGTACATAGGAAAGGCTGCATGTAAAATAAGTGTGTAAAGAAGCTGGTATGAGGATGCCCAGGGCCCTAGCTGGTAAGCATTTTCCTCCCACTTCCCTATAATGCAGGTCTTAAAAACAGCAAAGTCCTGTTTTAAAATTTAGTCTGGGATTCCCCCTCTCCCCCCTCACAGTAGAGGCAGGAGTCAGTGCCTCTGAAGTTCAATGGGTGAGTCTTATCCCAAGAAAGCCCTTCCAGGTCTGGTATATTCCTAGACTGATAAGGATATTTCTCATTCAAGCCTGTTTGCAAAGATCTAAATGAAAGTTGTTATTAGATAAACAAACCCCCAAACCTTTCACTAAAGTAAGAAACAAGAAAATAAATTTTCTAGGTATTGTCTACTGTCTGGCTAACATAATGTGAGCATCAGAATTCTTCTCTGACATGTAAACTATAATCAATCCTCCAGCTTCTTTAGTCTAGAGAATAAAAATAGTCCTCTTATCAAGTAGTCTTGCTCTGCTTCCACTTCCCCTGGGAAGTCCACCCTCTGGCTAATTCCTCTCCCACTGTGATGACAGTCCCTGGCAGTGGTGCTAACATGTGTCCCTGGTTCTGGTCCTCTTGTCCCCCACCCTCCACCCCAACTCCACATTCCTGCTCTGACTCCAGCTTGTCACTAGGTGTTTCCTGTTGATACCAACAGAAGATGCATGACTGCTGATGCCCGTCAACATCTCTGCTGAGGCTGCCAGTGCCCAGGGTTGAAAGCTGTTCTATTTGTGCCGAGGGTACTGTTTCCTATGACAGCCAGACCCATTTCTGAGTCATCACTGTTGTGGTGTAAGCTTCTAGGACTCAGGCTGGGTTATCTTAGGCAATAGCTTTTGTTGGCTTCCTTTAATTGAAACTCCCTTGACCCTGGGATTCACTTGATCCCCATACCAAGGGTCAGGACTTTCCAGGTAACCAGCTGAAGGACAGCCTCAGAGACAGGCACTTGGCTGTGCTCACCCTTCTGCCTCTTTATCGTTGAATCAAGCCGGGTTGCCTTAACTCTCTGTAGTAGATTCAACTCTTGTTAGCTGGGTGAGTTTCAGCAAGCAGCTTAGCCGTTCTGGGCCTTATTTTATCATCTGTAAAATGGGAATAATACTTGTCCCACTGGGTGGCTGTAAAAATTAAATGAGATCAAGTATTGCAGTGCCAAGTATGGAATAAATATGTGATAGCACTATAGTTAGGAAACGCTTCAGTATCTAACCAGTTTTCTGAACATATCTGACTCTTAGGGTTATATTATTATTATCTAAATGTTTATTTCCGTTTTTTGAACCCTTTCTATATGCCAGGCATAGTCCTAAGTACCTGTCATTCATTATCTCATTTTTTTCTCACAATATGAGGTGGGTACTACTGAAAGGCTTGGTTTAAGGTTGAGTAAAGTGAGTTCCATAGAGAGCAATTGGACTTCCCCAAGGCCATCCTTTTGGTAAGTGGTGGAGTCAGGGTTTTGAACCCAAGATAAACATACTCCAATGCTTGTGACCTTAACTGCTCTGATATATGGTTTCACTTCAGGGTGAACACAGCCAGTCCCTTGCTGCAGGAGTTTTTGTTTTTTAGACTTAAGAAAATTCTGTAATGTCACGTTAGGTTAACCAGGAACTCCCCATGACCCTTTAGCTGTCTGGTGTGTTCTGCTTGCTCACCCAGATATGCTGCAACGAGAGTGCCTCTTTCATTTCCTGGTTCAAACCAAGAAAGGCACGTTAAGCTGGGTGGAAAGGGTGTGCCCTTTCCTTTGTCTTTCACAAATTTGGCCTTGGCCCTTTGCTTCCCTGGCAAGGGCACAAGGAAAGGGACAGATACTTCACATTCCCCTTATTTAGAAAATGTATATAGACAGATGTTAATTTGTTTATTAATTTTTTTTGCTTTAGTTTTTGAATAACATCTTGTTTAGATGTAATTTTAGGCTTACTGAAATGTTGCAAGAATAGTGCAAGGAATTCCCACATCATCGTCACTCAGATGCACCAGTAGTTCACACGTTGCCCCTGGTTTTCTCTCTCTGTATTTTTTTCTAAACGATTGAAAAGCAAGATGGTTAGCCCTGGCAGGATAACTCAGTTGCTTAGAGCATCATTTAGATACCCCACGGTTGCAGGTTCAATCCCCGGTCAGGGCACATACAAGAAGCAACCAAAGAATGCATAAATAAGTGGAAAAACAAAGCAATATTTCTCTCTCTCTCTCTCTCAAATAAAAATCAATAAGTAAAATTATTATTTTAAACAAGCAAATTAGAGACATCATGTCTCTTTTACTCCTAAATATTTCAGTGTATGTTTCCTAAGAACATAACCTCAGTAGTCATCAAAATCAAAAAATTTTATATTGATACGAAAGTATTATCTAATTGATCATTCATATTCAAACTTTCCCCCAATATTACAATAATATCTTTTATGGATATTTTTCCAGATCTATAACTCCTTTAGAATTTCTCACTGCATGAAATTATTATGTCTCTTTCATCTGGAAAGGTTCTTCAGCCTTCTTTCGTGGTTTTACCTTGACATTTTTGAAGATTAAAGGCCTGTTTGGGGGTATAATGTACCTAAATCTGTGCTTCTCTGGTGTTTTCTCATGATTAGATTCAGGCTCTACATGTTTGGCAGAAATGTCACTGAAGCGATATTGTATCCTTCCTAAAGCCTCATATCAGTGGGCACATGATGTTGGTTTGGTTTGTTCTAGTATTGGTGATATTGGCTTTGGTTATTTGAGTGTTTTAACTATAAAGTAACCATTTTCACTTTGTAATTAATAAATAATTGTGGCCCTAGCTGGTTTGGCTCAAGTGGATAAAGTGTCGACCTTCAGGCTAAAGGGTCCCAGGTTCAATTCCGGTCAAGGGCACATGCCTGGGTTGTGGGCTTGATCCCCAGTGTGGGTTGTGCAGAAGACAGCCAATCAATGATTCTCTCTCATCATTAATGTTTCTGTCGCTCTCCCACTCTCCTTCCTCTCTGAAATCAATAAAAATACGTAAAAAAACCCCAAACCTAATTAAAACTTAAAAATAAACAAATAAATAAATAATTGTGATGACATTTTTTAGTTTCTGCTTTTTCTTCTTTGCCAAATGCCCACAGCAGCTGTGATATTAAGCCTAATGGGGGAACTATGCTGGTTCTAGAAGAAACTCCCAGTCTCCTTCACAGTCTATGGTCTTCTTTCTCACTTTTTTTTTTTTTTTAAAAACTAGGTCTAATTCACACACATTGTATACATATACACATCCTAAATGTACAGCTTGGTGCACTTTTACATATACGTATGCCCATGTAACCACGCCCAGGTCAAGATACAGAAGAGCATTTCCAGCTCCCTAGCTGGTTTTGCTTTTTTCATATATTTTAAAAATTATTATTATTGATTTCAGAGTGGAAGGGAGAGGGATAGAGAAATAGAAACATCAGTGATGAGAGAGAATCATTGATCGGCTGCCTCCTGCACGCTCCCTACTGGGGATGTTCCCGCAACCAAGGTGCATGCCCTTGACCAGAATCTAACCTGGGACCTTTCAGTCCACAGGCCAACGCTCTATCCACTGAGCCAAACCAGTTAGGGCTGGTCTTGCCTATTTAAAAAAAAAAAAATAAAAAAAATATATATATATATATATATATTTTAATTGATTTCAGAGAGGAAGGAAGAAGGAGAGAAAGGGAGAGAAACATCAATGATGAGAGGGAATCATTGATTGGCTGCCTCCTGCACTCCCCCTACTGGGGATTGAACCCACAACCCGGGCATGTGCCCTTGATTGGAATCAAACCTGGGACCCTTCAGTCCGCAGACCGATGCTCTATCCACTGAGCCAAACCCGCTAGGGCTTGCCTTTGAATTCTAGATGTAAGGAGAAGCCATAGGAAAGTTTTGAGCAAGGCTGTGATCTGCTCTGATTGAGGTTATCAAAGCCACTCAGGTTGCTATGTGAGGAGTCAACAGTGGGAAGAGAGGGAGACAGGCTGGGAGATGTCTTACATTGGGTTTACCCAAAGGCACAACCTGTGTCCAGCATTTAAGTTCAGGGAGTTTATTTGGGAGGGGACCCCGGAAAAATGCCCATAGAGATGTAGGGAAGTGGGACAGGGGAGGGAAATCAGTCAATAAGAGATGCATTAAATGAGTGTCTTTGCAGGGACTACGTGGCTCTGAAGGAGTTGACAGGGATGTGAATCAGAGAAATGTGTTCTGTTTACTGTCCAGGCACCCCGTTTCTTTTCTATCCCCAGGCCTGGGAAATGTGGTTGCATTTTGATTGTGTTTCCTTGTGACTGGCCTGGATTTCATGCTCTGATCACAACTGTCTTGCCCAGGTTAGTTTTCTAAATGCTGACCCCAATTTACCTCCCCAACCTTTGACCTTAGCTCGGTCCTCTGGACTCAAAGCACCACATCTGTCCCTGCACACACCTCTTCCTCTGTCATCTGACCTGGTCGTGACCTCCTGCCAGCCCATTGCCTCATCTTGCCAGCCTGGCACAACTCCCAGAAAGGCTGCCCTTGGCTTGTCCTATTTTATTTCTCTCCCTAATTTGACACTGACATTGACAGATAAAGACAGAGAGAAGCCAAACCCCAGGGCGTAACCAGTATCATTCAAGCACCACCAAATTAATTTTCAGGCTAGGATCATGCAGCCTGGATTATAAATCTCTGCCACTGGGCATGGAAGTGGAGAGTAGCTTTTGGAATTGACATGGAGAGGAGGCATTTGCCCAACCAAGACAACCCCAATCTCTAGACTTAGGGTCCCCAGAGTCCAATTTCTGGAGAGGATAGAAAAACCTAACATCAGGGAGGGGCAAGAAGAGATAGAAAATAGGAAGTTCTACAGAGATAAGATGTCTGCATTGCACAGTTGTGCCCAAGCATGGCCCATGGTCGGTCTGTGTGGGAACTTTCTTATTCTAAGAGAGAATGTCTCCCTATGTATTTACTATCCTATACCTGCACATGGAATTGTCTTCTGCCCAAATAAAAGCATAGAATTCCATAGCTAAGAACTCCTAGGCCCTTGATTTTAAACGTCTTTATCATAGCACTCTATTTTATGGAATATTAAATTTCCAGCATGTTCTTGAAAAGCAAAACAAAAAACAAAACCCTACTATGAGAGAATTCTAGCTAACTACAAATTGGGGGGCGGGGTGCTGCTTGAATGCCCTAATGGCCATGGTGAAAGTAGAATTGGGGGCCCTGACATACCTTGTAGACACAATTGGGCATCCTGGAGTTCTGAACTTGACCAAAATTTGGCAGCTTCAGACTTGCTGGCGGCCTGCCCTCATCAGTAATGACTGGGAGAAGCACCCACAGTCTTAGAGCCTCTTTTGATTCTCGTCTCTTTCCTAACAAGCCTTTATCTAAATGCAAATGTGATTCCAACTTTTTGATTAGGATATTATCTAGCCATCCATTCCAGAAAAACCACAATTCACGAATGGTTTTATTTCTGACTCAACATGTCTTTGTTTGGAAAGTTCATGTGTTGTGTGATGCTCCCGATGGAAGTGGGCAGAAGGAGCCATTCTTAGACGGGAAGGTGTTGGCTGTTTACCATTGAGGGTAGGGGGTGATAGTGGAGGGGGAGTGTGATGGGGTGTGATTTTCTACCCTAAAATATTTTTCGAAAACATGTTAGCAGCTAAATCTGGCTGTTTGTGGGATTGGGTGAAGTCTTAAAGGGACAAGGCAGGGCACACTTTACCTCTGGATTTTAACTGTAGTTGAGTTATAAGCTGGGGACACCACTATGGGCAGTGATGGCGTACCTATGACACGCGTGTCAGAGGTGACGCGCGAACTCATTTTTTTGGTTGATTTTTCTTTGTTAAATGGCATTTAAATATATAAAATAAATGTCAAAAATATGTCTTTGTTTTACTATGGTTGCAAAGATCAAAAAATGTCTATATGTGACACGGCACCAGAGTTAAGTTAGGGTTTTTCAAAATGCTGACACGCCGAGCTCAAAAGGTTCGCCATCACTGACTTAGGGGCAACCTGATTCAGGAAGGCATCCTGACTTATCACATGCTAATTGTGTGACCTTGGGCAACTTACCTACCCTCTCTGGACCTTCAGTTCCTGCTTTAAATAATACTACCTAACTCCTGGGGTTGTTGGGGATTAAATTAAATGAGCTAATATTTATAGAGTGTTTAGAATAGAGCCTAGTGTACAGGGCATGGCATGAGTGATAATATCCTTTCCTGCTTCTAATAGTAAAGTCTCTCTATTGAGTACATACTAAATGTCAGGCATTGTGCTCAGTACTTTATAGGTATTTAGCTTGTTTACTCCTCAAGGATACAAAATACTATTATGAACCCTGTGATAGTTGTTGTTTTTTTTAATCTTCACCTGAGGATATTTTTCCCATTAATGTTTAGAGAGAATAGAAGGGAGGCAGGAAGCGGGGGGGTGGGGGGGGGCGAGAAATATCAATACGAGAGAGACACATTGATGGGTTGCCTCCTACAGGTGCCCCGACTGGGGCTAGGGATTGAACCTGCAACCCAAGCATATGCCCTTGACCAGGAATCAAACCCATGATCCTTGGGTGAGAGGGCTGACATCCTATCCACTGAACCACACTGGCCAGGGCCCTGTGATAGTTTTGATGTGTCAACTTGGCTAGTTATTTAACCAAACACTAATCTAGGGCAATGATTTTCAACCCTTTTCACCTCGTGGCACACAAACTAATTATTAAAATTCTGCAGCACAGCAAACGATGTATTTTTTGCCGATCTGACCAAAAAAATAGGTATAATTTTGATTCATTCACACCACATGTCTATGTTGTGTTGGCCCTCTCCCTTCTTCTCTGAAATAATAATAATAATAACAATAAATTTAAAAAGATAAAAGTTAAAAAAACATCAATAGCAATAATAACAATAACAGCAATTAATCCCCATCAAACACTGTGTGTTGGGCATGGATCTCACTGCATTGCTTGAAGCTCACTCATCTTCACAACTTTGTAAGGTGGGTACAATTATTATCACCATTTTACATGTGAGAAAACTGAGGGATATGGAGGTTAACTAACTTGCCCACGTGGCTGAAGAATGGCAAGCGGTACACAGTAATGCCTTTTTACAATTCTCATCCTAGAGTATTAAATAGGATAGTTGGCTGTCATCTAATCACAAGGAGCAAAGTGCCTTCGCCTAGCTGGAGAGCTGACAAGGTCTGACGCTTGCTGGATAAAGACTCTGCCTTGATGTCTGATCAGAGACGTGCAATTCCATTTTCTTAATGGCTGTCAATCAGTTCCCCACTGTTTCCCCTGAGGCTGGACTCAGCGGGGGCAGCGTCCGGCACTTAGGAATAGCATTAAGAACAAAACCTGATGGGGCTGTTTGTTTCTCCCCAGCGTGATGGCCGGGTCCCTCAACACAGTCAGAAATGAGCTCAGATGTCACTCAGGGCTGAATGAATTGTTTCCTAAATCACTGGGCTTTCCCAAGGCGCCCAATATTCCCAGAGCACACAGAACCAAGATGTGAGTTCCAGTGACGTCTGCCATCACTTCTGGTCCCAGGGACTTCTCTCTTAGACCAGCGATGTTCAATAGAAATAGAGTACAAGCCACACGCATCATTTACTTCTCTATGTTTAAGAAAGACATTTTATTTAACACAACAATCCAAAATACTATGTTAACATGTAATCAATATAAAATTTGTGATTGAGGCACTTTACATGCTTTTTTTGTTTGTTTTTTTTCATGCTAAGTCCTTGAAATTCAGTGTGTAGTTTGCATTGAGCATACCGCCTCGTTTGGACTAGCCACATTTCAAGTGCTCAGAAGCCCTATGTGGCTAGTGGCTGCCCCAGACAGGGCAGCTCTAGACGATAACCCTTTCAGCAACTTCATTTCTCAAATCTGAGCACCTGCCAGCTGCCTCCATTCTAGAGAGGGCAATGGACACTAAACAAGTAAATGTGGAAATAAACAAGGTCATTATGGGTTGTGATGAGCAGCTTCTTCAAAGTAACTTGGGAGGACTCGAGTATGGTGGGAGGAGGGGTAGGGTGCCTTCTCTGAGGAGGGGACACCTGAGCTGGAATCTGAAGAAAAGAAGGAATCACTGTGTGAAGAGGGGGCAGAGTCATCCAGGCAGAGGCCAGAGACAGTGCAAAGGCCCTGAGGCTGGAAATCTCTCCAGGCCCTTGGTCTGGGAGATGCAGAAAGGATGGCTGCACATCTGGGCACCAATAGCTGGAAAGCGGAGGAGGACAGGGACCAGATTGTCTACTCAGGGTTTGGGGTTTTGTCCTAAACATGAGGAGAAACCACTGACCTGTGTTCAACAGGGGATGCCGGGATCTGATCTCAGTTTTTAAAAGATGGCTCTGGCCCTGGCAGGGTATCTCAGTTGGTTAGAGCTTCTTCCTTATACACCAAGGTTGCAGGTTCAATTCCAGGTCAGGGCATATAAAAGAATCAACCAATGAGTGCATCAATGTGTGGAACAGCAAGTCAATGTATCTCTCTTTTTCTCTCTGTCTCTCTTCCTCTCTCTCTAAAACCAATAAATAAAATAAAAATAAAAAGATGGCTCTAGCTGGAAACAGGGTAAGTAGGGCCCATAGAGACTGTTTCCTCCCCCTTCCCACCTACAAACACACAGAAATGCCTTCATTTAAAAACAAAAGTAAATACTATTAAACTGACTATATATCTGAGTTTGATAGAAAGGCAAATACTCTTGGGTCAGAGAGTAAGAGAAAAGTTAAAGACATACAGGAAGATAAGATGCCAAGTGGACTCTGGCTGCTTGGGGGTGGAAGTGAGGTCAGGGGAAGGTTCTAGAATAAAAACGCTAAGGGATATGAGCTGGAGTTTTCATGCCTGTGCTGGGACAGGGGACAAGGCTTGGGCCCACTTAAAAAGAGGACTTAGAACGGAAACTGTGGGGGGCTGTTTCTCTCTTTTCCACGTCCCGCATGGAAAAGGAAACAGTCCATTTGCTGAGTGGAGGAGCTGGGGATTAAGAAATTAAAGAAAGACCAGGACGCAGAAATAGATTTTAAGCTGGGGCCAGGTGGGCGCCATCCTCTCTGATGGAGAGGCGGCAAAAAGCAGCTGAGCCACACAGCAGGTTTATTTTAAAGCCCTAGATTTACCTATCTAGTTCCGCCCCTGCCTGATTAACATGTCCAGCCTTATTGGGGAAGCATGTTCCCAGGGCGTGGCTCTGCCTAAACTCTGAGTTCAGCTGACAAGAATTATAAGAAAATGCCTAGGTGCCTCCCTGGCGGCCCTCTACAGGAAACCCTTTCATAAAGGCAGGACCTTAAGAGGCGTCTCCCAGGAAATGGCCTAAACTACCTTCCCTCGCCAGCTCAGGTAGGAAAGAGAATCTGTAAGATATTAGAACCTCAATACTGTGCCATGTGAAGGGGAGGAGTAAAAGAAAAAAATTACATTGGTTGGTGAGAGAATTGGCAGATTGGTCCTAGACCAGTGGGTTAGAGTTAGGCAGGATGAGAAGTTGACCAGGTGGGTAGCTTCTGCTGTATTCTTGGTGATTCTTAAACTTTAATGTGTAAATGAATCATCCGGGATCCTATTAAAATGCGGGTTCTGATCCTCTAGGGCCTAGGTCAGGGGTGGGACTTAGGACTCTGCATTTACAACAAGCTTTTGAATGTTGTGAATTTTGCTGGTTCCCAGACCATTCTTTTTCTTTCTTTCTTTCTTCTTTCTTTCTTTCATTCTTTTTTTCTTCTTTCTTTCTTTCTTTCTTTCTTTCTTTCTTTCTTTCTTTCTTTCTTTCTTTCTTTCTTTCTTTCTTTTTTCCATTCTTTGAGTAGCGAGACTCCAAGCTACCCAACAGACAATGGTGGCTTGGACTACATTGGTGGTGGGATGGAGAGAAGAGGATGGATTTAAGAGGTAGATTGGGGAGATAATCAACAGGACTTACTGAAGGACCTATGTGAAGTGAGGGGAAAGGAGAATCAAGGATGACCCCTGGGCTGGTGGCTTTAGTAATGGATGATGGTGGTGCTATTTACTGACGGGAAAGACCAGGGCAGGAACAGGCCTTTGTGTGTGTGTGTGTGTGTGTGTGTGTGTGTGTGTGTGTGTGTTTGTTTTTGGGGTTTTTTTGTGGTTTTTTTTTTTGGCAGGGGGAAAAAGGACTGTGTTGGAGGGTTCAAAAACCCAAGGCCAGTAGACTGCAAATGCTATGCCATATCTCCTTTCCCTGTCAAAGAAATGCCTCTAGGAGGCAACCAGCAATGGATGATCTATTTTCTTACCTTGAGTTGCTGATAACAATCTTTGCTTCATAGGTCCAATCTGACAAGTGTTAAAGGTTTAATAAATAGCCAACTTAGTAAACGAGGTCCAGAAATGACCAGCAAACTCCCCCTGTCTGCTTCTCACACACTCTACACACACCTACCTTGCTTAGCATTTGTGAGGATCATGACATTAAGTCAGTTAAATTTAGACTCTATCTATTGGAATCCTCTGAACTCGTCAGCATGTAGTCAATGTGAATGAGCAGAGCGCTTATACTGCGGTTTCTAATACATAATATATCATGTGCTGCTTAAGGACATTTTGAACAAATGGTTATTTTAAAAAGGAAAAGAAATCCTTTTTGTGCCAGGCCCCCGCTAGGTGCTTTTACAAACATTATCATATTCAGCAGCTACACCAGTTCTTCCAGATGGGTTCTGTTACTCCTCTTTTCATAGACGGGAAAAGTGAGGCTCAGAGGGACAAGTCACTTACTTAAGGCCCCACACAGTCAGTCGGCAGTTGAACCTCTGTTAGCCCCAGTCCAAAGTGCAAGTTCTTTTTACCTTGCTCTGGGTTCCCAATTTCAGGCTCTGTGCTATATGCTGAGTAGGATACTCAGAACTTTGGGAAACATCATTCCAGCCCCCGAAGAGTTTAACCTGAATGGAGAGAGAAGTCAATCATACGAACATATTTGACATGTGGTCTTGTGTTGCTGGTTAGGCGCCAATGCCATTGGAGATATTTCTCCAGAATCAGAGTGAAGGAGGCTCAGCAGAGTATTCCAGAAAAGGTGGGTCTTTAAACCATGCTTACAAAAATGTTTAGTACCTGCAGAGAGAGGAGAACCTCCCAGACAGCAATTCCAGGGAGTGGGACTAACCCAAGCCAGGCAAGGAGGCAGCTTCTGCTAACAAGTTTTCCTCCACTCTTTTTCCACCTTCCGTCTTCAGCACTGAACTCCAACCTGGTTTTGCCAGGCCCAGGTTCAATGCCTGATCCCTTTAGACTGAAATAGGTATTCATTTCCCATTCATTCATGGCGTCCTGTGATTATTGCTATTCCTGCTATTTCCATGTTAAATGATTGCTTTATGTGTTTTTTTCTTGAGGTCAGGGATTTTGCTCCATTTAATTTTCAATCCCCAAAGATAAAATAGTTCCTGGCACATAATAGGTGTTTGATAAAACACACACACACACCACCATTTTTTTAATAGTTGACATTTTTCATGATGATTTCCTCTCCTTTCCTCTGTTATTTGGTTTGTACCAATCTGTATTGGTAGGGATACACCTGAAACAACAAGAGTCAATAGACCAGTGATTAAAACAAGAGAGTGTATTGCTTCCATGTCAGAGTAAGAGCAGAAACAGTCCAAACGGATATGGTGCCTTCGTGGTGTGGGGCACTCAGCATCCTGCTAGTTAGTAGCTCTGCCACCCCTCGTGTGTCGCCTGCACTTGCATGGTTGAAGGTGACTCCCCACAACTGTGTCCTAGCCAGAAGGAAGGGGCATAAAGGAAAGGGCAGACAGGCTTGGGTGTTCTTTTTTAAGGTGCAGCAGGGAAGTAGCACACATCACATCCATGCTCATCCCATTTTCAGGACCTCCTAGCTGCATGGAAAGGGAGGCTGGTAAAGGCAGTTTTTCTTTGGGCAACCATCTAAGGCTAAAATTTCTATTACCAGAGAATGAGAGAGCAGATATGGGGGTGTGAGGAGGGCAGGGATCAGTGGCCGTGTCTGCCACCCTTGTTCTTCCCCTAAACCAGCGGTCGGCAAACTCATTAGTCAACAGAGCCAAATATCAACAGTACAACGATTGAAATTTCTTTTGAGAGCCAAATTTTTTAAACTTAAACTATATAGGTAGGTACATTGTTATTAACTTAATTAGGGTACTCCTAAGGCTTAGGAAGAGCCACACTCAAGGGGCCAAAGAGCCGCATGTGGCTCTCGAGCCGAAGTTTGCTGACCACTGCCCTAAATGGCCTTATTGTAGATGTCCAGACAGTTACATATGATATGCTTGACCTTCACCCCCAGCCCCCCTTCCCAAGGTACATTTTTATTTGCAATTGTCAAATCATGTGTGGTCATTTTACCTGTCCTCTGAGGGCATGGGGTTGTATCTTGCACAGCCTTGATCTTGTAGCATGCCTTATACTTAGACGCTCAGTCAATAGTGCTGAATGAATACATGGGAGAAGAGAAAAGCTTTTTCATTATTCCATTACCTTGTCTCTACGGAGCTGGATTTGTCAATTACATTGAGCCAACAGCACAAATAAATCAGCGTTACCCATGTTGAGGTCTCACAATACGTGGGAGCAGTGAGGGACAGAAATATCTCCTTCCCTGCCCTCTGGCGATACACTGGAGGCGGGAGAAGAGTCAGATGTGGGACCAGGTTGACTCTACTCCCAAGATACATGTCACAAAGTCAACGGCACCACTACCATCCTCTCCCCCTTTCCTCTGGCTCTTCTTCGTAAGGAAGATCCACTCTCCCCTCCCTAATTTTAGAAACATTTCATTTGAGTCAGAATGCAAATATTTGGGGGCAACATAATCAGAAGGATCAACATTTTCTAGAGTCCTGAAAATGGACCTTCCTGTACTTTTTGGTCATCTGGTTTGGGTATAGAGTTGGAAATTGCTCATTCACCTTATGAAACTGGGTTACATGTTGATGATGCCAGGTCAGCTGGCCCTGAGAGATCTGTTACCATGACAAACAGAAAGGTCACCTTGTATTTACCCACTTGACCTGCGCTTGTTACGTCTAGACACTCATGCTGAGGGCCACATCACCTAGGAAATCAGACTCACAGACCGGCCTTGGTTCCTGGTTTGTCACTTTTTCCCCAGTCTCTGGACCGACGGGATTTCCAGCTGTTCTCCCAGGGCAGTGCTGTTTTCAGCGGAGAGAAGCTTCTGCTCCCTCCCCCAACCCAGGAATGGCCCTGGCCTCTATGACAGCAAATCCATTGCACCATTTAGGCTTAATTAGAGCACAATGACAGATGATTAGTTTATACATCAAAGCACTGAAACAACTCAACAAATTGGCCCCATCCCAAAGCCAAGCACAGGAGTTGGCCTTGAACTCAGAGGCTTTGCCCATGGGGACTGGGGAGCTAGCGATGAAAGCTTGGGAGCCCCATGCAGAGGTACACAGAAGGAGTTCTGTTTCTCAAGTGAAGAAATGGATCCCAGCTGTTTCCAACCTTAATTGTGCGCCTGTGTCTCTCTCACCTTGACTCTCCTCCTCCAAGCCCTTCCTTACTGCTGGGTATAGTTCATGTGTATTCAACTTCCAGTTCTTTGGGAACTGATTTATCAATCTGTGAGTTACCCAAGCCTTTTGCTAATTTTCTTTTTTGCCCCATTACCCTCCAACTGGAATTTTGACTATTCATTAGGATACCCCCTACCAAGGAATGAGAGAGGAAGCAAATAAGTTAATCTTTAAACCAGGCCACTTTTGATTTTTTGAGGTTTGATGGGGAAGGAGTTAGAAACTACAGATTGCAACAAGGTAAAATAATTATTTCTGCCCTAACTGGTTTGGCTCAGTGGATAGAGCGTCGGCCTGCGGACTGAAGGGTCCTAGGTTTGATTCCGGTCAAGGGCATGTACCTTGGTTGCGGGCACATCCCCAGTAACGTGTGTGCAGGAGGCAGCTGATCGATGTTTCTCTCTCATCGATCTTTCTAACTCTCTATCCCTCTCCCTTCCTCTCTGTAAAAAACCAATAAAATATATTTTTTTTAAAAAAAGAAGAATTATTTCTGGGTCTCCTTCATGCATACTCTCCCTATCCCTTGTAGATGACCAAGAGCCAGGTGAACGAACACATGAGAGCACTCTACATTAGACTGTCTTTGCCTTTTATTACATATTTCAGATCCCTTATTGTCACGCTGGGGCTCCAGAGATGCTGACAATGTGTTGGGAGACATAGCAGTTTAGTTCTGGCTCAAAAGGCCAGTCTGTTCATACTAACAATCACTTAATTCAGCGAGAAACAAACCAAACAAAAATCGCCAAATGTCCACGCAGTAGTTGAACTGAACTGTCTCTCTTACTTGGACTATGCACGTACTCATCCAAACAATTGGCATGTCCTGCTTCCAGGTCAATGGCAAGGCTTCAAGGTCAAAGTCAGCGGCAGGGGGGAAACTTGAATCTAGGTCTTCCTTCATAACCCTTATCCCGCAGGACCATGTGATCTTTCTAATTGTGGGAGAAAAACAGGGCTGCAGCTATATAAAAATCTCACAGAGCACAAAGGCTCAGGCCTCTCTCCCGGAACAATTGATGGAGACGCAGTGCATGGTGGGATTGTTGTTTCCTCGCCATGGGCCTACGGGGTGAGCGGGCATCAGCCTCACCACTGTGATGTGGGCAGACAGCTGAATGCTGGCTGCCTCCAGCACAGGACAGTGGGCGGAGCTGTACGGGGTTCAGACTTCTGTAAGCAAAGCACTTCAGGAGGAGTACGACACTGCATTATTAGCATAAAGCAGGAGACTATTGATCTGGCTGATTAGAAAACCTTTCAAGGCACTGGGGTAATTAGCACAATTTACAGAGTAGCAGTTATCAGCTTCATTGCTTAATTAACAATGTAAATATCCTTCTAAATGACATTTTATAATCATGATCAGACCCTCTAGCATTTGCCCTGTTCACTGCAAATTCCTTCCCAGATGTATAGATAGTTGCCTTTTTTCCATGCCTAACATCACATTTCTGCATCACTTAATGTTAAAGCAATTGTACATGCCCCAATCGCTTCTGTTGCATCTTACTACCTTCTTCTCTCCAGCCCCAAATACACAGTCTGACAATTAAAAGTACTTATTTAGACATGAAAGGGGAGTTCTGTCATGTTCCGGATTCTGAACTATTTTTATTTATTTATTTATGTGCTTAGCAGGATAAGTCGTCTTAAATTAGCATCACATTTTTTCCTCTGTAGAGCATGTGAGAAATGAGGCTATTAGGAGGAGAGATTTAACACAATATTTGTTTACACTAGTCATGGGTGCAGAGAATCATCCCAAACGCATATGTTACTTTGGCAAGCAGGGTTACTTTTCATGTTTATTTTACTTCCTTATCATTTCTTGTTGAATTAATGTTTGTGATAGAATATTTGGCCTGCCTAATCAAACATATGTGCAGGGAACTTGATTATTTTATTTTAATTTTACATTAAAACCACTTATTCTTTTAATTAAAAGATTATTGTCTGGCCCTTGCCGGTTTGGCTCAGTGGAGAGAGCGTTGAGACCGAAGGATCCTGAGTTTGATTCCGGTCAAGGGCATATGCCTTGGTTGCAGGCTCTTCCCCAACCTGGGGCCCTGGTCAGGGCTCATGCAAGAGGCAACCAATCGGAGTGTTTCTCTCAAATCAATGTTTCTCTCTGTCTTTCCCTCTCTCTTCCACTCTCCCTAAAAATCAATGGAAAAATATCCTCGGGTGAGGATTAACAAACAAACAAACAAACAATATTATTATTCCGTGTCTAAGTTCTAAATGGCCTGGACACAAATTCAAGTCTTTATGGAGACCTGCAGGTGGAAGGTTCAAAGGCTCATGACCTCACTGCAAAGAATGCCCGGGAAGCTTTCTATTACTGAAGGCCCGATGATTTCAGCTGGTGGGTTGTTCACTTCTGATTCTTTCCACTTCCACTAACTGCTCGGTGGTCAATGCCGTTACACGTCTACCATGTGTGCAGAAAGGGAATTTAATACAGGCCCGTGCATATTACATTGGTAAAGTGGGAGGGGAAGGCAAACATGAATTTTAGAGGGATTTGCTGTAGGTTTTAATTAACCATCTTGCCCTTGTTCCCATTATCATTGATTTGTGTGATAAGTGCCAATTATATGTGTCATAAGTATACTCCTTTTTGCTGAAGACAAGAGATCTTATGTGTGATGCAAATAAGGGTTCTCAGAATGCTAATTTTGTAATGAGCCAGTGCATTCTTCAAGGAGTGTATAGTCTGTCTGGTGGGGAAATAATTATAATGCAAAGTAGGAAACTAGTGTATCATGAGACGGTACAGAAAGAATTATGGCCAAAAAAGAGGGTGGAGAAATAAATTATAGCTGAGAGATTCAGGAAGGCCTGCTCAAAGGTGGGGGAAAATTGGCATAACAGCAAATTGAAAGTATTGGGTGTGGTTTCCAGACGAGGGGAACAGCTGGAAGGAAACACAGAGGTGGGAGAGCATGCGATTTAAACGAGGGACAAGAAGATGATTACCATGGCCGTGGCAGGAGGAATGTGAAGGAAGACACTACAGGGATGCTGTGAAGGTCGGTTGGGGCTCCATCTCACAGAACCTAGAATCCAGGCTGCAACATGCACGCCGCTTCCTGTAGGCCGGAGAGTCAAAATGTCAGGCTTTGCAGGGCACGTGGTCCCTGCCACAACTACTCTATGCTGCTATTGCAGCACTAAAGCAGCCACAGACAATAAGTAAAGGAACGGCCATCACTATGTGCCAATAAAATCTTACTTATGGACACTGAAATAGGAATTTTGTATAATTTTCTCACATCACAAAAGATTTTCTTTGATTTCATTACTGTCCTCTGCTATGGGGGTATGCAGGGGCATGAAGTTGTAACCATCTCCAAACCTCTGAGTGTTCTTTGCTTTTGGTCATATCCCCATGGCTACCACGAGCCAAGTGCTGAGGAACTTGGTTCCAGGAGGCCGAGAGCCTCCAAGTCAGGGCATCAAGTGACTATGATGGTACACGGGTGCACTTGGGGGTTGTGGCTCCATCACTGCTGTGGTCCAGGACCAAGCTTCAGCATGCAGCACTCGGGCAACACGGGGGCAGTGGGCTCCTGATGGGCTTAACAGTGTTTGGCAATTAAAAAGAAATAGTGCCCTAATTGGTTTGGCTCAGTGGATAGAGCGTAGGCTGCGGACTGAAGGGTCCCGGGTTTGAGTCCAGTCAAGGGTACATGCCTGGGTTGTGGGCTCAGTCTGCAGTAGGGGGCGTGCAGGAGGCAGCCGATCAATGATTTTCTCTCATCATTGTTTCTATCTCTCTCTCCCTCTCCCTTCCTCTCTGAAATCAATACAAATATATTTTAAACAAAGAAAAGAAATAGCTAGGTTAAGAGTTCGGACCATCCATGTGTGGTAAATGGGGTACACAGACTGTGTACCTCTATGTCTATGCACCCATGCTTGGTACACTATACATTGACATTCCTAAACCACCTTCCCCGGGCTGAATTTAGTCTTCTGTGTATCAGCAGGCTAATAATAACTTCCATCCATCTTCTAGGTGAGGTTCTGTAGTTTCCAGCAAATGATTTCCCTCCTGCCCACCCCCTACTTCCCTCACTGTGCCAACCTGTCCTTTAGGACTGGCACCGAGTTTAGACCGGTGGTCCCGTGGGAAGCCTCACAGTCCCTGCCGGCTCTCCTTCCCGCCCAGAGTCCCTGAGAGCTAAGACGGGGCTCAGGGAGGCAGGTCTGGAAGGAATGATGAATCAGCTTTTTCCTTTGTAAGCTGGATCAAAGCAGTTATCTACCTCATTTCCAGCCACACCTGACATAACAAAGGATTTTTAAAGATCATAAAATAAAATGTATTTTTTTCTGATTTGGAATTACATGTGTATGCTTGAAGAAAACTAATCTCACTGATCGCCTTCCCCTTCATCTTTCTTCCCTTCCCCAGAAACGTCTTTAATTTGTTTTTCTAGTAAGAGCTAACATTGAACAATACACGGCGAGGAAAAGGTTAATTAGGTGATTAAATTAATTTAACAACTTTCAAGAAGGAGGGTGTGGTCAGCTGACCCACGGGTGCTGAGTAGAGGAAGCTAAGGACAGAGACAGAACAGTTGCTTATGGCAGTGGGGAAGCCATTGGAAACCTTGTTCCAGCAGGTTCGGTGCTGTGAAGATGGGAACCAGCTTCCTCCCGGGAAGGTGAATGGGTGAACGAGTGAGAAAGTGAGGCAGCCTGTGTAGACAACGCCAATGATGACTTCTTGTCATTTAGGTCTCAGTGTAAATGTCATCTTTTTGGAGTGACCTAAAGTAGCCATCTGGTGACTATCACATGACCATGTCTGATTTCTCTGCAAAGCACTTACTTATGACCTGATCATGCCATCTTCCTTTGTGGTTCTCTGCCACTAGGACACCACACACACAATGATCATGTTTGTTGTTGTTTTCTGTATCCCCAGAACCTAAAAGACTGCTTGGTACCTGGTAGGTGTTCTATAAACATTTGCTGAATGAGTGAATAAAAGTGTGGCTGCAGGGGAGAGTGGAGAAATAGAGCAGAGACAACGTGCAGTCTCAAACTAGAATGTGCCCAGAAATCACGTGGGGATCTTGTTTAATGTAGATTCGGAGCCTGCAGGTCTGGGGTGGGAGATTTTGCATTTCTAACAAGCTCCCAAGCGAGGCCGCTGCTCTTGGTCTATGACAGTGATGGCGAACCTATGACACGCGTGTCAGAGGTGACACGCGAACTCATTTTTTTGGTAGATTTTTCTTTGTTAAATGGCATCTAAATATATAAAATAAATATCAAAAATATAAATCTTTGTTTTACTATGGTTGCAAATATAAAAAAATTTCTGTATGTGACACGGCACCAGAGTTAACTTAGGGTTTTTCAAAATGCTCACACGCCGAGCTCATCACTGGTCTATGAGCCACATTTCGAGTAGCAAGGCCTCAACACCTATTTGATATGTTGCTTAGAATGAACAGGAGACAAGATGAAGGAAGCAGGCGAGAGGGGATAATGATAGCAGCAAAGATTTAGGAAGGCAGAGGGGATGGAAGCCAGACAACCCGAGGAGGAATTGGTTTTTCAAAGGTGTTCGGAGACCTTCCTCAGTGTAACAGGAGGAAGGAGGAGAAGGGCTGCGAAGAGGAAGAAGGTCTTGACTGGGATGTCTAATTATTTAATGAGGTCACGGCTTAGAGTGAGGGCGGAGGTGAGCTATGGGAGTTCTAAAAGAAACAGTCATTTTCCTCCCAGGCAGCATCCAGAATGCCTTTGAGCTTGAATAATACATTTAAGGTAAAAACCCATCAGCTGTGTTGTGTCACTGTCTCAACATTCATCTACTTGGGAGCAGGTTGGAGAGGGAGGATGGTAGGTTCATTCAGAGTGTGTGAGGCAGGGTGAGAGGAACCAGAGAGTTGAGGGTATTGGTAAGGAGGGAGTGACTTTTAAAATTAATTAAAAAATTTTCAATTTCAGTTGACATTCAATGTTATTATATATTAGTTTCAGGCGTACAGCATAGTGGCTAGATAATGATGTAATTTACAAAGTGATTTTAATGGTGGACCAGAGGAAGTGAGGCACAGGCACTGGGAGAGACACGGCTACTCAGCCCCTGCTCTCCGGGGGCTCTAGGGGAAGACAACACACACACACACACACACACACACGTATGTATTACATGTAAATGTACATGTATATGTAACTAGCAGATCCACCCCCATAGTGCCTTGAGCCTTCTGCTGTGTAAATCTGGCGGACTTACTACTGCCGGCATCTGCATCTCTACCTGAGAGCATGGGAGGCCAGGAGAAGTACAGAGGGTTTGCACCCAGAGAGCATCATTCAACCAGTAAATACCCCAGCTCTCATGACCCTAGGGTGGGATAGCAGGTGTGTGTTCACATTGGTTTCCCTCAGGATGAGGCTCAGTTGCCCATGGTGGTGACTTGATGGGCAAGGTTCTCTTTATGGGCTGCCTCCCTTTCCCTGTCTCTGTTCCCTTCCTGGGTATTTTCTAGCATCACCTACCAAATAAAGGATGGAGAAAGAGACAGGCTACCACTGGGGAGGAAGAGCTGTCTGCCCCACTGTCGAGTGGGAGTCGGGGCATCAGGGATGTTGAGGAAGAGACCTGTGAGGTGGGATCAAGAGGATGGGCAGGTGGAAGGAACATGGGGCATTTGAGGGTCTGAAAGGACATTTTGGCTGCAGTAGGAGACCGGGACATGGAGTGAAGCCTGAGACCAGACCCTGCAGGGTCCTGTAGGTGTGATAAGGAGCTGAGGGTATCTATTCAGAGAACACGGAGAAGCCAGGAGGGGGCTCAAGAGAGAGCGACAGCATCAGTGGAGAAGGGCAGGAGAGTGGGAGTGGGAGAAAGGGAGTTCGGGGGGCTCTGCTACAGCTCAGGGCTTTGCATGGAGCTTTGCACTTGGAGGGGTCTCAGCGAATGTTTGATGAAATGCAAGGCTGAGCCGCTCTCATGGGGCTCCGGTGGAAGACTATATACAATCATCCGATGACCTTTCGGAGGAAGCCGGGCTGCGAGGACCGAGCCCCTTGCACGAATTTCGTGCATTGGGCCTCTAGTATATATATATATATATATATGTATGTATTACATGTAAATGTACTACTAACAATGCATGACTACTAACTACATATTTGATTGACTGGACACCTTATTTTCTGGCCAAAATGAATAATGGTTTCCCTCAGTAAATGATTTTTGTTCTGGGCTGCTTCCCTTAACTTTATCAGGCCTTTCTCTGTGGGGAGCACCAAAAGGCTAACTTCCTTCAACTGCTTCTCATTCTTTACTCCCCTTTTCTCTCTCCTCCCCTCCCCCCTTCCTTCCCCTCTGTACCTCTCTGTCTCTCTCTTCCTCCAAATAATCCCATTTAATAAAGTTCATTATTTCATACAGTCTCCATTTCTATTAACTGTGACATTAATTCTTAACCTTTGGCTTTAAGTCTCTGCAGATGTAATCAGAGGAAACAGAATTACACTTCGTGAACTAGGTGATTTTTAAAGTGGATCTTTAGTTAAATGCTATCAAAATGCAGAAAATAAAAATGTTGCCAAGCACATTCACTCCTTTGTTAATGTCACCATCCTGCCTTCACTTATACGTTTCATGGGAAAAATTCAAATTTCAAAGGTGATTTATACAAAACGTTGTGTGTATGTGTGTGCATGTTATTCATAATCTGAAATCATGAGACACTGAACATATTTTTAAGAGATGAAAACTGGAGACTCATATTCACACATCTGATCATCAGTGTGATCTCACGTGTAGCCAGTGTAAATATATTATTACAGAACACACAAAGAAATACAATATGATATTTACCAGTCAGCAAGTTTAGATTTATGGAGCTGCAGAAAGCAATACAAGAAAGAAGTCTAGGAAGTCTAAAACCCAGGCCATAAATTACTCTCTAAGAATATGTTGTAGCCCTAGCCGGTATGGCTCAGTGGATAGAACCTGGCCTGCGGACTGAAGGGCCCCAGTTCGGGGGCACATGCCTGGGTTGCAGGCTCTATCTCTAGTTGGGGGCATCCAGGAGGCAGCCAATCAATGATTCTCTCTCATCATTGATGTTTCTATCTCTCTCTCCTTCTCCCTTCCTCTCTGAAATCAACAAAAATATATTAAAAAGAAAAAGCATATGTTGTAAACAGTCACAATTATACCCTTTTCCCTCTTGTATTCCTTTATATAAAAATCTTGAAATCCTTGCTCATCCCTTTCTTCAACCAGCAATTAAAGAAACAAGAAACTAGATATCTAAGATGTCACACAACCTTTTACACCCAGTATTTTCATTTTCTTCAAAATGAATCTTCAGTAGTTGGTGAGGGTTATGCTTTGAAGGCCCCTGGGGGTGCAGATCCGTTCATTGGGTTTTTTAAAAAAATATATATTTTATTGATTTTTTTACAGAGAGGAGGGAGAGGGATAGAGAGTTAGAAACACTGATGAGAGAGAAACATCAATCAGCTGCCTCCTGCACACCCCCCACTGGGGATGTGCCCGCAACCAAGGCACATGCCCTTGACTGGAATCGAACCTGGGACCCTTCAGTCCACAGGCCAATACTTTGTCCACTGAGCCAAACCAGTCAGGGCTGTTCATTGGGTTTTCCATTTCCACTCTGGTGTCCCCTTTTACTTTCACCAAGCCCCCCCAAACCCCTCGCCCTGCGTTCTGGCAGGATCCGAGACATGCAAATTGCAAACTGGTAAATAGCAACTTTGCATATTTTGAATAGAAGAGAACAGCGGTACCACTCATTCCGTTCACGGGGAAATCTGAGATAATGGGAGTGAGAGCAAGGGCAGGCCGAGGGTCCTGCATGTTTTCTTCAAAGTGTTTATTATGCTTATTAAACCTATTGTACAGTGATGAATTAATTTGAATTATTTACATGGTCAACCTTTGAGACAATAACCTGATTTAATCAGAGGATGCAAATGTATCGTTTCTCTTTGAAATCTAAAAACAGACTTAAATTGGAAGAAGCTTCAGGACTTGTATTGTTTCTTACAAATATTGGTTACAAACCTGCAGGTGTCAGGTTAAATGGCATAATGTCAGAGGTCAGGAGAATGTGGAGATGTGTTTCTTATAAAAGTCCATAAACTCCCCCATGAGAACATGTCCCCTGGACAGCCAACTTGGGTGACAAATATCTCAGGTAAAAAGTCTTTCAATTCCATTTATTGGTAAATATCCTGCATTGTCTGACATGAGGGTGTTTGTCTGCTAAAATTTCAGTGTAGAGGAAAATAACTAGTAAGAATGGTTGGGTTCTCATTCGATCATGGGCCAGGTGTCATTTTAGTGAATGTGTGGACTGGTAAGAATTCTTTAGCTTTACTACTGAAGCGTGAGAATCTAAGGTTGATGTCAAGCTCAAAGTATTATAATCCGATTATTTAAAATATCTAGGTTTCCTTCTGACTTTGAAAAAATCGGAAATTGTTGTTCAAGCCCACCTTACGTTGGGCTATTATTTTTTCTTGGTGTTTGGATGTTTACAGGGAATTTTTGAGAAAGGTAAAATCTTGTGTGTTTAGACAGAGAGGCACGAGTGATTCTGAAAGTGGAGTCTTTTTGAGGTAAAGGGAACAGCTTGCATCTTGAATATTTTATGAGATCTGAGTATCAGAACAGCGATTTTCAACCCGTGTGCCATGGGACTTTTTAAAACATGTAATACCTATTTAGTCAGGGGCACTGACCTCTTTTCCTTTTAGACTGTCAAATTAAAAATTGACAACAGCCAGCACAATAATTGCCTTCAGGTGTGATTAATTCAAAATTATACCTATTTTTTGTTAATCCCCTCACCTCTTCCATTCAGTCCCCCAGTGCTCCTCCCCTTTGACAGCTGTCAGTCTGTTCCATGCATCCATGCCTCTGTTGCTATTTTGTTCATCAGCTGATTTTGGTCACAGACAACAGTGAGGTGATAGCCAGAGGGAAAGGGGGTGAGGGGTGAGGTGGAGGTGGGCAAAGGGGGAGAAAATGGGGATGGAAAGAGACTTTGCTTGGGGCTATGGGTGCACAATGCAGCGTGCAGATGTTTTATTGAGTTGTACAATTGAAACCTGTATGCTTTTGCAAACCAATGTTACCCTAATACATTCAATACAAATTATAACTAATTTTTGTCAGGTTGGCAAAAAAAAAAAATAATAATACATTTCTGGTGTGCCTCAGAATTTTAGTCATTAGTTTGTGTGCCATGAAATGAAAAAGGTTGAAAATGGCTGTCCTGGAACAATGTTTCTGATGCAGGAACATAGCAATCAAGGAGCAAAAGGGAGATGGAGCCAAAGACAAACTGAAATATTTTCAAAATATTAAGTGAGCCTAACGCTGAAAACAGGAAATGATGGTGATACTGCAGATTGTTCCTAGTAAGGGCCTTAAAAGCTTAATGATTTATTGATTGAATCTGCACTAATGATGTGCCCCTGAATATGCATGTATAAATAAGAGGGCTTCTTTAAGAAGGTTCAATCATGTCTTTCAGATATATTTGGCTCGAGTCTATATATTCAAAATAAATGGGATGGTTGAGGCAATTATCTGAATATGTCAGGGCTGGAACCCCCACCTGATTTGGAGGAAGGCTAGTATGTCAGGTGAAAAGGTAAAACAAAAAAAGGGGGAGGAAACTCTACATGGAGTCAGGGGAAAACAAAAGAGAGAGAAACCTGAAAACCGCCACTGTTAAGAAATATCTCTCCCCTCCCCCTTCCAACTTCTCTTACCCTAAAAGGAGAAAAATAGATTCCCAGGAGCCACCAGGGAGCAGTGTTTCCTTGAAAAGAAGAAGAAAGAAAGAGAGAGAAAAAAAGTTGTCCTGTTAAATCAGCTACACATGGAGTCTGTCTGTGTGAGGAAATCAGCCTTTTCATTACAAATAGGTTTAAAAAGCTCCAGAGAAGAGAGACGTGAACAGAAGCAATATTATCCACTAACAACCCAACTCCCTTTTAGACATCAGCTGAGAGAAGATCAGCAGCAGCATTGAACAGGGGGTTTGTCTGAAGATAAAGACTCATCTTTTCTTCTTTCAGGATATAAAACTTGTATTTAAACCAATTCAGAGAAGCACGTTAGCTTTAAACATTAGAGAGCGGGGAGAGCCTATTTAATAAAACAGCATTATTTCATTTTCAAAGAACGATACTGGCAGTAGCTCTGAGCTTAAATTCTGTATTCTTTCCCTCAATTATAATTATAGATGGGTCTGAAAGGAAGCATGCCTATTACTGTCATATTTATTCTTTTGACAGGTGTTTTGGGACTGTAATTTAATGGAATGACTCAAAACGCAATTTCCCATCCAAATATAATTCCTGTCATCAGCCCGAGTGGTTTCGGAAAGTTCTCAAGTCAGCCTTTTCACAGATCTTGAACGCCCCTGATGTTTTAACATCAACCCACGTTCAGGACTATGGGGGGAGAGCCTGCCTTCAGGGCTTATATCCGAGGCGGCAACAGCCAGAAGGAGGGGTGGGTGTTTAAGGTAAGAAGGGTGTCAGTGGAACGGCTTTCTTTTTCAACTGAGTGGGGCGGATTGGGGAAGGGGCACCCAGTAGGTATGGCAGGTTGGACCCCAAGTCCCGCGCGCGGCCGACAGAGGGCGCTCGGCACGCAGCGGCCAGGCGGGGGCGGGGCTGCGCAGATGCGGAGACGCAGGCGCACTCGGGGCCCCGCGTCCGCCCGGGCCGGGGTTGACGTTTCCCAGTGGAGGCGGGTGAGCGCGCGGCGTGGGCGGAGGGAGGGGGGCCGGGCGGGCGCGCAGGGCCGGGAGCCGCTGGGGTGGAGGGCGGGCTGGGGATGTGAGGCCTCGGGTGCCCTCGGCTTTGCGTGGCCTGGGAAGACCTTGCGGCGACTGGCGCCGCTCCGTTCCCCTCCCCGCCCGTTGTCGTGCCTCGGGAGGGCCGGGTGCCCCGGACGCCCAGGCCCGCAGCAGGCCTCGCGGGCGCGGCGCGGAGCAGCGGGGCAGGCCCGGGGGCCCGCAGGGAGCCCGGGGTCTCCGGACGCCTCCGCGGAGCCTGGCCGCGGGCCCACTAGGGAAATGTTCATTGTCTGGCGCGCACACCTGCGGGGTCAGCCCCCGATCGCCCGTTTTAACAGGTGGATGTGGTCCCTCCGCGGGCCCCTCTGTCTGGAGCACGCGGGAGCGAGCTTGCCTGGAGTGACCTTCCCTGGAGTGACCTTCCCATTTTGATTTCTGCTGCCGAAGGACGGATCAGATCACTCCGTGGCTGAGGCCCCTTAGCCCTTAAGACTAATCTTTTGTTCGCTTTTACATTGCATACAACTCACCCCTTTAAAACGCACAATTGAATGCCCTTTAGTACATTCACAGATGGGAGCATCATCCATCACCATAGTCAGTTTTGGAACATTTTCATGACTCCCAGAGCAACTCCTCTTTTAGCTCTCATCACCCCAACCGCCCCTTCCCTCCAGCCCTAGCCAGCACTGAGCTACTTTGTGTCTCTATAGATTTGCCTATTCTGCACATTTCGCATAAATGGAATCATACAATATTTGGTATTAGCTTTTTTCACCTAGAGTGATGTTTTCAAGGTTCACCCATGTTATAGCATGTATCAGTAGTTCATTTCTTTTTAATTATAAATTAACCCATTGTATGAAGGTACCATGTTTTGTTTATCCATCGGTAAATGTCAAGCCTTTCAGCTTTGGTCCCAGGGCTGAATTCAGAGCCACATACGTATTAGCTGCTCTGAATGGCGGTGTATGGGTGACTGACACGGCTTGCTGGCTTTAATCTCTCTCTTTGTACCCTATTTGTACCTGGTATGTGATTGTGCTGTTGTTGTGCTGAATTGAGTTGAATTGGATAACAGACAGGATCAGGCACCCCAGAGATTGTGGCACACCCCAGTGACTCTGGACGGAACTAGTAAAGATGGGGAAAGAGACTTAAGAATAGTTCATGGAAAACAAAAAAGAATAGTTCATGGAAATAAAGGTACCTTCCAGCTGAATGCCAGGGCCAGGTAAGCTAAAACAGAGAATGCTAAGTTGCATTCCTTGAATTCCCAAGTAGAAAGGTGACATTGCCATCCGAGGCATGTTTTCAAGGTTCACCCATGTCGTAGCAGGTACCAGTGCCCACAGAGCTGGCCAGAACACAAGCAAACCGTGATTTTGAGGCTGGGATCAATAATGAGGGCGTGTGTGTGTCCAGAGTGGGTTGGGGAAGCACTGGGAGGTCATAGCAGGATGGTTATCTTGGAAAGGAAACTACTGAATGGCTGGGGCAACTGATTAAATAATGAAAGTCTGGACTTGGGGATAGGTCACCAGAGACTTTAGCTCCAAAAGGCAGAGGTCAGACTAATATGTAGAATGTTTCAGAGCAGATTTTAGCCCAGAACCAAAAGGAATTTCTGACAGCTCGGGCTGCCAAGGATGTGGAGGAGAGATTTCCTCACACTGGATGGGAGGAGGTGGCTCTCGGCTCTTCGATATTCTGGTTTTGAAAGACTGCCTGCATGGGACTGTTTTTCTGTTCATTCAGTTAACACTGTTTCCTGAGAGCCTACTGTGGGGCAAGCCGCACTCCCTGGCGTGTTTTTATAACTTTCTAATTCATGAAAGGGGACAGGATGACTAACCAGAGCTCAGTTCTGAGTTGGGAAAGAGCTAAATAAATTTCGCCTGATCTTTTGTTTGATTTAAAAGGAAAAAGATATATATTTTTCTCCTTGATGTATGCAGAGCTAACTTGAATCCATGAACTCCACAAAGCTCTCCCAGTCTCACTTTGCCATAGTACTTATGAAATTGTGGGATTTTTCTCATTACACATGAAAATAAACATAAAATCATTACAATAAAAAGACGTTGGTCCCTATACTGCTTAAAATAATTGCATGCTTGTCCCACATTTTGGGGAAAGTTGTCAGGAGTGATAGGGGGGTAAAGGAGGCTGTTAGGGGTTTTAGGCAGGAACGCGACATGCTGAGGGTCACATTTGGAAAGATTCACTCTGGCTGTTGAGTGAAGAATAGCTCGGAAGATAGGGAGACCTGCTGGGAACTCTGGGAGTTGTCCCTGTGAGCTAAGATACGAGCCTTAACCAAGGCTCTTACAATGGAAATAGGAGGGGACAGATTTGATGGGCATTTAGGTGTAGGATTTGGTAGGACTTAGAGACCAGTGACATAGGAGTGGAGGGAGGAGGAGGAGTCTGGCTCTGGGATGGTTTTGGTTTGGTTGCCTAGGACCGTGGTCGGCAAACTGCGGCTCGCGAGCCACATGCGGCTCTTTGGCCCCTTGAGTGTGGCTCTTCCTAAGCCTTAGGAGGACCCTAATTAAGTTGATAACAATGTACCTACCTATATAGTTTAAGCTTAAAAAATTTGGCTCTCAAAAGAAATTTCAGTCGTTGTACTGTTGATATTTGGCTCGGTTGACTAATGAGTTTGCCGACCACTGGCTAGAAGATGGTGATGTTTTCACAGAGGCAGGGAGCCCAGGTCGAGGGGTCAAGTCCAAGGAGTAAGGATGTGCCAAGCGAGCATTCCCAGGGCCACGGGGTTTGACTACAATTTTAGCAATGATGCTGTGAGGTTCACTGCCCCTTAAATCATAGCAAACCCACACTTTAAATTAAATTGAGATATTTTTAGCTTAACTCTTCTGAGTGGACCCACACATGCCTTCTCTGCCAGTTATTACTGGGAAGGACTGAGAATGATAATTGAGCTGAAAATAGTCTCCCGCCCATACTTGCTGGGTTGGTTTCTAAGTATTGCTTGGGTTTTTAAGTAATGAAACTAAGTTGTGCTCTTTCCAAATGTTAATTTTGAAGACTGCAGCTGGTAACCATCTGTTACACCACTAGCATTTTACAATATTTGATTAGCACTTTATATAGTTTGGGGAAGCCGGCCAGTAGAATCTGCCCATCAGGTTGCGGGCTTCAGTGGTATGTCCTCTCCGGTGGTACTTGAAGGTCTTTGCCCCCATTGTATGGGGTTCCCCTCAGTGTGGCTGGTGGGACTGGCAGGTTGATATTTGGGGCACGAGGACCTTGGGGAACCCCGCCCTGTTTGCACTCTTCCTTAGAGCTGGAACCATCACAGCTCATCATGGAAGTAGAATTTGGGAGATTAAGATTTTTCGATTCGTTTCAACTGTTTTGGCTGCAAGTGACAAAACAAACCCAAGCTGCTTTGGCAAATGGGATTAATTGTCTTGGATCATTGCAAAGTCTAGGGGTGGGACTGCCTTCAGGTGAATGGTTTTAGGGCTCAAGTGAATTCTTCAGACTTGGTTTTACGCAGGTTCTCAGCTCTGTCTTTTGTGGCTTCAGTCTCCGGCTTCAAGAGGAGGCAAGATGGCTTCCCTGAGAGAGGGTGAGTCCTCTCACCATCAGGTCTAGTCACTCCTGTGGACGTGTTGAGATTCACCCAGCTTCCTTCATGTGCCCAGCTGTGAACCAATCCCTGCCACCACGTGGATGCAGGTCTCTGATTGGCCAGACTTGGAGTGGAGCTCCACCCAGACCTTGTGGGCTATGACCTGGCCTCACGGGATCATCAGCCACACATCTGGGGCTGTTACCAGATGGGTGGTGGGGGCAGACAACCACCTACCTACCCACCCCAGAGTCAGAGCGAGAGCCCGGAGCACCAGGAGCAAATGGGAAACTTTGCTGTGGAGATAGACATTTTTGTTGCCAGGAAGATATGCTGGAAATGGAATGAAGGAGCCTCTGAAACTAGCTACTTACTGAGTTTCTTTTCTCAGTTTAAGGACCTCTGATCGATTGAAAACCAAGGCCAGTCACTTAATCTTGGTCTTTTAGCTCCTTCATTTGGAGCACAGTGAGCTTCTCTGTCACAGAGGGGAAATCTGGACGGAGGAGATAACAGATCCCATTCAGTCCAGTTCAGTAAACAGGGCACGAAGCATTGGGGCCTGGGCCAGGCTGCCCAGGCCTGGCAGCGCATGAATCCTGGCAATGTGGGAAGCACTGTACCAGCTCCATAAACAGGGTGCTGCTCGCCCCACCCCCCGCCCCACCGGAGGGACAGTCAGGAAGGGCTTCCCAGAAGAAGTGACATCGAGCTGGGCCTGGCAGGATAAACATGAGTTCCTCACATGGAGAGGGGAAGGGAGCTCCACGCTCAGGCAGCTGCATGTGCAAAGGCACCAAGAGGTGACTGACTTGTGGTTTGGGGGATCTGGGAGAAGGTCCTTGTGGAGGAGACTGGGACATGACGGGCGGAGGCAGGAACACAGGCAAGATGCTGTGGCAGAGGTCCAGGCAGGAGCCTACAGGGCAGTGAGCATAGAGGAGGTACTGTTATGGGCTGGGAGGCACTTAATGGAAGCTTAACAAATCCTTATGTTCTAGATTCTATTATTGGGGGGGTAGGGGGGGCTGGAATCTGTGCTCTTAGTTGAGTTTCCTTCTTCAAAAAATAAGAGGCCAAATTAGAGTTACAGGTTCTTTGGAGAGAGACATGATTATACAGAGCTTAAAAATATGGGTTCTGCAGACACAAAGGAGTACATGACGTATGATTCCTTTTATGTAAAACTCAGGAAAATGCAAACTAATCTGTAGTGACAGGAAGCAGAGCTTGCTTTGGGATGGGGGAGTGGCGAGGGCAGAAGGAGGGATTACAAAGAGGCTGCAGGAAATTTGTGTGAGTGATGGAGATGTTCACTCTTTTGCTTTTGATGATGGTTTCTTAGGTGTATACATATGTCGAAACTTATCAAAGTGCACACTTTAAATATGTTGATTGTATGTTAATTACATATCAATAAAGCTCTAAAGGTTTAATAAAAAGAAGAGGTGGACTCTGGAACCTGTCTGGGTTCAAATCCCAGCTCTATCCTTATCAGATCTCTCTGTGCTGATTTTCTTTCTTTTCTTCTTTTTGGTGCTTGATTTTTAAAAAATGTGTGCATTAATCACACAAAAAGCGAATAGGACAGAATAAGAGCTCATTATTATTTTATTTATTTATTAATCCTCACCTGAGGATATGTTTATTGATGAGAGAGAGAGAGAGAGAGAGAGAGAGAGAGAGAGAGAGAGAGAAAGAAAACAGAGAAACATTGATTGCTTGCTTCCTGTATGTGCCTTGACTGGGGATCGAACCCAGTTATGTGCCCTGATTGGGAATTGAACCTGCCACCTTTTGGTTTATGGGGCAACACTTTAACCAAGTGAGCCACCCTGCCAGGGCAAGAGCTCATTATTATTCCTATTTCTAACATACAGGAAAGTGAAATCTCGTGTATCATGACAACTTTTTATGTAGCTGCTTCTTTACGCAGAGTCCTCTGGAATCGTGTTTCTCAAACTTTAACTGCATGTGAATCTCCTGGACCTCTTGTTACAACGCGGGTTCTGTCTAGTAGGTCTGGGGCGGGGCCTGAGAATCTGCATTTCTAACAAACTCTCAGGTGATGACGATGCTTCCGGCTACCCTTTGAGTAGCCAGGCTCGAAACTTTCATCCTGCCCTCTGTTGCTTGAGGTTAGATGATTCCTCAGCAATCGTGAAACGTGTTTCCTGCTTGTCTCTCCTCCTCCGCCTGTCAGTGGCTCCTCCTTGCCCGCCACCTGGAGTTGGTGTTCAGAAAGAAGATGAGGCTGAACATCTCACTTGTGTTCCTTGTCGCCTGCTCTGGGCTGAGAGCCTGCAAGACTGAATGCACAGCCAGAGCTCAGGGTCTGGGTTCCGAGGGGTGTGGTATAACCGCGACCTGGCCTCTGTGCTGTTATCAAGCCTCCTTCACAGAGCGCTGGAACCCGGGGGCCGGGACTGGGCATTGGCTTGATGCCTTAGACGTGATGCTCTGTGTTTTCCAGGGACAGACAGCCTTGCAGATGGCCCCGCTCCCGGGGGCAGAGCTGGTCCAGACGCCTCTGCAGCTCTACAGATACCTGCTGCGCTGTTGCCGACAGCTGCCCACCAAGGGCATCCAGGAGCATTACAGACACGCTGTCAGGCAGGTGCGAGCAGGGGATGCTGGGCCTGGGGGTGGGGAGATTCCTCTAATAGAGGGCCTATCAGAGGGTCAGGGGTCAGGGGCAGGAACGGGGGCAGGGATGGTCTTTCAGGCAGTGGGGGTGGCAGCTTAGTAAGAGCCACTGGGTATCAGTGCTGGGCAGCCCAGCTCTTCTCTCTGGTTTTTGTTGAGGAAACAGAGGATGGATGTGCCATCCAGCCCCCCAGCTCTGTGCCAAGCCTTGAAATAGGCAGCCAAATGGATAATTAAAATAGGCACATCCTCATTGTGACAGAGGTCTCTGTCGACAAAGCACACCTGACTTTAACCGTGAGCAAACATCAGGTAAGCCCAGACCGAGGGACCGTCCACCACATAACGGCCTGTTCTTGTCAAACACATCGATGTCGGGAAACACAGAGGAAGGCACCAGAGCTGCTCTGGTTTACAGGTGTGACTGCGAAATGATTCCAGATGGGATCCTGGACCAGAGAAACAATTCTCATAAAGGACATTGTTGGGGGAAATTCATGAAGTTGGCATTTGGGCTGTGAATTCTATAGATACACTAGTACTGTATCCATGTTAAATGTTCTGAATTTGAGTACTGTTGTTATTAAGAGAATGCCCTTGTTGTTAGGAAATACACACCCAAGTGTTTGGGGGTGAAGGGCTTGTCTGCAACTTTTAAGTGCTCCCAAGAGTTTAATGCAAACCCATGAAGAGAGAATAGTGAAGCCAAAGTGGCAAAATGTTAACACCTGGTGATTCTGAAGGCCATTCTCTTGTATTATTCTTGCAGTTTTTCTACAGGTTAGAAATGATTTCCAAATAAAAAGTTAAAAACTAAAATTAGAATCCCAGCAACAACACAGCACTGATAACTCTTACGCAGCCAGCTCTGGGCAGTGAACTTCCACTGGACAGAGAGGCCCTATAGCCTCAGAGGCCAACCCCAGAACACTGCCACCCAGAGGCTGACCCACAAACTGACTCTTTGCTAAACACAAAATAAGGCAGTCTGGGAAACAAATGCGGCTTGCTTTAAAATAAGGACTGTGGTTTATAACACAGAGGAACAGTGTATCGCAGGGAAACTCAACACTCTCCTGAATACCTGGCAGGTCTAAGGCGAGCCACACTGAAGAATAGAAGAACCGAAGGACCTTCACTACTGCAATATTTTTTTTTTCTTTTTTCACCTTTTAACTAAGAAACCAATTTTTTTTTCTCTTTTTTTTTTTCTTTTTTTTCTTTTCTTCTTCTTTTTTTTCTTTTTTTTTTCTTCTTTTTTCCATCACCTGATTTTACCCTTTTAATTACTACCTTCTTATTTTTAACCAGTATTATTACTGCTACCATTTTACCATTTTTTTTTTAAAGTGCCATTTTATTTTCTCTTTATTTTATTTTGGGATTAGTGTTCTCCATTCTATTTTCATCGTTATATTATTGGTTGTTTCTAGTTTGCATTCATCTCCAGGGAGCTGTTGCTGGAATTTGTTGGGATTAATGGCTGTTCTATAGGAGTATTCTCCTCATATAAAAAAGTCTCTTCCCCTCTTCCACTTCATTCTCTCTTTTCGCTCTTTTTTTTTCTTTTCTTTTCTTTTCTCGCTTTTATTCCCCCCCCCCCCTCCTTTTTCCCAATTTCATTTTTGCACTCCTTTTTTTGGTCCCTAATTTTCTTTTCTTTTTTCTCTTTTCTCTTTTTCTCTTCCTTCTTCCTTATCCCCTAATTCTCTTAATTCAGGTGGTCACCTTTATTTGGGGTTATTCATATCGTGAATATATTTGTGTATAGTGCCTGGTACGTGGTGCCTTGTTGTGTTGTATTTTGTGCCTTTAAATCAACGCAGCAGATCCAAGCAACAGCAACCTCCTGAGCACCACACCCTCTGCTGAGGAACAGCAGCTGTACGTGAAACCTTGCCCCACCAGCCAGAAGAGCCACCACAGCTGTGAACAGCACCCACCAGAGGAGCTGCTGCCAACTGAAGAGCAGCTGCTACCGCAACCGCCCGAAGAGCAACCACAGACCAAGGAGTCACTGCCACCAAGGGAGCAGCCACTGAACGACTCAACGTCTAGATATGTCAGCGAGATCAAACATGGGTAGACAAAGAAACCCCCAAAGGAAAGAGAAGGAGGACTCTCCAGAAAAGCAGCTAAGTAATACAGAGGCATGCAACATGACAGAAAAAGAATTCAGAATAAGGGTCCTAGAGTGCATAAACCGGATGGAGGAAAAAATCGACAACCTCTCCAAGAAGCTAGAAGAAACAGATGAAAAAATCAACAACTTAAGTAAGACCCAAGAAGAAATGAAGAGTGATATAGCTGCAATGAAAAACTCCATTGAAAGTATCAACAGTAGACTAGGAGAAGCGGAGGACCGAATTAGTGATTTAGAAGACAAGGAAGCAAAACACACCCAAAACGTACTGCAATTGGAGAAAAAAATGAAAAGACAGGAGGAGAGCCTAAGGGAGCTTTGGGACAACATGAAACGAAACAACATACGAATAATAGGGGTACCAGAACAACAGAAGGATGAACAAGGATTAGAAAACCTATTAGAAGAAATAATATCAGAAAACTTCCCTGAGGTGGCGAAGAAAAAAGTCACACAAGCCCAGAGAGTCCCAAACAAGGTGAACCCAAAAAGACCCACACCAAGACACATCATAATTACCATGGCAAATGTTCAGGACAAAGAGAGAATCTTACAGGCTGCAAGAGAGAGACGGAAAGTTACATACAAGGGATCTCCCATTAGATTGTCAAATGATTTCTCAACAGAAACACATCAGGCCAGAAAAGAATGGACGGAAATTTACAAAGTGATGCAAAGCAAAGGACTGAATCCAAGAATACTCTATCCAGCAAGGCTATCATTCAAACTTGAAGGGGAAATAAGAAGCTTCACAGACAAAAAAAGGCTAAGGGAGTTTATCACCACCAAGCCAGCAATGCAAGGAATGCTAAAGGGACTGGTATAAAAATAAGAAATAAAAAGCTCAGAAAGAAAACAGCCACACAAAAACAGAAATGCCTACAAACAAGTACCTTTCAATAATAACTTTAAACGTAAACGGACTAAATGCTCCAAACAAAAGACATCGAGTGGCTGAATGGATAAAAAAACATGACCCATACATCTGCTGTCTACAAGAAACCCACCTCATTAGAAGGGACTCACACAGACTGAAAGTGAAAGGATGGAAAAATATCTTTCAGGCAAATGGAAAGGAAAAGAAAGCTGGGGTAGCAATACTTATATCGGACAAAATAGACCTCAAAGTGAAGGCCATAACAAGAGATAAGGAAGGCCACTTCATAATACTAAAGGGATCAATACAACAAGAAGATATAACCCTGGTAAACATATATGCACCCAATGCAGGAGCACCCAAATTCATAAAAAAACTCCTGGAGGATATCAAAGGAGAGATCGACAACAATACAATCATTGTAGGGGACTTTAATACACCACTGACAGCACTGGATAAGTCTTCTAGACAAATAATCAGCAAAGATACAGCAATCCTAAATGACTCACTAGATCAGATGGACTTAATAGACATCTTCAGAACACTTCACCCGAAAGCCAGGGAATATACATTCTACTCAAATGCTCATAGGACATATTCAAAAATAGACCATATATTGGGTCACAAGCAAAGTATCCCCAAATTCAAGAAGATTGAAATCATAAAAAGCGTCTTCGCAGACCACGATGGCATAATATTAGAAATAAACTACAATAAAAACAACCCAAAATACTCAAACACCTGGAAGCTGAATAGCATGCTATTAAATATTGATTGGGTTACCAATGAAATCAAAGAAGAAATTCGAAACATCCTGGAAACTAATGACAATGAAAACACAACAATCCAAAACCTATGGGACACAATGAAAGCAGTCCTGAGAGGGAAGTTTATAGCTCTACAGGCCTATCTCAACAAACAAGAAAAAATGGTAGTAAATCAGCTAACTCTACAACTCAAAGAATTAGAAAGAGAGCAACAAGAAAACCCCAGAGTGAGCAGAAGGAAGGAGATAATAAAGATTAGAGCAGAAATAAATGACATAGAGACCAAAAAAACAATACAGAAAATCAATGAAACCAAGAGCTGGTTCTTTGAAAGGATAAACAAGATTGACAAACCTCTAGCCAGACTCACCAAGAAGCAAAGAGAGAGGACCCAAATAAACAAAATCAGAAACGATAGAGGCGAAATAACAACAGACCCCACAGAAATACAAATGATTGTTAAAAAATACTATGGACAGCTCTACTCCAACAAACTAGACAACCTGGAGGAAATGGACAAATTCCTAGAAAAATACAACATTCCAAAACTCAATCAGGAAGAATCTAAAAATCTCAACAGGCCAATAACTATGGAAGAAATTGAAGCAGTCATCAAAAAGCTTCCAGCAAACAAAAGCCCAGGACCAGACGGCTTCACAGGGGAGTTTTACCAAACATTCAAGGAAGAACTGAAACCTATCCTCCTCAGACTACTACAAAAAATTCAAGAGGAAGGAACACTTCCAAGCTCATTCTATGAAGCCAGCATCACCCTAATACCAAAACCAGGTAAAGACAACACAATGAAAGAGAATTACAGGCCAATATCCCTCATGAACATAGATGCCAAAATCCTCAACAAAATCTTAGCAAATCGGATCCAGCAGTACATCAGAAAGATCATACACCATGACCAAGTAGGATTTATCCCAGGGATGCAAGGATGGTACAATATCCGCAAATCAATAAACGTGATACATCACATAAACAAATTGAAAGAAAAAAACCACATGGTCATATCAATTGATGCAGAAAAAGCATTTGACAAAATTCAACACCCATTTTTGATAAAAGCTCTCAGCAAGGTGGGAGTAGAAGGATCATACCTCAACATAATAAAAGCCATATATGACAGGCCCACAGCCAACATCATACTCAATGGACAAAAACTAACACCATTCCCCCTAAGAACAGGAACAAGACAGGGATGCCCCCTCTCACCACTCCTCTTCAACATAGTACTGGAAGTGTTAGCCATTGCAATTCGGCAAGAAGAAGAAATAAAAGGCATCCAAATTGGAAAAGAGGAAGTAAAACTGTCCTTATTTGCAGACGACATGATATTATACATACAAAACCCTAGAGACTCCATCCAAAAGCTACTGGACTTAATACATGAATTTGGCAATGTAGCAGGATACAAAATTAACCCCAAGAAATCCGAGGCATTTCTATACACCAATAGTGAACTTTCAGAAAGAGAGATTATAAAAACAATCCCGTTTACCATCGCACCAAAAAAATTAAGCTACCTAGGAATAAACTTAACTAAAGAGGTAAAAGACCTCTACTCAGAAAACTACAGGACGTTGAAAAATGATATAGAGGAAGACATAAACAGATGGAAGAACATACCGTGTTCATGGATTGGTAGAATCAACATCATTAAAATGTCCATACTACCCAAAGCAATCTATAAATTCAATGCACTTCCCATTAAAATACCAATGGCATACTTCAGAGATCTAGAACGAACTCTCCAAAAATTCATCTGGAATAAAAAAAGACCCCGAATAGCTGCAGCAATCCTGAAAAAGACCAAAGTAGGTGGGATCTCAATACCAGATATCAAGATGTATTACAAAGCCACTGTTCTCAAAACTGCCTGGTACTGGCACAAGAATAGGCATATAGATCAATGGAATAGAATAGAGAGCCCAGAAATCGGCCCGAACCAATATGCTCAATTAATATTTGACAAAGGAGGCAAGAACATACAATGGAGCCAAGATAGTCTCTTCAATAAATGGTGTTGGGAAAATTGGACAGATATATGCAAGAAAATGAAACTAGACCACCAACTTACACCATACACAAAAATAAACTCAAAATGGATAAAGGACTTAAATGTACGACAGGAAACCATAAAAATTCTAGAAGAATCCAAAGGCAACAAAATCTCAGACATATGCCGAAGCAATTTCTTCACTGATACAGCTCCTAGGGCACTTGAAACGAAAGAGAAAATGAACAAATGGGACTACATCAAAATAAAAAGCTTCTGCACAGCAAAAGAAACCATCAACAAAACAACGAGAAAACCCACTGTGTGGGAAAACATATTTGCCAATGTCATATCTGATAAGGGCCTAATCTCCAAAATTTATAGGGAACTCATACAACTTAACAAAAGGAAGATAAACAATCCAATCAAAAAATGGGCAAAGGACCTAAATAGACACCTTTCAAAAGAGGACATTCAGAAAGCCAAGAGACATATGAAAACATGCTCAAAGTCACTAATCATCCGAGAGATGCAAATCAAAACAACAATGAGGTACCATCTCACACCTGTCAGACTGGCTATCATCAACAAATCAACAAACGACAAGTGCTGGAGAGGATGTGGAGAAAAAGGAACACTTGTGCACTGCTGGTGGGAATGCAGACTGGTGCAGCCACTATGGAAGACAGTATGGAGTTTCCTTAAAAAACTGAAAATGGAACTCCCATTTGACCCTGTGATCCCACTTCTAGGAATATATCCCAAGAAACCAGAAACACCAATCAGAAAGGATATATGCACCCCTATGTTCATAGCAGCACAATTCACCATAGCTAAGATCTGGAAACAGCCTAAGTGCCCATCAGTAGATGAATGGATTAGAAAACAGTGGTACATCTACACGATGGAATACTATGCTGCTCTAAAAAGGAAGGAACTCTTACCATTTGCAACGTCATGGATGGAACTGGAGAGCATTATGCTAAGTGAAATAAGCCAGTCAATGAAGGAAAAATACCACATGATCTCACTCATTCATGGATAATAGAGACCATTATAAACTTTTGAACAATAATAGATACAGAGGCAGAGCTGCCTCAAACAGATTGTCAAACTGCAGCAGGAAGGCCGGGGAGGGTTGCGGGGCAGGAGGTAGGGGGGTAAGAGATCAACTAAAGGACTTGTATGCATGCATATAAGCATAACCAGTGGACATAAGACATTGGGGGATAGGGGAGGCTAGGGGACTGTCTAGGGCGGGGGGATAAAATGGACACATATGTAATACCCTTTGTAATACTTTAAGCAATAAAAATTAAAAAAACAAAAAACAAACAAAAAAAAAACTAAAAAAAAAAAAAAAAAAAAAAAAAAAAAAAAAAGAAATAGTTAAATCCATATGATTATGTTGAAAAATTAGTATATTAAAGCTTTGGACTTTTATCTGTAAAAAAAAAAAAAAAAAAAAAAAAAAAAAAAAAAAAAAAAACTAAAATTAATACAAATATAATGTGGAAACTGGAAACGATAGAGGAAGCAACAGAGGGCTGTGGAAACATGGAGAAGGGAGCAGTCAGTTGTGTGAGGGAGTCGGGGAGGACTGCCCAGAGGTGAGCACTTGAGATGCTCCTAAAGACAAGGAGGGTGTGTGGGGTCCAGAGCAACAGGGCAGAGGAGGCACAGTGGCCGAGTGTCCTGAGTGAACCTGAGTCTCACGCTGCTCCTCGAGGGGGAACATCCGGCCAGAAGCAAACAGCAGCCTGGGCTCTGCGCTGGGCGTGGCTGGATTTGCCACAGCACCCTCCCACGGCCCTTCCTCCTCTGCCTGGCTCTCCAGCACGGGCCGGAGAAGCCCTATTCTTCCCGGTTGTGAAGCCATGCAGACATCTCCCCCTAGTGAGCAGCTTCCTGGGAGGAGCAAATGAAACAGTGATGGAAATTTCCCTTAGGCCCTCCATCACCCTTCCCCCCACCTGATAACCTTTGGGTCCAGCTTGATTTGGGTGGTAACTTAGGGACCAGTCTTCCATTTCATAACTGCCCTGCTGGCAAGAGTATGTGCTATGCAGTTGAATGGACCAGAATTCAAATGCTGACGCCATTGCTTAGCACAGCGGTTCTCAACCTGTGGGTCGCGACCCCTTTGGCGGTCAAAGGACCCTTTCACAGGGGTCGCCTAAGACCATCCTGCATATCAGATATTTACATTACGATTCATAACAGTAGCAACATTACAGTTATGAAGTAGCAATGAAAATAATTTTATGGTTGGGTCACAACATGAGGAACTGTATTTAAAGGGCCAGAAGGTTGAGAACCACTGGCTTAGCAGCAGTTCTCCTCATCTCTATGTGGAATCATAACTCTTATGGAGGGTAAGAGAGATGCTGAGTATAAAGTGCCCACAGTGTGCCTGGCCTGTGGTGCTCTGAAGCTGCTGGTCCTGTGAGTTTTGCCACCATCTTCTTTTTATGCTTAAACTTTCAGAGTTTCCGGGTTCATTCAGATGAAGACAATCCTGAGAGAATCCAGCAGATTATTAAAAGAGCCATTGAAGATGCTGACTGGATCATGAACAAAGTAAGTGCTTGGCTCCTACCTATACCTGTGAGCTGTAATCTCTATGACCAGCAGGGGTCGCTTCTGCTCCACATTGAGAACAGTCTCGCTGCTCCCCACCTCTAGGAGCCAAAAGGTGATGGCAGATGCCCTTCTGATTGTATTTGTGTGTTTGTTGTGTTTGATGGGACAGGGAGACACCCTCAATCCCTAAAGACACATTTCTTTTTTTGTTAATTCTCACCCGAGGATATTTTCCCCCTTGATTTTTAGAGAGGGGAAGATGGGAGGGGAGGGGGGGCCGAGAAAGAGAAAGGGAGAGGGAGAGAGAAACATCAATGGGAGAGTGAGATGGCGCAGCAGGAAGAAGGAAGAGAGCAGTCTTACTGGAAACAATATGACAAAGCTGACAACAGTGTTGTGAAGAAAGAGCTGCCGTGGGGGTGGGTAGTGAGCTCTGTCTCTGCAGGTATTCCCACTGAGGCAGGTTAGTGAGGAAACCTTCAAGTGTCTGTTTTGGTGGAGAAAGAGAGTCAGTAACATAGACTGGCCTGCTGGTCCGTACACTTTGGTTAGAAAACCTAGAGACCGAAAACATGCCCTATTCCTCTGTCCTCCTAAGTCAGAAACCCCCGTTATTGGGCCCAGGATTCGTTTTTTTAAACTCAGTGATTGGATTAGATGGCTTTTGAGGTTCCGCCTCTACCTGAGGTTTTTCCTCCCTCCAAACAAGGCTCATCTTAAAGGGAATGATGGACATGCCACTGTGTTTAATTCTAGTTCCCCAGTGTCTTTCTTATCCTTTCTCCCAACCCCATCAGCCACCTTTTCCACTAAAGAAGAAAGTGGGGATCCAGGCACCAGCTGGATTCAGCAGTCTGGGCTCCACCACTTTCAAGAATCCCCTGCGGGGGGCATCTGAGGCCTAGATGACCACCGTTCTCAGCCTTCCCTGGTCCTCCCTCTCGCATTGGCTGTCCTCACCCGCTTCTAATGACCTCTCTGTCTTGCAGTATAAAAAGCAAAACTGAGACTCAAAGAGTGAAGCCGCTCTGAAGACCCTGAAGGTGAGAGGCCTCCCTGGAAGGAACCAGCAGCAGCTCTGGACTCTCATTGTCCTGCTGGTGGGGAGCAGGACCCCGGGTGTGGGAGCAGCTGACGTTTGCTCCAATGGCTCTTCTCAGGCTGCTTGTGTCCCTGGTGACCTTTATGTTTGCTTTTCCAGGCGGTTATGATGTGAGATTTGGGGAGAATGTGTTTTTTCACTTTTCTCTGAAAGTGATTCATTTATTCTGGACGTTATTCTTTGAGACCCGAGTGGGCGTCCCCTCAGATGGCGGCCTGTATGGAGAACAGGGCATGGGTGTCAGAACCAGACAGATCTGGATTTGAATCCCAGCTCAGCGGCTTTTCAAGGGCGTTGACTTTGAGCTTGGTTTCCTCTCTTGTGAGAATTAAATAAGATGAAGTCAAAGAGCCTAACGCAGGACATGGTACCTGGTGGTGCCGGTAGATGACTCTCTGAGGAAGCCGCCCTCCCCGCTCCCTCCTCTGCTCCCACAGGGCTCCGCGTATCTCTCTCTAGCCCATGGCACCTTGGTTCGTTTGCTTGTGGACTTGTCTTGTCCCTACTCATCGCCACTGTCCCCTTCCCCCAGGCCCCTGAGCCTTCACAGTTGCACTGCGCCCAGCAGTCTGCCAAGCACCTGTGCTTCCCGCCCAGAGAAGCAGATGCCCTGGTCTTTGCCTTCATGGGTCTCTGCCGTCACAGAGTCCCGGAGTCCTGAGTGGTGAAATGCAGCCTGCATGAAACAAGGAGGAATGCCGAGCACCTCCAGTAGTGCTCACGTGTTTAGGCTTCTGTGAACCTGCCATCTGTCTTGACTGTCCCTTCCCTCCTTTGCCACCATCTCAGAAGGAGGGGAGGAGGGAAGCCAGCAAGCAGTCCTGTGGATTTTCATGAGCCTGAAATTGGTGGAGAAAGACAGACCCAGCTCGCATCGCAATTCTGCTTGGATTATGGTTGGGTAACTTACCTCGCCTCTTTCAGCCTCACTTTCCCCATCTGTCCAATGGGGTAATGGCCGTACCTACCTCGAGAGCTGTGGTGAGGAATAATGAGGTCTAATGCATGCCAAGTGTCACCCAGAGCCTGGCATGGGGAGCTGGCTGCATGGGGAGCTGGCTGCACGGCCAGCCCGTGGTTACCAGCTACAACTATTAGGGAGCCCTGCTTTGCAAGTGGGAGATGGAAGCTCGGAGAGGTTGAGCCTCTTTTCAGGGTCACAAAGCTGCTAAGCCAGGTCTGTCTGAATCTACCAAACAGCACAGATTTGGGAGGGAAAGGAGAGCATCAGGGAAAGAGGGAAGGAAGGAGAATGGGAGGGAGGGAGGGAGGGAGGGAGGGAGGGAAGAGGGATAAGGAAGGAGGAGAGCAGCAGGGAAGGATCAGGGGGAACTGGCCAGAGCAGGTGGAAACCAGAGGCCACACCGGGACTTGAGTACCTCCGAGGACTCAGCCAGAGGGACGAGCCAGCATGTGTTTATGTGCTGGCAATTACATGGCTTAAAGTGGCTGAGCTACATCTATGTGCATTCGACTGATCAGCAGACAGTGAAGTAAATACATCACATTGTGAAAGCTTGGTGTCTTCTTGCCACTTGTTGTTCCCTACTGTGTGCTAACTTTCATACTAGGTGTTGTAGACAAAAAAGGGGCCACGTGCTAACCTGACAAGCTCAGGGAAGGCCTGAATGGCGGTCTTACACACTCAAAGACCTAAAGTAACCACAAAGGATGGTCTGAAATGAAAACCTTAACTGCCCTTGTAGTTTGGCGCAGTGGATAGAGCATCCGCCTGTGGACAACAGGGTCCCAGGTTCGATTCCGGTCAAGGACACGTACCTTGGTTGCAGGCTCCTCCCCAGCCTGGGCCCTGCTCGGGTGTGTGCAGGAGGCAACCATTCAATGTGTTAACCATTCAATGTGTTACTCTCACATTGATGTTTCTCTTTCTCTCTTCCACTCTCCCTAAAAAACTAATGGAAAAATATCCTCAGGTGAGGATTAACAACAACAACAAAAGAAAAAAAAAACAAAAAAGAAAGAAAGAAAAAAACCTTTTAACTAAAAGCAGTTATAGTGGATAGTCACGTCCTAGGCTGGTATCTTCCCTGACAAAGGTCAATCTTTACCTTAACGAAGCCTGTTTGTTGTCATTTGCATCTATGATAACATATCATTGGAATGTCAGGGTAATTTGTAATTTCCCTTTTTCTGGACCCTTCAGGGCACAACCAATGGGTCAGGGTGCCAGGACAGGAGACCACAAATTCCTTCATTGTTATTGTTATCTTGTTAATTGTTGACTGTTAACTATCCTGTACCCACCTATGTAAAAGAAGTGTCTATCATTTTACTTATTATCCAATCCCAGAGGTTTGCCCGCTTTGCTTCCTCCCACCTCCCTAATCTATCACCATGGATTTCATGTAACCCACTTAAGTATTTCCCTTTGATTATAATGAATAAAACAAGGTGAAAACCACCATTCTCCAGAGCATTATCCCAATATGTTGAGATTCTGCTTCCTGGCAATTGTCAACAGTTTGGCTCAAATAAATTCACAAAAATTCTTTATGGGTTTGAAAGTTTTTTTATGTTAACATTACTTGGCGTAGTTGGCAGGATTCCAGACTCTCACCCAGGACCATCCCGCAGAGACCTGGACCCGATGCTAGGATCCAGCAAGGGGCCCATTGAGCCTGCCAATTCCCCCCCCCTCCCCTCCAATTGGGTGAACTTGGGTGAGTTGTCTTTTGGACCCAGGACCTTCCCTTGCTTTGGTAGACGGTCTGACTTTATTTGAGCTGTATTTTTAAATCCTTGAGGTGGAACTAAGGTTAGGGGTTGACTGAACTCAGGCTAAGGTGAGCCTGGAGGGAAAAAATGGGTGGCTGGTTTTGATTTTGGCTTTTCAATTGGAATTGCTTTCTGAGTCTGAGCAAAAGACAACCTTTGCCGTATAAATGAGCTGAACTCATTCAGCTCCGAAGATAAAGGGGCACATCCTCCCTCCAGCCCGATTCTCGGGTGTTCTTAGGTGACTAAGAATCTTTGTGGAGGTGTCAGAGGTCATTCTTCAGGACGTGCAGGAGCCCCACAGGGAAGTCCTAACTCAATTGTAATTAACTAACTGGCTCGTCCAGGGGGCCCCCATAAGGCTCGATCTGCCAGGGCCCCAAGCCTTTCCTGTTGTTTTGGACAGCTGGGAGAGAAACTGAGGCACGTAAAAGGGTTGAGTTGTGACTCGAGGTCAAATTGGCCCCAAATCACCTGATAGGGAGAGATTTTTAAAATCAGTGTTGCCCACATGTTTTTTTGAGAAGAGTAATATGTATTTAGAACTAAGTGAACCAGATACTGAGCCAAAAGGGGAAAATGATGTTCACAAATTGACGCTGCTCAAACCTTGCTCTTATAATCACCTAATTGTTATTGATTGAATGTATATAAAATGATTTTTATGTTGTTACTAGAGGCCCGGTGCATGAAAATTCATGCACTGGGGGGCAGGGGAGGCCTGCCCCCTCTCACAGTCCAGGAGCCCTCAGGGGATATCTGACTGATGGCTCAGGCCCACTCCCCATGGACATCTCTGTGGGAGCGCACTGACCACCAGGGGACAGCTCTGGCCCCGCCTCCCATTGCCCCGCTGCCACCAGTTGCCGCCACCCCCTAATCACCGTCTCCTCCCTCTGCTGGCTGGCACCCTCCTTGGCTGGCCTGGTGCCACCCATTCGCTGACCTGTTGTTCTGCCGTTCAGTTGATTTGCATATTAGGCTTTTATTATATAGGATTATCCTCCTTATGGTTTCCTAGTGGAAACAATATCCACCTCCCTAGACCTTCCTCCCTTATTAGATATGAAAAACATTAAACTTGGATATCTCCTAATCTTTCCCACCTACTAGAAAATAATATTCTGATTATCAGCTATGATAATGAAGCTAATGTTTTTTTGGCCACACACTGGTCTTCTATCAATATAAGCATTGGTACATTTTTTTTCCTGGCTATATCTATTATAAAGGACCTATATTGAACAAACCCCTCCAAGAACACCTCCCTAAGAACACCTATTTTAGATGAGTATTATCTAAATATAGGAATAGATCAGTGGTCGGTAAACTGCGGCTCGCAAGCCACATGCGGCTCTTTGGCCCCTTGAGTGTGGCTCTTCCACAAAATACCGACTTCTGCGCATGGGCCATGAAGTTTCAATCGCACTGTACGTGCGCCCACACGTGATATTTTGTGGAAGAGCCACACTCAAGGGGCCAAAGAGTCGCATGTGGCTCGAGAGCCACAGTTTGCCGATCACTGGAATAGATGAAACTAACTGCCTAGAAGAAAAATTAAAATTTCTGAATAATAAAATAGTAGAAGTCTTAATTCATCTGGCTAAACATATCATAAGATAAAAGTGAAAGTGGATGAAGGAGGAAACATATAATTAACTTAATAAACAATTAATGCTTGTTCCCCTCAGATCCTGCCAGGACAGGAGACCACAAATTCCTTCATAATAACTGTTATCTTGTTAATTGTTGACTGTTAACTATCCTGTACTCACCTATGTAAAAGAAGTGTCTATCATTTTTACTTTTTATCCAATCCCAGAGTTTTGCCCGCTTTGCTTCCTCCCACCTCCCTAATCCATCACCAGTGGATTTCATGTAACCCACTTACATCTCCTTTGATTGTAATTTATAAAGCAAGGTGCAAACTGCCATTCTCTGGAGCATTATCCCAATCCATTGAGATTCTGCTTCCCGGCAATTGTCGACAGTTTGGCTCAAATACAGTGGGGCCTTGACTTATGAGTTTATTTCGTTCCGAGACCGAGCTCGTTAAGAAGCTCGTTAACTCAAATCACTCTGTCAACTCAATGCAAAAAACCCGCCGAGAGTCAGCTGGTATCTCAAAAAACTCGTTAGTCGGGACACTTGTAAGTCAAGGCCCCACTGTACTCACAAAAATGCTTTACAGCTTGGAATGTTGTTGTTTTTTGTTTGTTTGTTTGTTTTACGTTAACATGGTTAACAGCACATGGTTAATATTTCTGCCCCTCACAGTGTGGCTTGTAGAATGTTATTATAATGCAAATTTTTATTCTCCCATAATTTCTTTGTAATTTTTTCTGGAGGTTTTTATTCTTCCCCTGTCCCTGAATAAAAACTGGCACCGGCCTCAAAAATTTCTGGCCAAGTTTAGGTTAAAAGCCCAATGCTATGGTTGCTTTTAAGTCACTAAACAGTCTCAATTTATTAATTGAAATGTCCAGTCCCAGTTAATAAAATTTCAGAACCTGAGTTAAGGTTGAGGCTTCTCCAGGCTTCTAGTGGAATCTGCTACGGATGGGAAACCCACTGTCAGAGAAGGAGGCATACGTGGGATCTTTGCTGGCTTGGGGTGGGGTTGGGGGTGCGGGGCATTCCTAGGCAGCAGGCAGTCTCAGCAAAGGTAGGAAGCAGCACCGTTTGCTCAGGATTGCCCATGCTGTTCAGTGTGGTTGAGATAGCATAGACCAAAGAGATCGTGCTGGAATCATCTCTTGATATAATTGCCCCCCCCCCCCCCGACCAGAGAGTGAACCCCCTGAGGATAGGGACCATGCACTGAATCCTCTGGGCCAGCTGTGTGCCTGCTTCCCAGGAGGCCAGCTCTAAGCTTCTGCTGAATGAGTAATAATTCCAAGCTGGTTGGCTGGGTAGATAGAGCGTTGGCCCGAGATAGAGCATTGGTCGTGGGTTGGTTCAGGTCAAGGGCACATACCTTGGTTGCAGGCCCTAGTGGGGGCACATTCGGGAGGCAACCAATCGATGTGTCTCTCTCATATCGATGTTTCTCTGTCTCTACCTCTCCCACTCTCTCTAAAAATCAATGGAAAAATATCTGTGGGTGAGGATTAACAAAACAAAAAAGAAGAAGAAAGAGTGATAATAGCAGGCAAACTGATGTCTCTCTTTTGTTGGAGTTTTTATTGCTTTCTAATAATGGGGGAGGCCAGGAGGTGGTGATTATTTCTTGGCTACCGGTTGTGTGTGTGGGGATCCTCTTCTTATCACTACACTCAGGAGCTGATTTGGAGGTGAGAACTCTTGCTGTCACTGCATGATGAGCAGCACAGGTGCCTCCCACACACTTCCTCCAGGATTCCCCCCAAAAGCAAAGGTTACCAAGAGCTGCAACCCAAACTTCTTTCCACTTCCCGGAATGAGCCTGTCCCTCTGTTCATCCTGCTCCTCTAGGGGGTGGGGCTTAACACGAGCATCGAGGGCAGTGATGGCGAACCTATGACACGTGTGTCAGAGGTGACACGTGTATTCATTTTTTTGGTTGATTTTTCTTTGTTAAATGGCATTTAAATATCCTATCTAATAAAAGAGAAACATGGTAATTGGCATACGACCGCTACCCTTCCCATTGGCTAATCAAGGATATATGCAAATTAACTGCCGGCCAAGATGGCCGCCGGCAGCCAGGCAGCTTAAAGTGAACATGAGGCTTGCTTGCTTCAGTGACAGAGGACTCCAACGTTCCCCGCCTGCCGCTGCAGGCCTCTGAGCTGCAACTCTAAGCAACTATGTTACAAATATAGAAGCTAAACAAAACCCCAGAAACCTGCTTTAGTCCTTCGGGCTTCAGCCAGCAGGATCGCAACATTGTTTGATCAGCAGCGAAGGCCTAAGAGCTGGAGCCAAGCCTCCAAGCTAAAGCTGGCCCAGAATAAAAAAAAAGAAAAAAAGGAGCGGTTGGGAGCTTCCGTCACCCGCCAGCCTGAAAACAGCCCTCAGCCCCTCACCCAGACTGGCCAGACACCCCAGTGGGGACCCCCACCCTGAAGGGTGTGTGACCAGCTGCAAACAGCCATCATCCCCTCACCCAGGCTGGCCAGGCACCCCAGTGGGGACCCCCACCCTGATCCAGGACACCCTTCAGGGCAAACCAGCCAGCCCCAACCCTTGCACCAGGCCTCTATCCTATATAGTAAAAGGGTAATATGCCTCCCAGCACCGGGATCAGCGGAGCCGAGAGGCCTCCCGGCACCGGGATCAGCGTGACAGGGGGCCTCGGCTAAACCCCCTGATCGCCCTGCGGCTCTGTGTGTGACAGGGGGCGGGGCTACAACCTCCCTATCCACCCTGCTCTGTTCATGATAGGGGAAGGCGCCCCAACCCCCTGATCAGCCCTGCTCTGTGCCTGATAGGGGGAGCTCCCCAACCCCATTATCACCCTGCGGCTCTGTGTGTGACAGGGTGTGGCGCCCCAACCCCCTGATTGGCCCTGCTCTGTGTGTGACAGGGTAGAGCCATAACCTCCCCATCGGCCCTGCCCTGAGTGTGAGAGTGGTGGCGCCCCAACCCCCTGATCGGCCCTGCTCTGTGGGTGATAGAAGGCGGCGCCCCAACCCCCACCCCCAGGCCCTGCTCTGTGTGTGATGGGGTAGAGCCATAACCTCCCCATTGGCCCTACTCTGTGAGTGACAGAGGGGAGTTCCTCAACCCCCTGATCGGCCCTGCTCTGTGCATGACGGGGGGTGGTGCCGCAACCTCCCCATCGACCCTGCCTTGAGTGTGACAGGGGGCGGTGTCCCAACCCCCCAATCGGCCCTACCCTGAGCGTGACTGAGGGTGGCATCGCAACCTCCCGATCCGCCCTGCTCTGTGCATGACAGGGGGCGGCACCCCAACTCCCCAATCAGCCCTGCTCTGAGCCGGACCAAGGGCTGCACCTAGGGATTGGGCTTGCCCTCTGCCACCCGGGAGCAGGCCTAAGCCAGCAGGTCGTTATCTCCCAAGGGGTCCCAGACTGCGAGAGGGCACAGGCCGGGCTGAGGGACCCCCCTCCCCCCCGAGTGCACAAATTTTTGTGCACCGGGCCTCTAGTATAAAATAAATATCAAAAATATAAGTCTTTGTTTTACTATGGTTGCAAATATTAAACAATTTCTATATGTGACACGGCACCAGAGTTAAGTTAGGGTTTTTCAAAATGCTGACACGCTGAGCTCAAAAGGTTCGCCATCACTGCTCTAGGGCAAGCAAAACCAACAGCCTTTGTTCAAGGACAGGAAGAAACCTGACCGTTTCTATGTGAGGGAGTAACCGCATTAACAGTAGGACAGGTGATTGTAGTTCAAGAAAATGAGCAGAAGCTCAAGGCATTGTATCATCTCAGGTCATCACAAGAAGGGCGAGTGCAGCACAATAAAATTTTGAGAGAGAGACCACATTCACGTGACTTATTACAGTACATCGTTACAATTGTTCTGTTATCATTGTCAATCTCTTCCTGTGCAGATGTATAAACCAAACTTTATTACAGGCATGTATGTGTAGGAAAAACCCTAGTATATATAGGGTTCTGTGCTAGCTGCAGGTTCCAGCATCCCCCTTATCTGTGCACCATTTGTTGCTTTGAACCAATTATTTTGAGACAACCTTCACAAAGAAACAACACCAACGATGCTTGACAATTCTCTTCAAAGGTCCCCAACATGGAATACTACGCAGCAATCAAAGAGAACTACCAATGCATGGAACAACTTGGGCAAATCTCAAAGGCAATTTGTTGAAGGAAAGACACATATGTTACATGTATGTAACTATGTAACAAAGGTTGCATATGTTATGATTCCATTTACATGACAGTCTCAAAAAGACACAGCTCTGTGGTTGCCAGAGGTTAGGAGTGGGGGAGGGTGTGACTATAAAGGGTAGCATGAGGGAGCTTTGCGGGGAGAAGGTGCTGTTCTGTATCCAGCTGTGGTAGTGGTTACGTCTACATCCTAGAACTGTACACTGTCCCGGAAGTCAATTTCTTTAAATGGTCCAACCATCATTAATAGGATTTTGGTTCCTTTATGTCTGAGTTTCCTCTGTGGTCAAGGCAGGGTAATCTCCTGACTTACTCTCTGTCTTCAGGAACAAAAAGAAGGATGAAACATGGCTATAGACAGGGATTTCTGAAAATGCCATCTTTTTAGGTTTGGCCAGGAAAACAAGAGATCAGGGGGAGAATGGGGCGGGACGGGGTGGGGGGGGGGTGTAGAGAAGAGGGAAGAAGGTGGGAGAGGTGCCTGGAATAACTTCTGAGTTACTGTGTTTTCAGTGCTTGTTACCTGCCAGGCAGGAAAGCTCTGTGGCTTCACTTCACTTTTCTCCGAGAGGCAGGTGCTATAATGAGCCCCACTTTGCAGACGAGGGAGTTAAGGCCCCGAGAGGTAAAGCACGTTGCCCAAGTCCCACAGCTGGTGAGTGGATAGAGCTGGGATTGAATTCAAAGCCAGGGCCTTTAATGCTATTGTCCTCCCTCCAGGTCTATGTTATTTCATCCCTGAACCTTTGAGTTTCTTCTCTCCAGGCTGGAGATTGATATTTGATTTCCCTCTCTCTTGACCATCAAGGACTTAGTCCTAGATCAGCCGTGGGCAAACTACGGCCCGCGGGCCGGATCCGGCCCGTTTGAAATGAATAAAACTATTGAAAAAAAAGTCCGTACCCTTTTATGTAATGATGTTTACTTTGAATTTATATTAGTTCACACAAACACTCCATCCATGCTTTTGTTCCGGCCCTCCAGTCCAGTTTAAGAACCCATTGTGACCCTCGAATCAAAAAGTTTGCCCACCCCTGTCCTAGATGTACTCTCCATGTTCCGTCTATCTTCCCCTCTTTCTAAGGCACCCCTCCTGGGCTGGCCTCTCAGCAGGCCCTTGCGTGAGATTTGAGAGGCACGTGGGAGGCAGTGGCAGCAGCGGGCAGCGGTGTGGGCTCCGGGAGACAGGAGATGGATTTCCTGGCCTGGGATGCAGGTAGCCGTGGCCACCGGGCCTGCTTTCCTGCAGCCCCTGGCCCGGATGGCAGGAGCAGCTTCCTGCCCCTGAGGGCTAGTGGCAGCTTCCCTGGCCTTTTCTTCTCCAGCCTCCTGATGGATTTCCAACACTTACGTTCCTGTGCAAGTCCCTTCTTGAAATGCTTGGAACAATGTCTGTTCTTTGGCTGATACAGAGCCCGGGTGCACTGCCCTCTCAGGAAAACCTTTTACAAGATTTATTTTTTATAAAACACCATCCTTGAAAACATAGGAAGTGGACTGGGGATGGAGACCCTGTGGTTGGCGTCTGGGGTGTCCCTCTTTGGCGCTGCTAGGCAGAGCTCTCTTATCTGCCAGCATTGACTGGGCTGCCTGGCCTGGGGGAGGGGAAGAGCTGTCCAAAGGGCCTTCCCATCGAGATGGTCCCATTCCATTCACATTCTCCTTTTCTCTGGCTGCGGACTGCCCATCCCTTGTGTGAAGAACACAGCAAGAGTTGCTTTCTCCAATGTATAGTGAGGGAAACTGAGGCACGGAGAGGCTCGAGATGGGGCAGTATGTGGCCAATCGAGGAAGAGCATCCCTGCACCCTGTTTCCAAGTTCATCATCTCATCACCAGGAAACCAGACAGATTCTAGGGGAGGTGGGTGAGCGGCGGGGAAGAGTCATTCTGCACCTATTATGTTCAGTGTCAAGCACTTTCCCTGCGATAGTTCATGCTTGACAAGGCCCCTGGTTTATGATTCCCATTGATGAGAAGAATGAGGCTCAGAGAGGTCAAATGAGTTGCCCCGAGTCACACAGTGGCAGGTGATATTCCAACCCAGTCTAGCTCCAAAGCCCCGGTTCTTCCTCCCTCACCACTACCAGCTCTCAGGGCTCTCACTGCAAAAGTGCCTGCGGTTGTGTTCGCTCTACAGTAATTGTTTAGATTTAGGTCTGGCCTCAGGTCTTCCAATTTAAGATGAATGCCATTTACTTCTAAGACTTTAACCTGCTTAATTGAATATATGATCCTGAGTTTTTCATGATCCAGTTGCTATTATAATTAATTTATTCTGACATGACCCTTGCTGACAAGAATCTGGCAAATTGTGGGCCAAACCATGTCCCCTACGGCTTAACAATGACCCGGTTCGGCCCTTCTGATCCACCTCCTCCCTGGCTCCTGCCTCCTATGCCAGGGCTCCCTCCCCCTCCCACTCTCTCCAGCTGTATCATGTTCCTGCCCAAGTTGGCCCAGTGCTTAGGGCTCCAGTCCCAGCCTTTGTTCATGCTGTTCCCCTGCCCGTGTGCCCTCCCCTCTGTCCATCTGCCAAACTCCTCACCCCTCTTTCAAGTCTCTTTCATGGCTCCTTTGCAAAGCCTCTCTTGGCCTCCATCCACAGGTAACTCTGATCTCTTCCTAAGAATTCTACCATCCCTAGGACAATTCTTGCGCTTATTCAATATCCACCCTTTCTGCACATGTTTAATGGGCACTCGATATGGAGCTAGGTGCTTGGAATATATCCTGAATTCCGGCAGCAGCCATGGGAGGAGGCGTCGTTTCCATTTACTGATGAGGGTCCTGGGGATCAGAGACGTGGAGGACTGGCCCAGACTCTCACAGACAGTTAATGGTAGAGCCAGGATTGATGCTGGGTCTGTGTGATCCCAACACTGAGTCAAGTTTTGCTGAATTGAAGTGAGGTGGTGGCTGCTACAGGTGGTGGCGGCTGTGCATTCTCCACTGTCCTCATATAGTGGGGCTTGGAGTAGCAGTCCGGTTGGGAGGGGAGCAGCTAAGAGATGGTGTGAAGCTGCATTGGCGCAGTGGTCATATTGCTTTTTATGGGCTGCATGCTTATATAAGGTGGCTTTGGAGTAGCTCGATGGAGATGAGGTGGCACGAAAACCCCTCTCAGACCACTGTGGATGGAGTCAGGAAAAGATGGGGGTAGAGGACTGAACCAGGGAAGCCCAAGGCAGAATTGCAGTTGTAGAATGTCCTGTGTCCTTATCAGAATGACCAGTCACCCAACTTCGTCATTTCCACTGAGTCAGACACCAGAGGGTGTTTTATAGAGAGCGGAGGAGGCTGTCCATTCCCTAGAGGAATCTCCGGTCCAAAAGGATGTGAGAGAAGACCTTTTGTGGGTATTACTAATGAACAACCATTAAAAAGGCTCTCATTAAACAGCATCCCAGGCTCTTGGGAAGGGAGACTCAATTATTATTTTCGTTTTTTCTAAAAACAGAGAAAAAATTAATGGGGAACAGAAGAAACAATTCCTGTTATCAACAACAACAAAATCATGACATTTGAATGTAAAATTTTCAACTTTTTCAAAGCGCTATCATTTATCATTATCTCATTCAGTTTCACTTCCATTGAGTGAGACATCAGGAGAGCCTCTCACTGCTAATCTACAGGGGAAGAGGGTCTCAGTGATGAAAACTAGCAGGAATGATCAGAAACGGATGGACCTTGTGGGCAAGCCCTCTAGCGCTCATTGTTGAAATTAGAAGTCACAGAATGAGCTGCTCATTATCCAGTTGAGGGCAAAGGGGTTGAGTGGATCCTTGTTGACGGGAAGTGAATTGCACACTGGATCCAGGTAGACAGAAACCAGTGAGCTGTCGTTCCTTTTACTTTCCTTGTTGGTCATTTCAGATTTATTTGGGTTGGCAAAGGCATTCTCAACAGTCCTCAAATTACATCAGCGATAGATCTTTGTGCACAGGGCAAAGTTCAGCACCCACTGAGCTGACCAGTCGGAGGGGCGGGGAAGGTAGTAAGTCATCCTTTCCCCATAGGGTTGTTTAGAAATGATCCTGTTATACAAACAGAGACTGCAAGTTGAGGATCCCCACGCCTCACCTCGTTCTCATTCTTTTCTGTCGCTCCTTTAATTTATATGTCCCCTCCCCGCCCCGCTTGCCGGGTCCAGGCCCTAGGCCTGCCAGGGGGGACTCCAGGACAGCGCTCAGCTGCTCGCCTTCATTAGCCCCTGGAGCGCACCGCCTCCCCCACCCAGAGAAACAGGGAACTCCTCTGGAGCTGAGCCTGATGGTCTCCCTTTCATCCTCCTAATCAAGCCAGGGCGATGACATCGAGCGGCCCGAGACACGTACCTGCACTATCAGCTGTCCTTCCCACTGGAATTTCATCAGAGCTCACTGACCAAACTCTTCAGTTGTTGCAATTGGGCCACTCAAACCATTCAGGCCTTACCCACTTTGTGCTGCTTTTCCCGATAGGGCAAGTCCCTTTGGATGCTTATTTTTATACAGGGAAGCCCTGGATATCAGACTTTTTAGTAAGAGTGTGGAGGAATGTGGAGAAGTGATTGCATCTTAGGGGCCAGTTGCCATTTCAGAGACCAGCAGTGCAGCCTTTCAGCAAGAAGCATAATTTAAAAAGCTCGGGAAAGTCCCCAAACTCTGGGACCAGGAGACAAGCCTGGTTTTGGGGTGAAAGAGGGAGACCCTTTCCTGGTAATGATGCCAGTTGAATAAATATTTTCATCCCACCCATCTTTCCAAAGGCTCCTCTGTTGGTGGATCCCCATGGGGACTGTGCCAGGAATTAGGGAGTAGGGCAAGACCAGGATTTCCTAAATCCTTTTCCTCTAAAGGAGGGGAGTACTGGCTAGAAGCCATTTGTTTAATAAATTAATTTTCTAATTTATTAGTTCATTGAACCAATGAATGCTTGTTATGCAAATTTAGTTATGGGACAGATAAGATGTTTGTGTGGTTCAAAATTCAGAAAGTACTCTGTCAAAATCTCTCTCCAATGCACTCCATCTCCAGAGGTAAAGCCACATGACCTGTTTCTTAGGTCTCCTTCCAGAGAGGTGCAATACATAGAAAAGCTGTACAGATTATCATCCTAGGCCTGGTTTGTTGCTTTTCTAACCCACACAAACAATAGTCATTTATAAAGTCTGCTGTGAACCTTGATTTTTTTAAAAAAAACTTAATAAAATATCTTGGAATTCTTTTTAAAAATGCATAAAAGGCTTCATTATTCTTTTTTTTTTTATGGTTCATTTTAGTCCAGTGCATGGAGGCATCATGACTTTTTCAGTAATCTCCCACTGAGAGACATCTGGTTTGTTTCCATTCTTCTGCTACAATCAACAGCACTGCAGTACAAATGTCACTTCATACCTGGCCAAGTCTGCCTGTAGAATAAGATCCTAGAAGGGAATTGCTGGGTGGGAGGCATAGAGAAGTCGAATCAATTTACACTTCCAGCAGCAACACGCAAGAGTGTTTTCAACACGTGAGCATCTTCTACTCCGTGTTTCTTATGCTCCCTGTACATTGGGTGGCTGAAAAGGTGGAGTCAGCCGTCAGTGGCTTCCCTTCCCTCTTAAAGTGGAGAGCAGCCCCCTACTGGCCTCGCATGGCCAGCCTGTGGGCTCCTTGCTCGCCTCCCAGCCTCATTGCCTTCCTCTTTCCTTGCCTGACTCACTAACCCCTGGTGCACCCATCTCTTCTTTAGTTCCCCAAACAGGCCAAGCTCCCTCCCCTCACAGGGTCTTTGTACATGAAGTGCCAGATGCCTAGAAGGCCCTTTCTCCACTTTCAATCCTTAGCTCTCAGCTCAGTTACCCTTCCTCTAGGGAACCCTGCACCCACCCCCATGACTAGTTCCCTGTGACTAGGTTATAAGCTCCCCAGCACCATGTACTTCTTCAAGGCCCAGAAGCTATTATCCCCTCCATTTCTGTAATTATTTAGTTAATGTTGTTCTTTTCTGTGGGTCTTTGAGCTCCATAAGGGAGGGACCACATCTGTTTCTCTCTCCATCGTCTCTCCAGGGCCTAGCATCGTGCCTGGTACCTAGTAGGCACTCAGTAAAGATTTCTTGTTTGATTTTACTCAGTAAGATCAATGAATCTTTATTAGGTATCAACGATGTGCAGGAATTGTTCTAGGCATCAGGGATACATTACGAGCAGAACAAATTCCTGCTCTCATGGTGCTTAACAGACCATGCTAGTGGTTGGGGGAAGGAGTATAGAGTCAATAGACATATAAACTAATGTCTGACTCATATAAACTATGTCAGACTGTGATGCATGTTGTGAAAAGAAATAAAGCAGAGTAAAGCAGTAGCACGAGATAGAGCTGGGAGAGCCATTCCCAGCAGAGTCTTCATGGAAGGGCTCTTAAATAAGGGGACCTGTGAGCAGAGACCTGAGTGGAACAAAGGAGTCAGCTGTGTGGGTATTTGGAAGAAGAGCATTGCAGAGTGAGGGAATGGCAAGTACGAAGACCTGGAGGCTGGTCCATAATAGTCGTGCTGGAGGAATGTAGGTAGATATTGGAAAGACTAGAATTTTAAAATATATGTATATTTCTTTATTGATTTCAGAGAGGAAGAGAGAGAGAGAAACATCAATGATGAGAGAAACATTGATCGGCTGCCTCCTGCATGCCTCCTACTGGGGATCGAGCCCACAACCCAAGCACCTGCCCTTGGCCAGAATCGAACCTGGGACCGTTCAGTCCCCACGGCGACACTCTATCTACTGAGCCAAACCGGCTAGGGCGAAAGACTAGAATTTATGTAACATTCAAACACTTATATTCAACCTTAAGGTCTTATTAATGATGTTACAACGATCCTGAGATAATTTAAGATTAAAAAATAAACAGAATTTGACAGTGAAAATGCTTTATCCTGAGACCACAGGCTAAAAAATAAAGGAACTCTATAGAGATGTGATGCAGGAAATCTTCAGGTGCCTGGTGTCAACAGGAAAAACAAAACAAAACAAACTTGGGAGAATTATGACATTGAAGATCAGTGCAAAAACCAGGGGAGAAAACTAAGAAGTCAAATGGTAGAGAGCATCTGTGACAGGAAAGAGGGTGGTCAGTGTGAAGAAGATTTTAATTTTATTCTAAATCAACCTGACCAAGAAAATTCTCCTGGAGAAAGCCACGGGAAGGCAGTGTGCATGGGAAAGTCTTCATGCATCATTCACCCCATAATATGCACATCAGAGGTCAAACTGAATGTCACGGAGAGAAGCCATATAAATATAATCCATATGGGACAGCCTTCAGTTATTTGCAATGTTTTATAAAACATCGACTAAATCACAATGGAGAGAAGACCAATTCATGTAAGGAATGTGGCAAAACCCTTAGTTCTTCACTTTACTTCACATACATGAAAGAGCTACACTGGGGGAGAAACTCTATCAATGAAAACAATGTGGAAAAGCCCGGAGATATCTTCCAACCTTTCAAACATGTGAAAGGACTCACCAGAAGAGAAAGCCTGTGAAGGTAAGAAACGTGGGAAAGCCTTCCGTTGTCTCAGAAACCTTCAGATCATGAACATAAATCCCACTGGGAAGAAGCCCCGTGGACGTGAAAAGAACGTAGTGAAGCATTAAGTATCCCAGTGATCTTTAGAGCATGAAAGAAGCCTCACTGGAGAGAGGCCCTTTGAATGTAAACACTGTGCTACAGCGATCCCACCCAGTTCCTTACAAACACAAGAAAGAATTAACTGGAGAGAAACCCTCTGATTATGAGGAATGTGGCAAAGCTTTCCTTTATCCCATAACTTTTGAAGACATGTGACAATTCTATTTTCCAGACTAACAAATAGTTGGAATACATTTTTATGTAATTTTTTTTTTGGGGGGGGGGCGGGAGGGGCGGGAGGTGAAGAATAATTTTTAATGTTTTTTTAAAATTTTATTTCTATAAATACACCAGAGAATTATGCAACGATGCCAGCATCAGATGCAATCCTGGGCTATACCTCTGTACACTCCTTCGCAACTGGTCCTGTGATGGCTGCTGAACCTTTGAAACAAAGCATAGAAACAATAGCAATCGCATAATTTATTGTCTTCTCTATTGCCTTGACTGATAGGTTAAGGGAAGGGAAATAACATTTATTGAATAGCTACAATTATGCAAGCCATCTCATTTTATTCAACACTCAGAACACTCTCAAAGTTATTATTATGACCTCATTTTATGGATGAGGAAATGAAAACTCAAAAAAGTTAAATGATATGGCAGGCGTGGCTCAGTGTTTGAGTGTCGACCTATGAATCAGGTGGTCATGGTTCCATTCCTAGTTAGGGCACATGCCCAGGTTGTAGGCTAGTTCCTGAGTCAGGGGGGCCCCCACCATTGCTCCATGATCACCCCTGCAGAGGAGGCCCAGGCCACCCTCTGTGGGGCAATCGGTCAGGGGAGGGGGAGCACTGGGGGAGGGGGACACCTCTGCAATTGATCACCCCAAAGAGGGAAGCCCAGGCTACCCGGCAGATGGTGCTGTGGTAGGTGGGCAGGGCCTCCCTCTGTGGGGTGATTGATGGTGGGGCTCCCAGACTGCAAGAGGGCACAGGCCAGGCTGAGGGACACCTCCCGCCCCCGCCCCTGAGTGCACGAATTTCATGCACCAGGCCTCTAGTTATTTTATAAATTACGAAATGAAAACTTTGGCTAAGCATAGAGCCCAAGGTCATGTGGGCAGATAGTGGCGAGTCAGGGTTTGAACCCACCTTGTCTGCCTCCAGAGCTTGTGTGCCTAACCTCTTGGCTGCAGTGCACGAAAGCCTCAGTTTAAGTCTCTGCCTCCAGGAGATCTTTTTGACTGACCCCCAGTGCAGGCTGGGCTGGATGCTGCACTCACACAGCACCAGGCATGACCACCTTGGTCATATCCCTTTCCTGCTATTTTAGGAGTCAGTTTGTTTATCTGCCTCTCCCTTTAGACTGTGAGTTCTGCCGGGACTTGTTCATGTTTATTTTCCCAGCCCTGCACATAGTAGGTGGCCAGGGAACATGCTGTGGGAGGTTGAGGTTCAGACTCCATGGACTGATAGAGGCTGCCCGGTGCTCTGCAAGAGCCCCAGGACCATCAGCCACGTCTGCCTTGTGCAGGGGAGCGGGGTCACACGCATACCGCCTGCCTTCATCCAAGCACAGGGTAGACAGATGCTTTTTGTTGATTAGAGGACACAATTACTTGGTTAAGGAATTGACTTGAACCCTTTAGGCCACACCAGAAGTTTTTTGTTTTGTTTTGTTGTTGTTGTTGTTTTTAATGCCTCAAGAAGAAGCATTTTAGCAAAGCCCTTTCTGGTTTAACCGAACAGAAACCCATTCTATATTGGTTGACACACTTTTGTGCCCTTGTTAGAATTATATTGAAAGAAGATGCTTTTGCCTGTAGTAACTGATGAAGCTGTAGCAGCTATGGGTTCGGTATAGCAATGCTGCCTGCAATATGGGTACATAAGAACTTGGGTTAAGTCAAGGACAGTCCCTGGATATTAGTACTTTTGTTACCTTCTCAGATATACATGGAACTTCTTATTTGGCTTTTTATATTAGAAGTAGGGCCACCTACACTTGGGAATGAGGTGGATGGATAAGATTCCAGCTAACTGAATGTTCTAATAGAATGAATTGCTGCTCATTGATTTTGTAAATAACCGGGCCCTACGGGAACTTCGTGAATGTGTCCCATGTTTACTTATCCTTGAAACCAGAACCTGTCACACCTCATTGCAGCCAACCTGAGCTCAGTCTGAGTGTTGTTCTGCTGCTTGGTTAGTGACCATTGCTTTAATAAGTGGAACTCTTTTAATTCCCAGAGCTTAGGAATCTTTTTTTTTTTTTTCTGTCAAGAAAACTCAAAAAAAGTCTGGAGGCTTTGCTAGAAATAAATGATAGATATTTACTCAAGGGTCTTAGAGTCTGCAAACTGGAAACACAGATAGATAAAAACCCAGAAGTGTTCCAAAGAAGAAAGAAAAGTTGAGTTCTTATAGAAAAAAAGTACATTTAAAAATACATATATTTTTATTGATTTTTCGAGAGAGAAGACAGGAGAGGGGGGGAGAGAGAAAAACATTAATGTGAACATGAAACATCAATCAGCTGCCTTCTGCACATCCCCTTGGGATGATGGCCAACCAACTGAGTCACACTGGCCATGGCAAAAAAGTACATTCTTGAGAATTATCATTCCTCCATTCTTAGCTCTAGGATTGATTCAGGATGGTTATTAGTCAGATGACTGGTGATCAAGATAATGGTTGCTAGGTGGTCCAGAAGATGGTCTAGTCACATTTTGCTGGTTTGGATAAGGATGTCAGGTGGATGTCTTCGTGAGTCCTTCAGGGGTAGTTAGAGGGGTACCTGGAGGTCCAGGTGTATATCTAGGCATCAACTGGAAGGTTAATGTATGTCCCCGCATTGACGGAAGACTGTAAAGTTAAAAAAAGTTTAAGTTCCCAGGCTAGTTGGAACAAGAATGGAGTCTTTCCTCATAGTTCCACCTTTGTAATGTTAATTTTAGCAGCTTGGTTACAGTGTGAGTCCATTTTATATGTTCCCTATCTTCACTCTGTCCTCAGTTCTGTAGAGATGTGTGCAGGGCTGCTACTTGTTGCTGCAAGGCTTGCTGGGAGAGAAGACTGTGTGTGGATCTGTGTAGCCACAGGAAGTGCTTTGTGTAGAGCAGAAAAAAACGGTTTTGAGCCACTGCACCAGCCTGCCCCCCTGGGCTGTGATGCAAACAAGAGTGTCAGAAGTGACTGTTCCTTCACAACACAATCAATTCAAATCAGCTCCAAGAAAACAGATTCAAATCAGTAAGCCAGATTTCACCAGAGCCAATTCCTTCGGAGAAAAAGCTGTAACACGCATCTCACTGAAGTGCTTAGTTCTATTTTAAGTAGCCCAGGGGCTTACCCCCAAAGTCCAGTTTTATTAATTAATCAATTATATTCTGTATATATATATATATATATGGTCATGATGGGTCTTATAATTTTAAATACAGTGAAAATGAAGATTTAAAAAAATGATACTGGAAGCTGGTTATGGCAAAGTAGGAAATATTCAATCAGGAATGTGGATTTAAAAGTTTCAGTGTGAATTTAAAAACCGAGCTTCCTAGTGTCCAAGGCAAAAATAGAAATGGTGGTCCATGTGAGTTTCATCACCATCATGTGAAGAAGAAAGACAAGGAGGAGGAGAAGGAGGTGGAGGAGGGAAGCAGCAGCGGCTACATTTGTTTGTAGGAGCAAACATTCATCTGGCATGACATTATCGGAAAGTTAGATTTTGTCGATCTTCCTGTAAGGGGCTTGAGTTAACTTGCTCAGAGGTGTCTTCAACTGTTGTTTGGCAGCAGCGAAAATGGTTAGGTCTTACCACGAAATCATGGACGTGCGAATCAATGGTGGCTCTTCCTCCGAGGAGAGCCGTCTACTCAGTTCAGCTCCTGCACCAGGGCCAGATCCTATGTTGCTTTTATTTTTAACTTTGGTTCAAGGGTGCGAGGTGGTTGCTCATAATGAGTTGACTTCCAGAAAGATGTATTTTAGAGACACAACCGATACAGGTAGTAATGCAAACAAACCAGTTGGAACAAACCACCAGAAATCCCCATGCCCTCTCTTTCCATGGGTTGCTCAATACTGTAGTTGCCCCATGTGATGCTGTCAGTAGGGAAAATGAAATAGCCAGGAGAGTCTTGGCCAAAGCAGCACTGACTCCGCAGACGGAGCAGCGGCTTCAGCTGTTGGAAATACCGGGTGTGCACATTTTGGCATTTCCACGTTGAGTGTGGTCTTCCTGAGGGGAGGAAGCCAGGCCTGGCCTCTGTACTAAGAGTGGTCCCTCCCCAAGAGCAACTATCCTGGCCCTGGGCTTCCAACCAGCAGACAGACTGGCCCAGGTCCAATATTTGACTTTGTATACAAAGGTTGCTTTTCTGATACACCTTACAGGAAATTCAATCCACCTTCCCCCCCTTTTTTTTTTGCCTTCTCTCATCTGGTTCTTTAACAACCAGCTGCAAACATCTGCATTGCAAGTTCAAGTGTTTAGCACCAGAGTGACCCCTATCACTCCTGTAGGCCATTCCCAGGGAGACTCCCCACTTCTCTGGATTGATAACCAACACATTTCAGGAGGGAGTAGATACAGAATTAAGTGCCGGCATTCCAGGGGGTTGGGGGAATGGGTGAAAAAGGCGAAGGGGACTAAGAAGTGCAAACTGCCAGTTGTAGAATAAGTCACAGGGGTGAAATGTACATACAGCATAGGGCATACAGCCAATACTGTGGATGGTGTTAGATGGTGACTGGAATTATCATGGTGACCACTTCATAAGGTATGTAAATGTGTACCCACTATGTTGTACACCTGAAACTAATAAAATATTATAAATCAACTTTAATTAAAAATAAATTTAAAAAAGCAGACATTCCATCTCCTGATTCCAGCCCTCTTAATGAGATAGTTTCTACTCGGGGACAGGTCAGGGATGGGTTCTTCATAGCCATGTGCCCTTGGGATGACACAGGTTCCTCCCTGGGTGCCAAGAGAAGGGCAGGAATGATGGGTCACGGTCTTCTCTCTAGGACTCTGTTTTATGACCAATCGAGGGCATGAGTTGGCATTGGGAAGCAGGAGACGGGGCTGTCCCCTTACTGGAGGGACATGAGGCCAATGTCCTTCCAAAGGACAGGAAGAGAGTTCCCCAAATCCCCCATTTTATTAAACTGGTGAATTCTGAGACACCGGTTTGCTTCTGAGCATGGCAGCCGTGGGGTTTTCCCTGTCTGGGTGAGAAAAGTGATTCAGCTCTTTGGCTAATTTCCTTTCTCGGTTCTTGGCTCTAAGTCTTGACTTTGCCCTAGAAAAAACACTTCTCAGAAGTGGGTATCACTGAACAGGGGAACCAGACATCCATGCAGAAATTCTCTAGGTTCCCTCGGGGGTCCAGGAAGTAACACTAGTAAAAATACTACTAATAACAACCATCCCTTATGTAGCACTTAACTATGCACCAACTTCTGTTCTAAGCACTTCCCATCCATTTACTCACTGGATGTTCATAACAGCCATGTGACGTGGGTGGAGTTGTTATCCTCATTTATAAATAACTTTGGGAACAGAGAGGCTTAGTAACTTGCCCAAGGTCACACAGTGGTGGGAGGATGTCTGCTGAACACAGGATACTAAGAAAGTGTCATGGGAGAGGGTGGTTTGAGGTAGTGGACTGGGGGGTCGGTAGCCAGCCTGATGGGGCCCTGATGCTCTTGCCTCCAGGAGCCTTTTGAGACTATGTTGAAAGCATCACCTTCTCCCCAGAACAATATACATATGCATCATGACAGACAGAATTCCAACAGCGCTGCTTTATGTGAGGAACTGCAACTCACTGAGTATTTAGCAGAGTTTGGTGTCATTTTTCTGTCATTTGCTCCCAGTGGTGCTCTCAACCCTTTTTCTGCTTCTGCTGATGAACATCTCGAAGGACTTCTCAGTCTGTCCTCATAACATTAGTCGTCTGTATGTATGAGAACATTCTTTTGTACACTTTAAATATATAAAGTTTTGTTTGTCAACTATACCTCAACAAAGCCAGAAGAAAAAATCCAACAGTCGCGTTAGTTATTAAATCTTAATATTAACAACGTCACATCCATTTAAGAACTTCAGTCATGTATTCAGCTCCAACTCTCCCTCCTCCACAAGGTTCCTATCTTCCTGGGGTGTATGTATTGGGGGGGTGTGAGGTGTGTCCGCTCTCACCAATCCCTCTGCCCCCCAGGACCCAGCAGTCCCACTCTGGGTATTTGTTCCAGATAAATGAGGACTTACATCCAATCTTTGGATTGATTTAAGTCAAAGGAGACACCTGATAAGGGCTCTGCTTCAGGGACTCAATGTCAACTGGCATATTGGGGTAGTTAGAGGGGTACCTGTATTTAGAGAATTTAAAAGGCGCCATAAAACTGATGCCTTTGTGCTGATCGTCATTATGCACAGATAACCCTAAGGAATGTCAGCAATAAAATATTTCTCCCACCTAAGTGGACCATACCCCCTTGGTATGCCAGGATGTCAAGCGACTTTGCCAGGCCTTGATGGTCCCCTGTCTATCCCCTCCCCAAGAGTAACCTCTATTCTGACTTCTAGCATCACCAGTTGGTTTTGCCTGTTCTTGAACTTCATGTAAATGGAATCTCATAGTAGGTACTCTTTTGTGTCTACCTTCTTTCATTCAACGTAATATCATTTATGTCACTCTGTAAACCTCAGTTTGTTCTTTTTATGCAGTTGTAGTATTCCCTTGTATGAATATGCTGCAATTTATTTATTTATCCTGTAGCTAGACATTTGGCTTCTTTCTAGTGTTTGACTACTATGAACAAAGCTCCTATAAACATTTTTGTATGTGTATTTTTATTCACACATGAATTCATTTCTTTGGGTTAATTTAATAGTAGGGTCATATGTTTAGCTTTATAGAGACTTCCAGGCAGTTTCCCAAAGTTGTAGTACTGATTTCCATTCCCACATGTCTATGTTACCACTTGGTATCATCAGGTTTGTTGTTGTTTGAGCTATTCTGGTGGGAATAGCTTTAATTTTCATGCCATTTATTGGTTGAAGAATCTGGGTCAGTTCTGTAAATTTGCCCACATTCTGGATTTGGCTAATTGTACCCTCGTGGTAGCGTTCAAAATGTTTCCTTTATCCTCAGTTTGTCCCTTAAGCTAATAACTAGCTCTAAAGACATGATTATATTAAAGTTTATTTTATGATTGTTTCATAGATGTTTTTTCCTACTGTCTCTTGCATTAAATCAGAAAGAACATAATGTCTATTGTCTCAATTTAATTGATGTTAACAGAGATCGTTGAATTCAGGGGACATGTTCCATCTGTTATTAAGTTTCTTAGCAACCTTCCTTCCACTTGATGATTTTAGTGGAGGTTGATGATTATTGCTGATATCCATTTTTCATTGGAGTTGCAAAATGATGACTTTCTAATTTAACATTCCTCTTGCATTTATTATCTACTAGAGGCCAGGTGAATGAAAATTCATGCACTGGAGGGGGGCTCCCTGAGCCTAGCCTTCCCCCTCTCACCGTCCGGGAGCCCTCAGGGGCAAGAAGCAACCTGGCAATCAGGGGAAGGCAACGCCCCCATCACACCTCTGCTGCAGCCACTGCCAGCAGTGCAAGCCTCGGCCAGCCCTGGTTACCTGAGCCTCAGGTGGCCCTGGGCAGCTGGGCAGCCGCCATCTAAGGCTTGCCTGCACCTTGGGCCGGCCCGGGCAGCTGGGGTCTGAGGGGACTGGGGGATTCCAGAGGCAGGCGCAAGGCAAGGCCCGGTCCTCCTGGGGGTGGGCCCAGCCTTGCCGCGTGCCTGCTGCCCCAGCGGGGCTGGGGGGACTGAGACCCACCATCTTGTGGCTGTGGATGCTGCCATCTCTGAGGGTGGGGCAGTCAATTAGCATATTCCCTCTTTATTCGATAGGATGATTATTTATAAATCACTCTTCCTTATCAATTATTTGGTTGCCCTATATATACTCCTACCAGAAAAGCAAGATAACTGCTTAATAACCTGTATCGATTTTTAGAATAATGTGTTGTTGCTTCAACCTCCAAGGTAACTAATGAACTGTTTGTAGTACCATTATGAACTTAAGGATTTATAAATATTGAAAGTGTTTCAAATTATTGCATTCATTCTTTTTGATGCTCAAATTGTCCTGTCTTTGGCCAGACACTCAAGTTAGCTCTAAGTGTATGAATATTTTTAAGGCTTTTGATGGATACCAAATTGCTCTTCAGGAGGCCATATGACTTTACACACCCACAAGTGGCATGAGAATGTTGGTTTTCTGCTACCACCACCTACAATGGGCTCTGGAATGTATATATTTTAAGATATCTGCCAATTTTATTTATAAAATATCACATAAATTTTTTATTGTAATAAAATATACCTAATATTAAATTCACCATTTTAACTGTACAACTCAGTGCCATTAAGTATATTCATGCTGTTGTGTAACCATCTCCACTATCCATCTCTTTTCATCATCCCACACTCTTTTTTGGTTGGTTTTACCTAATTATTTCATCTTTATACAGATCTCTATGAACCTCAATTTGCTCTCCTAATACATTATGCATTCTTCTATGATTTGAGTCAATATAGGCAAGTGTTATCTTCACTTGAGTCTTTATGACAAATATTGAGGATGTCAGGGCCACACACAAAGTTGTATAGCTTCCCATTAGAGAGACCTTTCTGTTGATAGTAACCACTTAAGGGGAATGGAAGTTAAATTTTATTACTACCACATTCTTGACACTTTAGAAATTGACATTAAGAGAGGTTATAGCACACAAATTAAAGTCTGACTGAGCCAAAGCCCATTTTAGTCATATATACCGCATTTAACTTTATAGTTTGTCTTAGTAAATCTTCATATCTGGTACTATTACTCTCCAACTGTTTTCTTCTTCTTAATGATTATCTTGGCCAAAGATCAGCAAACTATGGCCCACAGGACAAATTTGCCCCATAGCCTGATTTTATAAATAAAGTTTTATTGGAACACAGTCATGCCCAGTTGTCTATGTATTGTCTATGGTTGCTTTTGTGTTACAAATGCAGAACTGAGTAGTTGTGACAAAGATGAAATGGCCTCCAAGTCAAATATTTCTGGCCCTTTACCGAAAAAGTTTTTGCAACCCCTAGTCATGGCTATTCTAAGTCCTTTGCATACCTATAGTTTTAAAATCCTGCTGGGATTTTAACTGAGATTGCATTGAAACTTTAGGTCAATGGCATCTTGCAATATTGAGTCTTCCAATGTATGAATATGGTGTCTCTCTCCAGTTATTTGTCTTTAATTGACCTCAGTCATGTTTTATGGTTTCAGTGTAGCTCTTGTGCATCTTTTAATAGACTTATTCCCAAGTATCTGGTGTTTTTATGCTGTTATTAATATTATTTTAAAACTTTATTTTTGCCTGTGTGTCTCAGTGATTCAGCGTTGACCTATGAGCCAGAAATTCATGGTTCGATTCCCAGTCAGGGCTGGATCCCCAGTAGGGGGCATGCAAAAGACAGCTGATCAATGATTCTCTCTCATCATTGGTATTTCTCTCTCTCTCTCCCTCTCCCTTCCTCTCTGAAATCAATAAAAACATATTTTCAAATTTAAAAAAAAATAATTTCAGACCTAAAAAATGTTGCAAAATTAGTACAAAGAATTCTATGTATCCTTTTCAGATTCCCTAAATGTTTATATATATATATATATCTCATATGACTCCATTTATATGAAGTGTCCAGAAGATGCAAATCTCTAGACAGAAAATAGACTGGCAATTGCCTATGGCTCAGGGAGCTGGAGGTAATTAGGGAGTGACTGCTTAAGGGTATGAAGTTTCTTTTTTGGTGATGAAAATGTTCTAAAATTGATTGTGGTGATTGCTGGGGTCCAACCCCAGCAGGTCCAGGGGTCCCCAAAGGTGTGGACGGAGTCGGCGAAGAAGGAATGACACAGAGGCAGCGTTCAGTTGATCAGCATGGTTGGGTTCTCTTGCCTGGTTCTATTGCCAGGTTCTGTAGGTTCTCCAGCCAGGTTCTGTAGCCAGGTTCTGTCCAAGATCTTTTGCCATGTTCTTTCGCTAGGTTCTGTCTCTAGGTTGTGTGGCCAGTTTCTTTCCAGGATCTTTTACCATGTTCTCTCCAGCGAAGTTCTTCTGTCTCTAGGTTCTGTGTAGGTTCTGTGTCTAGGTTCTGTGTCTAAATGTTATATTTTTATTACATCTTATTTTATCATTCTCCCCCCTCTCTCATACACACACACACACACACACACACACACACACACACACACACATTATTGGTAAGTGGTATTTTTAAAATCTTATTTTTCAATGTTGCTAATATAGAGAAATAAAATTGATCTTTTATATTGACCTTGTTAGCTAATGACTTTGCTTAATTCACTTGTTAATTCCAATAATGGATTATTTGGCTTTTTAACATATGTCATCTGTAAAATAAATGAGTTTTACTGCTTTCTTTCCAATCTTCTTCTATTTCTTTTCTTGACTTATTGCATTGGCTAGGACCTCTGGTAAAGTGTTGAATATAGCCAAAACCGGTTTGGCTCAGTGGATAGAGTGTTGGCCTGTGGACTGAAAGGTCCCAGGTTCGATTCCGGTCAAGGGCATGTACCTGGGTTGCGGGCACATCCCCAGTAGGGGATGTGCAGGAGGCAGCTGATCGATGTTTCTCTCTCATCGATGTTTCTAACTCTCTATCTCTCTCCCTTCCTCTCTGTAAAAAATCAATAAAATATATTTAAAAAAAAGTGTTGAATATAAGTGGTGATAGTGGACATTTTTGTCTTGTTCAAAAACTCATAAGAAACATGTTCAATATTTTACTACTAAATTGGATGTTAGCAGTATTTTGTTGGTATTATAATAAAGGGTATCAACAAAATGCCTACAAAACCCAAATGCCCATCAAGTCAATTTACATAGCAATGAAAAAGAATGAATTACTGCTGCATTCAACGATACAGGGACTCTCATAGATATAACAAGGAGCTAAGAATGACAGAAACAAAAGCGTACGTGAAGTTCTGTCCTTACATAAAGTTCAGGAACAGGCAAAGCTAATCCGAACAGTGTTTTCTAAAGCAGGGGATTGACAGGAGAGGGGCCTGGAGAAGCTTTCTGGGAGCCGGAAGTGTGATGTTTTGATCTGAGTGGTGGGCATATAGGCATATGTATGTGAAAGTTCACCAAGCAGTATACATACAACTCCTGCACTTTAATAAAAAATGTAAAGTTCTGCTTCAATAGAAAATTCGAGGTTCTCTGCATTTTACATGGAACTATATAGTGTTTCCAGCAGCAGCAGATGTTATAATCAGCTAGCCCACATGCCTCCAGCTTATCTACGAAGCTTTCGTGAGAGGTTTTGTCAAATATCCTTTCTGATATCTGGTCTTACCACATCTATGATAGTGCTTCTCAAACTATTTTTTCCCTTTTGTCCAAGCCCTGGGCAATGATTATTTATTCTGGGTTTTAAAATATCCCTACCCGTCAAGGAGATTTGGTGGAAACTCCCTCTGGGAATTCTGATAGTTGCTAGGGTCGTCTGCCCACATATTCTGAGAATCACTGGTCCCCTGATGCAATAATTCTTTTGAAAAAGTAAAAAAAGACAATCTGCCGATGACTTGTTCTTGGTGGATTTGGGTGGGTTCCTCAAGATCAAGACACTCATAGAGCATTTATTTAATAATCAGTCTAGAATTTTTCCAGGGTGGACAGTAAGCTCTCCGATGGCGAAACTGCTATAATAATATCACAAACTGGTGAAAACCCAGGACTTTTACTTACTTTGGTACATTTCCCTTTTTGCTTGAGCCAAGTTAAGTTTGGCTATCTGCTATTTGCAATTGAAAACATTCTAATTGATGAAGAAAGGAAACTAACTCTGAAAAATTATATCCTGTGGCAAGCACTTTAGAGCCACTTTAGAATTTAAATCTTAAAACAGACAAATGATGCCATGGCCCATGTGGTTCAGTGGTCAGAGTGTCGGCCCATGCCCTAAAGGGTCGCAGGCTCAGTTCTCGGTCTAGAGTATGTACCTGGGTTGTAGGTTCAATCCCTGGCCCCGGTCTGGGCCTGCGTGGGAGGCAACCAATTGATGTGTCTCTCTCACATCGATATTTCTCTTTTTCTCTCTCCCCCCTCTCCCTCTCTCCCATTCATTCTCTCTAAAAAAATCAATGGAAAAAAATATCATTGAGTGAGGATTAACAAAAAAACAAAAACAACAACAAAAACCCACAGTCAGGTAAAGTAAATGTTACTCTCCTAACTTAGAGGTGAGGAAACTGAGGTTCTGAGAGAACAAATGACCTGCCCTCGCAGCAGAGTCGGGATCTGAATTCAGATCCCAGTCACCTCAGTGCTCATGTTCTTTCCACAGCTCATCGTCTCCCTCTTCACCGCCATGCCCGAGTGTGTGCTACACTTGCTGATTTGAAGGCATTTTCTTAGACAGAGACTGACATGAAAATAGACGGTGACCAGTTCTGCTATCTTCCAACCACACCTGTCCTGTAGTGTGACAGGGCATCTCCTAGAGCTGTTTTCCACGGAACCCGAATGTTTCTCTCGGTTAACAGGTACGCCATGAGAAAACAAATGTTTAATGGCCCATCGACTTGGGAAATGCCACTGCACCTAAGAGTCACAAGTGCATTAGCCCTTCACAAGGCTCTGGCAAGTCATGCCATATACAGCACTGGACAAAACTAGGTTTACCATTGTTCGTACGTGAAACACAGTTTATTTTTTTTCTCTCTCTTTTTTAGATTTTTGACATTATTTTTAAAAAAAATTTTATTTACAATTTATTCTTGTATTATTATTTATGAATTATTGTATTCATTTCCATACGAACAACGGTAAACCTACTTTTGCCATGCCCTGTACAACCCGTTTAATTTCACTTAATTTAATGTTTCTCGATTGGTCACAAAACCCTGTTTTGGAGAGATATTTATTCAAATTTTGGTGATGAGGCAGTGTTCATTGGAACAGAGTTTGGGGAAGGCTGATGTAATGGCTCAAACCCTTGGTATCAGAAGAAAATAGGCCAACGATCTCTTCCTGCCTTACAGGGTCCTACTAGAATTCAAATAAAAGATGAGCCATCATAGCTCACATCGGTCGTGTGTGCGTTTGTGCCAGGCATTGCTTAAACACTATACACATGAACTCACGTCACCCTTACTGCGCCCTGTGGTGGATTCTGTCACTGCACAGGGGAAATGATGCCCCCGAACATCTCACAGTCTCTACTAGAAAAGCCAGGATGCGATCCCAGATAGTGTGGGCCTGGAACCTGCCTCTCTGCCTTTACATTGCTGGTGCTCAGAAGGCCTTTCGACAGCCTTACTGTATTTTCCAACCTTCTGCACATCAGCCTTGGCCACTTTCCCCCCAAAACAATCTTGGAACTCCTACCCTGGCGGAGCAGCTGGAAATTCCACCTTGGCACACCACACAGCGTTTCCACCCGGGGTGTGGGCATGACTGCAAGACCGCCTGTTCCTACCACAACCTGTGGATGAAGCGCTGGTGGGAGCCGGGGCATGGGGGGAGGGGACGGAGGCGGGGGAGGGGGGACAGATGCGGCTTCATGGTGTGGCCAGCGGGAGCCCCGCGGGCCTGGGCTTGCTTCTTGCTCTGGGACAGCTCTGAACGCTGGACTGGCTTTTCAAGAACTAATGCCCACCTACTAATCCTCTCTCCCCTCTTTCCTCTCCCTCCCTCTCTTCCTTATGTTCTTTCTTAATGTTTAATTTATTAATAGAGAAAATGTATGCAGGGTAAAATAAATCAAACAGGACCAAAGAGGACAGTATAAAAATGAAGTCTCACTCCCAACCTTGGTTCTCTCCACACCCAGTTCCCTTTCCCAGGGGCCACCTCTGTGCCAGTTTCCTGTATTTCCCTCTGATATATTTAATGCATGGAGGCATATATAAATATATCACTCCCCATCGGTTTTCCATGAGTCATATGATACTTTATATTTTATTTTTTACACTTAAAAATCTACATGAGAGGTCATTACATATTCGTGCATGAAGACCTCTTTTGTTCTTTGTTACAGCTACAGAGGACTTAGTTTATTTAATGTTATGTTTAATGTAGACTCTTCTGGCCACAGTGTCTGGCTCAGTTGGCCTTGCCCATGATAGTGAGTTAGGAGTCCACACAGGTGTCTGCATACACACCTACACAGATACCTACCTGAATGTGGGGGGCGGGGCAGCTTTAAACTTGGACCTTATGGAGGAGCCCAGAGGGTCTGATGGCAATGACTGACCCTATGTACTGGAAGGAGGAGCAGATACGTTTATTTTCCTGGGTGGTCATCAAATCTGGACGTGACTAAATCTCTGTGGACCGCTTCTTTCTCATCCTGGAAGGCTGGGCCAGCACTTTAACACACCTGGAGGTAGCACATCAGAACACATTAATAGGAAGTGGTTCTTTACAACACTTTGGTGGAGAGATGGGGGAAAGGCTTTCCATTACATGCTACATAACTTCACAAAGGTCCCCACGCCCCCTTCCTAGCTCATCACTGCATCTCCCTGCTCCCCTAACTCACTCATCTCCTCTTCCCCTGCAACTTCCTCTCAGCATTCCCCTCCCCCACTGTCTGGTCTGAGCAATTTAGCCCTCCAGCCCTTTCCCCTTCACGCCCTCTCCCTTCCTACTGCAGCCTGCACAGCAGCGTTTCTCAAAGTGTGTTCTCTGCATCTGCTGCATCAGATTCACCTGCAGGACTTGCTGGAAATGCCACCCGGGCCCTGAAAGAACTAGCGATTGGGAGAGGAGGGGTCAGCAATCGGCATCACTAGCGAGCTCTCAGGTGATGTGTAGGTGCACGCAATACAGTGTGAGGGCCGGGTGTGTAAGGTGGCTTTCGGCACCACCCACCGGATTCAGGTATGTGGAACCAGGTGGATGTGATCAGGTGGCCTGTGGGTAAAAATGCCACCATCTCAGCATGCTTTCTTCAGGAAGGAGCCATGGTGTAACACCCAGTCCAGTCTCTGGGGTGAAGGGTGAAATCCCCCCACTGTGCTTTGCACGTGGCAGACCCTGCTTGGAGGTGGCATTTTTTTCCTTTAAAAATTGAGGGAGAAGTTATTTGCTGATTTCCACAAAATCTATTTGTGCAGCCTGATAAATTCTTGCATAATTACACACCCATGGAACCACCACCCACATCATGAGAGAGAACATGGGCTCCCTCATGCCCTCCTCCTCGTACCCCCTGGCCAGAGGTAACCACTATTTTGACCTCCATCACCATAGGTTTAATTTTGCCCCGTTTTGACCTTTATCTAAATCAGTGGTTCTCTACCTTCCTAATGCCGCAACCCTTTAATACAGTTCCTCATGTTGTGGTGACCCCCAACCATAAAATTATTTTTGTTGCTACTTCATAACTGTAATTTTGCTACTCTTATGCATCATAATGTAAATATCTGATATGCAGGATGTATTTTCATTGTTACAAATTGAACATAATTAAAGCATAGTGATTAATCACAAAAACAATATGTAATTATATATGTGTTTTCCGATGGTCTTAGGCGACCCCTGTGAAAGGGTCGTTCGACCCCCAAAGGGGTCGCGACTCACAGGTTGGCGACCCACAGGTTGAGAACCGCTGATCTAAATGGAATCACACGGAATGCACTCCTCTGTGTTTGGCCTTTTTTGCTCCACATTTGTCTGTGAGATTTATCCAGGTTTGGCAGGTAGTAGAAATTCAGTCTTTTTTTGGTGTGTGTGTGTGGCTTTTTTTAAATCCTCACCCCAGGATATATTTTGCATTGATGAGTGAGAGAGAGGGGAAGGGAGAGGGAGAGGACAGAGAGAAACATCGATTGGTTGCTTCATGCATGCACCCTGAATGGAGATCAAACCCACAACCTGGGCATGTGCCCTAACCAGGAATCGAACCTGAGACCCTCACGGTGCACAGGATAGCAGGCTAACCACTGAGTAACATTGGCCAGGGTGAGATTCAGGCTTTTTCATTGCTGTGTGCAAGGGATCAGCAACCTGTTTCTGTGAAAGGCCAGCATAAATATTTTCGGCGATGCAGACTCCGCCAGTGTAGCTCCAGTGCAGCCACAGCCGACAGGCAATAGACTACAAGTGGGCCCGGGGAGCAGAGTTGCCGACCCCTGCTGTATGAGACTTGTTATGTGGGAATCACAGTGTATTTCCTTTGCCGTCTCCTCTGTGGGCATTCGGGTTACCCACTCTTGGATGCAATGACCCGTGCTGCAGGGTGTGCTGTGAACATATGCACTCATCCTGTGGAGGGGACAGCGTGGGACCATCAGGTCCTAAGACGGACGTGCGTGCAGCTTTAGTAGATGCCGCCGAACAGTATTCCAGCGTGGTGGTGCCAACTCACCCTCACCAGCAAAGCTTCTTCGCGTCCCAATAACACTTGGTATTGCCATTTTTTTTAGTTTTAGCCATTGGGGTAGGTGTGTCGTGATTTCTGCTCCTGGATTTTAATTTGCATTTCCCTGATGAGTAATGAGGTAGAGCATCTTTTCCAATGCTTGTTGGCCTCTTGGGTATTCTCTTTTTTGATGTAAAAACTGTTTACTATTTCCAAAAATGGAACCATGTGTCTTTTTCTTGTTTACTTGTAGAAGTTTGTTATATATTTTGGATACAAATCCTTTGTTAGATAGAAGTATGGCCAATATCTTCTTTCAGCCGAGGGCTTGCCTTTTTGCTTTCTTAATAATATAGTTTGCCCGGCCGGCATGGCTCAGCGGTTGAGCATCGGCCTATGAACCAGGAGGTCGAGGTTCAATTCCCAGCCAGGGCACATGCCCGGGTTACTTGCTCCATCCCCAGTAGGGGTCATGCAGGAGGCAGCCAGTCAATGTTTTCTTTCTCCCTCCCCCTTCCTCTCTGAAATCAACAAAAACATTTAAAAAAATAAAAAATTATAATACATTTTAATGAACAGAAGTTTTTAATTGTAAAGAGGCCCGATTTATCAATTTTTTCTCTTATGGCTAGTGCTTTTGGTGTTAAGAAATCTCTCCCTGCCCCCAAGGTCATGAAGGCATTCTTCTATGTTTTCTTCTAGAAGCTTTATGTTTTACCTTTCACACCTATGTCTTTAATTCGTTAGGAATTAATTTGTTTGATTGATAGGCGGTAGGGGTCAAAGTTTCCACGTGGAAACCCAGTTGTTCCAGTGCCAATTAGTGAAAAGGCCATCCTTTCCGCTGCGGTGAAGACCGCATTTTGCGTTAAACTCTAGAAGGGATCTGGACACCTGTCGTGTGTTTGAAGCCGAGGCTGGTCTCTAGACCAGGGGTGGGCAAACTTTTTGACTCGAGGGCCACAATGGGTTCTTAAACTGGACGGGAGGGCCGGAACAAAAGCATGGATGGAGTGTTTGTGTGAACTAATATAAATTCAAAGTAAACATCATTACATAAAAGGGTACGGTCTTTTTTTTTTTTTTAGTTTTATTCATTTCAAATGGGCCAGATCCGGCCCGCGGGCTGTAGTTTGCCCACGGCTGCTCTAGACTATGCCCCAGAGGGAAGAGATGAAGGCGCGGCGTCTAGGTGCTCTGGGCTGGAATGGTATGGAGGCATCCACTCTCAGGGGACGAGACATAGGGAAGGGAGGTTGCTTCTCTCCATCTGTGAAAGTCTGTCTCCATCACCCTTAGAAGGATGTCTCACAGGCCCAGATGTTTCCGCGGTTGCTGGAAGAACAAGATTTCCAAGAAACTACCCGCTTTGCATTTTTAAATGTTTTCATGATTCTTCACCTCGCCCCCCTCCAATTTTTGCTTCCGGAAGAAAATAGGGTTTAACCCAAGAAGGACTAAGTAAGCCAGTACTGGCAGCAGCGGTCACCAGGGAAAGTCCTGGATATTTTGAGCCTCAAAACTGTTTATTTCTCCAACAGAAAAAGTGTCCCAGGCTCAGGTTCTGCAGACATCAGACCGTGGACTAATATTTTCCAGGCAGATGACTCCTGTCCAGAGCTTTCCTGGACCGCACCCCAGGGCTTGCTCTCTGGCTTACGTGAGCCCCGGCAGGCACTCTGCCATGAGCAAGGGACAAGAAAGCTGCTTTTGTATACATCACCCTGACACTCGGAGGATGGGGCAGAAGAGTGCTCGCTATTTCTCACCATTTCTGGAGCGTGTGGGTGGGCATGGAGCCAGGGAGCAGACATGGGGTGAGGGCCGTGGCGCTTGAGTGAATGCTGGAGTATTTCGTTCTCTGACTCCTGTACTATCCCTGAGTACCTGGAGTCTGCAGGGGCAGCTGCACCTGGGGAAAAGGACCCGCGTGGGACGGGTGGGCTCCCCCAGCCAAGGATTGCAATGGACAAAGGCTTTATTTTCTGTCACATTATGGCAGAGAATGTCAATCATTCACCTGACAAAGATTGAGGCAGGCACTGTGCTAGGCACTGGGTATACATATATGAACAAAGACAAAAATTCCTGCTCTCATGGGGCCTGCATTCTAGTGTGTGGGAGGCACAGACAATAAACAAATAAGTGAGTTATAGAGGATGTGAAGTTAAGTTCCGGGTGATGCATAGAGCAGGCTAAGGGGAATCAGGAGGGTCAGGGGAGGGCAAGGCCTGTAATTTAAAAAAGGGAAGGCAGGGGTGGCCTCAGTGAGGAGGTGACATGTGAACAAAGACTCCAAGGAGGAGAGAAAGGGTTATCTGGGGGAAAAGTTGTTCCTGCGAGGCTTTGGCTCACCCTTAGATTAGGCAAATTCTAGTTTCAAACCTCCTTTCCCCTTTTCTTTCCTCCCTCCCTCCTCCCTCCCTCCTTCCTTCCTTCCTTCCTTCCTTCCTTCCTTCCTTCCTTCCTTCCTTCCTTCCTCCCTTCCTTCCGTCCTCCCTTCCTTTTTTCCTTCTTTCCTTCCTTCCTTCCTTCCTTCCTTCCTTCCTTCCTTCCTCCCTTCCTTCCTTCCTTCCTTCCTTCCTTCCTTCCTTCCTTCCTTCCTTCCTTCCTTCCCTCCTTCCTTCCCTCCCTCCCTCCTTCTGTCCTTCTTCCCTTCCACACACATTAATTAAATGTCCACCATATACCAGACACTTTCTCACCCCCTATAGCTCTCCTCTCACTGAGAAACAATGGGCAGATGGACTCAGTTGCTGAGAGCTCTCCAGTCCTCATGAAACAGGGCCTGGACTTCTTCAGAAATGCCCCCAATATGGCAGGAGAGATGAGAATTTAGTGATGGATTGTCCCTCTAATACTAGAACCTCATAGATACCCCCTGGAATGATATTAAATTGAAATATGTTCACTCCAACTATTTTTATTTCATCCCAACTAACCTCTATCTTCTGAGGCCTTTGATGGGCATTTTAATTAAACCATGAAGAGCCCTTTGTCTCCTGAGAAGGAGGACTGAAACTTTCCCATCCCTCATCACCACCACCCCCTCGCCCCCCGCCTCCCCCCTGGCCGGGCTGCTGAGGAATGCACCTTGTCCCTGCAGGGTGTGGGGATGGCACGGCCCAGTTCTAGAGGCAGTGCCCACCTGTGCCCTCCTCCTGGTTCAGAAGGAGGCTTCCTGGTAGGAACAGGGGCAGCCTCCCATGGATGGAGCAGTTGCTGGGTCCTGGGTTCTGGATAAACATTGTTGAAAACAACCTGCCCCCAATTCTTGCGTGTCTGTGTGTCTCTCTGCTCTGGCCTGTTGTAAGCAGCTGGGACCCTTTTCAACGTTACACTCCAGCTTCCTGGCTTCCCTGATGTGACTGGCCAGAGCTGTCTGCTGCTGGGCTGCAAATGACCTTGCCTGGGTGAGGGTCCTCCATCCACCCATTCATATATGTTTTCATTCTGGGGTCATTCATCCCTTTTCACTTTCATGTTCCACAGACCTTAACACACCCAACGTGGACTTCCTAATCTGATCCCACCGCCGCATCAGCTCCTCCCCCTGGCTTCTCTTTGCTCCTCAGTCACAGCACCGAGAAACCCGGGAGTCACCCCCACACCTCCTTCATCCTCCATGTCCATGCTTTTAACGTTTCATGGTTACATTTGAATGCATAAAATCTAATAAAGGAAAAAAGTTTATCTTAACCACAAAATGATATTATAAAATGATACGGAAAAATATTCATTCACATATATTATGGTTAAACCAAAACAAAAAGAATGTTACAAAACAGTATGTATGGCATGGTCTCATTTTTGTAAAAAAAAAAGAAAGAAAGAAAAAAGACGTGTGTGTGTGTGTGTGTGTGTGTGTGTGAATAGAAGAACCAGCCCAAACGTTAATAGTGTAACTACTCTCCAGATGAAAGGGTTTCAATTGCCTTTTTGTTGGTTTGTATTTTTCTACAATTAAATTATATATAATTCTTATAATTTAAAAGAGTTAGTAAACATACAATTCAATTAAGCAATGGCCATATCGCTTGGTAGTTTCCTTATTTGTATGATGAAGGGTCCACACTCCTTGGCATAGCATCCAAACGCTTTGTGACCTGGTTCTTTCTGTGACCCAGTCACTCTCTCTTCCTCCCCCTCCCCCCCCCCCCAGCCCCTCACCCCTCCATGCTCCTCAGATGAGCTGAGCATCTTCCAGAAGCAGGCCTGGGTATGCCTGGCCTCTCTCACTCGTAGTGACAACCTCTGCCCAGTCTTCCACAAACCAGATGCTCAATTTGGAGTGTGTCCCCGAGGGCAGCTTCACCCGCAAGCAAGAAGCCTGGCTGCCACCCATCCTAGTCGTTTCAGCAACTTATTTTAATTCTCTCCTTTATCTCTTCTGACTTTAAACTGCCCCAACCAGCAAATTACTAACGGAGAGTCTAGAATAGTAAACACGGCTGCGGCTCTTACAGAGCTCCACCCCTTAACATATACAGACCCTTGCAACCCTCTTGCTGCAGGGCTCCGTGTCCCTCCAAGGCCTAAATGGGAAGCTTGGGGGTCTGGAAAGCAAGGGTGGACCTTGAGGGGACACATGGCTGGGAGGAAATCCCCTCCGAGGCCGGGGATAATCCTGGAATTGTCTGCGATCCCACCCGCTCAGTGGTGGGCCCACTGCCCCGCTGCTCTTTCCCACCACACATAAACCTCCTCCCGTCTCCCTCCCTTTCCACTGCCCCCGCTCCTCAAGCCCTTTTCCAGGAGTTACTTAGTGAGGTGACATTTATGTACATGGTAATGGGCCTCTCAATAAACAGACTGGAGGAAGGAAGCAGCCTCATTACGTGCTGTGCCTTGCGCGGGCAATGCATGTGCCTTCCCTCACCCTCCAGTCACCCAACGTGGAGGCGATTTCCCTTTCACAGAAGAGGAACTTGGGCCCAGGGGGTTGCAGATTGCTGCGTCCCTACTGGGTGCAGCCCCCCCCCCCCCCCCCCGTGAAAGTCCACTTCTACAAGCCAACCCACCCACCCATCCACTGACTAGTTACTCATTTCTCAAAAGTCCATTGACCACTGCGCACCCACTAGGAAGCTAGACTTAAAAAGACAGGCAATGACGAGTGTTGGAAAGGATGTGGGGAAGTCGAAACCCTCATACAATGCTGGCGGGAAGGGAAAATGGAACAGTCGCTTTGGAAAATAGTGTGACAGTTCCTCAAAAAGTTAAAGATTTTTAAAAGGTTCAACATAAAGTTACCTTATGACCCAGAGATTCTACTAAGTGTATAGCCAAGAGAATTGAAAATATCTATTCACACAAAAACCTGTATTCAAATGTTCATAGCAGCATTACTCACAATATCCAAAGGAAGAAGCAACCCAACTGCCCATCAACGGAATAATGGATAAACAAAATGTGGTATGTCCATACAATGGAATATTATTTGGTCATAAAAAGGAGTGAAGTACTGACATATGCTACAACATGAATAAACCTTGAAAACATTATGCTAAGTAAAATAAGCCAGACACAAAAGGCCATATATTGCACGAGTTCATTTATATAAAACTAGAGGCCCGGTGCACAGATTTGTGCACCAGTGGGGTCCCTCGGCCTGGCCTGCAGGATCGGGCTGAAACTGGCTCTCCGACATCCCCCAAGGGGTCCTGGATTGTGAGAGGGCGCAGGCCAGGCCGAGGGACCCCACTGGTGCACGATCATGGCCGGGGAAAGATGCAGGAGGTTGGCCAGCCTGGGGAGGGACCGTGGGAGGGCTCCAGGGTGTATCTGGCCCATTTAGCTCAGTCTCGATTGGCCAGACCCCAGCAGCAAGCTAACCTACTGGTCAGAGCTGAAGTTGGGGAAAACATTTCTTTTTCTCCTCTGTTTGGCCTAACCCTAACCCACCTGTAACTGTACAGCCTGCCCTCCACCCACACCCCTCATTCCAGTGTACCATGTGAATTCAGCTGCCAACATCTGGGTCTGAGGGGTTTTTGAGAACCAAGGAAGGCCACTCTACCCACAGCATGCCTTGGAGAGCTCACCCGTCCTGGGGGCAACCTCAACCAGAGACCCTCTGAAGTTGCTGGGCAAACAGCCAACAGCCTTGCCTGGCGTGGCTCAGTGATCGAGCGTCAACCTATGAACCAGGACGTCATGGTTCGATACCTGATCAGGGCACATGCCTGGGTTGCAGGCTTGATCCCCTGTTTGGGGCGTGCAGGTGGCAGCCGATCAATGATCTGTCTCATCATTGATGTTTCTATTTCTCTCTCCCTCTCCCTTCCTCTCTGAAATCAATAAAAATATATTTAAAAAAGACTTGCCTGAATGCCACTCTATGAAGCAGCACGAAGGACAGAGAAGGGAGGATGTTCTGGGGTGTGTCAGCAAGAAAATTCCTGGCTGGGACACCCCCAAGAGCCCCAGCTGGTCAGGTCCTGGGCCGCTGTGCCAGCCCTGCCGGTGAAGTGCCAGGCTTGGGCCAGCCAGCATGAGTCATGCTCCAGGGATTCAGCAAGCAAAGCCTTCCATGTCTTGGTCCACTCGAGGTCTGTCCACCGCAGGTGACCATCTGGGCATTTCCAGCAAAAATCCCTCGGCTACTGTCATTTCCATGTCAATCAAGTTAGTACACACCGGGCAGACCTTGGCTACTGAGCTGCCCGGAATTTGTGTGACTCCCGCCCTCCAGTGGTCAGTCAAGAAATGACGTGGGGCTCAGGGCCTGTTTGAGATCTAACGCCTGATGGTTACCAGAACTGGGAGGACTCTTAGAAAGCCTCTTCCCAGCACCTTCCTTTGACAGGGGCGTTGGACATGTGATGCCATACACACACACACACACACACACACACACACACACACACACACACACGGCCAAACTCACCTTCCCCTGGTATACTTTCCTTGCGGTTATTTCTGTCCCACTTTCTTAATTTCTGTCACACCTGCAAACCACCTACACTGTTATTGCTGAAACATTTTTTCCCCTTGAATTCACTTTTTTAAAAAAAATTTAAATGGATTTCTAAAATAAATTTGCATTATTTTCCACAAGTGGAAAATCAGTGAAATGTCACAGACAGTAATCACATCAATAAATACTTCAACTATTACAAGGGGGGGGGGGGAGGTTATTCCAGGTGCCACCCCAAATCCCCTCTGGATTGCCTTAGGTACAATGACCCCGAGGGCAGGTGGCATGACCCTCTGACCTCCCCAAGAGCCCTGAGGCTCACCATGACAGCCACACTCTGGTGTCTTGTTTCTTGACTCCAGTTGTGACACCAGGGGCCAGGGCTGCTGAGCTGGAGTTTCCTGGATGAGAGTGGGAATTTCCTGGGTCCAGACACATACGGCATCTCCACCTCGCAGAAGGGCCACTGACGCTCTCATTTAGAAGCGATGGGAATTGAGGCTTTGCCACAGGCCTAAGCCACCCTCCTCTGTCCCCTCGCCCTGTCTAAATTTTTCCGTCCTTCAAGTGCCCCTTTTGCCTGAAGGACCTAAGCCCCTGCAGGCCTGGTGCCCTTGGCATCTGGGCAACATAGCTGAGCGCTTTGTAGAGTTTTGAGTCAGTGCAGTGCCCCTAGGGCACAGCTCCCTGTCTTCGGAGCTGGGAGGACGCAGGTCTGCATTTCTGGCTGTCCAGTTTTGATCCATGGGTTCTTGAGCAAGAGGGCCACCTCTCTCAGCCTCAGTGTCGCCCCCCCGCCCCCCGCCCCCGGTAAGATGGGAATGTTGAAGGCGGTGGGACCGGCACCAGGGCACCATGGGGTCAGACCGGAGCTGGGTTCTGCAACCTCAGTTCTTGAGTTCTGGCTAAGAGAGAATTCAGAGCCAAGACTCAAACTATAAGACAACATTTATTGCCCTAACCGGTTTGGCTCCGTGGATAGAGCATTGGCCTGCGGACTGAAAGGTCTCAGGTTCGATTCCAGTCAAGGGCATGTACCTTGGTTGCGGGCACATCCCCAGTAGGAGGTGTGCAGGAGGGAGCTGATCGATGTTTCTCTCTCATCGATGTTTCTAACTTTCTATCCCTCCACCTTCCTCTCTGTAAAAAATCAATAAAATATATTTTAAAAATTGGGGTGGGGGGACTCTCTCCCCCTCCCCACGTGGGAGCCTGTGCTTGTTTCTCAAATTAAAAAAAAAGAACATTTATTGGGTAAATCACAGAGGTAGGAGAATTAATTCCTAGAAGAAATGGGCTTAGGAAGCAAGTTACAGAGGTAAAGGAAGGGTCCTTAGAGCTTAGAAGTGAGGAAGATAAAGGTGAAGTGCCCGGGAGGAGTGGGAGGGGCAGGGGGGAGGAAAAGAGGTGGGCAAGCTGGGTCCGCGGTCCTAAGGTCGAAGGGTGGAGGTTCTAGGGGAGGTCCCACGGGAAGCTCTCAATAGAATATTCGGCAGTTTTCCAGGTGTGTCCTTTCAGGGTCCAGGTCTCCACTGACTGATTGGCAGGCAGTCGTTATTCAATGCAGCTGGTCCTGAAGTCAGCCTTGGTGTCGCTTGTCTGGTTTTGCTGCTTTTCTGGGCCTGGAGCTGAAATACAACTGAGGCCTAGAAGTTATCTCTAGGAGGAAAGGTCAGAGGGGTCCACACAGCATGACCAGTGATGTGCTCGGGGAGGAAAGGTCACCTGGGGACTAGGTCCCACCCTATAACTGTCCTTTGCTAGACACCCAGGGTTTTGGCCAAGGTCACCTTCTGCACCTGGCCATGGCCCTTGCTCTATTCATGTCTGTCGAACTGCCTACCACAGGAACAATGGCACTTTCCTTGCAAGGTTGTCACAGGGTGGGTGAGTGCCGTGCTCATAGCGAGGGCACAGTTCTCCATGCAGTCAATGTTTGAGCGCCTACTTACTGTGAACCACGGAATACAGCCATAAGCATGACAGGCGCCCCACAAACATATGACATAGAAAGAACCTGCCTTTGGAGTCTGACAGTTCTGGGTTCAAATCCCAACTCCCTGGGCGATTCTGGCAAGTCACTTTCCCTCTCTGAACTACAGGTCCCTGCTCTGTAATTATCGATGACAGTAGCTTCCTCAAAGAGCCGGCAAGAGGATTCCATGGGGGCTTCTGTGAAGCAGTGGCACACAGCAGGATCTCCTCCTCCCTGCCCCCCTCCCCCATATTGCTGGCACCAGATGCTGGTTCCTGGGGGGAAAGGGGGAGAACATTCAAGCCCAGGTCACACTCAGCTTCTACCTTGGCCTCAGTTTTCCACGCCCATCCTGCCACTTCTTCACTTTGCCCCTGGGGTATGCCCACATGCAGAAATGGGCGTGCACACAGAGGCGCATGAGGTGGGAGTGGGGGGGTCACCTGCAACCCAGTGAGGACCTTGGTCTCAGACCAGGGCCAAGCCTCAGCTCCATCCTTTATGAGTTGAGGGACATGGGGCTGGTGGTTCAACCTTTTTGTGTCTCAGTTACTTTACTTGTGCAGTCGGGGTAATGACAGTACCTTCACAGGGGCTGCTGGAGGACGGAGTGGGATGATAAAAGCTCAGGACCTGCCTGTAGTTATTGGGCAAGTGCTCCATGGCAGTAGCTGTGATTATTCTCATCTCCAGTTATCATTCCAGGAGGGTGGGGGCGGGGGGAGGGTGGGAGGGAAAAGACTCCAAGAAAGGTCATGGAGGTGGTGCAGGAGCCTGGGCTGTGTCCAGGTTCTGCCCTTCGCAGGGGGTGGGTGGGAGGGGGAAGGCAGGGGACTCCAGGGTTTTAGCTTCGTCACCGCCTGGCTGTATGATCTTGGACAAGCCATTTAACTTTGCTGAGCCTCAGTTTCCCCATCTATAACATGGGACTAGTAAGAACTCTCACCTCAGGCGATTGCGTGGATTAGACGGTTGATGCATATACATGCTTTCGTTAGAAAGTGTCCTCTCTGATCATTGTTTTGGTAGAAAGAGCTTCGAAGTTGCTAACTCCCAAGGGCCAACTGGAGCTGAACCATCTCCACAACCTGGTGTCGGGACAGATGAACTTTACCTGATGGAAAACTCAGTCCCAGAATGACTGAGAATGACCAGAATGATTGGTGTGGTGCCCAGGATGTGTTGTAATGAAGCGAGGAGAGCCTTTCTCCACAGCAGCCTCAGAAGCCTCCATCCCCACACTCCCAGGGCCCCCCCCGGCTCCCACTCTGCCCTTCAGGTGCCCGGCAGCAGGCATCTGCAGTGCCCATCATCAGAGGAAGCCCAGGAGTGCAGCCTATAGGGTGAGCTGGGCCAAGGGCGAGGCAGCCGTGGAGCTCAGATAGCCACTGGGTGTGCAGGGAGGGAAATCCATGCCAACTTCCAGGAGGGGGCCAGCCCTGGACCCACAGACTAGAGCTCTGGTTGGGCATCGGGACTCCCTGTTTGTCCTGGCTCTGAGGCTGCCTGCTGTGTGTCCAGGGTGACCCTCTTATCCTGTCTGTGTGTCACAATCCTTATTTTTACTTCCCTCCTCACTGTTCATCAATGAAGAGAGTATGGGATAGTGGTGACAGTTACACACAATATTGTGAGCACATTAAAAACCGCTGACGTGTACACTTTAAAATAGTTAAACGGATGAGTTTTATGTTATGTGAGTTTTATCCCAATTAAAGAAAATAACTGAATGCAGTGTTACAAAAAGAGAAAGAATAGGGATTTAAAAGCAGATGGGGGGGAGCCCGGCCCGTCTGCAGAAGGGTGACACTTACATTACCCTTCTTGCTCATATTACCTGCTTGCTCTTTGTCAAAAGGTAAATTATTATTCTCTGACACAGCGGGGACCAACACATCTTGATTGGCGGCCTTTTTGCACCACAGCTCAAAGCATTTTCTTATACCTCGTTACTCACTTTATCTTGGCCGCCATTTGTCATGTAAAATGTTGGGCTTCTTTGAGGTCCCACAGCAACTCAGTAGTCTATTCCGAGAACCCACGACCTTTCAAGTGAATTCCAGCCATGTACTCACAGCCTGGTGCTCCGACTGGACAGTAGCTGCTGACCTAAACCCTGCCATGGGCCAAGAGTGCCGCGGTTGGAGGATGATGGGTCAGAGCACGGCCTGAGGTGATGTGGTAGCCTTGAAACTCAGGCTCTCCGAACCAGTTTGGCTCAGTGGATAGAGCATCAGCCTGCGGACTCAAGGGTCCCAGGTTCAATTCCGGTTGGGGGCATGTGCCTTGATTGTGGGCACATCCCCAGTGGGGGGCGTGCAGGAGGCAGCTGATCAACCTCTCTCATCGATTTTTCTGATTCTCTATCCCTCTCCCTTCTTCTCTGTAAAAAATCAATAAAATATATTTAAAAAAAGGAAAAAGAAACAAGAAACTCAGGCTCACAACTTTCCTAGAATGCAAAGGAACAGGGAAATGATTACTAAGCCTTTGCCTTGCGCCAGGTGTGGGAGGCAGTTAGACAGACATGAGCAGAGCAAGGATGATGGGCCAGGTGCAGAAGGTCACCAGGCTGGAAAGCCTCGGGTGCCTAGCAACAGGCAAAACTGGGCAAATGAGGACCTCAGCCCTAGGGTGACCCTTTTCTCCCCTAGCATATCGCTGGTCATGCTGGTCATGTGGTTTGGACCCCCAGACCTTTCGTGTCTCTGGTAATGTGGTTTAGACTTCCAACCTTTCCTCCATAGGGATAACATCTAGGCCCCAGCTGTGTTTCAGCTCCAGGCCTAGAAAAATAGCAAAACCAGACAAGTGATGCCATGGCTGACCTCAGCACCAGCTGCATCGACTAAGGACCCCCTGCCCTCATGCCAAGTATTTAATGAAGATCAGGACCCTGAAAGGACACACTTGGAAAACTGATGAATATTCTATTGAGATCATCCCGTGGGACCTTCCCTAAAATCTCCACCCTTAAAAGCCCTTAGGACAGAGGACTCCCTCTGGGAAGCAGGCCCTTGCGTTTTTCCTCCCCCTTTCCCTGCCCCAGGTGAATTACCTTTACCCTCCTCTCTCCTAAGCTCCAAAGGCCTTTCTTTTGTCTCTGTTACTTGTTTCCTGAGCCCATTTCTTCTACCACTCACTTCTTACCTCTGTGACTTTCTAAGTAAATGTTCTCTTATAGTTTGGGTCTGGCCTCTGAATTCTTTCCTAGCCAGAAACCAAGTCCCGAGGTTGCTGAATCAAGGTTTGATCTGACCCCACCATTCTCACTGCCTCCAACACAGGCAATCCAGACACCCTTGGATTGACCCCACTCCTCATTCATTCATCATCCTGTTATCATACATTCAGCTAATGCCTTTGTGAGTGCCAACTCTGTGATTAATAGGCGTTGGGGATATTGGTGGTAAGGACAGCACGGTGCCTACCGCTATGGGCAGGGGAGACTCAGAGGGGAGCCAGTCGAGAGCTTTGGGTTCCTGCCTTTCTGTGCCACAGACTCACCTGAGACTCCAGGTGGCTCGATTCGCACACCTGTCCAGGGTATGAGGAATCAAAGAAGGCAATGGACACACAGGTAGCTGGGTGGTTATAAGCACCACACCCTTGGGGTGGGTCATGCAAAGGAGGCCCCTTGAGGAGGATAGCTGACAAGATAATGACGACATAAAGATGCTCCCCAGGGACTGCATGTGGGAGCGGTCCTCTCCATCGAGGGTGGGAGCATCCAAGAGAGGGAGCCATGTACCAGCCTCAAGCGAAGGGCAGTGCACGCACGTCCTGGGACTTCACTGCCCATGCAATCACATGTCTAACAGATCGAATAACTGAATAACTGCATTTTCTGAAGCAAAACCAACCAGGTGTTCTGATGCCATTAGATGGGATTCTAGAGGATTCCATTGAAGGCAAGTAATAGTACCCACCTTGTAGGGTTGTTGAAGGAGTTATTACATGTATTTGCTGCAGGTATAGCCAAAATACGTGAAAGCAGGTACAGGAATTAGAGTGAAACAAACTCTTAATCATCCCACAAATCCCTGCTCTAGAGTCCTCTACCTTGTGAACCTTCCCTGAGCAATGCAGATTCAGCTACTTTGGTGGCGTTCCATCCCTCCATCACTGCATGTACAATAATTATTCATTCCTTTCGTTAGGCTTTGCACTCCTTAGGCCCAGGGACTTGATCTTTCCTCAAGCAGTATTGGTTTCCTTGAACAAACTGCTGAAGTCTCAAAGAGGATGGTGTTGGTATGTTGAAACTCATTGCAGTCTACTACTATTTTCATTCATTCATTCGTTCGTTCATTCATTCGATTAACAAAGATCCTATTCATGTCTTTTTTATAACTTTGTCTTAGACAAATTCAATTCATCATAATGCTGCATTTAATTTGGGAAAGATAGGAAGGAAATGAATGGATGATGGCAGAGATGCGATAGAATGGTGAGATCCAGGGTGCGTGTGTGTGTTTCCCTTCCATTTTTTCACTCTTCCCTAATGTAGTTGTTATTTTACTTTTCTTTCCTTTAAATACATTTTTATTGATTTCAGAGAGGAAGGGAGCGGGAGCGAGAGACAGAAACCTCAGTGATGAGAATTATTGATCAACTGCCTTCTGCATGCCCCCTACTGGGGATTGAGCCTGCAACCCGGGCATGTGTCCTTGACCAGAATCGAACCTGGGACCATTCAGTCTGCTGGCCGATGCTCTATCCACTGAGCCAAACCAGCTAGGGCAATTTTACTTTTCTAATGGGACAATCCATACCATAGAGGAATATTTTCTTTGAAGTACTATAATAAATGAAATTATAAAAAAATTATAATTTTCTGTGTTAAAAAAGAAATTAAAAAGTTGTTTCCATATTAGAAGTTATACGATAATTTCTATTATCATGAAGGAATTTTTTCTCTGTAGAACATAATTCTGCCATAGCTTCTGTAGAGCTGCAGGGTGAGACATTAGTGACACCACCATCTGAGAGGTCTCCCTGTGCCAATGACTCCTCTTCCCTTCCCACAACCTCAAGCTGAATATTTCAGGGACCTGCTTGGAACACGGGCACCACCCAGCATCACTGGCCGTATGTCATTGGGCATTTTCCAGTGTGTTCCATATTGTCACTGCTCCCCAGCTTCCTGGACGCCTGCCGCCAACTGGAAAACTGAAAGGCTGGACAGGAATTAGCCAGAGCCACCTACTGAGATTAAAAAAAAAAAAATCCCCAGATGTTGAAAGTGAAGCACTGTGGGCGTAGCTAAATAAAACCTGGCTCCAGGATGACTCCTTCATCGTCCTTGCTACCTGCTGAAGAGCTACTTCACTGCCTTGGACTTGGGACCAGGAAGAGGTAGATTACTGAGGATCCACCACATGCGGTGATGTCACAGCAGAATCGAGTCACCCACGGGCCAGGAGTCCTCATCATAAATGAGCTAACTGCACACCCAGCCGGGGAAACTCCCTTTGGAAACAAAAAAAAAAGGGACCTTTATGCAAAAACGGTTCCCTGAGCGGCACGGGGGTATATAAATATACCTCTTAGCTGCCAGTGTGATCACAACTTTGCAAGGAGTTGAAGACTGAGGCTCTCTGGCCCTCGGAAACTCAGCATCACTGCTTTACAATCTCTCAGCCAGCCCTGGTGAGGACAGCTACAGACGGTTCCGAAGGGCTCAAGGCTCAGGTCTCCCCCCAGTTTGCTTGTCTGTCGAGGCAGCACAGCCGAGAGGTGAGTTGTCTTCATTTCTGGGGAAGCTGCTGTTTAGAGAGGGTTTGCTTCTTCCTGCTTGGGAAGGCTCTGAAAACTTTGGGAATTTTCTGCCTGCAAAGATAAAACTGGTAGAAAGCCTGAGAAATGTCAACAATGAGGCCTTGCCATTGGAACAGGGCACCTTACTCAGATTTTTCTTTTTCCTGCAAAAATTTGCTGAGGTTGCTACATTGCAAGAAAAACACTTTTTGGAAATTTCAGACTGGAGAGTGGAAAGTCATCTAAGATATTTAAAAAAAAACATAGATTATCTTAATCCAATTCTTACAACATGCACCTCTCCCCTCCTGAATAAATTCTTTGCAGATGGATATTTATTAAGCCCATTTTATGGATGAAGAAATAAATCTGAGTTAAATAACTTGGTCCAGGTCATGTAACCAGTAGGGGCTCTGAGATGCTTACCTGGACCACATTGCCTCCCACTGTAAGGGGTTTTACCAGCGAGGAGGTATGCTGGCGACAGCCCAGCCCAGACCTGGACCTCCTCTTAGGTTTCCTTTTACTTACTTACTTATTTTTAAAATATACTTTTATTGATTTCAGAGAGAGAGAGAGAGAGAGAGAGAGAGAGAGACATCAGTGATGAGAATCATTGGTCAGCTGTCTCTTGCACACCCCCTACTGGGGATAGAGCCCGAAACCCTGGCATGTGCCCTGACCAGGAATTGAACTGTGACCTCCTGGTTCATAGGTCAACGCTCAACCACTGAGCCCCACTGGCCAGGTAGTGAGGTCTCCTTTTAGTGTTTTTAAAAGGAGATGATTGATCTCAAATATTAAGAGTTGAGTGCATTTTTCACAAATACTTATTTCCCTCCCAAATGATTTTTTAAAAAGGTAGCATCGACAACAATTGCAACATCTTAAAAGAAAGGCCGTTACAACTTGAGTGCCTTCCCCAGTAACCTGTGTAAAATGACAGTTGACAGTTGCTAATGAGAGCTGCTGGAGAAGACCTTGCAGCCCCAGGCAAAGGCACCCAGGTTTCAGGGCCCATCAGCGATAACTCTTGCTCAAGTCAGGTGGGCTAGCAGGTCCTGTAAAGGAACCTCTCAGGGGCTGTGCCCTGACCTTTGAGCTTCGGCCCAGCATTTTCCCTTTAGACTGTTATGCAGCTTTGTAATCTGTATCCACAGGTCCCAAAGCCAGCATTGCTGAAGTGGCTGCTCAAGACCTATGTTAGCTTTTGTATGATTCTTTAGTAAACCAACCCTATTGAGAAGGCCCAGTTCTGTAAACTCTTCATCAATCTTCTGTCACCATCTCCTTCCTTTTCCTCAGCCCCAGAGAGAAGAACCTCTGAGTTTAAAGCCAGGGAAGTGACCTGCTTTGCAAAACAACAGACATGGCTCATCTCTGGAAGTTCCTGTTCCAAGCTAAGTCACACTTGACGAAGGAGCCAGATATCAACAACAATATGGGAGAAACCATCTGTGCTCCCTACAGGTTAGGTTTCCCCTGCCACCTCCACCTTCTGCTCATCTCCTCTCTGCTTTCATTCCCTCACCCTTCGCCACCAACTCACAATTCCTCTCTCTGATCCTGGCTTCTCACTGGAGGTCATATCTTGGATGTCAGGTCTGATCTAGTTGCTTCTTGGATGTACCTGTTGGAATTTGATGCAACCACTGTTTATTGTGTGCCTCACTGTGCCTGATGCTGTGTGAAAAAGGAAGGAACATGGCACAGTCCTGGCCCATAAGGAAATGGGAATCTCTAGGGGAAGTACATGGGAAGGGAATGTGGAATCCTTGACTTGAGAATGGGAGGCTGTAGAGTCCAGTGGTTAGAACTGGGGCAGCATCCTGGCCAACATCTTATTATCCTTATTTATTTTTTTACAAGGTTGAATGACTTACTCAAGGTCAATATCTGGAAAGTGGTGGAACTAAGGTTTGAACAGAATTCAGACTCATAAGCTCTATAAGATATGGGTTCTCCTTGAGGGCCTACCAAGTGCTGGGCTGGGAAAGGGAGAGAGAAGAGACCCAGTTCCTGCTGTCAGGGAGGGGCGGGGGAAATGGTGCCTTCCTCGCTGGTTTGGGGAGGAGTGCATGCAGAATGGGGGGTTAACGAGCTCTATAAGTTGGGCTGGGGTGACAGGAGAGGTAGGAGGTGACAGGAGAACGAGGAGGCACTAGGAGCTCTTCTGAGGTAGGCCCAGCTGGACTGCAACCTACAGTTGCAGGGAGGTGGGGGCAAGGGGTGGGAGAGGATATTACTGGAAGAGGAAGCAGCATTGCAAAGGGGATTTTATACTGAAAGCAATGGGAACCAGTTAATATATTTTTATTTTTAAAAGTCATTGCCAAGTCCATTCAGGTATAAAAAATAAGAGCCAGAACCTATTGTATGTGACTTGGAACGCGGTTGAGCTGGGTTGCAGTTGGCTCAGAGTAAATGCGTACCTTCTTTCATTCGGCTGTATTCTGGGTTGGGGTTAAATGCACCGTAATATGTCCAGGAGGGCTCTGCGTACTCTAAGGTCGGGGGCTGCTGCCCTGCCTCTCTGGGCCCTAGGAGTTCTCCTGCTTCCAGGGTAGGAGCCAGGAACAGAGGAAGCAAAGTCCAGATCACAAGGACCAGGAGCCGGGAATGGACCCGAGGGGGCTCCTGGTGCAAATGCCCCCCCCCCCCCATGTCTCCCACTAAAAGTGATCCCCAGTCCTGCTCTTTCTTTGGCTTCCTTCCTGGAATCACACTGAATGTGCAGAAAAGAAATAGCACTTCCCAGGGCAGCCCTGTGAGGGGAGAGAGCTTGGGCGGGGCCCCTGGGCTGCTGTGTGGCCTTGGACAAGATCCTTAACCTCTCTGTCCTGCCCCTCCCCTATAAAGCGGGATGGCAATATAGTTTCCTTCTTGAGTGCATTTAGTAAGGAGTAGATGAAATAACAGCATAAGCGTTGCTTTGTAAAGTGTAAAGCACTACAGTGCGAGCTCCGCAATCCTTTCTCAGGGGACTTAGTCCAGAGAAAGTCTAGAGCAGTGATGGCGAACCTATGACATGCGTGTCAGAAGTGACACGCGAACTCATTTTTTTGGTTGATTTTTCTTTGTTAAATGGCATTTAAATATATAAAATAAATATCACAAATATAAGTCTTTGTTTTACTATGGTTGCAAATGTAAAAATATTTCTATATGTGACGCGGCACCAAAGTTAGGGTTTTTCAAAATGCTGGCACGCCGAGCTCAAAAGGTTCGCCACTAGACTCTAGTGGCATCCAAAGGGCCGACTTCCCTGCGGACGCCTGTTGCGGGCATGCGGGTCCCGCCAGGACACTCTGGCCAGGGCTTCCCACCGGCTGGAGGCTGAGCCCAGTCCAGGCGGATTTTCCCGTTTGCTCCTCCCCGGGGCGGGGCTGCGGGGCGGGCGGCTATAAAGCGGCTGGCGAGGCGCGGAGAGGGGGACCTTTCCAACCGCGCCCCAGCGGCCACCATGCGCGAGGGCCTGAGCGCGGCGTGCGAGGCGGCCCGGCCCCGGCTCTGCGGGCTTCTCCGCAAGATCCTGCGGCCGCAGCCGGCCTGCGGCTCCCGCCGAGCCAGGTACTGCCCCGGGCGGGTCCGCCCTGGGAGGGAGGCGGGCGGCTCCGCGCGGGCACCGGGCTGCAACCCGACGTGGCGCTGACCCTCTCTGAGCGTCGGTTTTCCGTGAAAACAGGAGGGTTGGAATATTCGAATCCGATGAGGATTCGCCCAAAGTGTTCTCCTCGGTTGGGACGCCTAAGAGGTTGCAGTGCAGTGGCCACAAAACCCAGGGAAGCCCCGCGCGCGCCCGCGATCCGCGTCCAGGAGGGCTGGGGTGGGATGGTGGGTGTTTTGGCACTTGGGAGCTTGCTAGGCTTTTCAGCACTGGGGCTGCTGCACCCTGTAGGACAGATATAAGAGAGCAAGAAGGTTCTTGTTTTACAAATAAGGTCCGTTTCCCTGAGCTCCTCCCTGACCCCCTCCCTCGGTGGCTGGGTAGGGAGGAGTGGGAACTGCGGGAGAGTCAGGACCAGGTCAGCCCCTGCTTCCCCCAAACCAGACTGCAGCTCTGGCCCTGGGTCTGAGCTAGCACCGCGCTGGCAGTGGGCAGGTCCTTAAGGGTCCCCTGTTCCCACGAAGGAGCAAGCAGGACCAAGCACAGCTGTGGTTGCCCAACTTGCACTGCGTGTGCGAGTGGACAGTGCAATAGTTCGTCAGTCAGTATCCGGAACCTTCACATGCTCCTCTGGCTTCTGGTCACCCATCTCCCAACAGCTGGTCTAAGGAAATCTGCTAACCTGGGGAGAAAGGTGACTGTGCGTCGCTTTGTTTATTCATTTTCAAATTTAAAAACTTTCCCCCATTAGGGAAAGGAATTGTGGTCACTGTAAAAAGTTGGAATAAGCAGAGAAGTCTAAAGAAAAATTTAAATGTTCATGCTCTCATCACTGAATGCTAGTCACTGTTAACATTGTGTTTTCCTATGCTTTTACTAGTACACACACACACACACACACACACACACACACACCAGACCATGTTCACAGTTTGGGGCGTTGTTTATACTAGTGAAGAAACTGGGCACAACCTAAATATTACTTTTGCCAGTAATAAAAGCAATGCATGCCCATTTGTCATGTTCCAACATCACAGATATGTGTAAAGTGGAAATTGAGAGGCCCTTTTGTAACACCACCCAACCCCCTTCCCCTTGATGTATGCGCACACCCCGGAAAATAGTGCAAAGAACATGGAACACAACCAGCTTTCCTACTAAAGTGCCCCTGTGGTGTGACCCACCCCAGGAGGAGGCATGTGTGGGGTGTGACGCTTGGAGGGGTGCTCATGAGTATGCAGCCAGGGGGGCCACACGTCTCTGTTCCCTGCAGCATTTGCCAGGAGAGCGAACCTGAAATCCCAAACCAGAGCCAATGGTTTCTCAGTGACTTCAGACTATCAGGGTTTTCTCCAAAGGACAGGCTAAATTCTTTTTTTTTTTTTTAATATATTTGTATTGATTTCAGAGAGGAAGGGAGAGGGAGAGAGAGATAGAAACATCAATGATGAGAGAGAAACATTGGTCGGCTGCCTCCTTGCACACCCCACACTGGGAACTGAGCCTGCAACCCAGGCATGTGCTCTGACTGGGAATCGAACCGTGACTTTTTGGTTCGTAGGTTGATGCTCAACCATGAGCTGCACTGGCTGGGCCCAGCTAAGTTCTTTAAATCTATTGTTTTAAGATAAATGTAACCAATATGTTTTATTTTAAAGAGCCCTTATCTTCCAGAAACACTTACTGAGATATTTAAGGACAACAGGGCCTCTCAGACTTGCTTTAGACTGATGGTGGGGGCGGGAGCAGTGGAGCTGCAACAGGCTGGCCATGGGCTGATAATTGCTGATTGAGTTGAATCTGGGTGAAGGGCCCATGGGGCTTATTATTCTATTATCTCTACTGTGTATGTTTAACACTTTTCATAATAAAAATTTAGAATATGTAAATAAACCGAGCCAAATCGAATGCTTTAAATAAAAATGCTCCAATCCTCCAAAATGCCTGGGTGGTGGGCAGTGTTGCTGGGTTGGGAGAAGCCGTTGTCTGCCCACCCACGATTGTGTCCGAGGGGACAGTGCAATAGATTGTGTCTGCCCACCCACGATTTAAAGCCACGATACTCGGCTTTAAAAAAAACAAACTTTTATTGATTTCAGAGAGAAAGGGAGAGGGAGAGAGAGATAGAAATATCAATGATCAGAATCATTGATCGGCTGCCTCCTGTGCGCCCCAACTAGGGATCGAGTCCGCAACTCCCGCATGTGCCCTGACGGGGAATAGGACTGTGACCTCCTGGTTCATAGGTTGATGCTCAACCACTGAGCCACGCTGGCCAGGTGGTACTAAGCTTTTGAGGGAGGCATCTTCCTGAAGCTTCTGTGGGTCATTCTTTGGACCCCCAGCTTTGGTTCAGCTCCCTTCATGTTGTTTTGGCTTTGTAGAGGGAAGGCAAGAGAAGAAGAGGAGGGAGGGTGGTGATGGTGGGGTGATTGAATCTGACTGACTGCTTCCCCCGCCACATACACACATCCTCCTTGGCTGGAGACCATGAGCAATTCATTCCCACTCTCCGGACCTTGGTGCCCTCACCCATCAAGTGATAGGCTGGCAGAAGGGACTCTAAGAGCCCTCTCTGCCCTCAGATACGCCATCTCATCACAGCTGTTTCCTTTCACAGTCCAGTGACACAGGATGACCCCAAGTGTCACAGCCTCAGCAAGCACCGGAACGAGGCCCCCCAGCCCTTCACGGGGACAGCAAAGGTCAGTGAGTCACAGGGGTGTGGGAAGCCCCTTCCCCCCTCGCCCAGGCAGGTGCAGGCTGAGCAGCCTGGTGGAAGCTGGGGTCTGGGCAGTGAGTGGAGACCCAGGGGACACAGGCGGGGGTGAGGAAGGGCTTTGGGAGAGCAGGATGATCCGTGGTGATCCGGAGTGGCGGCCCCCAAGGTGCACTGGCACCTGGAGGACTTGGCATGGGTGAGAGGAGACCATCATGGGGTCAGAAGTGGCACTCCAACATTACCCCAGACTCGACAGCTGAGGCTTTTGGTCCCAGCCCCAGCCTCTATCCCATGGTTCTCTCTTCCCTAAGTGCTTTGGACCTCAGCGTTCCAGGGAGATGGGCAGGGAATGGGGCATGGGGTGGGGTGGTGAGGGGCTGGGAGAGAAGATGGTTTTCATTTTCTTAAATGCCTCTGTGGAAGGCAGTGGGAGGTTATTCCTCATCCTGGTTTCTGTTCTCAGCGGTATTGACTGTGACAGTAGTCTCCTTTGCATCTAATCTTAGTCCCCACTGTTGCAATTCCTCTGAGGGAGCATTTGGCAGGGTCCTGGGTGAGGAGAGAAGCCTGGCCAGTGGCCCAGGCACCTGGAACTCTGAGCAGGCGCTGGTCCAGGTGGCCAGGCTGCTGGGAAGGGAGGAGGGACATGGACCGACACCCTGGCCTGTTACCCACCCTAGCTCCCCACCCCTACTCAAACCCAAAGCAGGGCCTAGGGGCCAGGGAGAGACCCATGGGATCCTGGAGTTGGAGGCATTTGGAAATCCCTATTTTCTTCTTCCTCTTAGAAGTCTCCAGAATCCCTGGTTAAGCTGGATGCACCCCCATCAGCCTGCCCACGACATGTGAGGGTCAAAAACTGGGGCAGTGGGATGACTCTCCAAGACACACTTCACCACAAGGCCAAAGCGGTGAGAAATCTGGGGCTTCAGGGGGAACCACCTTTGTCCCAAGTCGGTGAAGCCATCAGGTCCCTTAGAGGATCAGACAGATGTCCCCTTGGGCAAAGCAAGATGTCTTCCACTTGGGTAAAGGGTGCCGGGAACAGACTCCTGTGTTCCTCATAAACAACAGTAGGAAGTAAATGAGGCCAACTCCCTGTGAACCCCCCTCATGGATAATGGATAATCCAGAGGTGATATCAACGGTTACAGGAACAAATTAATTCTTTTCCACAGAGACACAGATATCAGCATAGTATCAGGGAGAACTTTCTAACAGACCTGCTCAAACTTAACTGAACTATATCAAGAGATAGTGAGTTTCCTGTCACTAGAAGGATTCAAGAGCTATCTATATATATAAAAGCCTAAGTGACTGTTCGACCGGTAGCTGTGATGTGCACTGACCAGGGGCAGACGCTCAATGCACAGGCATGGAACATGGAACAGACTGATGAATCTCAGAGGGAAGGGGGGAGGGGGAAGGGCAGGGAGAGATTAACCAAAGATCTTATATGCATACCAGAAGCCCGGTGCACCAGTGGGGTCCCTCGGCCTGGCCTGTGGGGATTAGGCCGAAACAAGCTCTCTGACATCCCCCAAGGGGTCCCGGATTGCGAGAGGGCACAAGCCAGGCCCAGGGACCCAACCGGTGCACGAATCTGTGCACCAGACCTCTAGTTTAGGGATATTAGAAAGGGGTTCAAGCACCCAATGAGGAGTTGTACTAAGTGTCCTTTAAGGCCCTTTGATATTTCCCTATATTTGTCATTCTAAATTTAGAATGCATTCTATCTAATGCATCTAAGTGGGAAAGAATTGAAAATTTCAAGACCATGAAAGCAGAACTATTTCCCACACCTTCTAGAAATTATCAGTTAACATTTGGGTGTACTTCCTTCCAGTACTTTTTCTGTGCCACCCTCTGACTTTGGGATTTGCACCATCTCATTTCAGTTCATTTCTGCTGAACACCAATAGTGTGTTCCCAGGAGCCACATCAGCCTCTTTAAATGAGAAGGTAGTCGAGATGTCCCCAGGGATAGAGATGTTGACTTTGTTCTGGGTCTGGAGCTGGCTGGGAATAATACCAAGAGGCTGAACCTGGGTGAGGGGGAGCACACCCCCTCAGCTCACACTCAGTGGGGTCCAGCCAGTAGAGGAAAAGAAATCTAAGTGGGGAGAAAGCCTGGTGGACACCAAGGAGGAGGTGCCAAAGGGGTGGAGAGGGATGGTGGAGTTCTGGAGCAGCCAGAGTGGAAGAACATGGCCCGGAGAGCTAGCCCTGGAGAGGATGGCCATCAAAATTGCCCACCTCACCACCCACCTCTCTCTTTGCAGGATTTGGCTTGCAAGTCCAAGTGTTGCTTGGGATCCATCATGAACTCCAAAAGCTTGACCAGAGGACCCAGGGACAAGCCTACCTCCCCAGACGAGCTTCTACCTCAAGCTATCGAATTTGTCAACCAGTATTACAGCTCCTTCAAAGAGTAAGTAAGGCTCACGTCTTGCAGGACCTGCTGCCTCCCCCTTCCTGGGAGCTCTCCTGTCTCCAGCCACTTCCCTCTGACTCCGGGCCCCTTTCCTTCCCAGATTCGCAGTGGATCCAGAGCTAAAGCACAGTTTCCCAAGGGAAAAAGACCCCAAAGTGGGTTTTCATAATCCTTAAGACAAAGAGGTAGAGCAATGGTGGTTAAAAGTGTGGATCAGGAGTGTAACTGTTTGGGCTCGAATCCTGACTAGTCCTGCATCCTTGGGAAATCTGTTCACCCTCTCTGTGCCTCAACTTCCCCACCTGTAACAGACGGGGGTGGCGATAGAATCTTGCTCATAAGATTGTTGTGAGGATTTCAAACCATGTCCTGGCTCACAGTCACCTGTGACTGGATATGCACCTTTTCATTATTAAATGTTTGCAATAGATAGGACCTTGGAGACCACCTAGCCAAGTCCTTCTGCAGGTATGAACAAGGAAGCCCAGTGACACACCTGAGGTCACCCAGTGGCTAGAATTCAGGCCACCCGACTTGGAGAAAGCAGGCCATGCTCTTTGCACTGAACTTTGTGGGGTTCTACACTCGGGGTTTCATAAAATATATGACTTTTCACTTAGGCCCCTTTAAACCTTTAAAATAAGAAATGCACAAAGGGATTGTGAGACAGAATGGCCAAGAGCATGGATTGGCTGGTTAATGGGCTGGGAGGGGAGTGTGGCTTTTACAGTGCAGCCCCATGTGGCACTTCACTGCATGAAGTGAGCCACAGAAGTGCACCTGGGACCCCCCGCGGCAGAAAGAGCGGTTCTGGTGAGACCACGTGCTCTCTCCTATGACCAGACAATGTCTGAGCCGGGAGGGCCCATTTCCTTTTTTTCCAGAACTAATAGGCATCATCGCATTTTCAGTGCCTCAGAAATGTGACCTCCCAGGGCCAGTGATCCTCAACCCTGGCTGCACAGTAGAGTTGCCTGAGGACATTGCAAAATGCTGGTGTCAGGGTCCCTTGGGCCACGAGTTTCAGGGCTCCTGGAAGTGGGGAGGCAGCAGACATCTCCAGGCGATGCTAACGCACAGCTGGGCTGAGAGCCCTATTCACACAGGGGAGTGCGGGCTGTGTGTTGTGCAACTGGAATCTCTGCAGGGTGCTGGGTGACTGGGAGGCTCAGGCGCCTTGTGCTGTCAGTGAGGTTGTTGACTAATGAACGAGGGGGCGGGAATTTTCCCCATGGGCTTCCTTGGGCCACTGTATTGATGCTAACACTTACCGAGCGCTAAGTATGTTCTGGGCCCTGCGTGAGTGCCTTGTGAGTAACGCTCACCACACCTCGATGAGATTGGCACCATTATTATCCTCCGCATGTTTCACACATGGAAACTGAGGCTGTGGAGGAGATGAACCCGCTCAAAGTCACACATTCACACACATTCAGAAGTCCCAGAGCTAGGGTTTGAACCCCAGCAGCTTGGCGCTAGAGCCCCTGCTCTAACCTCAAGGTTCCATGCTGGACCTGGGAGGTCCTGCTGGTGTCTGAAGGCAGCTGGGCGGATGTTAGCGGGGGGAGGCCCCAGGGCTGCTCTGCTTCTCAGGGAGGAAAGAGCCATTTCTCACAGTCACAAGTCCATACCATGAGGTCCTGGGGGCAGTGGAGGACAAACAGCAGTCCGTCTCCACAATTACACTCACAGCCACAGGCACAGGCAGCTGGGCTGGTTCGGTCTTTCATGAAGGAAGGAATGTATAGATAGAAATCATAACTTGCTCAATATTCTGTTCAAATCCAGTTCACCGATGCCAAAAGCCACTTCCTTTTTTTTCCAGAACTAAAAGGCATCATAGCAATTTCAGTGCCTCAGAAACATGACTATATGAAAGTTGTGGCAAAATATAAAATCCTAAAGGAATGGGGTAAACATGTAAAAGAGGAATTCTTTCTTATAGAATCACATGGTAACAAGTACGCGCGAGGCCGCTGTGTTCTCTGGTCATGGCTGCTGTTTCCATGCTTGGGTGCAGCGCAGCCAGTGTTGCTAGGAGCTTTGTTTAGGGAGAAGGGGCTGCCTCAACCTTCACCCAGCAGCGGCGTATCCTTCAAGATAAATGGTGTCAAGTGTTTTGTCTTTGAGCTTTTTCCTTAATCAAGGAAGAGTGGTCGGGGCACTCTTCATCCACGGAAAGGCCATTCTGTTCTGAGTTGTCCACTCTCCTTAATCAGGAGTTCATTCCTTAAATAGTTTTGTTTGTTGCCATTTCAAACATTTTTGGTGCTGATTGGAAATCGCAAGGTTGCGGTGGTGGTGGTGGTGTTTCAAAGCCTTTCTGCCCGAATTCCTCCCTGTGGGGTGTTTTTGAAGCCTGAGAGGGGAGGAGAGGAGCCAGTGTAGACACCTCACCTGCCTTGCTGGCTGAGAGGTGCAGAGATTGAGAAACCCCGGGCTGTGGAGAGCTGGGATGGTGGACCCTGCTGGGGAGGGCTCCTCCCTGAGCAGGCCCTGGGGCCCTGCAGGTGGGGTCCTGAGAGCCACTCCCTGTGGGAGCCCGAGCAGGAGAGCGTGGGAAGGCCCTCAGCATCTCTGGGCTTGCACTCCCCCTCGGGTAGGAGGTGGAAGGTGAAGAGCCTGGGCGTGGCATCAGGGAAACCTGAATCTGAGCCCTGACTTTGCGCTTTATCACACTCCCTTTCTAGGGGGGTACTTACCCTCCTAGAACCTTGATACATTTGACGATAAAATGGACACAAAAACGCCTCCCTCACAGGCCCAATGAGACACCGACTGTGAGTGACGTCACCCGTACCTGGCTCCTAGCAGGTCCTCCGTGCACAGGAGATGCCGTGGGAGGGACTGATTGGCTCATCTCTTCGCCATGAGAAGGTGGTCGGCTGCTCCCCAGCCGAGAGGCAGACGGGACTGTGGCGTGATGGATGCTCCTCTGGGTCTCGCATGTGTCTGAGGGGGGTTGCACGCACTCCCTGCTCGTGCTCGCCAAGCGGAGATGTCCGTGATTAGAGAAAAAGTGCCTAGAGACCACAAGGGTGCTGCTGGGATCGGGAACAGCGACATGGCTTGCAGGACCCCGTGTAAAATCGAAGACAATGGGCTCCCTGTTCAGAAGGGATTCCGAGTTTGAACACAGTGACAGCAGAGCATGAGACCACGCGCGGGGCCCTTCTCAGCTCAGGGCCCAGGTCACGCACCCATGACGCTGACCTGGAGGGGCCGGTCTCTAGGAGACATCTTGACCTCCTGGTGTCCTAATTCAGCTCCTGCTTCTGTGGCTTGACTTCATGCCCGTGTAAGGCTATCTCATTGTTGATCTTCCTGATGTCTTCCTGTCCCCCAGGGCAAAAATAGAGGAACATCTGGCCAGGGTGGAAGCTGTAACAAAGGAGATAGAAACAACAGGAACCTACCAGCTGACGGGAGATGAGCTCATCTACGCCACCAAGCAGGCCTGGCGCAATGCCCCACGCTGCATTGGAAGGATCCAGTGGTCCAACCTGCAGGTGCGCTTCCCTAGAGCCTGGCGGGAGAGGAAGCGGTGGACGGGCGGGCCCTGGGCAGAGGCCTCCGAACAGCCAAGCAGAGCTGTGCCCAGGGCTCCCGGACGGAACCCGGGGCCTCAGCTTCTCTCTGTACACCCGTGAACCTGAGATGGGCCCCCGTGGGAAGTCTAGGGTCCGATGTCAGACCCAGGGTTTCCAGCTGATCTTTCTCTCTGATGTCCAAGTTGGGAGACTAGCGGCCAACATCAAACCAAATGGCCTTGTTATTGTTATTATTGTGGAAGCCCTGGTGCCGCAAGAGAGGTGGTTTGCCTGGACTGTTTGGATCCTTGGCCCCTAGAAAACATTTTCTTTAGCGTAGCCTCCTAGGACATCTTTACATCGAGGGGGTCTTGTGTTGCTGGAGAATATCATAAGCCCTTGGACAGAGAAATTGACGAGCAATGCCAGTGAAAGCACCTCCGCCTGTAACAAAATGTGCTGGAGGCCTGGTGTCCAATGCGCTCACCTTGTAGAGAAACTAGGCTGGGCTGCGGGAATCCAGATTCATGGTGCTTGCCATCCAGTTTTCTTGGGATTGGGGTTTTGATAGGATCTTCCAAGTGGGGGTGCTTGGGCTCCCCTAGGAGAGCAGGAGAAAGGCTGGACGGGGCAGCCCTGGGGTGGGAGGTGTCGATGCAGAGATGAGGAAGCACCTCTCTGCTTGGTGTGTGGCCCCGGGGGCCCGGGGCCCACCTTCAGATCCCTCGCGATTTAGCTTCTGATCATCCCTGAGACCGGAGCTCTCACTGATCTTGGTGGGCGTGTCTGGGGGGCTGTGTGCAGGTCTTCGACGCCCGGAGCTGTTCCACTGCCCAGGAAATGTTCAAGCACATCTGCAGACACCTGCGTTACTCCACCAACAACGGCAACATCAGGTGGGAGCCCCTTTGCCGAGGCCATGGCTGGGGTCCACCCACCTCCAGACTCAGCCAGAAGATACAAATGGGGTTAGGGGTGGCGCCTCTGGCTCCAGGAGAAACCAGGGAGAAAGAGTGCGTAGACTCGGGCTTCTTTAGGGAGCCCTAGTAATGAGCAGAGCCTCCGCGAGCTTAGCCCCCCTCGATAGCCTGTATCCTTGGTTTCCTTCAGACTTGGAACCATTTGGAGGGGATGGAGGGAGGTCTTTAAGATGGAAGAGGGAAGGAGACGGTATTTCAGGAAGCGGGGCAGGTTACACAGAGGCAGGGAGCGCTGGGCATGTTGGGGAGCTGCAGGAGCTGGGTTCCGTAGGCTCAGGTGCAGAGGGCTGGGGAGTGGGAAGACAGGAAGGGGCAGGGGACCAGAGGTGGGTGGCTGGGAGCCCCGACCGGAGCCAGGCGGTCAACAGCACGGTCCTTGTCTTGGGGAAGGTCGGCCATCACGGTGTTCCCGCAGCGGAGCGATGGGAAGCACGACTTCCGGGTCTGGAACTCCCAGCTCATCCGCTATGCCGGCTACCAGATGCCTGATGGCACCATCCGAGGGGACCCCGCCTGCGTGGAGTTCACCCAGGTACCAGATCCAGCCTTGGAGGGTGACAGTGGAGCCTCGAGGGGGCGAGGCGCCTGGGTCTGCAGACTCACTGGCCTGTCTTGTCTCCAGCTGTGCATCGACCTGGGCTGGAAACCCAAGTACGGCCGCTTCGACGTGGTGCCTCTGGTCCTGCAGGCCGGCGGCCGCGACCCTGAGCTCTTCGAGATCCCGCCTGACCTTGTGCTCGAGGTGCCTATGGAGCATCCCAAGTAAGCAGGCCGAGGGTGCTGGGTGTGAGTTAACATGCAGGTCCCCCTCCTTTCCTGAGGGAGACCTCCATCCTCAGGCCTCTCTTTGCATCTCCTCCAAAGCCCAGTCAGCAGCAGGTGCCCCACAGGGCTTGCTTTCAAGGCCCCCCCCCCCCCCCTTGTCACCCTCATACATCGACTCTGCACTGTGTCCGGGGCTTCCGACTTATGAGGGCGTATTGATGAGGAGGGGGAAGCGCAGGCTTGGACAGATGGGGCCCTAGGAGCTTGGGAAGCAGTGACCTTGGGAGAGGAATCCGTGTGGGGCTCTGAGATCCTCACACTGAGCAGCACAGGCCTCTGTTGCCTTCCTGCCAGTTCTCTTAGCGGTGCCTCGCCTGACTGTGATGGAAGCATAGGTAACAGTGACTTCAAGAGCTCATCTGGTTCAGCCCTTGCTCCAGACAGCTCTCACAATCACAAAATACCTGCCTATGTTGAGACTCACTATGTCGCCATCATTGGGCTGGGCTCTCTTTCTGTGTGTGCGCCTTGAATATCCGGAACTCAGTCCGCCTCAGGGCCATTGGACTTGCTGTTCCCGTGCCCTTTCCTCAGAGTACATTCCTTCTTGTCAGTGCGGTATTCCCCCTCCCAGAAGCCCCTCCTGATCTAGAGTAGTGCCCCCACCCTCTGTTTAACATGTCACCTGGTTTTTATTTTCCTATTTATTTGTTTGTTTACTTGTTTATAGTCTAGACTGGAGTCTATAGACTGTTAACTCCTTGAGAATAGGGAACTTGCCCTTTTTTATTGTTGTTAATCTTCACCTGAGGATAATTTTCCATTGTTTTATTTTATTTTATTTTTTGAGGGGGAGGAAGAGAGAGAGAGAAATATAGATGTGAAAGAGATACATTGATTGGTTGTCTCCCACATGTGCCCTGACTGGGTATGTGCCCTTGATCAGGGACCAAGCCCACGACCCTTTGGTGTGGGGGGTGGTTTTCTAACCACTGAGCACCACCGGCCAGGGCAGGGTCTTGCCTTTCTTGTTCAGCAGTATATCCTCAACACCTAGCAGGGTGTCCAGCACATAGTAGGTGCTCAGTTATAAATATTTCTGGAATAAATGAACATACAAGTGAACGATAGTACTATCTTCACAGTAATCTCATGAGTTTGATGCTATTACCTCTATTTTGTTGGTGGGGTGAGTGAGGCTCAGAGTGGCTAAATAACATCCCAAGTTCACACAGCTGGTAAGCCGTAAGGCAGAACCTGAAACCAGGCTTTCTGACTCTAGCATCCTTAACCACTATGTTATGTGGGTTCTCAGCATTTGGCACTGGCCTGTCACATACTTGATGCTTACTATATGACTGGGTGAATTAACGAATGAGTGAATGAATGCGTAATCAATGAAGGACACCGCGTGTACCCCTTCACCCCTCCAGGGGGGATGAACTTAGAGATCAACCCTTGGAACAAGAGCTTTCTTGGTTGACTCTTTCTGAAGCTTTTTTGGGGGGTGCGGTGAGGGGGGGCAGAAGTGAAGGCCCCAGTACCCAATGGCTGTGTGTCCCTGCCAGGTACGAGTGGTTCCAGGAGCTGGGGCTGAAGTGGTACGCCCTGCCTGCCGTGTCCAACATGCTGCTCGAGGTGGGTGGCCTGGAGTTCCCAGGGTGCCCCTTCAACGGCTGGTACATGGGCACAGAGATCGGGGTCCGGGACTTCTGTGATGTCCAGCGCTACAACATCCTGGAGGTAAGGAGGGCCGTCCAGCTGGGCCAGCGGGAGGTGTGGGCCTGTGGTTTGGTCCCAGGGACTGATGCACCGCCATTTCTCTGCCTTTGCAGGAGGTGGGCAGAAGGATGGGCCTGGAAACGCACAAGCTGGCCTCACTCTGGAAGGACCAGGCTGTCGTGGAGATCAATGTCGCCGTGCTCCACAGTTTCCAGGTATGACTGGGGTTTTGGGGGCCTTTCTGGTGAGAAGGTCACCTGGCCCAGCCTCGCATGCCATGCTTGACTTCCCATGACAGCACCGTTCATTTATTTATGCACCAAACAAGCATGGAACACCCAGCTTGCGCCACACACGGTGCTAGGTGCTGGGGATACAGACAGAGAAGCCCTCCCACTAACTCGAGGTCTCCTAGTACAGCTTGCATGCTTCTAGCAACAGGCAGCTGCTTTCCTCCCATGACTGGTCAACCCCTGCGGTTAAGCACTGAATCCTGTCCTCTCTCAACTTCTCAAGGACTTTAATCCTGAAAAATTCCCCTTTCTCTCTCCTGTCTCACCAGTGTCTCCCTCTCCACTGCGTCATTCCTGTCAATATCAATGGGCTGTAATGGTTCTCATCTCAAAGAAATCAGTGGCTAGCTAACCCAATGCCTCCCCCACCTCCCACCGTGTTTTCTGCGTCCCTTTAAAACCAAGGAAGGACCTCCTTACACTTCTGCCTCCCCCAGCCTCTCCCGTCGGGCCTCTATCTCCTACCAACCTCCCAGTCACACTAGAATTCTTGCTGTTTTTCAGACTCACCGATATAGTTCCCACCTCAGGGCCTTTGCACTTGCTTTTCCCTCTGCCTAGAGCACTCTTCCCACAAGTCATCCCACGACCGGCCCCTTCCCTTCATCGAGGTGCCAATGTCACCTCCTCAGAGGAGTCCTTCCTGACCATGCATATAAAACGGCACCCTCCCCCCACCTCCACCCTCTTTCTCTCTTCTTCCCTTAACGCTCTTTATTTTTCTTCATAATACTTATTAGCTCCTGACAATATATACTACATCTACTTCTTTCTTTCTTTGTTGTTTTGCTCCCACCCCCAGCCCACCCCAGAATGTAAGCTCCATAGGGCAGATATCTTGTCTCTTGTTTACTGCTCTACCTCTAGAGTCCAGAGAGTGTCTGGCACATGGTAAAAAAAAAAAAGTGTGTTGAGTGAATGAACGAGAGCCCACATCCACCTGAGCAGTGGTGCTCTTATTTCTGAGTGACAGTGTCCACCCCTCGGACCTACACACAGCAGGTTGGTTCCTGTGTGAGACTGAGCCCACTGGACCATCTGCTGCTCTTATGCATATAAACACATCCTTTGGGAAGGATCATGGGGTGTGTGAAGACATTACTGTAGAAGCTGGGACCATCTCCACAAAACTGGCAGGTTCCCTGGTGGCCAAACCACTGGGCAGAGAGTCATTCATTCATTCATCAAAGTTTTATTGAGCGTTTTCCATGTGCCAGGCCCTAGGCTGGGCCACAGACGTGAGTGGTGAACAAACTAGACAAAAAATTTGTCCTTGTGAAGTGTAGTGGGGAGCTGACATTAAACAATCGCCCAGTAAATACTTACGATCACATGCTGTTCCCCAGGGCAGGTCACCCCATAGGTAGGTCAAGCTTGTGCTTGATTCAGGGAGGGGGTGGCCTTGAGACAGGACAGGAAGAGCCCCGTGGGGCTGGCCCAGCTTGGGAAGGCCCCACGGGCCACCCGTGGACCACACATCCTGACTCCTGGGGCTCCCAGCATCGGCCCTGACACTGGCAGGATGGGGATCTGTCCCGGAAAACCTGCTGGTCCTTCCCTGGCTCTTGACCATTGCTGGTCCCGTCCCATCACTGCTTTTGAGTCTCCAAGACTTCCTCGTCACTGACCCTCCTTCACAGCAAACTTCCAAAGACTTGGCCTTGTTTCCTAATTTTTAAAACAGAGATAATAACTGTCCCTCCCTCCCTAGGTTACTGTAGGAATTAAATGAAATAGATGCAATTTAGCAGAACTGCCTGGCCCATGGTGAACACTTAGCAAGCACTCATGTTTTTGTTGTTATTATTTATTATTGTTACTGTCATTATCACAACAATCCATTCCAGAGCTTAAAACTGATCCGGAACCCAGGAGTTGCGTATGTATGGTATATGTATGTATAAATGTTAGAAGGTGTGAGGGGGCCTCCTGGGACCTCCATCAGCTACTAGGAGCTTCTCTCCTCCTCTTGGCCTTGACTCATGTTTGTGTCCTCCTCCAGGAATGCCTGTCCCTGGCCTAACTTGTACCCATCTCTCGGGACTCACCTCCTCTTATAAGCTGTTCCTGGAAGCCCCATCTCTCCTCCAGGCCTCTGAGCTAAGCCCTCTCCTCTGCCCTCCATCAGCACCTGCACCCCTCCACGTAGCTGCTGTCAGACCACGTGAAAAGCGGACTTTCTTCTTCCTCCCCTAATTAGAATGCAATCTGATGCATGAAGGGGCCTCTTTGCCGAGGCCGCTTCATGTCTATAATGCCAGTGCCTTATGCACTGCCCGGCAGATAGAAATAATAGCAGCTGCTAACTTTACTGAGCACGTTCTGTGCTTTACTTGTAATAATGTATTGCATCCTTTCGATAACCTCATGAGGAACTGTTGGCATCCCCACTTTACAGACGAGGCAACTGAGGCTTAGTGAGGTTCAGGAACTAATGACTTGTGGTCACAGGGCCAACAAGAGGCCAACGTTGGAACCACTATATGAAGCAAGTGTCTCCTGGCTGCGTGGGTTGCCTCTGGCATTGAGGGTGTGGCCCTTGTTGGGTCAGTGTGGGAAGCTCAGACCCTGCGGCTTTTAATTTTAGGATGTTGGTCACTTGTCTTCCAGACACTATGGTTCTCCCTGTGCTTCCATCCTCTTCAGAGGGGTCTAGTTCCTTCTTGGCCAAGAGAGCCACATCCGTGGGGAAGTGACTCCTGGGATTCTCTCCCAACAAAAATGCGCTGTGGTTTGATTTATCAGCATCCAGAGAGAGAGCCATCAGCTGGGAATTTGGGGAGACCAGTGGGCATGGCCGGAGAAGCTAGACACTGCTCCAGAGGGCCAATAGGAGGCCACCATCTGATCTGTGGGCTGACCATGGTGATGGTGATTTTTCTGGCTCCTTCGGCATGCCTTCCTTTGGATATTTATTTTCAGCCACGAGGAGGGGACCAGAAGGAATTGCTGTCACATTTTACAGATTTCCAGGCCTCCCAGGGTTTACCTGGGAACCCTGCAGTCAACCGACCACTCTCCTGATTCCCCTGTCCTTTGTCTCAACTCCCCCTCTTGCCTCCTTCTGATTTAGAAGCAAAATGTGACCATCATGGACCACCACTCAGCTGCAGAGTCCTTCATGAAGTACATGCAGAATGAGTACCGGTCCCGAGGGGGCTGCCCCGCAGACTGGATTTGGCTGGTGCCCCCCATTTCTGGCAGCATCACCCCCGTGTTCCACCAGGAGATGTTAAACTATGTTCTGTCCCCTTTCTACTACTACCAGGTAACAGGGGGCTTTCCTCTTCACTCTGTCTTGGGGGCTCAGGGGTAGAGACAGTGTGTGTCTGCACATGTGTGCATGCATGTGTATGCGTGTGTATCCATGTGTGCATGAGCATGCTCGCTCGTGCAGGACATATGGGGAAGGACCAAGAACACAGACATTCTTAATGCTTTTTATTTATTTTATAAAGGTATTCTTTTTTTAAAAAAATATATTTTATTAATTGTTTACAGAGAGGGATAGAGAGTTAGAAACATCGATGAGAGAGAAACATTGATCAGCTGCCTCCTGCACACCTCCTACTGGGCATGTGCCCGCAACCAAGGTACATGCCCTTGACCAGAATCTAACCTGGGACCCTTGAGTCCGCAGGCCGACGCTCTATCCACTGAGCCAAACCGGTTAGGGCAAGGTATTCTTTTTTTAAAAAAATATATTTTTATTGATTTAGAGAGAGAGATGGAAACATCGATGAGAGAGAGAGAGAGAGAGAGAGAGAGAGAGAGAGAGAGAGAGATTGATTGGCTGCCTCCTGCATACCCACTACCGGGGATTGAGCCCACAATCCGGGCATGTGCCCTGAATAGGAATCCAATGGGGGAAATCTTGGTTCATGGGTTGATGCTCTCAACCAGCATTCCCAAGTCCACGCTGAGCTCGGGCCTGCCTGGCTCTCACATCTGCCTTCTTTCCTGAAGGTGGAGGCCTGGAAAACCCACGTCTGGCAGGACGGGAAGCGGAGGCCCCGGAGAAGAGAGATTCGGTTTCAAGTCCTGGTTAAGTAAGTGGGAGTGGCCCGTGTTGACATCTTCCCTCCAGTTAGCCTGCCCTCTAGGCCTTGAAGGGCAGGGAACAAAGAAGTGATCTTGATGGAGTTTGGCTCCCAGAGGTCCCCACACCAATTCCAAGGGTCACCTGTCACTATTGTCCCAACCTCCTCTCTCCTCCATTTTCCCAAAGGGGCTAAGCAGCAGGTAGAGCGGGCGAGGGCAGGAGAAGGTGGTGAGTCAGGGTTGATAGCTGGTGAGCAACGTGGGTTCTTTTAACTCAATCTGCCCACTTTAAACACTGTCCCCTCCTACCTTCCTGGCCCCCATCTCCCTCTGGAAGGATGACCCGGCACAGTATCTGTCTGTCCCCACAGAGCCGTGCTCTTTGCCTCTATGCTGATGCGCAAGACCATGGCTTCCCGAGTCAGAGCCACCATCCTCTTTGCGACGGAGACGGGAAAATCAGAAACGCTGGCCCAGGACTTAGGGGCTTTGTTCAGCTGTGCCTTCAACCCCAAGGTACCTGACCCGGCTGGACGTGTGCCGTTCCCCTGCCTGTGTTCAGGGAAATCTGGGAAAGTCAGAGTGCTCTGCTCCAGGATGTCTCAGAGCCTGGATGTGTGGCTCTACGTTGTAAATCACACATAGGAGGATAGGTGTGTCCAGGGGTTCTCAAACTTACACAGTTGATACGTTTTTCAGAGTGTTCCATGGAATGCAGGTTGAGAAACACTTCCTTAAAAAATATATATATATATTATTTCAGAGAGGAAGGGAGAAAGAGATAGAAACATCAACGATGAGAGAGAATCATTGATTAGCTGCCTTCTGTATGCCCTCGCTGGGGATCTAGCCCACAACCCGGGCATGTGCCCTGACCAGGAATTGAACCCTGACCTCCTGGATCATGGGTCGATGCCCAACCACTGAGCACACTGGTCGGGTGAGAAACACTTTCCTAATGAGCCCAAGTCGCAGTTTCCATGAGCTGCTCTAGAGGAATTTTATTGCCGTTCACTGCACACCTTCCCTACAGGGTGCAGTGCTGAGTGTGAAGGAGGCAAAGGGTGAATAAAATGCAGAGAAATAAAACCCCAGAGGGTGGCTCACCCATCCCGTCAGTGCTGGACGCCATTCCTCACCCCTGCTGGCCTCCCGAGGCGGGTGGGCCCGGGTAGGAGCGAGGCCGTGACACCCTTCCCCTGACATTAGCGCCAGGCAAAGTGTCTGCGTTCCGGAGGTGCCAGAGGAGTTGTCATTTTTGTAATCTGCTCACCCCATTTTTGTGGAAGATACGTCCACGCACTAAGAATCCAAAATAGCCACAGAAGTGGCGGAAGTGTTTTGATCTGGGCCGGGCAGTAGTTTGGAGGCAGACCCCCCCCCCCCCCCCCGCCAGGGCTTGCTGACGTGGTGGAGGTGGGGCTGGAGGCAGGGAGAATTGAGGCCGTGTATTCAAGGGGGTTCATCTGACGGATTTGTCAGGCACTCGCCTTCTCTGTGCCACACCTGTGCTGGGGGGAGGCGGGGGGCCTGGGTGACGAAGGGGGCTAAGGGCCTGGGTCGGGGTGGGACAGCACAGGGTGTCTGGGGAGGGCACAGAGGGCTCCAGCCTGGGAACCAGGGCTGATGCCCACCCTTGGTGCCATGCAGGTTCTCTGCATGGACGAGTACAGGCTGAGCAGCCTGGAGGAGGAGCAGCTGCTGCTGGTGGTGACCAGCACCTTTGGGAACGGAGACTCCCCCGGCAATGGAGCGGTAGGTGGCCCAGGTCCCAGGGGTCTGGGGGGTGGTAGGGCCCAAGGAAGGGATGTGGGGGTTCAGCATATCCTGAGGAGGACACTTGGGGGTGAGTGCTCAGATCACTCATTTGCCTGTGTCCTTCGTAGTGATCGCCATATGCACGTGTCACCTTTCCTACGACATACTTAATGGATTTCAGCAAACTGACCTACCTTTCAAATTCAACAATTCATGTTTAAAGGAAACTCTATCTCACTCTCACAAATCCAATGAAAGCCAAACAGAGTTATTGAGTTTTAGCTAGATACTATTAGCTGACCATGGCTTGCTTAGGGTTAAAAAAAAAATAGTAGGCAAGTATTAGAGAGGTGCTAAGGCTCCATTACTACCAATGTGAGACTTTCTCCCTAGTGTTTAAGAGAACCACAACAACAAAAAGTTGAAATGGGAATAACTAAAAAAAAATTACAGAGGAGAGAATACTATCTTACCAGGAGGTCTGACACTATATCTGCTAGGTCAGGTACCACCTAAAATTATCTTGAGTTCCTGGGAAATCAGGGTTATTTTAGAAAATACAGGAACAGTTGTTGCTCTCACCAGGTTCCAAACAGGAAGCGGGGCTCACTCACGCCCCCATCAGGAAACCCTCTACAGGGCTGGGTGGGGTGGGAGCTGGGCTGTTTCCGGGCCCCCCACTGAGGGTCAAGGCCACATGAGTGGCTAAGGCTGGACTTGTCCCTGAGCCCCAGCCAGGTACACACCAACCAACTTGCATTTGTGGATCTTGAACCTTCTCTCAGATGTGGCCGGTTCTGAATGGGCCACCAGAAGATAGAAGCAGCAGTTGCTTTTATGAATCCTGTCCTGAGGACTTTGTGGTTCTTTCTCTTTCTAGAAACTGAAGAAATCCCTCTTCATGCTGAAAGAGCTCACCAACAAGTTCAGGTAAGGCTGTTCCCACTCCCTCTTGTCCGAGCCCTGCCTGATGGGCCCAGAGTCTGGCACTGGGTGTGTATTAGAGGGTCCTCTCTGGGGGGTCCAGGCCTGGAGAGAGCCTGTCCTCAAGCCAGGGAATCCACGCCCCTCTTACAGGTCTGCAGGCCAAACTTAGGGTTGGTCATGGAGTTGGTGACAAGCTTCTGGCGCTAGGGAAGCCCAGAAGGGGGCATCCACTATTGGGCCCTGTGCCGGGCTGCACTGGGAGTGCCTGCGCCCGGCCTATGGGCTGTTGGTGCTGCTGGGAGATGCTTGCATGGCTGGCTCACTCCAACCTCTGTGTGTGTGTCCTCCTCGGGCAGGTATGCCGTGTTTGGCCTTGGTTCCAGCATGTACCCTCAGTTCTGCGCCTTCGCTCATGATGTCGACCAGAAGTTGTCCCACCTGGGAGCGTCTCAGCTCACCCCGACGGGGGAAGGGGACGAGCTCAGTGGGCAGGAAGAGGCCTTCCGCAGCTGGGCCGTGCAAACCTTCAAGGTCAGTTCACAGCTGGTGCTGCCCCACAGCACGGACAGGGGGCAGTGGTGCGCCCGGAAGAGCTCCACTTTAGGCCTGTGTCCCGGGGTAGGAGAAGGTAGCAGGACACCTCCCTGACTCCTGGGAGCTTTGGTTTAAGATCTCTTCCCCTCTGACTATCCAGCGCCTCTTGACAACCTGGTCTTGTTGGGGACAGAGAGCTTGGGGATGGGGACCACACAGTTCAGATCTTTGTTGCCTGAGGTTTGACTCCTGATTTAGCAAACTCCTCCCTTAAGCGAAGCCTTTCCCTAGTGGTGGTGGTGCCACTGATGACGAGGGCGCTCACGAACACGGATCCCCTCTGTCTCCTTCCAGGCAGCCTGTGAGGCGTTCGATGTCCGAGGCAAACACCGCATTCAGATCCCCAAGCTGTACACCACCAATGTGACCTGGGACCCGCACCACTACCGGCTCGTGCGGGACTCTCAGCCTTTGGACCTCAACAAAGGTACCTGCTTCCCTGCACCACACGGGGCTGGTTGGCCCTTCCTGCCCGGTGGGGTCTTTGAGCACGGGACCCTCTGAACAGGGGCAGCTGGCCTAGGGCTGCCAGGCGTCTCTCTCTTGTTGCCTCCAAGAGCCGGTTGGGGTGCCAGAATCGAGGCCTTGCTTCATCTCAGAGGGAGGCCACTTAAGGAGGAAGCCCTGGGAGGGAGGTGGAGAGAGAAGGGGGCCACACCAACTGAGGGCCTCCTGTGTGCCAGGCACTGTGCTGGGCTCTTTGCCCACCCACTCTAAGCGAGCCCTGACACTCATCCTGCAAGACAGGCACAGAAAAAGAACTTCAGGGAGGCGATGTGAGTCGCCAGCATGTGGTCAAGTTGAGATCTGAGCCCTACCCTTTCAGCTCTGATGGCAGCCACGTATTGAAAAGAACATTCTGCAGAGGCAATTCCAGAACATTCTGCAGCCTGTGAACTCTCAGTGGTGCCCCCAGATGCCATGCCTTCGAGCTCCCCCTTTTGTTGTCCCATGCGTCTGATGGTCCTGCAGATTTCTGCTTGTTTAGGAGATCCCCGGCTTCCACGATGCTCTCCTGCGGGTCCAGGATGTCCTTGGAATCCCCATATTTGGGCATCTGAGTTGCATTTCTCAACACCCACCAACAGCACAACCACCCTGGGTCAGACCAAAGGTCCTCATTTATGACTCAGAGACACGGTGGGGAAAAGGAAAGAAAACCCTCCCACGCCCTCAGCAGGACCTCCCGAGGGCAGTGTCCGGATGGCATTGACTCGGGCACACGGCGGCTGCCCCACAGGTGATTGGGAACCATTGGCCATCTCACCACCTCTCTGTCCCCACAGCCCTCAGCGGAATGCACGCCAAGAATGTGTTCACCATGAAGCTCAAATTGCAGCAGAATCTACAGAGCCCAAAATCCAGGTAGGGTAGAGCACAGGGCTCTGGGTGATGGTCCACGGGTTTCATTTTAATGAAAGGAAGTGCAGGGCAAGTCAGTCTTTGAGAAGAGCGCTGTGTCCACTGGCATTAGCAGTGAGGGCTGGCTTGACTGGTAACCCCGTGGCCACCAGTACCTCTACGTCTGGTCTCCATTCATCCTGGGCCAGTTTCCCAACTGGGGGCCTGCCTCACTTCCTGCCCTTTGCCACTTAACTCTCTCACCAAAAAGGGGGGCAAGAGAAATTCAACCATTTGGCTCTTTTTAAAAAATATATATATATTTATTGATTTCAGAGAGAAAGGGAGAGGGAGAGAGAGATAGAAACATCAATGATGAGAGAGAATCATCGATTGGCTGCCTCCTGCATGCCCCCTACTGGGGATCAAGCCGAAACCCAGGCATGTGCCCTTGACCATAATCGAACCCGGGACCCTTCAGTCCACAGGCCGATGCTCTATCCACTGAGCCAAACCAGCTAGGGCCATTTGGCTCTCCCTTAAGAACTTTCAGGAAAAGTCTAGCAGGGAAGGACTTTCCCGCCAGGGTAGGCCCGTGCTGTGGATTCTCTGTAGGTTTTGTTTCTCTGTGCTGTCCTCCCCATTCATTAGCAAAACTGGGCTTTGTTCTAGCAAGAACCGGATTTGCCTCCATCTCTCCCGGAGGGATGCTTTCGTTAGGCAGAGTCTGTGGTCAAGCCCTCGTGGGCTTGGGAGGACTGCACAGGGAGGGGTGCAGCCCATCCTCTCCCCACGGAGAAGCCTCAAGTCTGCCCAGCCTCAGGTCCCTCTGGGTGCCCTAGCCATGGGGCAGGGGGAGGGGGAAGGGTGCTGGTGACCGTGCTCATGGAACCAGGCAGGAAAATGAAAGGAGGGCGTATTTCCGGAGAAAAGTGGCCCACCTGCCGGGCGCTCGGGAGGAAGTCCTGGTGGGTTACCAGCGGCTTCTCCTCCCCATTTCCAGCCGCACCACGCTCCTGGTGGAACTCTCCTGCGAGGGCAGGCCAGGCCTCAGCTACCATCCTGGAGAGCACCTGGGGGTTTTCCCAAGCAACCAGCCAGCCCTGGTTCAAGGCATTTTGGAGCGAGTGGTGGACGGCCCCGCACCCCACCAACCTGTGTGCCTGGAGACCCTCAGCGAGACCGGTGAGTCCTCTACACGGACCCTCTGCTGAGGTGGCCCCAACATCCTCCCACCGACCCCCCAAACAGCTGATGGGCTGGGCCTGGGCCTGCACTGTAGGCAGCTAACCCTCCCCTTCCTGCTTGGGGTGGGGGGAGGGGGAGCGCCACGCCCAAGTCTGCACCTTACAAACAGTTCTCAGCCAGGTGGCAGGCCAGCAAAAGGGGCGCTTCTTTGGGACCATCTGCCAAACATCAGAGACAAGAAAGCCTTTTCCCTTCATTCTTTTGCTTAACTGGCCACTTTTTAAATGATTGACTGGTTCATTTATTTTTCCATGGAAATTTTAACTGGTCTCGTCTGTATAACAGACCGGCCCTGGGCAAATAAATGAATGAGACTTGGTGTCTGCCCTCAGAGAGCTCACCACCTAGTACAGGAGGCAGATATGCAAGAATGTTATTCATCATAATTATTATAACAGTGGCAGTAGCAGCTAGCACTTGTTGGGTAATTACTATATGCCAGCATTTTACCTGCACTGCCTCTTTAATTCCCACCAAAGGCATATATGTGCAGCTCGCGTGGTGACATAAGAGAGAAATGTGGAAACTGTAAAAATGGTGAGGTTTGAAGGTTCAAGTCCCTGGTCCAGCAATGTGACCTTGGGCATATGGATTAATTGCTCTAGGCTTTATTTCTTTTCTCTAAAATAGAGATGCTAAGAGCTTTCCTTGTAGGCTTGTTGTGAAGAACAAATGAGTGGCTACAAATGCAACCTTCACCACAATTCCTGGCACCACATAAACGCAGGAATGGAGGGAGGTTCATTTCCCCACAGGCTAATGAACATCTGACCAGAAGTCAGAGAATACACCACAGGAGCCTCCTCAGATCCCCAAATATATAACCTCTTCACATTTTCATGGCATTCTAATGTCATACTGCGGCCCCACCAAGGGTCTGGTTTATTCCCACCCTCCCAGGCAGTGAGCAGGGCTCATGGAGGGTGTGGCTCCTCCTGGCCACCCTCACCGGGGAGAGGACACTGCCCCTGGGAGGCCCCAGGGCACCCCCTTCCTGTGCGAAGGGGAGGCTCTCCATCCATGTGGAGAGCACAGCGCAGGGTGACAGGCAGGAGGAGAGGTAAACGAGTGAAATCTACCACCTTGGGCCTCCCAGCCATAGGACTAGCTCCCTGGCCTTCGCTTCCTCAGTGACAATGACACCGTCAGGAATGTGTCCCCCTAAAGAGAGTGGCCAAAGTCAGAAAGCCGGGGTCAGAGGAGCAAAGTCTGGCATTGGACCCCAATGTCCTGGAGAATGTGGGACAGCCCGACACTCGGGGATGAGGGGACAGAGATGTCCTTGTGACTGTAGGAAGACAGATGCGGTTCATCGGGCCTTGGGTCTAGATGAAACAATGTAATACTAATATTTTTACCTAACATTTATTGAGCACCTATGTCCCAGACGCTGTACCAGCTATCACACTGCACTATTTCATTCAATGCTCATACAAACCCAGCAAGACAAGTTGTGTGATTACATCCACTTCACAGAGGCGGAATCCAAGGCTCAGAGAGTTAGGTCACCCAGCTAGTAAGTGGGGAGCCAGAGTCTGAACCCACATCTACTGGCCCCAGCATCCATGCTGTGACCCCCCCATATAGAGCCCCTCAGGACTCCTTGAGACTCATCACCTCACTCAGGGTGATTGGCGGCTCTCCTAGCACCTCCCAGTATAGGACCCCAGGGGACTGCAGTCCTGGGCTTTTCTCTAAATGAATAAGTGGCCTCTGGGCGTACATCAGTCTTTGGTGGACTTAGTCACTGTGAGCCTGTAATCCACCTGTGGGTATCAGGCCTGGGTGAGAGGGACTGGACTCTGGTGCATAGTTAGTTTATAGGATTGAGTCACCATTGGTGCCCTTCGGAGGGCTGTTGGTCAGCCTTCCCTGCACCTATATATCTGAGTCCATCTTTCTGCACATGAATTGGGCACATGAGCCCTGTTGCTGTTCCTGGAGCCAGAACTTCAGTGTCTTCTCTCCCCTGCAGCTGGAGGGAGGAGGGGGTCTGCCCCAGAGCCTCATCACCCTCTGGGAAACCTAAATGGGGCCTTTTCCATCCTGACTGTTTTCTAGGCAGCTACTGGGTCAGGGACAAGCGGCTGCCCCCCTGCTCCCTCAGCCAGGCCCTCACCTACTTCCTGGACATCACCACGCCCCCAACCCAGCTGCTGCTCCGAAAGCTGGCTCGGCTGGCCACAGAAGAACCGGAGAGGCAGAGGCTAGAGACCTTGTGCCAGGTGAAGTTCAGGGCTGCTGGTGAGGCAGTGGCAGGGGCCTGGAGTTGGGGGAAGCCAGAGCTCAGCGCTGGCCTTTCACCTCCAAGTGGGATCCACCCAGCTGTCCAAAGCGAGACTTGTCAAAGTCAGGTGGGAAGTCAGGCTTCCTGTCCCATCCCACTTCTAGGTACAATTGTGTTGAGTAAGCTGGATCTTTCTGAGTGTCTGCAGGATGCAACCAAAGTGCATGTCCTCAGAAATTATCTAAGGAAAAGTGAGCCACTGTCTCTTGTCTTTGTATTTCCAAATCTTGGACGAGCCTGAGACAAGCCTGGGACGTAGAAAATGTTGGAGGATGGATGGTGTAGCTGAATGGATAAATGGGCATAGTGACAGATGGGTGGTTGAATTAAGAAATTAATAAGAAAATGCATTAACCCACCGGCAACTTTCTAGGCCCAAGTCTTTGCAAAAAGCACTGGATGTCATTATTACATCATCATTATTGCTAATTATCGTGATTCCAGACACCTCCACTGCCATTATCCCGAGGCTGTGCTGCTGTAACTTGGCTCACATTTTCTCACTTAATACAAGAAAGTAGGTGATGCCCTCCTCATTTCACAGAGGTTAAGCAATTGGGACAGGATCCTACAGCTCTAAGACAAGCATCCAGTCAAGATCTGAACCCAGGTCTGTATGGTTCCAAATGAGATTCTAATAAAGATTTGGCTCTTGCCCACAAGTTGCTGACAGTGAAGTTCTCAGCACAAAAGTGAGATCAATGCTACTCACTGGCCTGTATTCTTTCAGGACAGGAAATAGAGTCTCTCCAGCTTGGTAGTCTCAGCACCCCGGACAGCGCCTGGTGCTTTTAAGTCTTTGTTGAAGGAGGGAATGAATTAGAATGAATGAATGAATGAATGAACGAATGAACAAACGTACGAATGAAACCTGGACTGTGACGGCCTTTTCCCTCGGAGTGGGGCAGGTGCTCACATTGCCCTTACCTTCCAGCCCTCAGAGTACAACAAGTGGAAGTTCACCAACAGTCCCACATTCCTGGAGGTGCTGGAGGAGTTCCCGTCCCTGCGGGTATCTGCCAGCTTCCTGCTCTCCCAGCTCCCTGTCCTGAAACCCCGGTACTACTCCATCAGCTCCTCCAGGGACCGCACCCCCACGGAGGTCCACCTCACCGTGGCCGTGCTCACCTACCGCACCCGAGGTAAGGCCGGGGCAGAGGCTTTGGTGCAGTCCCACTCTGCTATTTCCTGGGCAGATGTTCAACGTGTCTGAGCTTTGGTCTCGTCGGTGAAACACCCACCTGCAGAGCTGTTACAGCAGTTGGAGGTGTGTGGCAGAGATTACTCTGAACCAGGCACTGAGCTCGCCCCTTTGTATGCGTCTCATCAGTAGTCGTGTGAGATGGCTACTGTGTGCTTTTTACAGGTGAGGAAACTGAGGCCACTTGTTCAAAGTCACACCATTAGCAAGCAGAGAACTGAGATTCACACCCAGGTCGTCTGAAGGGACCAAATTCTTAGCCACCCTACTCCGCTTTGCGGTCCTGCTTCTATTGGGGCAACTTAATGAGCTCAAAGGTGGGAGTCACCCAATACTTAGTGGGAGCCCGATGACTCTCAGTTTTCCTGATAGTCCAGCCTGAATACAGGGCAGACTCTGCCTTGATTGTTCATCCCTTCACACACTCATTCAGCAGTGATTTGTCCCATACTTCTCTACCCTTGGCACCTTGGTCAGTGTGGAAATAGTGCACACGGAGCCTCTGCCCTCATGGAGCTTCCCATTGAGAGGGCGCAATGGAGAGAGACCCACAGGAATAGACAGTTGTCATTGTGAAGGTGCCAAGAAGGGTGCTATGAGGGCAGGGGATGGGGGATGGACTGACACAGACTTGAAGGTCCAAAACCTTGTCCAGTGGGCTTGGCTCCCCCCTGGATGGACTGTGCCCGTGCCTTGCCCTTGGTAACAGAGCATTGCCTGGGGCACCAATGCAGGGGAGCCAGCACACACCTCTGAGCCCTCTGTGCTCTGAGCAGCGCAGTCACACAGTTCTGATCTCCGGGCAGAGACCATTTGCTGTGCTAGACAATGTCGCACAGGCCCCGGCTCAGTCCTCAGCCCAGGAGGGGAGAGGCAGGCACGTTCCATGAGAGCAAGATTCCATCCAGAGGAAAACCAAAGGGACTTCTCAAGTTGGTTGGAGGTCCCTTATATTCTGGGCCATTGGGAAAGGAATGTACTCCGGCAAAAGCTGGGGCTTCCACAAGTCAAGGAGGGGCCACACACACATGTCAGAACCGACCGGAATGCTCAGGAGATTGTCCATCACCCAGGCTTCCTGCCAGTCAGGACTGTATTGGGGAAGACACTCTGGGGCAGTGACTGTAGACATCCCCAAGGGCCCCTTTGAGCAATTGTCATTGGAGCCGAGTGGTGGCTGGGAGGGTCCCTGGAGAAACTCTTAGAAGGAGCATTGGAGCAGGGGTCAGGGAAGCTGAGCTGCGGCCTGCTCCTGCTGCTACCTGAGTGGCCTTGTACAAGTCACTGTCCCTCTGAGACTCACTTTCTGCAGTGGCCAAAGGAGAGGCTTGCCTGCTCTCTACGTCCCGTTCCACGTTCACCAGCTCTGAGTATATGAAGGGCGGGCCTCAGAACCAGGAGAAAAACAGCTCCCATATTAAAGCCCACGGAGTTCCAGGAGCCACTGGGGCAGTTCACACACCGGGGGTTGGGGGCGGGGCTATGTTGGTCATGTCTATGCTGTCCTTGCAGATGGCCAGGGTCCCCTGCACCACGGTGTCTGCAGCACATGGCTCAGCAGCCTGAAACCCCAAGACCCAGTGCCCTGTTTTGTAAGAAGGTAAGTACCCCCTCCATTCTGTATGCGGTGGGACCACTGGTTCTGGGAGTTTGGGGTTGAAAGGGAGGGACCTGGGTGTAGGTGCCACTCTGGACCCCTTGGCCCATAAAGAAGGCTTAGGGGTCACCCGGGGCCTCTCCCCCTACCTCCTGGCTAGAGAACATGGCCAAGACTCTAGCAGGGATGGAGATGACAGTGGTGATGAAGCCCAGAGGACAGCGAGGCTCAGCCTCTTTAAAAAGGACCCAGGGCAAGGTGATGGTGGCTCAGGCCAGAGGAAATGAAGCTGCCTGCAGGACTTGGGAATCAAATTTGAGATAACTGTCTTCTCCACACGCCCCTCCCCCACCCAACACTACCGCCCAAAGCACACACCCCAGCTACCCGGCCTCTGTCCTGAATGTGCATCCCACCCATGGTGTCTGAGGACTAGGGCCTGTCTCTTTCTGTCCCCATCAGTGCCAGCGGCTTCCAGCTCCCCGAGGACCCCTCCCGTCCTTGCATCCTCATTGGGCCCGGCACGGGCATCGCCCCCTTCCGCAGTTTCTGGAAGCAGCGACTCCATGACACTGAGCACAAAGGTACAGCTGGGGGGTTCTGAGTGTTGGAATGGGGGGCACCAGGTGGCCAGATCTGAGCTGCAAGAGAGTTGTGCCACTGCCCACAGACATTGCTTGGCCCCGTCCCAGTTTGCCTCCGCCTGTGTGGACAAGTGATATGAATGCCCCAGGCATCAGCTTCCTCATCTGTGAGGTGGGCAAAGTGCTAGATAGGACACTTGCAGGAATGAAATGAGAATTCAAGTTGGGTGGCCAGCTTGCCAGGCTTTGAAGCCCACCCTCTGGTGGCCACCCTTGTAACTGCAGCCTGCTGGGTCTTGCAGGGCTCCAGAGAGGCCACATGACCCTGGTGTTTGGGTGCCGGCGCCCAGATGAGGACCATCTTTACCAGGAGGAGATGTTGGAGATGGCCCGGAAGGGGGTGCTGCATGAGGTGCACACAGCCTATTCTCGCCTGCCTGGCCAGCCCAAGGTAATGGGGCAACTGCCCGAGCAGTGGGAGGAGCATTAAAAGCACAGACTATGGTGGGTGCCCTGGCTCCCCACACCCATGCCCCTCACATCTCTGAGCCGTAATCTCAGCTCTAGAATGTAGGCAGTTACTGTCAGAGCGATGCTGGGAAGCTCTTCCATTCACTCTTCCAGGAGAAGAGACAGGCCCTGAGACCTTTAGGACTAAGTCAGGGCCACATGGTGGCTTAATCCCCGGGCACAGCCTGCTGAGATCCTCCCACCGAAACTCACTTGCCTGGGGAGAGGTGGTCCAGGCCGATTTATGCACAACCACAGCAAGGCTGGAGGGCGGCCACTGCACCCATCACAGGCCCAGGAAACACTTTACCCCTTGAGCCTGGGGAGTTGGACAGACTCTTGGCTCCTCGCTTATGAACTTGTCCCATCAGGGCTCCTCCCAGAGCCAGTTTTCCATGCCCAGTGTTGGGGTCACTGGGAGCCCTGATTGGCTCCTGGACTTGTATGTCACTGGGGAGGCCCAGGACTCTGTGCCCTGCTCTGCATTACAGTGGAGAGCCCTCAGGCAGTCTGCACTGAGAGAATCCCTTTTCTGGGGTGTAGGCAGGTGGGCCTCAGAGCCCTGGGCAGGCAAGTGGCTTGATCGATGCCTCTTTGTAGCATGGTGAATGCAGAGTTCAGGAGACCCCACTGGACCACCAGTGCCTCAGGACAGGGCTTTGGCTAGAATTTATCTCTCTCGGCCCAGCCCAGGCCTGTGCAATGTTCTAGCAGGGAGGTGCTCGGCCTGCAGCCCATGGCACCCCCTCGCCACCTCCCGATGGCCAGCAGGCCTGACTGCACGCTTGGCTGCCCTCCCCACCCAGCAGCCGGGGCCTGGGCTCACCATCTCCTCTGCTTTCAGGTCTACGTTCAAGACATCCTTCAGCAGCAGCTGGCCGACCAGGTGCTCCACGTGCTCCACCAGGAGCAAGGCCACCTCTATGTCTGCGGGGACGTGCGCATGGCCCGCGATGTGGCCCACACCCTGAAGCAGCTGGTGGCTGCCAGGCTGAGCCTGAGTGAGGAGCAGGTCGAGGACTATTTCTTCCAGCTGAAGGTATGCAACCGGGGTGCAGGCCAGGGATGCAGGTCAGGGGCCTGGGCCAGGGAGTCAGGGGAGCCAGGACCAGGGGAGTCAGGCTCAGCACAGTCATGAACGTCTAAGGAATCCTAGAGGTGGTGGAGGTCAGAGCTGGAGGGGCTGCCAGAAGCTTGGCGGTGCAGCCCAGTCTGGTTGCTCAGTAAACAAAGGCTGACACGCTGCTTTACAATAAGACTTTCAGAGCCTCTAACATGCTTCTGTGCAGAGTGACACTGCTTCTAAACGTGGAGAAAGTATGTAGCATTCAACAAACACGTATATATCACAGCCCACATTTCTGGGAGCTTCCTGTGGGAAGAGCACTAGGCCAGCTATTCTGTCCACCATAAAGCCTGGAAAGATGGTTAGGAGGTTCCCACCTGAGCAGGCAGAGGAGAGGTTAACGATTCTAAGTGAGGTTCAAGCATGAGAATTGGGAAGAGAAATGGCTCATGAGTGTAGGAGTAATGGGGAAGCTGGGGAACCCCAGGAGCTCATTCTAGCCTGGACCTGATGAACAAGAGGTGGCTGGACCAGCAGGACTGACCCGGTGATCCTTGTCCCTTAAAGAGCCAGAAGCGCTACCATGAAGACATCTTCAGTGCTGTGTTTCCCTACAAGATGAAGAAGGATGGGGCAGCGGGACAGCCTAGCGATCCCAGAGCTCCAACAGCCCTCAGGAGAAGTTAAAGGTGCTGCCGAGAATTGCAGGATGGAGCCAACTCTCCATTATCTGACGACACAGGGTCTGGGGAGATGGTGGGAAATTATATCCCCAAGTCTCCCGTCTTATTTCCCCATGTCCTTCCCCTTTACTTGACTTGCTACCGAGTAGCAGCCTGCACTGAGTGGAACCTCTTGTCTCCTTGGAGCCCACCCTTCCCCGGCTCATGGGGAACTGGGTTGTCCCTGGTCCCTTGGAGAGAGATCTGCAATGTGAGGCCTGGCCAGTGGGTGAGGATGGATCCTTCTTCTGATTGCACCTCTAGGAGGGACCACCAGGGGGCGACGACGGGCCACTCTGTGTTTAACCTGGCCCTTCTCCCCATGTACAGTTATTTATGCCCTTGTATTTAAAAAGCAAACCCTAGTCAGCTCCTGAGGCTGTTAAGGCCTTCCATGTATGACTCCCTGATGGAGATATTTATATGAAATGCATTTTATTTTAATCACATTGTGTGTGTTGTATTTTATAAGGGGAGCAGCCCTAACTTATATAGACTTGGAGACTGTTGGGTGCAGCAGCCTGGACAAAAAAACACACCAAAATACCCACGAAGGGATGTGCCAGAATGACCTGAAATGCATAGAGGGCAGCACACGTGCACCTCTGACAACCCGGGATGGAGGGAGGGAGCACAGGCCTCACACAGGAGGCATCGCCCGTGGGCGATGGGTGGGGGGATGCCAGCTCTTTATCGGAGGCCTGAGCACAGCCTGTCTTACAGTCTCTGTGTTTTGCTCTGGGGCCTCCAGCTTCATGAGAGTTGGGGCAATAACAATTGGGCACCGGGATGACAAAGCCCGTGAGGTGGGGCTAAGGGTCACGGGCATGGCGGTGAGTGAAGGGCACACATGTTCCCCAGGGAAGGCTGCTGAAGGGACTGAGCCATGTTTCCTGCTCTCAGGGGGAACCAGGAAGGCACTCAGCCAGGGCTCAGTGGGGACTGGCAAAATCTGGCTCCCAGCTTGGGTTTGTTCTCTGACTCATTGGCTCCCTGGCCTCCCCACTCAGATGGGGTGATGGGGGCGGGAGAAGGGGACATGCCAACCTACAGGGTCCCTCAGGTGGTCAAGAACACGGTCACCTGGACCGGTGACTCTCATGCTTTCGTATAGGCAACCTCCTGGGATCTCCTTCTAGTGGAGACCCTGATTCAGGTCTGTGGCTGGCCCCAGCGTCTGCACTGTAACAGCTCCCAGGTGCTGTAGATACTGCTGCTTCCAGGACTACACTTGGAGCCAGCACCCTGGATTCTTCATGAGATTAGCAGGACGTGGGCACAGACCTGGGTCCCTCGGCACTGGCCCAGGGGCTGGCAGGACCCCACACACTGAGCCACGTTCCCACCACACTAACCCCTGGTGCCGGGCCCACAGTGGAACAACACACAAGTCTTTCACCTGCATCAGCTCCTCCTGACTCCAGCTGCCACCTCCTCCCACTGGGACACGGGGCTCTGATGAGCCGGCCCTGCCATCAGCCTTCCTGGCCCTGTCCTGGCCCTCCAGGCTCTGGCTCTCCAGGCTCTGGCCCAGCCCCTTGGCCCACCTCAGGAGCTTGGGGCTGTTTCCTGGTTCACCTCTGTTATCAGGTTTCCTGTCAGAGATCCTGTCCATAAAGCCTGAGGACGGCTGCTTTCTCCCACACCTTGTGGGATTTTGGGGACCCACTGAAGGCAGAAATGGATCTGCACCCCCGTCCCATCAAAGTGACTCTATGCTCTCTCCTTGGCCAGGACGCCCTGATCCCAGACACCAGCATGTCTCCAAACACATTGAATAAACCACAACCACGCTGTGCATATGTGCCAGCCCCGAGTTTTCTTTCTCTCTTTATTTGAAGGGCACTGGGAAAGGGGGGCGTCCAGCTGCAAAAGCTCAGAGGGTAGAGACCAGCAGGTGTCAATCGGTCACGTTCCTGGAGTGGGGGAAGGACTGGTACAGGTTGAAAAAAAAGGGTAAAGGTTGGAGAAAGAGGAGGGGCTGAGGAGACCACCTCCCAGGGGAGTGACCAGCTGGTGGCTGGAGCCTGAGGTGGAATTGAATGGAGGATGGGGATGGGGTCAAGAGGTAGATGAGGGGTGTGCCCGGGTGGGAGTTGGGAAGGCCCAGGATGCTCCCTTTCTGCTGAGGGGACTGAACATGGGCTTCAGCCTGCACTGACCCGCAACCCACCACCCGCCTCCCGCTGTCTCCCCCCAGTCCCCCCCCCTCTCCTCAGATGGTAGGATTTGGGCAGCTGGAGCCCCAAGGTGCTGCCCAGACAGAGGGAGCTATGTGAGCCAGCGGCCTTCTCCACTCCAGGATGGCTGCAGACAGAAGCAGGGCCAAGGGCCTGGTTTCTCTAGAAAAGCCCCACATCCAGGAAGGGCTGGGAGGGCAGGGACTGGGGCAGGGACAGGGAAGGCAGAGTTGAAGTTCAGATGCAGACATCAGCATGCTCCAGCCCGAGGTCCCAGGGCAGGAATCCTGCCTGTGTCTGCACCAAGGTCAACTTCAGTTTTGCTAAGTGAGAGCACAGGCTCAGAGAGGTTAAGCACCTTGCCCAAGCCTGTCCCGGTAGCAAGCGATCAAATACAAAGTGGTACCCTGTTGTGTCTGGTTGTATCAGCATACCCCGTCCTCCCAAGGCCAGGGCCGAAGTCGGGCTGCCCTGCAAAGGCTCCTTGGAGCTCCTCCATCCTAAAGTCAGTGTGGCAGGTGGCAGGGGCCCACCGTGCACCGTGATGGGCCACAGGAAGCTGGGTAGAGAGACACCCTTGCCCTTGCTCCCACTGCTCAAGTGGCCAAAGAAGGGCCAGGCCCTGCTCCTTTTCCTGCCTGAGGCCCCTCCCCACCCAGCAGACTGGTCTTCTTGCCCTGACTGGTCTCCTCTTCTACTGACTGTGCAAACCACATCCCTCATTCATTGACCCAGTCCCTACTGATCCAGGCACAGTGCAAAGTGCTGGGGATACACAAAGGGACAAGTCAGAATTACAAGCTCATGGGTTTAGGCAAGGACAGGTGGAGTGAGGGAGACTGACATGTAAATACAGTTACAATAGGAAATGGTGTACATAGAGTTGTGAAGTGTCCATTGAGACAGGGAGGCGGTGAGGCATCCAGCATCCTGCCAGGCAGGGAGCCACATTGAAACAGAGCATTGAAGGGCTGAGGTAATATGGCAAAGGGTCCTTTCGGCCTAGGACAGCAGATGCAAGTGTCGTGGCCACAAGGAGCCTGGAGTGAGCAGTGGAGGCTGATGGAGGGTCTTGGTGGGTGAGGTGAGAGGCCGGCAGGTGGGTTAGACAAGACTAGGGAGGAATCTGCTCCTCCAGCTGGGGGACTGGAGCTCTATTGAGTCCTGGCCCTTTAGGGTTTATAAGGAGGGAGTAGATGCCATTAGATTTTCTTTTGGAAAGGTCACTGTGGCAGTGGGTCGGTTTGAGGGGATGAAGAGTGAGGAGTCAGGTGGTCTAATCCAGTGGCTTCAGGAAGGAGAGGCGTTGGTGCCCTGGAGGCATAATAGGAAGGGAGGGAAGAATGAAGGATGCCTCCCAGATCAAGGGCCTGGGTGCTGGAGGCAAAGAGCAAAAAGTAGTTAACATATAAATGCCAGAAGTCCATCAGAAGGCTGATGGACTTTGATATTCAGCAAAGGCTGAGAATCAGCATATTATTACCTGCTGTTGGCTGAATGGCTGAAGGCAATCCTCTAAGCACATAATCCTTTTATTGTTTATCAAACCTTACCATTGCTGTCTGTTTGCTTTGCTAAGGGTAAATTGGTAAAGAGTATATTCTAGTAAAAAGCTTTGGGTCTGGAGATTCAGGGAGCCACTCCACTAGAGAGTAGGTTTTCGCCTCGTTCCACCATGCATTCTAAATTTATATTTCTTGTCTAGTCTATCCATTTATGTGCAGCCCCTTCACCAGATCCTGAATCCTCGCTGAAAAGGTTGTGGCACCTGGGTGCCTGGTGGATGGAGATAGGGAACCTTGGGTGGGCATGCAGGGGCCTATAGGTCATCACTGCCTGCTCGCTGCAACTAGCCTCTCTCTCAGACCCCTGTCCTTCCTGCTGACTGCTCAGCCTCCCAGGTTCTCCATGTTTAACTCATTTTTGCTTTCTGCTCCTTGTGCTCCAGTAGGTCACAAGCTGTCTGACCATTTTGCACCACAAGGACATCACCAGTGTCCTGTTAAAACAAAAGGTGCTATGGGGTGAAGAGAAGCTTTAATGAGCCAAGGAAGAATGGAAAGGCAGGGGCCCGGACAAGAAGGAGGAAGCCAGCCAGGCAGGGACAGACAGAGTAGGCAAGAGGGAGAAAATAATAGAGATGAGGGCCAAAGAGAGAGGAGCTCATATTTGCTGTGGGCCTCTGAGTGCATTTCTCATCTTAGTGCCGGCTCTTTAGTGGAGGCCTGAGCACAGCCAGCCTTACTGTCTCTGAATTTTGTTCTGGGGCCTTCATGTTCATGAGATTTTGGGCAATAATGATTGGGCACCTGGATGACAAAGCCCGTGAGGTGGGGCTAAGGGTCAAGGGCATGACGGTGACTGAAGGACACACATGTTCCCCGGGAAGGCTGCTGAAGGGACTGAGCCATGTTTCCTTCTCTCAGGGGGAACCAGGAAAGCACTCAGTCAGGGGCTAAGTGGGGACTGGCAAAATCCGGCTCCCAGTTTGGGTTTGGCCTCTGTTCTATTCCCTGCAAAGTGCTGGGGATATAGAAAAGGACAAGTCACTATTCCAAGCTAATGGATTGTGGGAAAGAGGGAGTGGAGTGACAGAGACAGACATGTAAGGACAGTTACAACTGGACATGGTGCCTGGCGTGCACAGAGTTGTTAATAGTGCAGCAGGTCAGGGAGGGGGTGGGGCATCCAGCAACCTGCCAGGCAGGGAAGATGCCCCTGAGGAGCCACATTGAAGCCGGGCATTGAAGGGCGGTTAGGGGCTGGCTGGGTGAGGTGGCAAAGGATACTTTTTGCAACAGGACAGCAGATGCAAAAGCATTATGGCCAAAAGGAGCCTGGATTCAGCAGTGGAGCTGACTGAGGGTTTTCGTGGGTGAGGTGGGAGGCCGGGAGGTGGGCTGGGAAAGACTGGGGTGATTCTGCACATCCAGCTTGGGAGTTGGAGCTTTATTTGAGCCTGGGGCCTTTAAGAGATTTAAGCATGAGGAGGATGAGATAAGATTCGCTTATATGACTGTTACTGTGGTAGTGGGTAGGTGTGAGGGTGGTTAGGGGTTAGGGGAGGGCGGCCTGGACCATGGCAGTGGCTTCAGGAAGGAGAGGCGTTGGTGCCCTGGAGGGACATTAAGGAAGGGAGGGAAGGACCAAGGATGCCTCCCAGGTCTCAGGCCTGGGTGCCTGGTGGATGGAGATAGGGAACCTTGGGTGAGCATGATGGGGCTTAGACGCCCTGGTTGCCTGCTGGCTGGAAGTAGCCTCTCTCAGACCCCTGTCCTTCCTGCTGGCTGCTCAGCTCCCAGGTGTCCATGTTCAACTCACTTCTGGTTTCTGCTCTTTGGACTCAGGTGAGTCACAGGGACTGGGGTTGGATTGCACCTCAGAGATCTTCCTCCGGACAGAGACTGCACGGGTGTCCTGTTAAAACAAAAGGTGACATGGAGTGAAGAGAAGCTTTAATGAGTCATGGAAGAGTGGAAAGGCAGGGGCCTGGACAAGAGGGAGGAAGACAGGCAGGCAGGGACAGAGTAGGTGAGAGGGAGAGAGTAAAATGAGAGATGGGAACAAAGAGAGAGGAGCTCATATTTGCTGTGGGCCTACTATGTGCTTTTCTAATCTCAGGAGCACACTCAAATAACAAAGTGGAAATAACATCTCCACTCCAGGGCCTGGGGTCCTGTGGGAATGTGGGCCAGGCATACCCCAATCTTCCCAGTTTTCACAAAAAGCCAGACATTCAGGTTTCCATGTGATATTACCTGACCTGGAAAATTCTAGGTAAAATACACATAAAATTTACCACCTTCACCATTTTCATGAGTACAGTGGAGGGGCATTCAGTGCCTTCACACTGTTGTGCAGCCATCACCAGCATCAGCTCCACAATGCAAACCTGCTCCTGACCTTGTAGATGTTGGCAACACATTCAAAAGTTGGAAAACACAGAGAGGGTCGAATAGACCCTGGTGTGGGCCCATGGGGGCCATTTCGTGACCTCTGACACGTATCGCCTCATTGAGCCCACACATACCTCCTGGGGAGGCTGTGACTATGCCCCTTGCACAGATGAGGAAACTGAGGCTGGGAGAGGCAGACTCACTTGCCTGAGATCCCACAGCGGATGACAATGCAGAGCTGGGATCTGAGCTAGATTCAGTGTGACTCCCAAGCTGGTTCTTTCTGGGACCACATGGCCTCCTAACCAGGGTGGGAGTAGAGAGGGACAGGCAAGAGGGGAGGGAGTCAGGCTGAGGCAGGTGCTCTAGACAGAGACAGTGACACAAGAAGAGCGGGATGGGGGAGCAAAGGTGTGTCCCTAGAGTCACCTGAGTGAGAGATTGGCTGGAACATTTGGACCCACCCAACAGGCCTAGGCATAGCTAGACTTGCTCCTGCACCAAGACGGTGGGACAAGTGCCAGATGGACAATCTAACCTCAATGCGGATCTGTGTCACCTCCAAACCACCAGTGAAGGAGATGGTGTCCACGCGGTGGAAGGGCACGCGGTGTACGTAGTTCATAAAGAAGTTTCCATTCACCATCACCTGTCAACAGGAGTACATATTTCAGGAGAGGGTCCCAGACCAGGGCGGGGAGCACACCTGAGCACTAGGACCCCGGCTTCTAGAAATTAAGGCCTGTCTGGTTTTCACCTCCATCCCCTGTAGGTGGGGCCCAGCCTTCAGAGCTGCTCAAGGTACAGGAACACACATGTGATCCAAAGTGCAGCCAAACCCAGTCACCACTTGGCTCTAGTTTTGGCTTCTCAGTTCTTGCTTGATTATTGATCTAGGTTTGTCTCTCTCAGCTCACCTGGGATGCCATTTCAATATGCGCATTTAAATGCCTAAAGTGCTCATGGGAGCAGAGGAGAGGCCACCTCAGGGTGCACACTGAGGCCTGGGAGCATCCCGTTCACACAGAGAAGCACAGACACAGCCATCCCTCTCCCCGGGCCCAGCAGCACTGCTCTGCCTGCAGGAGCAATGACCACACCATGCAGCCCTGAGCCACCCCTGGGCCTGCAGAAGGGCTGCCACAGCATCACCGAAAACAAATGCTGTCAAGGACCTGGAGCGGACAGGCTGCATCAGAGGATGGAAGTTACTTAGAACCCATGACCAAAGAGTAGGTGCGGACTTACCTAGTACTTATTTCCTAGAAACAGAAGCAACAGGTGCTCTGTAGGTGCAGGTGAAGGTGTGTAAGCTCCTCTTATCTGTATAATGGCATTGCCTGGGTAATTATTTGCAGGCCTTTCTCCCGGCAGGATGGGGCAGGGGGACAGGCAGCAGGAGGGAGGGAGGAGAATCCTGCTCACCTGGAATCCAGAGTTCTCCACCAGGAAGCTGATCTCAAAAGGAATTCCCATCTGGAAGGGATTGATCATCATCCTCTCCTCCGACCCCCAGCGTCCTTTCTGCCTGGTGTTACAGGCCACATACCCGCCTTCTTCAAACCGAGGGTTGAAGTGGAAGGCAATGTCATTGTCACTGAAGCCCGTCTGAAAGTTCACCTGAAAGCTAGGTAGACAGAAATCAGACAGTGTTCTGGTTTATTGACAAAGGTAGGCGCAGGAGGGCCTGGGCCTCTGACTTCTGTGTGTGCCTGGCAACTTGCATACAACCTGCGTGGCAGGTGGCACCCATCCCACTGTGCTGCCTTCCTTTGTGTTTACCTAATTTGTGCTTAGTGTGTTTTGTGTAATTACTGCATTTTGCCCTTTCCAGCGTGACTTTCCAGAAATAAGCAGGAACTGGGTAAAGAACAATGTGGACTCCAGCCTCAGGAAGCATGGGTCTTGGAAACTGACTGCACATTTGTATGAAGATGCCAATCCAGGAACATGCCCAGAAGCAAGAGCCTCTCATGCCCGGTGGGCACTGGTTAGAGGCCAGCCCACGGCTGCTCAGTTGGGAAGGAAGAGAACAAATGGAGAGAACATGTGACATTGATGGACTTTACCTACAAAGACGGTGTCTAGCAGGGGAGGCATGGTATGAATATTGGCTCTCCAGGCAGGAGAACTTCCGGGATGTGTGTCTGTCCCTCATCGGAGGTTGGTGTGTCTCCCACCCTGTTAGTTATTGGGGTGACCCTGAAACACACTACCTGGTGTCAATGCACCCAGGGTGGGGCTGAATCCCTTCCATTGGGGATGACTAATGAGGTGTTCAAGAAGCCTCACAAAAGTAAATTTTCATTCCTTCCTCAGAAGGAAGCCCTTGCCTTCTTAACTTCCTTTGGGGATAGCTATGGCTCTAAGGTGAGGAATTAGAACAAAAGAACCTTCCAGGAGCCAGGCTCATGAAAGGGGCACAATACATGTTTGTTCTGCCCTTTCCCAGGCACATGTCCTAAAACCAGTCCCAATCCGAGGAGTCACTGTCTACTCCAAGCCTTCCCTGAACTCAGCAGGAGCATGGTTCATAGCCTGCGTCTTGGGGTCCTTCTAGTGTCCCCAACTAATGCATAGCACTCAGGGAAGCCCCTCACCTGCTTTCGTGTCTTCTGCATCCCCCACAGGGCCAGGCTCTGAACCTCGCCCAGAGGTGGCCCTAGATAGACATTCTATTCAATTCCTGCAGAGCCCCACCCAAATCAGGCAAGAGCCCCTCACCCGACACCACCTGGGGCTCAGCAGAGGGCAGCCAGCGCTGCTGGAGTATTACAGGGCTCTTGTACATCTGGGGAGTTGTACAATCTCTGCCCTGTTCCCCAAAGTCCCCTCTTGGGTGGGAAACAGTGCTGAGAAGATTTTTGTATTTTGAAATGACTAGGTATATTCCTGGAAGGAACTTGAAACAGAAAGAGATCAAATTATATTCGAGCTCTAGGGAGTTTGGCTTAGTGGATAAAGCATTGGCCTGGAGACTGAAGGCTCATGGTTTTGATTGGAGTCAAGGGCACATACCTGGGTTGTGGGCTCAGTCCTGCATAGGGGGCATGCAGGATGTAGCAGATCAATGATTCTCTCTCATCCTTGATGTTTCTATCTCTCTCTCTTCTCTCCCTTCTCCCCCTGATATCAATACAAATATATTTTTGAAAAATTACATTTGATGTCAAATTTAAGTATTTTGAATACAACCAAGATTACTTTACCCAGCAAAGCCATCATTTAGAATTGAAGATCAGAAAAAGAGCTTCACAGATAAGAAAAAGATAAAGGAATTCATCACCAACAAACCAGTTTTACATGAAATGTTGAAGGGTATTCTTTAAGAAGAGGAAAAAAAGATAAAAATTAATATGAAACATGAAATGGCAATAGACATCCACCAAAAATTGAATCTAAAAATCTAAATAAATGACAAGAAATCTAATGAACAAAATAAACTGATGAATAAAATAGAATCAGAGACATGGAAACATGGAACAGACTGATGAATCTCAGAGAAGGATCAGGAAGAGATTAGCCAAAGACCTGATATGCATATATGCATTAACTATGGACACAAACAATAGCGAGGTGAAGGCTTGGGCGGGGTGGGAACTGGATGGAGGGTGGCAATAGTGGGGGAAAAAGAGGAACATCTGTGATACTCTCTACATAAAAATTTTTTAACTAACAAATGGGACTACATCAAAATAAAAAGCTTCTGTACTGCAAAAGAAATGATCAACAAAACAACAAGAGCGCCCACTGCGTGGGAGAACATATTTGCCAATGTTATATCCGATAAGGGTGTAATCTCCAAAACTTATAGGAAACGCAATACAACATAACAAAAGGAAGATAAACAATCCAATCAAAAAATGAGCAAAGGACCTAAATAGACACTTTTCCAAAGTGGACATACAAAAGGCCAAGAGACATATGAAAACATGCTCAAAGTCACTAATCATCAGGAAAATGCAAATCAAAACGACAATGAGATACCATCTCACACCTGTCAGAATGGTTATCAACAAATCAACAAAGGACAAGTGCTGGTATTTCTGAAGCCCGTCTGACATGTATCTCCACATGAGGATGTGGAGAAAAAGGAACCCTTGTGCACTGCTGGTGGGAATGCAAACTGGTGCAGCCACTGTGGAAAACAGTATGGACTTTCCTCAAAACATTAAAAATGGAACTCCCATTTGACCCAGTAATCCCACTTCTAGGAATATATCCCAAGAAACTAGAAACACCAATCAGAAAGGATATATGCACCTCTATGTTCCTAGCAGCACAATTTACAATAGCTAAGATTTGGAAACAGCCTAAGTGCCCATCAGCAGATGAGTGGATTAGAAAACGGTGGTACATTTACACAATGGAATACTATGCTGCTGTAAAAAGGAAAGAACTCTTACCATTGGCAACAGCATGGATGGACCTAGAGAGCATTATGCTAAGCAAAAAGCCAGTCGGAGAAAGATAAATATCACATGATCTCACTCATTTGTGGAATATAATGAACAACATAAATTGATGAACAAAAATAGATCCAGAGACATAGAAGCATCGATCAGACCATCAAACCTCAAAGGGAACACAGGGGAGGAAGTGGGAGGGGCTAAGAGATCAACAAAAGGACTAGTATGTGCGCATATAAGCACAAGCAATGGACACAGACAGTAGGGTGGTGAGGGCATGTGCATGGGGTTGGGGGCGACTAGGGAGAGGTCATTGGGGGGAAAAGGAGACATATGAAATACTTTAAACAATAAATATTTTAAACTAAAAAACTTAGAGATAAAAAAAGATTTCCACATCAGTCAAATGAGGGCTTCAATATGAATGAAGGCCGTTATGGGAAATAAAGGAGGCATCATTTTTGCATCTCTGAGTCTTCCTAAGCAAAATTCGATCCTAGCCCATGATCTGCCCTGGGGCTGGCCTTAGACTATGAGCTCCCTGTGTCTATGGGGAATCTATGTTCATGGTGTCCACATTCTACTGGCAGAGGGCAGGGGTTCCATGCAGTGTTGGCAGGGCCAGGCCCTACACATCCAGCATCCCCTGAGCCAGGCACAGGCGGCTTGGAGAGTGTCAGGTGAACCACCCTGAGCAGACAGTTGACATTTTGCTAAGGGTCAAGGCTGGAGAGAAACAACACTTCCAGGTACCTGCTTCCACAGGACGGAAGAAACATCCCTTTGACAATGATCTGATGTCCATACTGGAGGCCCCCTGGTGTGGCCTTAGAGAAGGGGATGACCTGCAGGGAGAAGAAGGCAGTCAGTTAGGGCCCTGCTCCTTCTGTCAATCCCTCTGGCACTTGCTAGTGGCCGGCCTGGTGTGTCAGGCAACATGCCAGGGGCCGGATTCAGCTGTAAATTGGGCATCTGGAGTCTCAGTCTCATGAATCTTCCCACCTGTGAGGAAGCCGACTTGGATCCGGGGAGTTACACGTTCATTCTGAGACTGATAAGGAGACCACTGGGCTCTGAGACAATGTAACCCAGAGCTGACCTCTCTTAAGGGGAAGTAGCAGCTTTCAAGAGGAGGAAGTAGCATGAACATGGCCCCAAGAGGGTGAAGGAATCAAGGTAGTAAGAGGGGCTGCTGGACCACAGGCCAGGCCCTTAGCAAAGACCCAGGGCCCTGGTTGAAAACTCAGAAACCCAAGGAACCAAAGAGGCCAGCAGCCTATTCTAAAGGATAAACATTCTGCTTCCTGAGAAGTCCAAGAAGAAGGCATCCTGCCCACCCCACCACAGAACAGTGTGACCATGACCTTTGTCCTCCCAGCCACCTCAGGTAGCACCTGGGTGCTCTGTATCCTCTCCTGCTCCTGCTCCCCAGTCCCTCCCCAGGCCCTGGCAACCTCCGAGGCCCCAGTGAGGTGTCTGCACTCCTCCTCCGCCCCATAGAGCCCGTTTTGTCCAATGCCCTTCCCGGGCCACTTGAAAGGACAATGGCTATGGTGAGGCTTGCATGGTTTTAGAGCCAGGCATCATCCAGGTTTGGAGCCTAATTCTGCTGCTCGTTTCCTGGGTGACCTCAGGAAGCTCATGTCACCTCTTTTGCCTCAGTTTCCTCATCTGTAACATAGGGATACATCTTACCTTCTGCGTAAGATCAATGAGTTAGTGAGAAAAGGGCTGAGGAAGAGACTGGCACATAGTAGGTGTCTCTACCACACCCTTCCCTCTTGGTCTCTCTGAGAAAAATTCCAAATTGGTTTCTTCATGACTTTTAAGCTAACCTCCAGGATGCCTGTCATCTGATGTGCTCTTAACCTGCATTAACCTAGGCGATAACTTGCAGCTCCTAGTCAATCTTCACATTTCTCTAGTAGTTAACCTCTTCTCTTACTTCTCCTATAAGCCAACTCCCTACAGAACTGAAATGCTTATAGGAGCCAGGCAGGTGATGTGTAGGAGGGAGATTGTCAGGTAGGGTCAATAGGGAGTGGCAGAGACTATGACAAAGTAGACACCATCTCTCTCATCTAAAGGGACAGCATCCTCTCAGCTCTTACCTGGACGAATTAATTAATTTAGATGGATTAACCCCTCTGTGGTCAGAGCTTGCTCTCAGCTCCTGGCCAGGCCTGGAGGCTGAGACTCTTTCCCCCTCTTCCTCTCTGGAGGCGCAGTGTCCCCAGCAGGCACCCAGCCACAGCTGGCACAGGGGGCTCACATAGGGGCCAGTGGGAGCCTTTCAGGCAAAGAGGCTGTTGCACCAAGTGTTCTGAGGTGCTTCTGGGCCCATTTCTCTGGCTGTTCCTAGTTATCCTGGCAACAGCCCTGGCCATTATCAGGGCCACCCCTACAGATGAGGAGACTGAGCACAGAAGGTCTGGTAACTTGCCCAAAGCCACCCAGCTGGTCAGTAATAGGGTGGGGTTGGGTCCCAGCACCCATGCTGTGAAGCCCCACACAGGCTGCTTCTCACGATGAAGCACAGAACCCCTGGCTCCTGGCTCCCTGAGGGCTTCCCCCACCAAACAGCGAGTCCTGTCCTGCCTGTGGTTCCAGCTTCCACCCTGGCCTCTGAGGAGGCGGGGCCAGATGAGGCCAGCGGGGCTTGGCAAGGAATGGGGCTGAGGCCCTCAGGGCAGACCCTCCTGGTGTTCAGCTGGTCCTCAGAACAGCCAGGCCAGGGGCTCTTCCTGGCACACATTGAAGGAAGAGGGAGGTGCATGCTGACTGATGGAAATCACTGGGTCACCCAAGAGAGGGTGACTACTTGGGGTGGAAGGGCTCTCCTCCCGCCTCTGGCGGCTACACCCATCCTTTTCTTTTTTGTACTCCCAGGCCCTGTTTGAACTCTCTGCCAACAAGCAGGGTCTAATTTGAAACAGCTGGCATTTGAATCCAAGGTCTGAAAAGTTAAAACCAGTCACCAAGATAATAAAATGGCAGCGCCTGGAAGGAGGCGGGATCTCCCATTTTACAATCAGCCTAAGGGGACACGCTGTCACCCCGAAGCCACCCGCCTACCCCATACTCCACCCAGGAAGGGCTCTCTCACTCCTCCTCCAGGCCCTGTTTGCCAAGGCTGGGAGAGGCTTCCACAGGCCGGTCCAGGGCACAGTCACATCCTGGGCCTGGGGCTGTGCCTGCCTGCCTTCCATCATTACTGCTCTCCCTGTGGGCACATCCCCTTCTGGGGTCAATCAAGGCACCCTCCTCCTTGACGATCTGGGACATCTGGTAAGTCGCCTCGATGCCTCTGAGCCTCAGTTTCCCATGGATGGCGTGGGGATAATAAAGCTCAGAGCGTTTACACAGCCACCCAGACAGGGCCACACATGTGGCCAAAAGGTGGGAAAGGCAGCCCTTTGCATCCCACACTGCAGGGCCGCCCCTCCTCTCTCACTCCCCAGAGGGCCCCTGTGCACACACCCTGGACCGGCCCCTGATAACTCACCCTCCAGGGAGCAGACTCCCCCTCAGGAAGTCTTCCCTGCTGCCCCCAGACTCCTAATCATGCGCAACGCTTCAAAGGCCCCGCCGCCTGCCAGACACCATGAAAACACCCTAGACATGCTACCTGCATCCTTACCCCAATCCTGGGAGGTGGTTCAAGGATTACCCCAATTTTGCAGATGTGGAAACTGAGGCCCAGAGAAGGAAAAGCAGCTCGCCTGAGGTCACCTAGGTAGGAAACGGCTCAACCCAGGGAGGCCATCTCCTAAGTCAGTGCCCAAGCCGGGCTGTTGGGCTCCCTGGGAAGCCCTACTGGCCTCCCCTTTCATTCCAATAAAGCCCCACTCTCCCAGGGTTGACCAGCGCCCTTCTCCACTCAGCACCCAGGACAGGACGGGCGCCCAGAGGGAGCTCTGTCACCATCTGTGCAATGCCCCAATGCGGGTGATTATCATCCCTCGGTCCTGAGAGGCAGGTGAGACCGGCCTGGGGCAGAGGTTGTCCCATCGGGCATGTCTGCCCCCCACGCACCCTCTGCCACCCCAGCCTGGTTTCCTCAGAGACCCAGAGCGGCTTCCTTGGCTCAGCCCTGTACTATCGCCTGTGCCCAATGCCTGGGAACTCACTGGGTTCACGATGGAAAGCTGGTTACAGATGAGGGCCATCTCTACACCACCTCTGTGGTCCCGGTTGCTCCTCACACCAGTTGGGCAGTTCTCTTCACTGGGAAGGACTTTACTATGAAACAAAACAAAGCTATTTGGCAGTTATTCAACCAGGAGGAGCCAGGAGCAAGAGGACATGCATTTAGAGAAAGAGAAAGGGAAAGTGCTGGGGGAGAAGGGGCCAGGATGGGGCTCAGGGGCAGGTAAGCAGACACTCCAATGACTTTTCCTCCCTCTCTGTATCGGGTTTGGTTCGTGTGCAGGTTCTCAGAGTCTGGCCACTGACATGACAGCGAGTTTCAGAGGCTGCTGCCCCTGGGTGTATGGCTGTGTCTCCTGAGCATGCTCAGTCACAATGTCCAGAAAACAATGGGCTACTTGACAGGGCCACAGGGCGGGGTGGTGGTGGTGCTGGAAGGTCTGGTTATACTCACTTTCCACACAGGGAAACTGAGGCTCAGAGACATGACCAAGGTCACAGGGCTCACTAGTGGCAGCCTGACCTCAGTGAGGACATTGTGATTCACAAAAAGATATTTCTCTCCTTTAAAATTCTATTCCTCTTATAAATACACTAGAGGCCTGGTGCACAAAAATTTGTGTACTCGGGGGGGGGGGGGGGGAGAGGGGGTCCCTCAGCCCGGCCTGTGCCCTCTCGCAGTCTGGGACCCCTTGGGAGATAACGACCTGCTGGCTTAGGCCTGCTCTCGGGTGGCAGAGGGCAGGCCCAATCCCTAGGTGCAGCCCCTGGTCAGGCTCAGAGCTGGGCCGATTGGGGAGTTGGGGCGCCGCCCCCTGTCATGCACAGAGCAGGGCGGACTGGGAGGTTGCGATGCCACCCTCAGTCACGCTCAGGGTAGGGCCGATTGGGGGGTTGGGGCACCACCCCCGTCACACTCAAGGCAGAGTCAATGGGGAGGTTGTGGCGCCACCCCCTGTCACGCACAGAGCAGGGCCAATCAGGGGTTTGGGGTGCTGTCCCCTGTCACGCACAGAGCAGGGCCAATCAGGGGTTTGGGGTGCTGCCCCCTGTCACGCACAGAGCAGGGCCGATCAGGGGATTTGGGCGCTGCCCCTGTCACACTGATCCCGGTGCTGGGAGGCCTCTCAGCTCCGCTGATCCCAGTGCTGGGAGGCATATTACCCTTTTACTATATAGGATAGAGGCCTGGTGCACGGGTGGGGGCTGGCTGGTTTGCCCTGAAGGGTGTCTTTGATCAGGGTGGGGGTCCCCACTGGGGTGCCTGGCCAGTCTGGGTGAGGGGCTGAGGGCTGTTTTCAGGCTGGGACTGAAGCTCCCAACTGCTCCTTTTTTTCTTTTTCTTTTTTTATTCTGGACCAGCTTTAGCTCTGAGGCTCCAGCTCTTAGGCCTCCGCTCCTGAAAGCAGGTATCTGGTTTGTTTCGGTTCTCGAAACTCTGTATCAACTCCAGCTCTGAGATCCCAGCCGGCTGAAAGCTGGTTTCTGGGGCTTTGTTTAGCCTATATTTGTTACAATGTTTGAAACTGCAGGCTCAGAGATGGGGAACGTTGGAATCCTCCGTCACTGAAGCAAGCAAGC